>NW_024542828.1:10000000-11200000 GCF_018151105.1 Drosophila obscura
CCATGAACCACTTGCTAAAACTAGGCTCTGGTTCACGGATTTGCAGTGTCAACAATGTATTTGGTATTCCAGCATAAGACCTCGATGAGATTTATATCTAGTTGGACAGTTGGCCTTGGAAAAACGTCCATCTTTTCCGATAAAACTCCACTCCTCGCGAGCTTTTCTGGGTATTTTAAGTCATTATCCTGTTAAAAGATCCTTTTAACATGAATTTTCAACTGTAATTTGAATTTAATGTATTCTAAAGTATACCTACATACACAGTTTCGCTCAAAACCATACTATCTAACGCCAGGCTAGAAAGTACTAGCTTATATGAGCTGGGCCCCATAAGGCTCAGCCTTCCATGCCCAATGCTATTTTTTCATGATTTTAAGTGGTAATTGAATTTCTGTGAATGCCAAACATATTCTTTTGAGTCTATCTTACCATATAATACAACTTTACTATCATCAGTCAAAAGTATTTTGTCACTGTGACACAGGCCATTCCACATGCGTTTCCAAACTGAAGTCGTGCACCCATGTACTCTTAGACCCAAACGCGGAGCTTTCTGGAACTTCTTGCATTCAAATAATGTGTAATCAACCGTCTAAAAACTGTCACATCACTGACAGATCGATTAAAAATTTTTTTCATAGTTTTTGAGGATATTCAAGGCCTGGTCTTGCCTCGACCGCCGCCAACCATCCTCTAAAAAATAAATTTTTCGCATACAAAATCGATTTTCAGTTTACTTATTTTAGTTAATTGGGTTAAATACAATAGTGAGAGTGCATACAACTTAATTTTCAATTCCAATATACCTCCTGCCTAAGTTTTTAGTCTAACTCTTAAGTATCCTCTTCTGGACCGAGCAATGATTTCTTTAACGCTTCAAAATCAAAAGTACCGCTATGTCCAAAACTTTCTTTCATCAAATTATTCAATCACCAAATTGAGCTTACGGATGGTGACTTATTTAGTTAATTTGCTTTGTTTTTTCATTTTTAAAAATTAATTTAACCCAGCACTACTATTTCATTGAACAGAAGATATCATGGGTAGTTATCTAAAGTCATGAAAAACAAGAAGATGGAATGCAAATGTAACGGGGTTTCTTCGGTTATCCAATGCCTACATTCCAGGCTTTCCGTAAAGGTATCACTTGTTCAATTTGAAAGACTAGAACTATCTCAAAAAGAGTTTTGAAAGTAGTGAGGTGCGGCACTACTATTTCATTGAACACAACTGTATATATTCGTACATATGTGTATCCAGCCCCCCCAAAGTCAGTGGCCCAGACCGAGGAGTTTGACGTTTCGTTTCGTTCATGGAAATCACCAAGCTGAACGGTTTTTCTTTCTTTTTTTTTTCTTTTATCTTTCTTTTCTTTTTTTTTGTCTTTTATCTTTCTTTTTTTTTGGAAAACCAAAACAAACAGCATGAAAATTTGTTTTCTGAACTTTGTTGAAACTTTTGTGGGGGGGAAGTCCCATACGAGTGTATTCATACTCGTATTCATATTCATATTCACCTACTTGGGCCAAAATAAATTTGTTCAGCTGCTCCAACTCACTTTCATTTGTTCAACTCACCCTAGCTCCCCCCCCACCAGCCGCTGCTAACTATTTGCGAAAACTAAACAGAACTTATGCAATCTGTGGCTGGGGAGCTTGGCTGTTGTTGTCTTTAATCTCCAGTTTATTTGTGCAGAGGCTTCACGGATTTCCGCTTGAGATATTTGCACTTTATGGATGGGTTTTCGGAGCCCGCTCTGTTAGTCGATGGCTCTAATTAGTTTTTGGGCTTTTACATAAAGCAGGGATTACACAAATGCATTTGCTTTGCCACTAATTAGTGGCAGTAGATTACCCAATCCCCATCCCCAATCCCAATTCTTGGCTAAGTTGCAAAAAAAAAAAAAATAACAAAAAACTATCAAGAAAACTTTCCATTTTCTTCCGAAAGTAGTTCATCCTAAGGCCCGCTCGTACGTGAGCTATCAGCACACATCTGTGTAATTCCATTTTCAGATTTGGTAATAAATCTCCAACCCATCCCCAGCCCCCCTCCCATCCAGCAATTAAACTAATTTCAAAAACGTTTTCATCAGCCAAAGAAAGTCTGACATCTGCTGGCATCTGCTGGCATCCGAACCGATCCGAGTGTTTGCATTGCCCAATGTCACAACAATTAACCCACAACAAAAGATCTTGAGACTGAGTAGAGCAGCAGAAGATTTCACTCCAGCGTAGCTCATCTGCATCTGGCGTACACTCGCAAAGAGAAATTCCACATACGAGTCAGGGTCAGTTTGCAACCGAAACCGTTTACCAGAACGAACAGGAACCGAGAACAACAACAAAACACACAACAAACAGACAGACAGACACTCTTAACACATTTGTGGAACATCTGAAACGAGTTGTTCTGTTGGCCAGGGGGCAGCAGGGGGGCTACTGTACTTGTAGCCTAAAACTGGAAATAATTATGAGAAATACTAGAAAGAGTTTGCCATTGCATTAAGCCATCAGAAGGTGTTATGTCATGCTCCCATGGGGTAACACCTAGCATGGTAATGGAGAACATTCTCTAGAGAATACTTGGGGAAGATCTTTAACCATATCAGATTTAGAGAAATGTAAGAGAAATGGCCAGGGGAAGGCAGCCTCTAGACAAACCCCCACGTAAATAAAGTTCTGGGCGTCTTTATTGATCTGAAACTAATTCACAAAAATATTCCCAGCTTTGCTCTTGAATTTCCATCTGCTAAACAGCTTGAGGAAAGCTCCGAAATAATTGTTAAACAATTATCTAAAATTGTTATTTGCTATTTTCTTGGCAGCAATCAGACTGGGGGAAAGGAAAGGCAAAGTGTTTCCAGCTATGTAAATTTGCATGACTATTCAGAGTTTACGTTTACCCATTGCACCCATAACACAATTAGATATCAGAGCTTGTCCGGAAACGTCCGCTGCATCAGGCCACACAGCCACACAGCCACAGCCACGGCGGCATGTACGAGAGGCATGTTCCATTTGGCCAACTGCCAGGCGATGGCCAAGTTTAGCCACATGTGGCAATGGAAATGGGGAGGGAGAGTGTAGCCAATGTTGGTGGTTGGTCTTCAAAGCTCTCTGGCACCTGCACTGACGATGGACAGCGGACAATGGACGACGGACGATGCCTTAAATTGCAGCAAAGAAAAGAAAAACGGAAGCTTAGTAGAGCGTATCCAAACAGAGAAGGAGAGAGCAAACATGTCTAGGCTGTCCGGACTCCGGCTGACTCACTGGACCGCTCCGCTCCGCTCTCTGTTCTCTGTTCACTGTGGTGGTGGCTTCCTCTGGCTTGTAGCTTGTAGCTGTAGTTTGTTTTCGAGCCGAAAGTAAACCTGAAAGGGAGACATTCATCATTCACTTCTCGTTTTAATTTGAATTTGCAGCCAGCATTGGGGCGATACTCGACTCGCGCTGCTATCTGGAGGGCGGCGGTTCGGCGGAGAGTTTCCTGGCCACCGAAGATCTCGCAGTGGGCTCCATAATTGGCAAGCTGCGCATCAATGGCGATCCCAATGCAGACACTGGCGACATCAGCCTCTCGCTGCGGGAGAAGACGGCGCCCGTTGAGATTTTGGCAGGCAGCAAGGAGCTGGCCCTGTCCGTCGAACTGGACAAGGAGGGTGTCCGCGGGCCCTCATCGATTTATGTGAATGTTATTTGCATTCGAAGGCATTCAACGGATCCGGTAAGTGAAAGCAGCGAATAACCGCTAAGGGAAGTTTAATCTAGAGTAATGGCAGTCCATGGAGTAATACCCCACCAAGCACTTGTCGATCCGCTTAACTCAACAATTAATCTAACGCTGCGCAGTCATTGCCTCCTGCTCTTCCCCGTCCCCTTCCCTCCTGTGGTCAGTGGCCGCATTTTCTTGAAGTTTTTCATTTGTGTGGCAAGCCGCATTCCACACCTGCAAAGCGGGGCAGCTTACGGCACCCCAAAGTCCCCCTAAGTCCTTACGTGCGATGCTCGTAATGGGGCAACCAATTAACCTATATCCCCCCCCCTACTGAAGTGACTTGCTCCACCCCCTGCCCTGCCCAGCCCATAGCATGCCTCCTGCTAGGTGCGTGTTCCCTTGCCTTGGGGCGCTTCTGTTCTGGCGCTTGTTAAATTCGGGAAAACATGTTTCGTTTCGCAGCGAAGTTTGCAGGTTTAACGTAGAACTCAATAAACAATTGAAAACTTTTAGCCAGGCCCAAAGCTAGACAATAGACGCGACGCGACGCGACGCCCATTTCAATTTTAGAATCAACAACAAAATGCTGGCTCCCAGGCAGGCTCAACTCAAGGAGTAGCTACAGCAGGAGGAGTGGCCACACCTCGTATGTGGGCCTGTGGTTAGCCCCAGCTTGCTGGCCATAAATTAGCCATTAAAGCTTCCGCTTGCCTATGGGGGAGGAGGGGGGAGGGAAGGTCTAGGTGTGCTGCCGGCGCCTAAACATGCAAATATATGCAGGACTCGACGCTTTGGGCTTTGAACTCTCGGGGAGGTCAGTGACCAGCGAGGCGGCGAGGCGGCGAGGCGGCGCACCAAGTGCCAGTCCTAGTCCTAGTCCAGTGCTTACTTCTTTCCTTTCCACAGAGCTTCGTCATTCCCGTCAATGTGCGCGTGACGGATGTCAATGACAATGCACCCCAATGGATTGGCACCCCCTACACGCTGACCCTGTCGGAGGTGACGGTGCCGGGCACAAGGATACTGCAGGGCGCCCGGGCCGAGGATGCCGATCAGCCGGGTCCCTTCTCCACTGTGGAGTATCAGGTGCTGCCCGGACCCTATGCGGAGTTCGTGCAGTTCCTCAATCCCCTTGAGGGCACCCTGGTGCTGAAGAAGGCGCTGGACTACGAGCAGCTGCAGAATTTCACGGTGAAGCTGCGCGCCCAGGACCAGGGCACGCCGTCACGCCACTCGGACACGCTGCTGCGCGTGGTCATCACCGATGCGGACGATCAGAATCCCAAGTTTCAGCGGGAATCGTACAGCGCCGAGCTGCCCAATGACGGCCGGCCGGGGGAGCTGCGCATGCGGCCCGAGCCACTGAAAGCCGTCGATCAGGACGAGGGCATCTGTGCGCCCATCCAGTACACCATTGTGCAGTCGCAGGACGCCAAGTACTTCCGCATTCATCCGCACAACGGACAGATCACGCTGCTCACGCCCATTGGCTATGGGGAGATTGCGCACGGGGCGACGCTGGTGGTGAAGGCCACGCAGATCGACAACGCGGACCGCTATGCCCTGACCACCGTTCAGCTGACGCGTCCCGGCAGCCACAGCGACCTCAGCACCCTCTCCTTTGTGCAGAAGCGCTTCGTGATGCGCATTCGCGAGGACACGGCGGTGGGCAATCGCATCCTGGCGCTGCCCACCAACAAGCCGGGCAAACACCTCAAGTACACCATTCCGGATCCGGTGAACTCGCAGTTCTTCAGCGTGGGTTCGCTGGGGGAGCTGGTGCTGGCCAAGCCGCTCGACTACGAGAAGATGACCAAGCACGAGTTCCAGGTGCTGGCCAGCGATGGGATGACCAACAGCACCGCCGAGCTCACCCTGGAGGTGATTGACGTCAACGACTGGGAGCCGCGTTTCCGCGAGACCCACTACGAGTTTATGGTGCCCAAAAGCGTGAGTATTCCCCGGGCGAATACCTCCCTTAAACAGAATAAGCAAACCGAATTCTCGCATCTTGATCCCCCTCCAGCAGTCGCTGCAGTCGCGCACGGACACCTTTGAGGGTGTGCTCATTGGCAAGGTGGAGGCAGCCGATGGGGATCGCAACGACAAGCTGGAGCTGTCGCTGCGCGGCCAGCACGCGGGCCTCTTTGAGATCGATGCCACGGGCAACATCTACATGCGGCCGGAGCAGCTGCAGAGCCTCAACGAGTCGACGGTGCACCTGATAGCCATTGCCACGGACACGGGTGTGCCGCCCAGAAGCACCTCCGTGCCGGTGAGCGTCACCATGGAGGGCCTGACGCTGGCCCAGTCCGGCTGGAACAGCAATATGCTGGGCATGTTCGGCATGATCGTGGGCCTCTTCCTGATGATCATCGTGGCCCTCAGCTGCTACATTGTGCGCTCCAAGAAGCAGGGCAAGAGCAGTGCCAGTGCGCTGGGTCTCGGCCGGAACAGGGTCCACAGCCAGGCGCACAGCAGCGTCTCGCCCGCCAATCTGGTGACGCACGAGAAGCTGGCTGGGAATGGCAACGGTGCCAGCGTGACCAGCGGCGGTGTCTCGGTGCTGCACATGAAGCATGGCGGCAACATAACCATGGCCAATCCCATGAACAACGGGCTGCATCATGTGGCCAGTGGCGCCAGCAGCAGCATGGCTCTGGGCAGCTCCGCCGCCCTGCTGGAGCGGGAACGGGAGCGCGAAAGGGAGCGCCAGCGGGAGAGCTATGCAGCCACAGTTCGCAGTAAGTTCGCAGTAAATCCTTACCCCTTTCCCACCCCCCCAAAAACTCATCCCGAACATTGACTATTAATAGTCTTCTTGCCAGGCATCGTGTCGCGTGCCTCGGCCAATGGCCAGCTGTACGAGGAGGACGAGATCGAGCACGACTCGCTGCAGACGTCGACGACGACGCCGCCGGAGAACAACAATCGAAAAGTGGCCACAGCCACGGCAGGCACAGGAGCAGTGGCAGGAGGAGGAGGTGTCACCACCATTAGCACCAGCTCGGCGAATGCGGGCCAATCGAATCTGCTGTCCGCCACCGATGCCATGGGCTCCTCGGAGAACAATCTGACGGTCTACTTCTAGAAGCTGTTGGGGGGTGGGGCAGAATGAGAGGAGTTTTGTAAATATTGCTGCTAAGTCAGTTTAGGATTAGGATTAGGGCACAACCCCCCCCAGCACTATGTATGTACATTGAGTAGACCAAATATAGCATTGTAAACAGACCCCCCGCACCCACACACACACACACACACGCACACACACTTGATCTTAGGCTTAAGTCCAAGCGATTTCCATTGTAAAGTTTTTGCTTCCCAGCTAAAGAGAGACAGAGAGAGAGAGAGAGCGAGAGAAAAACTTCTCCAAAATATAGATACATAAAGATAAATAATGTTTAAAGAGAATCTCGATGTCTATAATGTCGCGAAGGCTTAAATTCTACTTCGATGCGGAACGAACTTTACAACTTTGGCATGGGGGAACATATAAAAACTGATACTGTGAGTTTAGGAATCATATCGGTGGCCTTGCAATAATACAAAACGAAGGCGGAAAGGGGCAAAGAATACGGCGGGTAGGGCGTGGGGGGCGTGGGAATTAAATTAAATTACACAATTAAAATTGATAGATAGGAAAATGCTGTCGTTTGTACTCCTCCTTGCTCAATCCGATCCAATCCAATCCGTTTCCTACCTGCCATTGCTATTGGCATTGGCATTGCGTTTGGTTTTGCGTTTGAGTAAATTAAAGTCGCCGTACTGGATGTGATTGTCGGTGAGGAATGGCACGTAGAAGGCGCGCAGCAGCTGGTGCGACTTTTCGGGTATGAGGAACGGCAGACTCTTCATGATGGACCAGTCTTTGGTGCGCTTCGAGTAGCTCGGCTCCAGCGCCGTGTACTTGCCCTCATCAAAGTCCACCAGGAAGTCGCAGCGATCGTAGTCAAAGTACATGTGCTCGTTCTCCTGGTTGAGATCATTGAAGTAGGGATGCACCACTTGGGTGGCATTCGGCCCGTCCACGTAGTAGGCGGGCAGCATGCCGCGGAACTCGGACTTGAGGAAACGCAAACGGAAGTTGCGGGCCGGGAAGAAGAAGCTGCCCGGGTAGCGGTGCCAGTCCTTGCCAATGCACACATTGTAGATCTGATGCGGATTGTACTGGGGCGTCACCTTGAACTGATTCAGCTCCAGCATCAGGTCCATCGGTGCATGGTAGTTGCGGTACAGGGAAAAGACGCGCGACAGCCCCAACAGTGTGCTGGCCACCATCACAATGATGGCAATGAACATGGTGTGGTCGAGGTAGTGGACGCCCGCCTTGATCTTGAATATCAGCATCTTGAAGCGGAAGAAGATGCGCTGGTACACATCCACGGTGATGGCGCCGCACAGCGAGATCAGCGGATACACGGGGAACAGGAAGCGCTCCTCCTTGTGCGGCTGGGCGAAGAAGACCAGCAGCCACAGGTACAGCGGCGCCAGTGAGATGTAGTGGGGGAAGTTGAGCGTTGACTTGGACTTGGCGGGCACAATCAGATAGTCCAGCACCAGCATGATGGGCAGCTGCAATGCCAGCAGCTAAAGTGGAGGCAGAAATGAAGATGCCTGCAGGTGGGTTTATCGCGTCGACTCAGACTCACCCAAATGATGTTAAAGTTGAGGAAACCATTCAAAATGTAATAGCTGATGGGTTCAGTGCCAAAAATGTTGGGTCCATGGCTGGTGAAGACGTTGTACCAGACGATGTTCAGCGGCGCGAAGGTCAGCTTGCCAAAGTAGCTCGTATCGATGGCGATCATGGGAATGGCCACTGTCGCACCCGAAATCAGGGACCACTGGACAAAGGTCTTCCAGTCGCGCTGTCGCAGCAGCATTTCCAGCACCAGCGGCACTCCAATCAGTGCGGCAAAAGGCCAACCGAGCAGCGCCGAGATGGCTGTGAAGAAAATGGCCAGGCTGTAGTGTTGCTGCCACCAGGCGGCCAGAGCGGAGCAGCCAAAGTACATGGAGAACGAGGAGGGCAGCAGCGCCGTGCTGGACACGAACATGCCCACACTGAACAGCTGGAAGATCAGCCAAAGGCGTCCAATGTGTATGCCAAACTCCTGACAAATCGATCTGAAAGGAGTCCCATGAGCCGTTAGAGACATTCTGAATGGTAGCCACGTGGGAGGGTACGGCCACGCACTTGTACATAAACCGCTCCATGACCGCACAGCCAAAGCCCAGCATGCAGCGCACCATGTAGAAGATGAGTATGGGACTGGGATTGAAGATCTTCTGGTAGAAGTAGCCGGGCACACCCTGCAGCAGCAGATAGGTGTACGAGCGCAGACCGAATTCCGGACTGTATTCCCACGTCTGCAGGCCGTGCCCGTTGATGATGTAGTGCAGCGGCTCCCAGTAGTTGAACGTCTCATCGCAGTCGGCAATGTACGCCCAAATGGCGCTGCACAGGCGAGCACTCACGAATGTCTTGAATGCCGTGTCCAGCCCGACACTGGGCGTGATCGGATTTGCATTGCTCGCCTCCGGCATTGCATTGCCTGTGGTTTGCTTTCTGCAAGAAAAATCCACATTCACATCCTAATTCAATGGATATTTTTCATTTCTCATATCACCCCCGTAGTTACCGCTTTTTGGACTCTTTTTCCTTTTTGTTGCCGGTCGGGGCGGCGTCCTTGTTGTTGCCATTGAGACCCAGTCGCTTGGGTGGCTTTGTCAAGGCTTTGTCTGCTTTGTTGGCAATGTATCGAGCTCGTGCCGATGGTGGTGCCATTATCTCTCAGCTTAATTGGCAAAAAGCCCAGCGTCGTGAAAAATCTAATCAGAAGTTCCAATTGGATATCAAACAGCTGATTAGTGCTGGGTAGCGACGTACCGGCTTGACTGATCAGTGCTGCGTAACGGTTCATTCTATCGTTGAGTGGGCAGCTCCGGTGCAACAATGACGTCACATTTAGTCAACATTACGTTTTATGCTTTGGCCATTTTTGTTTGAACCTTATTATGTAAACAATCCAATGAAAAAGAGTTCTGAAAACTAGCTAATCTTGTAGAAAATTGATATATCTATCGGATAAAATAATTTGTGTAGGGCTGAGAGGGCCAACTAGCTAGTAACATTAAACCGAATACCAGAATTATGGAATACGATTTCAATCAATAATATAGAACGTTATCCCATTGTCGACCAGCGGGGTATGTAATATTTCCACGAAATTTATGTAACTTTAACATATTTTTCGCATTACAGGTGAAAGATGTTGGTGGTCATTTTTGTTTTGTAAGTAAAGAGGAGGATGGATCTACAAGGAGCCTTTCCAAACAGTATTATTTTCCGAGGTTTAAGAAAGGGTGCTCAACTATTTAAATAGAGGGGTGTTAAGTGGGTTAAGTCTCGTTTGATAGCCGGACTGTCCTGTTTTTTATATCAGTTTAAAATGTCTAAAGACGATAAAGATAAAGTGCAAATTATTGACAAGGACTTGGATCTTTCCAATGCTGGCCGTGGCGTTTGGCTGGTCAAAGTGCCCAAATACATTGCACAGAAATGGGAGAAGGCGCCGTCAAATATGGACGTGGGCAAACTGCGGATCAGCAAGACGCCGGGACAAAAGGCCCAGGTGTCACTCTCACTCACACCTGCTGTGCTGGCCCTCGATCCCGATGAGAAGATTCCCACCGAGCATGTTCTGGACGTGTCGCAGGTGACGAAGCAGACGTTGGGGGTATTCTCGCACATGGCTCCAGAGGCGGCGGCCAACATTGGCAAGGAGAACTCCACGGCACCAGGAGCCACGCCGGACAACGAGAAGCTGTATATGGAGGGCCGCATAGTCCAGAAGTTGGAGTGCCGCCCCATAGCGGACACATGCTATATGAAACTGAAACTGGAGTCCATTCGCAAAGCGTCGGAGCCCCAGCGCCGGGTGCAGCCCATCGATAAGATTGTTCAGAACTTCAAGCCGGTCAAGGACCACGCTCATAATGTAACTCAGTACATCATTTATGTGCTTCTGTGTCAAACACTGATTTTTGGGTATTTTCAGATCGAGTATCGGGAGCGTAAGAAGGCGGAGGGCAAGAAGGCTCGTGACGACAAGAATTCCGTGATGGATATGCTCTTCCATGCGTTCGAAAAGCATCAGTACTACAACATCAAGGATCTGGTCAAGATCACCAATCAACCCATCAGTTATCTGAAAGAGATTCTCAAGGATGTCTGCGACTACAACATGAAAAATCCGCACAAAAACATGTGGGAGCTCAAAAAGGAGTATCGCCACTACAAGACTGAGGAGAAAAAGGACGAGGAAGAGCACAAGTCGGGCAGCAGCGATTCGGAATAACAAACATTCCATCACCCATACCCATCCCACATTCTCACCGAAGGCCATTTATTGCATGCTTGTCAACAGTCTGGGGGGAGGGGTGAAGCCTTTAGTACCTTTAACTATCCAACAATTTTATTAAAACATATTTAATTATTGTATTGCATCTTTTCTTTTATTTGTTTACGACTACTTAGGACTATAAAAAAAATTTCATTTTTTTATTTTGTTATTTGTACATAGATGTTTGGGCATTAAATCAGGTAAAATATACTCTATGCTTATATCATGATGTGTGGGGGGTAGCTTGGGTATTATGTACATTCTCATGCCAGCTTCTCTTATTTACAGTTAAAATTTCTGACGAAAATTTTTATAATTTGTTTTGATACATTTGTACACTACGAGATCAGGTACTTGATGCTAGTACTATTAGCTCATGAATTCCTGAAACACTTCCCGCGATCTAGCCATAAAAGAAATTATCTCTGAAATGCGAAGAACCAAAAACGTGCAGTGATGAATGTAAATGATAATGTAAATGAAATAAGGAAGAAAAATAAAGAAATAATAAGAAAATGAAAATGATAAGAAAAATAACCCTTGAAAATCGATCGATCCACAAAAGCAGACGGAGACCAACTCTCAGAAGCCTTGCTTGGTATAAAAATAAAAAATATTTAAATATAAATGAATAAAATTAAAGTAATGGCAAATGGAAGAAAAACAGAACAAAATATTCAAACTAAATAACGAAAAATAATCACTTAAAAATAAAAATCATAACCGAAAAGAGGCAAGAATTATTCGAAAAACACATTTGGGGGCGATCTATACCTGTTCAATGCTTAAGGAAATCGAGCTTAAGTAATACTGTTCCAAAATCTGTCCACATATATGGCCGGTATAGCCACATATAGTCGAAAGAGGCTGAAGTTTTAAAATTAGGCTTAAAAGTTAAAATATATGCACGTGCTCAAAAAAATTCAACTAAAATAATGCATGGCTATTGTGGAGCCTCTTAATTTTGCAGTACAGCTGGGAAAGTGCAGCAAGTGCAGCATTTGCAGACCCTGCGGAGACACAATATAATGTGTTAGAAAATTCGATATGAACACAATAAAACAGACAGAACTAAACACACTCGACACCTACACGGCAGACACATTACGGAGACGGACAATCTACAGAATAAAAGGTTAATACTACACAGATTTAAAACAGTTAAAATTCTACTGATCCTTCTCTGGCGACATCGTTACGGAGGAAGCCAACGACGATATACCAGAGTCGCCATCATCTGGCGACTGGGATACTTTCGGTATGGCTTTTATTAACCGCACCATTTTCACATGCACTTCTGCTGCCGCTGCCCCTTCCGTTGACTTTCGTTTCTGTCGTTTCTTATCCGCTGGCAACGGCTTTGGCTTCACCACACTCCTATTGCCAATATCATCCTCTGGATGGACTTGCTTGCGCTCCGTACTTCTTAGTTCCATTTTGTACTGTGAAATGTCCATGGGCTTTCTTTTATCACGATTTACATCATTCAGCACGATATTCCCATCATTGAGCTGCGAGTGAAAAGTGAAAGGGAAGCCATTAATATCGATGGCAGCATTATCTTAAATCTTCCAGTAACTTACCAATTTCAATGAGGCAAAAAAATGCCGACCCAGGGTGGTATTATCTTTGCCCTGCATCACATCGGCCAATGTAGCTCTGCCCTTACCCTGCTGACACGTTTCGATTATCTCAGTGCCCAAATCTTCAAATTTGAAATTCTGCCTCTCGTGTGCTACTTCCAGCATGGGCGCTATTCGTATGTGCCAGTCCCTGACCTGCAATTAAATTGGTTAGTTTATGGGATCGAAAGTGTACGCTCAAGAGTTTCCTACCAGTTCGCTGGAGTCTGTGAAGCCTCCTTTGTCAATTCGGAAGGGATTATCGACTCCCAGGTCACTACTATCATGCGTACTATTCGTGTCTTCCATCCAGTCGTCCAGTTGCATTGCACTGACAGGTCTGCTTGTGTTTGCTGGTGCTTCATTCATTGTTAAATTACTTAAAATTGAGTCAAGTTGTGTGGCCTCTAAGCCACTGTCGTCCCCAATGGTTTGATCATTTGCAGGCAACGATGCTTCTGTGTTAGGTTGTGTTGCATCTAAAGCACTGACATCTGTGTTGCTTTGATCAGTTGCTGCGTCTAGTTGGGTGGCATCTAAGCCACTGTCGTCCCTGTTGCTTTGATCATTTGCAGGCAACGACGCTGCTGCGTCTAGTTGGGTAGCATCTAAGCCACTGTCGTTCACGGTGGTGGATTCATTTGCCGCTGCGTCAAGTTGTTTGGCATCCAAACCAGTGTTTGTTGATTTGTCAAGTGTTGTAGCATCTGCAGGACTTTCGGCAGCGTTGGTCGGTTCACTCGATTCCCCAATAGTTGGCAAAAGTGTTTCAACCGATAATGGCCGCGAATCGTAGAATCTCATGTCGTCGACGCCAGAGTCATGGGTGGGTCGCCGAAAGCCAAGGAAATCTATTTAGAAGCGGGTTTAATTATTTTTTTAACCAAACAATTGTGTGGGTGAGGCACATACTGTTATCCAAGTCAAACTCCAAGCTTAGCCTCAATGCATTATCCCGTTCTCTGTCTAGGCCAGATTCTCCGATATCTTCGGTGAGGGCAGGTTCCTCGGGTATCACTTTGCGGACAGCTCTTGGAGGCTTTGGTTCTGCCTCTCGCTTGGTGGGAATCCGCTAAAATGTTCGAAAAAAGAGAATCCAAGTTATAACAATTGAAATGGGTGGGGGATCTGTGCTACTTACAGATTTCTTGAATATATCAAACTCAGCTGGAAGCTTGAAAATGTTCCGCCGTCTCAAACGTCTTTCGGGCAACCCAAAGATGTTCAACTCAAGCGGATAGCAGACTTCTATGGGAATCTGGACCACTTCTTCGAAAATAGGCTGATGCTCTGCTGCTGGTTCGTCTTCTTGTATTCCACCCAGAGCCCGCATCTCCTCGTCCACGAGCACAGTGACGGTATCCTTGTTGGGTACTCCCGGCAGAATGTCCCTGACCATCACCTTGGGCGACAGGGACTGCAGGCGACGCTCCTCGCTATCTGAAAGTACAACACCTTCGTCGTCAGAAGACAGGCCTGCCAAAACAATTTGCAAATCAAGTGTGCAAATTCGCGGACAATGTCCACAACAAAGATACAGAAAAGGAAACCAAAATGTGAGTAACAACTTCTACAAAAAAAAAAGGTGGGTTCAAAAAAACTTATCCATAGAACGCTTAGATTATTGGGTTGGCCATTAGTTTACCTCTTGGCTTTTCGGAAGCGATTTTCAGCTCATTCAGTTCCGTGTCCGGAGTAGTGTCCAGGGCGCTGGACTCGTTCAGCGGTGCCAGTAGGGTGCTGCTTAAAGCAGGTCCCTCCACTTGGCTTGCACTCAAAGTGGCATTCTCCAGTTGGCTGCTGTCCAGTGTCGTCGTATCCAGCGTCATTCCCAGACCCGAGTCCAACTCTTCCTTCGGGTTCAGCGATTGATCCACCACATTCAGCGATTCATCCACTTCCATTGGTTCCGACGCTTCGATTCCCGACTCTTGTGTCTCCACTGCCAAGTCCACTGCCGCCATTGTTTCATCTTCTGTTCGCGGCTTTTTGGTGGAACTGGCATCGTTATCCTCCGCCTCAAGCGTCCTTTTCAATGTTGCCTCCGAAGCTATGCTCCCAAGTCTAGATGCCATCATGCTGCCACTGGCGCCTTCCGCTCTTCTCGCCCTCACTGTGGCCCCATAGCGCGAGGCCAGCATTTTGTTCTCCAAGGCAATGTATTCATTTAGGTACTCGTCTGTGGTCATGTGAACGTTGAGTATATCCTGACTGACATTGTTCGAATTTACGTACTCCTTAATCAGATTGAGCCTTTCGAATGGGATGTCCGGCAGGAGCGTGTTGTATCTGTGTTCCACGTGGTACGTAAAAAGTTTGTATTGTTTCTTTTCGTCGATCTCAGAGGCCTGGTGGGGATCCACGATCGGGGCATTTCTCCACAGATTGGGCGGCGTGTGGTCTTGGTACAGATACTCGATGGTTCTGTTTCTGCTGCACTTTGCCATGCCCGTCGTACCAAAACGCTTCTCCTCCGACATTGTCTTGAAGGCACGCGGCTCGAGATTCACCATAAACGGATCCACTGTCTTTTGCGTGAGTTTTTTAACTCGGCGCTTTCGTGGCTCCTCCGGCTTGGGGGCGGTGCTCTCCTGTCTGTTGAGAGAAAGAGTTTATTAGGATGATTAGCATAGCATTGTTAATAGGATAATTGAGAGAGGTAGAAGGGAGTACCGGCACACCCCTCTCATGTTGCCTTAGACTAAACAGATCATTCATTTGTTGATTTTCAACGAAAAATCCGAACCCGAACCGGCTTGTAGATCAAGTAAACAAATCGAAAGAAAGGGGCGCACGAGAAACTCCGATAAGAGGTACATATGTACATATTTCGCGTGTGATAACGAAACAACGCCTTCAGAGAGACGCACGCACCATGGCAGTGGCGGCGTTCGTTTGAGCACATGGCACCGACCGGCAGCATCTACTTCTCTCTCTGTCTCTTTGCTCCACGAAAAGCACGCGGTACTCACCCACTGGTCGTCTGCTCACTGGTTTCTCGCTGCGCGGATGACATTGACTCGTTTATGTTATCCGTCGTTTGGCTGATGTATTCCACGCGATCCGCATAGATCTTGCCAAACGACTGGATGGCACTGCCGCCAGAGCCGAGGGCCACACGACGCGGCACATCCTTGTCCTTTAGGCAATGCCGCAGCAGATGATTGCCATACTAGGGGAATGGGCATGGGGAATGTTATATGAAAAGATTCCTATAGGACTATATATTATGCTTACATAGTCCGTGGACAGACGTAGGTCCGTGGAGTAGTCCGAGTTCTTGCTGACCTCCTCCAGGAGAACCACCAGCCTGGATAGCTCCGGCTGCTCCTCGTATGCGAAGATGCATTTGGCGACATTTGTTGCAGGTCGTTGCTCAGCCACCATCAAGACCTGCTCTCTCTGCCTTGCGGTGGAAGCGGGATCTATACAAATATAATTTCATTCAGCATTCAGGCCATTGATACAAAGGTATGGTATGGAAATAGCGCTGACTTAATCGCTGTGTGTGTGTCGATCGGTTTGTTTGACTTTAGCCGGCGGCGCGGAATGTGGCGTCAGCGCAAAACCATAGACCGATGGGCTCGTGAAACTTACCGGATTCCTCAAACGGGTCCCCGTCCATTGCTTATGCCACAAAACTACCTGGCAATTTGTCTTTTACGCGATTTTCACTATGCCCAAACATTCTGCGACAGGTTCCGTTGCTACGATTATACACAAACGCATACATATACGGACACTGAGACACGAGGAGGATGGATTACAAAATGGTGGCAGCACGCTTCGCTTTGCATGGGCGTAACACAGAAGCGACAGCTATTGCACGATTTACTTATTTTCACTTTCTTCTGTTCCCATAGTTGTTCTTATTCTTATTTTACGAAATGGCGCGAATTTAAAGCAATATTGTCCCATTCGTCAGATATATGTATCTAATTTTCTATTTTGTTTTGCTTTTGCTCCAAAGAGAGAACGACGAATGAGAGAAGACGCGCAACGTGAGAGTAAAAATTAGGGTTGCTTTTTAAGTATTTTCTAGTATTTTCTAAGATGCGATTTCAGTGTGTACACACCCGCAAGTACAAAGGATTAATGTGGTTGCAAAAAACGGTCACACTGCAAAACGCAACTCAAAACAAAAAAGATCGAAATATTGCTTTTTCGGAAATTTCAAACATTTGAATAGGAAATACTCTCTTCCTAGCGCTCAGAATGTCGACACAAGAGACCCAGGTATCCAGTCTGCCGATGCCGCCCGAGCGGTACATCAGCAACTACACGGAGGAGAACATACGCCGAAATCGCGCCCCACGGCCACCGCCGCCCCCCTCGCAGCATGAAGTTTACAGCATGTTTGGCATTCCGTACAACAACGACGAGATGATACGCTCCCTGGAGTCGCAGAACATCAAGCGCCTCATCCCCATCCACTTTGACCGTCGCAAGGAGCTGAAGAAACTGAACCACTCGCTGCTGGTCAATTTTCTGGATCTGATAGACTTTCTCATCCTCAATCCGGACAGTCCGCGGCGCACAGAGAAGGTGAGTTGGATGGCTGGTCAGATCCATGGACTAATCTTGATAGCTGCCTTTCAGATAGATGATCTCAGCCTGCTGTTTGTCAATATGCATCACCTGTTGAACGAGTTTCGGCCGCATCAGGCCCGTGAAACGCTGCGCGTCATGATGGAAATGCAGAAGCGGCAGCGTGTGGAGACCGCCACCCGTTTTCAGAAGCACCTGGAGCGTGTGCGGGACATTGTGAACAGCGCGTTCTCCACCCTGCCCGTCCTGTGCGACGACGATGAGAAGGGCAATGCCAAAGTCAAGTCGGAAGTGGATCCCCTGGAATCGAATGCGGCGGCCAAGAACGATCCGAGCTATCAGCACGATCGCATGATGTGCAAGCTGGTGGATGGCATTGAATGAGAATGCAGAAGACTGGTCATAGTGAAATGGCATGAAATTATAGGCACCCATATTTATAGCCCCCTTATAGCACTCTAAGAATAAAGTAGTTTTTTTTTTGTGATGCCAAATCTACCTGTGTGAGTAATTCCGCTCAGATTCTTTCATTCACATCGATTAAAAGTGTTTAGTCATTCTGGTGATACATTTTATAAGAGATAATATCACTCCACTGTCGTGTGGCGCCGTATCTGGGCAGATAAGAGGTGTTCAGGCAGATTTCACCATTGAAATGACGTAGCTAATGGAACGTGACATTGTTTTTGGAAAGGGATAATCATGGATCTGCAAAATGTCTATGGAGGAGAGAGAGAGGCTGAGAGGGAGACCTGGAAAAGTGTTTGATTCAATGGAAATGCTAACTACCTACCTCATGCTCTTATCATCAGTACAGCGCGTTGCATTATAATATATCAGCCGGAAACTGTGGCTCAACAGCTTCTTCATGATGAATGGTTAGATTTCGAGTGACTACAGTTTTCAAACGCACTGTACCTGTGTCTCTCCCTCTATGACAACGTGTTCCGTTCATTCCGTCTACAGATGATGGATGTATGAACAACGTTTTATATGTTTATTACCCGCCTTAGCCTGTAATTCAGGGCGATAAGAGATGTGTAGATGCGCTGAATCGTAAGGTTTCTATTGAGACAAATCCCGATAAAAGCAGCTACCATTCCACCCAAGCAGATCATTTACCGCGCAGCATTGCAAGTGAACGCAGCAATTGTCGGAGCCGTGAACTGGGCATCTTGGCGGAATTTGTGATAAAGCTTTTCAATTAAGAACGACATCGAATTAATTGAGCAATTGAGAACATTCAAGTGCAGCTCAATAAGATATTCATACAGTGATTGATAGTCAGATCATTGAAGCATTGAAGATGTCGCAAAAGAACATAGAAAGTGTAGATCCTGTGAAAAGTAAAGGTAAATCCTTTAATCTAATAAAACAAGCAGAAAATATCCATCAAAAACATTGGGTACAAGTGTGAATTAATCAGTGAATCTTAAAAGTGAAAATATTTAAGAATATTTGTGTAAAAAGCTGGAAAAGTAATCCCTTTCCGTTCAAGGATTGTAACAGTCTCATACCTTTTATTGCCATAAAAACTACATAATAAAATGCTCGGATTGTGTAGGTTACCACTCGGAAATACTTTCTTCTGCGCATAGCTCTCTTCTCTCGTGTTATCAAAGTTCTTTTCTAATCTTAAATAAGGGAAATAAGGGATAAGCAACCATAAAACGAATGACACAAGTGCAGCTCTTCTAACAAGTACATAAATCTTTTGGGTTACAGAACCAGACAATGACAATGACAACGATAAGGATACGGATGCCAATTCAAACAGCACGGCTGAGGCGGAGACAGCTGCCACGCCCAAAGAGGATGCACCAGCGGACTTTGACAAGGCCATCGATGCGGCTGGCTTTGGGATCTTCAATCTTCTGCTGCTCTGCGTTTCGATACCCGCCCAGAGTGCTGCCATTTTCGAGTCCAGCTCCATGTCCTTTATCCTGCCGGTGGCCGAGTGCGATCTGCGTTTGACGCTCGAGGATAAGGGTGTCCTGAATGCGGTGGCCTATGCAGGAATGACCATATCGGCCATTGCCTGGGGCTATCTGGCCGACACCAAGGGCCGCAAGAAGATCCTCTACTGGGGCTACCTGATAGATGCCGTTTGTGTCTTTGGCAGCGGCCTCAGCCAGAACTTTACAATGCTGGTCGTGTTCAAGTTTCTCGGTGGATTGGTGTAGGTTTTATGATCCAAAAAAAAAAGATCTTCCTGATGGTTTAATGCTCTCTCTTTGCAGTGTTAATGGTCCTGCAGCTGTGCTGTTTACCTACCTGACGGAGATGCATGGCGCCAAGCACAGATCCTCGGTGCTCATGATTGTGGGCATGGTGACATCAACGGCAACGGTTTCGCTGCCTCTCCTCGCCTGGGGCATCTTTCCCAGGGACTGGGACTTTGAGATTGTGGGTCTAACGAGTAAGTTTCACCGTCGGAGTAACCTTAAGCACTACCAACTATAATTGAATATAGTTCACAGCTGGCAAATCTATTTGTTTGTCTTGGGTATTCCAAGTCTTGTCAGCGGTTTGATATTTTGTGCCATGCCCGAGAGTCCTCGCTTCCTCATGGCCCAGGGACGCACGGAGGAGGCGCTGCAGGCCTTCCAGCAGATCTATCATGTGAATACGCGCAAGCCCAAGGATACCTATCCAGTGAGTAGCCGTGAAAGTGCGTCTATCTGCGGCTGTCTTAAGCATCCTCTTTCAGATCAAACTGCTCGTGCAGGAGGTGCCGAATCGCAAGGCCAACCAGGACGAGGTCATCTACACCATTGAGGAGAAAACTGGCGAGAAAGTGGCGCAGAAGCCGCAGTCGCGCACTCTGATGGAGAGCCTGCGCTCGGGTTTCGCCCAAATGAAGCCGCTGGCACACAAGCCCCTGCTGCGCCTCTCCCTGCTGCTGTACATCATGCAGTTTGGCATTTTCCTGGGCATGAACACCATACGCCTGTGGCTGCCACAGCTGTTTGCCTCCATGGCGCAGTACGAGGCGGAGTTCGACGGTGCCACTGCCAGCCTGTGCACCGTACTCGAGTTTAGCGTCAATAAAACAGCTGAGACCGCCTTAGATTATGCCAATGCTTGTGCCGAGGTAAGATCTAGCTTCTATCTCTAACTATCTTCTATCTACAGCTCTGTGTTAGATACGGCTTATCTGTCAGTTAACTTTGTGTCCAATCATCGTTCTGGTGACGTAAACCTTTCTCTCGTCCCTCGTCTCTCGTCTCTCGTCTCTGATCTGATCTGTGTTATGTGTTTTGTCTTGCAGCCAAAGGAGATTTCCATGGATATGTACATAAATAACATCATTGTCTCGGCCTGCGGCTTTGTGGGCTACTTCTTTGCGGGTGGCATTATCAAGGCACTGGGACCCAAGCGTTTGATGAGTAAGCAGTCCAACCCATTTATTTATTCTTTATACTAATTGCAAATAATATTCTTTCCTGCAGCCTACGGTCTGTATCTGTCGGGCATCTTTGGCCTGGTGCTTTACTTCTCGGTCAGCAGCCTGATGACTCTGATAGTCTCTGCCACATTTCTGACCATCACGGGCATTGCAGTCTCCTCTCTGCTGGGCGCTGTTGTGGCTCTATTTCCGACACAACTGAGGTGAGTGATAGATACCCTACCCTACCCTACACCCTACCCTACCCTGCTCTACTAATCTCTTATCTTTCCAGAACTGTTGTCGTGGCCATTGCCATGATGTGTGGACGCTTTGGTGCCCTGTCGGGCAATCTGCTCTTTCCTGTCTTCGTTCAAATCGGTTGTTTGCCCCCATTTATAATGGTATCATCGGTGCTGCTGTGTAAGTTTTCTCTCACATTTCCCACTCATAGTTTTGTTCTTTAATTCGTTTTTTCTTGTTTATTCTTTCAGTGGCTGGCACACTCTCCATATTTGTGCCCAATCCAGCAAAGGCTACATTTTCTTAAGACATTTTAGTTCACCTTTCGGTGAAAGTTCCCCACTAACTGAGCGGAAGAAGCTTCTGCTGCATTGTAGGTCTAATTATAAGCCAATTATTGGGACAATTTAGTTGTACAAATTAGCAATTTATTGGGGGGCTAAAGATAATGTCTGTAACTATTTATATTTAGCATAGGAAAGCCCATTTAAATATATATTTATTTACCAACAATAACCAACATATTCATAGCCATCTTTGCTGTTCTACAATTGATCTGTGCAGTGAACTTTTTGGGCCATAGCTTGTGCTGCTGGTTGGGCATGGATAATTCCTTGCTGCGACATGCAAATCTCATTAGCTCCAATTAACTGGCAGCAGAAAGGCAGCAGCAGTGTGGTTTTGGCGGCAGTGTGGCACGGGGTGGGCTGTCAGGTGTGTGTGGCATTAAGTGGAAATGGAAATCAGTGATGCCTGAACTAACTAATCCGACGCCAGTCCCCAAGTGGCATTTGTTTATTAGATTGCCCGCTCCATTGACTGCTGCAGAGGATGATGAACTTTCCAGTTGGAACTCGAGTGATTCGTAATTTCTCTCACATAACTCTGATGAATCCACAAACCCCTTCCATTATTTGTCTAAATTTACACACATACATCTCACATTTACTCAGATATTGTTGGATATTTTTGGATATTGTTGGACATTGTTGGATACTTTTGGATATTCCCTTTGCTGTTTTGGATGGCTGATTCCAAAAGGAACGTTGACGATGCAGCAGACTTTGAGACGGCCATTGCGGAATGCGGCTTTGGGCTCTTCAATATCCTGATGATGTGCTGTGCCGTGCCCTGCCTGTCGGCCATGGTGTTCTCTGCCTCCTCGATGAGCTATGTTATGCCCACGGCCGAGTGTGATCTACAGTTGACGCCCTTCGACAAGGGGCTGCTCAATGCAGTGACCTATGGCGGCATGATCCTCTCGGCCATACCCTGGGGCTTCCTAGCCGACACCATGGGTCGCCGCGTGGTTCTCATTTGGGGCGGCTGGATCGATGGAATATTCGTGCTGTGCGCCGCCCTCTGCCAGGACTCCACACAACTGATGGTGTTCAAGTTCCTGGATGGCCTAATGTCACCGATACACCAAATTATTAATCGATTGCCCGGCTAATGAGTTCTCTCGTCTCTTTCGCACAGCATTTGCGGCCCGTTTGCGGTGGTGGTCAGCTATTTGGCGGAATTCCATGGCAAAAAGCATCGTCCCTATATCATGCTCTTTGTGGGTCTGTGCGTGTCCGCTGGGGCCACCTTTGTGCCGATACTCGCCTACCTCCTGCTGCCCGTGCATCTCTTCTTCTCAGTGGGCCAAATGAATTGTAGGTGCTAAAGTTCTCTCTCCCGCTGCGTTCTCGCATTTTTTCTTTTGCAGTTCACACCTGGCAGATCTTTCTGATAGTCACTGCGCTGCCCAGCTTGATGAGCGGCTTTCTGCACATCTTTCTGCCCGAAAGTCCCAAGTTTCTGATGGCTCAGGGGCAGTACAACAAGGCGCTGGAGTCCCTGCAACGGATATACGCGGTAAACAAGCACAAGACGCGCGACACGTACCCCGTAGGTATCCCCGAAGATTCAGCTGGGAAAGCCATCTTAAGCCAATGTCTCCACAGGTGAAACGTCTGACCGATGCCACGCCCGATCGCTCGGATGTCTTCAATCTGCCGCGACAGCCCACCTCTCGCTGGGAACGCTTCACCAGGGCGAAACTCAAGTTCCTGGAGGGCGTGGGCCAACTCAAGCCGATGTTCTCCAAGCCCTATCTGTGCATTTCGCTGCAGGTCTACTGCCTGCACTTTTGCCAAATAATGTGCGTGAATTCGGTGCGCCTGTGGCTGCCACAGATCTTTGCCACAATGCACACGTTCGAGATGCAGGGCATCAACGACACGAGCATGTGCAACGTGCTCGACCACAACTCCCAGGTGCGCAGCATGGACTCGGAATCGATGAGGCGGGAGTGCGACCTAGTAGGTAGGAGATCGCTTCGCCACCAGGCTGCCAGGCTTTAAATCTAATCTAATCCCCCGCAAACGAATAGCACCAGGATCCGGGCATCTACACGGATAACATCATAGTGGCTTCAGTTGGCATCGTTGGCTTTGTGATCATCTTTCCACTGATGCGCATATCCCTGGTGGCGAATCACATATTAAGTGAGTCCCACAAGGGCGTCTCTCTCTCACTCTCTAGGGGAAAATCCCTACAACCTCTGAGCCTTTTCGTTGCAGAAGTATTCCTTTTCCTTTGCGTTTTCCTGGCGGGTGGCCTCTACTTTGCCGAATCTGCGCTGGTTACAATGATCATTGCCTCGATATATCTCACGATGATGGGCGTTTGTGCCACAACAATTATTGGCATGTCTGTGGTGATGTTTCCCACACTAATGAGGTGCGTACAGCCACAGCCCACGGCCAAATGGCTTTATCTCTATCGCTAAATGATTTTCCCCACCCACTCCCACACAGAACAATGGTGCTAATGCTGATTATGACCTTTGGGCGACTCGGCTCGGTGGCTGGCAATATATTGCTGCCGGTCTTCATGCAAATCAGCTGCCATGCCCCATTCCTGTGGCTGGTTGCATTGATGAGCAGTGAGTCAAAGTCTATTCTCTGCCTCTCATTTCCTCTATGTTTAATTTCTCTATGTTTAATTTCTCTATGTTTAATTTCTCTCTATTTAATTTCTCTATTTAATTTCTCCAACAGTTGCCTTTATATTTTCGATATTCCTGCGGGTCGATGTGCTGCAACCACTGGCCTGAGGCCTACAAGCGCCAAACTTCCATGTTGGCCATAACTTGTGTGCTGTTAATAAACGAACAACTCTCTCCCCAACTTGCCTCTAATTAAAGGTCAGCGTTCGTTGCAGGGGGCATGCGAAATATGTATTAATCAACGCACTCGACTCTTGGTCTAGCCATGCGGTTAATTCAACTTAATTACACTTCTAATCACACGCAGACAGCAACTGAAAGTAGCTTTGATTAATTTTAGCTGTTGGTTGTACAGAAAAAAAAACTCTCTATATGTGTGTGTGTGTATCTGTGTATCTGGTTAATTATTCTTTTGCGGTCATCAATTAATTTGCACAATGAAAAACAAACAAACAAACAAATATGTACGAGTATATACGGCCTACCCTTGTTTGAATGAACAAAGAGTTCCTTTTGAATACGAATAATTCCTGATATATGTTACCCCGCTCTAATGCATTTACATTTCCCTACCACAATTAATATTATTCCCGCTGTGTGGCCCAACAATTAATACAACTCGCGTTTCCTGCCTTCAGATACTCCTCCTTCCGTCTGCTGCTTTTGCTTTTTGGCAACAAAACTCTGCCTAGATATCTAGCTATCCTCTGCCTAGGTAACCCATTTCTCATGCTGTCAAAACAAAGTCAAGCGATAATTGACACATGTGGCCCTTGGGCCAGGCTCTCCCACCCACTACTTTCTCCCGTTTCCTGTCTGCTGGGTGCTCTCTCTTTTTATTGGTTTCCCCGCTGGTAGTATACTTTAAGGCGGCTGATGCCACTCCCACTCCCAAATAAATTTGCCTAAAAGTCTGCTTAATGCATAAATGTTTGCCTAACATTTTTTGGGGACAAAATCCCGCTGGATTTTTAGGTCTTTCTATTTTGGTGGCGCACTCTATAGAAACCGCCCCGCCACGAATAAATTTATCATAATAAACATGCATAAATCGCCGTGAATACGCCGTATAAGAACCACGGAAATCCCCCAACCCCCAGCACCCAACAAATGTGCCGAAATATGTTTGGGGCGTAATGGGTGGCTCGTACGCTGAAAGGGGGCGGGGCTAGAGGGTCATAAACTAAACGAAACTGAATCGTAAAAAAAACCTAAACATGGCAATGCATATAACACGTGTGTGCGTGTGTGTGTGTGTGTGAGGATGGGAATCCTAGTTACATGTGTATCTAATGCTCTCAGAAGAACCTCGGGCAGAACCAAGCCACCCACCAAACCACCCACCAAGCCACCCACCAAACGTCCAGTCATAATCACAAAAAAGTGCAAATATTCACGCACATATCACGCTGGAGGCTGGAGGCAAGCAGCGATGCATGGGGTTATAGAGGGGGCATGGAGAGAGACAACATTTGCAGACATTAGCAAACACAAAAACCCACTGCAAACAACAGCCCAATGGGGCTGTAAGCGATGGGATACCCTGTATTCGCATACATATACATTTCTGGGTGCATGAGTGTCGCCAATGATTTAATGGGAAGGAAGAACACATAACAGGCCACACATTAATCATTAATCATCGATTTTGAATTGCCATTAACATACCAAAATATCACCCTTCATGCTAGCCTTATCTATCCCTTATAAGCTATATGGGTTAATGGCTATATGGACCCCTCGATACCCTTATACTTACAGCACACACAAGCGCCCATATACCATCCAATACCCTTAACATTCACAGACCTTGAAGTGGCCATTGTTCGTGTGTCGTGTCCTCTGGCACTCATTTACAGGTCATTCATCATAGCACCAAAGCGCTTGAAATTTATTTGGCAGCAACAGAAAAGCTGCGAAAGCGTAACAAGTAAAAGAAGTGAAAGAAGTTACAGCAGAGTACAAGATAATCGAGTTAGGCGAACCCCCTTGATGTGCAGTTCCATGATTTATTTATAGCTGCGGCAGAAGCAGAGGCCAGCCAATAGATCTGGAGCTAAAAGAGCAGCTAGGAATGTTAAGTATCAGCGGCTGGGATAGCCAGGACATTGCCTCTAGAGCTGTGTTTGCTGCTTGGGAATCCTTGTGCTGCAAATACACTAAAAATAATGGTTACCATTCGGATGTCGGTTATCGGATATCTTTTTGTTACTCCATGAATGGGCCATTTAAAAAGTTCCTGAAGGTATTGCCAACTAGCGAGCGAGCACACACACATTCGCAGTTAGTTGCCATAAAACCTGCTGCAACATGTTGCCAGAGGAGTAATGTTGCCGTCCAACAGGTTGCATGTTGCGCGCCTTTAAGTGCGTGCTGTTGACTCTGCTTGCTGTTGGCCATGCCACCAGCCGTGGCAGTGTGGCACAGATATGGCAGACATTGTATGGCCCGCCATCCTGCCATCCATGCACAGCGCTCAGTCGGCGGCGGCACTTGCAGCCCTTACGAACGCGCGCACAAAAACCAAAATAAAAACTGTAAAACTGTAAACAAGCGACGCCATTTTAAAGCCAAAAAGCTAACGTGCGAAGCTCTAACGGTCCGTGCGGCGGTGTGTGCGTGCTGCCTTCGTGTCTGTGTGAGCGCGCAAAAAGAGCGGCTGGGAGGGGGGCCATAAAAAAAAGGCCAGCAAATTGGCAAAGTGGTGCATAAAAAGTGCAGTAAATCAACAAAAGATTCAAAATGCATTTAAAATAAATTGCTAAAAAAATGAGGGTGAAAATATCAAATGCCAACAACAGATTTTAATCTACAAAAAGGAATACAACAAAAAGCGTTGAAAGTGTCAAACACTCTTTAGCATACAAAGATATTTAATACAGATTAATAATAAAAAAGAAATAAAAATAATTTTAATTGAGTTTAAGTGATAGAAAGATGGATTAAATCGAGCGGCATTATCGAATCATTATAATGGCATATGAATTCAACTGATTTCCAAAGCAAAAGGAAAACAAATAAATACAATAAAAATTACTTAATAAATAATTAATTAACAGATTGAATGTGATGAGTGTTTAATTACGAATTAACTAAAGCTGAAACAAGTACACAAATTTAATCTACTTAAATGTTAAATAATCAAGAAATTACTGGAAATTTTAAAGGTGTTTTGTTTTTAACAAGAAATGGAATTAATTTAAAAAATTGATTAAACTTAAACATTTATTGCGTATAAAATTGAAATATTACAAATTGAATAGCACACTTAAAATGCAATGTGTGCAGTGCGTATACGTAATATCATAATTGAATATCATTTCCCCTGACGCCATGGCGTCGCCGCACTGCAACATGCCGTGCAACGTGCAACGCCCCTCAAATTAAGCGTCCCCAAAGTCGCCCACTGATGAGGTGGTGGCCAAGCACAGCCGCGTGCAACTGGCAACAGTTAAGCATCCATTGAAAGACCTACCCACAAAAGAGGATCCCAGCGCCAAAGAGTAAGAAAATAAACGCAAGCAGACAGAGTACATTTTGTGGCGACACTGGCGGAGTAATTAAGGTGCATGTGCCATGTCTTCAGGCCACAAGACGATTTCTCTGGCATTAAGTGTGGAATAAGCAACCGCATTACGCAACAGACAGTCACGGTTACGGTTAAGGTCCAGGTCCATCCCCAATTCCCAAGATGTCGGAAATTGTGGACACGGAGCTGCTGGTGAACTGCACCATTTTGGCGGTGCGACGCTTCGAGCTGAACAGCATCGTCAATGCAACGCAACTGAATAGCTACAATCGCACGGAGGTGGTCAGCCTGCTGGCGGGATTCATCGAGAACCGGGACAATCTCGAGAGCATCGACGAGGCAAAGTGAGTGGCAAGTCCGCAGTCTTTTCATTAAAATATTTCTTGGTATTCCCCCAACGGATAACGAGCCGCGGAACAAAGTTATGCAAACGAAACGAAACGAAAGAGTTAAATCGGCGTAGGCGGGGGGGTTGGCGAGAGTCACTGCTGATAATTGGAGGCAAGCGCCACAAATTGAATAAAGTTTTCCCTCGGCCAGACAGACAGACTACAGACAGGCAGACAGACAGACAGCCACTTGGCCACTGTCTGTGGCAGTGTTCGGCTCTGCTGCTGCTGCTGCTCATTATGGCGCCTTGCTGGGGTTAAGTTACAGTTACCAACGGGATGAGACGTGTTCTATCAGCTTATCAGGCCTTAGAAACAACCCGAGAAGCAGCTGAAGCCAAAGCAAATAGCTATAGATTATAGTGTGTTCTGGGCTCAGGTTAATGGGTTTGTTTATTTGATTTTACGAGGAAGCGCAACCCTTTATAAATAGAATTTACTAAGCTTCCATTTCAATTCATTTCTATCGTAATCTTATTACCAAGACACATCA
This sequence comes from Drosophila obscura, assembly GCF_018151105.1. Lineage (NCBI taxonomy): Eukaryota > Metazoa > Arthropoda > Insecta > Diptera > Drosophilidae > Drosophila > Drosophila obscura. Next base: position 10,028,337 of record NW_024542828.1, read on the forward strand.
GAGTACTTGAGCCCCTGCCAAAGATACTTATGCCTTCACTTGAAGCAATCGAAATTGCATTTTAATTGACGTTTTCCACTTGGGTCTACTACTGCCAGTCGAACCTTAAATAATCCCACATTTGCCACTCATTAATGTGGCTTTTCAATGGGCTTGGGGGCGGGGTCAAAACCACATTGAAATGTGAATTGCTGAGCCGTAAATTATGTCCTGAATGCCGCCTTCCGAATCGAACAGCAGCGCAGCGCTCTTACAAATGGGAGATGTCCGATGGTAGCTGGAAATGAAGTACCTATTGAATCTTTGGTTTGGGTTGGACATGCCATGGAAATATCCTTTAATCGGTGTAATTATTTTTGGGCTGACCAAGAACTTAAGCCGCTTCCAGGCCATAAATAATTCCCCGCTAACGAGAATCATCTGCAACGTGAACTTAAAGAGCTGGCATTGCAGGCTGTGCTGTCAGGATGCAGCAATTGTAAATTGAATTGTTTTCCCAATCAAGCGGAAATGAAATGCTGTTTTTCCTCTCCCGCTGAAGGGCGGGCGTAGAGAATGCACTCGACAAGAGAGATGATTGCAATTAGCAGAACGTGAACTGAAACTTGGCACTGCACACACGGACACGAGCATCCATTGTTGCCTGTCCGAAAATGAGTTTTGGCAACTTTTCTGAAACTCTGACAATTCAAATGTTTCCTTCATTTGGCTGCAACAGACAACAGGCAACTGGTTTTGGTTTTGATTCGAACAGGATTGCAATTAGCAATCCTTCCCTTCACTTACATCATCTCTTCCTGTGGTTCACTTGTGATTTTGCCACCCTTTTTCACCTTTGATTTCCTTGAAGATATATCTAGTTAGAATGCCAATTAGAAGCGTAGAGTCCTTTGGCTTTCGCATTCTTCGTAAAGCCGTTTTTCAGTACCGTTTCCATTGGAAAATATTCAACAATTTTGTAACTAAATCTATCGTCTCCGGTTCCCCTGAATTTAATTGACAAAACTTTCCCGCTTGACATACGGTCACAAAAGAACATCCTTAAAGCCTCTTATTTTACTGCCACTGAGTTCCCCTGCATCCTTACAGCCTCCTCCATCCATCCATCCATCCATCCATCCATCATTGAAATAGCAGAAATAGCAAAGGGCCGCAGTAAGCTGTTGGGGCTTTTGGCACACCCAAAACTCCACTAATTGTTTTATTCCCCGACCCTCTAAGCTGGCTCACATCCTCTCGAAAAGGTGACAAAGCAACAACAAACAACAAAAAAGAAAGAAGAAAGCCCAGCGAGAGAGCCACACAAATAATTAAATTCAGACAAATGCAAAGCCCTACGCCCGAAAAGAACTTTGACAGAAACAGAAAATATCAATGGAAATTGTTGTTCGAAAAGCCTCGAGGATTTGATGTGTGCGGGCAGAAGAGAGAAAGGGAGCAAGGCAGTGGCGGGGGCGGGGGCTGGGAGGAGTTATAGTAAAAGGACATTTGTTTATTCAGGCAGTTGGGCGGGCAGCAGGTGAAGTGCCTGAGCGTTTGTCTCTCGGTTGAGCTCTTTGTGTGTCCTGTGCCCCGTGCCCCATGCCCCATGACTTGGAGTCGGTTCAATCAGTGCCAAACGTCTTGGACACGCCTCATGGATTATGTATGAAAAGAATAGCTTGAGAGCAGCAGCAGCAGCAGCTCCTGCACTCCACTCGGTGTCTGTCCAGCAATGAGTGGCTGTCAGGGAGGGGTTCCATGGCCAGGCGGCCTAAAAGCAGTGTTCACTAGGCGTATACGTAATGATTTTCATGTTCGACAGTGCGTATACGTAATGTCAGTGGCATAACAAAGTCAATTTAAAGGAGAGGCTTTGCCCCTTTCTGAATTTGATGTTTATGGCATTTCATACGCTTATTGATTCCGATATTCAGCCAATGATAACGCCGGCACAAAGGACACAGGACATTAGTCCTCATCCTGCCTGGCCTTCCAATGCCTGCCACATTCTACTTTCCACTGTTCCTACTTGCTACTGTTGCTGCGTCCATCAGGATGGCGTGGGCGAGTGGAGGGAGGGGCTTTGGCATTTTTATGGCAAGGCTCAAATCCAATCAGAATGGATGGCACACATAAAAATAAGAGTGGCTGGGCACAACGACTAGGGAATGCACTTAAGGGGGGTACAAGCGGCTGTAGATTAATAGATGGAAGACCTAAGTACGCTTCTGCAATCTTTTTGCTTTAGATTTCCATGGCAACTCTAAGGCAAAGCTGGATCCATAGCTGCTTCAACTATTTCTCTTAATCGACTGAAAGAATGCAGATGCCCCTTAGGCAAAGTCTTTCAACTCCTACATTCCGGATGAAAATCGAATAAAATTGTTTGGCTTAGGCGCTGGACGGCAGAGCCAAAAGGATGACTCGGAACAGTTTGCCTTATCGCTGTAGCTCTCTCGGTTGAGGCTCCCACTCAAGGCGCTTGCTTGCAATGGATTTTGTCTATTATAATGTCCTCTCACTGCCCAGTTTTTATTTTCCTTGGCAAAGTGGCAGGGGCAGTGGCAGTGGCAGTGTCGGAGGAGTGTGTTTCACTTTAGCAATTTGCATATGACAAATTTTTCAATTAACTTTTTCGCAGCCAAACATGAAGACAGGTCCCCAATGCGTCAGGGGCGGCTGCCATGGACAAGAGGTAGAAGATAACTCAATGAAAGGAAAATAGAGGAGAGCTCAATGCAGGGCAGGGGTAGGTAGGAAGGGCGTGGCGCGTGGTGCGTGGTGCGTGAGGCTGCGAAAGAGGAGCCGTAGCAGCAAATGAAGAGGTGAAACAAGAGGAACACACGAATGCAAATGAAACCGATATTCGAATGGCAGTATGAAAATTTAATGGCCACTCGATGGAAGCGCAAACAACGTGCAGCATTTCAGTTGCATCCAATGGCTGGATACTTGGGTCAAGTGGTGTATGTGCGAGGGCGAGAGAGGTGGATGGAGAGGCGAGAACGATACAAGTGTTGTGTATTAATAAATCCTTAAATGGGAAATGAGTTCCATTTGCGTGAGTGTCCTGTATTGTGTCTGTATTTTATGTTTGCCATGGGACTGCGCTGCAAATGAGAGAATGATGATTGCGTCTAGTAGTTGCATGATGAGTGGAATAATGTGTAAAATGATGTAAGAGTGGGGAAAATAGACTAAATGATGATTGAGTAGAATGTATAAAGATTAAGAGTCAGAATGTTGATCGATTAGGGCCAAAATAATGTTTATTCCAATGGAAATTTGATAAACACTGCGAAATAAATGTTTCTTGGAGCACACAAAGATATGAAGCTATTGCCATGGCTACCACAAATCGAAAACAAGTTCCTGTGATGCAAAAAGCAATTTATATTTACATTGAATACCCACGAAAGTCTCGCCAGCAACTCAACGGGCACGAGTTCGACAAGTTTATAGCCCGGGAAAAGCAGCCTGAAGTACGTGACGCCGGCAGTGACCAAAGCATGTTAAACTTTGGCAAAAGCAGCAGCAAAGGCAGCAGCAGCAGCAGAAGTTAGCGACTTACTCGGATAACTATAAACACAGTCGGGGGGCAACTTTTCCACCTGCGTGATGAACTTCAAAGTGAGGGGATATTCCCCTCCCATCACTGGCTTTTGAATGTCGAGCTACTGCACAAAATGGGTGGCAGGACAGGGCGAGTGGGAGTGCAATGGAAAATAATAAGCCAGATGTGGGAATGCAGATTCGCCGAGAAATTGTGGACAATTTGCCAGCACAGCACGAAATGAGGTGGTTTTAGCGACAGCAAAGGGAACCCACAACCACCCTTCAGGTGCCACTCACATGCAGAACAACAACTATTAGCCGAGCTAATGGGAACGAATTACATTTTTGAGTGCTCCAGCCGAGGGGGTGGAAAAACCCTTTAATTGACTTCTCGCAACTGCCGGCAATTTATTCGAGCTGCCACTCGACAGGAAATTGCCTACGCTTCAGACCCATAATTGATGCTCGCCCCCCCCTTAATTGGTTGTACCCCGTAATTGCTCGCTTGCTATAACTTAAATGAATGATTCTTTTTTAATTCGATTTGAATCGATAAGCGAAGCGTTTTGATGTCTCAATTATTTATGATTGGAAGGTAATTTAAGGATTGATATAATCTAAATGATGTAAAATTTAATGCCTAAACAATCCTCTTACACAATCACAACAGTAAGACCCCGTAAATGAACCATTTTGTAGTCTTTAATCTGCCATTTAAAGACTCTACAAATATCGATTATCCAGCAAGCCATTAGCTGATTTATAAATACAAAAACCTGTTGAAAAAACCAATTTAATGGGAATATCCGCATTTATTCAATTGAATCACTTCAATTATGCCAAATGCCAATAATAATTCAAATAATTGCCCCACTGATTGATGGTAAATTTTATATATCTACATATATCAAACACACACACATATGTACAAATAATTAATAAATATAATGAATAATTTGAGAGAGTAATGGCACCAAGCGTTTAAATATAAAAAGCTGAACAATGCGCATTAAAATGTGCCAAGAAAAAGTCTGCCAATACCTTTGAAATTTCTCTGCAAAATAAAAAGAAATTTAAATAGAATTTCTTTCATTCTTTCCCGCATTTGGCAAATCAGAGCCAAAGACATGCTGCTGGATTTCGGTGAAAAGAAAACCATTTCCATTTCACTGCCAACAAAATTTTGGATCACAATTTTATAGGAATTTTTCGGACCTTTTTGTGTTGCTGTTGCCATCGGCAAAAGAAATTTGCATAAAGCATGCAGAATACCATGCTGAACCCAATGCCAAGTTTATTGCTGCCAAAAATTGTGAACGGGGAAAATACTGAAATTCCCCACTGTCATTAGACGTGGTTCCTGCGGTAAAAGGAGGACGACCGACTGCTCACAGGTCCTTCTGCGTGCGGGCCAAACGGATGTAATTAGTTGACTGTTGATGGCGGCTACACTTCCGTTCGTACGTAGATGGCTATTATTATTACAGGAACAAACGGCAGTTTAGCACGGATTTTTAATGCCATCAAACACAATTATTCCCAGTACCAAGTGCCGTAATATGCTTTAAATAAATTACCTTAATCAACTTTAATTTGACTCAATTTTGCATGCACCCTGAGGCGAGACCTTGGCTTTTTCTTGTCCTATCCATATCATACGACTGTCATCTTCACTGCCAGGCAGTCATAAATCTGCAAGGAAGTTTTGTTCTTTTGGGTAAAAAGTTTCCTCAGACAAGAGCAATTATCATAATAGAAAAAGGCAGCGGAAGAGCGGAAACTTTTCCCCCGAAAAGTAGGCAACAAAAAGGTAAACTTTTTAAACAAAAAACAAACAAAAATGGAGGCCAAAAAGGATGTTTTTTTTTTTGTTGCATTGAACGGATGCTCATAAATATGCAAATGAGTGCAATTTTATTATTGGCATTTTCCGCTGCACTCAACTAATTAATATTCGTGAATAGATTCAAAGCACGAATCGAACAGATAATTATCACAAATAAAAACAAGAAAAAATGCTCTGAATATTTATCAGTATCTGTTCTAGCTATAAAATTAATTTCCATTCCATTTGACGCTGATTGTATCCCATTGTTGCCCCACTCCCGGGGGCACTAATTGTGTTTGGCTTGTGCTCTCCGTGCTGCGTGATAAATATCTAATTAAATGTGAAATCAATTCTCGGCATAACAAGAACGTAATGCGATATACATATCACGAATTACAGCGAAAACTCAATAAAATGTTTTGGGCCACAAATGATGGCCAGACTGAAAGTATATAATGAAATGCCCACTCAAGTAGCTACGTGGAGCTGGAGCTGGAGCTGCACACTGGTAACACAAAACTCTCTATTATCTCTCTCAGTCATAGCACATTTATGGGGGCCTAGGGGATTGTGTGGACTTTGAGTTACCGCACGCAGAAATTCCCAGAAAAGTCATTGAACCTTTTTCGAGAAGCTCAAATAAGACGAGGATGAGCCATATGCTGAAGTGTGTTTTATGTATTTTTTTAGAGATGCTTTAAGAGAGTATTTTACTAATTTAATTGGTTTTCAATATTTCCATTCTTTTTTTTACAGAAATATTCTTTAAGAACAGAAGCTGCCGCCTTTTCTGCACACACATTTCATAGCATTTATTCGCCTTTGGGTATCAATACTCGTATTCATAGAAAAACCTTTTACATTTGTATGCATCCATCCACGATGATTTTGTCTAAAATTCATTGTCAAGTTCATTGATCGGAAACCCAAAACCATATGTACATATGTGCGTGTGGCCTTGCAAGCAATTAAAAGGGAAAACCCTGCAATGCACAAAAATAAATCTGGCAAATAAATCAATTTGTATTTATTATTTGGTGGCAACTCTCTGGGCTTACCATTGTGGGGGGCAGGGGTCCAATTGCTGGTCTAATTCAATTGCTGCCGCACCTAATTACGGTCTAGCCAAATACGAATATACGCACAAAGATCGGAACAATGGCAATCATTGGGGCATCTCTCCAGACAGAAATGTGCGAAGGTTTTTCGTACAAAAGTGAAAATTGAAATGAAAATTCGTTTATTGAATTTCGGCTGCTGCTGTTACATGCCACATGTGGCACATACAGCGAGATGGACAAAAGCAAAAGCGATAAGTCGAACAACGTGCCACTAATTAACGGACTGTGGACTGTGGTGTCCAGTGGCTATCAAAAGAAGGAAGGGAAGCCAAAGACAAAGGGCGGTTCCCTGCAAATTAATTAGTGCAACATTTATCCTGCTGCCATCGGTCCATCCTGCCAGCTAGTAGTTGTGATTAGCATAATCTCTTATATGCTAATCAGTGCCGTTCAGAGCATCCACTCTTCTTGATTGTAGTCCTCTTTGACTTTGACTCATCCGTCTCTCTTTGACTGCGTGTCCATTGATGTCCCTGCCAGTCCTGTCCAGTCCCGTTCAGTCCTGTCCAGTCGTTTGCTGCTGCTCATTTCCTCTGCCCTCCCAACGGATGTCAGTCCAATGAAATTACAACACAATTTCTTGTGGAATGGCTCCTGCAGTCGTCCACACGGCAGCTCCTTCTGCAGCGCCTTCAATTTTTCGTTGCGAACATTTCTCTGGTGGCTGTGGCAAGTTTTCTCTTCCCAGTTTGTGCTTCATTGATTTTCTATTGTCATTTCCCCAATCTCTAATTGAATTTTCCGCCCCAAAACAAAGTTTCCGACTTAAGTCTGGCAACTGATTTCAACTGTGAAAAATGTATACCTTAAGCCCCCCACAGACAGTGCCTACACAATGTTCATTATAGTTATTTGAACTGATGAGTTTTGCTTTTGATTCTTGCAGAGACTTTCTCACCGAGTGCCTGTTCCCATCGCCGACGCGTCCGTACGAATTGCCATGGGAGCAGAAAACAATTTGGGCCATCGTTTTTGGCCTGATGATGTTTGTGGCCATTGCTGGCAATGGAATTGTGCTGTGGATTGTAACAGGTAAGCCAGCTGGCAAAGCGACTTTAAAGCACTTAGGAAACAGCAAAACAGCAAAACAGAAAAAACTGAAAAAATCACGTATACGCCGCATTGGGCCATCGATTGGTCGGGCCCATTCCATTTCTAATATCCGGCACACATTTTTTTTTGACTCTTCGCAGGACATCGCAGCATGCGAACAGTCACAAATTACTTCCTGCTGAACCTTAGCATCGCCGACCTGCTCATGTCCTCGCTGAACTGTGTCTTCAATTTCATATTCATGGTGAACTCCGATTGGCCCTTTGGCTCCATTTATTGCACCATCAATAACTTTGTGGCCAACGTGTCGGTCTCCACATCGGTCTTTACGCTGGTGGCCATCAGTTTTGATAGGTAAGGAAGTCCTTGCATCGCACTCCGTCCTTCATCGAATCTAATGCGTTGCGGCACTTCCGTTTCCGGTTACTTCTCTCCTGCAGGTACATCGCCATTGTGCATCCGCTGAAGCGTCGCACATCCCGTCGGAAGGTACGATTCATTCTGGTGATGATCTGGGCACTCAGCTGCGTTCTGTCGGCCCCCTGCCTGCTCTACTCCAGCATCATGACCAAACAGTAAGTGGGTAGCGCAGTAATTGCCACCTAAGGCGGCGGGCAGGCAGGCAGGCCCCCATCATTCGTTCTCATTCTCATCCCCTAAGCCACATTGGGGAGCTCGAAATTCCTTTTCTCTTTCGTTGTGCCATGAAGCATAAACAACTTTTGTAAGCCATGGAGCTTGGGATTTGGCAGCGCCTTCCCTCCTGCTGGTGCTGCTTCTGCTGCTGCTCCATCGATTCCAGTTTCCAGCAAATGTTTATACACCTTTGCGGCCATAAGCATTAACATCCAGCTAAATCACCTTCCACGCGTTGGCGGCGCTGCCTCATTTGAATTTTACACAAATTTTCGTGCAACTTTCGGCGGCTGTCCTGTTTAATAGAATTGAGGCAATTTTTCATTTAGACTTCAGGATAAAAGGTCTCCCTAGGTAACAGACTTCAGACATAATAAAGATGGCAAGTTCATATATCAAAATGCCAAAGGTGGAGGCTCTCGAACGAGAGTCAAATGATGGCAAATTCTGACAAGGAGATACACTTCTGCGACGGAGATTGTGTGCACACACACACACAAAATTGGATAACAAATTTCGAGGAAACCTCAGAGGCGATAGATGCTAAGCTGGCGGGAACCGGCGAATAGATGAAATATATACGACACGCTAGCAAATAAAAACATATAAATTGCCATAGAAAATTGATCTGAAATATCGCATTCCCTTTGGTTTTTCTATAAAAAATAAAGCTGAACCAAATTCCCTCAAGGAAAAACCACAGATAAAGTTTTCAGCAGTTAAATGCATTCGTTTCCGTATCGAGTATCCGTATCCGTACACATATCCGTATCCGTATCCCCATTGAGTACGAAGCAAACATTTGAGTGCCACATATGAACTTCAATTCGAAGAGCATCTCCTCTCACATGAAAAGGAAATCCGTATGCTAACTGGATGACCGCAGAGTCCTGGTTTGAGCGATTGGGGGTACAGCAAATTTCCATTTAAATCAATTCAGAGCGAAAGCTGGCGCTGGGACTGGAGCTGGGACTGGGTGCCATTCACTGACAGCCCCATAACGCTTTGCCCAGATACACTCAGGGCTGTATGGGGTTGAGAGTTTGAGGGTTTTGGTCAAATTATTACCTGTCTGCCGTGTTGTTAATGGCCCCGAAAATAGCCCTTAAGCGTGGGGGGAAACACACACAGACAAGGGTCCTGCTCCCATTAGGGCAACCCTTTTAAGGGCATCAAATGTTTTATAATTTGGCAAATTAGGTTTTCAATTTGAGGACACTTTCGAGCCCATTTCCCATTCCCCATCCCCCCCCCTTCCCCCTTCCCCATTCCGTTTTTATGCTGTCTTGTGCAAGCGTGAAACTTGACGGCTATTTATGTTTGGTGTAATTAAAGTGATGTTTAAATTAATAAGTGGACCATTCACAGCTACTACAATGGAAAATCGCGAACTGTCTGCTTCATGATGTGGCCGGATGGACGTTATCCCACGTCAATAACGGACTATACGTGAGTAATTCCCCCGCACATGCTGCATACACACATTCTGCCATTGAAAACTCCGCTGTGAAACTCCTCCCATAGCTATAATCTGATTATATTGGTGCTGACATATGGCATACCCATGATAGTGATGCTCATCTGCTACTCGTTGATGGGTCGGGTGCTTTGGGGCAGTCGATCGATTGGCGAGAACACGGATCGGCAAATGGAGTCCATGAAATCCAAGCGGAAAGTCGTACGCATGTTCATAGCAATTGTCTCGATATTTGCGATCTGCTGGCTGCCCTACCACCTGTTCTTCATCTATGCGTACCACAACAACCAGGTGGCATCCACCAAGTATGTGCAGCACATGTATTTGGGCTTCTATTGGCTGGCCATGTCCAATGCCATGGTGAATCCCATCATCTACTATTGGATGAACAAGAGGTATGTATGCTTCGGTGGCATTAAGTTCATGCTAAAAACAGGATTATTTATGGGGATTTACATTGCAGATTTCGCATGTATTTCCAACGCATCATTTGCTGCTGCTGCGTAAGCTTCACCCGCCATCGTTTCGACTCGCCCAAGAGTCGGCTGACCAACAAGAACAGCTCGCTTCGCCATACAAGAGGTACCCACAAGTGCTCCGTTTTATATAAATAATCCTGCCACATCTACATAGCATTATCCCTCATTCTATAGCCGAAAACAAGTGCCAGTGGAAGCGCAGCACAATGGAGACACAGATCCAGCAGCAGGCACCGCCGACCTCCACATCCTCCAGGGGCGACAGGGGCAGCACTCGTCAGCCGTTGTCCATGAAGAGCAGCCTCAACCGTGCGGCAGTGGAGTGCATTATGGAACGTGCAGCGGATGATAATAGCTCCAATCTCTGTCTGTCCATCAACAATAGCTTGGGGGAGCGGCAGCGCGTGAAAATCAAGTACATCTCCTGTGACGAGGACAATAATCCAGTCGACAGCAGCAGTCCCAAGCAGCTCTGATGCCCCCAAAGGGAGATTTGAATTGGTTTCGCTCTAAATGTACATAGAAATATTCATAGAACCGACCCGTAAATACCATGCCCCCTTAGTGAAACTAGAATTTCCGGTTGTCAACGAAAAGAAAGAAATTCAATTTGTAAAAAGTACTGTATGAAATGCAAGAGCCCTGCATGAGCACACTGTCGAATATACCCTCCGTAGCACGGGGTACGGTACTCTGCACTTCCATCGATCACTAGTTCGCCGCTGCTGGAGAGAGCGAGAGAGCTTTGGCTTTGTTTGGCTTTGCCCATCTACCTGCGCAAATATTTATCAGGCGACAGATCAACAGCAAGCCGAAACCAATGCAAACTGCAAAAACAATTTTGCAGCGTTTGTTTTCGCCCTTTGAGTAGAGCAACAACAGTTTCGCTTCAACTTTCGTGGAGTGGAAGGCGACGAACGGTGCATACTATACATGTGCACGCACACACAAACAGATTGCTCTCTGGTGTTGGTATATTTTGAGACGTGATTTGCAGATTTGCAAGGCTCGCTCCATTCTTTTGTGACTGAGCGAACTTTGGACTCATGCAGGGCTCTCGTATTGTCACCATCGAAGAGCTGTAAGATTTTAATTGTTGTAAACATTTTAGGCTAAGCCACGTTTTGTGTATATATGTATCTGATAAATAAATATACATACATGTGTATGTATGTATATATTATATTTGAGTGTATGTGTATATTCGTGCTATTAAATCAATTAAAGATTGAAAAGTTGAAATATTTAAAGGGAACTTTAACTGCATTTCGATTGAGCTATTTTCATTTATTTCCAGCATTTTGTGGCATTTAATGCCATATTTTTGTGCAAATAAATTGCATTGTTGAATCTTTTGTTGTGTAGGTGGGCCCACAAATGTGTGTAATTTATGTGAATTAAATATACTGGACCATATGTACATAGGTACCGCTTGTGCTGGACATGCAATCCATCTCGTACTCACATTTGTTTGCTTCTGAAAATTGTATAATGGAACAGCAGTCGTGTGGGCTGCTCTCTTGGCTTACTGTTTATAATTGGTTACAGGAAATTGGCTGCCCAATGAAAATTAATACTATTTATAAGTAAATATTCAGTAGGGCTTCATTTGCCTGAACAAATAGTCATTTTCTAGCTCAATTTCATTAGTAGCTGCACAACTGTACATTCAAATTATTCATGCAAAGCTCACAGCGTCCGTTGAGCATGCACGAGTGGTTGGAGCCAGCAGTATGTCCATATATATTTGGTTATTACTGTAAGTGCCGATGGGGCGAAAGGTTCTTCAATGCCAAATTCAATGCAAAAGATTTCTATAAATCCTTTCAGAGATGCGTTGCCCCATTTGGCTGCCACTGCCATATTTACTGATGGATTTATGTGCGCTCCATTCATAGCCAAAATCAAACACATTTTAGCCTCAATGAAGGACAAAGAACGTAGCAGGAAGAGCCACGCATAATGGCCAGCGATTACCAAATGTAATTGAAAATTTATTCATTCATTCAGTCACCTACTCGTATCTAATTGAATCACCGGCAGAGTTCATGGATGGTCATTTTGCCATCAAAATCAAAATCAACAAAAAGAAGGAGCTACACTTTTTTGATTGGTGTAAAAGTCGCTTGCTAATGCGTCAAATGACTTGTTGTAATAACTTAACAATAAAGTCGTGCTCCAACCATTTTATTGAATGTAATAGGATTTGATGGTAACATCTCTACGATTCCTGGAAATGCCATTTAATGGTATGAAAGCCTACGAATAACAATTTGCATAATAGGTCGATGTTTTGTCACCCTCTCCTGCCGCTTTTCCCTTTTTTCTCCACATTGTCATGGCAGCCACCAGAAAAAAGAAAAAAGCCTTTAAGGGCGTGGAGTGTGGAGAGTCAGTTGAAAAGATTCTTTCATTACATATGTATTCTATGCCTATGGGGAGAGCTGAAGCGTTGCCACTGGCAACCGACTGAATGCGAGACACTTGTGAGGCAGTGCGAGTCGCAGCTCACACCGCAAATTGTCAGAGGGTGTCTGTGGTGGTGCGTGAATGTGTGTGGTGTGTGGTGGGTGGCAATCAATTCCCACATATTATACCCCAAACATATGCTGCAGCAACTACATATGTATGTCGGCAGTAGCGAAGACTGATGACCGAAAAGGTTAAAGTTCCTCTGCATTACCCAAAAAATAACGTCTGCCAGCCAACAAATCCAACTGTCACGTTCACCTCAGAGCATCAGTTGTTTTTTTCTCTTTTCTTTTCTTTCCTTTACTTTTTGCTCTGTTTTATTTTTGGTGTAAATTTCCTGTGGTATGTTCTGATGTTTTTCTGTGTGTGGGGGAATGTCCAAAAATAAACGGACAAGGACATTTAGACGGATTAACACAGTGCCGGAGTGACGGATGGGTTTAATTGACAGTTGAACATTCGCAACGAACATTGAAATGGACGGCTGCTCTGTTAATAAACCAAAAACAAATAGAAAACTGCATTCAATTTGAGGTTTTCCCCACAGCAAAATATGTTTTTCTGACAATCATTTAAAGGGCAGCAATGTTTCCGAATAAATGTTACAAATGTTGTAAAATGTTTAGGCTCCCGCATATGTAGTAGGCCGTGTAGCCCAAACCCTTGCCTGGCCTTTTGGGCTTGCCCCACAAAATATTCAGTATACAAAAGATCCTTGTGTAGTACGGAGTTGATCGTCCAAAATTGTGAAAATATTGTTTCTCCGAAACGGGACAGCACGAGTAGAGAAATTCGAAATGATTAGTGGCACTTGTAAGCTTCTGGCCATCACGGCCATTTCGTCCGTACTCGGGTATTGCGTTTACTTCGACAAAAAACGCCGCACCGATCCCGACTACAAGCGGAAGCTGCACGCCCGTCGCCGCAAGGCGATGCTGGCCAAGGAGCAGCAGCAGCGTGCGGCCACCACCGAACCATCGACGGCACAGGTGGCACAGACACCCGCCCAGGCACTGCGCGGCCTCGTGAAGACCAACACCGAGCAATACTTTCTGGAGCAGATCCACCTGGGGGAGCATCGGCTGATGATCGGCGACATTGATGCTGGCATCACGCACATGGTGAACGCCACCAGCGTGTGCACCCACCAGGAGACGTTCCTGCAGATGCTGGAGAGCACCCTGCCCGTGGAGATCTTCAGCATGTTCCTGGCCAAGTTGCAGCACGCCGAGCAGACGCGCAGCTACACCAACAGCATCCTGCCCCATGTGCTGTCGTCCCGCACTGGCATAGCTTGGTAAACTGCAGCTACACACAACAAAATACACTGCACTACACAGCACAACACTACACTACACTACACTACACTACACTAAAGAACACAAGCCACCAAAATTCCCGTTCTTGTTCCTCGGTTTCATTGTGCATTTCATGTAAAATTATTATTTTTGGGTACATTTTGGCAGTCTCTCGTGGAAGCGAATGTAAGCGAACGACAACGCGTCGCAACGAACTCTATTATTGTTGGAATTAATTGCATTGAATATATGCGGAATTTGTAAACACCAATTCCTTCCACAGAGCAAAACTATTTTGTCTTTTATTTGTGACAAGAAAATTCGTTGAAAAATTCTATTAAATGTAATAAATATTGACACAAAAGGCAGACATTACTCGCAAACATTTACTTTGGAGTCAACAGCAAGGATGTTAAATTAATAACTTTTAATTCTGTAGCAATCCGTAATGGATGGCTTACCAGGATTACGCTGAGCCTCCGCTCAGCACTCAGCTCAGCTCAGCACAGAGCAAAGCTACCAGCCAAAGTGTTTGTGTGCCTCTTGCCCGCTCCCCGCTCCCCGCTCGCCATTTGGAAATGATAATTTGGTTAAACAATTAAATGCTGATGCTGCAAACATTTAACAACCGGCATATACGGGCATGACAATCCTGTTGTAAATCTATTCAGTGGCTGTCGATGTTATGGCAAGCCTTCCGCACATTCAAAATGTCTGCCAGCCTATTTCCGGGCCATGCAGCAGCAGCGGCAGCAGCAGCATTCATGGCTGCTCGTGTGTGTACCCCGCTCCTCCCTCTGCGAGTGGCTGTTTGTGTAGGACACATTGTTGGGCATTTGGCAAATAAACAGCCCACCAGGGAAGGTCCTCTGTGTGCTCTGTGTGTCCTCTGTGGTTGGTGTGCATAATTTCAGCGGAACAGCCACTTCACTGCACGTCCACAGATCCTCCGTTCCTCTCCACGGGGCATTTGTCATCCGGATGCGTTTGATTGATAGCCATGGTCGAATGGATTGACCAACTGGCCATAGACCTTCATAGAACTCTCCCGGAGCCCAAGGACTTAAAGCTGTCGTCGTGTCCATTAGAGGCAACATCTTGTCTCTTTGGGGGCTTTAACCCCCAAGAACTTTGCTGCAAAAAGTTTTCAACGAAAGGAAATTTCCGAAGGTCAATATTCTTTCTTTTGGCTTGTGGTACGCATCTTGCTCGAACAGTTTGAACGCCTTTCGCAGACAATTAATGGGCGGAAAGTTCAACTGATTTTTACACCCCCTCACCCCTCCGCGCAGTAATCTAATTACATAATGTGCCTTTTTTGTGGGGCTCTCCTTTGCCTCTTTGAACCGCATTCATTGTCCAGCAATTACCAGATAAGACGGCGAGAACAATGGGGGCTTTGCGCTGTCGTCGTCGTCGTCGTCCCGCCTGGCACTAATTTCCACGATGAGTAGCAGCCAACCGCAGTTTTCCCATTAGAAGGAGTGCAGCAAGAAAGAGTCTAGGTGGGTTTTTCCCATTACAAGCAGCAGTGGAAGAGGTTTTTCCATTTGAAAGAGCAGTGGAAGACACTTTTCCACATTATGAGAGGCAGTGGAAGAGGTTTTTCCCATTACAGGAACCAGTGAAGGAAAAGATTTGGTTCAAGCAGCAGTCACTAATTTAATGAACTATGCGGCAAGTGGGCAGCGCTAAAGTGACTCGACTGGGTGGTATACCTAACAAGACAACGTATCACCCATCAGCCCATAACCCCAGACTTTCATCTTTCATCTCTCATCTTTTTGACAGCTGTTTTCTCGTCCTGCATACGTTGGCTCTCCATTATCATAAAGATATTAATTAGGCACCCACAGGCACACGCAAAGACCAACAAAGAATCGCACATATTGTTAGCTAACTATG
The DNA here is from genome assembly GCF_018151105.1 of Drosophila obscura. Taxonomy (NCBI): domain Eukaryota; kingdom Metazoa; phylum Arthropoda; class Insecta; order Diptera; family Drosophilidae; genus Drosophila; species Drosophila obscura. The sequence continues at coordinate 10,044,143 of NW_024542828.1, forward strand.
GCTAGCTGGCTTCTGCATGGGCGGGGCAGGGCGGGACAGGGACAGGGACAGGGAGGAAAAGTCATTAGGCAAAACCAGAAATCGAATATGTCAGGCTGCTACATCAAACAGATTTTATGCTAGATGCTGCGTGTGGTAGTTGGCAGCAAGAGTGGATAATTGTCAAGAAAGTGGCATCATTGCCAGCTTAAGTATCGTGTCGGATGAAAGTACCAACAACTATTGCGTAAGGTCTGAGAGATGCAATCAAAACGGGGAAGCTGCCAGCTTTAAAGAGCAAGTGGAGAGGGATGCCTTTAAGGGATCCCAAGGCAATAGTGGATTGCGGATACAACAACTGCGAAGCGTATCCCTTTCGTTGGATGTCGTCGTTGCCACTATTGTTTTTCTACCTTTTTCTTTTATTTTCCTGGCACAGAATATCGCGCATACGTACGCATACGTGCGAACGCCTTCACAGAAATTCAATTTAAAAGATGACTCCAACAATATGTAGCAATGCGCCAGAGCGAAAATAAAAAAAAGAGCGGCAGAGTGGCAGAGTGGCCGTCCCATTTATCAAGCCTGAATAAACAACAATTTTTAATAAACAATATCAGGAGAGTGAGAGAAAGAGAAAGAAGGGGCGAAAAGTAGGCCTAGAGAGAGAGAGAGAGAGAGTGAGAGTGAGAGAGGTAATAAAGAGGAAGATGCAAAAATGTTCGCTTACACCATTTTTGCGAATCATGCGACCTGTAAGCCCGCTCTCTGACTTTCGCTGGGGGGTCCTTCCATCCATAAATTGTTTGACTACGCACGTAACTTGCACAAACAAACATTCACGTACTTATAAAGACTCACACTCGCACCTGCACACACGCTCTCCACGGAGGAGACTTTCATTTCCTGAAAGCGGAAATGGCTGCGCCTCGGTGTGCGTCGGCCTGTGGTGTCTGTGTGTTGGTTGGGTGTCAAGTTTTATATCATCTCCTTTGCATTCTTTTTTGTGTCCACAGTTTCTTCACTCAGCTGTTTTTGCATTTCATCTTTATGTTTGCTCTGCGCTGCCAGGGAGGGGCACAGTAGTATAGCAATGTGTGAAATGCATATGCAGCGCCCTGAAGCCATGTACATATGCTTTATTTGCCCCCAGCTTGTGCCTGCTATATACCATATATCTAACTGAGGTTTGGCTATAAGCTGAGATTTCCCATTAGGAATATTGAAACTATTTTTGAAAGGGAAAATAGAATGCAAAGCAATACAAAATGTTGCATGTAAAGCAGCTTATTGAACGAAAGGTAGTCAGTGAGTGGATTTACATATATGTACTACACGAGTACTACAAACAATTTATGAGCAAACGAAAACCTTGAGAGAATTTTTTTGATAAAAAAGCAAACCCTTAAAGAAACATGACAATGGAAATCGTCTTTGCCAAATCCAATAAGTTTTTGCTCCTAAAGGAGATATATTTTCATAGATGGAAGGCAGCTTCCTCTTTTTTGATTGCAATTAAGTGGAAGTGAGAAGAGATTTTATCGCCCCACAGCTGGCAAATATTAATACTAGTCAGGAATATTCTGCTTATCCCCGAGGCTTCTGTCTATGAATATTAAAATGTGTATTGTTTATCAATGGCTTCTGGCTCTTAGATTCTTGGAAATTGCCAGCATAAACAGCCAGAAGTGAATTATGGTAATCAATAACGATGGCAAGGACAAAACAAGTGCTTCCAAAATTCAATGTTTTTCATATTGAAAACTGAATGGTTGAGGGTTTAATTTCTGCCCTCTCAACTATATAATTTCAAAGCACTCAGCACTTTGGCTTCCATTTACATTTGCATATTTTCCATGTAAAGCAAACCCTCTCTCACATTGCAGGCTTCACTTCATTGCTCTCCCACATTGCAGGCTTCACTTCATTGTTTATGGAATTTTATTTTATTTTATTTTATTTTATTAGCATTTTGCTACTAAGCCAAGGCCAACACATAAGGGAGTACGAGTATAGCATATATAAATCCATTGCACACCACTCCACCCCCCCTCCTGCAGCTGCTGCACACTGTTTGGGGCAAAGTCTGGAAAGTTTTCGCTAGGAAATAGGCAACGCGCTTCTCTGCCTTTACTTCCTATCATTTAAGTTTTAAGTTGTAAGTTTCATAAGTATGTTTATAGTGGCAGTGTGTGCTTACTTGTGCCTTCTTGTGCCCCACTCTGCCTGCTCTTCTGCCACACTCTTCCTGCCCGTCTGCCACACTCTGCCTGCCCTTCTGCCACACTCTTCCTGCATTTTCTAGGGCTGCCTTGTGAAAGGGGCTGCCCCCTAAAATTGCATTTTGTGTGCACAGCCGCCAAGGAACCACTCTCGCTGCAGGTCCTGGTCCTGCCTTACACTTTTGGGTTCAACCATGGCGCATGCTGGGCATCTCTTGAAAGGATTTCAGTCACAAAATTCCCCAGTTGTTCACACCCCTTTAACTCTTTGGCTCCGTTGCAACAGCTGGCAAAGCAATTTGTATTTGGTACTGAGGAGGAAACTTCGATTTGGAGAACAAGCCAAAGGCCAGTGGCAGTGACAGTGCCAAAGGGAGCAACTCCATAAATGGACACTGCCCCAAGGCCTAATTGTGGTTGGGTGGAGGCCAATCAAAATACCTTCTCGGATGCGTTGTGTGTGTGTGTGTGTGTGTGTGTGTGTGGCACGCATGCTCGGAAAGTTTCAAATTTGTTTTTTCGATGCACCTGAGACTGGGTCCGGAAACGGTTCGGGGCCTGCGACACCCTGCACCCACAGCCATAACTATGGCCATGTCCTGCAAAAACTCCTGCGTCTGCAGCTGACAATGTGCCTCTGGCGCCTGGTCGGTCGTTATTCCCGCATGTTTTCTATGGCTTTGAGGAGAGTGGCTCCCTGGAGGGAGCCCCTTTCCCCCACGTATGAGGAATGACAAAAAGGACATTCAACCTGCACAGGAATTCGCTGCGACTTAGCCACGGGTGGCTCCCTCTTCTCTTCGCTCCTTGGGTGAGCTTTGGTCGCCAGAAAAACTTTTACCTAAAACTTTTGAGTGCCCTGAAGCCGAGCTAATCGCTGGCCAGGAAGGATTTTGCGAAAGATTTTACGATTGTGGCTGCTGAAATTGCCTCAATAAAAGGTTGAAAAGCGGTTTAGCAGATTGCTTGTTGCGGAAAAGAAAATACGTATTAGTTTCCTGTGAATTCCGGGAATTATTCTAAGAAAAATATTGCCAAAATTACTTAAATATTTCTGGCGAATGAAATACCTACATTTCTGCCGCTCTTACTCCTAATCTGCTGACATCTCCTTCTGTTACATTGAACATTTTATTGCCTCACTTGTAACATCATTAAATTTGTTCCAAATTTGTAAAGCAAAATCGCAGTCAAAAAGTCGCTCCGCTCCGCTCCCATCATTATGCACGACCACACACAAAATGTCTGGGAGAAGTTTAATCAAAATAATAAAGCCAGTTTGTTTTCTAATTTTCCAGGCACACAGCAAAAAAGTTTCAAGGACAATGATGTCCTGGCGCCCTCCTCCTGAGCGCTCTTGTCTCTTTGTTGTGTCGCTAAGTCTATTATCTGACAGTGCTTGCCAACAACCCATTCCAAAGCCATGCCAAACGAAGAGACACCTACTGAAAGCCGAAGGCATGTTCCACAGAAGGGAAGGCCTGTCCCAGTGCACACCTCACACCCACACACCCACACACACACACCTCCTCGTACGGGACATGTAATTCGGTGCGCCCACTGTTCCAGTTCATTTGAAGGGAAAAGATATTCCCAGGAAATGAAAATAAAAACAGAGACTGGGCGCGTAGTATTAGAATTCTACGAAAAATGGTCAAAGAGAAAGGGAATCGAATGCGTCGTGTTGGTTGACAAATTTAAAATGCAAATGAATAAACAGCTGTGCAATGGATTCGAATATACATATGTACGAGTATGTACGACTACGAGAGTATTCATAATAAACAAGATAACAATAATGTCAGATGATAGGCGCGACGCAGTCAACAGATACCCTCGAATGAATCTAATTCTGAGTGCCCAGCCATAAATATTTATGAGAATAACCCAAATGTGAAAACAAATGTGTAGAATGTGAAGAGAATGTTGAATTTGTTCGCAGGCGGCGCCCACAAGTCGTCCGATAAGTCCATTAAAATGTATTTGATTTCAGTTTGAAAATCTGTTTTATTTGTATTTTTTATTTGGCTATTAAATGGGCATTACAATGTCCATATCCATATAGAACTCACTCTGCTAGTTCTCCGGGATGTGTGTGTGTGTGTGTGTGGTCATTGGGCTTTCGGTTGGTTGCACATTGCCACATTTATCAGCACGCTGCAGTTGCTGCTGGCCTTAGATGCATTATTAATGGGTTTCGACCCTGGCCCTGGCCCTGTCCCCGGTAATACAGGGCTAATCCATTGGATTTTGACTCTGAAAAGACTCTCATTAGGCTCGCCTACACAGAAAACCATGTTTGTTATTTATTCAAAAATGTTTATTAGCAGCGGAATTAAAATGGGCACGAAACATGAAAAATTCATTTGCAGCTGGTGTTGTTAGCCTTAATGATGAATGACATTGATTGAGTTCTGGCTGCAATATTTGCTTGTTTATTAATTTAAGGATTACCGCGGATGGTATCAGAGCACAGCCAGATGCCAGTGGCCAGTCAGTGGCCAGCCTCTGGCATTCGCTTTAATCTTTCATAAGAGCTTCATAAGCAGTTTTCCTGGACCCAACCGGACATGGGAGATGGCAGTATGATAATGCTGATTGCATGCATTGTAGAGAAAGAGGACAACACGTAAGCCATAATCATAGCCCCCCCATGGACAAAGAATTTTCTCTCCTTTGCTAGTGCCACTGAAAAATATTCTGAGAAATTAAAAATGTTGTCTGCTTCGTTTATTTTTTTGGCTTTTTGTTTCTCTCATTATGCGAGTGTTCCTTGGTTATTTGGCACCTCGTGACTTACTCTTGCATTTCTCTATTCCACCTTCACAAGCAAAAACTTTAGTATTGAGTATCCTTTAGTCTTTTCCTTCAGATTTTGTTCATTTTTTTCCATGTGACCCAAGCTTTAAACTGTTTTAATTAAGCGCCAACATAACAATGCAGCACTTTACACGGCGCCTGCAGATGGCATTCATATTTATTATTTACATGCATGCCAGAATGTCCCGGCCCCAGGATGGGGTCCTGGAGTCTGCAACTGCACCTCGGCCACTGGACTGTTGCTGCTGCTCCCCCTTTTCCTGTTGACATTCTGCGTGAATATTATTTCAATATTGCACATGGCATATGGGAGGGGAGGGGCCAACACAAACTAAAGCCAGAGTTGGGGGCAAATTATTGCGGACCCCAAAATGTTAAAGGAGAATCACGCAGCAGTCCACGTGGCGCATACGTCATGTTGCCTGCCATATAAATCTCCTCCGACGGCGGTCAAACTTGCGGTTGATTTTATTTCACTTCATTTTTTTTTTTTGTATTTTGTTTTTTGTACTCAAATACGGCAGTCGTGTGCCGTTCCCCTCCTTTCGTGTTTGCCAAAATTTATGAGCTGCGTATAATGTTGATTTAATATTTATGCCAACAATTGCCATTTGCCATGGGCCATGGTTGCTCAAGTTTTTAATGCCTCTTGGACAGCATTTGTGCGTTTTTGTATATTTGCCAAATTAAGTTTACTTATTTAGCGAATATTTCTTCCACGATACTTGTACTTGCTTCATGCCCAAACCCATCCCCATCCCCATTTTTATTTTTATTTTATGTTTTGTTTCTGGTATTTGGTCTGGAAGAACTGAAGTTTTTATTATTTCTCTGTTGTGTCGCTTTTATGTGGCGTACTTCTGATCATAAAGTTGCCAAAATAATTGAAATGACATGGCTTAAGTGGGTGTGGAAGTTTCCTTCTGTGGTCTGTTGTTTTCTGTTGTTGTTCTCCAGACATTCAGCTTGAACGATTCCAAGTTCTTTATGAGATCTGCTCTTCACAATACGATGGGGGGGAAACGCTGAATGGAGTGCCGAATGAGTTTTGGAAAACTTTTTAGCAAAGAGCAAACACACACATAAATGTTGGGATAAATTGAGTGGAAGCGAAACTCTATCGTGTAGCTAAACCCTTTACACAATTTATGGTAAAAATGTTTGTGCAATATTTCGATTTAAATTTGTCTATTTATTAAGTTTGATATTCGGTTTGTCAGCCAATTTGTGCCAATTTCAGCTTAAATGAAAGTTAACATGACTGTTGACAGCTTTTGGTTGCCAAAGGTGGAGATTCAATAGAGGTATGTGAGTCCATTTTTAAATCCAAAACAATTTCTATTTTATTGAATATAAAATGCAAAATTCCACATTTTCCACATTCAGGGTTATGCAGAATCTCCTGCTGTATGGTTTATATACATATGTATGTGTTTGACTTGCGGTTTTATTTTCTCTCAGTGCATTTATTGGCTTCCTGTCTGTGTTTTTGTGTAAGCAGATGACCCCGACCCCTGACCGCTTTAGCTGAGAGCTTCTCTTGCTTCTGGTTAACCACATTTGCCTTCTGTTGTCTTTCGTAGAATTAAATGCACATGTGTGCATTTCCGGGCGACTAACGCGCCCCGCGCGGCGGCGGGCCGTTGGGGATGAGACGGCTACCAGAGCACAAACGCACACACAACATAAGTAAATATATGTATTTATTACCAGTACCAGTGCTAACAAATCACAACGAAATATTCCCTTTACTTAAAGCTTTTTTGCAGAAGTGTCGGCGACTTTCTCTTCCTTTTTTGTCTCCTCCTCCTTCTCCTCCTTATCTGCTTCGCCGCTCGGTCTGGCAGCGGCGCGGAGCTGTCTCTTGGATTTCGGCAGTGCAGTCATCGTCGCTCTCTTACGGTTTTTGACTGCACATGCATACAAACATACATATGTACATACATATGTGCGCTTGTTGTTGTCGCTGTCTGTTTATGGCAGATTATCGCCTTCTGCTTCTGCTTCTACTTCCACTTCGCTTCGTTTGTCGAGCACACCACAGGCATCAGAACTTACATTTGAAAATCCCGTACTTGGTTTTTGCTCGCCTGCACTCTACCCCTTGATACCCCTTTGTTGCTATATTCATTTAAATTCATTTAGTACTAAATATTTTATCCGCTCTTATACCACAATCCCCCTCCCCCTCCCCATCCACAAAAACTTTATGTTGGCTTTGAAGCCAGTCTATCTGGCTTTTCTGACTGAATTTCTATCTATCCGTTTGACAGACCGACGCACTGACGCACTGACAACTGCAGTTATAAGTGGGAAAATAATTTGAGCGCAAAAACCGAAACGAAATTCGAATTGCAATATTCCACATTCCTGTGAACAGATTGGAGTGTCTGGGTCCCCAGTGGCATTCCCCAGTGCATAGCTTCAGCTTCGAATGGGAAATATTTTCATTTGTATTTTGTAAAATAATTCAAGGGGAGCACAAATAACCATGTCGCACGATCATGTTAGACATATTATTCAAATACCTAGCCCAGACGCAAGGGGAAACCAACACTTTTCACTTGGGAACTTGGGAACTTGGGACTTGGGGGACTTGGCAGCCGACCTGCCATTTTTCACAGCTTTTCCTCGCTACATGAAACTTTTCCACAACTTTGCTGTTAAGAGGTGTGAAATATTTATGCTGTTCAGCGTCTCTCTCTCTCCATTAACGGAGGGGGCCGGGCCTTCACCTGCGCTGCGCTGCGCCATTATTGACAACAACTTTTGGCCTAAGCCATTTGGCCGAAAGGGCAATTAGGTGATGTGCCTGGAGCATCCTTTGGGACAGGATTACCAACACGAGCATGGTTAGCAGATGGGCAACCAGCCACAAACTGTGCAAATTTATGCTGCTGAAAACGTGACACAAGAAAACCAGAAATGAAACCAAAACCGAGATTGTCTCACGTTTCTCAACAGACTTTTCAATGGTTTGTACTCGCCAACCAAATAAAAAATATCAATATGGCACCAGTTCGTCCTTAAACTTTAGCGAACTTTTTTGGTGTCCCCTGGACATGGCTATGACCTCAGCAAATGTCCAGCCTCAACCTTGTAGCCTCACAAAGGGTGGTCCCAAGGCAACAGCAGCAGCAGCAGCAGCCTTGAAAGCCAACAAAAAAGTATGCGGCTGAAGCCGCATAACCATCCTTTCCTTTACCAAAGGGATGCCCCCCGCCAACCCCCCTTTCAATAATTTTCTTTCCCTTCGGCCAGACGACACGCCAAATCTTGGGAACAAAGTCGACATAATTCAATTTGTTCAGCCTGCTGAAAGCTTGCCCCCGCGTAAAAATGATGAATGGAGACCAGAAATTAAGGCATTTTAAATGCTTAAAGGCGGCAATCACGCAGAAGTTTATGTGTTGGTGGTTGGGGAAGGGGGCAGGGGTGTCCTGGTTTGACACGCAATTTGTTTTGTTTTTTGTGTGATTGAAATGCCTTCTGCTGGGTGCCAGCTGCCCCACTAACGACGAGTCGTGAACATAATTTGACGAATTGCGAGCTTAGGCGCCACGCGCCCCGCGCCTACTCCAGCCACCCCCCCAGCAACATATAACTGTTCAAAATTCATATGGAGTTTTCCTTAATTGCGCGCCTTTTGATGGGATCATAAAAAGGCCCGGCCCATGGCAATCGGAGGCAGTTCACATACATATGGGCGTCCATCGCGTACGTACTCGTACGCAATGAAGAAAAAAAATCCCGTGTATTGGTGCCCTCCCAGAAGTGGATATCGGCGAACAAAGCCTGCTTAAACAGGTGGGGTGGGTACAATAACCTATTTGAAAATGGGTAATAATGATTTGGGCGCGCCCGGCGCGTTCGGCGTGCGTACCGCCGCTTAAAAGTAAAATTCGTAGCCGGGTTGGACCAACTGTAGGGGTGGTTGCGCCCCCCGGGTTGTAAAGACGATAAAACGAAACACTAACGCACATGGTTGTGAAAGTATGAATATGAATAAGTATATTCCATAAAAGAAAAAACGGAAAATGGGATCATGGGCCTGGTGGACCGGCGGAACTCCCATATGTGTGTTTTGGTCGGAAATTCTGGCCATGTGTCGCCCAGCATTGTGCTGTGAAATTTTTTAAAACACATTAATTAAATCAAATAACTCAAAGTTGAATTGCTAACCGAGCAATTCGCTTGAATTGCGGTTCAAGGAAGAACGGAAACAGAAAGGAGCAAAGTGGAAAGAGGGCAGCCCCACAACGAAAGCAGCTCAACAGGCATTTACATATGTACGAGTATACATGTAATTTTGTGTGCCCTTTAACAGAGGCTCTAAGTGCTTTCAGCAGGGGTTTGGCATGCAATGGGAGGAGCATCTTTAAGGGTATTTTAACCTTCGAACCCTGAAGCACAAACCCTGCCACCCTTCCATTTTGTGCCCCTTTGATATCATGGGGTGATAAAAATTTGTCACGTCTCTGGAATGTTGCCCTCGGGTGCCATGCACCAAAATTGATTATGAACTAAAAATGGAAAATTTATGCACAAAATTCAAAGAAAATAAAGGGGGAGTGAGAGAGAGTGAAATATAATACATGGCATTCCGGCGGCTCCAGAGCGACCTTCCTGCATAATTAGTACGAGTATTTTCTGAGTACTTTATATTAAAGTTTTCCTTTGCGGCTCCTTTTATGGGGTCTGCCACTTGCATTTCCTCATTTTTCACTTTTTTTTGCTCACTTCACTGAAGGCAAAACGCCACAGGAGAAAATGCAAAATGGGGCAGGTGAGGCGTGAAAGTATTAAGTTGCCAGAAGTTTTTGCTCCTTAGTTCTTGAGTTGGGGTTGGGGTTTGGGGGGACGGCACTTGTTGAACCAAAAGCTAAATAAATTCACCCTGTTAGACCCCCTGACTAAATATAACATATAAGCTAAGGTCAGGCTGGTGGAGAAGCTTAAAAAAACCAAAAAGAAATATTTGCTTCTCTTATTAGTAGAGCAGCCAAGAGGCCAGACAGGAGGAGTCCCCTGTCGAGAGGAGACTTAAAAACTCGAAGAGGATACCGTTGTCCGTTGCAGAAGCTTTTGCAAATTTAATTAGCCCCCAAAAAGGAGGATAACTGCAGTGGCACTCCACCTGCTGATTCGCCCCTTTAAAATGGGGGCTAGAAATGACAAAATAATGGACCCTTTTTAAAGGGGGAGACTTGCCCAAATAATATAATTGAAATTTGTCTAAAATTAAGACTTGCAAACAGGGTAAGAGCATCTTTGAGCTGCTTTTTGGCCCTTTCTTATCCCTGCTCCATTCTGGTCGATTAGAGATGGCTACGTGCTGATGCCATGGCCATAACACTTCAAATCGATGGACCAAACACGCACAGATAAATTCACATGGCCAATGTCCGGCTGAATGGGTCCAAATGAACCTTTTTTATGGCAGCCGTGGAGTGGTAGGATGTTAATTCAAGAAGGAAGATAAATGACCCGAGCAGCAGGATAGTTTGGGCAACTTTTAGTGGCAAGCAGCTAAAGTTTTGTGAGCGACAAGTGCTTGACCAAAAACCATGGCGCAAATCGACAGTTAATTAAGGCCTCAAATGGCTCTCAGATGGCACCAAAAGTAGTTTCCTCAAAGAGTAGTTTCCTGCTCCAGAACTCCAGAACTTTTGGCCAGAAAGTTTTCATTTTAATTAGCAGACTATTGGCCACTGACACTGCTTCCAAGGACGCGCCATAATCTGTTTGTGAAGCTGCAAAGCAATATGGGAATATCCTGCTAAAAATATACACTGAGATGCTGCTCGGATTTCGTTGACATTCAAATTATATTTGGCGCAAAACGAATAACAAAAGAGATCTTTAGGTCTTCCCATCGCCAAACAAAGGGAAATCGAGTGTGGGATAATATTTGAACAAATAAACCAATGAAAAATAAGCACAAAAATATATTCTACAGACAACAACAAAAAAACTGCCATTGACGTCAGCGCGAGAGCGACATTTAAATGTAAAATAAAAAGACAAAAAAAAACGAGAGAATGAAAAAAGAATACCAAAAATTACGCGGCATTCTTTGATTTCGTTTGATGTGCTCGTGGATATTTTTGGTAGCTTGTTAATGAAGACTAAATTTGCTCGTATTGCTCGTATTTGCTTATGAAATTGAGCTAACCAAGAAACAGACAAACAGGAAGGTGGGAGGGGCCGAGAGCAGAGAGAGGGCAGAAATGTTAGCCAAAGCTTTGAAGTATTTTTGGCTTGGAATTGTTGGGAAAAAGGGATAGGGTAAACTACCAGGAAATTCGGGGCGTTAAGTAGGAGAAGATGTGCATGTTTTCTGGGAATAAATCATTATAATCTCATATCTAGAAATCAAATTTACCTGTAGCTTCATATATAAAGCAATATTTTCGATGGAATTTTTCGCAATGAAAAATCAATGGGAAAACCATAAAGGAAAAACATTTTCGAGTGGAAAATTCAGTGTAGCAGAAAAACACATTTACTGCTAAAAATGCATTACAATTGGAAATACATTTTGAATCAAAAATATAACAAAAATATAAATAAAAATGTCAGAAATTAATTTTCTCTGAAACTGCATTTTTAGTGCAAGTTTGATGTATTTGCTTCAGGCAATAACTTTCTTGTGCAGTATTCATTTAAAGCAATCCCGAAAACTGGCTACCAAGCAATTATTTCTGCTCCAGCTATCACTTGAGATTTCAATCCCATTCTTCCCACTCAAATTGCTAAGAGATGTTCCCCTTAAATTCAGTTTTTTGACTCACTTAAGCATAAATGTCATATTATTTGGCAAATGCTCCTCAGAATATTTGCTGCTCCTCGTTAATATTTGCATAACTGGAGTTTGGGGAGCTCCGAAGCTGCACAGCGAGAGATTTGCATAAATAAATGCACAGGGAAAATGTGGAATAATTTCTGTACTCGCTCGCTATATTCTTGCATTTTCGTGCACTGCATGGGGCATCTAATTAAAGGGCAAATCTATTTGCCTCCCCCTCCACTAGTATTGGAACGTGTTGCAGGCAGCAGCGACAATTTCTAATTGAGATTCAATCAGAGTTGCCATCATTTGCACAGTTAGTTAAACAACCCTGGCAGGAGCAGCACCCATCCAACGCCCAAGCCCAAGCGTGGGTGGCGAAATAATTCTTATTTGTTTAATGCTCTGACAGCCGCTCGCTCTACCCTTCAAGTACCGCTCCAACCACCATCCACCGCCCACTCGTAGTCCCCATTGCCTGGGTCCAGGCACGCCTATGGGGGGGCGCGGTGGCTCACGTCGCAATTGTAAATAGCATTGAAAATTCCACGCCTTTTTCCTTTGCCCTGCCCTGTCTGTGAGGCGTAGTATCTTCGGTCCCTCTGCTACCCTGTGTGGGGTATGTTGTGTTTCAACGGAATTTGACTCAAGAATCTAAAATTGAAAAATTGTACAGCTGAAAAATGAATTGGAAACTATTGATACTCCCTTTGCTGCTCACTCTTAGGATGTCTTGTGCATAGTCTAAGTTTAGAAAATACCTTGGGAAACTTAAATCCTACAAATAACTTCTTTTTTACAGGGTAACCCCTAGTTCAAGGCTTTAACATTCCCTGCTTAAATGTTTTTTCTATGTAATTGCGCAGAAATTTAACATTTAAACACTTTTTGCTACCCCAAAATGAATCAAAGCAAGGCATTCGACCACACAGCACAGGTGTTGGGCCGCGAGAATCCTACCACCAGACTGGTGGATTTCCCCTTGGAAAATAACCAAAGGCTAATTGGAAAATCAGAATAAATAAAGCGGGGATTATGTAAATTAGGGAATTATTTAGGGATTGTGTAAACAAATAAATAAATTTAAATCCGCAACTTAAAGGCTCTTCGGAACTGAAGCATTTTTAATTGACCTTTATTTCTGTGGCTTGCTGCTCGGCTGCCATTTCTTTGCGTGGAGTGGATAACGCTGCGCATACTTCATATATGAGTGTGGGCCGTAATTCATGCGGCTTTCTGGCATGTGGCAAGATGAATGAGGAGTATCCAGTGTCCAGTGGCAGCAACTGCAGCGAGTGCGTGCGGCTGCGACCCAGATGAGGTTCCATGAGCAGCCGAGCAGCAGATAGCAGATATTTAATGTATTTTCAACAGTACAAATTAAAGTTCGCTGTAAATTAAATTTCTTGCCATTTCATTGGCAATCAATGGGGAAATTCTTGGCCATTTTTCATCATTCTCTCACTTCATTTTGCCATTCCACAGCTCACATTTGTCTGGGGCCTGCGGCCTGGGGCTGGGCGGTGCCCAAGGTGTGCACACATCTAAATAAATAATGAGAGGGGAAAACCTCAATTGAAGAGGCAATTGACTGGAAGAAAAGGTAGCCCCAGAGCAATGTACCCAGTCGATGGCCAAGTCGAGGGCCTAGTGGAGTGGGCAAATGTTTGGACATCGGTCAGGCGGCGGCGGCGGCGGCCTTCGACTTGACATTCTGTTCTCTGTTCTTGATGTGTGTACGAACCTCTCGTGTATTTTGTCATGTGCAAAGTCTGACAGGCAGATAATCAGGGGCACGTGCCCCGTTGTAACTCTTGGAGTCTGCTCCCCATGGAGTGCGCCCACGGACAGTCAACCGTTTTTTCGCCATCATCCGCTTAAATTTAATTTTTACTGTGGAACTGATTAAATATTACATCTGACTGTGACCCTCTCTCTCGCTCGGGGGAAAACTTTTCTGCCACAAAAGTTTTTGGAGCTTGGATTTACTCCATTAATATTTACCCGCACAGCACACCATTTTCCTGGGATTCCTTTGGCCAGCCATCCATCCATCCATCCCCTTGTCGAGAACAAACAGAAGCTGCAGTCAACAGCACAGCAGAGTTTCCTGACACAAGTGCCACGTGAGTGCGTGGCACCTCATCAACATGGTTGCACATCCCGTGCGTCGCGTCCGTCTCCTTTCGTTCTATTTCTCTCATGCATTTCGGAACAATTCTCTTTTGGAATTGCAAAATTTTGCACGTTTTGTTTGCATTTTATTAGAGCACTCCACAAAGACAAGGGTTAAGCTCCCTCTCTGCTCTCTGCTCTCTGCTTTCGGGCTAAGGCAATTTGCAGATGCCAACAGTTGAAGGGCTCCAAAGGTCTGATGACTGACTTTGATGGTGGACTTTGTGTGCGGTGCGGTGCGGTTCGGTACGTGGATCCACAATTAATCATAATGCCAAAAGGCAGACCCAGTCCAGTCCCGAGGGATTCCTGGAATATCCCAAGCTCTCCTTCTATTTTCTTTCCCGCTAAAACAAAACAAAGGACCTGCAATAACACTAACAGTGCTAAGAAAACGGTGGCATGCCTCAACAATTTATGCACACCCCTTATCCAAATGATTTGCGGTGTGGCGTGGACATTTGTTTTTGGTTTTGGTGGCACAGATAGTTCTTGGTGGGCGTGTGGCGTTGCATTGTTGCCGACAGATGCAGCCAAGCGGGTGAAATGTTTAACAAGCGCAAAATTCGCAGCAAGGAAAAGTCTGGAGAAGCGTGGGCGGGGCCAAAGACGACAAAGGGATAACAAACAAAAAATCCAGCGTGCTGTTTGCTTTCTGTTTCCACTGTTCGCTATTGTTGGTGTTTTCTTTTTTCTTTTCCCTTCCCTTTTTTTTTGGGCTTCCTTTTTTTTGTGCCTTCTGCTGGTTGCTTCTTCGCCGTGTCCTTCCGCTCGTCTTTGGTGATTTATTTTAGGCGTTATTTTTGTTGTTAGGTTTGATACCCCTTGTAGTTATAGTTGCGGGAGGGGATTTCAAGTGGGTGGAAGTGCGGGTTTCCTTAGCAAAATAAGTGGGAGAAGGGAACTATCATATGCCACAGGTCTAGTGCTAATTAAGTATATTCTTATTTTTGGGTAGAAAATCAGGAGAATAAATAAATAAATATATCAAAAAATACTAATATATAATATACCAGAAATAAATACCAGCAAAAATAATATTCAATTGCACACAAAATTAATAGGTATCACGCTCTTCCATGCAACCGAAAAAACCGTCTTAATTTTGTTTCGTGTTCCTTTTTTTTTATTTCGGCTGCAGCCTGCGCTGAAAATTTAATTAAATTTTCTAGCCCCTAGTTGTTTACAACAGCCGACACGACGTCTCGGTTAATCTTTTGATTAACTCGCCGCCAGACAATGAGAATGCATGTCCATGTCTCTCTCTCTTTCTCTCTCTGAGCCTGACAACTTGATAATATCTTTAGAGACCCCCGAAAAATCCAACGAAGTGGCTACGCCCAGACCCAGGCACTCAGCCCAGTTGCGACATGTGGCAGCAGCATTTGATGAAATATAAAACTTCAAAACGAGTCTGACAGCTGCTGCCTGGCATGGCCATCGTGCTCGCTACACTGTTTCACAGACATACTCGTGCATACATTTACTTGCTGGGCGGGGGGCTTGTCGATGGCTGCACATTGCGCATACGTCAGGTGGCACGTACTTCAATATTCACTCGTGAGAATGTTCCCACAGGCTTTACAATGCATATAACATATACCTCTTAGCAGTTTTGTCATCTGGTGGCTGAATCAACTGTCATCTTATGTGTATTCAAAATGCTCAGCAATTAATCTACTTATCCCCGCCACAAAACTGTCAGACAGACAAACAGACAGCCAGCCAATGTGATTTCCCACCCCCATCAGGCTTTCTCTCGACTGCAGTCATTGGACTTTCGCAGCAAAGGAAAAGATGAGCCGCTCTCTTAAGACTTTTGTGTGAATTTCTATAGAAAAATGTTCTTTTATCGCACATTTTCAGGCGTCAGACACAAACGTTCAGACGTTTTGTCTTCAGTTGCCTGGCCTTTTGAAGTACTCTCTCTCTGAAGCATTCAATTTCCAGTTCGAGGCAAAAGGCAACCAATTTGCTATGATGAGCAGACGCCATGGCGTGCATTTTCCTTTCGGGGCAAGCTTTTTCCAAAGAATCCATTATGAAATGTTGGCAAAAGGCGTTGTAGTAAGGCCTTCGATGATGTCAATTCGTATTTAATCTATTTTACGTTGCTTCCCAGCTGTTCGAACACAAAATTATATAGGCAAGGAGTGCTCCTCTTGCATCAAATCATGTCTCTGGCTTTTTGTAGAAACATTTCATTGATCTTGCAGCGATTCGCAACTGCTTTTTAATCGATAAGGACTTGCCAGCCTTTTCTTCTATCAGCTGGTGGAAAACAGACTGGAAATGGAAGCTAAAGTGGAAATCAATTCCGAGCATCCCGCACATGTGTGGGGCATTCTGCAGAAGACCCCCCCACAGGCTGGACCACCGCAGCCCGTTCAAAATGAAACAAACTTTTATGGCCATGCTGCCCCGGTTATGACCATAAATGGAGGCAATTACCAACACCACTTAATGCTGCGAAAATTGAAGTGAAATAAACAAAATTAATATGCTGCCACCCGCTGGGCTGTGGCTCGTGGCTTGAGGCGTGTCTAAGCACAATGAACCACCCGCTGATGCTGATGCTGAGGCTGAGGCTGATGCTGAGGCTGAGGCGATGCTTGAGTCCGGTGGTCATGGGCTACGAAACAGTGCACCAGTTCATGGAGCCTGTTGGGAGCTGGAAATTAATTGTTATGCATGTGTTTGTAAGCCAACGAGGCAAACAATCAAGGAATGGGATCTTCCTGCAGACCAGCCCACCAGAGTCCTTCAAATGACTTTGCAGGAGCTGCCGGCTGGCAGGACATTGTTAACCTGATAACCGGACTGCTGTGGCTGGGGCCATCTCACTTGTCTGGCAATTCATTAAGCCCCCGACATGATGACGTTTCAGCAGCATAAAACTAAATATTGTCCGGCATCTCCAAATGTCAACAGGATTTTCCCATTTCAAACGAAAGGGATATCAGGCAGAATCTCTGAGCGTACGCCAGTGCTTAATTAAATCTCCCTGGACAACT
Source organism: Drosophila obscura (assembly GCF_018151105.1). Taxonomy (NCBI): domain Eukaryota; kingdom Metazoa; phylum Arthropoda; class Insecta; order Diptera; family Drosophilidae; genus Drosophila; species Drosophila obscura. The sequence continues at coordinate 10,061,143 of NW_024542828.1, forward strand.
TTATTTCACTTCCAGGACCCCAGGATCCCAGGACCCGCTGTCAAATTAAGGTTTAACGCCCCCACCGGGGCGTCCGACCAGGCAGGCAGGCAGCCAGGCAGGCGGGGAGGCTGTTGCACAGCTTCTGGTTGCCTGAATCCCACACTGATTTTTACTCTGCCTCTCTGATGCTTGGCTAAAACTAATTTCAGCAGCTGATGATGTCAAGTCATTAAGTTATATGTGGCCTGGACTTGTGACCCCAAAATAGCTCTGAGCTGTGCATGAGATACGAGTGAGTGGCGCCACAAAGCAAAGAGGAAGCAGACCAAAGGCCAAAGGCCAAAGTTCAACCAACTTCCTGTTCCCAGAACTTGTTGCATGATAAAATGTCCACTGAATGGCAGAAAATTACATGAAATTTCGCAGAAATCTACAAGCGTTCTGTGTCTGGTGTCGTATGTAGTTTGCCAATTGCAGTTCGAAAGGTGTGCCTCATGGAGGATAAATGATTAAAGTTCTCTTCTATCTTAGCTCCAAAAGAACATAACTGAGAAACAGATGCCTGCAGACTGTACTTAGTTGATTAGTACACTTATGCTTGAAGATATAAAGGGGATAAATAATAAATGTTAAGACCTTTAAATATATTTTTGCCTTTGCACTCTTGGAATTTTCCAAACCATATGCTTGCCTGACGAACTCTTTCGATGAATACTTCCCACTCAGAGAGAGCCCCCAGGGAAACCCATTGTCGCTTCTCTCAAATGAGAAATTGTTTGCCAATGGCAACATTTGTGGGATTTTCATTTAACTTTAAATGTCAGAGAGGCAAAGGCCAAAGGCAAAGCTAAGCCTCTCCTCTTGAGGGCTCGGAATATTTTCATTTGTCAAGCACATCGCTAAATCTCTGCCAGATCTCACCTGGCTTTGGCTACAGCTGAAGAGAAGCTGATTAAGCCCCATTTAACAAACATTAAGATGAGCCAGGGAGAAGAGTCCTTCAAGTTATTCGCTTGCAGCCAAGGGACGACGAGCCTGCCGGTCTGTCTGTCTGTCTGTCTGTCCCACGCGATGCTCTCTTCAAGTCAATATTGATGTTGAAGCTGGCTATTGGAAATCTCTCATTCCCCAATCCAAAAGTTTCTTTATGCCGGGCATTTTGATATTTGAAAAGTTTTTCTGCGTGCTCTCTGGGCTCCCCTCCTTGCGCGATTTGGCAGGGCAAACATATATAATCGTTAAAGTTTTAATTGTGCTGTGTGCAAATGTTGTTTTTGTTTCCATCTAAATTTAGATGCCACAAAGTTTCAGCGGCCCAGACAGAGTCAAAGAGAGGGAGAGAGAGAGACCAATGGGTATGGGTTTTTCTATGACAAGTTAAAGCACGAATCTTGCAGTCTGAAAACAATTTAAAAAGTCAATTAGAAATAGTCAACAATTCCAGAAATTCCTACTTATGCAAAACATTGAAAGATCTGTACACAGAAAATGCATTTCCCGGACAACTATCAGAGACAGATGCAAAGGGAAACCCAAACCCCCACCCCAAGCCCCACCCCAAGCCCCACCCCCAGCCCCACCCCCAGCCCCACCCCCACCCTCACCCCAAGAGGAAAATTCATTTCAAATATTCTGTCTGACTTTTTGTGAAATAGCTGAAGACTTTGCTGCAACTAGAAAACTATTGACATGTTTCGCTTTTTTCTCAGGGCAGTCGTCGTCTGCAGAGGACTCAAGTTCTTTCCGTTCTTCTGTTACTTGTTTTGTATTCATTGTAAAGTTGATTTCAAGGCATCCCTGTGGTGGATTCCATGCCATGACAGCACAGAACAAGACGAGACACAGGATGAAACAGCAAAGAACACAACGAAGGAAAGCCTGCTCCTGCTCCTTGCTGCTGCTCTTGCTCCTGCCCCTACTCCTGCTCCTGCTCCTTGTCCTGCCTCTGCTCTAAGTGATTGAGTCCAACATTTGTTGAACAAATTGCTGGGGGATTTCTCTGAAATCCATCTTTTGGCCCCTTGCATGTGAATTAATTTATTGTCTCGCCCGATTCGTTGCCTGTTACAGTCACAGACATACAGATACACAGATACATCTGTCTGCAGCCACACACAACAAAAGAAAAACTTTGCATAATGGAGCGAATGTCAGTCACCTTGTTAGAAATTCCCCAGATGACACATGTGCCACGGCAAACGTTGAAATAAAAGGCCACAAAAGGCAAACGATTAATTGAAAGTCATCAGTTTAGACACTTGATATGGGGGGGGGGATTCAAGCTGAATGATGATGATGGATGATGGATGGGTAATTAGTGTCAGTTTTGCTTTAAATATTCGTTGCTTTAATTTTCCCAATATTTCGATCGTATACAAATTGGCCAACGGAATGCCCATTGACCATTCGCTTCGCAGACATTCCACTCGGTCCGTAGGCTGTCAGCGAAGCGATGCGAGGGTATACACTGCACCTTCACCACTTCGTTGGGCAAAACATATTTAGTTCCTCTGACGCCACGATGATATTTGGTGTCCAGTGTGAAGGAGAGCGGCGCTGGTGGCTCCACACATTTGTTCGGGGCTGTGTCCGTACCACAAACGTTTGACAGCTCATCCGAGCCATCGATGCAATCGTGAACACCATTGCAGGTAAGTTCAGTGGCTATTATGCGGCCATTGCCGCACTGGAACTGCGTCTCGTTGTGCCACTGCTGATAGCAGACTTCGATGGATTCGTCGAACCCATTGCGACAGTCGTATTTACCATCGCAATCGCTCTTTGCAGGTGCACATTTTCCTGGACGGCACAAAAATAAGCCATCTCTGAAAGTAAAACGGGAATGTAGAGCCAAGTTTATAGTTTGTGGATTCCACAGATACTTGTTACAGGTTCTCCAACGGGGTTTCTTCATCGCGGGCTGGCACATCGTTGGCATCTCATCCGATCCGTCGGAGCAGTCGACTTTTCCGTCACACTTCTTCGACAGTTCAAGCACTGCCCCCGTGGCACAGTAGAAATACCAGGCTTGCAATTCGCTTGGCTCCCGCTTGCAATGCACAATCGACTCGTCCTCGCCATTCGGACAGTCCACCAGTCCGTTGCACACCTCAGTGTTGCGTATCCAGGCGCTATTCGGCTCTCCCGTGCAGGTGCCCTCCATCACGTTGCTCTCCCAGCAATGGAACCAGTCGGAGTCTTCCGACTCGCATTCAGATACTCCAGTGCGCTGCCAGCTATTACTATTTGCAACACACAAAGCCATCGGCACCAGGGCCAACACGAAGTACGCGTTCATTTTGTAGAGCGATTTGAAGCACTGAGAGTTTTGCAGCAGACTGATCCGGCAAGCAGAGCTTCCGTTCTCGATTCGCTTATCACTTGGAGCAGCCTCGAAGTATGTATTTTCGGAATTCTGTATTCCGATTATGAGCTAATTAATCCGAGAATATTCAGCGCTTATCTGCTCATTAATGTTCAAGGGTAAAACCCTTGGCATGCTCCGCCCACAAAAGCTTCTTTCAAGGAAACCAAAGAGGAGTCTTTGCTGCTTTCTGCTGGAATGTAAAAATAATTTAAGTAATTTCGCATTTCGGTTTTCGATTTACTTCTCCTGTGGCTTGAGTCGGAATCACTTTGGTTGTGTGTGTTTCCTGTTGCTGTTGTCCGTTTACATCGCTTCAAACTTCCTGTTGGCTGTGGAGTGTCCTGTGTCCTGTGTCCTCCCTTTGATTGATGTTGATAGGCATTTGTGGGGCTTTCAATGTCAAAGCCCAAGCTTATTACATCCCTAAGCTGGGAGGGGTTGGGATGGGGCTGGGATCTATTGTATTATCAAAATATGACTAAATTGTTGTGACTTTGGTTGTAATCGATGATTGGGGATTATCCCTGGGAATCCCAGGGATAAGCAGAGTCTCTATGGCTGTAGCTAATCTCGAAATTTATACATACAATGGCAAGTACAAATTATCTTTGGCGCTGACTCATGTTTATTTAATTCCTGACTTTGTTTGGTGTTGCTTCTGGCGTTGCTTCTGCACGTGTTGGCTCTTCCCCCAAGCGTCCCCAAGCCCAATTAAAATTCAGCAAAGGCCAGGCCAAAAAGCAGACACTCACGCTTACTTGTCTAAACAAAGCGTTCAGGTGGCAGAGTGGCAGAGTGGCCAAGTGGCAATGCGTCTGCCTGCTGCAGCAGGGGGCACGTGCCATTGATTAGCACTCGAGTTGGGGTCATTTAATATTCATGAGCAGGTGCCAGGGGGAAAGCATTCATTGAACGAATTGTTAAACCACAAAATTGTCATATAAAACACCCACATAGGGGGGAAAGGAATCCAATCCAATGTAGAGAGATGGCCGATTTACATGGGCCCGAATCACAGACGATTGGTCGGCCGGAATTCTACAGGAAAGTGTACACCATTCTGGTTATTTTCGCTGGGATTGGACTGCTGCAAGTGGTGATTGTCAAGGCCTGCGACTATGACTTTTACAGGGCATGTCCTGTGCCCAGTTATGTGTGGCTGCTCATCGCTTTGGGCTGCCTGATGACCCTGCTCTGTGTGCCGTTGGCTCACGATTTTCCGATCAACTATCTGCTGGGAATTATCGCTGTCGAGGCCCTGACACTGAGTGTATTCAGTCGAGATTTTATGCTCCTCAGGATGACCTGGTCCATGGGCATACTGACAACGGCTATAATCCTCAGCATTTGCCTCTATTTAATTGGAATTTTCATGCCGCTCAAAGTGCTGCCGGGTCCTCTGACAATGTTCATTATTTCCATTATGGCAATCATCATTTTTATCTCATTATTAATAACACGACTTGTCATACGTGATGAGAGTCTGGAGTTCTATATTACCGTCCTGAGCCTGCTGTATGTCACACTGATTGTCGTCTTCGTCGTCACCATTGTCCACGACAGACGTCTGGAGCCGCTGCCCCAGGAGAAGAGCATGCTGCCGGTCATTGTTTTGGCTGCACTCTTCTTCTATATGATCCACATGATCGGCGTCACTGTGCTATACGCTGTGCACTATCTCAAAATCAAATCTGCAATAAATCCCGAATATATAATACGCTAATAACTGTCCATAACTGTTCTTTTCTTCCAGAAGGAAATTAAACTTATTCCTGCATTCCGGCATTCCATCAAACTATTCCTTCTGTCTAGGCCCAAAACAAACAACATTTTGGCTGACGTGTGCAGACTTTGTTGGTTAGCAGTCTTCGGGGATATCGATGGACCCCTCATGTCCGGGGCTTCTATTTACATATGCATTGTGCCTGGGGGCCTTTAGCGACACACGTTCTGGTTGAGGAGCCTTTTTGTGCTGTGTGTTTTATCAAAGCCCTTCTGGACGATTGCACAGACAGATGGACAAAAGGGAAACAAATAAAAAGACCTGCGGCAGCAGTAATAAATAAATTCCATCCAACAAAACTTTCTCTCTCTCTCTCTCTCTCACTCTCACTCTCACTCATATTTTCCGACATTTCCCTGGCATATTTTTAGACTTATATTCCACTTCAGTGAACTTCAATCCTTTGTCGGGGGCCACTCAAAATTGCGAATTTCATTTATGCTAATTTCATAAATACCATTCGCTTCGGATTGCTTTTAAACTTTAAAAATATTTGCAGCACAGCAAACAAACAAAAAACAAAACCAAGCCACCAGCAGCCAAAGCCAAAGCCAGCAACAACCAACAGAAATTTTACTGATAAATGTGCTCGTTATTTTTCTTAACCACAGAACACAGAGCACGGGCCATGGCACACTTTGTTACTGTCGTGAGTGATGGGCGAGTGGGTGGGTTGGTTGGCTGCTTAATTGCGTGGGAGACTGTCTGTGGGCATACTACACGAACTTATTGCTGTACGAGCACTCGTACTCGTATGACAGTTTTTCTCCTTTTTTTTTGTGGTTAAAATATACCTGAATTGTAAGGCAAACTCTTCCCTTTGTGCGCATATTTTTCTGAAGGATACGTACATATTTGCTGATACGAAACTTATTTTCACTGGTATTTATCTGGTAAAGAAACGATCCCAACGAATAAAACTACTATGACCAGAGATAAGTTCACGTAGATCGATTTCGGACACCCATTGAAATACATTAAATTAAAGAAAACATTTGAGCGACACACAACATTTAAACACATGAAATTAAATAAGCTTATGCAAAGGATTCCATTCAAAACGACTGACAGAAGACTTGCAAATTGCAATACATTTTTGATTGGAACTAATTAATAGATTGCTTTTTATTATTCAAAGTCAAAGATTTATTCATAAATTCTGGGGAAATTTAATAATTGAAAGCTCTTTGTTAAATACGTATTATATAATTATGTGCCCTTCCATTTTATTTCCACGCAAAATGCTGTAGCATTTGCAATCTTCGCAATCTGTTCGCAAATCATTTTCCATGGAATTTCGCGAAATGTAATTAAATTTTAATGTCCGCCATTATGTGAATTGGCATTTGAAATGTTGCTGATAATTATGCAACCAATTAAAAGTACCTTCGGCTGGCCACGTTGTCATGGCGCACACATCTCTCGAAATTCCTAAGCCGATTCAATATCGATGATGACAATTGTCACAAATACTGCGGGCGTTGTCTTTGTCCAATTATTAATAAGAAATAATTGAAAGAAACGAAAGGTTAAGCCTCTCATTCAGTTGATACCCTTTTTTTGGACGTCTGCTATTAATAAAACTTTAGCAGCTTTCCCAAGTCCCAAGAGGAGGGTGGAAAGCTGCTGGTACTTTTCTCAAATGTCATTTAAATGTCAGACTATTTGGGGCAGGTACAGAGCTCATAATGGAAACCACCTCAATTATGGAAAGGTATCAATGATTTTTCGGGCTACGGACATGCGTGTATCTAATTATGGCTTTCCACAGAATTGCCTTAAATAACTGTTTAATTGCAAAACAATTAGGGAAAAATATTCAAGGCTAAAAATATCGTGAAATATAAGACCTCTGAGAGTGGTTCGAGTGTTAGTCCCTCCATCGAATTAATAAGAGTGCTGGAACCACTTTTATATTCCGGCAATCACCTCTGTGTGCCATGCCATTAAAAGCGACTCCACATCAACCCGCGACTTTCCACACGCTTTCCACTTTCCACTTTCCGCTTGCCGGCGACATGCAATTGAACAAATAAATCTGTGGGCTAATAAATTTTTAGCAACGCCTGAAGTAGAACCAAAGCGACGAAAGCCCGCTGGGGGAGCAATGCCATAAATGCTGTCGTCTGCGCCATTAAGGAAGCCTTCTCCTTCTCTCTCTCTCTCTCTGTCTCTCTCCTCCACTTTCCCATCAGCTTAAAGAAGGCCCTTCCTAGTATCGCTTGTCGTAGCAGCTCCAGTGCCTGTGGCTGAGTTTCAATTGAATTCTTTCGTACCACACTGCGTATACGTGTTGCCTCTGCCTGGTTTCGTTTCTATTCCACTTTTGCTCTTGCCTTAAATTTTCAGCTGCTGACTTTTCCACACACACACACACACACACATATATGTACAGAGCATACATATATGTATATATATGATTAAAGACCATTTTTAGCACCTGTTCAGGCTGTTGATTTTGTATCAATGGCATTAATTGCAATTTATTTTGTATGCCATGCAACTGAAATATTTATGCACGGGAGCAAAAGCAATTTTAATGCCTGTTTTTACATGAATATAAAGCTGCAGTTCGGTGCAGATCTTACAGGGACTAAGCGTATTTAGCTTGAATGGCTTTTAGTTACCAATTAAAAACAAATCCACAGGAGAGTTGACTTGACTTTACATACTCCATATAATTAATTTTAAAAGGCCATGTATAACAATGAGACTCTTGCACAGCTCAATTAAACAATTTTCAATGCCAGAAAATGTATTGGAAATAGAGAGCCATTTCCAAGAAACACTTGACAATGGGTTGAAATTCTAAGAAACAATAATTACGAGTATTTGTGGGAAATGCATTCAAAAGTTTATTAAAACTAAAGGCATTTATTCCACAGTTGACTTTATTCTTTTCTACGAAAAAACTTTGTGCAAATATTCTCCGAAAAAAACGAAATGAAAACCCACATAAAAACCACAAAACCACTCCGCTTTCAGCGGATTGGAAAGGCATTAGAAATCGGGATACGAAAGAGACCGCAGATTATAGTTTCTGCTGCTGCATTTGGCAGACCTCTCATTTGCTGGGGAGCAATATATATATTTAAGTTGAATTTTCTAACATGATATCTGTAGAATGTACAGCAGTAATCCATCACAAAATGGGAAATGGGGCATTTTCTTGCTGCCTTTAAAGCTAGCTTTGTGCCAAGGAAGTTTTTTCATTGTTTTTTTTCCTTCTAATTGCTTAATCCCTTCAAGAGCCGCCCTTTCATTAAAAGGGAATTTTTTCATTTTTCCTTTCCTTAATTATGCTCAAGAATTTTCGTATCCTGTCCCATGCTTCTTGTCCTTGCTGCACCTTGAGAATGCAAGGCAAAATGCTGATAATAAAAACTGGGCGAATCCACAAAGTACGGAGACTAAAAACAATCACAGCTCATATTAAAATTGTGGAAAAAACAAGAAACTTGAAGAAGAAAATAATTTGAGCCATAATGTGGCCCAAGGAAGCCTAGTATAAAAATCCTACAATAGCTTTCCGCTGCTTGACAATATGCCAAAGGGGACAATGCTTCCAAGGACTGAAGTTTTTCCCTTTTTTTCTTTCCAGTTTGCCGCTTATGGTTTCGCTATATTTTTCATATTAATATGGTTTTACTTCAAACATAAAATGCAGTTGATTCGCAGAAAACAAGTATCGGGCCAATTTTGTATTTCCTCCAAACGAAAGTTTATTTTGCATTTCCTCCAAAAGTAAACTTTCCAGAAAGTAATTCCCGTGAACCCATTGCCTTCTGTGCGCATTTCCTGGAAAAATTTTTGAACAAGTCAAATTATTTCACGAAAATGCACAAGCGACTGCATTTGATCGAAAATGTTATAGTATATATTGATGAAATGATTGAGACATGATTTAATTGGATTTCCAGGAAACACAGATACGAGTATCAGCAAATTTTATTAAAAGCCTCAACGAATCGAAGAAGGTGTCGAAGACTATAAAATACAAAAACCACCAACAAGTCAGAAAGAGCTTTCAAATTTGGCTGCCGAACCATCGATACCCTTTGTAGAGCAATCGTTGTTAAATGTTACTGTACATATATGTACATATGTGTGGGGCAGCTCAAACGTAAAGTCAAACGTAATAACGTAGTCAGATGTAGAGACGAAGCCAATGACGAAGACTCAGCAAAGCTTTGTTGTTGTTGCTGAGAGAGCAATGGAGTGCAAGTTGCGAGAGAGAGCTTTGCTGTCATGATCGCGCGAGACAGAGAGAGAGAGAGAGAGCAACAGCAACTTGCGTCTTATTGCAGTCGAGGCGAATTATGGGAACTGAAGGAATCAGCGCCCCCTGCTGAAATTGTATGTGTGTATGTATGTTTGTATGTGTGTGCAAATATTTGCCAATGCAATTGAAGCAATTTATTTGTTGGGCAACCGCATCGATTTGATTTGATAAATGGCCTTTGACTTCGTTAGAATATTGCCTACAAAAACCCCCAATCCGTATCGTCTGGATACTCCTGTCACTGTAGTTTGCCTTGAACACAAAATCAATCACAAGGAATCTTCATCGTAGGAGCAGTGTCCTCAGCATGATACGTGTCCACGTGGATAACTATGCGCCCAAGTACTACAGCGGCAAATGGTCCTGGGACTCGACGAAGGACGAGCTACACTTTGAACCGCACAACGATCTGGCGGATGCCAAGGAGCGCTACATCACAACAAACACCTTCAAGTTTCTCCGGACCATAAACCAGGAGGAGGAGCTCGTGTTTCGGCACATTTTCGTAAGATCCGACACGACCTACGACACCGACGCAGTGGTGCTCAACGATATAAGAGATCTGGTGCTCTATTTTATGCCCAGTGAGTTTCTGACATACAAATTTGTGGACTTTATGCACCATCGGGCGGTGCATCAGCTGCTCCATTCGCTGACCATCTACTTTGAGTACTACCTCCGGATGGTGGAGTTCGTGCTGATCCGCCGCGATGAGCTTTCCGGCCAAATGGCCCAAGTGCAGAGCGAGCAAACGAATGACATGAAGCGGGTGTTCTCCGTGTATCTGAGTCAATATCGGATGCTGGTGGCCCGCAACTACAGTATAATCATCAAAGGGGAGGGCGACTTGGGAAAGTACTACCACATGAAGGAGATCGTCAACATCTCGGCCACCATTTGGGACAAGAACTTCCACGAGCAGTTCCTCGCGTGCAGCACCCAGATCGTGTGGATTGCGATGCACCGCAGGGCCTACAATATCATCGAAATGGAGATGAATCGTCTGTTTCGCTCCGAGCACTTTGTGACGGCTCGAGCGGAGTATCCCAACTTTACGCCCGTGGAGAAGAGTCTCCTGTACGGGCGGAGCTCCAAAATTGTGAACTATCGCCTGCAGGTGTCGCCCCTCATTCAGGAGTTGGAGGATCCCAAGAAGGAGGACATGCCCATTCTGTGGATCGGACATCGCAAATATCGGGGCACTGACATTCGCATCATGGAGATGGAAATGGAGTATATTGTGCCGGCGCCCCAACTCCGGCTGATCGACGTGGCCCATGGCATTTTGGGGCATCCCAAGAAGCTCTACAACACCATCCTGGAGCTCGATTGGCCCTCCGTGCGCTACTCCAACTTCTCGCTGAAGCACGATCCCTACTTCATTGTGCGACAGCCCCGCTTGCAGATCCCCAAAATGGATGCCCTGAAGATGCGCAAAATGGCGAAAACCTTCGAGACCTTCTACCACATCAATGAGATATACGATCTGCCCTCGCATGAAATCAACATAAAGTGGGTGAAACGCGACAGGCTCATCCAGTATTATCGCTCTGGTGGTCTGCTCACGAATACCCTGCTGCGGGCCGAGAACGAGCTAAGCCGCACGAGCGTTGGGCCCAGCGTTGATCAGATTATTGCCGATTACAAGAAGGCCAAGGCCAAGCATCGCAAGCATTAAATTTAAATTTTTTCTTCCTTCATTTCCGATTTCCAATTTCCAATTTAATGTTTCAGCTTGTTTTCCGTTTATATTTTATATCTATTTTTATATATTCTCATGTGCATGTGAAAACTAATATAAAAAAAAGGAAGGAATTGATTCCGGCAATTAATAGAAACAATTATAAGGGTGAACAATTCTTTGCTTCAATGGTCCAAGCCCAAACAAACAATGCCACCAATTAAAAATACAATGCAAACAGCATTACGCATGTGGAAAAGCCACAAAAGTGCGGTGGCTGGTGGGCCGTTCTGGAGAGACTTTTCCGGTGGTGAGAGAACAACTTTAAAGCAAGTAGTAGCCGCTGGCGATTCTTTTGTTTTTCTTCAAATTTTCTCATAAATTCTAGCCTACTTAATGGCATTATGACTGCCAGCAGCGTTGGCGTTTAATCAGCACGGATAACGAATTCATTCGGAGCTAAGTTTAGATTTTACCCTGCAGCTAAAAAAAACTTCAGCTTAAATTACTCAACAGGAAGTTGCCTTCTGACTTTTGGCCAGAGGATTTGAGGAACAGCAAAAGGGAAAACTCAATTATCATCTGTGTGTAGCTCCGGCTCTGAGTCCCAATAAATTATGCCAACAAATGGCCAACAGATAAAACTGCACGGTTAGGAGTTGCCATAAAGCGAGAGGAGAAAGCTTTTTGCCAGAAATGTTGACTATAATGAAAGCTCTTGGAAATCGCTCGCTCTCCCTCTCTCTTGCTTAGAGTTCGGTGTTTGCAGTTCGGAAAATAACTTAGGTAAAGCAGCTGAGAAAAAGGAATATCATTTTGCCATTTAGTGTAGAAATCCACTCTGTAGAAATTAACTTTAAAGCAGCAAATGGACCCTCAAGCCATAGCTGGATTCCCAGAAGTTCCTGCTGCTGTATAGAAGTTAGAAGTTCTTCCATAACTTTTCTGACACTTGGATGCAAATCGCAGCAAAATCTACAAAACAAACAAAATTGTTTTTGCCACAAACAAAATTGGTTAACAAGTTTCACTTTTTGGGGGTGGCTTGAACAAAGTTTAAGAGCGGGGGAAATGGGGGCCACTTTTAAAATGTTTTTAAGCTTTTACACCATGCAAATTTCAGTCTGGCTGGAACACCTGCGTACAGTATAGGTCAAGTATCATTTAAATGTCTATTAGAGAAGCACTTTCTATCTAGTTAGTTATTAGTTTAGCATCACCCACTCCACCTACCATTTGGGATACATTTCAAATTCCCAACACAATTCAGAGACACAACAGGGAAAAATAATACAACTTTCGGTTGCAGATGAAGCGCATCCACGTGGACAACTATGCGCCCAAGTACTACAGCGGCAAATGGTCCTGGGACACAAAGAAGGACGAGCTACACTTTGAGCCGCACAACGATCTGGAGGATGCCAGGGAGCGATATATCACCACGAATACCTTCATGTTCATGCGCACCATGAACCAGGAGGAGGAGCTGATCTTTCGCCAGGAATTCGTTCGACCTGAGAGTAGCTTCGACAACGACACAGTCGTCATATACGACATACGCGATCTGGTGCTCTTTCTGATGCCCAGTGAGTTCCTAACGTTCAAATTTGTTGAGTTTATGCACAGACCGGCGGTCTATCGGCTGCTCCATTCGCTGACCATCTACTTTGAGTACTACCTCCGGATGGTGGAGTTCGTGCTGATCCGCCGCGATGAGCTCTCCGGCCAAATGGCCCAAGTGCAGAGCGAGCAAACGAACGACATGAAGCGGGTGTTCTCCGTGTATCTAAGTCAATATCGGATGTTGGTGGCCCGCAACTACAGTGTCATCATAAAGGGTGAGGGCGCCATGGGCAAGTACTACCACATGAAGGAGATCGTCAACATTTCGGCCACCATTTGGGACAAGAACTTCCACGAGCAGTTCCTCGCGTGCAGCACCCAGATCGTGTGGATTGCGATGCACCGCAGGGCCTACAATATCATCGAAATGGAGATGAATCGTCTGTTTCGCTCCGAGCACTTTGTGACGAGTCGTCCGGAGTATCTGAGCTTCACGCCCGCGGAGCGGAGTCTGCTCTATGGCCGCAACAGCAAGATCGTCAATTATCGCACTCAGATATCGCCGCTCATACAGGAGCTGGAGCACATTGCGGAGCATGACCTGCCCATTCTGTGGATCGGGGAGCGGAAGTATCGTGGCACAGACATTCGCATCTTGGAGATGGAGCTGGAGTACATTACGCCGGAGCCGCAGTTGTCGCTGATCGACGTGGCCCATGGCATTTTGGGGCATCCCAAGAAGCTCTACAACACCCTCCTGGAGCTCGATTGGCCCTCCGTGCGCTACTCCAACTTCTCGCAGAAGCACGATCCATATCACATCGTGAGGCAGCCCCATTTGGACATACCGAAGATCGACGCCATGAAGATGCGCAAAATGTCCAAGCACTACGAGCACTTCTACAAAATCCACGGCCTGTACGAGTCCTGCCACCAACAGATAATCTTCAAGTGGCTGCGGCGCGAGAGAATCATCAAGTTCTATCGCTCTGGGGGTCTGCTCACGAACATTGTCTCGCGCTGCGAGAAGGAGCTGGCCACCACTTCGCATGGCCCCAGAGTCGATCAGATTATCGCCAATTACTTCAAGGTGAAGAGCCGCCTGCGCAAGGAGGCCACCGGCTATGGAGATGATGCCGCCAGCCTGGCTTCCTCCCGCGTCGGCACTGCTTCGCCCAAAAAGCCGAAACAATCCGAGGATATGCATTTCGAGAATTAACCCGATCGGGGTTCTCCTTTTGAGTTTAGTTTCAAATTATTTGTCGATCACAAAACTATTAAAAATGTAAAAATGGTTACCTGGGAATAGTTTGACGCGTTTGCAGACTTTTGTCTCCCACTGTTTGATATGCCACCATCCATCTGCAGCTGATCGTCAGATAAGATTATCGTGGCGGGGAAATCTTCGGGCGCTTCGGGAACACCATCCCAGTTGGAGCTGGAGGGCTGGAGCGCGCGCATTGCCCAGCACGAGATGGATCACTTGAATGGCATCATCTATGTGGATCGCATGGATGTTGCCACCTTTAATTGCCTCAGTTGGCAGCAGATAAACGCGGCCGAAGGTCGCTCCGCCATTTGGTTTCATAAATAGAATTATTTTTGGCGGGAATTCTCAATAAAAAAATGCAAATACAACCTATCGATGTATCGATAGGCCGTGTCTCCATCACTGTCAGCTGTTCTTGCTTACTAAAATTTGTAAAGAAAATACGCTGTTTAGAACCTTGTTATGCAAACAATCCATTGCAAAAAAAGTTCTGAAAACCAGCCAATCTTGAACAAAATATATTGATAAATTGCATAAAATTTTTGGTTTAGGGCTGAGAGGGCTGACTAGCTAGTAATATTAAACCGAATATCAAAATCGAGGAATATCACCGTCAGTATATTTACGGTATATTTTGATAATGAGAAGGTATATTTCGGTATATTGCTGCACAGCTGTTCTTGTTTACAAAAATTTGTATAAAAAAAAAATGCTGCTTAAGCAACCGGCAAACCTTTATATTGGACACCGTCGCAGCCTCAGCACGAGTCTGCCCGCCGCCCAATCTTTTCGGAAATGGTACCAGAAACTGTGGACAACGGAGCGCACCAATCTGCCGCCCTACAACCACTTTACACAAATCGGAGATCCTGTGCTCCGGCAACAGGCGGCTGCAGTGCCTCTGGAGCTCATTGAGAGTCCCGAAATCGAAGCCATTGTTGAGCAAATGGTCAGGGTACTCAGGAAGTACAACTGTGTGGGCATAGCTGCGCCACAGATTGGCGTTTCCCTCAGAATCATAGCCATGGAGTTCAAAAAGAGCCTGCAGAAGGAGATGCCAGAGTTTCTGTACCAGACGCGACAAATGTCTGAGCTTCCACTGACCGTAAGAGTGGAATACAACCATTACTACCAGTTGTAACTCTTTTTATCCACAGGTCTTGATCAATCCCGTACTGACAGTGACAAATTATGCAAAGCTGAAACATCCCGAGGGCTGCATGAGTGTCCGTGGCTTCTCCGCCGAAGTGGAGCGTTTCGAGGGCGTAAAACTGAGCGGCCTGGACAAGAATAGCAAGCAGAAAGACCTCGAATTGAGTGGCTGGAACGCACGCATTGCCCAGCATGAAATGGATCACTTGGACGGCAAGCTGTACACCGATCAAATGGATCGTTCGACCTTCTCCTGCACCTGCTGGGAGGCCGTGAATACCAAGTCTGGACGTGTGGAGATACCCTTTTACAAATAGTTTATGAAATTATTGCTTTAATTAACTGAAATATTGTTATTGTTTGGAGAAAACACCATCACCATCACCGTGCGATGGCGTTAACATTAATCCCCTAATTTGGTGGGAGCAAACTTAATTAGATCCTTATTGGCCAGCTCCAGAGCCGCCTTGACCTTGAAGTACTCCTTGCAGTTCCACATCTCCTGCTTGTCCGTGACGTAATTGAACAGATCGTTCATCTCTCGCTTCAGATGACGATGCGCCTCCGACAGCTTTGTGTGCAGCTGCACAACCACCTTGTGGAGCTCCTCCTTGGCAGCGGTCTGCTTCTGGTCCTCCTCCTCTTCGCCCTGATTGAGCGCATTCTCCTGCAGGGTTTGATTGTGCCAATCGGTCCAACGCTGCTGCAGCACCTTGCCCAGATAGTTGACTATGCCGCAGCGCAAGATGAACTGCCGTATGACTGGATGAGCATTGCCAGCGGCGTCCCGATAAGCGGCTTCTCCATTGATTGGATAGGCCTTCTTCTCCATGCGCTCGTCCTCAAGCTTAAATGGAAGGCTGTCCATACCCAAATCCCGCTGTTTGAACGTAAAGGGTTTCCGTTCCATTCCCGTTTGCTGCCCAAAAAATATATCCAAAATTTTATTGTGCGTTGTGTCCCGTTGACGAACGAGCCAGTACAGATTGGGCGTGAAACTCGTTCCAGCCTTGACAATTTTCTGACAACTAACGCAAGGGTCAACGAGTCCAGGAATCGTTTAATTGTCTATGGCAATCTTCAGGGTTATTAATCTTCTTTATATTCTCCATTCCACACTTTTGAAACTTATTTCTAAATCAATTTATATACAGACAGGCACAAGAAATGCTTTTCAATTTGCATCCAAGCAAAAGTAGCGCCCATGGCGTTCAACATATCGCGGACACAAACAAAAACGAAAATTAATATTTTACAGTTTAAAAACTTGGAATTTTTATAGTTAAATGCAAAACGAACAGGCAGGATCCAGGCGTACATCCTTTGTCTTGGATTTTGGCAGAGTTCTCCGCAGCTAGAAGAGACCCTCGATTTGTCCCGTCTCCGTGTTCAGGTCAATGTCATAGATGGCCGGGCGCGTGGACAGTCCTGGCATTTTGGTAATCTCTCCGCACATGGCCACCACAAAGCCAGCTCCCGCCGAGACATAGACATCCTCCACGTCCAGTGTGAAACCCTTGGGGGCGCCCTTGATTTTGGCATCACCGCTCAGAGAGCCCGAGGTCTTGGACATGCAAATGGGAAGGTTGCCAAAGCCCTGGAGCAACAAAAAGTGGATTGTCAGAAGAAGGTTGCATCAAAGGATGTTGGTTGGCGGCACACTTACCGCCTCTGTCAATCGCTTGACCTTCTCTTGGGCGGATGCCGAGAGCACCACCTTGCCGGCACCATACATGGTCGTCGCAATCTTCGTCATCTTGTCCAGCAGCGGCAGTTTCAGATCGTACAGCAGCTTGAAGTTGTTGCCCCTTTCGCAGGCCTTGATGACAGCCTCCGCGAGCTCCACGGCACCGGCGCCACCATCCGACCAATGGGTGGACACAACGGCAGCAAAGGCGCCCGCCTGCAGGGCGGCCTTCTGGAGGAGCTCATGCTCCGCCTGGGTATCGCTGACATGGACATTGATGCAGACAACCACGGGCATGCCGAAGGCCTGGCCATTGGCGATATGCTGCAGCAGATTGGGCAGACCCTTCTCCAGCAGCTCCAGATTCTCCTCGGTGTACTGCTTGTTCAGCGGCGCCCCAGGTGTGACGGCTGCACCGCCGCCATGCATTTTGATGGCCCGCACGGTGGTCACAAGGACCATGGCATTCGGCTTCCGGCCAGAGGTGCGGCACTTGATGTTGCAGAACTTCTCCATGCCAATGTCCGAGCCGAAGCCGGCCTCCGTGCACACGAACCCATCCTTGCCGACCAGCTTGAGGCCAATCTCGTCCGCAATGATGGAGTTGCAGCCATGGGCGATGTTGGCAAATGGTCCGGCATGCACCAGCACCGGAGTACCCTCCAGACTCTGCATTAGATTCGGCTCCAGGGCGTCCTTCAAGAGCACGGCCAGAGCACCGGTCACGCCCAGATCATCGGCGGTCACCGGTTTGCCGGCTCTGTCGAAGGCTACGACCATGTCGGCCAGCCGCTGCTTCATGTCCTTCAGGCAGCGGGAGAGCGCCAGCACGGCCATGATCTCGCTGGCCACCGCAATGGAGAAGCGCGTCTCCCGCGTGATGCCCTTCTCCGTGGGCGACTGGCCCACCGTTATGGAGCGCAGATACCGATCGTTGATGTCCACCACGCGCTCCCACATGATCGTCTCGGGATCGATGTCCAGGCGGGCAAAGGCGCCGTACTCCTGCTCTGTCAACGCATCCGGATCGGTCTTCTCAATGCCCAGACGCTTCAGGCGACGCAGCTGGATGGGACTGAACTTGCGCTCGCCCTTGACGCGCGGCACGAGGCGCTCGTACAGCGCCTTGTCCTTCTGCGTGCACTCGTGGAAGATGCGCGTGTCCAGCTGTGCGGCCAGCAGATTATTGGCCGCCGCAACGGCGTGAATGTCGCCCGTCAAATGGAGATTGAACTCCTCCATGGGTATGACCTGGGCGTAGCCACCGCCCGCGGCTCCACCCTTGATGCCAAAGGTGGGTCCCTGCGACGGCTGTCGCAAGGCAGCGATCACATTCCTCTTCTTATGGGCGCCCAGTGCCTGGACGAGGCCCATCAACGAGGTGCTCTTGCCCTCACCCAAAGGTGTGGGTGTGATCCCAGCCACCACCACATAGTGGCCCGCCTGCTTGTCCGCCAGACGCTCGAGCACCGACAGCGAGATTTTGGCCTTCTTGTTGCCATACAGCGACACCTCGCGCGGCTCCAGGCCGATCTCCGTGGCCAGCAATGCAATGTCCTTGGGCTTCTGTCCGCGCGCAATCACAATGTCACTTGGCACCGGCCGCAGGGGCTTCAATGGCAGCGGCTCCAGGGTCCATTGGGTGCGTAGCTGGCGGTCGAGAGCCTTGGCCGCCGAACGGACGGTGTTCTTCATCAGCATGGCCACGGTCATGGGTCCCACGCCACCAGGCACGGGCGTGATGTGTCCAGCAACCTTCTTGGCCTCCTCGTAGTCCACGTCGCCCACCAGACGACTGCCGCTCGCCTTCGAAGGATCTAAGGGGGGATCGGAGATTTCTGTGATTAGAATTGGGCAGCTAAAAGCAATCGATGGGCTGCCATGGAGCGCTAATCCCAGACTGAAAACCCGCAACAAAGTTGGAAAACAGAGCCAAGAATCTTATCTGTATGCCCCCAGGGGGGAGGGTCACTGCGGGGTCATTTGCATTGATAAGCAACACAGGGGAGAATGATCAACAAGTGGTAGGCGATAGGGATGCATTCGGCTAAGGAAAATTCCAAGCGAAGCCATGCAATCAGCCAGGGATTATGTTGAGGGGTGCGTAGCCCTCCAAAAAAGAGATGTCCCCCGTCCTCACCTGGCTTCACATTAATGCCACAATCGATGACCACCGCACCGGGCTTTATCCACGATCCCTTGACCATCTCGGCCACGCCAATGCCCACCACCAGGATGTCTGCGCTCCGTGTGATCTCCTCGATATTGCGCGTCTTCGAGTGGCACACCGTCACCGTGGCATGGGCCCACTTCAGCAGCTCGGCGGCAGGAGTGCCCACGATTTTGCTGCGACCCAGAACGACGGCTCTGGCGCCAGAGATCTCGACGCCTGCGCGACGGATGAGCTCGATGCAGCCCCAGGGAGTGCAGGGCAGGAAGCCACCAAGATCCCCGATGGCCAGGCGACCCTCGTTCACGGTGTGCAGGCCATCCACATCCTTCGCGGGCGCAACGGCATCCGTGATGCGATGCGAATCGATGGGGGAATCGCAGTCCAGTGGCATCTGCACGATGATACCATGCACTCGGGAATCGTCGTTCAGGTCGTTGATCTACAAAATGGAAATTCGGTTCCAGCTGCCATTGCATAAGCCACAATCGATCGATAACCCACCTTATCGAGCAGCTCCACTTCGGTGATGGTGCGCGGCAGCTGTACGTGGACCGCTTCGATGCCAATCTCCGTGGCCGCCTTGATCTTCATGCGAATGTACACATTGGAGTCCTCGCGTCCGCCCACCTGAACGATCCTCAAGCCAGGCGTGAACTTTGGCAGCAGCCTCGTCATGGAGGTCACCTCGCTGCGCAGCTCCTCGCGTATATTTCTGGCAGTGGGTGGAATCGGGTTGGGTGGGTTCATTGGGGCATTTGTCTCTAAGGTGGGATTCAACAACACTCACTTGGCCACTGCCGTGCCCGATATTATCTTGGCCTCGTTGCTCATCTTCCTAGCCGGCTCGTCTCTCCGCTGAACACCGCTGAAACAACGCACAAGGTTACTTAGTCCGGGAACCCAACAATTCGAACGCCTCACTAGCGACGCCAACACGAACGATTGATTCGATTCGCGCAATTCAACTCGACTGAGCTGCCTGTGCCCAATGGCAGTCCTATCTATAGCTGCCAGGTGCCGCTCTCTCTCTCGTTGGGATTAAGCCGTGCTCCCACTCTCTGCCTGACCATCACCCGCTACCCGCTTATCAGTGCTGAGTTTCAGGTTCCGCGGGTCACATCTTTCGATGTGCCAGCCGTAAATAACACCATTATGTGACGTCTGTGGAGGGGCTTGATCCATTCCAGCTCAAGGAGAATAACCGCAAAGGGAGTACGAAATCATAGCAACATATGGATTACCAGGGAAATCATTTGCGAAAGTAATTTCCATACATCAAATCTTATCGGTGGTTGGAACTTATGAAATGATTGCAGAAGTGATACGAAAATGAAGAAATTCATGCTATGGAAACGATTGGCAGAATGTTAGGCAATATTTCTAGACCTAAGGGGTAATAATGAGAGCTGATATGGGGGAACTTTTAAGTGAAATTCTAAAATTAATTGATTATACTTCTAATAATAAATTTAAAGATCCAAAAGATCAAAACATTTTCAACAAATATTTCATATATTTTTCATTTACAATTCTATACCGATTTTTGGCTTGCGAACCCACTGTAAGACGGGAGAACACTTTTACCTGCCACAATTAACAGCGTTTTCCTAATCTAACTAAACAAAAATAAGACTACGCCTCGAGCCTCAAGCCATTCTGCACGAAGGCAAACAGAACAGAACCTCAGCAAATGGAATAGAAGAACCAGTTCTCCTTATCAGCAAGGTGTCAATTGGTGTTGGATCGATAAGCAATTGCCCAAATACAGCCAGAGAGAGCCACAAACTTCTCTACTCTTTGCTCTCCTCATAGAACTCGGGGAGCCCACTAATCTTGACTGCTGCCCGCAGCTTGGCCGAACGACTGCGACTATTCCGAGAGACCTCTGCGGGGTCGGGCACAATGACATGTTTATGGAGCTGCCGCCAGTTGTTTTCTCTCAGCGATTGTAGCATTTCGGGATCATCAACGAGCCCATGGCTGGAGTACTTCAGGGGCAGGGGATTAGCAGCGCCAGCAATGACATTGCCAGCGATGTGCCGCTTGACAATGGTGTCCTCCAGCGAGTGGAAGGTGATGGTCACCAGGCGACCGTGTAGGCGCAGCATTTCGTTGGCCAGCAGCATGCCGTAGTTGATTTCGTTGAGCTCGTTGTTCACAAAGATGCGCAGCGCCTGGAACGTCTTGGTGGCCGAATGCGCGGGACGCTTCAGCTTGTCCTTGCGCGGCCCACTGTCGAGGGCATCCTCCACGATGTTCGCCAGCTGTCGCGTCGTCTCAATCTTAATCGATGCGTTGCGGGCATCCACTATGGCTCTGGCAATCTTTTTGGCTGCCTTTTCCTCGCCATAGATGCGCAGAATCTTGACCAGATCTCCTTCGTCGGCCTTGGCCACGACATCAGCGGCACTCAGGCCGCCACTGCGTCCTCCATCCATGCGCATGTCCAGCGGGCCATCGTGGGAGATGGAGAATCCACGGGCCGCCTCATCGAACTGCATGGAACTGCAGCCGAAATCGAAGAGTATGCCGTCAATCGAGTGCTTGGCCAGGCTCTGCTCGTCAAAGAGTCGTGGGATGTCGGAGAATTTACCGAGCAAAGGGACGATCCGCCCCTTGTATTCCGCCGTTTCGCTCAGCTCCTGCGCCAGCTGGTGGGCCACTGGATCCCGATCCAAGGCGTACACTTTGGCATCCGGCAGGGCCTCCAGTAATCGCCGCGTGTGACCCCCCGCCCCGAAGGTCATGTCGAAGAAGGTTCTGCCGGGAGACTCCTTCAAATAGTCGATGGCTGTGTCGCAGAGTACCGGCACATGGGGAGGAGCGGCAACTGTCGCTGTTGCTGTTGCGGTGTTGTGTCTTAGATATTCTAGCCTTATTCTAGTGGGGATTAGGAGTCGCTTCAGCATGTTGGTTATTTCTTCTTTGAGCCCGCGCCGTCGTTGAGATACCGCAGGAACTCGGAGCTCAGCACTTGACTGCACTGTGCGGCCGTCAGTCCAGTGGCCGTCGATTCGTAGCTGCGTGGATACTTCTTGGCGTACACGTTGCTCGACAGTCGCTCCAGTGCATCAATCTGGCGATCGAGATCCTTGTCCGCTTCGCTATTCACGCTGGTTGAGAATCTGGTCACTTGCTTGCGGATCTGCTCGCCGAGATCCCTTTGTGCGGATTAGAGGATATAGAGAAAGTTTTTATTGGAGGGGCAGCAAATGGAACTTTGTTCGGTTGTTTTGGTGGCAGATGTTCGTTCCAAGCAGCTCGACTGGGGCAGGGGTTGGGGCGAGGCTATTTCTGGGAAAGAAATCGAAGCTAAAGTGAAGCACCTGGGCAGACGTAATGGGAAACCGCAAGCAGAAAAGGTGAGAGCAAAGCAAAGCGAAAGTTGCAGCACGAGTTCAGAATAATCCCTAGATCCCACCACTTACTGGACCTCTGCTCCATCTCCGAAGAGATATTCCTCTGGGATTAGCTGATAGGAAAACTTTGACGACATTCCTAAGGCAAGAAAAATACACTTGAAGCTGTCGACCAAACGCTTGGAAAACCGGCAGAACAATGGGGCCCATGTAAGCCGCGATCATTACCATGAAACAAGCGTTCCACACACACGGTGGACTCCACCGTGCAAGTTGTGTGGAACCTGAATTGCGGGATGGCGGCAACATCTGCACAGATGGAGACAGTCCCACATTGACATGTTTTGAAACTAAAATTTTACATTGCACTGCAACTATTTACATTTAAATGACACTTGCTACATTTATTTGTTAGCATTTTGCATCATTATTTGTTAGATAATCCAAAAGGCAACGCAACCCATCGCCACCCCAGGAGGCCGCCAGAACGAACATTCGCCCAGCTTTTCTCTTGTGTTGTGTGTTTGAGTGGATGATAATATTTACCTGCCGATTTTTGACTTATCCGCGGGCCACTTTTCAAGTACTTTCAGGAACTTTTGGTATTGTGCCGACATGTTTTTAAACAAATTGCATCTAAAAAATAAGGCGGCACGTTGTTCTGTTAGTGGTGGACAAACATCGATTTAAGTATCGATGTTCTATTGCGACTATTGCACTAAGAAAGTATGTGGGTAAAAACTTACTATATTATGAATATTGCATATAATGAGCCTGAAGACCCACTAAACTTTTGTAAGGGAAACCATGGTAAACGGATTTGATTAAATTTTATTACAGTCGAAGTTCGGAAATTAGAACCACCTTTTTCATCGAAAACTGCAAAATATCACCTCGCTGCTATCGCACTAGAACATCGGTTACGGAAGCGGGTAAAATTTGAATGCTTAAAATCTGTAGTCAACCAATATTACTCGATATGGTTCCATATTTATGTAGGTAAGTTTTGATCTTAGATTGGCACTTCCTATATCTTCAAATAAAAAAGAATAGGTAAAATATGACAAGATTAGTCCGTTTTAAATTCACTTCAACTATAGAGAATATAGCTACTCGGTTTAATATCTCTATAAAATAACATGCAATCCCAGGTAATCATTCATTCAGTTACAAAACACCTCAACAGGATCTTCAATCAATGGATATCTTTCATTCGTTGTGTTTTCCTCGTCTCCTTTGACCAACATTTGGCCCAATTAAATTCGGTATTCAAAAAAAGGAGTACGCCTCCCTCCCCTACCCAACAAACTCCACACAGCGAACCAAAAAAAATCAGGCGCCAGAGGAACAAAAAACCGGAATGACCGAAACAAGAGAGAGCGCGCGCAAAAGAGAAAATAAGCAAAAATGAGAGAGAGAGAGCGAGAGAGGAAGAGAGAAGAGAGACAAAGTACACACATAAAAAACATAAACAAGCCTTTTTTCATAACGTGTGCAAGCGGCGGAGAGCAGAAGAGCGACATCATTCCCACCCTCTCGCTCAGCTGCTTCAGAAAAAACTTGCTTCGGTTGTGATTTTTTTTCCACTCTCTTTTCCGCCGCCGAACCGAGCACTTCTTTACTCGTTTGCGCCGAGAGTCCCGTTTTTTGTTGCTCCTGCTCTGCACCGCGCGCGCTCGTCTCTTGATGTAAACAAGCGTAACCGAAGCTTACGCTGCGCCACCCACCGCCTGCTCCCAAACGATTGTAATTGCAATTAATCGCAGAAGGCGGGTCGCCAAAAAAGTCCCAAAAGCCCCCACAAAAAAAAGTCCAAAAAACGTAAAAAAGGGGCAAAAGCACAAGTGCAGAAAAAAAACGAGTGTGTGTTGGTGTATTTTTGGCGTGCGCGGCCATTTTTTCTTGTTGCCACACGGGAATCTGTTTAAAGTGTGTTGGTGTATGTGGAAGAGAAACCAAAAAGAGGAATATAAAAAACGGATTTTGCAAACTTGATGTGGAATCATTGAAATACATAATAAAAAGGCACAAGAATGCGTCTAATCCAACAAGTAAATTACGGCAAAACCACAAGCAAATTATTCCCTTAAATACCTGAGTGAAAGAGTGGAACCCCATTGTACCCCCCCTCTCTCTTGCAACAACCACCTACAATCAGCAGCTGAACACGTGCTCGGTGCGGGCCAAAATATCAACAAGAGTTGGCCCACAAAAGTATTACAGCAATAGGAAAAACCAGAATACAAAAGACCTTTTCAAATTGGTGAGTACTTTCTTCCCACAAGTCTTTCTTTTATTTATTTGCCTTATTGGAAAGAAAACAATATTTTGCTTGCAAGTCGT
The DNA here is from genome assembly GCF_018151105.1 of Drosophila obscura. NCBI lineage: Eukaryota > Metazoa > Arthropoda > Insecta > Diptera > Drosophilidae > Drosophila > Drosophila obscura. Next base: position 10,085,785 of record NW_024542828.1, read on the forward strand.
GTTTCCCGCGCTCGCTGCACAGTGGGCCGGATGTGATGGGGGGAGAATTCTAGAGAGTTTAAACGGTGCTCTGGGATGATTTTAATATTAGATTGACGATGTTTGGAAATGGAATTGTTATATTTAAAATTCTAAATTCAATTAACTTTCTTGGCTCATAAAATAAGATGGCCAAATAATCAAATCAGTTCCTTCAATAACCCCCGTAAACCGAATTGTTAGCTGCTTTGAATTGCTCACAAAACTATCAAGTCTCAAAAGTTAAAACAATTTAGTTCCCGCAAAAATATTTGTAAATGGTAACTGTCCCCTCTGTCCATTGTTCTCCCCCTCCTATGCTGCCTGGCTTTTTATGCTCGCTTCCATTCATTCGTTGGTGGCGGTTTTTTTGTGTGTCGTCGTGTCTTTCTTTATCTTCTTCTTTTTTGTATTCTTCAAATATTTGCTGTTTTTTCGCACACATGTCGCCCCCAAGCATGGCAGAGAGAGCGAGAGAGCTAGAGAACGTTTTTGTTCGTTTTGCGGTTTTCACGATGTCCGGCTCGTAGCGTTTGTTTATGTTGCGCTCTTGCTCGCTCTTTGGTGCTTCTCTGGATCAAGGTATATGGCATGAGAAGGTGAGGCAGAAGGTTGTCTCTCTCTCTCCGCCTACACTTATACATTTGCCAATCTCCCGCTTGATAATTGCCACTAAACCTTCTTATTAGTATACCCTGCTCTAGCTCTTCTGCTCTCTTTTGTTTTTCAGCTGCTTGCGCTCAATTAATTTTCGTTGATTCGTTTTTTGTGTGTATTTGTTTATGTGAGTGCGTGTGTGTGTGGGGTTTTTTTTATGTATACTATTTTATATGCTTTTTTAGGCAGCGTGTGCTGCTTCTTTCCTCTCTTTTTTTTGGGGCCTGACTGACTGCGTCTTTGGGGCATTATCAGGTTGTGTGCGCTGCTCTCTGTCTCTCTTCCTCCCCCTTGTTTGTTGGACGCCACTTTTTTTGCAATTGTTTTCAAAAGCAAACACTTTTATAGGGTATTTACATTTTCCGTAATCCGCTGCCCCGTCTCCCTTTTTCTCTTTTTTTTGTGCGCAACAAGCAAATAGCGCGTCCTTTTACATTCCGCTTCTCCTTCCCCTGCCCTGCTTCCACTTTGGCCGCTGCTTCTGCTCCCGCTCCCGTTTCCTCTGTCATTGTCCAACGTCAGCAACGACATCAGAACCGGTTCTTTTGACCAGCGCGCAAAAAAATAAAAGAAAAGAACTCAATTTGCCTCTGACGTCAACACCCACCCGACCAAAAGGTCGCTAACAAATTATCGTTCAAACATTTTGAACTCTTATTTTAAAAGAAACGAAAGGCAATAAGTTAGTTATCATTTTAAAATGTATTTCGATAGCAATTAATGGCTCGAAAAGATATAGGGAGGGGTCTTAAACTCTACTTTCGTTCATCCATTCCTTAATTCTTTTTGAAGAATGGATTTCATTGTATTACAATTTCTGAAAATTTGCTTGAGAGTGGAGTTAAAGAGAGGCTTCGGTTAGATTTCTATCTTATCTTCTATGAAAATCTGGACAATCCAGCAAATTCCAATAATTTCCATTTCCGTTTCAGCTACAATAAATTTTGAGCTCTTTGTTAATTTTAAACAAATTTTGCGGAAATGGTAATGTACATTAAGGTTAATAATTTTGGTTGATTTTCCTCATAAATGCAACAAGTAGGGAATATATTATTATTTATTTATTAATCTTCATTCTCTACAGGCTTTAGGCCTAAATACTTTTTTTGTGGGGTTTGCAAACGTTATAAAAGGATTATGAAAAAATCAGTTTTTTAAATCAATTAAAAGTCATTTATCAATGACGGATATGCTGGTGGAAATTATCGTCAGAAATGAGTTGTATGATGGTGTTGGATAAGGGCGGAGTAATTGATTAAAAAGTACACCAGAAGTGAAAGGAATAGAAGTGATTAACTGTCAACTAGAAATACTTCGAAATTTGTGGATTAATGATTCTTAGAATAACTCGTATACTCTTCTTCAGTAGTTTATAGTATAGAATATTTTCCATTATCCCTTCTATTCATTCAAGAGATGTTCCTTTAAAATGTGCTTTCCCTTTGGTTTTTTTGGCACCCCATCCAATCATATTTTTCCCCCACTTATTTTCACCTCTTTTACATGATTGGTCCATTTATTGTTGCTGCTGCCACTCCCCGTGCCGACTCCCAGAAATGTGTTAAACTTGTAGTTGCATTAAATTTCCATCCATCGAGGTTGTTGACACGTTCCGTTGGCGCCCCTGACGTTTTTTGCTCCCTGTCCGAAAAAGAGAACCCCGATTCGGGTTTGGATTTGGCTTTCCATCTTGTGTTGTGGCTTGTGGCTGTGTTGTATGTGTTGTGTTGTCACCACGAAAACTTGTTGCCCCAAGCGCCTTTTTTGTTGATCTGTTGAAAATTTCATTTTCGCTTTTTTCCCCCCACTGGCATTGTTCATAAATAATTCTTTTGGAGCTTTTTTGCGCTTCAGTGGCAAGTTTTGTTGTTGTTGTGGCAGCACACAGAAGAACTCTTTGCGTTGGGGCCTATCACTGCACACGTTTTAATTCACAATTCACAAGCAATTAATTAATTCATGCATAAATATGTTAATGTGCAGAAATTAGTGTACGAAAGTGTAAGGGGAAGCAAAGTAGAATCGAAAAAGTAGTTTATGCCGCGTTTTGCAGCGTCGACAATAATTTCAGATTCAAGAATTACAATATTTTTGTACTTTCAGCAGAAAAGAGTCGGTCCCCCACCCGAGGAAAGAGTCAAAGTAGAAGTAGAAGTGGAGTGTCTCTTGTGTAAGCGGAGTCCAAGCTGCTCCAACTGTCGACTGTTGGCTGTCGATTCGCCGCACAATCGTTGGTGAGCTCTGCCCCAAGCTGGACGCACGCACCATCGCCTACCGCCCGCTGACACTTGGGGGCCATCAGCCGCCGCTTATGGCCGAATTGCCGACGGCGCCGAACGGCGTCTCAAGCGGCGACTATCTCCATCGATCCATTGACCAGCTGCGATCCCTCACGCACCTCACCACAGCGGATCTGCGCACGGCACAACTGGTCCATGACTACAAGCCTTTCAACATCAATGAGTTTCGTCAGAATGTGGTGGAGCGGCTGGACTACAGCCTGAAGAATGGTCTGGTGCATCACCAACAGCAACAGCAGCAGCAGCAACAACACCAGCAGGAGATGTTGCAGCAGCAGCAGCAGCATCAGGCACATCAGGAGCAGCAGCAGCAGCAACAACAGCAACAGCAGCATCACCACCAGCAGCAGTCGCAGCATCTAAAGTCCAGCTACAGTGCGCCAAGCTCTCCGCCAACGCCACACGAGCAGCAGGAGCAAAAGGTGAGTCCTAGTGGGATGCAGAGAAGAGCAGACCTAACCACTGGCCTTTCCTTACAGTACGATCCCAATAGATCGCCTCCGCGGCCGCTCATGAGCAGCGGCAGTAATGCCTCGTCGCCAGAAGATGATCGCAGGGGCAGCGGCGGAGGATCTGGCGGCGGTGGAGGAGATGGGGACCAGGCAAAGCCCTACAAGTGCGCCTCGTGCAGCAAATCCTTTGCCAACTCCTCGTACCTGTCGCAGCACACGCGTATCCATTTGGGGATCAAACCCTACCGCTGCGAGATCTGCCAGCGAAAGTTTACGCAGCTGTCGCACTTGCAACAGCATATCAGGACGCACACGGGGGACAAGCCGTACAAGTGCCGGCATGCCGGCTGTCCCAAGGCCTTCTCGCAGCTCTCGAACCTTCAGTCGCACTCGCGATGCCATCAGACGGACAAACCCTTCAAATGCAACTCCTGCTACAAGTGTTTCGCCGATGAGATGACGCTGCTGGAGCACATACCCAAGCACAAGGACTCGAAGCACCTGAAGACGCACATCTGCAATCTGTGCGGGAAATCCTACACGCAGGAGACGTACCTACAGAAGCATCTGCAGAAGCACGCGGAGAAGGCGGAAAAGCAGCAGCAACGGCACACCAGTCAGGTGGCTGCAGTGCAGCAGCATGTGCCATCGGGTGGAATCGGTTTGAATCTGCAGCGACAGGCAATGAATGATGTGAATGCCGCGTATTGGGCCAAAATGGGGGCGGACAGTGCGGCTGTGTCGCTGGCAGAGGCCATTCAGCAGCAGCTGCCGCAGGCGAATGGCCAGCCGTACGCGAACTTTGCCTCGCTCCAGCAGCATCAGCAGCAACAACAGCAGCAGCAGCAGGAGATGCTGCAGCAGCACCACCAGCGGCTGGCGGATACGCCTGGACATTCGCACAGTCCGCATGAAGACCCCGCCGGCGAGGATCTCGTCCTGCGGCAGACGACACCACAGCATCACCTGCAACAGCAACAACAACAGCAGCAGCAGCATTCACAGCAGCCCTCGCCTGGGCCTGGATCCTCGGCTTTCACTCCACTCAGCGCCACGGTGCCACCCTCACATCTTCAGCAGCATCGTGGAGCTCCAGCGGCCACGGCGGCCTACCTCTACCAGCAGAATGCGGCAGCGGCGGCCGCTGCCTTTCCCACGCAGCTCATTTCGCTGCATCAGATACGGAACTATGCGCACCAGCCAGGGGCAGCGGGACTCATCGCTGGCGATCATCTAACCCTGGGCCTGAGCGCCGTCCAGGCGGCCAAGGAGAAGGCCCAATAGTACAGGCCTCAGCGTGGCCACAAAAGGCAGCTACGATGACATTAGTTTTAGGTTTCAACAGGACCTTTAAACCGGGATGAATTTCCAGGAACTAAATGCGGAATTCATTCCAGTTTAAACACTCGAAAGTATGTTTACATTAGGCTTAGTTTAGGCACCAGTTCAAGGCAGTGCAGGAGCTGAAACTTCCATTTAGTATTAACCTTTGTGTATAGACTTCCAATCGCTTTAGAATCTGGAAAAGTATTGATTGCTTTATTCCACTGCTATAAATCTCACACTCCAAACGCCTCCAAACACTGCCCAAAAATAAAAACGAAGAAGAGCTGCAACACGCAGCTCCTCTCTGCCTTGAACTGCAAAGAATTTGAAGAATATAATATATTGTATAGGATATGCGTATCTAGGACAACTCAGGATTTTCAAGTATCGTTTAGATGATATTTTAATGACCCTCTAACATCTTTCTAGCTATAAGAAATCTCTCCAAAAAGTAAAGTTAAACTCTGATGTACTCGAAAAGAAAAGCAATAATTCGGTTGAGTAGATCACAAGTTTTTCGCAAGCCAATCCGATGATAGGAGCCGTACAAAGTACGGCGGATACATAATGTAAATCTTATGTATGTATATGTGTGCTGTACGACGTATCATATTAGCCATAAGCGAAAAACCCTAGCGATATTATCTTTATTTATCAAAACAAATTAGTTTAAGAACTAAAAAGTGTATTTTCTACCTAAAAACAAAAACAAAGAAAAGAAACGAATTGTATAATAAATTTGGAAATAATTTATACAAATAATTACCTTGAATGATCTTTATATGTTTTACCACAAGATTTGCATTTGCAGGGATGCGATGAGGATTCACTGAACCAGAAAACTGCATGATAATCCGCTTAAGAGAATTTCCTTTTCCTTTCTTAAGGGCAGCCCAAGGCGACATAAGACATGAGAGATTTATGTATGCCCTGCACCCCACCATATAATCTGAGTATCTCTAGAGGGAAATGGGAAATGTAGGGCTCAAGATTCTATGATTCAATGGTCGCAGCTGTCGTTTTGGTCAGTGGGGTGTTTCTTTCTTGTCGCTGCAACGATCAAATGATTGATGACTGATGACTGAATCTTGAAGTATTTTTCTTTGGCTGATCGAACCAGAGATTAATGATTGCGAGTTCTTATATATACTCGCACACAAATCTCTGTATGTATATTTATTGATGATAAAACTAGTTCATATGCTTCACACATCACGATTTGCAACTCGAATCAAGTGGGAAATCACTCGAAGACCGAGTGAAGTTCTTCAACAACAGAAGAGAATGGTAAAAGATTAGTAAGCTGATAGTGTATTCTACACAATGGAACATTTATGTTTTGAGCAAATTTCATAGCTAATTAATAAAACAATAAGTCACACACAATAAAACCAGTTTAAAAGTTGTTACAGGTGTTTTGTTTTTTTGCATCATTATTATATTTTCTTTATTTTTTTCTCACCGCATTTTTTGCACTAAAAGTTCTGTCTTCTCTATTTGCTTAGGCAAGCATTTGAATGGAATTATAAATAGCTCGGAAAAGTGTGTTAAAACACTCGCAGTAATTTGAATTTTATGACTCATATAAAAACAATATAAAAACCACCTAAACAGCTCGTAAAAATTGCCCTAAGAATGGGCATTGTTTGGCGTTGAATAGAAGACACCCACTAGGGGGATAAAGAGCAACCAGAAAGAGAGGTGAGGATGATAGAGACATAAACCCCTTGCTAAAAGGACATTGTCTGCGCTGTTTTGTCAACAAGCAAGGATATTGTGCGAAAATTCGGCACGATCCGATCCGACCTGATCCGATCCGATCCGATCCTCTGAACCCTTAACACCGACAAGGATCGCTGACAATAAACCAACAAATCATCGAAGGCTGAATTGGCAAACACACCGCAGAGTACAAAGACCCTGGATAAAAGGGCTCATCGATCGACAATCGACCATTTGGCAGTTTGTGCAAAATGCACAGACAAAAGGGGTAAAAAGGGGGGGAGCGGAGCGTAAAGGTATCGCGAATCTATGGCCAGACAATGTTTGCCAATAATATAATTGATAAATGATTTGATTTCTGCCAGGCGATCGCAGGTCGTCATCGATCATTGGGCTGCCATTCGAGCATTGGAAGAGTTGCGCCATGGCCCATGGGATCTCTCTCTCTCTCTCTCTCTCTGATTAGCATATCAATGCCTCACTTTTATAGATGCCCTAATGATCATGGGATTGTCTGCTGCCTGCCTGCAAGTATCTTCGGGGTGGCTCTTCGCTGATCTTCTCTCGGGTTTCTTTGGGTGCTGAAATCATCACCGAATCTCTGTCCGTTGTGTGCCTCATCAGCGCTTTGTTATGCTAACTATGAGAAAAAAAATGTGGCTGACAGGATCTATCCTGTCAAGGATGCTCGGTGCTGTCTGGGATCCTGGGACTGTCACTTTTACTTGCAGTCGTCTGGGGTTTGCTGATCGATATGATAATTAGAATGCAATGCCTGAGGCCAGGAAGGAGTTTTTGGTTGAGCGTGGCATCTGCTTGAGATATCAAAGAGATCCTCGAAGAGTACACTGAAAGAAGAAGAGTGCTACTGGTAAGGAGTTCGTTGATGAAAGAGGGGTTTGGGGGACTGTAGATATTTTTGAGAATTTATTTGATGATCATAGAACAATTCTGGGTACCAAAGAACGAATTTTCTTTCTTCTAGAGTGTACCTCTCCTCACTAAATGTGCCTTCATTTATTAGTTCCGCTTATACTCCAGCAGTTCCTTTGGCGTTTCCTAGCCAGAAATCCATACATCATCACGAATTCTGTACCACAAACCTCCTCCAGCTGGGAAGTTCGCTGCTCCCTATGTTTCTTTCAGTGCATTGCCCCTTAAAATCAGTTTCAGGGACAGAGCATTATGCAAACGACTTGCATTTGAATATTATCTATGCGCTTTCAATGCCAAGAGATCATTTCGAGGCCTGCAGAAAGGCGTCATCAAAGCCATCAATAGATTTATGGTTTCTAAACTCTAGAGAAAATCAAAACACACAGCCTGCCCTGCCCTGCCCTACCCTATAGAGATAGCAACCGATCATCATCAGGGGTTGCCGCCACACACAATAACATCCGGAGAAAGGAAAAGGATAGAGAAAACCGATTTCACCCCAGCGAAGGTTTCGGGGGCGCTTTGCATAAGAAAGGACTCGTCGAGGGTAACCCGTTCACGTATGGCATTTAGTCGGGGGTTCGGCATTCAGCAATTCTCTTGGATAAACTATTTATGAAATTACTAGACAATGCCACACAATATGCAGAATACACTCCACCGATTAGCCCATATATTGAGGAGAGGTGTGTATGTTTTTCCCATAACTTCTTGTTCCTTTGTGGCATTTGCATTTCAATATTCCTGCCAGTCTTTGCCAATTTTTGTGGCTCTCTTTGTTCGCTCTCTTGTGCTGTGCTCCTCAGGCTTTGTTCGATTCTAATAAGGTGCGATATTGTGAAATTTGATGCGATTTTCGTTAGCTATTCTTCCAGGGTACGAGCTATATTCATATTTTGCACCCTATCCCTGATCGATTCACTCTGGGGTTTCGCACTTTCAGTGGATAAACGGATGAGAGGGCACGCTCAACGCACTCTCTGCTGTCTATTGTTGAGGTTTTTGTTTCTGTGCTCTTGTTTGGATTGATTCCCCTTTATCATATTTCGATTGTTCAGTAATTGATACTTGAGAGAGAGAACATTGGCATATTGCCAAAAAATAAAAGTAGGTTTGTGGCATTTTAATTAAACGTTTTCGATAATGTGGATTTGGGGGTAATTATTGAGGGATTGAATGGGTATTAATACACTTCTTATTGCTGGTTTTAAAAGGGTTTTTCTGGCATGTTTTGGCAGCTCTTCTTCGACTAAGGAAGTCATTCTTCATTTGAGAGCAACAACAGATGTTGGAGAAAGGTGGAACATTTTCTGGGATTTTAATATATATATCATTTCTTTCTTTCTACCTTTTCAGACGAAGCATATTTATATTATGTAATCATTTCTTGACAGAAGCAAATCATAGTAGTATCCCAATCAATCCAATACATTTATTCTCCCACCGTTTGAAGGGCCAACAATTTCCCTGAGTCCTTTTATTCAGTCCCTTTTTTTAGTCCCTATTCAAATGTGTTTGCCATTCAATTAAATATTTTTTGCTGAACTTTTTTAGATATTAAAGCCCTGCCCAAAGGGCCCATCAAGTACTTAACATTGTTAACATTTATTCAAACAAAAATCACGAGTTATTTGTACTACAAATGAACGCCCTGACAGCCAACACGTGTTGGACAAATACCGACTAAAAAAAGCCGACAAATACACAATAAAAAACACAACAAAAAACTAAAAAAAAAAAGTAACTGCGTAATTGAAAGGAGCATAAAAGATTGTATCCCTTGAACAGGAATCATTCGTTATCCGCCATAAAATGACGCAATAACAAAAATTTAATTAACATTTTCGCGCCGCCTTTTGTCAAAAAAAAACTACAGAAAAAAATTAACCAAAAAAAAAGGATAAAAAACTACAGTAACAAGGCCGATCCTTTTGGCTCAACCCAACGACAAAAAAAAACTTGTCACACGGGATTTCTTTCAGAAAACAAAAAAATTACGCGCCAAAAAAAAAGCTGGAATCGCTTCAATTATAAACGACTTTTTTCGGTAGTCAAGCATAAAAAATTTCGGTATTCAAACCAAAAAAAAAAATGGGTTAAAAAACTGACAAGGGGCTGGAACCTGATGGGCTCTATTTTTTGTGTCCTTCGGGTGAGCAGAGCACAAAAAATCACCCAAAAAAGTATGCAACGGCGGGCATTTGGTTACCTCATTTGAATATTTGGCGCTGGAAATTTTCTCACGATTTTTTTCTCCGTTTATGTGTGTCTAACGTCTACCCACAGCTCAGGGGTGACGATCAAGGATAAAGGAGTCTCGCACACGGCACACCACCCGGAGACACACAAAAAGATGCAGACATCCGCAAGGCAAGCCAGAAGACAAGAAGTAGAAAAAAAATCCGGATTTTTTGCCTCATTTCCATGCGGAAGCGTTTCCTTAACGATCTTTTCGAAAAAAGGGTGAGTGCCGTGAACAAAAGGGGCCCAAAGGACCAAAGGATTTCCTAATTTATGCACAACACGTTCGCGGATCGGACGAAGCACCTCAAAGGGTTGCATGAATGGCTGGCTGATGATCCTCTGCCGGGATACTCGCATCTGGGCATCGCGCATTTGCATACATGATCATCAATGGAAAAACGGGGTGCGGGTCAAACATAATTTTTCATTTATCATCCGTAAAAAAAGCAAAGACCTAAACGAAAAAAAACTCTAGCTCTTTCGAACAGAAAAATACGTGAATTATTTAAATTTCGTTTTTTTTCCTCGTATTTCTTTTAATGCGCAGGGCCAAGGTGTCCTATGGATAGGACTTTTCCTTTTACTTTCGCTCTACTCAAGCTGTTTGTCTGGGTCAATTTTTCTCCCTCCATGCAGTCAGCCGCGGGGCAGGGAAACCACCCCAAGACGGGAGTCTAGTCTGGCACATCCTTCTGGGGTTTCCTAACGCTTCTTCCTTTTGTCGTTGTCGCATATTTGTTTATCTATTTAACATATTCGGGCTTTGTATCCGTGGCCTTTGGAATAAAGTTTCTAAATCAATATTTGCTCATTAGTCACATTCAATAATTTAAATTATTTTAATTTGCATGCGCACTGAATGGCAATAGAAAATGCAGCAAGGGCAGCTGTGGAATCATCAAAGGCCAAGATATTTTATATGCTATAAGTAAGTGAAAGTATCATATAAGACGAGATGAATCGTATCTGAAGGATTTTTGATTGTATGCTGTATTTTTTTTATATCAAAATCGATCTATATTTTCCTCTATTTCCTGTTTCCTTATTTATAAACTTTTTTAAACCCCATCAAATTCAATGAATGAACTAATCCCCAAGCATTATATGATTTACCTTTTTGGAAATCGTTAATTTAAAGTCTCATTTTAAGATAAAAATCTCTGCCCACACTTTCGTTTTAAAATGAAATGATCTTGCCTTATATATAAAAAAAAACCCCACAACAAAATGCATCTTAATTTAATCTCAAAATACCAGCCTCATCTGTGCAGAATTAATCAAATTATACCCTATCGAGCGATAGGCGACTTCGAATCCATCAAATTCCTTTAACTACGATCTACACAATGCAAAAATTATGCAAAATTTATTCAATTCGCCAAAAGCGAAGGTTTTTGCACAAGCAAATGGAAAAATTTTATACACGAAGGTGTTGGTTTTTTAAAATACAAAAATTAATTAAGTTACTTAATTACAGGTACAAGATGGACAAAGTCCGTGTGCCCCTTTTACCCCATCATCATTCTCTTTCGGGGGGTTTGCTAACAGGTTGACTTGTGGCAAAAAATAAAATTTTTGGATAGGTTCAGCGATTGGAAGAGAAGTGAGAGGGAGCATGAAGTAGAGAGCGAAGTTCGGATAAGCTTTAAAGGCGAATATTTGGACGAGTTTGTCATTCGAAATTGCGGGTACCCTATTTGTCTATATTTATAGCATATTTACATGCATTTATATTGGAAATTATCTTGTGACTTTCATGCAGGTATTCTCTCCACTTTCCTCTCCTTTCCATTTGCCAGGGTATCTATCAGCCCGTACCCCACAATCTTTTGGCACACTAAAGTTTTTGGTAGTAGAAGCGACAGATTGATTGATCGCTTGCCAATTGTAGACGAACGAAAGACTGAAAGACAGAGAGAGAGAGAGATTCCGAAAGATGGCTGAGGTAACAGCGGCACCGGTAGGGGGAGTGGGGGGTAGTGGGGGGAACCCATTAAAAAAGTTTTATTTATTTATTTCTTGGTGTTGTTGGAGCTGGTTGTTCATAGCCAAAAGTGAATTAAATTTATATTTAAGTTCTTTATTTGTTTGTCTGTGCATCGTCTGTACGTCTGTACGTCGGTGTGTACGCAATTTAAGTGAAGATTCGGTGCTGGTTGGCGGTGGGGGTCTAGTCAAACCGGTTCGACTTGTAGTTGCTTTTATTTTTGGAGTCTGTAAGTCTTTGCTGGCGGGTTGAATGCTGGTGAAGAGTGTGAGGCACGGGGCATGGCATAAATTATAGTATACGTTTCAGTATGAAAACTATTCATAACGATTGCATCAATTTTAATGGGGAAAATAGTGGGGGGTTGTGAGTGAGGGGAATGGAATAGATTTATGAGTTACCATTACAGAAGGTGTTCTGGCAGATGTGAGAGGAGTATGAGATGTTCCAGCTGCTATTTTCCTTTGGAAATTCTAACTTTTAGAAACCCTTTTTGTAACTAAGCAACCCCTAGCACATATACTGCCATAGTCATAGTCATAGAACTATTTCAATCATACCCATAAAAACCTTTCATTCACAACGAACTATTCCAAAATAAAAACCCCAAACTTTTGCCAACCAAAAGAGTCTGTAAATTTTCGCAATTAAAATGCTAACAGAATGCAATGAGGAGCTGCCCAATCCTCACAAGGGCTGCCTGCGGGAGATGCTCAACACTTTGATCATCAGCGACAATGATGTGAAGCGGCTCAATACGCAACTGCGGAATGTGCAGCTGGAGATGAAGGCCGAAATGGCCAAGATAGAAAGGTCCAAGTGCGCTGGCGATGAGAAGTCCACGAAGCCCAAGGTCTGCGAGAGTGAGGAGGATCTGACACAGTTTGCCGAACGCATCGTCAATCTGGATGAACTGAAGCTGCACTACACAAAGAAGAGCGAGGAGCTGCGCCGCCGCCGGGACAACATAATGATGTATGCGCGCCAGTGCCTGAATGCCTACAACGAGGAGAAGTGCAAATTCAAGTCGTTCCAGGAGAACACCGTGGACTACATCAAGCGCACGGCTGCTCTCTCGCAGGACAATGAGGTGGTCAAGAAGTGCGAATATGACATTTGCCAGATGAACAAACGATTCGTCCGTGAGGTGGCCCATCTGAAGCGCTGCGAGGGGGAGCTGCAGCCGTTCTTCAAGCTGCTGAAGGACTCTGATCCCAGGGCCTATTGCGAGTGCTGCTGCTTCAAGGAGTACGACTGGCTGCCGCAGGGCAAGAATCTCGGGGTTGGTGGACACCCTGGCCGACGAGATCAAGGCGACAATGGGCCAGCAGCTGGTGCGCGCCTTTGCCCAGCTGCATCTGCACGAGCCGCAGGATCCGCGTGCCTTCATTGCCGCCTATCTGATGAATCTCGATCGCAGCGAGCAGGAGATGTTGGAGAAGCAGACCCTCATCCAGGAGGCCACAGAGATCTGCACCAAGGAGCTGCCCGATCCCACATTCCAATGCGAGAACACGTGTCCGCCGCAAGAGAAGCCCATCGTAGAAAATATTTAGATGCACTTTGAACATTATTCTGTTTTAATTCACACGAAAAAACACCATGAAATACAATTTGGAAATTCTCTCTTACTTTTTATCGCTTTGCTTCCACAAAGGAAATCACATTTAGAGCTGTTTTTTATGCAGGGGGGAAGGGGCAGCCTTCAGCGTGGGTGGGGGTGGGGGGATTAAACATTACATTTTAAATACATCAAGATACATCCAAGCTGCTCAGCTTTATTCACGGATTAAAGTCTATTTCTTGCGACGATGGTTGCGACGCGTGCCCGGCTCGGGCTCCTTTTCGCCGACGCCCGTGATTGAGGCACCGGCCAGCTCCGAATTGGCCATCTTGCCTTGGGTGTCCAGAAAGAACATGACATCGCGCAGCTGCTCCTTTAGATCGGTGACTTCTGCATCGTGTTTGGCTTTGAATTCCGTGTACTGCTGCTCCAGGGCCTTGTATTTGACCAGCCAGGAGCTTTGATTGTCCTGCAGGGCCTTCGATAGCTCACGCTCCTCGTTTAGCTGCTTCTGGACATCCTTTAGTCTGAAATGGAGCACAGATTATGACCCCATAATACTCTTTGGAAATGCATCTGCCCTTACTTGCTGGTATGCTGCGCCAGTTTACGCTCTAGATTCTGTTTCTCCTTTTGCATGGTTTGCTGCACCTGCAGCAGATCAGTCACCTCCGACTTGGCCTCGCTGGCATTCACCTTAAAGTTCTGCCACTCCTCTTCGAGGCGCTCCATTCGCTCCTCGTAGTACTTGCGCTGTGTGTCCAGCTGCGAGGTCAGCAAATAGGTAAACTCCATCTGCATCGAGTCAATCTTCTCCTCGCGCTCATCCTTTTCGGTCTGCGAGGCCACCAGCTTGCCGTCGGACTTGTTCTGGAACAGACGGTGGACGAAATTATCGCCTGCGTAGTCCCACACACTGGAGGTTCCCAGCTGCATGGCAAAGGTGTGATTGGTGGCCCTGTAGTGGGCGGCAGCGTGGCCTCCCTGATACCGACCGCAGCCCACATGGCCGCAGATCAGGCAAATCCACAGTGAATCGGTTCCCTCGCACTCCATGCAAACGGAGTCCTCCATCAGCTCTGGGGTCTGCACATGCCGGCAGACGGGGCAGGTGGAGTCGCCCCACTTCATCAGGCAGCTGGCATGAAAGGCATGATTACAGAGAATGGTGAGAACCCCATCCACGCTCTCGTCCATGCGCTCCAAGCACACAGGGCAGGTGGGCAGCTCGGTGTGCCCCACGGGCGGCAGTCCGTGCTCGCTACGCTCCACGGCAGAGACCCAAACGGCATGGCACAAGGAGTCCGGCTCCAATGAGTTGTACGCAATGCCATTGTAGGACTTGTAAAACTCCAGGGCCGATTCATTCGAGCGAAATCTGTGGGGCATTAGAAGTTGTATTACAATGCCAGAGATATCTAAGGATTTGGACCCACTCTAGGAGCACCATAAACTGATTGGGACTGCCATCGCGTACGATCTGGACATGCTTGATCTCCGCATGGCAGGGTGCTATAAAATTCAGCAAATCATGGCAGTTGAGAGTGGCTGGCACGGCCAGCAGGCAGAGTTGATTGGATGGGGCCTCCTTGGTGGCCTTTCGTTCACTAACCGAGAGAGAAGAGAAGAGGTATTAAATGGCTTAATAAAACACGCAATGACTGCTCCTACTTCTTCTTGTATAGATGGATGAGTCCCTTGGTCACTTCCACAATCGGATTGCCCGAAAAGTAGCCAATCTCCAGTGGAAAGTTCGAGTTTGCCTGCACGCCACCAGGCTGTGACTCATCGCCGCTACGTGGTGTCGTCTCGCGCGAACTCCCAGCCGTGGGGCTGTTCACATGCTGCAGTGCGGCGGACCAGTTCATCTTCCTTGTGTCGTCGCCCTCAAACTCTTCTTCGCTTTCGCACAGTTCCTTTGTCCAACGCTGATTCGTGTACGTTTCGATGATGATGTCGCGGGACTGTCGCAGTCCACGGTCCCGCTCGCGCTCCTTTTGGACCCGTGGATTGGTTGGATGCTCTGCTGATACGGCGCCTTCTTGTTCTGTGAAGGGACTTATAATTATTGCGAAATTTATGCGTTTTCTTTGTTCGGGTCATTTACCTGCGTCTGGCTCCAAATCGATTTCGATTTTGATGACACACAAGGAAATGTTTTCTAGCATTACACAGGCATAATTTTGATCAGTTTAAATGCCAAAATATATGGGAAAAAGACGATTTAAATTGATATTTTAGTTTTTTTTTGTTTTTGTGCAGAGATACAGCGTGGCCGTGTAAAAATCTTTAGAATATACCGCCTGACCCTCACAAATATACCGAAATATACATTTTCATTATAAGAATATACTATAAATATACTGACGAACACGAGAAGGTGCGCTGGTTTTTACCAACACTTACTGCTACATACCGGGAAAATAGTCCATTTGAACGGACATTCGGTTTACCAGCAGCAGCAACATTTCGAGTTTTCACAATATATATTCTGATAACGTCTGTAAAAGTGTTGTGATTCTTTTAATATTTAGACGACAGTAAATTTAGTTAAGAGAAATGAGTAAAAAAAAAAACAGAACAAATCTGGCCTACTCTCAATTTACATAAATTCGTGAAAAAGCCCTTTGAAAAGTTGATTAATTAGGTAAAGGAATTAAACTGGATTTTGATATGTCCCACGGCGGTGGTCGCTTACAACTTGTCGGCTTTCCGCCACCCAGCCAACCAGCCACCCATTCACCCAACCTCCTTCCAGCGACCAAATGTTCGTCGTTTCGCTTCGGGTAGGCTGCCGAGGCGTCTTGGCCAAAAAAATACAGTTAGTACGTACTGGGAGCTACTCGGAGGCGGACGTGTTGCCGCCAGTGGTCTAAGCCGTGACAAAAACACGTTTACGAGACTTGTTCGTTATTCCACGCGCGCGTAAATCAAGCCCCAAAAGAGAGCCAAAGCGAACAGCAAAAAGAAGCAAGAGCAAAACAAACCAAAAACAAATAATAAAACGTGAGTGCAGTAATGGATAGTGTAGCTGTAGCTGTCGTTGTTGTTGTTGTTGGGGATAGTGTAACCATGAACTGGTCGTAATAAACCCAACAAATTGATTACAATACACTGATCGGGGGGGTCGGTGTGCGGTGTGCGGTGTGCGGGATTCGTAATTGCAATTACCAAGATTGAACCACAAAAATACATTTTGTATTTGGCGGCACCCACACGCACTCACAATATGCGAGTATGAAATGTGCGGCCATCGCAAGAAATCAACCTATTGATTTTTGGCATTATTTATTAATGGTTTCAGCAATAAAATTGCTTACAATATTCGTAACGCCCGTCAATCCTGCACACATCCTAACATACGCGTGTCCCGAGCAGTTGTGGGGCGGTACCTTTACGTGTTTCAAAACGTCACCTCATTCTCGAGGGATTTTTGCAGCTGACAGTGCTGCCAAGTGGCAGGAAGAAGGAGACCTGCCTGCCTGCTTTCCTGTCGTCAACAAGTCTATCAAGAGCACGTTTGTCATTTTTGTTGCAGTCAGCCCACAGGCCCCACCCCCCGTCACCCCACCCCACTTGTCAGTCTATCTGTCTGCCAGTGTCACTGTGTCTGTCTCTCGGTCTGAGTGTGTGGTTGTGTGTGTGAGTCACTTTTCTGTTTGCCAATTTGAAGTTTTGTTTGAAACTATATTGTCCCCACACCCATACCCATCTCTTTTGCACCCAAACTAACCCGCTTTTCGCTGTCGCTGTCTCTCTCTTTGGCGCTCTGAGCACTTTATCATTTTCATTTGCATTTTGTCTGCTGCTTCGCGTCGCATAGCGCAAAATCAATTGTTGTATGTAATAAACGCCAGCGCGAGAGCTTAGCCAAGCGTGGAGCTGAGCTGCCAACCAACCAACCAACCAACCAGTTTGCTGTAACACTGCAGAAAATCGGGTTTTATTTTTACATAAACATTCTGGATCATATAGATTTGCAATAAAAATGAAAGGAGAACTGCAGTAGCCAAAAAAAAAAGTTTCGTTGGAGTTGGTATTCAGAGCGGAACTAGAGTGTAAATTGCATTCACTATCTGAAGGGTTGGTTTTCGGGGGTTCATCTAAAACTATTGCTAAAATTTAAGTGGAATTAGTTTGTTCATTTTTGGGAATTTAGTTAATTAAAGGAGCAAAGTTTTCTGGCTCGAGTTCAAATCGTAGCGAATTAATTTGTCTCTTGGCAAAAGTTTAGTTCGTTTTCAAGTGGGAGCCTCATGCCAGCTGCCATCTGTCGTTCTTGTAAATTGTCTCCTTTAGCATTAAAGGATCACTTCACTTAAATTACAGCTCTAAGAAAAAAGATGCTTAAGCTGAATGGATCCCATGGGTAGCTCTGTTAACTGCAGCCCTGTTGCTGCTGTTACTGCTGTTGCTGCTGTTGCTGCTGTTGCTGCTATTGCTGCTGTTGCTTTATTCAAATTGAGTTGTTGTTTATTCATGCATTTGCTGCACTTCTCCGCGCTTTTATTGTTATACCAACACCCACGCGCAAACATAAACACTCCCACACACACACAAACACAGACATTTGTGCACACACATTCATTCATTCAGTCATGACTGCAGTCATGGGTAGTCCCGCACCCCGCCACATAACAGGGTTGACTTGTTTGTCCAAGTGCTATTATTATAAGGTGAGGTTGCGATTCCATTTCAGACTCTGATGAGTGAGGATGCTGCACATCATTAATAATGATTGAAGAGCGCTTGCTGCCTCACCTTTTATGTCTCCCTGACATTTCTATGCTCTCTGCTCTTCGCTTCTCTCTTGAAAAGCTCAAGTGTCTGTTACGCTTAAATGTCGGCTGGCTCACAGTTGCATCTAAAATGACAGACTCACGCACACGTGCAGACATACTCGTACATATGTATGTATGTAAAACACTTACACATGTTTGGCTGACATGTGGCATTTTGTAAGCATACATATATGCATATGAATATACGAATATATGTGTCTGTGTGGGTGTGTCAATGTGTAGATGTGGTGTCTGTGTTTGTGTTTAAAGTGCACTTTCACTTTTTGTGACCGCCACCCGCCTTCTGCTGCCCCCCGCCCTTGCGCCCCGCAAGCTGCTAAAAACAAAAACTGGCAAAACGACAATCATGAGCAAGCATGTTGCTCTGCCCCCCCGCTCACACAGCTCTGGCTGGCTTTTTCACTGTTACGTTACTCTCTTCCTACAGCTCTGGCTGTGGCTCTGGCTCCGGCTCTGTCTCTCCCCCTCTCTCACATCTCTGGCTGCCTCTTTCACTCTCACTCTCGAAAAGTTTGTGCTGGTGCAAAAGAGCAAGAGGAGGAGGGGATATGTTGCTGTTGCTGCTGCAACGAAGTGCAACCGGTTGAGGTAATCATGTTTTGTTGCCCGTGTTCCAATTGCCATTTCCAGCACAGTAACATAATCATAGAAATGCACAGAGAGTGAGCGAGGGGAACAGAAAGAGCGGAGAGATATACATATGTATAGATAGGGGGGGCTGGACTGGGAATGGGCCATGGAGAGTGAGCGAAACAGCAGCGTGGCTTGAGCGTATTATAATTAGAAATGGAAATATGGCTTTCGATCGATATTGCTTGTAGCCATGCACGTATGACACTTACTTTCGTTTTCACATATTTTATTGATAGATAAATTGCGCCAGGGAAATACATTTGCATACGTGCAGTGCCATTTTCTATGCTGCATAATATTCATATGTAAATGATTCAATTGTAATGCATCATTTTTATTTTTACTGTATTTTTGCGCTGCCTTTCTATGCGCTGTACATGGATGGCATTCACCTAGCAAGAAGTGCTTTTGTGATTATTTGTTAGTTTTTTAAAGGTATTTCTAGTGTTCTCTCTGAGTCTTTCGTTTTACAGCTATCTTTCTGTTCTTTGGTAATTATTTAATCCGTACTTTTTTGTTTTTTGTGGTTTTTGTTTGCCTTTTTAAGTGTTTTTTTTTAAATTTAATCTTACCTTCTGAAAGATTTATCTACTAATTAATCGAACTAATTTTTCCTCTGGCAGGAAGATTCAGCTTTATCTTTACTCAATACTGCATACATAAATAGTTTTGCAGACCCATCTGCACCCTTTTAACGTGGAAATCCAATCCCATACGGTTACGTTAATGGGGTGTGGGAAAACCACATGAAAAACATATTACGCATACGCATTGCCTTGTAACACATTCGAACTTTTTCGTTTTGTATTAGATTAGCGGCGAAAATGTATTTTCCATGCACAATGTTAGCCGTATCAATGAACATCTGCATATGAATATGTGAAACCCCCAATCAAAATGCAATTAAACGGAATTATAGTTTAGCCACGAAGCGAAAACAATAATTAGATGGCGATTGGTATTGGCATTCAGAGGGTGAGGGTGGCGGAGAAGGGCTATCTATAAAGCAGACAGACATCTGGCTGTTAGCTGTTAGCTAATCCACTTTTCCCTCAGTCCCTGAGTTCACTCTGGCCCTAATCATCAAGCGAAACTAATCCAATCTGCTGCTCTGTTTGAATTCATTTTCATGCCAGGGAAAGTGCCTCCGAGTTGATTGATTTGGTTGGTGCAGAGCAAAACCTAGCTTCTAGGACTACTGCATGTGGAATAGATTTTTTCGCCCATTTCGCCATCCATCAATGTCACTAAATTCGGGGGCGCAAGGCGAACAGCAAAACAAGAGATTAAATACGAAGATTATCTTTTATTTTTTGGAACCGAAAGAAATTAAAGAACAATTCGTAGAGCTTTAGCTCTGGATGAGAAATTAGCGAAAATTAAGGGATGAGTTTTAGGCCAAGAAAAGCAAAGAAATTATAAAGCAGGAAAGGCAAAGCCAGAGTAGCATTAAAGGCCCCAAATTGCCTTCAAATGGAACTCTCTTTGGCCATCATTATTCGAAAAACAATCGGTTATAAGACCCTGAATCTCTTCTCTATGCATATATCCCACATCCAACTATGCCACAAAAAAAGCAAATGCACACAGTGAGTAAAGAGGAGAGAGGAAGAGGAAGAGCCATGTAGAACAAAGCAAAAAGGGCCACAAATAAAAGAGTGGGAGAGACAATCAATTCAATAATCCAAACAGCAATCAGTATGCATCCCAGACTCGACTCGACTCCACTTCAATTTCCATTCCGCATTGGCCTCAAACTCGGTTTGCATTTGCTTCGCTTCGCTTTGGTTCGCTTTGGTTCAGGGTAGCTGTCAGTCCCGGAGTCCTGGTGTATCCATGCACCACCTCACTCTGGTGCACACCTAATAAAGGCTTATTTACATATGAATGTCCGTACACGAGTGCCACGAGCGTAAACTGTGTAAAAATGTGAGACGAACCTCATTTTCAGTTGGCATTTCACCTGACATCTGACTGGAAGGGTGCCGCTCCTATGGTGCTACTTCTGATGATGCCATTCCTGTGACATCGCTGTGACCCTCTGCCATGACAACAAGTGCCAATCTTCCTGGCCCCAAAACACTGTGCAGAGTGGGGCATGTGGCTGCTGCATTCATTTGTTTGCGCTCTGGGTCGCTGCTTTTGGGGCAGGGGGGAGTATGAGAGGGGGCCTTTTGCATTCAAGTGCATTCCAAAGTTTTGTTGTGCACTTTTCGCAGGCCATGGAGAGCACACTCCTCACTGCTGCCCCCTGCCTGTCTCTTCTTTACATTGCCCCGCTTTCGGAAGCTCTGCTGTTGCCGCTGCCACCTGCTGCGTTGTCATGGCAATTGCCTTGCCACTGCACCACGTTGCGTATACGCGATGTGCACGCTGCGCCGCGCCGTTAGACTAACAAGCTTTGCTTTGGTTTTTTTTCATTTTTTAAAGGCACGCTGCCATGCCTATTACCCTCCCTTGAACAGCAGAGGATATTCAACTATTTTTTTGTACTCTTTTTTGAGCGTGTTTGAGGGATTTATTTATTCTATTTACTAAAAAATTGATTCATTTGTGCAAAATTATTTTTTAGAGTTCTATCTAGCATACTTTCCTGTTTGATTTTTTTTTTGAGAACAATATCAGAATGAAGGCTTTGGGAAGACTTTTCTTGTACCATTAATCTCTCGAAATTCCAGAAAATCTCGCAGTTCAAATTACTCTGAAACCTCAGCTTTCCTTTGCTAATGAAAAGAGAGCATTCACACTTCGAGTACACTGGCTTCTGACTACCCTTTCCTCTCCCCGTGCATGTCCCCGTGCATCGCTCGCTCTTGTGGATATTTGCATTTGGCTGTGCGCTTTTTCGGCATTTTCATTCTCTACAAACAACAAACAAATCAACTTATTTGTCTGTTTCCTGCTCTTTTTTTTTGGTTTGGTTTTGTTTTTGGGCTACCCCTCACTTTGGCACTTTTCTTGCCACTTTCCGCACCCCTTCCCCTGCCTTCCCCTGCTGCTGTTGCTGCTGTTGTTGCAGGTTGTTTGCTCGGCACTGATTGAGTGCCACACACACTCATGCAAATGCAAATGTGGTCTAGCTTTGACTTTGCCCAAAAAGTAGAGTTGATTATGGGCCCCCCCCAAAACACACACAGAAATAAGATTACACACCCGCAAACAAAAGGGAGTGGGGGGGATAAATGAGCAATTTAGACAGACCTTAAACGGAATTAGTTTCGAAATTCGAATTTAGATTATCCGTAAAATCCTTGGGGTGTAAGAGCGAGCCGTCTCGTAAAATGTTAACAAACTCTTTTGCCTAATTGGCATAAATTGTGGGTGGCAATGGCAGCTTCCCAATGGGTTGCTCCACCCACTTTTCTGCCTGCTTCAACTCGAGTTCATTAAAAAGTTAAATTAAATCTATCAGCACAGGCCGCCCTCGCCCATTATCATCAGAGTTTACCCTCCTCCAGTTATAAGTAATCCCTTCCAATCATCGTTATGATCACGATCATTATTGGTGGCTGCTCATCAAATCGCTTCGAGTTTTAATTGAAATGTCAGAGTCTCTCTCTCTCTCTTGAAAGTTGTTATGGCCAAAAAATTGAAATGAATTTTCCTATGCATATTTTATGGAATTTTGTTGCTGCCTCTGCTGCCGTTGCTTCCACCCCCAGAAAGGGGTTTTCTGTTTTTTCTGGACAGCACTCAGCGGAGGATTTAGCTAACGTTCAATTAGAGTGGGAGACAAATGGATAGTTGGACAGTTATGCAGACTGTTGTTGTCTGTGTGAATTGCTCTTATAATTAATAGAATTGATTTGGCCATCGATGGCTGGATGGATGTACATTTCGGTATGGCTTATTCTGTGTTAACTGAAATAGATATTGAGTGGAGAGCAATTCATAAATGGCTAATTATAATTGCTGGCTCAAACCGAAGCGTATTATGGCTGAGAAGTTCCGAGAGGATTCACGGGCAGGGAATGGAATTGGAATGGAAATAATTACGAGTATTATGCTCTTCTATCGCAGTCCCTGCAAACATTAAAAATGAATTGAAATGCATCGAAACTTCTTCCATAAATTCAAACAAGCTGCCACAGAATCCTTTGAATCTTTTCAGCTACTGATGCCACATAAACCTTCGGGGGTATTCCATCATAGATGGAGAGCAGAGCAATCCCCTACCCCTCCCCTCCCCTGTGGAGCACACATTCCTGATCTATTTGTTGTTGTTGGTGCTGCTGCTCGAACTGCATTCCTCTTGTGGCACAAACAATCACTCGCATCAAACTGTTATCCTTTCCCCTTAGCCCACAGCCAGAACTATTCGCCAATTCCCAACTCAACTGGCCAATAAGCACCCCCCCTGCCCACTCTGCTGCTGCTGCTGCTCAAACAAACGATGGATCCATCAATGGGAGAGGAGAGCAAACATTCCATCATCATCATCTTTATCATCGTTTTGTAATGTGCAGCAGGAATCGAGGAGGAATTTTTATCAGCTCGTTCTGCTCTGTCCCGTTCCCAGCGGAGGAGGATGGAAGAGGAGAGTGGAAGATGGAGAAGCTTTTGCCAAATCAAATCTTTAAACTTGTGCAGGCAGCGAGAGCTTATCGCTGCCAGCCTCCCTCCTCAGGCAGAAGTTTTTGACCCCCCTTCAGATGTCCACAACCCGTTGGCAGAGTTCCCTCTGCATTTGCTGCTGCCCTGCCCCCTCTTTGCTGCCCTTCTCTGATGTCCCTTCTATCTTCTGCCACTTGTCTGCCAATAGTTTTGCAATAAAGTTTAACGCATTTTTATACCCCGTAGCAGAGTCGAGTGTGTAGGGCATATTGTTTCTATGGAGATTTTACAATGCAAAGGAATATTATTTAGCAGATATTTTGCCAACATATTCCATCAATCAATTGTCAATCATTTTGTGTATTTATTTTAGTGAATATTTAGTGAAAATTAAAATTAAGACTTAAGTATAAATTGGAGTCATCTTTGGACACTTTTCTTCATCAAATAAATGGAGTTTTATGTCCAAATCTTTTATGGATATTCTCACTGAAATCTCTCTGAAAGCCAACAACTTTGTTTGGATAAAAAAAAGAGCTGAAATCTTGGACTTTCAATGGGGTTTTTGTTAGCTGCATTCCCAGCTAATTTCAGACACTTTAAGGGATAAGGGATAAGGAGTATCTTTAAGTACGAATACCCTGCCCATAGCCTTCCCACTTTGTGTCAACTTTCTTTTCGTTTTTTTTTTGTTGGCCCCAATCCCCTCCCGTTTTTTTCCTCATGCACTTTTTGCTACATCATCGATTTTTATTGAAATTGACACTATCTATGGAGCGGAGAGGCGTTGGCGGGCGTGAATCTTTATAACAATCTCCGGTGCTGGCAGAGGGACACTTTTAATGAGCAGCCATTCCAGCCGAGGCGTATCCATTCGCTGGCAGAGTCGAGGGGTGCCACGAAAGTACTTTACAAAGTTGCTAATTGGATTTGATTTGGCGAGATATGAACATAAATTTGATTAAAAAAGAAATCTTTCTAGCTGTGTGGCACCATTTTCGTTTCTCTGTGACACTCTCTCGTTCTCTCTCCCTCTCTCTTTGTCGCTCTTTGTCGCTCTCTTGCTGTCTCCCTCTGTGTGTTCCGCTTTTTCAGTTTTTCATTAAGGTTGCACAGAAAATTTCATTAAAAATTTATTACCAACTTTTTGTTGCCTCTCTCTCTCTCTCTGTGTGTGTGTTTGTGTGTGTGTCGCTGTGCGTGAAGGTTCCCTTTCTTGGCCATCTGTTTTTTGTTGGGGAGCAGCTAATAAAACAAGCGACTCAGAGAGTGAGAGAGAGTGCAGAGAGAACGAGGGACCAGTTAATAAAAAACTGAAAAAAAGGAAATGGACAAACAGTAAAAGTGGTGGCCAAAATGCTCTTGGCCAACACAAAACAATGCTCGCCATCTCGCACTTGGGCGGGCAGCAGCAGCAGCAGCTGCGACTCACTCGCTTATGAGTGTATCTCTGTATTTTTATCTCCCGCTTCGAATCTGAATCTGAATCCGAACATGAATCCGAGTGTTTGAAAAGATGCTCAACTGGTTTTTTGTTAGCCATAATAAAGGCCAGGCCAACAGCCAGAAGTGGCAGCGCAGCGCAGCAGCAGACAGGCGAAAACAAAAGTAAACGACGCGAAACAAAAGCGTTAAAAAGTGTGGCAACAGCAGCAACAACAAGTGGGGGCATCGTAAAACACAAACACACACGAGAACGGAATGGCTTGGCTCTGGAAGTAGGGGAAACACTTCCATATATGTATGGTTCAACATATTCAGAAATCCGAATTGAGTCAGTAAGTCAAATCGAATTCCAGCTGCGATTGCCATACAAGGAAGGAGAATCCATTCAGAGAAGCAGCAGAAAGGGTACAGTACAGGGAATCCATTCGTAGACTGTGGAAGGGTTCTAGGGAGGGGGAGAGAGAGGAGCAGGCGAAATGTTAATGCATTCAGTGAGCATTCATCTGGGGAGAACATGTATAAATATCTGATTAAATTATGCTTACTTATGGCGCGGGAAGTTCTGCGGGCAAATGCAGGGACAAACCAATTCCGCAATTCCGTGTTGAGTGGCTTGCAGTTCGGTGGAAATTTTCCATTTGCTTTACTCAATTAATGGTCGGTCTGCAGGGGTAAATAAATAAATGTGGGGGCTGGGTTGGGGGTGTGCTCGTCGCCCACCAATGCTGCAATGTCAAGTTCCTGTTCCCTGAGAGGCATCAATGGAAAGGCTTTAAATATGAAATGTTGTAAAATAGCAGATGGGAGATTTCAATCTGCGAATTTATATATTGTTTGAGATCTCTTTGGCAGATCTTTGGCATATATTTCCAGGGCGGCATCATGCTCTTGTTGTTTGCTGTAAAGGAACATAAATCTTAGACCCAAGAAACAGAATAAAGGCTCTCTTTTTATTAACAACTTTATTAATGAAAAGCCAGGAAACTTCATTAAATTCCCCCACCAACTCTGATTCCCTCCGCCATTTATGTAGCCGCATAAATGCTCTGCGGAACAAATGTTGGAATTTTATGTGTGAGCTTTCAAAACGAAGTACCCATGGCCTAGTCGCAGTCCCAGTGCCCCTGCCCCTCCCTACTCTGAACTCTCATCTCATCTGCTGATCTCATTTACGACTCTCGTTTTAGTGCTTTCCATTATGTAAGTCATTAGCTTGGCCTCAATTTAATGGCCGATTCGGAATCTCGTACTTCAATAATGAAATGAGCAAAAAAGTGTGCAATTTATGGGGCTGGGAATGGGGTTGGGAATGGGGCTGGGGGATTTTCTAATTCGCTCGTTGGCTGCTTAATGACTGAATCCCCTTTTCGCACTGCCGCTGGATGTGGCTGGCCCCGAGAGGTCCCTTGGGAGGTCATTCAAGTGAGCAAAGAGCTTCTGTGGGGGGTTAATTAATAAGTTTGCGGTGGGCATGCGGCGGGGGGTGGGAGTGGGAGTGGGCTGAAGGTGGACCACTTGAATGCAAAACAGAAATTCTTGAGTGAAGTGGACAGTGCCACTAAAGCAAAGGCTCTGGGCTCACAGGTCGCCATTAAATATCACAAGGGTTGCGGCTATCCTTTGGCCTGAAAGTGCATTTAAAAAGGGGCAACTTTGAGTGGAGGAAGGCTGCTGTACAGCACAGGGGAGATAAGAGTTTTGCTAACGGAAGGCACTCCAAAGGGTTGTCAAAGCTGTCAAAGGCTCCAAGCTCTGGACACCCAATTGATCCTCTGATCTGATCCCATAACTTTAATCTAAATTATTTGCTCTCAAACAATTTCCTCAACTTTTTATTCATGGTACATCCATTTTATTCTTTTCACAGCTGCAGCAGCCCAGCATCAGCCCCAGCCCCAGCATCAGCCCCAGCCCCAGCATCAGCATCATGTTTAATGGAAACGATGCCTGTAACAATCATGTAAACTTGGCATAAAAAAGAGCAGCAGCAACACACAAAAGACAACAGCAAAGAGACACAGAAGAGACTGCCATGAAGAGCAGGAATAACGGAAATGGGAATGGCAATGAGAACCAGAAGCAGAACCAGAAGCAGTCCGAGAACCACAACGAGCAGCGTGCGAGTGGCAATAACACATCAAATTGGTATTAGAACTTGTTACAGTTAGTACCTCGACCAGCCCCCCATATGCGCCATACTTAAAGTGGGCGTGGCCACACACAGTGCGGTACAAATTGGTAGAGACAGAGACACCGAAACCCACACAGCCCGAGAACTGGCAGCCATCATCATCCTTGTCCCTGTCCCTGTCGCTGTCGCTGGGATGCAGCATAAAAGTCAATTAATGTACAATTACAACAACGCAGATAGGAGCTACTGAAAGGCAGGAAGAAAGCAGAGAGGGAGCACAGAACGGAGAGCGGAGCGCGGAAAGCGGAGAGGGTTTGTGTGTGGAAATTACAGCAAATTACACGCAACGAGAGGGTGAAGCGGCGAGGAAGAGGAAAGAGGGTGAAGCGGCAAAGGTTCCAAGTTGGAGCACAAAACCGCGTGGACCGAGGAGGCACTGGAACTGGTGGAGGAGGAGCAGCAGCAGCTGGTTCCATCAACGCCCTCCCCAGTCCGTCGACATTGCCATCCATTGTCCAGCCAGAGCAGAGGAGGCGGAGAAGGAGGAGGAGGAGACGGAGGCAACTACGGTGGAGGCTCCTACAAAATGACTTTCGTTAACAAGCTGAGCAAAAGCTTCCGCTGGCTTCGTTGCTCGACATTGTGCGCAATTTTGTTTTATATGTTCTTCATTGGCCTGATATTGCACAGCACCAGCCACAAGCTGCAGCAGCACCAGCAACAACAACAGGAGAAGCAACAGCAGCAGCAGCAGCCGCAGCAGAAGGACCAAAAGGACCCAGGAAGCAGTCACAGCAGCAGCAGCAGCAGCAGCACTACTGGTGGTGCTGCCCAAGAGGCTGCTGCTGCTGCTGCCGAGGCTAAATTGGCGCCCAATGTGGGCCATAATAGCCGAAGCCGGCAGCAGCAGCAACTCTCCCCCGAGGAATCAGCCAACAAACATTTGGCCAGCACCAAGGAGAAAGTGCAAGGAGCAGAAGGAGGCGCCGCCACGGGGACACGGTCAGCGGCTTTGTCCGCCAGCAAATCCCCTAACCAGCCACAAACAGTTATTTTGGCGGCCAGCAATGTGAACGAGAAGCAAATACTCGCAAAAGCTTTCAAACGGTAAGCCAAGCTGTGGGGGGTGGGTGGTTGATATGGTGGCGGGGATTCTGATTATTTGGCGCGCAGCTTCTTTATTGTTACGCATAACGATGTTGCCTGTGGCATCGGCATCGGCAGCCCCTGCACTCCCCAGAGAAGGAGCAAAGGACTCCCCAAACACCACAAGAGAGTAGGGAGGTCGGAGGTCGTCTCCCTTTGCCACACGGCCAGCCGGCCAGCCATAACTCTATGTACGACAAATTGTGGAAATTAGTGGCCAACAGCCAGTCGGAATCCGCAATTCGTAATTGATGGATGTACATGTTGTTGGCAGCAGTAGAGCGGAGGAGCATGATTGAATCAATAAAGCCACAGAGCGACCGAGACCGAGACCAAGACAGCGACACAGACAGACACAGAGGCAGACACAGAGGCAGAGATTTGTTGTCTCTGATGAGTTTGATTTGTTCCGAGCAATCAGAGGATAATCGAATTACCAAGATAATAAACATTGATTGGGTGGGGTGGGGTGGGGTGGGGGCACATACTAAAACGAGATTAAAGAGATCCAAAAAGGAGAGAGAGGGGGAGAACCAAAGCAAGTGAGAGTGAAAACAGACTTATGAAAAGTCTTTAAATTTCTATGAAATTCAATTATATTTTGGGCATAATTTAAAGAGCTTTCCACAGCCCTGCCATGCCCCGCTCTGCCCTGCCTGGGCAGGCAGGGAGGAAACTCTGTTGATTTCCATCCGGCTGACTTGCACAATTCCCCTAATTACTTTAACTATATAAAACGTTCTGGCCGGCTACTCCGCTCTCTCCGCACAAGCGATTAGGCAATTGGGCAATTACTTGGCCACACTAGAGGTCGTAATAGATTCTTTTCACAGGGGTTTGGGGGGCAGGGTGCAGGGTGCAGCGCCCCCTAAAAGTTTACCCAGTCATGGTCGTGTCTTGGGCTAAAATTGCAATTTGATGCTGTGCTTCTGGGATGCTTGTGGGTGTAATCAGGCAGTCAAAAGTGCCAGAAATTTCTGGCCAGAAATTTCACAAAAAGCCAAAAGGAAAACAAGCAAAAACTTGAGGTGTTGAAAAGGAGTTTTGGCAGTGAAAATTGCAGGTACATTCCAAGAGTGAAACGAAATCAAACTGTCACTGCAATTTCACATTTATTTGACTCTCGTTTTTCGGCCCCCACCAACCACAAAAGTTTTTTGGTCAAAAGTTTCGTTTTGTAGCAAAAAATAAACCAAAAAAAAAAATAAGACAGTTTGGTAAACTCATTTCAGTTGCAGTTCAATAAATAATAAAATGGGAAGACTTGCCAGGGGACTCGTTTGATTCTGGTACGCCCAAGCAGTGGCCTCGAGGATTGGCAGCGCCTACACGGATATTGCTGTTTGTTCTGCTGTCAACTAATGAGAATTTATGCTGGTTCAATTAGGTTTCACACGCAAAATGGATACCAAAGGCACAATTTATGGCCACCCACTTTCTGCACTTTCCGTTTGAGCAGTGCATCTGCTTGATTGCTTTCGGCTTAGGGCCATCTCACAGCCACAGCCAGAGCCAGAGCCAGAGCAAGTCTCTTTCCCTTTCCGATTCGAACGCAAAAAGAGAGTGTTGCAGAGCACCTACAGCGTTTCCCACAACATTTACGAGTATGATAGCCATCTAAGGGCCAGCCAAAGCTGTCCATCACCAGAGCATTCACTGTGCAGCGAGCGCCTCAGGCATGAGAGCACAGCAAATGAAAGCTAATGCCACGCCATGGCCATGCTTCCTGCTTCCTGCTCTTCAGGGCATATCACACTTTCAAAGTGTGGCCAAGCGTGTACGCATTTGGCGTTTACATTTGTATTTGTATTTGTGTTTGTGTTTGTATTTGCGTTTGTATTTGCACATGTTTCTGTGTGTGTGTGTGCATTTGAGTTTTATTAATATTTGATAAAGGATAAAACGTAAAACCATCGACAGACAGACAGACAGACACTCTCATGGGGAAAGGCCGAACATTCATTCCATTTCGAATATCTATTCTAATAAAATTTAAAAAAAAACATTTTCAGGCATTCAATTTCGTATCACAAATCAAATTAAATTCCATACGAATATAACAATTAAAGGGCAACAGGGAAATGCACTACACTAAATGTTCGCTTCACATTTTGGCAACTTTCAGGCAAGTCCCGAGGGGTTTTTGGGCTGGGGGATTTCTGTGTGAATTATGTGGTGCTGGCCCACTTGTCGCCTTGGCATTAAACTGCAATTAAACTGACCAGAAAATGTTGTGATAATTGCGTTGCTGTCTGAAATTAATAGCCATCATTTTGTGGAGGCTCCGTGTGCCCCGCCCCTGTTCCCTGTCTCCCTCGCTTCCTGGCATATAAATTCCATTTTAATAATGCGGTTGACAATGGGCTGTTGAGGAGCAGGGGAGTGCAGTGCAGGCCATGTGCCATGTGCGAGCTCGCTGTCCTGTCTATTTTTAGGAGCAATTAAATTTTATCTGCCATGGAAACTGCAACTGTCGCCTCGCCTGCCGCGTTGAAAGGGGGTCGAGAGGCGGAGAGGACATTGTTATAAATTTTAATTGTGAACGGCACTTCGCTTCCACTACACCTCTCTCTGTCTCTCTGTTAGCTTCGCCGTTCTGTGCACTGTCACATGGCAGTTCCAATCTCATTCCATATGCATGACCAATCCAATCGGATCCGATCCCATTCCGATCCAGCCCACTGAGGCGTGCTAATGTCCTGTGTCCAATGCTGACTTTTGCCTCCAATTAGGCATGCCATGCCCTCCAAACGCCCTCTGCCCTTCCCATCTTCCCACCTTGCTGCCCCGCCATTGCATTGATTGGACACTGCGCTAAAATGGCGCACTTCCTTTTTCCGCTGCCGCTGCCGCCGCACAAAAGTATGCAACAAACTTTCGGCTAAAACTTTGCACGCAACACGCGGCCCGGCCAAAGTTTTCTTTCTTTAGAAAATTGTGGGAAAATGTACAGAGAGTTGGCTGGTTAGTTGATATTCAGTTCATTTTATACTGAACATAATATATGATGTGTTCGGGCAGAGTAATTAATAAACGGGGAGCACAAAATAATTTTTGAATGATTTCTTTTGTCTTAAGTTGAAAGGAGAAATACGGTGTTTCTATAGAAATACGGTAAATTCAAGTATATTAAAACCCCTCTAATATGCATTGAGTTTAAATTGAAATTTCTGTATTTTAATGCCAAAATAAAATGCATTTTTCCCCCAACCCAAAATCCACTTTAAAATTTTAACAACTTTTAAAGGCAACAATTTGCATTATTTCAATTTAAACTCTGACCAAGAGAAGTGACAAAAGAGTAGGAAGAGACCAAAAAGTGTGGAGAGAGAGAGGCAGTAAAAGGAGACACAAAGAGAGAGAGAGAGAGAGGGAGAGATAGGTAGCAAAAAGAATTGCATGGATAAATCCGAATCTGAATAACATGAATATGTACTCCAGCTGTGTGTCGTGTATCCATCTGCCCATCAAATAATAGTTTTATGCACCACTCAAAAAGCTTCTTCTATGGCTCCGTATGATCCTGTAGGCCAAGTCCTCAGACACAGGCACCCAGCACACTGCAGGGGCGGGCAATCTCTGTGGAACTGTGGCAGCAAGCAAGCAATTGGCCAACTTCAGTGCTACCGCAGGCTTATGCAAAATGCACTTTGCGCTTTGTAACAAATCCCCACCCCACCCCGCCTGGATGCCTGGATCCCTTGGCTCCTGGGGATAAGGAAAGGGACCTCCCTGCTTAGGGCTTGAGAGGACAACCGTGTACTTCCTTTTTTCCTGGTCTAGGCGAAGCTCCTTTTCCGAAAAGCTTCAAATGCACAAAAATGTACGAATGAAAAAGTTCGTTCTCGTTTTCGTTTCCGTTTGTGTTTGTTCCCTTTGCCAGAGATACCCTTGCCAGAAGGTATTTCTAATTTTACATGCAAAAAGGGTTCTGTAGAAGGTTCACGAAGCGAAGGGCAACAGGGTCTTTGTGTGGCTAGTCTTTGCATTTGCCACATTTATTGAATCCTCTTTGAATGAAGTTTGTGGAGTATTTAAACATTACAGCATAAATATGTATGTGGATTTATGTGTGCGAAAATGGTTAATAGTTTTATTTTGTTCTTCCTTTTGTTGTGTTATTCAGGGACTATGAGTGGGGCAGACTATGGCTTAGCATGGTTCAATCGATGAGTAGTGTGGGTTGGTTTATTGCTTCTTTTTCAACATCTCTTCCTGTTGCTCTTTCGACTGTTCCTTTTCGTTGGGCGATGGCCTCTTCCTTTGGCCTCTTGGCTGCGAAGGAGCAGGTGGTTCACCTCTTTCGACACGATCCAGTTCTAAATTGATTAGCCTTATTTGTTCCAGGTCGTACTCGTGCCAATCTCTTGTTTCCCCATCCATTTTGGTGAATTAAATTCAATTTTTAGTAGGGAATTTTTGAAAAGATATTTTCCGTTCTGTTTTTTAAATGAATCTAATGTTTGGAGTGGCTTTGGTGATTTGATTTTAGACAGCAAAAAATCGATCCACATGCTGCTTGGTTATAAAAATATTCGCATAATTTTTATAGAGGCGGCTTCGTGCTGAAAGAGTATCTAAAACCAGTCTTTTCCATGGTTTTTTTTTCTTTTTTGTTGGTGGGTTGGGGGAGGGGTTCACTTTCTTGCACGTACCAAAGATGCCAAAGAAAGAAACGCAAAGCGAACCAAAACTTTGTTTTTATATTCGAGGATTTGCTTGCTCTCTTTTTTTTTTCCTACATTCTTTGCCTCGCTGCTGCTCTTTCGCCCCCTCCCCTGATCTGTGTCTGTGTGTGTCGCTGCCCCGCTTTGATCCAACCGAGCAAACGACCGCAAACGTTTCTCATATACATTTCAGCCAAAGAAGCAAAACGAGAAGAGGCGACCAAGAACGTGACCAAGCGAAGAATTAAGCGACGGAGAGAGAAAAGTTTCGAGAGCCAAGAGCAGAGGAGTCACGAGTAGGTGGGTGGCAGTGCTGCAACAGAGGCAGCAGCAGAGGCAACTTAAAATCGTTTTAGTTGCAACTTTATTTATTTATCAACTATATGCTAATGAAACCACTGTGCTATGGCTGTGGTGGTTGGTTGTTGCTGCCTCCTGCACAACAGCCACAGACACAGACATTGCTGGGGTATGCTGCTGCTGCTGCCTCTGCCACTTCCACTGCCATTGCCGCTTCCTTTTCCGTTGTGTCCTTACGCACACACACACACACACACAGACACAATCACAAACACAAACAATGTTCCAGGCGGAAACCGCGCAATCTCCACCTTCTCTCCCACTCCCATTCCTACTCCCACTCCCATTCCTACTCCCACTGCTCCTTCTCCTACTCCTCTTTGCTCCTGCTCCCCCATACTTGCTGATTATTCTGGCGGTTAGATGGCTTTGGCTTTAACCAAGGCACATTGCAGAGCAGGTAAAGCTACCTGGGCACCCTGCAAGTCCCTTTGGGCAGTGCCAAACCCTGCTGTCGAGTGTGCCTTGCCTAGCTGCTGCTCCGCCAGTGAGAGCAGCTTTAATGCCTGACACCTGTTTTGGGCATTCGCACTTCATTGCCATTGCCAGGGCGGGGGAGTGACAGCCAGGGACAGCCTGTGGGCTTGAGAAATCATTAGACAGCTGTCATATGCAGTCTGCGGTGGCAGGTAGCAGAGCCCGGCAGAGGAGCAGCCGCAGAGGATGAAGAACCAGCCACAGGACAAGTGTGTGCAACAGGGATTTGAAACCGAAATGCCTCGGGGCCATGCCTTGGGGGCACTTAATGTATAATGTACATTTGATTAGTGCCCCCCTTCAAGTCACTTAAATCTCGAAATTATCTAACAAATACTCGTGTGTGGCAGCATCAGAATTAAGAACAGAATTTAGCACTCATTTCTCATCTCATTCTTCGCTTTGCAGAGCTGATCGCAATCATGATGGACGCCTGTCCATCCAGGAGCTGGGCCAGTACATAAATCGCCGCATTGTGGAGCACATCGATGAGGCGATTATGAACAATGTGCGCGAGTTCCGGCGCGTGGACACTGGACCCGCCGATGGGCTGATCACCTGGGACGAGTACCATCGCTTCTTTCTGCGGGAGCACGGCATGACGGAGGCGGACATCGATGAGCACGATGAGATCAGGCACACGGCACTGAATCGACGGGCGCGCGAGGATATGATGCGGGACAAGGCCCGCTGGTCGGAGGCGGCACGCACCGATCTCTTCACGCTGACCATCGATGAGTATCTGAGCTTCAGGCACCCGGAATCGAGTGTGTCCAATCTGCTGGAGCTGGTGGACGATCTGCTGCGGCAGTTCGATCAGGATGGCGACGATCAGCTGACGCTGGAGGAGTTCTCCGATCTGAATGTGGACGATGATGATGACCTGCTGCGCAAGTCGCTGATCTCCAAGACGCTGGTGGAGCGACGGGCCGAGTTCAAGCGGATCATTGACAAGAATCACGACGGCAAGGCGGATCGGGGCGAGCTGCTGTACTATGTGAACCCGAAGACGCCGCGATATGCCCTCCAGGAGGCGGCCACATTGTTCAGTCTCTGCGACGAGAATAAGGATGAGCTGCTGACGCTCAAGGAGGTGGGTCCCTAGATTTAATTTAATCGGGAACAAATTCTTTAATGCTCTTTCCTTTAGATGACTGACAATGCTGAGATATTTCTGCAATCCAAGATGATCGACACGGCAAACAGTTTTCACACTGAATTCTGAATTAATTTCATTACTGGCACACACACACATCCCCCCCCCCTTCAGTCCTTTAGCCCCTCAATCCTGGTACCCTTTGAGCATTTATAGTGATATTAATTTGTAAGTTGTTCATTCGGTAGCTTTCGACCATCTTTCAGTTTTAACATAAATACATATATGAATATCCTTCAAGATCAGATCAGAAATGAATACTCGTAAGTTGTACGTCGAAAATCATTTACCGTGTGATTTTTCAATAATTAAAACATAAGAAATGCAAGGCAACAAAATGAATAATAATAATAAATCCAACACAAAATACTCCACACTATAAAAATAAAAAAATAAATATACGTAATTTTATGAAACTCCAGGCACAAGTGTTTTTCTTTAATTGGGAAAAGTCTTAAACAGAGCTACTTAAACCTCAAGATAAATCACAGTCAGTTGTGCTTAGGGGGACAAATCTGAGCCATTAATTTAGATTCTCTTCTCTACCCGCTCTTGGCAAAATAATTTTGCTGTATGAAATTAAATTTGTGGCACCTTTTGGTATCGGCTTTTAGGAACAATCTCTTCCGTCTGAGCTGACAAATCACTCCACATAAAGGCTAAGTCCTTGTTCAATTTGTTTGTTTGGTTGCTGTGGCTGGAGGGATGCCCCACCAGATAAATAAGGCGAAGGACGAATGATATATAAGCGGCACTTGCAACATAAAATATCCAAGGAATCGCTGTCACTCTCCCTCTCTGTCTCGCTCTGCCTCTTGTGTGCTGCTGATGGATATCCTTGGGAGAGAATTTAACAAGCAATTGACTTCCTGATGGGTGCTAATACTTCTTTAATCCCCGAGCTTACCTACGAGAAATCATTTAAAATGTACGGCCAAATATTGATGGATTCTGGGACTAAGCGGGGTCGAAGCATCACGAACGGCATGCACAAGGACAAAGTCTGGCAGGAGCACAGCAGCATAAGCCGGATGGATTCTCTCCTACGGCTACGTGTGATGTGCAAAGAATGCGGATAACGTTACGGGAATAATAATCCTAGGAGCCAGCAACCAGCACCAGGACACACACTAACCCATCAAAGGCAGACAAAGTAAGTCCTGGAGCAGCGAACCCTGTTGGTTGGGTAATTGAATCTAATTGTTCGGAAGCACAGATAATGAGCACGTAAAACGCAAAGGACTGGCACGATGTGAGTGTGAAGGTACCCAGCAACTGGAGCTTAACATAACAGAAACAGAAACAGAAAAAGCAACAGAAACAGAGACAGAGAGAAGCGAGGGGGAACCCTCAGACATTAAGCAAATAAGCAAACACATCAATTCGGTTAATAACGTACACGAGAGCAGGAGGACATGCCAACAGGACGATGCATATGAAATGAGCCTATCCCTGGACAGACCTGCCAGAGGCTGGCAACGAGTGTGTGTGTGTGTGGGACTGCTTCAGAGGCTCTGGCTCTGGCCTCTGCTGGTTACTTGATGTGTGTGTGGCAGTGGCAGTGCCCTGGTGATGAGTGCCAGGGATATCTAATGAGTGGTGTGATGTGATTGGGAGTGGATATGGTGGCTGCATGGAGTGCAAATTTAATGGAGAATCATTGAGTGAAGAGGCCACTTTGATTTGGGAGCAGGTAATGTATGTTACCGGAGCAGGCTGCAGCGAAATTTATAGTACGAAGTATCCTTCTGGTTCGAATACTGCCCAGAAAATAAAGCAATAAAAAATATAGAAGTAATTCCATTTGGGGCTGTGTTTTCTGCCTTCGTATGGTACGTTTTCTGTTCGTTTACTTTGCTAATGTCGGGGGCTTTTATCTCTCGCTATAGCAGTTGCCTATTTCTAGACTGAGTCCATAATCCCCCTGATTCATGGGTGGTATTCATAAATTGAGTTAGCAACATAAAACACATGGCATACGGCCTCACTTAACGAGCCGCAACAAAGATGCTACACTCCATACATGGATGCCCCAACCCAAGGCAAGAGGAGAGCAGCAGCAGCATCCTTGTGTCTAGTACAAATGTTTTGCATTATCGGGAGCACGGCGAGGAGTACCCAGTACCAGGATGAGGCCTTAAAGGAGGGTGTGCGGCAGTACTCCTCATTGGGAGTAAGGATACATGTAAGGATGGGATACACGTAACTTACATTAGTCAGTCACTTGCCAGTGCAAATTTCGCTGAGCATGCCCGAAAAAAACACTCGTACTTCGGCGGCTGAGGGAGCAGAGGGGGAGCCCTCAGACCACGTCGATGTGCTCCCGCATAAATATGCCAAACACATACACAGCAGAGTCTATTTCTATCTGCTATCTGCCACTGATGCCACTGTGTTGTGTTGCCATAAATGCTTCATCTTCAACTCATACATATTAAAATCTGGCAAAAATAAACTTCAACAGTTCACAAAGCATGCCACACACCCCCAACCCTGAGAGCCCAACACAAACATGCTCCCAGGACCTACCACAGAAGGATGGGAAGAGGTCCCAACCGAGTAGAGTAGAGCTCATGCATTTTAAAATTCAGCCATTAGAGAAAACCCAACCGAGTTATTTTGTATGCAGAATATTATTTGAGTTCTTCTTCTCTGTGTCTCCTTGTCTCCTTTCTCCTTTCTCGCTACTTTTTTTTTGTAGTGTTGGTTGGACATTGCATTGCGAAACGAAACCACAAAACACTCAACCGAGCAGAGAGTGGGGCAGAGAGAGAGAGAGAGAGACTTGGAGTAGGGAGCACAGGTTCAAAGCAATTAAATGTTTTTACTCAAATTTCTGCAGCATAAATCAGTTTTTAAATGCCATACTGCCAAATAAAACTGAGGGCAAAACAGAGACAGATGGCAAACGGGGTGCGATGCGGGGCGGGGCGGTGCTCTGTTCAAATTGGCCCAAAACACATCATTTAACAGATTCCTGGGCAGGGTACAATGGTCGAGAAATGGCCTGCTGTGGCATGAAATGTTGTGTAGCAGAGCTACAAAGCGACCGCAAAAGTTTGCTTGCAGTTTATTTGGAAATGTGTGTGGTATGTGAGTGCTCCAAACATAACTCAGCCACAGCATAAAGGATCGCTAGCAATGGCATTATCTAATTGAATATTATGCTGAAAAGTAGCCTGCAGGCAAAGCCTCCAAAAAAATAATGTTGCAACTACTTATAATCTATAATATTTATTTATAATATGTTGCATAAATCCCCCAACTTTTATTCCTTTAACACGCTCTGTTAGCCCAAAAAAGTATGCCATAATTCCATTAAACAGATTCCATATTTCCTTCCTTTTAAATACGAGTACTAATGAAATTCCTGTATGATTTTTGCAGCCAAAATGAATTCGGGCATGGCATGCAATAATATTTTATCAGTGGCCAAAAATCCGTGAAATTTCCAGGTGATCGGAATTCAAGTTTTATGCGAAATTGATTGCAAATTTGAATGCACATTTTTTCGTACGGAAAAGCGGCGAAAGCCCAACGAGATAATATTTAGCTGACAGCGCAAAATATTACATGAGATAGGGGATAGGGGATAGGGGGTGTGGGCCATGCCTTGCCATGAATATATTTTAATATTTTTACATTCAAATTCGATGACTAAAAAAAAAACGCCCACTGTGTCCATTGTGCAGTTCTGTGGGGGTCCGGAGTCCGGAGTCCCAAAATTACAACAAAAGGTAATTTAGCAGTAACAACTTGCTGGCAAACACTTGACTTAACTTTCAGTGTGTCAATGTGTGAGGAAATGTCCTTCGAGAGTGTCTTTCCAAGCGTGTGTGTGTGGGTGGGTGGGACAATGCCATGCATACACAGACACGGAGGCGACGGCGAAAGCGAAGGCGGGTGGGTGGGTGAGTAAAGTGAAAAGCAATTTTCGTAACATTTGCATGCCTTAAACTAACACAGACACACACGCTCCCAGACGAATGGAGCGACAGGATAAGGATGGAGCTGCAAATAAGGATGATGATGGTGGGGTGGGGCACGGCCTACCTTTAGGAGGGGGTGGGCGGCAGGGGAGAAAAACTACTGCGTGTGTGTATGTTCGGGTATAAGTAGAATGGAGTACGTGTTATGCTGAAAATGCAATTTGCCTTCTGTGCGAAATGTACGGAAAATTTATGCAAATTTCTCCCTTGACCCACCGCCACCGCCACCGCCGCCGACGCCGCCATCAGGAAGCGGAAACAGGAAGTGCGACCATTGTGTTTGTGTGTGTGTGTGTGC
The DNA here is from genome assembly GCF_018151105.1 of Drosophila obscura. Classification (NCBI taxonomy): domain Eukaryota; kingdom Metazoa; phylum Arthropoda; class Insecta; order Diptera; family Drosophilidae; genus Drosophila; species Drosophila obscura. The sequence continues at coordinate 10,124,650 of NW_024542828.1, forward strand.
TTGCGTGCCTGTGCATGCATGAGAGTGCTTATGTGTGTGCTCGAAGGTGTGTGTGTGAGTGTGAGTGTGTGTGTGAAAGCGCTAAAATGAAAATGTAGTGAAATATGCGATAGAAAAGGAAGAGATCTCGCCCTTCCGCTCTCCACCATGGGCTAACAGGGCGAATGAAATGAGGCTAAACGTGGGGATGGACTAGGTGGATATCCTGGGAAAGAGAAGTTGAATGTGGCTTAGGCATATGTGAAGGTATTGTTGCTTTTGCTTAACTCATCCATAGCAAAGGTAATGGAATAAACCACAAGAACACGCTGAAGAACAGTCAATCAGCTCTTGTGGTGTACAAAATTAAAAATGCAATTGCTATTTCCTCTGCATATCTATTCTCTGACTTTACCATACCTTTTCTATATCTTTTCTAAACCTTTTCTGTCACTTTTCAAAGCCTTTTCCTTGCAACCCTTTTTCATAGCATAGCGCCTGAGGGATGTCCTTCCGGCCAGCCAATAAATGGATGCAAAAAAACACGGTTATCACATTTATTTTCTTCTTTGACTCTGCCATAAAATAATGTAATTTTTTGAGGCACATAATTACTGCAAGACCATTTGTATACACTGGAAAATATTGACTAGATCCAAGACAAATAAATCTCAAAGAAAAGTCTTCAAGTAAGCCTGGACAAATCCTTTCCCACCAGTCGCACACACTCCTTACCCAAGGCAGGGTATGCACATGGCGGGGCTGCCACAAATAAGCCCCTATGCGCGGATGCAACAACTAACGCGGCAACAACATTGGCAGCGGCACGGTGGGGGGGGGGGACAGGGGCAGGGGAAAAAATGTGTTCACAACGTGGTGTAAATTCGCCATCGATAGTTTTGACATTACGTATACGCAGCGGTGCTCCTGCGTGTCTTTGTGTGTGTGTGTGTGTGTGTGTGAGTGTGTTAGTGGCATTGTGGCGCCTCCCTGCGGCGGCTTTCGGCAGGGGAAACGACACACGACAACAAGAAGAACAAAAAACAGCAACGCAAGAGAGAAAATTGAACGAAAAAAACGATGAAAAATATTGCGAACATGGCCACACACACAACACACACTGATGGGGAGACGGAGGCGACTAGGAGCCCCAGAAGCGGCAGCAGCAGTAGCAGAGCCTGGCCATTGCCAAAGGCATTTCCCAGTGTGTGTGGTGGGGGGAAAAAAAATGAAAAGCCGCCGGTTAGTTCCAACAGAGCCGCAACACACGCAATTGTCTGTGTGTGTGTGTGTGTGTGTGGGAAATTGTTTATATTGCATTGCACGTGCCTTTGACATGCCGATCCCCATGTCCCAGCCTCCTATTTAGGGGGTACCCCTGCCATATCCTTCTCCGGTTCTCTTCTGCTTCTGGCTTATGGGGCATGGGAGAAGGTGACGCTGCTGAGGCGTATATTCAGCAAACAGAAGCCGCCCCGGCAGCCTGGGGCAGCCAGCAAACAACACACATACTCAGACACGTGCTCCCCCTCTCTCTCTCTCCCGCTCCCTGCCCCTTGGCGAATGTTTATGGCTGTATAAGTGTGAATTACTGCTCCATAGAGTACTCACACACGCACACACATAGAGAGAGCACACACACACACACACAGATACTCCTGCTCCTGCTGCTTGCCACTAAGCCAAGTGCGAGATAAACGACAGCATTTAAGGCGACCAAATCTTTTTAACGCCGCATCAAGCCATTTTTCAATCCCGATCTAAGCGCAAAGATTAAGTTGTCTTTAAGTCGTCCGAGCAGCCAGAGGGAAACGTTCTTCAGGGCTGAGGGGAATGCTGCATGCAGAGTGGAGCTGGGAGCTGGCTGGCTGGGGCTTTAACGTTCCTGGAATAAATTCATTTGCTTTACTAATTTGTTGCATTCAACGTACAAAGAAAAAACCCAACAACACCCCAACCCCTTTTTTATGCAAAACTGCCTCCCCAAACGATTTCCATTACCATTTTGCCTCATTTCTCATTTTCAGCTCGCCATTTCCGAATTTCCATTTCCTACCTGGTCGCAAATTGCATGCAACGTCCGAGAGTGCGATGGGGAAAATGGAGTAAAAGAAAAGCAGGGGCTGTGCGCCAGAAATTAGTTCAGTTCAGTTCAAAACAATTATTTGAACTTCTGAATGGTGGAGAATGGAGCATGGAGCATGGAGAGAGAGAGAGAGAGAGAGAGAGAGAATGCTAAGTAGAAAGAGGAGCAGCAAGACGGAAATGAAGCCTGATGAAAATGGAACTTTATTCCATGAGCACAGAGCAGCCAAACAAAAAGAAAGAAAAGAAACGAGACGAGACGAGATGAGACGAGTCGAGTAGAAAGTTTCGCTTACATAATTTACTTTTATGAATGCCCAGGGAGCAACTGCCTCTGGAAATAGAGTTGCTGCCGCTGGATTCTACCGTATCCTGGCGCTCCTGGCGGCATTTTTAATCAGCGAGAATTCCGTTCGCTATCTGTCAGCGCTGTGCCCGACTCGTTGTCTCGTTGTCAGAACGGCGAAAAAGTTGCATAATATTCGGAATAATAATATTCATGCCTGACATCAAATTCATTAAGAGTGATTAATATTTGTTCCTCTGCTTGTGTGTGTTTTTCCCGCACTGCCGAGAGGAGCATCATTCATTAAAGTGGAATCTCTGGCGCGCTCTCTCTCTGGGTCTCTGCCCAAAAACTTTATCTTGCAGCCAGACAGAAGGACATTTCTCTGGCTTCAGTGTGTATCCCTTCTGCCTCATGTAAATTAATAGCCCTGTTAAGGATTTATGACTGCGAATATATCAAAGATATTAGCCAATTTCCTTCTCCGCCAGAAAGGGTGCGCCCTGCACTTGCTTTGGCCTAAGCTGCTGGACAAATGACTGGACCTCGGCACATCAGTAGCGATAATGCGACTTAATGCTTTGCGGGCCACAATCTGAAATGGCATTATAAACGTGGCTCAAGCATACGCCCTCCTGCCCGCCCCGTTCCAACCAATGGGAGAGTTGTTAAAGGTGAGCTTCTCCGCTGATTGCCATTGTGCTGGCTTTTATTGATGGGACTCCATGAAGTCAGTCAAAGAACTCGCTTGTGTTTGCCCTCTACAATCCCCCATTTAATTAGTCCAGCGGACTGCATTCCCACGGAACAACTGTTCAATAAAGCGGCACAACTGTTCTGCCACCCGCGAACAGTCAGCCATTCCTGCTGCAGGTGGAGGTCCTTACAGGCCAATACAGCTGCTGGCTGCTGACTTCAAAGGCGGTCTCAGGGTCTCCACAGCAGTCCGAGTCCCCTTTGCCATACATAAATATTTATGCCAGTTAATTTGTCGGCATATATGCCAAAAAGGGTGGACACAACAGAGACAGAGAGACAAAGAGAGAGAGAGAGAGAGAGGGAGAGAGCGAGAAGGATAGTAAGAGACAGGCATAAAGTCAGGGACAGGGTCTGCGTCTGTTGGGTGCAATCAATCAGACATGAAACAATATTTACAATTTGCAAAGGACGTAGGGAATTAATACGATTCGGTTAACTCCACCAATTGACGTCAGTCAGCCAGGGTTCACTGTACGTAAGCCAGGCGAGGCGGGTGCGAGGGGGGGTGCGTGCAAGGTTCGGGGGTGGTCGTGGGCGTAGTTTTGCTCGCCTGAATGCCTCCTCGTCTGTCCGTGATACCCGCAGGTAAATCAAACAATGCTGCAAGGACGGGCCCCAGCCATGGCCCCAGCCCCAGGGCATGTTTAATGGCAGGTGAGGCCTTGCCGGCCTAGAAGGCGCTCCTCACTAGCTCACTGGCTCACTGGCACTGGCCTACCTACCTTCCTGTTTGAATATAGCCTGCATATGGCCTATACGGCGGTTGGTCTCCTACTTCTACTTGTTTGCTCTGACAAGCGGCGCCTGTTGTTGACAGCCGCAACACACAGCGCAAACACACACACACACACAAAGATAGACAGATCCCCTCCCTCCTCCCCACACACACACACACACACAGAGATACTCACACGTTGACAGACACGCAACCCGTCACTTCCACATGTGTCTACGTACATAACGTACTTATGTACGTATTTACGTATGTATGTATGTATGTATTCCCCGTTTAGTCTACTGAAGTGTGTGCGTGCGTCTGGCATTTTGACTAAAAATAAACAATGGTCACGTCACAGTGGCAAAAACGAAAACGAAAAAACGAAAAACCCAATTACAACAATTTTTGCATAAAAATAACAAGCAGCCAGCGGGGCCGCCATATTTAAGTGTCCATCCAGCCATCCAGACTGTACAGCATGCCCTGCATCAAAAAGGATTTATCAATAATGATTTGAAATTAAATATGCCATCGAATTACGTATGCTATAAGCTCTTCTACATATAAGCTCTGTACAGGCAGAGAACAGACCAAAAATAGTATGGAAGATAATATTCCATATCGGATTTATTTATTATTATTATTTGCCTGGATGTATAATATTTCAACTGTTCTGGTACTGTATTACATTAAAGTTAGGGTCGAGTCCGAGTTGGAGCCAGAATAATGCCAAAAAATTACATTAAAAAATATAATAAAAATGTGAAAATATGCAACAAAAGTGTGATGGCATTCCCCGAACAGGTACACAGGTAAAAAAGAAAAGTAATATAAATCTCACTTAAGTTAAAAAGGTGGGGAACCCTTTTGCATATTAAATCTGAATGCCAGCAAAAGTTTCCCCATAGAGTAGTTAAGGCCTCTGCCTGGAACACATACATATGCATACACATACATATGTACATATGCACATAAAATTACATTAAATATTATTGCCCAGACAAATGGTTTTCCATGTGCCAGGCTCTGGCTCTGACTCTGTTGCTGTTTGCTGGTTGCTCGTATTGGTGGCACACAAAGGGTCCAATGGTGCGTATGATTGACATATTTGATTGTTTAACTTGTATTAGTAAAGTCAGTAAAGTCCTGCCAGCAGAACAAACACATTCACACAGAAGGGGTCAAAGAATAACAAACGGAGAAACAAAGCGACGGAGAGAGACAGAGGGACAGAGGGAACGAGATAAATGATGAGGAGGATGAGGCTCTGGAAAAAGAAAACACAAGTTGCATATGGCATGTATCCATGCATAATATATACGCCCACTTGTACGTCACTTTTGGGGTCTATGAGAGTGAGTAATGGATATATTTACATTGCGTTGCGGCATGTAAAAGTTGAAGCTTTTTAGCTAAAAATATACCCCCAAAAAAGGAGGAACCCTGCAGTGCCTTTAATTTCAGGCCACCTTTAAGGTAGCAAACCCTATAAAGTCTTACATTGCTGTCACGCACTGTCTGTGTGTGTGGACACACTTATGTGATTAAGTAAAATTCTTGGAAAATCTATGCAGCTGTCTGTTTGCCCGAGAACTACATAATCTCCTTACCAATATGAAAGTTCTCTATTGTTTAACATACATAACATTCAGATATATATGCACACATGTATATGTTTATTTAGGTATGTATTTTGTATGTATATTCTACGGCATTTGTCAGATTTCTGTCAATGCTGAATGTTAACAATGATTCAGTTGATTCAGTTGATTTATTTAGTTATGTGTGGGGCACATGCTCGGTGGCCCTCCTCTGAATGTGACATTTCCATGAATGATTCACTCAACAAAAAGGCGAAACCCCTTAAAAAGCAATGCCCCATAATCGCTTCACAAAATTGTGATGGATTGTTCTCTGGATTTTATTGTTTGCACTCGCATTTAAAGGGAGGCAGGCAGAGACGGAGTTGGTTATTGCGACATGAACTGTTACACATTGCCTGCCCTGGCCCTGCCCCTGCCGCTGCTGCCTGCTTGCTGTTCGGTTCATAGAACTGCAACGAGTAGACAATACACGACTCGAGAATTATATACACAAGAGTTCCTTCCTTGCAATATTCCTTACCCGTAACAAGCTGCAATCTGCAATTTGTTGCCCCTGCCGCTGTGATGTAATGTAACGAAGCATCAGCACAAATGGAGCCAACGGAACAGCAGAAGATGCCCCCCCTCCTCTCCCCCTGAGTGTGGTGTATGTGTGTGTGCTCCTTCCACTGATTGCACAAAGGATGCCCGTCAAGTCCTTGGTGACGTGTTGAGCGAAAGAATGAGACAAGCAGATAGCGTAGCCTCAGTGCACCTGAGGTGCTGGGACCTCGAAGCGGGCCAAGACAGATGATAAATCGTGCTAGGAGACACTGCAGACTGGAGTATCCATGTAAACTATCCCCAAGGTAACCGCTGGCTGCAATTGCCACAACAGGAAACCATACATCTCCGTTGCCAGTTGCCCCACATGGCGTATGAGTAATAATGGGCCAGAGATTTCTCTGGCAATTTAATTTCTTTTCTTTAGCTACTGCTTGTCCCAATCGATGGACCGGTCGCAAATTAGTTTCATAAAAGCCAACACAGTTCTCAGAAGATTGTTTTGTGCGAATCCCACTCGACTATGGTTCGTGCTGTTCCCAGTGGCACGGCACTGCCTGCTCCCCCAGTGGCACGGCACTGCCTGCTCCTCTCCCTTAAACCACACAGGACCCATCATCATCATCATCATCATCATCATCTGGAACATCTGAAAGGCTTTGCATGACTGTTGCATGTACGTAGGTTGCCCCTTGCCTTGCTGCCTTCCTTCCTTCCTTCCTTGCCCCTGTTGTGTGTGCCAGTACACGTGCGGTCCAGAGCTTTGCAGTTGACATCCCGGCTACGCACGTTGCATGCCCCAACCCCAACCCCATCCCCAACCCCAGTCCCAGCCCCTGACGCAGCTTCTGTTTCTGGCGTTGTCTGGGCAACATGCAAAGCCGAAGTTTTTTGTGATGCATGTGCACAGCATGGGGTAAGAGGCGGCGGCCGAGATGGCCGTCAGGCATAGCTGGCAGTAGGTTTAGGGTTTAGGGTTACCATAGCAATGCATTATACGTAAATGCGGGGACTAGAAAGCACTGCCAAAGCAGTACTCTGGATACCCTGCAAAGCATTATGCATTCGTTGCTTAAGTTAGTAATTTAATTACTGATGCTCCAGTTAATCCATCTATATCTGAGAATTCTGCATTGATTTCTATGCCCTTTATCCCTGTCCTGCCTTAAAGCTGAATAAACACCGCATATACCCTTCCCCAAGGTTACAGAAAAGCTCCCCCCTGACCAACAGTTGCGTATTTTGTACTGCGTAGCCACTGACATGGAGAATTATAGACAGAGCGATACAGACAGCTGTTCCAGGGGGTGGCAACACAACGAACCGTGGGCTAAATGCCGCCGCTGATACACACACACACACACACACGCAAACACTAAGCTTTTGTATTGATGACGCGACTTGAGGGCAGAGTAAATTAATAAAATGGTGAGGCCTCCACCGGAGAGCTCACTTCTACGACAGCCGCTGGGGGGTAGGTAAGGTTGCCTCACAGGGAAAGTCTGTCAATCAAAGCATAGCACTGCAAGCGTGGCAGTACCTCACCTCAGGATTAATATACCTTAGCCGCGGATCCAAGCAACAGTTAAGCTGCTGGCTGGAATCTCCGTCTCCGTCAACACATTCGTCAATTAGAAACCGGCGCGAGAGCATCGGGATAGCGGAACTGAATTCTCAAATTCTTTTGCCTATTCCTCTATTAAATCCAATAGAGAAGGAAACAGTGCCAAGAAACGGTTCTACAAGTAATCTCCTTCGTACAGATATCTGAGATCGCTGCCCAAGATGGCCACCCGTGGTGCAAATGTATTGTGGTTCCGGCATGGCCTTCGGCTGCACGATAATCCGGCTCTGCTGGCCGCCCTGCAGGAGAAAGATCAAGGCATTGCCCTGATACCCGTATTCATATTCGATGGCGAGAGTGCAGGTGAGAGAGTGACAGAGTGAGAAAGGGGAAAAGGGGAAGAGCAACGAAAAGCGCACGCTCTCTCCGTCTATGAGCTAATATCGTTGATTTTTATTTTATTCCGCCTTGCACTGCGGTTATCACATTTTTATTTCTATTTTCGCATCATCTTTCGCCCTTCCAACACCCCCCTCCCGCTGTGGCTGAATGAAAGCTCTGAAAATGCAATTTTTTGCTGGTTAAAGGAGGGTAAAGGGGGTGAAGGTGCTGTGGGGAAGGTGCGAATACTTTTGCATGGCGGAGCAAAACAAACGGTGCGTTCTAATGCGATTTGCGGCTAGCGTTGGTAGAACTATAGAATTGTAGAATGGGAGAAGTGGTCGAGTAAATAGAGAGAATGTTGTGAGGAGGAAGCGAGAGAGAGAGAGAGAGCAAGCACAAAGGCACAGCTGTTGAATAGAATGCACTTTTAAGCGGCTTGCAGCTTGGTGGGAGCGCGAGAGAGCGGCAGCAGAGAGAGATGGAGAGAGCTACTAATTTGACCGATAAGCGGGGGAGCTTTGCGCTAGCATTTGCCTGAGAAGAGAGTGAGTATTAATTACAGCAAAACTGCGGAATAACTGTAACGATACATGAAAGCTACACTGAGCAAAAAAAGATCGTACCCTGGCATGGCTGAGATGGGAAGAGCGAGAGAAGTTGAATGAATATTGCTTGAGCTTAGCAATAATAATAATAATATAACTTATTCTATTTTCTGGGCAATGCCTGCGTTTTACCATTAATATATGGAAATACTCACCCATCTTATTACTTCTCCGCTTCCTCGTACTTCCAGGCACCAAGAGTGTGGGCTACAACCGTATGCGCTTCCTGCTCGACTCTCTGCAGGACATCGATGAGCAGCTGCAAGCAGCCACCGAGGGGCGCGGTCGCCTGTTCGTCTTTGAGGGCGAGCCGACGCTCATCTTCCGCCGGCTGCACGAGCAAGTGCGTCTGCACAAGATCTGCGCCGAAGTGGACTGTGAGCCCATCTGGAACGAGCGGGACGAGTCTGCCAGGCTGCTGTGCCGCGAGCTGGGCATCGAGTACGTGGAGAAGGTGTCCCACACGCTGTGGGATCCGCGTCTCGTGATCGAGACCAACGGCGGCATACCCCCGCTGACCTATCAGATGTTTCTGGTGAGTTTTTTGTCCCTAAGTGCATAGGTTCCTTGTGGTTAAAGGCCTTTGTCTCTGCAGCACACTGTGCAGATTATTGGAGTGCCGCCGCGACCCGCCACCGATGCCCACATCGATGATGCCACCTTCATCCAACTGGCGCCGGAACTGAGGCGACATCTGGGCTGCTTCGATAAGATACCCAGTCCGGAGCACTTCAACATCTACAGCGACAACATGGGCTTCCTGGCGAAGATCAACTGGCGCGGCGGCGAGACCCAGGCCCTGGCACTGCTCGAGGAGCGACTGAAGGTGGAGAGGAACGCCTTCGAGCGGGGCTACTATCTGCCCAACCAGGCGATGCCCAACATCCAGGAGGCGCCCAAGTCGATGAGCGCCCACCTGCGCTTCGGCTGCCTCTCGGTGCGCCACTTCTACTGGAGCGTCCACGATCTCTTCGAGAATGTCCAGCTGGCGGCCTGTGTCCGGGGCGTTCAGTTGACTGGCGGCGCACACATCACCGGGCAGCTCATCTGGCGGGAGTATTTCTACACGATGTCCGTCAATAATCCCAACTACGATCGCATGGATGGCAACGAGATCTGCCTGACCATTCCGTGGGCCAAGCGCGATGAAGATCTCCTGCAGCGCTGGCGCCTGGGACAGACGGGATTCCCCCTCATCGATGGGGCCATGCGGCAGCTGCTCGCCGAGGGCTGGCTGCATCACACGCTCCGCAACACGGTGGCGACTTTTCTCACCCGCGGTGGGCTCTGGCAGAGCTGGGAGCACGGCCTGCAGCACTTCCTCAAGTATCTGCTCGATGCCGATTGGTCGGTGTGTGCTGGCAACTGGATGTGGGTCTCCAGTTCGGCCTTTGAGCGCCTGCTGGACTCTTCCCTGGTCACCTGTCCCGTGGCGCTGGCCAAGCGACTCGATCCGGAGGGGGTTTACATCAGGCGCTATGTGCCGGAGCTTAAGAACTTACCCAGGGAATATATGTGAGTAGTCTGATGCACTTTTAAATGAAGCTGATCCTCATTTAATATTCATTGTAGTCACGAACCCTGGCGCTTGTCGGCGGAGCAGCAGGTGCAGTACGAGTGCCTGATTGGAGTGCACTATCCAGAGCGTGTTATAGATCTATCGAAGGCCGTCAAGCGTAATATGACGGCCATGACAGCGCTGCGGAACTCGCTGATCACACCGCCGCCCCATTGCCGGCCCTCCAACGAGGAGGAAGTGCGTCAGTTCTTCTGGCTGGCCAACTACTAAATGAAATCTAATACTCTTAATCCTTATATCAATGTTCAAAATACCTCTACATACCTACACACTATGTATATCATACTCTTCACTTATACGAATAAATAATAAATAGTCAATTGTCCGCGCGTGTTTATGTATATATTATATGTATATAATTAATAATGCTTTATTTTTGTCAATTAAAATAATTTCTACAATACAATTTGTATGGTTTTTTTTTCGTTTTTATTTTTTAATTTTATTTTTGTTTTTTTATTATTATTTTGTATTTTTAACAGCTTATAACTTGGGTTTTACTCATGTATCAATTATCAATTTGTTTGTTGTATTTTCAGCTTATTTCAAAAATCATTTATGTTGTATATAGTATATATAATTATTATTATCATTTGTATTACGTTATCAAATTATACGTTAATTAACAGCATTAATTAAATAGGGCTTTACTTTAGTTTTTGTGTTTTTTTTTTATTTAGTTTTATTTTCTTATTTTTTGTTTTTCGAGAAAAATTTAACGCGAATTAATTTCAAATATTGAAATCGAATTTGATGTTTTATTTAATGAGAATGTATCTTTATATATCCTTATAATTTGTCTAAGTTGTGGTGTATATTTTATTTTAATGCCTAAAATTCTCTGGTATTCTTCGATCTAATAGATGTGGGGGGATGGGTGGGTGGGGGTGGTGTAGGTGCCATATAAATGAAATATATTATAGATATACATACGTACTGGCTATATGATGGATGCTGGATGGGACCTATAAAGGAGTTATTGTTTGAAATTTGAGTCCCTCGACAGTTTTGTTTTTCCTTTTTGCTACAAATCAAGTTTGGAGTTTTTAAAGAATTTAACCTCGAACCGGCCGAGGATTTGTTTAGCACGCTAGTAAACATTTAGAGAGGCGAATGCATACACATTGAGTAGAGAGGAGAGTTCTTCAAAACACACACATACGTTTCATAAGTATCTATAATGAATGAATGAATGAATCAATCAATCAATCATCAATAACCAACTAACCAACGAATGAACGAGAACTCACACAGCAAATAACAATTTGAGGCAATTTTTATACATTATGGAATCAATATCAATATATGTATGTATATTGTATATATATGTATGTTGTATATATCTCGTAAACGCATTTCGCTTTTGCTATTATTATATTTTTAAAGTACTCCTCGATTCAAGTGTGTATATATGTATGTACATATGCTGATGCATTCACTATATATATATATGTATATATATCTGAGTGGCTATCGTATCTGTGTGTGTGTCTGTTTGCATGTTGAGTGATATAAAAATAAAAGCTGCTCCCTCTTAAATGGAGTATGCAATATATCTCCCCCACTTAAATCCTCTTGATGCCTGTTCCATTTCCATTTCTGATGATTGCTGTCTGAATGCTTTAAGCCTATGAGGTTCAATTATATCCATTTGTAGCCTTTTTAATGTTAATGTTTTTAATATTTAATCGGCTGTCTTCGTCTGTGTGTGTGTGTGTCTGTCTGTGTAAGTGTGCTTTAAGATCATTTAAAAAGCTTGTAGTTCTGGATTTTTCTTACTGTTTTTTCGGTATAGATTTTTAGTTTTAAAATGGACGTTTCATAGATAGATATAGATATACACGGTAGATATATTTAGAAGGTTTTCTTCCTCCTTCCTCCTTTGAGCAGAAAATGTAGCGGCAGATGGTAAAAAGTTCTTTAAAGCATTTCGAAATACGAGAGATTCGTGTCCAGTGCAGAGTGTAGGAATTGGATTGGATGTGTGTGTGTGTGTGTGTGTGTGTGTGCGTGTGTCTAAGGTGGTTTACTTTTTTCTATAATTTTAGGCATTTTTATCGAGTAGATATTGGCAGTTTTCTAGTGTTTGTTTACGCTCGAAGAAAACTATTGGCTATCACGATCCTTGAGTCAACCCAATGAAAGGCAAGTAAGTGTTTGCTCTGTCCATCAATATGTGACCCCAACACCACAGCGCCTCGACCTTCTCCTACTCCTCCTCCTTCTCTGCAGATTGTTACATTGACTTTTTGAAATGCAAATCAAATGCAGACCACTGGATGCATAAACCATGAATGTAAATAAACCCCTGCTCTGCATGGCGTGCACACATCTTTTGAGATGCCTCAACAATCTAATCTGTTGTCTGTCTCTCTCTCTCTCTGTCTCTATTTCTATAGAAATCACTTGTTCAAAATGCTCTGCGAACCCGCTCCAGGCTCTAGGCTCTCCCTGGATTTCCTTCCCTTTCGATTCTCATTTATTCGTTAATTTCGAATGTGTGTGGGTTGGTGTGGCTTTTGTGTTTAACTTTATACATTAATCTGTCATTTGGTTTTATTTTCAAAATTTATACAAAATGCAACTTAAATCAAATTCCATTTTGAATTCCATTACAAGGAGAAGGAAAAACGAATTAGGATACGAATATGGACACGGAAGGGAGTTCCTTCCGTTAATAATTTTACATACGAGTGCAGGGGGGGTTCCTGCACTTTCTTTTTGTCGGGTGCACTAATCTATTTGTAACTAAACTTTTATTTATTTTTTAACTTTCTTGTCATACACTTGGTGTTCTTTTTGTGGTTTTTGTTGTTCTGTTGATGTCGCCGCCGCGCATTCAAATTGCTTTCATTTCGTTAATGCTTTTGCTTTTCGATTTTTCAGTTTTAGTGTTTTTTTTTGTAATTTTGTTTTTTTATAACGTAAATTTATTTATGCAATTTGTATCTCCATTTTGTATTTTGCTTTGCCTTTTAGTTTTTGTTGTTTTACTCCTTTTTACAATACACATTTTTTTATATTTTGTTTTACAATTTGCTACTATATATATTTAATCGGCATCCGCTCGCATGCCCCGCACTTCGCCCACCTGCCGCGCCTTGTCCAGCTCGTCCTTGACCTGCTCCTCGATGGCGCGAATGTCCTCCATTGTTAGACCGTACCAGCGATCGGTTGAACAGAAGACTTGGCTATAAATACAGGCAATCAATTAATGCTCAAGAGTCTATTCGCACTTTTTGTATCCTTTACCGATGGAAGTTTGTGAAAAGGCGTCGCTCTGACTTTTGTATGAAATTCTCTACTCGTGTCTGCAGGCCAAACCATTTGAATTCGCATGTCACCAGCTTGTAGCAGGTCATCACGGGATCCACACGCTTTTTCCAGTCGGCACCGACCAGGGGCCCACGTCCCGTCTTCTTTGACTGGTAGCTGGCGGCGAAAGGAGGAAATTTAAAATTGAGTATACAATAAAGGGAGAGAGCAGCAAGCATTCTCACGTGGTGGGATCCTCTTCGGGCTTAAAGTCTGCAGGCAATATCGGATCATTGGCAATGTCAATGTGCACTATCTCGCGTGCTTTCAGCTTATCCGGCGTCAGTTCGTGCACCTAAAAGGAGATCGAACGGGAAAAAAGCAGAACAAAACAGAGAAATCTTAAGATATAATCATATACGTTTCATTCGACATTGAAAGCGGCTCTAGATACAAACATATAAATACGTATAGCGAGTGACACATGCACATGGATAAGCAAAAACAAAAAACTACATGCGAACAAATACGAATAAAATGTAGAAAATATATAGAAATTTAAAGGCCACGAAAACCGCACAACACTCACATTCGGTAGTTCGCCAATGTCTTTGTCAAAATGATTCGATTCGATAATTATAAGAAAGTTTTTGTTCATATAACCAGGATTCTTATTAACAGAAGAACAGAAGAACAGAACAGAACAGTACAGTGCAGATCACAAAACCATAAACCAAGCCAAAGAAAAACGTTAATGGGGAAACACACACATTGTTTGATTGATTGATGTTGGTTGATATATTAGTAGTATGGGTAGTATGGGTAGCATGGGTTTAATGAAAGTAAAAATGAAACGAAACGAAAAAAAAGAGAGGAACACAAATTAGTTGCATTTTGTCAGGGATCCATCCACTTACATTCTCTGAATCGCCCGCATCGCCGACGTGCAGCGTGTCGATGATTATTTTAAAGGCTTCTTTCATGAATTTGGGATTCTAGAAATTCATAAAAATCAAAACACAGATTTTTGGCATAAGTCAAATAATCTTTGCACCCTTCCCTAATCACCCCCTCTGTAACCCCCATGTGGTAATGCCCTCACTCCATTTACCGTGATAATCGTTCGACAATAGGGATACGCATTCCATGCCTCCTCGTGTATCTCCAGAGAGCCCTTGGGTGCCAATAGTCTTATGTACGCTGGAACTTTTGATTGCAGATGATAGATCTTATATGTATATTGACCGGAAGTGTATTTGCCACCTGACAAAAAAAGACATCAATTTAATTTTAAATGATCATCAGATACATGCGAGTATATCGGATTCAGTGGCACTCACCCAGCAGTGGAATGTTGTCGAAGGGCTCATTCTTTAATACCTCAATGCCCTCGCCACCGCCAGTGTTCTCCTTTGATGCCTCGGCCACTGAGAATAATTGTGCAACTTGATACTGAAACACACGCAAACACACAAAAGAAGAAAAGTTTCATTAACTGTGAGCGGGGGGCTACCCTTGCGGCTGGCATCTCTTACCTCTTCCACAGTCAATGGCAAAGTCACGCGGCTGCAAGAGAAATATCAACGAGAGAGGGAGAGAAAGAGAGCATAAGCGAATGAAGGCATAAAAGGTTACATGATTTTAATTAAGTTTTATATATAAAAACACTTTTTTAATTAAATGCAGGCCTGTGCATAAAAGGATATTTTGATACTCTAGAATATACGGGAGGCTCGAAGGGGTATATAGGGTTAAACAGAGGGCAGAACGCCTGAAAGCTGAAAACTAAACCCAAAAGCCCACAAAATCTTAGACATAACTTTATTTAACAATAGCCACAAAACCACAGACCACTTAGCCAAAACTATTCTAAAGACTTTTTGAGCACTTTGTTGAACTTAAAGATACATACATATATGTATCTTTATCTGTAAGATAAGCACTTTGATGGGGCAAACACTCTAGCTGATAATTGCCACACTTTCAGGCGCCACTCGGGCGTATGCGTATCTTTCGCATGTATTCATGTATCTGTCGCCAGATGCTAATGAGAGCAAAGTTGAGACTCGTTCAACCTGCAGCATAATTTGAATTCTCGCATTTTAATTAAAAGCAGACATAAATATGCATTGACCGAAAATAGCCAGCGACAAAAGTGCCTGCCCCTGCCTGGCAACATTAAAATTTTTTTACCAAAAGCTTTTCCATTTCGCATGCATGCGAGTGAGGCAGCCTCCAAAACGTGCAACACACACACAGATTCGTCCTCCAATTACCAAAAAAAAAAAAGGGTTGCAGATGTGGCTGCAGGAAGTGCTCTGCTCTGCTCTGGGTCCTTCGCATAATTATGCCACAGCCTTGAAACTTTTTTTTTCGCATTGCTTGACTTTTGTTGCGGCTGCTGTTGCTGCCACGCCGCAGTCGTCGTTTGGGGGACGGGACAATTTAATTGCACATAAAATTTTAGCCGGAAAATATTTACAAGAGCCAAAACACACACACACTTCTTTTCCTGAACAGCCACTGAACGAAGAGGAGATGCACTTTTCTTTTATCTGGGCATTCACACAGCTATTTGGCAGTGCTATCGTATTTTGAAGTCTCTTCAGATTGTAGACTTTTGTTTTAGCTACAGAAAATCCTCAGTAATGAATCTAAAATGCTACACAAAATACAACCCATTTACATATGATTGTCAGTGTGCCCTAAGGAAGATACGCGGCGTTTTGCGCAACATTCCAAGAAACATTTTCCAAGAAACTGCAATCTAGCCCAAGTCACGGAGAAAATGAAACACATTTCCACAGGTAGTAATAAAGGGTTAAATTGCTCCCCAGGTGATAATGCAGGAAGGAAGCGTTCGGCATGCCACATCAAGGTGCGAAGCAAAGCTTTTCCTTGGTCATAAAGAGCCACAGCGCCCCCCGCGACAGCCACAGACGACGTCTTGGCGGCGCCTCCCTTCAAGTTTATGAGCCGTCATCTGTTCGTGCTGCTGCCTTTAGCCCCACTTCTGTCAGGCACATAAAAACCCCACAACAAAACACAAAACACGGGGCACAATCAAAGTGCGATGAAGATGGCAGAGAATCAGAGAGAGAAAGAACTTTGGTGCTTTGTTTGACGAGGAGACTGCCGCTGCCGCTGCTGGTGCTGCTGCTGCTTCCAGACACAATTAACCTTTTGGCCCTTCTGTTGACACTTGTAATGATGTGTTTCCTAATTGCCATCCGAATAGAGCAACTGGTGGGCGTGGTCGCCCCTTTAATGTGGCGTCGGTGATGCCCCGGAAAAGTTTCCTCAACTATGCGACGCTGCTGCACGTAACCCAACCCCCACACCCAGAAGGTTAAAGTTCGCAGTGGGCTGCTCCTCCCCACTTTTATTCAGTGTTTAACTTTTGACTTAGTTCATGCCAGGGATTTCCCCCCTACCTACCCCCTACCAACTAAGATGGATGATTAAGGTGTGAGCAAGGAGAGGGAAGAAGTAGAGGGAAAAAGAGACAGCTAGGGCTTAAAGTAAATTAAAACCTTTTTATGCTGTCTCTTAATTGTTAATGAAGTCATTCGCGAGTGTAAAACTAATTAGAAAAGGCAAATAAATTGCAGGTAACAACTAAAGCAAGGAATTGAAGGAATCTCGAAGGTTTATTCGGAAGGTGACTGGCTCTTAGAGACTCACTTTAAGTTGGTATATCTTTAACATTTTGTGAATTACAGCGTTTGAAGTTGTTGCATTTTTTTTCCCAACAAATTTAGTTTATTTTATTTTTTCTTATTTCTTTCGATATTCTTTCTTTTAAAATCCCATCTAATTCTTCAATTACTGAAAACAAAACGATAACAAACGATACTCAAAACTTTTTTCTTTTCATCAAATTTCATCGTTTAATCAATTCAAATTGTAAAAGTTTTTGGCACACAAATAAATTGACAATAAAAAATTATTTCTCTTATATATTTTTCTTTCAATTTGGAAAGTTCCCCCTCTGCTCCATCCACCCAACAAACAGACGAGACGAAGAAAAAACAAAAACAAAAAAGAAAGAAACTCGTAAAATCCCCAAAATCAAAAACAAGAAGGAAATATTTATGGCCGTTGGGCACCCCCCCGAAAGAAGTAACAGAAAAACACAGTTTGTGACAAAAGTTTGTGTCCCAATAAGATACCAGTACAGATATAAGTAAATAAATTTCCAGAGGGGCCCTGAGAAAGAGAAAGAAATACTAGAAACAACATCTACAACTGGGTCAAAAATATCCCAATGAGAGATCAAACGATAAGAGACACGCAAAAGTACTCCAATACTAGTACACTGGGAGAAAACAAGTGGCATCGAAAAATTGAGAATCAATAATTCCAACAATTACAGCTAAATGTGAAGACCAAGAGGGGGAATTTTACTGTATACATTTTGTGGGTTAAACTTGCTTTATATATTCCTAATTTCTCTCAGTGCACGTGCGAGTGACAGTGTAAGGGGTTCAGGGAATCAGAGCACACAATGAAAGCAATAAAGAAATTATGCAAAAACAAAACAAGGCAATATATGTATATAAAAGAAATCGCCACATATGCCAAGAGCTACAGCAAAGGGCTGGGGGGATGAGTGGGTTGACTTAAGGACTGTCGCAGGCGGGTATAACAGAACAGACAGAAAGAATGAATGAATAAAAGTCAACTGAGTCACGAAACAAACAATAACAACAACAATGGCAGCATAGCAGCGGGCGGGAAGAGCACTGAAGAGTGCTCTGTTAATGAGACCAAAGTTGCCGAAAGAAAACCCTCAAGGGGGGTCGGTCGGACGGTCTCTCCCCTTCCCCTGTGGCCATGCACAAGCGGGGGAATTGTTTGCTTTTGTTGGCATAATTGAAAATGGAAAGTGAATGTGTGAGTGGGACAGATTGAGTGCGGGACGCAGTGGCAGAAAGAGAAAGAGCTTCTGGCCGTGGCTCTTGCGGTCGCTTCGTGGGCGGCCGCCGCCACTCTCGGACGACAATTGAAGGCCGAACTGAAGCACAGTAATAATTGATTTACTTCGCAGTAAAAGATGTCATGGGGAGAGATTGGAAATGGAATGGTGCCACAAGGGGCGGCAAGGGAGAGGTCACATCCCACATATATGATGTATGTATAATGAAGGTTTCTTTTCCTGCATGGAATGATTCACTGAATCGATGACTAAATGAGACTATAGGTGAAAGCAAAGAAAGAAGGGACACCAATGAAAGGCTTGAAGGGAGTTTCACTTCCCGATCCATTATACACATAAATCACATGTGTATGTTGTGAGCTCCATTCGCTGCATGACACACTTCTGGGGTCAAAGTCACAATCAACCCTCTGAAAGCCCACAATTAAACTTAACCCAAAAAAAAAAACCCACAATTGCCTTGGGATTAGCCTTGTCCAACAGTCGTCGTTTTTTATTCGCTTTGCGGTCTCTACGGGGCCCGCATATGGCATTAGGCCATCTGATCTACCATCAGTCACACTCAATTACCAACAATTTGGGCTGTACGAATACAATACATGCGAGTCGTGTAACGATAACACAGTCACACAGACGCTTAAACGGCACAAATGTTTCGTGATATCTTATCAGAGTGCATGGAAAATACAAATGGCGGGTCTGAAATTAGAGCTCGTGCCATTTTCAAATTGATTGGGGAGTGGAGACATGGAAGGGGGGTTGGCGGTAGGTAGGCCCCCCCCCTAGATATGTCTGGGATACAAAGTACGCCAATCGGAGCGTCGGGGGGCTGTAAAAGTCACGCCAGAGTACGTTTTCCCCCAACTGACATGAACCTCTCTCTAATCGTAGTATTACTAGCTATATACATATACATATGTGTGTATGTATGGTAATATGCATGCTTGTATGTATGCTGACATTGAAAACTAGTTTTTGCTTTTAGAGATCAAAGTTGAAAGAGTTAGAGAACGGAAATAGACGGCAGTCCGATCTATTTATCTAAGAGAGAGATTTGAGAAATTAAATATGATTTTCAATAACTTAAAAACTAACACTTGGACCTTGAACCCTTTCGCCCTTTCGCCCATCATTTTCCTTTACATTGAATGTTTAATGAAACCGAAAGAAGGATTGATGATTCTTTGAAAAAACTTTATACACAATCCCTACAAATTCCTCATAAATACCAGACAAATGTTTACAGGTATTCATTTACCACAAATGATATTGGAAATATAACGCTATATCTACGAACTGCACTGTAATGCACTGCATGAGAAGTGAATGCAGTTTTTATTATAAATTCGCTTCCCAATCGACTGTCCCCCCTCCCCACCAACAGCACTTAAAGTATTAATTTGTGAAACACACAGAAAAAAGAGAGATGTGTGTTCACGAAATTGCAGATGCCACACATACAACATTTAAGCATGGCATGGCATGCCACATTTAAAGTGCAGGTTATTTGGTTTATCGCTCTTGCGTTGATTGTACGATATTTTCATTTTTGCCAGTCGTCCGTCCTGGAGGCAATTTCAAATTGTTTATCAGCCTGCAGTCATCATACTTATTTACGTGGGAATGCGTATATATTTTTATATATTTTCGTGCATTTTTCATTTCCCATTTAATGAAGGCGTTGAAATGTTCACAACCAAATGGTTTACACTTCAGATAGCGGCAAAAATCTGGCAATAAAAACATTGTTTTTGCAAATATGCAAATGTGCCATGGGGGATATTGAGCAGAGTTCAATATTTGTGCAGCATATTGGATAAAGTTTGGGAAAACAGCCACATATTGCGCAGTTCTCCAAAAGTTCGTCGCTCCCTGCAAAGTTTTGATGCGACTTACAAAACTAATCTGTTTATAAATTTTTCGTAATTATCAGCAATCGATTTGTTTACAATCTGCATTAAGACCCCGCCACAATCACTCCTGATTGATGTGAGTGATTGCAGGCACTGCAATGTATTAAATGTGATAAGCAAATGGAGATTTACTCGTACTAAATTGCATGTGTAAGGGTTAACCTTTTAGGGTGTCCTCAAATGGATTCAATTTTCCTTAACCTTCACGTGGCATCTGCTGACAAAGTCAAAATCAGTTAAACAATAAATTGAGCAATTCAATTTGCAGCCTTTTTGGCAATTTCCGTTCATAAATTAAAGCGAATAAGAATGCCAGAACAATAGTTACGACTAAGGGATACCTCTAATTTCTTTTGCTTTCATTTCTTGGCTTCATTTTTCTTCCTAATATAATAGTCCGATCGTTACAATTTCTAATTTCAATTTCTAGTAAATATTATTGTATGGCTCCACTATCTGCTTCCAATCATATCGACATAATCCTAGCACAAACTACAAAGCTTAGTGTACATATCTCCACCTGAAAGAATATACCCTTGTGCTCCCACAAATACCCCTCATAAATATCAGTGCCAGAGAGTGAGAGGGAGAGAGAGAGAGAGAGTGTGTGTGGGAGAAAAAGAGTGGGACAGAGGGACAGCTGGAGTGCGAGCCAGAGCGGAGGGAACTGATTTTCAGGCAGAAACGTGAATAATTTGCAAAGAGAATCTTTGTAGCACTTAAAGCATTGATTGGCGTCACATTTATGGCACTTTTCTGATTGAGGGACATTTGTATACCGATCCCGAACCCAAAACTAGGAATCCAATGTGTTATAAACCACAAAGTTTATGCAACAAACAAATAAAATCTTATCGACCATTTATTTTACAACTTGTTTGATTAAAGCCTTCGGAGCGCGAAAGAGTGGTGGTAGCGGGGGAGAGAGAGAGAGCGAGAGTGAGTCACTGTTCCGCCAACAACAATGCCAATTCGACAACGTGGCACCGGTGGCAGTGGCAGCGGTGTCAGCGGCGCTTAAACAAATTGAAAGTCGGCTATTTCTTGAATTCAATGAGCATTTTGGTTGAAGCCGAGCGCCCAATAAGTGAAAAGACGCTTACGTAGCCTCCAACTTGAAACTCATTACGTCATCTGGATGAGAGAGTAGCCCACGCGAGAGAGAGATGGAGAGAGCGTGGCGGATAGCTAGTAGTTCTGATAAGAAAAACATACTTTTGCGGTAAAATAAATGCACAAGAAAAAACAGAAAAGCAAAAACAGCAGCAACAACAAAGGCTGACACGCGACACAGACGAACGATAAAGAGAGAGGGAGAGAGAGGCGGGAGCACAAAATCGATTTGTCACAAAGAATTTTGCGGCTTGCTTCTGTCATTTAAATATTTAAACACAAACACTTTTGCATAAATTATGTACTGAAAGTTATACTCACAATTCTTTGATCTGCATTTTTTCCAATTTTTTATTTCACTTTTCGAAAAAACGCTGAGAGGGAGGAAGAGGGAGAAAGAGAGCACAGAAATATATTAAATTTGCATTTCTCTGTTTTCCATAGATTTTTGTATAAACTATATATAGATGCACTTGCACTTAAAGAGCAGCAGCAACCTTCAAACACGCATTTTATTCTATATTTAATTTATTTTAGCAACAAAACGGTTGTCAGCGAGGGGTACACATCAAAAGGGGGGCGCACAGCGGGCTGTCACACAAGAGGGGTTCTCTTTTGTTTGGCTGCCAAATAACTGCAACATTTACTTTTCATTCACTTTTTAATACAATTTAATTGAGCGGCGTTTTAGTCTCATTTAATTTGCTTTTTTCTTAATTTTTTTTTATGGATTGTCGGCTAAAAAACACGAGTCATATGCCCCCACACGCACACACACACACACTCTGACACACATCACGCACGCACACAAACCAAATGGTTTTGCGGCAAATTGTATTCTTCAATGTGCAGACATACAATTTTTTAGTTTAGATACCGTGTTTGCCTAATCGCCGGAAAAACGTTGCGCGTCCGTACTATTAGTTATATATTTTTGTTGTTAGGGGATCTTATCTATTAGTTATATTAGAGGTGTCAAACCATCGAGGGCACTATCGATAGTATCGATATTTTACTGCTAGCCTCTACTATCGACGGTTTTGCGACAATCATGATAGTATCGAGCTACAGTCGTTGCGCTTTTGATATGTTTGGATTGGCTGCTATAAAATAGGAAGACAAATTTAAAAACAAATCGACAGGTGGCATGAAGTTTTTTAAAATGGACAAATTCCTAAAAGGATTCAATGGTTTTTTAATAATTATTTGAACCCGATACTATCACGATAGTATCGACTGTTTTTTTCAAAACATTCAACATTGATATTCCTCGATTTTGATATTCCGTTTAATATTACTAGCTAGCTGGGACTCTCAGCCCTAAACAAATAATTTTATCCGATAGATACATAAATTTTCTACAATATTGGCAAGCTTTCAGAAGCCCTTTTTATTGGATTACTTACATATTAAGGTTCAAACTAAAACAACATAAAACGAATGTGACGTCGTTTTGTGGCGTTGCCAGACTCGTGCAATTCGTAGTTGCTGCGGGCTGCCATACCATGATATTTTTTTATGTGAAATTCTTCAATTTTGATATTCAGTTTAATATTACTAGCTAGTTGGCCCTCTCAGCCCTAAAAATATTATTTTTTCCAATTCCTCAATGAATTTTTTTTAGGATTGGCTAGTTTTCAAACCTATTTTTAATGGGATTGGTTAGTTAATAGGGTTCAAACAAAAACGGCCAAAGCATAAAACGTAAATGTTGACTAAATGTAACGTCATTGTTGCTGGTCAACCAAGTTTCTTCTAGGCGTATGGACTTTGGTATACCTTATTTCCTTAAATTGATGTTAAATTTGTTGTTTCAGGCTGCTTTGAAACATTAATATTGCATTTTCGTAAGATTGAGTTATTTTTTACCTATATATGCATATGTTTTGTGTTTTATATATACATTTATCCCGGTTCTGATACCTATTATTGGTACCCATGAGCTACAAAATTTCGTTGATGTCTTTTAATAAGAGACTGAGTAGTTTCTGCATTACTTGGAGCCTGAAATTACAAACAATATCTCAAGTCCATAATATCCATTTTCCCAAGGTATGCAGATTGTTGCTCATTCCTTGCCAAAGTTGCACAACAATGCTGCTACAACATTTCCACATGTTGCTGAATTTTTTCCCATACAAATCAAATGTATCTTACGGGAACGCGTATGGAATGACGCAACAATGAATCTTCATTCCATACGCGATCCCTTAAGATACATGTTTCTCACACCACGAAAAGTCACCACGAAAGCGCTCTCTTCACCTCTGAAAAGAGAGCAAATTTTGAAACGCTCTCCGGACTCATTTCGCCCGCAAGGATAAGGTATGAGGTGTGACGTATGACGTCACAATATTCAGAGCTTTCAAGAAAAATACCCACCTCACCACATAATTCACCGTGCGGGATTTTGTGCTTTCTTGCAGACATGGAATATTTAGTCCGTCGGGGCTAGGGTGAGGTCCTTGCGAGGCCCTTAAAAAAAGTTCGGCCGTTTTAATACTGGGGCCATACCTTGCCATGACCCAGTCGAAAGAGAGCACTTAAAACGATCTCCGGACTCATTTCTGCGTTTAAATTGTAAGCCACTATCGAGAGTATCGATATTTTGCTGCTAGCATCTACTATCGATGGTTTTGAGACTATCATGACAGTATCGATTGTTTTTTTTTCAAAACATTCAAAACTATAGATGGCTCAACTATCAATCGTTCTAAGTTATATATGTATATTTTTTGTTGTTAGGGGAGCTACACAGGGTGACCGTAAATTCATTGGTAAAATATACCGCCGACCCTTAGAAATATACCAAAATACAACATGCAACATACTATATTCAATAGTTGAAATATCGCAAGAAAAACGGTAACACGATGATCCCAGGGCTGGTCGTTTGAAAAGGGTATCTATCCCAATTACTGCGATTCGGAATTAAATGTATGATTAATTAAATTATTTTTTTTCTATAATACAGCGAAATCGAGCGAAACTAAATAAAAACTATACATGCAATGGCTAAATTTTTAATAAAGAATGGATCTTCCGTTGTGTCGTCGTTCTGACCCTCTCCCATGTCCTCAAAGTATGGATCGAATTCAGTAGTCCCTGGAAAATCATATTTTTTATAAGGTTTCTCATCCTTATATTCCTGATATTCTGGAGTAGCTTTTGTAGGCCGCGTCACTTTCTTTTGCTTTAGAGTAGCTCTTGCTGTCCCCTTCTTTACTTTCGGACTCTCTTTTACTTTCACTTTTAGTTTTTTTGGTTTCCGAGTGGAATGAGTTGTGGTGTCCTCTTCGATTTTCGCATTCTGATTCTTTGGCATATTCCAACCTTTTTGAGGCACCGTCACTTTGTTTTGCTTCGGACCTGCTGTCGCCGTCTGTTTTTCCGGACTCTCCATCATTTTCCTTTGCTTCCCACTTGATGTAACTGTAACTTTCGTTGCTTTCGATTTTTCTGCCTCGTCGTCTGCCTCGTCTTCTTCCTCTTCTTCTTCCTCTTCCTCTTCTTCTTCCTCTTCTTCCTGATCCTCCGATTCTTCCACTTCTTTTGGGGGTTTCCTCACATACTTTTCTTTCAGACTTTCAGTCACCGTTGATTTTCTCATACTCTTTACAATTTTGTCTATATTGGGTGCATCTTTCTTTGGCTCATCTTCCAGGCTATCCGTCTCTTCATCTTGTTCATCCGTGTTCTCCGCATCATCCTCATCTTTAGAACTCTCCGTGACTGTGTCTGTATTTATGTGCGGACTCGTTTCTGTTACTGTCACTGTCACTGTATCCCGAGTCGAGTTGGAGCGAACGTTGGTCTCTTTCCCCTCTCCTTGCTCTGCATCATCAGGATCTTTCTGTTCCTGATCCTGATCCTCCTCTTTTTTGGGAATCTCTGTCGGAATTGCTGTCACCGCTTTCTGCTGTGTCCGAACGGTGCTGGTGGTGGAAGGCGGACGTAAAACCCTTCGCATAATCGTGACCCTTTTTAATGATGGAGAAAGGGCCCGCTTCTCATCATCCACCCGCATGCGAAGGACGATTTTGACGTTTCCCATGCCGGGAATCTTCTCGTCGACGTCGATGTTCTTTGCCCAGACTTTGCACGTGATTTGCACCTCCTTGTTCTGGGGCATATCCTTTAGCTTAACGCCTACCATGCGGGTTACTCCCTCCATCTTGCTGGAGGCATCGTAGTAGGGTCCCGGAATGTAGTCCATCGTGGGCGACGGACCCTTGGTCACCTTGCACGTCAGCCAGACCCGGCTCTTGCCGCCATATTTGCCGAGTACATCGGTGAGCTCGTCGGGCGCATTGGATGGCAGATCATCGATGGTCTCGTACGTATCGGGCTTGAATCCGTACACCTTGTTCATCTTGACGAAGAAGCAGGGCGTTCTCGCCTCCCCGTATCCCCAGAGCGTGTCATTGTTGCACTCGTGAAAGAACTTCTCCGCATTGTCGTGCAGGTTGCTCAGCGCCGCTTCGATGGTGTCGGCTATCGGGTAGATCTGCTTCTCCAGATGCGTGTACCACGATATTGTGGAGAGGTTGCCCGGCACAACCGAAAATCCCGGCGCTCCCTTCAGCCACTTGGGATGATCCTTGGGAATAAGCGCAAAGTTGAATATGATAAACCAAATGCCCATAAGGAACATTATCAGGAAGTACAGAAATAGGTAGAATCCAATGATTCGGAACCACGCCCAGGCAGTGCGGCCAAAAACTTGATTGTTGTCCAGATCCAAGACCCTCTTCTGCCAGGGTATATCGCGCTTCTTGCGCGTCACCTCCTCCTGGCGGAAACGCTTTCGCACTTTGTAGTGCCCCGCAGGGATCATCAGATCCTCCGGCATTGTTCAGAGTTCTCTTTTCTGCTGTGTGTGTGTTTGCCTGCTGCTTAAATTTTCCAAACAAATATAATTTATAGATATATTGATATGTAAGGCGTGTACTGTGCCTACTATCAATCAGTAATTCTTTCATTCATTCAATCATTCATCGTAGAGGTCGATTTCATCGTACAGAATGTCCAGCGGGTCAATGTGGGCCTTCGGATCCACACGGTGCACCACAAACCTCACGGTGGCATAGTCCAACGGGATATTCCTGGCCCACACCGAGCAGGTGACGTGCACATCCTTATTCGGTGGCAGATTGTGAAACTTCACCCCAATGATGCGACGATAGCCGGGCTCCTCGTGGATCACGCGCTCCGTTTCGTTTTCCGGAGTATTTGGGTCAACGTAAAAGTTCTCCTTGGTGAACAGGCCATCGGCATCGTAGAACATTTCGGGCACAAAGGACATTGTCGTCACCGCAGTCTTGTACACGAAATCGCAGGATGCCCAAATTTTATTCGCACGCCGCTCGGGCGCCATCTCCATCAGATAGTAGCGCAAAGCCGTGGGCACCGCATCGGGCAGGGAGCGACGTTCGTGGTAGGTGCTGGCCTCAAAGTTGAGGGCCTGGTTGAGCTTCAGTAGGACGCAGGGATTGTTCGAGAGATATCCGTAGGCGTGATCCAAACTGCATTCCCTCAGCCGGTGCTCGGCCCGATAGCCGTACTTGCCCACGAGACGCCTAATCTGGTTTTGGAGCCTGTTCGATGACTGCTCCCCAATCTCACCCCACATGATGAGCTTCTTCAGGCCCACATTGCGACCCAGAGGGGCTACGGTAAGGCTGGGTGGCTTCAGAATGGAGGGCTGCTCGGCATCCATTCGAAACTGCTCCAGAATTATCCAGTAAATGAAAACAAAAATGCTGAGACACACGCAGAACGCGAGGAAATACAACAACATTTTGGTGAAGCGACACATGGTGCGGGATGTCTTTCAAAGTTGGCTCTGAAAGCTATGCCAGGGCATGCTTGTACGAATTTTAATTTGAAATTTGAATTCAAACAGCTGTCTATCGCTATCGTAGGCTATCACAAAAAGTACTATCGATGGTTTGGCATCTCTACCACTTGCTATTCAATATATTCCGGGCTTAAGTGGGCTAATTTCGTTTTTTCCTCGGTATATTTACGGTTTATTTCAGTATATTTCTGAGAGTCAGTCACACTGCAAAACACACTGAACCCCGCGAAAGAATTTCAAATAGAACTGAATGTTTGAATGTTTTGAAAAAAAATCGATACTATCGTAATAGTATCGGGCTCAAATAATAATTAAAAAACCATTGATACCTTTTAGGAACTTGTCCATTTTAAAAATTAGATGCCCCCTGTCGATTTGTTTTCAAATTTGTCTTCGTATTTTATAGCAGCCAATCCAAACATATTAAAAGCGCAACGACTGTAGCTCGATACTATCATGATTGTCGCAAAACCTTCGATAGTAGAGGCTAGCAGCAAAATATCGATACTATCGATAGTGCCCTCTTTGGTTTGACACCTCTAATGGCCGAAAATTGCGAAAATGAGCAAAAATATTGTTGCAGCTCCACTGAATCGCATTCCCGGCACCAGCCAGGCCAAGGAGAAGCACACCAAGGACCTGAAAACCCTCAGCTATGTGGAATTACTGGAAATCAAAGACAGACAATCAAAATTTCTGTCGTTCAAGTAAGTGCTGCAACGATCTGTGGCGGATTTCACATATAAACAAACTATCTATTGTTGCTCCAGGAAGCGGCTGCTGCAATTGCCGGACAAAGGCATACGCCTTCAGGAGTCCTACGATAAGCTGCTGGACGAGATTAGGAAGCGCGACGATGTCGAGGCCACTGCCCAAATGCTCAGCGAACTGAATATCGCGTCCAAGGGAAAGATTGCGCTGAACAATCTGGAATGGAATGGCCGCGAGATTGTGGATGAGGGGGCGCATGTGGAGGATATACTGGACAGCGATGATGAGCTGGAAATGGACCCGTTGCGGATCATAGCGCAGGGCACAATGCATGAGAAGAGGGTCAAGGTGCTGCCTCCACCACAGAGTCTTATAACGGCTGGAGATCTGGCCGACATAGACACGTTCAAGAAGACTGCCGACTCGCCAGACTCTGCGTTGGATGGCCAGAGCACGACCAGTTCGATACCCGCGGAGTTCATCGAGATTGATGCCTGCCTGGTGGCAGCCAAGTATCCGCCAGAGGCGCATTCCTATCCCCCCGTCGATCAGCATTCCCTCTACCTCATAGACAAAACCGAACCCAAGGACAGGGGTGCTGTGCGGGAGAAATACATGCCGTTCCGCACAACCATCTCCAATGTGCACGATCCCGATAAGGAGCGCATACGGAAGAAGGGCAAGCACTGGGAGATCACTGCAGCCACCCCGCCACTCATCCAGCACAAGGAAGTGCAGATGGTTCCGCTGGCGGAGTCAGCGACCCTGCAGCTGGACTTTATGCAGCGGATCAGAGAGCTGAGGATTCAGCAGGCAGAGCAGCGTCTGGCACAGCAGCAGTCGTCGTCCAGGGCAGCAGCCTCGGGACTCCAGCTGCCGGAGGAGTCTGTTCTGAAGACCAAAGCATCGTTCAGAAATTATCGCAATCCCCAAGTGGATTATTTGATTGAGGGCAGGCAAAAGCCCAGCGAACAAAATGAAGTGCATGATCCAACGAGTCTCGACAGCGCAGCAGCCACAAGTGGCATTCATTACACGGTCTACGAGTGACGCCTTCCTGCCATTTCCTCCTGGCCTCCTGGCTTCTCGTTAACATTGCAAATTATTTAATTGTGTAGGCAACAACAGATAGCAGATAAGATTACATGCGATTATAGCTCCCATTTAAATCGAATAGAACTGTGTGGCGGTGGAGGCCTGCAGCTCGATCTGGCCCATCTTGAACTGCAATCGCTGCAGCCACTTGAGCAGCGCCTCCGACCTGAAGGCCTGCTGCTCCTCGTAGTCCGGCGCACAGTCGCGCACATTCTGCAGTCGCACATGAAGCGTGTCGGAGAGCTGCGTCTGCGAGGAGAGCACGGGGCTCCACATGGGCAGCAGCTTGCCCAGCACCGTGGAGTTTGTGTCCTTGAGGGCCTCCAGCAGGCTAAGGAAGTGCAGATTGACCATTTCGGATAGCTTGGAGTTGGCACTTTGCGTCTGAAAGTCAACGCTGGACTGTGGCTGATCCTTGTTGATGGCGGGCTTGGCGTGGGACACCAGCTGCAGGATGCAGGGCGTTACCTTGGCCCAGAATTCGAAGAGCACGCCCAGCGTGCCGCCCTCCACATTGCTGCTGGTGTTGTGGGCCATCTGCTCCAGATACACGGTCCACAGCTGGCACAGGGTGAACGCATGGAAGAGCGAGGACATGTGCAGCACCGAGGTCTTCGATTGCTCGGCAAAGCCAGCGAATATCACCTGAATGTGATCGGCTATGTGGCAGGAGGCTTCCTGCGGCACCGGCTGCGAGTAGGTCACGCCCTGATGTTGATAGTGGACGCTGGCTGCGGGTGCTTGGCCCTGGCCGGGCGGAGGATTCGGCGGAGGCGTCGGAATGGTGTGCGTCTCCTGGCGACGCTGCATCAGCACCATGTGGGTCAGCGAGCCCAGCAGCAGCCAAGAGAGCAGACGCATATGACCCACGCATTCGGTGAATTCCTTGGGACTGCAAGAAAAGGATTTCCCATTGAGAATTGTGCATTTCCATTGGCTGCTTCAACACTTACCCCTGCTGCAGGGAGGAGGGTGCATTGTTTAGCCACGGCAGATACCGGGCGACGGCTTTGTTGTCTCTGGAGTTTCCTCGCGACATCTCTAGAGCCAGATACTGTGCCACGGCTCCTTTGAGCACGCCCCCCAGGGTGTCCTCGCCCAGGCCGTTGCTCGTTTGTCCGTTCTTGATCTTGCTGAGCGTGTGGAAATCGGCCAGAAAGTCAATCACATCGTTGATGTACTGCCGCAGGCAATCGGCGGAGTTGGTGGTCAGCATGGGAGCCGCTTCGGGCATGCCGGGAGCAGAACCCGGCGGCAATGTGCCACCAGCATCGAGCAGAACGAACCCAATGATCACGAGGAGATTGTGATCGGGGATATTCGACTTGAACTTGAGGGCCTGCACAAACTCGAAGATCATCTGGCGGCAGAGCAGGTTCTTGTCGCGATCCTTGCTGAAGGAGCGCGTGTTGAGGGTGCACAGCTCGTAGATGGTCTGGTACTCGAGGTTCGTGTGCTGCACGCAGTAGGCCATGATCTTCGAGTAGGGATCGAGCAGCGTCTTGGGCACGCAGTTGAGGCGCAGCGTGGCCGCGATTATGTCCAGCATGTACTCGGCGTTGCTCAGGCTCGGCATGATCACAATCACCTGCCGCAGCAAGGACTCCATGGCCTGCATGGCCTGCGACCACATGGCCAGGCCCACGCCCGCTTCGGCGGGCACACACTGCAGATTCAGATACTCGGCCATGTTGCGGAATATCACCGGCAGCTGATCCACGGGCAGAGCCTTCTTGGAGGTCAGAGACTCGCACACCATGTAGATGGGACTGGTGGCATTCAGATCCTGGAAGTCCTGCAGTGCCTTGGCTATGCTGCGGAAATGATTGTGTCGAATTTTCACTGCAAAGGCAAAGGGAATGGGAATGGGAAACGTTATGCGCTGCACAGAGGCTGCTGGGGATCAAATTCGACTCACTTTTCATTTGGGTCTGAAACACCTGCAGGAAGATGCCATTGGGCGCCAGCTGATGGAGCACACAGCGGATGAACTGCAGGGCCACTGCCTGTGCGCTGCACGCCAAAGGCAGACCGTTCTCACCCTGCCACGAGTGGGTGGAGCTGAGACAGATGCTGCAATGGAAGGTGTAACCATAAAGCAGGAAATCATTGGGCTATGAGAGCTGAGGGCTCTCTCTTACCGCGAAGTCATGGTGAGAATCTCTGGCAGAAAGGGCGCTGCAATGGCCGGTTCGCGGTGTATAAAGGTGCCCAGAATCACGATGAATATGCCAATCTCCTCGTCTGTGTACTCCTCGATGTGGGCACCGCAATCCGAGCAACGCTCCACGATGGTGTAGTCGCCCACGCGACGTGCGCTCTACGGCGAAGGAAATGATTAGCATACAGAATCTGATAGTCTGTTAGAGACCTACCCCACGTGGCACATGTGCTGCACCATGCGAGGTTCCATGTCCATTGGTCGCCTCGCCCACACCATCCTCGCCCTCATCGTCTGGATCGGGTTCTGCCGGCTGGAAGGGAGGCGGTGGCCAGGAGCCCGCAAAGCGCGAACGTATGTCCGGTATGGCATTGGTGTCGACGTTGAAGGGCGCCAGCTTCTGTCGCGGCCGCTTGATGCTGTTGCTGGCAGTCAGGCCTCCCCCGGCTGCGCCTCCAGCGCCTCCAACTACCGCGCCCTGCTTCAGCTCCTGCTGGACATTCTTCAGAATGGAAGTGTGCAGATCGGCTGGCGGCTGTGTGGGCTGCTGGGAAGTGGACGGGGCATTGGGATTCGGCGGCGATTCCAGGGCCACCTGCTTGATGAGCCGACGGGGCGAATTGGTGCGGCTGCTTGGCGTCACATCGTCCTTGGTGCTCTCCGAGACATCCAGGCTGTCCTGCTTGAGGTGGCTGATGTCTGGCAGATTCAGCCCCTCCCGCATACGCTCCACCAAAGCTGCCACCGTATCCTGGGTGCCAATGGGCAGCAGTCGCTCCGGAGTGGGGATCTCCAAGGCGGCAATGTTCTTTGGCGGCGGCAGGCCCTGCATGGCGGCATCCATCTCGTCCCTGGGATTCGGCATGACGCTCATCTTGGACAGCGGTGAGTCCGGGGAGCCGTAGTTCTTGTCCGTGCGCTTCAGGGACTTTGTCTGCGACTTCTTCTGGTGACGGGAATCGTCCATCGAGGATGATGTCGATGTTCCGGCACTGCACTCCACAATCGTCTTGTGTCGCCCAATGGACTTTGCTGGCGCTGCAGATGGAGCGGGAGCAGCAGAAGCAGCAGCAGCCGCATTCCCATTGCCATTGGCCGAGCGACTGCCACTGCCACTGCTGGAGCCGGGCTTCCTGTCCGCTGTGCCGGGCACATCCTGCAGGGCACCCAATGCCTTCAGATGGTTGGTGGCAATGGCAGCAAACATTTTCGATGTGGAAGCGGCTGCATTCTCCAGCGATTTATTGCGCACCGTCACCGCACGATGCACATCCACGGGGGGACTCACAATGGCCGTCTCTGTGGTCTCTGCACCCACCAGGGGCGTGACAATCATGCGCACACCCTCCTGCAGACTGTGCCGTGTGGAGTGGGTCGTCACGAGGGTCTCGCTGGTGGTTGTGGCCTTGATTTTGGTGGTGTACGTGTCACCCACTTTGGTGGTGATCATCGACTTGTGCGACTTGGTGGATTTCTACAAGGGAAAATGCATTAAATATGGAAATCGCAGGAGCTGAGAGCATGCATCCGTACCTCCTCGGTGTACTCCAGACGCTTGCGCGTGGGCATCACATCCTCGAAGTGAATGGCGTCATCGAAGGAGCCCTGCAATGGAAATCGATTCTACTTTAGCTCACAGTATTCACGGCTATTTGGGGAAACCCACCGGTGCACTGCTGCCGTGCAGGGTGCTGTCCGATAGATCGCTCTCTGGTATGGCCACCAGCTCCGACTCGGTCTCATCCGCATCCAGGCTGGAGTCATTGTACTTCCTGAACGCGTGCTGCAGCTTGGGGGTAAAGGCCACGTTGCCCTTGCTCTTGGAGGCGGCACTGGTGGCCTCCGATGGGAACATGGGACTGACTGGCGGACTGGCCTCCTTGTCATCCGGATCGGTGCCCAGCGAGGGCTGGCTGACATCCCGCGAGCGAGCGGCACCGCCCACACC
Source organism: Drosophila obscura (assembly GCF_018151105.1). Taxonomy (NCBI): domain Eukaryota; kingdom Metazoa; phylum Arthropoda; class Insecta; order Diptera; family Drosophilidae; genus Drosophila; species Drosophila obscura. Next base: position 10,157,751 of record NW_024542828.1, read on the forward strand.
CTGTATATCCAGTATGGTGGTCGTCGGGATCCGCCTGCACTGATGGAAATGGCCGCGCAGGCTGTTCATGATCATGCGAATGCCCGAGATGATGTAGCCGCTGAGCGGTGGCTGGGTGTACGAGTACTTGTAGAGTGCCACGAGCATGGTGAAGAGCCAGTTGCGGCGCGGATACTGCTCCAGGTGCCACAGGGAGTAGTTGAAGACAATGTTCTGATACGATTCGCCCGAGGTGTTGGTCGGATAGGGGGCATACAAGATGATCTGCATGACGGAGGGCAGAATGAGGCCGCCAATCAGATGATTCTGATCCAACACCTGCGGCAGATTGGCCAGAAACGCATTGAACACAGCCGACACCCTAGAGGGAAGATGAAATTATAATTCTGTATCCAGGGATTCCCTTTTGGCACTCACCTCAGGGACTCTGGCGTGGTGTGGAATGTCTTGTCGATCTGATTGTGTCCCAGCAGCAAGAACAAATGTTTCAGCACGATATTCTGTGTCCTGGTCACCGGCTTGTCCTCCGAGGGAAAGGCCTGATCTGTGCGGGACATGAACTGCATCAGCATAAAGACCAGCAGATGGATGGTCTCGCGATCCGACTCCTCCAGCTCGGTGATGCGACTGAGCAGCCCAATCAGATTCTCATCGTTGAGGCCGCCCAGCGAGTGGATGTGTCCGTCTGTTTGGGGCGTGGATATGAAGTGGATAATTATATGTATATTCACTTTAGTTGTCAACTTTCTTTAGTGGGTGGAGTAGGGGGGATAAAACACCAATATTCTTTTTTGATTTTTTTTTTTTTTTTTTTTGGGGACACAGCCACATGCCAATGGGGGGAGGGTTCACAATTAGATTCGTTTTCATAGACGGATAAATTAATTTAGTTTTGTTTGTGTCTTTGTAGTTATATACAGGAGGAGGAATATGTCTCTGTTGTGGGTCTGGGATTGGGATAACTCAAAGCCAATTAGAGAGTTCAAATAGAAATTTATTGTGGGTGTGGGTGTGGGAAGAGACAGCAATACAGAGAGACAGAGAAAGGTTCGAGAAAAGAGAAATAGAGTAGAGGTTTTTCATTATTTTTTGTAGAGTGGTTCGCGATAGATATACCGGGAGAGAGAGAGAGAGAGATGTTTTTGTTGGAGAGCATACATACCAGTTCGGAAGGGTTTACACACACTTAAAACAGATACATGTGCTGGTGGTATTTGTTATGGAAAACAGAGTTCAATGTACACACACACAACTAGATAATACAGATGTCACATTTATATAGATACATATGTAGCGCATAGTGGATGAGTGGAATGGAATAATATGTGAGTGGTGTGCTGCGATCAGTGGGAGGATCCATGCAATGATTTTGTGTCCACTTTCCATGCATTTTAGATACATATTTAGGGTTTAGGGCTTAAGAATCCATGAGGCTCTTAAATTGATGACGCAAAATCCTTAAAAAAAAACTGATATATGAAACTTATTTTGCTAGAGTTCTAGGCAAATATATACTAAAAGAATCAAGCCAGCTGTAAAAGACTTCTGTTAAAAATTAAAAACAATAAATCAAGGGAGAAATAAAAATATAAAATATAAAATAAAGTAAGACAAAGCCAAGGCAACACTGACAATTGTTAAGCCGCAAATGCATACATCATTCACACGGGGAATGATCTCCACAAGACATGCATTTAAGTGAGGGAAATCTGAATGGTAGTTCCTTGTGAATGATGCACACATTTGGGGGCACAGAAATAATAACACCGATCAGCAGACACCATCGAGGGTTGGGGGGATTAAAGACATCGATTAAACACGGGATCTCTGGATCTCTCTTCGAACACACATGCTCTACCACCTACCTGGATTGGCCGTGCTGCTGGTGCCCGCCGCCGCCGCCGCCGCAGCTGTGCCCGGACCCGTGCCCATGACCGGATGCGTTCCGGCATCGCAAGTGCAATGCATGGGATAGGCCAGAGCCGAGGGACTGGGACTGGGCGCCGGCACGGCTGGCTGCGGTGGCAGCAGATTGGGTGCCGACGGATGCTTTTGGAAATGGGAGTGAAAGGAGTATCCCGAGGGATGGGGATTTGCTGTCGAGCTGCTGGCCGTTGCTGCTGCTACTGCTGGTGTGGCTACTGCTACTGCTGCTGTGTTTGTGCTGCCTCCGGCTTGCTCCTGGTTGGAGCCTGAGGCTGCCGCTGCTGCTGCTGCTGCTGCGGCTGCTGCCTTGAAGCGACGCAGCGTCTCTGCCTCCTGCAACGTGGGCATCGGACTGTGGTGACTGGGGGGTGGCACGCAATGCACTAAATACTGATGGCTCTGACTATGAGCCGAGGCTAGACTTGATGTGGTTGCTACTTGTGCAGTACTACTACCGGCTGGATGATGATGATGATGATGATGCGATGATGCTGCATGATGGTGGCTGAAGCTGTGGTGTGGTTGTGCGTGTGCGTGTGGGTGTGGATGGGTGTGATGGTGATAGGGAAAGGCCGTGTGTGGCGTATGCTGGTGGATGGGACAGGGCAGCGACGGTTTGGGTCGTATGGCGGCTGCTGTTGCCGTGGTCGTTGCTGAACTATGACTAGCCGGATTGGCGCTCTGGCTGCTGCCAGACGCCCCCCCACTACTACTGCCTAGGAACTGACCCAGTCCGAAGCGCGAGGTCTTCCGCTTGAGTATGGGCGCCGACACCTGACGGCTGTAGATCTTCTCCTTTTCGGGCACTGCAAAAAACCAACCAACAATAGAAAGATGATCAGCCTGGGATAGCCTGCGCTTTACGCTCACCAAATTTGCTATCCTGACGGGGCGCCATGCTGGCCGGCGCCGACATGGTCCGCTTGTAGGGCCACTTGGTGCCAAAGGAAGCGCTCAGCGTCTTGGCCATGCTGCCAGTCGTGTCCGACTGGCTGAGCGCCTCCCTGGCCTTCAGGATCTTGGCGGACAAGGCCTCGCTGCCATTGTCCGAGTTGCGCAGATCCCGCAGGTAGGAGATGTCGCCGCACTTCTCCAGATTGATCTGCGCCTCCACGAAGAGCGTGTCGAAGCGATTGAGAAAGAAATCCCAGCCGAGCAGCCGGCGATCGGAGAGGGAGTTGTGCAGCTGATAGACGGACTGCAGCACCACCGGGCGATCCACAATGAACAGATCGAACTGCGACTCCAAGCAGAAGAGCAGTGACCGTATTGCCGTGTCATGAATCGTACCGATATAGAGCGTCGCCCGCTGCGCCACATACACATTGATGTCATCCATGCTGGCGATGAGATGACAGAAGGCCGTGGCCAGTGCCGTTTGCAGACCCACCTCTGAGCGCAGCGGCGTCGAATCCATAAAACGTGTAATCACGGTTACTCGTTCGACTGCTGTGAAGCGAACCCGCCAGTCCGTGTCGTGGAAGGCCTCCTGCACCACGCGCCAAAACACATCCGAACCGAGCGGCAGCGTGATGCAGTGCAGCAGCAGTGGCACGCCCACCTGGCAGATGTGCGAGTGTTCGGCATTGCAAAGTTCCCAAAGGCTAACCCAGAAGGAGATACAAGTCTTAGGAGTGAACTTTAGCAGGATTTTCACTTACTTTTTGATGAGTAAATTCTCCTGGCACCAAATGAAGAAGCCGCGCTGCTCTTTGGCCGCCTTGGCCAGTGCATCTCCATGCAGCGCCATGGTATTGAGGCACTGCAGCACATAGTAGAGTATCTCCGGCTTCTTGATGGTGGGTATTTCCTATCAAGCAACAAAAAGCATCGAGCATTAGCAGAAGATCATCTTGGGAAGAGCCCAAAGGGGCAGTCGTACCGTCAGCAGCTGATGGATGTACTGCAGAGGCTGGGGCAGCGTGTCCAGTGTAAATTTAAATTTGCCCACCGACGTGTGCCAAAAGTCATCGCTGTCCTCCTCCTCCTCCTCCTCGTCCGAGCCACTGCCATTCTCGCCGCCACAGGCGGTGCTGCCATTGGCACCGTTCTCACCCATAACCGAGGCCTTGGTGACGCTCACATTGGCGCTGCCCACATCCGCATCGGAGAGGGTTATAGAACGCGCAATGGCCCGATCTGTGGGCAGGATGGAGGCCAGATCGAGTTGCTCTGAAACCGTCTCAACGGTGGCTGTCATGATCTGCATGAGAGACAGGACAAAGGGGGAGGGAATTGTTAGAGCAAATCAGAGAAAACTGAAGAGAATTTTATACAGTTTTTTACATCATATTTACACGGTTTACATGGTATACATGGTTTACATGGTGTGTGTTTCTGTGTTACATTCCTTATACATTAAACACATGTAGATAAATGCAATGCTTGGTTTTGGTTGGGTACTTGCGACATGTCGGATTACACTTACATTTACGTACACACGTACAAAACGCGTAAAGATAATAATTTACATCGAAAGAAACTGTTACATAACACATGTTGCATACATGTAAAATTGCATAAAACGCTTGCTTTCTGGTGACAGATTTTTATATGTGATACGAGTACTATATAGTAGATTGATTTTTTGTTTTGGTTTATTCTTTTGGTGGCAGTGGCAGAGTGCTGTACATTGAACATGCTCTTCAACAATGATCCAAAACGAAAGGAATACCGTAAAAGAAAGACCAAAAACTATCTGTTATGTGAGGTAAAGTCAGCATGGAACGCAATATTTACATGAAAAAAATAAAATTGAAGATCAAAATGTACATTGATAAGGTTTTTCTGGTTTTCTGGTTCGTAATTTATATTCACACACATACAAGATACTTTGAGACACAGTAGTTCTTTAATAAAATGAATAGAAAAGTGATCCAAAAAAATAGAATAAAAATCTATCTATTATTTTGTTTGGAAGAATCGTAAAATATCTATTAAGTAAAAGAAAGCTCTCCTTTAATGGCATTTCTCTATGAGAAAAAGCCTTTGCCATTGCCCAGCCTAGACCTTGAATAAATATTAAGTTTATCTAATAAAAATTATGATTCCTACGTCTCTTGCCATCTTTGATAATATTTGTTCACTTGGCACCTAATTTTCAGCTATTCAGTCACTAAATGACTGCTCTATAAAGCCTGTAGAAACTCCTCTAAAGGTAATTACAATGTATGTATAATCAAATATAATAGTAAGAACTTTTTTTGTATAGGAACATTTGGAAACAATCATAGAAAGTAATTTCAAAATAAAGAACAAGAGAAAACACTCTGTACATTTATTTACACTTAACACGAGGAGTACGTACGATTGGGTTTGGTCTGGACACAGAAATAAAACATACGATATTGAAAAACATATTTAATTGTACAAATATCGAATCGAATTGTTGTAGGAGTGGGATAGTAGGGGTTGGGGATTTGTTTTTAATTGGGTAAATGATAGAACTAATATTATAAACAAACACTTGTACAGCTTATAGCTGGGGGTGTTTTTCGGTAGATTGTTTGGTTTGGTTTTGGTTTGGTTTGTTTTTTTTTTTGTCGTTTTAATGAATGCACAAAGTACCTCGTCTGTGGCGTGAACTTTTCTCAATTCATTAACTGAATCAACTGAATGCCCATTTTCGTTATTCTATAAAAAATACATGAAGAAATGAAAACGTTTTGTATAATCGTTGGACAAATTTCTGATAGCTTTCGAATTGGTATTGGAATTTGTGTGATTTTTTTTTTTGGCGGGTTGGAACGAAACGTAAAATGAAAAAACTTGAATGCTCACTTAATATTTTGGTTTTTTGTTTTTTTTTTTGGTTTTTTTCTTGCTGTAATTAATTAGTTTGAATATTTATATGGAATATAGTATAAGTATATGGGGGTTATGGGGGGTGTTTCAATATACCTACAGTCAACGCATAATATTTCAAGTTATATTTTGCTTATTCTTTTTTTTTTTTTTGATTATTGTGATGTGAAATTGAAATATGTTTCGCAATAATAGAGGGGAAGGGGACAACTGGTGGACAACTAAAGAGAACATAGTGTGTATAGAACGTATTGATGGTGATCGAAATACATACGGAACAGACGTGGGGCATATGGACGAGCACTCCGCCGACAGAGTGCGGTTCCGGTTGGGGCACTGCCACCGGCACAGGACCTTCAGAAAGAGAATTATCAATGGGTATTAGTATGGTTAGCTGTGGCAAAATAGGTTCAGTCGTTCCAGCTATAATGAAGTTGTGGTCAACATACAAATGAATGGCATTCACTAATCGATGCATGCATTCAAGTACAGTTACATACATACATATATAGAAAACCTATAGGAAAATTCATGGAAAATTCTCGCATGCAGATAGATTGCGGCCAATCGTTGGGTTGGGGGTTGGGGCGGTCTATGTAGCTGTGTGCAAAGTTTAAGTAGTTTTTTTCATAATATTTGGTAGCCAATTGGAATGCTTAAACAGGGCACACACACACACCCATTCGGGAGTTAGTCCTACTGTGGAAATTATAGATGGGCTAAGTGTGGTAGGAGTCGCATTTTAGAGTGTAGAAAGAGAGAGAGAAGAGTAGTGGAGTGGAGTGGAGTAGAGTAGAGTAGTATTTTAACCGAACCGAAAGATAATCGTGTACTAAACTCAGAGCTATGGGGGGAGGGCTGTCATACTACTACGAAAAGGTCAACTATTTTTGGTGGATATAAAAGCTTTTGTTTTGTTTTGTTTGGTAATGCTAAATCATATTATATTACTCTAGTAAAGCTAAACAGAGATAGACAGTAGAGAGTGTTGTGTGTGTGTGTGTGTGTGTAGACATAGAGACGGTTAGTGTGTGTGTGTGTGGGTGTGTGTGACTGAAAGTGAAACTATTTTTGTTGTCTTTTTCTGGGGGTGTTTTGTCCAGTGTCTTTTGGGGATCGGTTTGGTTTGGAGTTGGTGGATTTCTTTGGAGTTATTGCAACGAAATGTGTGTTCAACAAATGTTTAATAATGTTAATGTAAATTTGCAATTGTTATTTTTTGTTTTGTTTTTTGTTTTGGGTTTTTTGTTTTGTTTTGTTTGGTTTTTGTAACGAATGAAAAATTTGCTTGTTGGTGCATCACCTGCCATTATAATAATTTTTCCATCGTCTGAAAAGAATTGATCTAGCTTAAAGATATCTGATAATGAGTGATAGATTTGATTTAGTATTTCGTTTTGGTAGCAGTATTTGTTTTTTTTTTTTTAGTATTTTTCATGATCGATTGAACGGAGAGAACATATGTATATATATATATTCAAGTGTGAGCCACAGAGAGATACAGAGAGAGAGAGAGAAAGAAAGACAGTTACAGTTTACAGTTTTCGTACGCGCGGAAGAGGGTGCGAACGAGCGAGCGAGCGAGCGAGATAGTTATATTATTTTATTTGATTTTTATTTTATTTTTTTTATGTACAGGCAGACGCGCAGTAGGTGGTATATGTTAGAGATAGAGAGAGAGAAATAGATACACATATTTATGTAGAGATAGATAGCAAGATAGACAAATAGTTATGGTTCACAAAATATAAGATACAATTGATGGCAATATGATGATTGATTTATTGATTGATTGATTGATGGATGGATCGTTTAGATGGGATTCTTTAGTTGCTTGGCTATGGTTTTTGGTTCTGGGTCGTTGAGATTGAGTTTGGATTTGGAGTTTGAGTTTGGGGATTTTTAGTCTGGGACTTTTTGTTTAGTTCAAGGGGCAAGTACGGTACTTTACAAGGCATAGCAGTGCAGGTTACTAGATTTGTTTGTTTGTAGGTACAAGAGTTCAGTTTGCTTTTTAAAAACGTGGGGATTTTCTTTAGACTAAAGTAAGTTTGTTTACAAGGACGCCACACCGCTCCAAGAGTGGGGGGTGGGGCATCACATACCATTCGCCTGCCAAACGGTTTATATAACAGTATTTATATATGTATAAATGTATGTAGAGTCCAGGCTCAAAGTACAGTCTACAATTAGCTACATTTCTGGGTGACGTTTCACTGCTTTTACTCTTACGGTGGATTAATTATTTATTTATAGGTGACTTGGTGGGGTTTGGGTTTTGGGTTTGAGGATTGCTTTGACGACAGTCTTCTATATGTTACAACCGAGTTTCGTTGGTGTGGGCAGGGGGAAGGGGCACTTCAAATCAAATAAAAATGTTTGAAAGGTCTGAGGCGTACCTGCAAATCCTCCAAGCGGGCCCAGGGGTATGGGCAGGGGAGCCATGGACAGCGAGACATCCCGCGTCTTCTCCTTATCGGACTCGGGCGGGGATTTGCGCGAGGACTTCTCCTCCTCGATGATGTCCTCAATGGGAATCTTAAAATAGAATTTCTTGAGTGCCATGCCCTGGGATCTCTTGTTTCAGTATCACTCACATCTGGCGGCCTAACGGGATTCAGAGGAGCCATAAACTGAACTAATTTTGTGGCCAACTGATGCCACATAATGGAGGCCTCGCAGTAGGCGCATTCGGCCACCTAAAAGGGCACTCAAAATACATTAATTTACGTTCGTAGTTGACGAGTAACGAGCCTCACCTTCAGGGCGCAAACATGGCTGCTGAGACCCACACGGGCCGCTGTGACCATGCACTTGATCAGCCGCGAGACATTCTCGCACACACTCGTATGGATGCCCATGTGCTGCTCCACGTCCTGCAGCTCCATCTGCTTCAGAAGGATGTCCAGCATGAGGATGCAGCAGGTGAGATTGTGCTCGGCATCCGTGGAGAACTCCGTGTGGCGATTGGTGGGCGCCTCATCATCCGATATGGCCGACGTATTGCCAGAGTCATCCTCCACCACAGGAGCTGGGAATTTATTTTGTTATGCTGTGGATTACAAGCTTGCAGTTAAAAAAAAAAAAAGTCTCACAAATGGAACTGCGTCGGGGGGGATTGGCCATCTCTGCCTTGGTCTCCTTGCAGGGCACCTTGGGAGCCTTCGGCTGCTGCAGCTGTGCCGCATCCTTCTCGCGCATCAACTCGTGCTGGATGCCGTACTTCATGATGCGAACGCCATCGCCGAACATCGCAAAGAGCTGCACCAGCGGAATGAGGATCTCCAGCTTCGTGAGGATCTGCAGCCAGTGGAGAGCCTGCTGCTGCACCTTGGCGGTCGTCTTCTCGAAGCGAATGGCCACAAAGTTGTACATTGTCTTGGCATCGAAGCCCAGGGGCGACATCTCCGGATCGAGGATTTTGCTGAGGACGATCTTCAGCTCGTTGAGCTCCTTCTCGGCCACATCGTTGGTGATGGCCTCCATCCAGTGGGGCATGACATAGTCCCAGATCTCCGAGGTGATCACCTCGTACGGCACCAGGCAGATCAGCCGCTGCAGGCCCTCCTTGAGGTGGCTGGTGCGGGAGGCCAGGGTCTCCCAATGGCCGCCGACACGGGCATACTCGGGCGGATGGGGCAGCAGGCAGGCGATGAACACGTTGTAGTGGATGCGGCAGATCTCCTTCAGCCAATTGCAGACATGGTCCACTTTCAGCTTCTCAATGGTGCTCTCCACCTGGCCAGCAGCTGAAAAAGGGAGCATAAAAAGGGGGGCTAAGCGAAAGCTTTTGCCGCCAATTGAAGCGCTTACCATCGTAGGAGTAGGCGGTGACATGGAACCAGTGGAAGAGCATGCTCAGAATCCTGCCCAGCACCTCAACGGGCGTGTCGGCGGTGGGCGTGCAGCGACCGACCAGCAGCCAAATGCCATAGCGGCCCAGCCGCTGACGCTCCTCCCGAGAGATATTATCCGCGGTGCCCGAGGAGCCATTCTTCTTGGCATCCGAGGACGAGGACTCCTTGCCCGGCTCAAAGTTGAGCGGCTTGGACTCGCGCAAGAGGCTCACCACCGACTCCACCATGTGCATCTGCATCTCGGGATCCATCTGCCAGGCGGGCTGCAGGCTGCGGTGCACCACATGATCGCCGCCGCGTCGCGAGTTGTGCCTGTTGCTGTGGCACTGGCTGCAGTAGCGGATGGGATGATTGCCATTGAAGGTGGCACACTCCGTGGAGAAGCAGATGGAGAAGGCGGACTTCTCGTTGGAGCGACAGTTCTTGTTCTCGCAGACCATCGACACCTGCTGCATGGGATGCAGAATGTCGCCAAACTCCAGATTGGCGTGCTCCCGATGGATCTCGTTGGCGCACTCGATGCACAGATAGAGGGGCGGCGGACAGTCCGGGGCGTAGGCGATGCTGATGCTGTGATCATAGCAGACCTTGGCCGCCTCGGCATTCCCGGCATTCGGGCAATGTTCGCGCTGGCAGGTGAAGGGCACAAGGTCGTCTAGGGATTAGCAATAAAGATTAGCAATTTTTTTTTAAAGAATTTTGAAGGGATTTCGCTTACTTGTCAGTTTGGAAAGCAAGACTTTGCGATCAAAGAGATTGGCATCGAAGGCGGGCCAGTAGTAGAAGAGCAGCTTGGCCGCCGAGGAGCGGGAGACAGCGGTGCCGTAGGCCACCACGCACAGGATATCCTTGACGACATTATGCTTGAGGGTCATCAGGCACTCCAGCAGCTGGCAGTGGTGGGCGGGATTGTTGGAATACTGCAGCACCATCATGATCACAGAGGAGACAGACTGACAGGCCTGGCACTCCTGCTCATCGGAGCTGCGACGAGCTAAGGGAAGTCATTAGAAAGCATCAGAAATAATCCTCCAAGAGAGCCTGGGAATACTTACTTATAGTGAAGGGTAAGATATAGTAGCAGAGGGCATTGACTATGTCCTGGTGCAGTGCTGGCGGTAGTACGGATATAGTAGAGCTAACCAGATAGGGTAGATTATCAATAAGATCCTTGTCGAGGAAGGGTAGAATGCAGCTAAGGCACTGCAGTAGAGCTTTGCCGAAAACTAAAGGGCAAATAAAAAGAGAGAGATTAGCAGAATGTTCGGTAAGGTAAATATTCGGTAGATTCGGTAGCTCTTACCAATTTGTCCATACTGGATGCAAGGTGCCACATCGATGAGCATAGTTAGGGCATTGTAGAGATTGCCATATTCAAGATTGGGATAGGCAGACATGCGTGTGGGATCTTCGAGAGGGTCCCTGATAAGTTCGTGCGGTGAAGTGCGCACATCTTTGAGGACAGCTGCAAGGAATCAATCAAAGCAATCAAACAAATCATGCAACAGTTCTCTAGCTATATGATACACTAGGGGTTAGGTAGGGGTTACTCACTTAGTAGAGTTTGTGAAAAGTATTTGATATTGTTGGCAATATCAACGCCAGAGGGGGCGGGTAAGACATTGTGCAATAGACGTACGTGGTAGTCATGAAGGGCTCTCAATTTCGCCTGAACTGCAAGTGGGGAAATATATTGAGACAGATATTGGAGAGACGCCCCATGCCATCGTCTGGTGTATACTTACAGGCGGCAGCACGAGTGCCCATGTTGATGAGTTGCACCTTAAAGCTGCCAGTCATTATATCAGACAAATCCTTAGCATTGCCGAAACTGCTGCCGAGGGACTTCGCATTCTGAAAATGACAAAAATTACAGAGAAACATTTTAAGGAGGTTACGTAATGGAGCTGGAGCACCCCCCGCTGAAGATGCTCTCCATGCGGGGAAAATACTTCAAATCGTGTCAAATTTCATGCCAAACCAAGAAGTTTCATATCCCACAGATGCCTTGGAGGTTTAGGTTTATGTTTCCATTGAATTTACCTCGAAATTTGTTAGTTTTTTCAATAGATTTGCAATTTTTTACGGGTGTTACAGCAAGCCTTGACCACAAAGAAAAATCTCTATAACTAAACTGAAGAATTTTCGGTGTGTATCCTGCGCGATTCCGATATCTGTTGGATGCGCCGCCACCACCCTGCCAGCTTAAAATTACTTTTAGTTGAATTTTGCATACTTTTGGGATAGCTTTTTGACTCGATGGCGCACTTGACACATAAAACTAGTCGAATATTAATTATTTCTATAATATTTGATGATAAATGTAAAGGTATTTCCATAGATTTGAGTCGTGGTTTGAGTTCTTGACCCACTTTGGCCACCCACCCTCGACAGCAGCCCAGGGAAAACAGCTGCTTGAAGCAGGACATGCGCATATCGCGTGTTTATCGCACATTTTCCGCATTTTCCGGTCGCACTTTTCACCCAACAAGTGTTTGTTTTGGTCTATCCATGTGTAAATATTTACTATCTCTAGGAGGCGATTCCAGAGTTTGCGCAGTTTCCCGACAATATTTGTAAATATTTGACAGCTGTTTCTACTTTCAGGCGATGGATGCAACTGGTTGGTGTTGCTCTTTGGAGAGTTTTGCCAGGGAGAGTTTGTGTAGAGTTTGGGTGGAACAATTACTAATCTATCTTTTGTACAAGTACCAGGCCAAGCTTCAAGCCCATCCAATAGCCGCAGCTAACGCACCTCCCACCGCCGCCCCCCCCCATAATACTTAGCTAGGGACTCTAAGATTAAGTGAACAATAATAAATATATAGCTAAGATTTGTATACTTGTCTTAATAGGGAAAATCATAAATAAACCCGTAAAAAAAAAAAAAATCTTTTGTACAAGAGATTCGCGAGGGACAGACTTTTTTTTTAAGACTTCTACTTATGATATTTGGTTTGCTTTTACTGTCACTATAAATATTGTTTAATTTCTCAATAAATTGAACAATAAACACGCAGAAATTTATTGCATTTACATTACTTCAGCAACCCCTTGTAGACCTCCCCCAATGGTTCCACAATTAAATACTCATTTACCAAATGAGATGCACACCTTTTCGGGGGTGTGCCTGCTTTTCCTTTTAGGGCTTCACTGGAAAGCAAAAACCTCGACTACATTCAGAGGGTTTTCTGACTAATGCGGCACCCTTTGACCCTGGTTCCAAAACGTGTTTTGGGCCTGGTAACCGACACCCTGTGGAGCCAACATTTTAACAACTAATTTAACTGAACTTTGCGACCCAATGGAAGGGCCGTCTAGCGATTGGTTTACACCACACAAGACTGCAAGGATTACATTTTACATGCACATGCAGCAGCATTTATTTTGGGGGTTTGTCTGCTTGCAATTAAACATTTTGCTCGTCGAGCAGCGGAAGGCCTTTTTGGTACAAAATGTGTCCAAAAAGTGTGAAAAGTGTGACGCTTTGAGTGCGTATATTGGTGGAAATATTGAAGTCCCCGAGTGTAGAGGATGGATGGAGTAATTAATTGCCAAGAGGTGAGTGTATAAATATTTGTCAGTGTTTTGTCTTTCGGCGCCTGAACGACGCTTTCGACGCTCCGGCTGGTTGGGCCGGGGTGCGGGCACAACTAAAGTAACGATGTTTAGTTGAAGGTGTTTCCCAAGAGGATAGTGTGTTGTTGCTGTTTCTTGGTGTTTGTGTCTTAGTCGTCCTGCAGCCCGTGCAGTGTCAAGGCCACAACGGGCTCCGGCTGCTGCTGGTTTAAGTTTTGAGTGGGCTCAGTGTGCTCCTCGCGGTCAGAGCCCTCGGACATTTCGTCCGATTGATGCTGATCCTGTTTCACCTGCTGCAGCTCGTGCACCTCCTCCATGCCGTCGGACATGCCGTCGGACATGCCAGAGCCGTCATGCTTCTGGGCTTTGGTGCGATTGAAGAGCATCTTCCAGTAGCCCGAAATGGACTCCTTAATGGTGGGCTTCATATTGGGTGAAGGCTTGTTGCTACCCTGGCCCTGGGCCTGCTCCTGCTGCTGCTGCTCCTCGCCAGCATCAGTGGCCTCAGTGCTAGCCGAAGAAGATGGTTCATCGGATACATCTGTAAGGATAATCAAGAATTAATTGCAGTTCGTTCTCTTTGTGCTATATGCTAGTTGCTAGTTGCTTACCCTTGTGTGCATGCTTGAAGCGCGTGAAGAAACGACCCACCGTATTGTTCTTGCTTGGATCCTTCTGGCGTACGACCGATTCGTTCGCATCTTGCAGTTCGTCCTGCAGGTTGTGCGGCTTCTTGCTCAGCTTGAAGAAGCGCTTCAGCGAACTGGACTTTGTTGTGGCTGTCGATGAGGCCACCGAACCGGCCATCACCTCCGGCTCGGCCAGCGGTACATCCTGCATGTTGGACATCGTCGTTTGAGGTCCGAAAATGCCAAGCGAAATGTTCTAAAAAATGTTGTCAATTGTTAAATTTTCTATTTTTCAGGCTATTTTTCGACAAGGGGCTCAGCTCAGCTCGTCACGTATGGAAAATATAATGGAAGTGAGCAGGGGAGCGCACTGGCTACGAATGTGATTGACAGGAGAGTCAGCGACTACTTTCCCATACGAAAATCTCTGTCTGTGCGGCACTGATTTTTTGTTTTGTTTTGTTTGTTGGCTTGGTAGTTCCGAGACGTGAAGTCGTATCACAATATAATGGAACTGAGCGCTACCGACTTGGATGTGCCGAAAAGTCAAGGCCTGCTACTGTCTCTCCCTCTCCCTCTCCCTCTCTCTCTCTCTCTCTGGGGTAACTTCGATTGGGAAATCCAGAGTTTGGCAATTTGGAAATTTATATGTTATCTCTCTGGGCAATTTGGCGACGCTCTCGGGTAACATGTGTTAACAACGACATCGAAACAGGTTTCAATTGATCCGATTTTAATTTTATATTCCCCCCACAGAGCCAAACGCGAATCCACACAAAAACAAAACCAAAACCAAAGAGGGAATCCAAAGCACAAAAACAAAACCAATTCATTCAATATGTGCACACGGCACACAACAATACCCCCGTTGGTATTCTGTGTGTGTGTGTGTGTGTGTTTTGCCATTGTTCCAAATGTCCGCTTGGATGTCCAGTGTGGCAGACTGTAGAGAGTGGGGCAGCCCACCAACAAAGTCGTTTCAAAAATCAATTGACAAGGAACTCTGGTGGCGATTCCTGCTGTCCACCTCCACCTCCACCACCGCTCTGCCTGCCTGCCTGCTCCGAGGAGTACTTTAATTTATGTAGTTATGTGCGGCAGATACACCGCAAACAATGGACTTTTGTTCGCTGCTGAGGTGTTGAGATTTTAAACGATTACGAGACGAGTACGATACGGATACGAAGCAGCACACGCAAAGAGACGAGCTTTAATGTTTCATATGATATTAATTTCCTGCACCCTCCGCCCTGCACAGCACACAACAAAAAGCTAATGGGGAAAAAGCGCAACCCCCCAAGCAAACAACAAAACAGAACAACAAAGAGACATCAATAAATCATCAAGAATAAAACACGAGAAAAGGGAAATGAACAAGGATAATGCCATCTACAACATCTGCTCCAGTCCACTCCACTCTACTCACTCTCCAGGCAAAAGTGTGAAAATGTCAGCGACAATGGGGGGGCTGTGGCTGTGGCTATGGCTATGGCTATGGTTATGGTTACTCCTCTTCGCATAGAACCGGGCGCCATATAATGGCCAAAACGGAAATGTTGTTTGCAGCAAATTCATGGCCAATACACAGTTGCAATAAGAGCCGGCATAAGCACCCCCTGAGGGTTTACGCAGCAGCCACACAAAAGGATAGGAGCTGCCACTGAAGCTGTAGCTGCCACTGAAGCTGTAGCTGGAACTGGAGAGAGAGAGAGCTACAACAATGGCAGCAGAAGCTGCAACTTGCAACTGCAACTGGAGACCGCAAAATGTGTTGTTGCCACACAGACAGGCAGACAGACAGAGACACACAGCCCTCAAGGCAATGGTTGGGGAGATGATGGGAGATGCTGCTGCTGCTGCGATGGAGAGGCAGAGGCAACTCATAAGTTGGTCTGGCAGACAAATCCTCAGAGCAAGTGCATTCATTCATTGGCAATAACAATCAAACTGCTGTTGGCAGTTGGGAGCCAGCCCTTCTCTCCACTCGCCTGCTCTCCTCTCCGCACACATTTGCAATGCCATTCAACTTGTTTGTGCTGCCTGCCTGCCTGCCTGCCGACAACAGCCACAGCAAACCACAAAACCATTTTGTGTTGTTGACTTTAATATTTTGGTTTTTGGTTTGAAGTACAACACAGTACAATTCTACAGCACAATCCCCCCCTGCCCAAACTGCCTTCTAACTGGATAGATATCTCTTCTATGTGGGAAAGGTAAACCTTAAACAGTAACCGATAAAGAGAACCCCCTCCCCCCCCCCCAGAGTCGTAAATCGTGGAATTTTCTTACATTTTGGCACTGCCGTTCGGTTCGGTTCGGTTTTATAGATTTACAATATTTACATAGTTCCAGTCCACAGATAACGAAGCGATAAAGAGTTCAATCGCTTCGGTTTATTGGCCCCTGTGGATGGGGGGAATATCATCCATCGTTTGTTCAATTACCGCGCTTCGCCAGAGAGTGAGTCTCTGACTCTTTCTGCATTTTAAATAAATATCATTGTATAATGATAATAATAATCCAGCCATGCGATGTGTGTGGATTGTGTAATCATTGATAAAAATGGGTTGGGTTGGTTATTTTTTATGACCCCACGGGGTGGGGGGAGACTCCTAGCATTAATGGAGAATAATTATGAGCAGAAAGTAGGGCCTAAGCCTAAGTATTACTACCCTTAAATGTAAGGTTTTACCTGCTTCCTTTATCGACTGATCGCTATCGAAGAGTTGCTTGCGATGGCCTCACTATGTCCCTTTATCGATGAACAGTCCATGAGGGCGCCGCAGCGCATTTCTCCAGATGATTTGTAATCCTTAAATGATAAAAATCCTAATAAATAATCGTAATATGCTCAGGGAAATTCATCCAATTATACCTCTAGTTTGCTCCTGCTGCCATCGAATGACCGTTGTAGTTTTGTTACACTTTCCATCCACCGATAAGCTTCCCTCATTACTCAGCCAAATGAACAGCACCTGCAAGAGCAGCATAATCTTCGTTAATAAGTCACAATATGGGCAAGAAGTTAATCAATAATACCAGTAGCCATAAATTGGAGGCGCCTGGATATCGACTGATGGCTATCAAAGGCGCCAGCGGCTGCGGCTGGGGCTGCGCCTGCGGCAGTCACCAGAATGTCAACGGTTTAATAAATAAAATCAGTCAACAGCAGCAGCAGCAGCAACAGCCTCTGGCCAGATGGGGAGCAGGCGGCGCGCGACTGCAATTAAAAGAAAAAACAAAAAAAAGTGCAATATAAAAAAAGGGAAGCCAAGTGCGGCAAAGCAAAGATCTACTCAGAGATCAGTCAGAGCCAGAGCAGAGGTCTCCCCGATGATGTGGCTGTCGTCGTTGTTGTTGTTGTCGTCGTGTGCGACAGGAGCTGATTGTCGGTCGTTGCAGCAGATCCGAATCAGAATCAGAATCGGAATCAGCATCGAAATCAGCGTCGACACTGCGCGATATTTGAGTCTCCGGTCTGCAGAATTATGATCGATTTATTATGCGACAACAAGCGACGGTGCAACAGGAACAGCAACCAGGCAGCGGGCAACAGGCAACGGGCAACAGGGCGACGAGCGACGAGCGACCAGAGACGGCAGCGACATGGCTAACGACAACACAGCAGACATGGCCAAGTGGCTGTGACAGGTTTGGGGTCTCCGTCTTGGATGGAGCTGCTGCTCTGTGTTCTCTGGCGGGTTCTTGGCCCACAGAATATGCGCAAGACATTGATTTTCGCCAGGTAATGAGGCAACTCATTAATCATTTTTTCGTTGCGCACACAGTCGCCACACAGCCACCAGACACTGGCTGCGGGGATTATGTTGCTTGCAACAGGCACACACACACCACACACACACCCATACTGCGGCAATGGCAACTGTTGCTTTGGCTGCTGCTGCTGCTGCTGCTGACGGAATGTTGGCAACATGTTGGGGCATGCAGCCAGCCACAGCCGCTGGCTGGGATCGGGACAGCTGCAGCACCACCAGCATCAGAATCAGCACCAGCACCAGCACCAGCAGCTTCTCATCTCTTTCTCTCTCTCTCTCTCGCTCTCTCCTGCCACCGCCTGGCTGCTGCTGTCTGCTGTCTTCTCTTCTTGTTCTCTGCTTGATTTTGTTAACCTTTTGACCATTTGAAGTTATTTTTGTATGCTTTACTGCCAATTTGGTGGTCATTGGCCATTCACTTGACTTGCGCCTGTTGCCTGCTTGTCCGCCTGTCTCTGCGGTTGCTCTTTTGGCACACAACGACGCACCATGTCTGACAGTTTGGCCGATTGCCTGCCTCGCTGCCTGCCTGCCTGCCGCTTGCTTGCTTCCTTGTGGCCTCTGTCGTGCGTTGCCTTCGCGGTCGCGGTCATCTCCTGGCTGGCTTGTGGCACACACACACACACACTGGCTGCCAGGATGGCAGATTGAATGATGCTGCAGCGGATCTGGTTGGGTCTGGTCTGGTATGGTCTGTGGGTTCCAATGAATGCTCTACAGATGGAAGTTTGAGCGTTGAGTTCTACGATTTAGTCATATTTATTTAGTAAAAAAAACCTACCCAAAAATCAGTGGGGCAAATGTGAGATTCCTGTAGCATCTATTTACGATATAGTGCTCCGATATTGCTCAACATTTGCTGAAATAAAAGAAATGATTTAATTTCAGTGGAAATTCCTACTAAAACTTATCCCTTAAGCGATTCTTGCTCTGCATAAGATATGCCAAGGATCTGAAGACTCGGACGTGGCCTTATCGACTGCTTGGTATCTGATCTATCAAAGATGCTTCCTTCCTTAACTTGCAAACGCCTCCCTCGAATCACAGTGCACCTCCCAAGACAGAGTACTCCTGAGCAGGGTATACTAGCCAGCACCTGCGCTGGCCTATTGCACTTGTCTCTCTCGTCGCACAGTTTGTGGCCACAGCTTGTAAATGCTTGTCGTCGTCGCTTGGCCGTTTTGGGGGCCATTAGCCTTCGCCTTTGGGCCATTCGCACACGCACACACGCACTCCAATCCGTACATGAAAATTTCTGGCAAAATTTCTTCATTTCCTCCTGCAGTTGTTGGCTGGCAATTATTTATAGTTGTTTCTGATGTATTCAATTTACTATGCAGATGCAGGCAGATGCTTATGCCTGTGCTTATGCATTTTGCTGTTAGAAAGTTTTCTGCTAAATACTCGGGCGTGGGGCACTCGATGGATGGCTGACTGCTAACATATTGGCAGATAATTCATTGCGCAGAACGTGGAAGTTCTGTAAGCAGTAAACAAAATATAAACAGATTTATTAGTTCTTGATATTCCCCATTTGATGAACGATTTTTCACACACTCCACACTCCACCACATTGATCGTAGCCCAATCGATTGGCTCTATCAAAATCCACTTAAAGTTCATCACACTTCAGGTGGTAATTAATTATGGTAGCAAAAACCATCCAGCACTCTCACTCTCTGCCAGAGATCTCCTCGGTAATTAAGAGACAACTTCATTTTGAAGGTTGGCCAATGGCCGATCCACAGCAGCCAGCAGACAGCCAGCCACAGCGATCGACATGCAATTTTCCATGCATTAAAAGTTTAAAGGCCAGAAGCAGCAGCAAGCAGCAGCATCACCACTAGACAAAAAACATTTTCTAATTTATTAATATGTTTAAGAGCTGCCTCTTGGACACAAAATCGAATGAAAACAAAAAATGTATTTAACAAACAAGCGATCGGATCGACTGACAGCTAACATAGATCGCCATGGACCATTAGAAAGCGATTAGATAGCGATACAGATACAGATACTGCGGTAGATTATCCCCCAAAAGACATATGTAGCCCACGAGCAGCGCCAGCACCGCCAGCACCGCCGAAACAATGTCAGTTTGTGGGTTCCCTCTGGGGTCCAGCTCCCCCGCCCTCCCCCTGGATGCCCCTGGCTACCACTGGCTACCCCTGGCTAATGCTAAAAGTCGAACGAACAATGGCAGCTAAACATGGCATGGTTAACAGTTTAATTTTGCTTCTCCTCCGCCTCCGCCTCGTTCGGCTGCTTCTACTCCTCCGAGCCAAAGAGACAAACAAAAAATGCCGCTACATGCGGATACTTAATGTATCCGCCAGATACGTAACTGAGCCACAGTGCAGCCAACAAACACACACAAAAAAAAAACCCCCAATATAAAATACCGCTCTCAATCTCAGGACTAAACAAAAGCAAATCTAAACAGTAAGCAGCAAGAAAGAAAAAAAAAACACCAACTGCAGTTATCGCTCATTATGGATCGCTTGATCAATGGTTTCGAGCAGATAGAGCGAGGGAGAGGGAGAGAGAGAGAGAGCGAGAGATCTGCCCCCCGAAGAAAAAACGCATACAGTCTGCAGACTGCAGACTACAGAAAACAAAGGAGGCTGGCTTCAGGTCAGGCCAACAAGTGTTGGCCACAACGCACAACACAGACCCAGAGGCCAGAGGCAACGGGCAAAAAGTTAGAGCCAAAAACGGTAACAATAAAGCAGCTTCCGCCTGGCATCCTTTTTCGGTCCTCATTTTGCATGCCCTGCTATGAAAAAAAGTGTAGCAATACTTAATACCCGTTGAAAATTAATCCACAACTGTAGGGTATGGGTCGAGACGCACTTTATGGGGCGCTACATTTACAGGTCTCAAAGGATCAACTTTTAATTTGGATCTTTTAAATGAAGAGAAGTATGTTAATTTGTATTACAAAATTCAGGGATTTTCCTTCCACTTTTTGTAGCTTTAAATCCGTTCGTTTAGTTCGGAAATATTCCACATATATTTTATCCTTTATTTGTTATCCGCCCATGTAAGCGACCTTCAGACTGTCTGCTATGCCCGAAGCTTTGATACCATTTCATTATGCTAATAAAGCATTTAATTAACGCACCATTTATGGGCATCAACCCGAACTTTCCTTTGGCCTCCGCCTCAACCTCAACCTCAACCACATCCACAGCTCCATCTGCATTCTCCCCCAGCTCGCGCGATTCCACATCCACATCCTCATTCATATCTGCATTGTGGTGCGTGCAGCGTATCGGCCGCAGAAAAAACACAGCTGCGGTTTAGGCGGCATTATGGCTAAGACAGCAGCAAAAACCACCTTAAGTAAAGTAAAGTAAAACAGAAACAAAAATGCGGTAACCGCAAATGTTTTGCTGTAATTTCTGGTGTTTTTTTTGTTGTTGTTTTGTTTTTCGCTTAAACGTTTTCGATTTGGATGCAGATACAGATACACTTCTCAGATATACTTTCAATGACCGGGCTCCGGCCTGGCCTTCTGCCTTGCTGCTTTTTTGTTCGATTGCCGAAATGACATTGAAATGCATAGGGTTTTTGGTCCGACTTTTGATTCACGCGAATGCGGCCAGAGATTCGTTTCGGTTGAGCAGCTATATAGGAGGGCGGTTCTTGAATGTTTTTATGGGGTTTTCTGTTTGGATTTTTTAGGTTTTAAAGGCCCTGGGAATTGATTTATGAAGTCGGGCAGCGTTGAAAAGGTAGCCGGCAGGATATGTGTGTATCCCATGTCTGACAATATTGCTGATCTCGCAGCCAAGTAATTTCGCTATAAATCAGAAATCACTTCTTTGGATTCAGCACAAAAATCCCGCTTTAAGCCAAGAGTTCATTGCATTCTTCACACATTTTCCTGCTAGTTTCTAAGTAGTTTTCTATGTCAGCGGCTCGCATTACCCACCCGATTTGGTGGCACTATAACCATTTTGCATATTCATAGCCAAACGGCATAGCGACTCCCAACTCCCAACCTCCCAGCCTCCATAACCATACGCACAACTCCTCGCCAGCTGTCAAACGGAACAATGATAATTTCCACAAGCCAAAAACTGGCTTCTACTTCTGCTGGCTAAAAAAACAGAATACTGAATACAGAATACTGAAGCCAAGGAAACATTTTGGCCAGTACCGTTAGCGGGGCCATAACCCATCAATTATATTGTAATGATGTCTGGGGCTTCAGTTGAAGCTACTTCTTCGAATGCTACTTCTGCTGGCAGTCGCATCTTCAGAAATCATGAGGCAACAGGAATGGCAACTGCAGAACATGCTCATTATCAAGCGAATGGGTTGAAGGAGCTACGAGGGGCAGGGCAGGGTGCTAGTACGGTAGCGTATTAGAATGCCAGCAGAGAGGAAAGACAGAGGAGAGAGAGAGAGGGGAGAGAGGACAGATCCCAGAGACTCAGAGCATTCAAGTTCGAAAAGGAAAACTACTTATAGCACTGCTGATGAGAATCGCGCCCAGCCAAAATCCGAAATCCACGCAGCCTGACACTCGCTTTGGTATGTGGCATGCACTGGCAGATAATGCGCCAAAAAGTTACCATATGATTGAGAAAAAAGTCTGCACTCCGGAGAGTGTTTTCAATGCTGCAACGTGACATTAATCCTGATATTTTGTGCAGATTTATATGCCTCGTAAGAGTGTGATAGCCGCCTGTTCCTTTGGATATTTTAGGTTGAAATTTGACTCGAACTTATCACTATTCCCAGTATCTTCCTCATTGGCTGCCTCTAAGAATTAATAAAAGAATCCATTTCTACCTTTTACTTACATTCATTTAATCCTCCATTTGTGCCTTATTTTGCCTTATTTTATTGCAGTGTATATCCTCTGTCCACTCTGTGTAGCATTTGCATTCGAGTGTCCACTAAATGTCAATTAAGTGGGCTTTAACCACAGTCACAGTCCACAGTCCACAGTCTAGTGTCCAGAGGCAGCACTTTCCGGAGTCCCTCCTGAGCCCATGCGTCCCTGATTCTTCGCCCTCTGGATGCGGGTCTCCAACTGCGATTTCCACTTTGCTTACTACAAATACAGAACAGAAATGAACAGAACATAACATAACATAACATGAAGTAATAGCAATAACAATATTGTCCACACACACACACTCACCGCTTGCAGCACACCGCTTCTGCCCCTGCCCTGACACTGCCCTGCCACTGCCACTGCCACTGCCTCTGCCACTGCCCTGCCTCTGCTTCTACGTCTGTCTGTTCCTTTTTGTTGGTGGAGGTGGCTCTCTAGGAGTTTGTGTCTCCTGCTAGATGGCTGGAACCATCATCATCATCATCATTATCGTCATTATTATGATCATCTGCATGTGTGAGCCTCTCCCAGTGGCGGCTCCCTTTGTCATTTTGTGGCATGACGCATGCGTAACGTTCGATTTGATTCAATTAATGGATGGGAATTGTCTGTACGTGTGGTTTGATTGGGTTTGCTGGATCTCTCGCTGTGAGATCTGTTCTGGGCTCCGTTCGCTTTGCTTTGCTTTGCTTAGCTTTGGTTTTGGTTTTTAGTCTCTGATCCACGCAGACTTTGAGGCAGACTCTTCTCTGTGGATGATGTTGCCTGTGGCAGATGTAGCAGAAGCTGGAGTGGAGTGTAGTATGGAGTGTAGTGCTGTGTAAACATGCAAAGTGTTGCTGCTGCAAAGAGAAGAGTTTCAGGGACTTGTCAGATGTGTGTTTAACGCGTACAAAAAGTGACTTATAGCAGCAGCTGCTGTAGCCATATAAAAGGATTAATTCAAGCCCCAAAAAACGATATTGTTTCCCCCCGTTTCAGCTCGAATAATACACGATCTGTGGCTCCCTGCTAATTGATTGAATGCACAATAATTGGTAGCTCTCATGATTAATTGCCATTTTATTCCACAATCACGAAATACCAAATACGCCCCGCTCCGCCTCCCCTTCTCGAACCATTATAACTGAAAGCACTCCACTCATAATACTAATACTCATAATGATTATCTTTAAGACTAAACGCCCGCATTGTCGCGTCAAATATATCCAGTTTTAAGCATCAGAAAATACAGCGACGGACGGGCATAATATTTTCCATAGACAGTTGTTTTATTTGTCAAGTGTGCAATTATTTATAGTTGGGAGACGACGCCAACGCCAACGCCAATTGCAGGCAGGCAGTCAGTCAGTCAGGCAGTCAGCAGCTGGGACTGGCACTGATACTTGCGGCTTTTAGCCAACAATTGTTGCTGCCTGCCTGCCTGCTGCTGCTGCATAATAATAATACCAATTGCAGTTGCAGTTTAAGTTGGGATCTCTGACTGTCGTTCGTCGAACAATTAACAATTTTTAACCTTGTTGTGCATGATGCATATGTCTATGATCATCTCTCTGCTGTCTGTGTGTGTGTGTGTGTGTGGATTCCATGATGATCATCTGCATAATCATGAGCTCTGGTATTCCACTCCATAGTAAATACAACTCGTAATGATGATGATGCTGCTGCATCCCACTCGGCTGGGTCGTGTGCATAAAAAAGCTGCTAAATTGTTTCGAATTTTTAGCATTTTGTGGCATTTGCATACTTAGCCACTTGCAGCAGGCAGCTCGAGTGCTCTTTCGATTTCGATTTCGGATTTTGCAATTGAAATGATTTCGCTTTGAAGATTTCGATATCATATATTGATGCTTCGTATTGCAAAATGTATTTTTGCATTTGCATTTACATAATCGATGGATGGTTGGTTGGCTGCTGATTGCAACGGGCGTCTCTCGCCCGTCGTCTGGCATAATTAATTATGAAAGTTTTAATTGATTTTCAAATTTATGCATCGTTATGTACGCTATACGATATTCTCGTTAGCATTTGAGCAGTTTGTGGCTAAAACTAAGATGACATCGATGGGGCTTTGATGGGGTTTTGCGTAGCCTAAGAGTGTGGCTCGACTAGTAAAGGTTACGACTTGTTTTGATTGGTTTTGCTATTATAGAAACTGCAATTGCAGTTGTTTAGTCTATAAAAATTATTCGAAATTTAGTTTAAACTTAGCAGAAAGTCTCCCACGATTTTTCGACTAGTTTTGCCATCGTTGCTGCTGTATTCTGTATTAAAGTTTGCTTCAACTTAGCAGTAACTCCCCCGTAAATAATCTCCATAAATAGCAGGCATAACACTGCAGGCCGCTGCAACTGCCACACTCACACACACACTCACGCACACACTCACTCATCAGAAGAGAAGTGCAATCAGAGTAGCGTGACTTTAGTTGTGTTTTTTTTTTTGTTTTGTTTCTTTTGCTTTGCTGGCACAAAAAGTGAAGGTTGAAAAATCTCTGGAAAGGCAACAATTAATGCTCTAATAAAGCCAGCAAGCCAGCCAGCAAGCAAGAAAGAAAGAAAGACCACAAATGTGATGGTGGTGGCATGTGGCATGTGGCAGATGCAACGCATCTCGACGACGACCAGCGACAGTCGCTGATTGAAGTTCCGTTAATAATGTTGTCGAAGCGTTGCAATGCCTCGATAAGCGCTCTCGTTTTGACGCTATATTATGTGGGCGTGGTGGCAGCCGTCGTCGTCGTCGGTGGCAATGATTTTGTGACCATGGGCATGAGCAGGAGCAGGAGTAGGCGTGGCCCAACGATCACGGAGCGTCCTGGCGGCATGGTAATGGAGGGCATTGGATTCCAGTACACGATGCGCTATCAGCCGGGCTTCCATCTGCACAAGCTGTTTGCCCTGCCGCAGGAGGAGGAGGAGCCACCGGCGGCAGAGATGCCCATGGCCACACCAGAGCCGCCACCAGCACCGCCGCCAGAGCCCACGCCAGAGGAGGAGGATCCTGACGCGCCAGAGCCAACGATACCCATGCGCACGACATCCGCACCTGTGGAGCCCCCGCCAGAGGAGGGATCGCCCTCAGCATCACCATCGCCAGGAACGGATGAAATGATGCCCACCAGTCCGACGCCTGCGCCGCCAGAGACGAAGCCCACAAAAAGACCCACGATGAGGCCACCGCCAGGGCCAGGGCCAGGGCCTCCGATGCTGCCTGCTCCAAGCAGCAGCAAGACCTCCATTATGCAGCCCCAACAGACGCTCAAGAATCTGCTCTTTGGCTCGCCCATCGAAGCGAATCTCATACTGAAGCAGCCGAGTGCACCCAAGTCGCGGGGCAAAGGCTTCCTCAGTCTGTTCGAGGTGATCAAGTTTCCCAACACCAAGTGCAGCGTCTCCATGGGCGACATACGCACCATGGAGGGTGTCTGCTACCACGAGTTCGAGTGCAAGAGCCTGGGTGGCATTCCCACCGACAGCTGTGCCGAGGGCGTGGGCGTCTGCTGTGTCTGTGAGTGAAAGTTGCAGCAGTCCGAGAGGATTTCCATTTGCATCTACTTGTAATTTCTACTTTGGCAGTTGTCAACGGATGTGGCGATGTCACTGGCCAGCAGATCGTTTACTTTGAGAGCCCCAACTATCCGAATGCAGTGCGGGAGATGATGATCTGTGTGCTGATCCTCAATGTGCGCAAGGGAGTGCAGCAGCTACGATTGGACTTTCAAATGTTTGAGGTGCGACGAAGAAGAGGAGCGAGATCTGTAATCTGTGATCTGTGATCTTTATTGATGCATTATCTGCCCCTTTTAGCTGAGTCGCCCCACCAATGGCGATTGCCTGGACGATCAGTTTATAGTTTCTGGCCACAATACCAATTTCCAGATACCCACACTCTGTGGCATCAACACGGGGCAGCACAGTAAGCTCCTCAACATTCTCTGGCTACCAGCTCTGAGTATCAATCCCTCGTTTCAGTCTATATCCACGTTGGCGACTCCAACGAGGGCAAGGTGTATCTTTCTGTGTTTGTCAAAGTCTCTGGTGGGGCACGCTCTTTCAATATCAAAGTCACCCAAGTGGAGGAGGATCTGGCGCCCAATAATTGTCTGCAATACTTCAGCGAAACGGAAGGCATTGTCAAGTCCTTCAACTACGATATAGATGGTTCCATTGTGGACAACAGAGAGGCCACATATTTTGTGAGTATTTCCCCTATAAATTGTTTAAGCTTTGCGCTTCTATGGAATGATTTTTCTCTGCAGAACAATCTCAATTATGCCATATGCCTGTCGCGTATGCGGAATGTCTGCAGCGTGAGCTACAGCACCGAGCAATTGGGCGGCGATCAGCCAGATTTTCAGATTGTCAACAAAGATGAAGGTAAAGCCACATTCAAATCAAATTATTGAACTTTCCCTAAAGACTATACGGCTTTTTTTCCAGCCGAAAACGATCTCGTTTCTGATGGGCAAGCGGGCGCTGGTATTTTCAATTGCCCTGACGATTTTATAGCCATCAATTCGGTGCCGTTGTGTGGCGAGCGATTCAACGATGGCCGCGAGACTGAAGACTTTACAATGCATTCAACGGTGAGGGATACGGCCGCCGGTCCCATCATTCTGCCCTTTCGCACCGATGCCGAATATGTGGGTCGCGGCTTTCGTTTGCTCTACAGACAGGAACTGTGTGTCTGATCTGGGGGGAAACATCTCTCCAACTCCATCTCCATGTCGATTTCTGGTTCATATACATAAACCATAGCTGATGGATGGATAGATGGATGGATAGCCTGCCTTTCTGCCTTTGCCCGTTGTTTCGGTGTTTGCAAATAAAAAAATGGAATCTTTTACGCTTTGGTCAAAACTTGGGGGCATTTGATTTTGTTATGGGAACGACATCCATATCCGTTGCTTTGCTAGGGCAGCACCGCACTCTACACTCTGGCTGGTCCCCCCGTGTTAATGTGTTTTTTTGGTGTGATTTGGTGGCTTAGTTTTGGCGCCGCCCACCCACCGTCACGTCAGGAGGCGGTTACGGGTCTGGGGTCCTCCAGAGGTTCGTAGGTTCACACACCATTCGGTTCTCCTGCTCCCCACATTAGGAGGCATCCGCGTTGGTGTTTGTTGACAGGTTTATTTCAAATTTGCACATCCAAAAAAAATAGAAAAAAAATAATAAAATAGATACTATGACGAAATCTATAACTTGCCGCATCGCCATAGCGACGACTTCGACTTCGACTCCGACTCCTATATTCGTTCGTGCGATTTCTATGCTTAAATTTGTAATAAATTTGATTTTTTCCTTTCGATTGCAACGGACGCAAAAGCAACGGATGGATGTGATTTTTTTTTTGTTTCCCTTCTTTCCCTTCGTTTTTTCTGGCATCTCCAACTGTCTGTCTGTCTGTTGGTTGGTTCCATGATAAAGTCACAATTAACCCACGCCTTTTTCGTAGCGGTACCCTCTCGTGCACATACATTTGCATATCATTTTGATTGTTTCGCGATTCGGAGGGGGCTGAACCCGGCGACATCATGTCATGACTATCTATCCGCCGCTTGGATGACTGACTGTAAAAGTGTCGTACACTAGTCGCTCCAACAACAACTAGACCAAAGCAATCATCCACAGAGCTACAGCAACAACAACAACAACAAAAAATTACTTCTCGACCAACAATAGAAAATGAAAGAAACCCCCAAAAAACAAAATGCAAACAGCAAAAACCAACAAAAAGCAGCAAAAACCAACAAAAAAAATCACAAAGCATTATTGCATGGAAAAGTTTTTGAAGTTTGTCATCAAATGACGTTTTGCGGATACCTTTTCTGGGCACACACCACACGAACCCTTAGAGGCAGGCATAGTGGTGCCAGGATATTTATAAATAGTATTTGGAATTGAAGTTGTTTTAAAGAATTAGAGTGCAAGTATAAAAATTGTGGAACAGAAAACAATAGCAGAGTTGAAGCAAATGTCCGGCAGTAATTATAAACAATATTAAAATTTAATTTTTATACTTAAATATTTATGGGAAAAATTATAGAACAAAATTAATAAGAACTATACGCCTTTGCCTTCCTACAAATCAGAGGAAGATAAGAAGAAAATTACATTTTGTATGGACAATCCAGTCGATCTTTCTTAGGATGGTATGTGATCCTTTAACTGGCAAAAAAGTATGGAACCAATATACAAGAGAGCCTTCAGTATTATAATATTTACATATTTTTAATATTATGATTATTTCGTACTACATTTCTTGCATCATCAATCGTTTCCCCATGCATTTTCCCCAACAGTCCCAGCACACTGTACAAGTACCTTACCTCTCTCATTGCACACCAACGCCACGCCACGCCAGCACATAAATAAATAAAAACCGTAAGAAAATCTAAGAAAAAAGGAGACACAAAAATGGTTATAAAATAAAATAAAAATCCCTTCAGGGCGTAACGTGCACTACATTAGAAATTGAAAATCCACCGACACCGCCGACACCGCCATTCGCCGACTGACGACGACAAACAAAAAGACTTCAACGATGACGATGACGAGGACGTTGTCGGGCTGGAGACGACATCGCCCGCCATCGACATCGAGACATCGCCGCTGAGTCCAAAAGACAACATGAGAATCTTTTTGGCCAAAAGCAAAAGGCACAAAGAAAAACTCAAAGCGCCGTTTGATGGAAATTAGGGAAACTGAAATTCATTTTTGTGTTTTTTTTTGTTTTTTTTGAGGTTTGGTTTTTGGTTTTTTGGCCTGATTTTGTTGGGGGTGTGGGAACCAAAAGGGAACAACTGCAAGCGTGCATGGCAACGCCTTTTGTCACAGACTGTAACCTCCACTCCACTCCACACCACACACCACTCCACACTGCATTTGCATTTGCATAATTTAATCAATGGAATGAGAAATGAGAGAGGACAACCAAGCAAAAGGTGAAAACACAGCCATCATCAACACAGCAGAGCATAGCACAGCACAGCACAGGCTATATGCCATGTCGTGGTAATCAAAGTTAAATACCTGAAAGAAATCACAAGGAAATCTCTTGGAAATCTGTTGGAAATCTCCTGGTAGGCAACACACTTCATGGGGCTTTAATTGTCCCGCCGGTTCGGTTCGGTTCCACTCCACTCCGAGCACCCAAAAACAGTCATCGCCAGTGGCCAATCGAGAGGAGGCCAGTCCACTCCACACTGCACACTCCAGTGGCATGCCACACAGAGATCACAATCTGCCTCCCAAGCGCGGAACAGATCAATGCAAGGGGGCAGCAAGCCAATCAGATTGAAATGGGACAAAATATTGGCAAAAATGCCAATAAATTTTTGACAAGACATTATACAAATGCTGTCTTTATTAAAAACAGACTCTGGAACAGACCACTGGACTGGACCACCGCATGGGTTTTGTTAATTGCACAAACTTATCGAACAAATACTCGTAAAATGCCAGCAAGCCAGCCAGCCAGCAGCAGCAGCAGCATTCGGCATGCGCCCCGTACCAGACACAGACCCAAGACCCAAATAAAGCGATCAACGAAACGATCGAAGATCTCTTTGGGAATCTCTTTGGGAAGCTCCCTCTACTGCTCTTTCTTATCGCTGCAAGTCTATCTAATGAGCGGGGCTCCAAGTATTTCTCGTTTCTTCTGCAGCAATTAATTTATTAACTGGTTGGACAGTCGATCATTTGGCCGTTCGTTAATGGTTCTGTAAGCGGCATGAGGTCCGAGGTTCGCGGCGGTCCTGGCTACGGGCGGAGGAATCTTCTCTCTATTTAAATCCCAATCGATCGATCGATGATCGAGTCCCATAAACTGGCTGGAGTGCCTTGTCGTAACTCAAAATAATTAGTCATTGCGGAGGAATAAATGTGGAATGCGAATCATCAGAATCATCATCGATTTGCACAGTTTTTCACTACGCAAAAGGGCCTTCAAAATGATGTAAAATGAAGCACAGAAGTACAGGAATATAACACTGTATGCCAGCCAAGCAAGAGGGTTCCAGATCCCAGATCCATTTCCAATTACAGAAAAAAGTGAGAGAGAGAGAGAGACACTTGACCCCTGACCCAAAGAGCAAGCAAAGGGAAACTGCGACGACAATCATTATGGGGGCCAAAGGAATGGATTCGCAATGGATTATTATACGATGCGGAGGCACCCACTCCTTAAGCTCTGCGCTGACTTTGAAGATGCCACCCCGAGGGGTGCGGTACCCCTGGTACCACAGGGAGGTAGTAACCAAAGTGACATTGCAGCGAACACATCAAGTGAGCATTTTATGATTCACGCTTGCATTCAAAATCTCATCTCATCTCCCCAAACAAATGGCAAACAAAACGTCTATGAAACGTAAGTACCCAAAAGCAGGGGTATGAAAAGGGGTACGAGACACGGCGGGGGACTGGGGCTCAACTTCACGCCGTAATTAAACTGTCTTCTCGGTTTGTTGTGTGTGCCCGTAGTAGTAGTAGTCGTAGTACAGGCATTCAACCATTCAGCCGTCCAAAATCCATACCCAAGTGCCATTTAAAGTTTCTTTTACTTAAAAAATTCCCCCGCGAACACCTCATACGTGTGCCGCTCTGCTGATATGTATTTGTGTCGTTTTTCACACTATTTTCTACTAATTTTAACGATTTTGTTCAACTCAACGACGAATCGGTTCAGAGTCAGAAATGGAAATGGAGATGGAGACATGCCTTTTGGGCTCTGTGCTCTGGGCTCTGGGTCTTTTTTCTTTGGTCTTCCCACTGGCCATTTTATTGCCGCACTTTTAGCACATTTCGCTGACGCTGACGCTGTCGTTGTCGTTGTCGTTGTGTTGGCCATTTATTTACATGTGTAAAAATGCTAAGTGCCTAAATGCCTTCCCGCTGCCTGCCTGTTGTGCTGCCGGTCAACTTACAGTTCACTTCACTTCACTTCGATGGCAGATGGCAGTAGTGGAGTACAATGGAAATTGGCACATGGGAGACTTTTTTCTCTCTCTCTCTCCTACTCTTAGTTTGGGTATTGTTTTATGCTTGATTTAATTCAGAAATTGAAAAAGAAACGCTTGGGCTATGAAAAGGGAAAAGAAAGAGGACTGTGAAAGGGGAAACGAAAGGACTCGGAATTTATATCGGTTTAGATTAGCGTTCAATTAACAGATCTCTGCCAAAACTAATCCAATTATGTTTTTTAAGCCCCGAGTTATGGTAGCAGAGTAGTAGAGGACTTTGAATGATCTATAGACTCCCTGAAAATTGTATATTTTATACCATATCTTTTTGCAATAAAAAACATTTTCTAGTTGGAGTTGAAAGAACTTTAAGTATAATTTTCCAGCTTAAGCGCAGCTCCTCGATCATTTTGGACACACATTGACCTAGCCTCGGGCGGATATCATCATCCTCATTACCACTAGCCATACCACAGGCCAGCTATCGTGTACTCCTGGCCATCTGCAGCCGAAACGACGCATGTTAATCTACCAAGAAGTCTGCGCACATTCATCAAAATATCAACACCCAACCAAAAAAGGAGCCTTTCCAAATTCGCGGACTGCTGGCATCCCCATTTTTGGGGGAAATATGTTGCATGTAAAACATTCAAACGGGCAGCAGCGCCAGAGATAACAACGCGCGAAGAGAAGAGAAGCCAGGCTAGAGAAAAAGTCTAGAAGAAGACGAAAAATTAAATGGGGAAGAGCTCTTGGAAAATGTGCATAAATCGCGTGAAAAATGTGAAAGAAGAAACAACATTTTGACACCAAAAAAAAAAAAAGGAGCGGAGAGGAGAGGAACAACTCGGTAGGAAGAAGAAAAAAAAGCTTCGCGCAACTGCGACTCCGACTAGATGATGATTATGAATATGAAAAATTAATGATAGTCACAGCATGGCAACAGTTGCACGCACATCGCAGTCCGGAGTCCACGAGAGTGCAACGAGAGAGCGGGAAATGATGTAAATAGGCAGATTAAGCATACGCAACGTTGGCCACTTTGGCCAAGCCTTGTCAGCGTCAATTTTCCAAGGCTTATCCGTTAGTTACACACACACACACACACACACACACAGACAGAGGCACAGAGACACAGAGCCACGGGCAGCCAAGTGGCAGACAGCTTTCCACTCTCGGGGATTTTTAATTTTTATTACCATTTGCCTGATTTTTGCATTCAGTTATGGCTCTTACTTTGCATTTGCCACATTCTCTCTTTCTTTCTGTGGAAGTTGCGGCGGGTATGCGTGGATTTTTCATCGGCTCAGGTCACTGCAGCAGCAGCCACAGTTAAACTTTCTTTCTTGACTTTCAGGCCAGAGTCAGACTCGGAGTCAGAGTCTGCCTCTAATCGGCTTCCATCTTCTGGCTGCTGCTGCGGCTTCTTCTTCCTGTGGTGGTGTCACCGTTTGCTAGTGAGATGCGTTCCTGCCTCCAATCCAGCGATTAACTTTAGTCAGGTTTGCCTTACGTTTAATTGCCGCACTTTTATTTAATTTCTTAGCGGATTGGCCAGCGCTGTCTGCGTCTTTGGCTCTGGGCAAGGTTCAATTTTCCGCCTATTTTCCTGCACTCTGGCAGAGCACTGACACCGCTCTTTTCTGTGGCAGTTCTGCAGGCTGCTACAGCTTAAAGACTAATTAAGAATTGGCAATTAACTTGCAGATTTGATAAGTCTTTTACGCCTGGATGGGTTATGGGTTCGGTTTGGGTTTTGGGTTTGGGTTATGCCTCGGGTTAAACGGTTGTTGACACTGCCAGCCATTTTTTAATGTCCTGGCATGGTCGAGGGAGAGCAGCAGCTCAGATTGTCCATTGATGGGATTTATCAATAGGTTTTAATGGCCATAGCTGTACTCCATATGAAATGAGGATTTAAGTGCCAAAGATATGATGGGATTAAGACATCGTTTAATACAAAGAATCGATGCTAAAATCGATTTTTAATTGATTTTTAAACTGTACAAGAAATTTTTTATAGTTGTATGCATACAATGCTATCATATACTTTGTTATTATGTGCGATGATCGACTAATTTATATTTATATATATTTATTAATTTATTTACTATTTATAATTTAAATTTATAATTTATATTAAAATCGATTTTTAATCGATATTTTGGAGACAAATGTTTGATGGAAGAGATGAGAAAAGTTTAAAAAGGAGAGAGAAAATAGAAGACAGAAGAGAAGACATCGGATTTTGTATAAAAAAAAGAAAATATAAAATAAATTCATATAAAATAAAATTGTTATTCCACGATATCCATGAATATTATAGTATCATTAAGAATCTAAATTTGAGACAACAGAAAAACCCTTTAAAACAAGTCATGAACTTTACGATCATTATTGAACATCAGGGAACAGGGGGAACAGCGAAACTGTATGCCATAGTAAATATCTATATAAATGTATAAATAATCACATGGCATGCATGACGCATACCAGAATAAAGGGCCTTTCCATTACGTAAACCGTTTGTTCTCCTCGTACTCGTAAAAAGTACTTAAATTCAACTTGTTAGCTAGAGATGTGTTGGTGATGGAGCTCGACGCTGACTCTGACTCTGAGTGAATCTAGGGGCTTGGGATTGGGCGGCTTAGACTTGGGCTTGGGCTTGGAACAACAACAACAAAAAGTGCGCAAATCTTAACAAACGACAGCGTCATCTGCTGCTGCGCCTAGACTCTGACTCTGACTCTGCCTCTGACTCTTAGTTGGTTGTTCTCGTGTTTTGTTGTGGCTGGTTGTTGTTTTTTTTTTTTCGCTGTGTTGTCGTGGTTTAGCGACGCTCGTAAAACATGTTTTTTCAATTAAAAAATCTACGAAATGCATCACAACAGCCCGCAGTACAACACCAACATGATGCCTCATGGTCTCTCTCCCTCGAGTACTCTCGTATTCGTATTCGTATTCGTACTCGTATTGGTATTGTTTGCTGCAGGCACAACTTCAACTTAAACTCTGACTTGGATTCCGATTCCGCATCGTTCCGTCCAGGTCTTGGTCTTAAGCCTCTTCACTTAGTTACAAGATGAAGCCCTAACCGGAGGCTGCTCCTCCAACCAGCCCATTCTCCTCCCCTCCCCGCCCCTCCTTCCACCAATGATGATGATGATCCCCAGGCCTCCGCAGCTGCAGCGTGTGACTTTATGCGGCAATTGTTAATATGACAAATTAATTTGTTACCCGGATTTGCCTTGCACCTTAATGTTTTGTGCATTAGGCGGCGGTGCGGTGGGTTCTCTGTATATGGATACGGGGTATCCGAATGCCAACCGAATGGGAAAGGTAATTGGTCATGGCTCCAAGCCCCAAGGCCCTGGCTTGGATGCGTTCTAAGCATTTGAAATTTGTCTCTTTTTAGGGTCTTTTCATTTAACTGACTTTGGAATGCTTTTTTTTTTTTTGCAACCGAAAAGTTCCCAGAAAATAGCCAAATTGTAATCGTAAAAAATTGAACTATTTATGGGGTAAAAGTGGAGTAAATAAACTAATAGACTAAAACAGTAATTACGCGCAAGTGCATTAAAGCCATTGAACACTGAATACTTCGATTAAACCAGTTAATTACCTACTGATTCCAGCGATAATTTAATCAAATATCATTCCCATAATTAAAATCGATAGCTCAAAACCAACCCACACGAAGATCTTTGCCCCCCCCCATTTACCTGCCACTAGAGTTGACCCCACACAAAAAGTCTCCCCCTGTCTTCCTGTCAATTAATTGCCATTAAAGCATAAATAGCATAAACAATTACTGGGGGGATTGTCGAACATAACTAATCATAATGATCATAAACCACTATGGTCACACTGTCACAGTGCGCCAAAGTGTAGTACCGTTAGAGAGGTGACGCCAACGCAGAGCAGAAGTCACAGACGTCGCCGCTGCTGCCGCCGCCGATGCACAGTGGATGCCGATGCCGATTCCAAGAGCCAAGTCAAGGCAATAAATTTTCTATATGGAAAGACGCGTGTGGCAATCAACGAGGAGTAGAGAAACGAAAAAAGGATGGAGATGGGGAGTGCGCCCACAACAAAGAGCGGGCGGGGGATGGGTAGGGGTTGAGGCTCTGGATTTTAGTGGAGTGGGGAAGATTCCATAGAGCCAAGTGACGGTGCCACCAATTGCTTTCAATCAAACACAAACTCTGTCATCGATCATGCGGCTGGCTATAGCTGGCCGCTTGACTGCTCCCTGGCTCCCTGACTCCCTGACTCTGGGCTCTGACTGGAACCCTGACTGACAGACAGACAGACAGACAGACGAGACGAAAGACAATCGTCAAAGAGAGGTCGGTCTATCCCTGCGCTGGTGCTGGTGCTGGTGCTGCTGCTGTTGTTACTCCTTTGGGGCCAATAAAGCCGCAAAAGCCGCCTCCAGGGCCAGGCCAGGCCAGTCCTGGCCCCCGAGAGAAGATGCAGCGTGATGACAATTTGATTTGCATGCAATGGCAATGCAAGTGCAATTATTATGGCAAAAGGTGACCAGGTTTTCATCGGTTCGAGCGATGGTTTGTTCGGTCGCCCTCTGCATCTCTCGCCCCCTCCTCTCGTTTACTGGCTTTTGGGCTTTCTGGCTATTTTGCATAAATGTCATTATTGTTGCCGCTGCTGTTCCCGGAGTCCACATCAGAGTAGCAGGCAGTCAGAGAAGCAGCAGCAACAGGGAGCACCAGGGAGCAGGGAGCAGAGAGCTGGAGCTCTGGAACGGACACTATCTCAAACTGATTGACAGTTGAATTGAAAAGTTTGGCGACATTTTTCCTTATTTGATTTGTTGTTGTTGTAGTTGCTGCTGCTGTTGCTGCTGTTTCAGCGGTGCTTGCTTTGCCTCGCATCCTGGGGCTCCCTCCAGCTCAAAAAAAGATATGCAAAAATTGCGGAAAATATCTGTAGTTTTCTTTACATTTTTCTTTCGTTTTTTTGTACACTTTTTTCATGTTTTTCACATACTTATAAATGTAGTTCATAACTTTTTTCGGGGGGGGGGGATATTTTCAATATTCAATTGGGCTGATGGCTGACAAGCAATCAGGACGGAATGAATGTCTGCTCACGGAGTTTTCTCTTTTGATGCACTCTCAGGGGATATTTATTTCCATTATACCACAGGTTCATAATACAAATAAAAAGAAGAAGGAAATATATAAACTATTGCATGTACAGCAGCTGCATCAGTTTCGCAGCAAACTTTCTTTTTTAGCTGAAAGAATATGAGATAAAAAGGCAAAGTTCCTTTGCCCATTTATTCCTTCACAGATACAACCCATAGAAAGAAAATACTCTGACTATAAAATCTCTTGGCCACAAACACAATTCAGCTCCCGAACATCCCCTTCCCCCCATTCTTTCCACTTGCAGCATTAATTAGTCATTCAGAGTTGGTTTTTTCCTTCAGAGTTTTCCCCTGAATAATTACGAAACCATTCAAATGTTGCACTCTATTAACCCCAGCCGTACGAGGGAAAACCGCGAAACTCTTTGACAAATCACCCGAAAAGCGTTATCATGCCTCAGACTTAGCCTAAGCCAAGCCACCACATTCTAACGGTGGTCAGGAGGCAGGCTTTGACTTTGCCTGCGACTCGAACGTTTAAGCCACAGACACGACAGAGAGACAGACAGACAGACAGACGCAATGCAACATTATTGACAAATATGACAACAAAGACTGACACACATGCCACCAGCAGCAGCAGCAGCAGAAGCACAAGCTGAAGGAGACGGCAGACGGGAGAGACATGCCACCAGCAGCAGCAGAAGGAGGAGCAAGAGGAGAAGGTGGAGCAGGGGCTTTGCCCCAAAACTTCAGAGAGAAGAAGGCGGATAGGCTTTGCCACATAACTCCAAAGGGGGAGGAGAGCCTCTAACCCCCTACCCTGCCAACTACAATCGAGGGAAACACTCCTTGTTGGCCGCAAATGAAATGAGTTGACATGCATCGACAGCAGCAGCAGCAGCAGCAGCAGAAAAAAACCTGGCTTTGCCGACTAGCAGGCTGTCTGTCCGTCCCTCTGGCAGTAGTCCAAATGGGAAAACGCTTTTTGGACCCACCACCGAAATGCATTTTCACATAATTACCAAATGAGCCGGTGCCTGTGCCTGTGCCAGTGCCGCTGCCGCTGCCAGTGCTGCAAAAGTCGAAAATTTAAATAGCCCCAATGGTGCATGGTGGCATGGCAGTAAGTAGCAGCACTCCACTGCCACAGCAGAGTGGGGCAATGGCAATGGCAAAACCAGAGACGAGACCAAAAGTAGTCGAGGAGTAGAAATGAATGGCATTACATCGACAGAGCGACCGACCACAGTCCAGACTCAGCCAGAAGTTTAATTGCCAAACGCAGAAGAGATGCCGGCAGGAGCTGGACTTGGAGGAGTAGTGGACCAGTAGCCAGTAGTCGCCGCCGCCGCCGACGCCGTCGACTCGTCTTCAGGTTTTTGGCGGCATAATCATAAAATCCTTGGAGTTTAATAAACATTTCCACAGAATCTTTGGCATCGTTGGCTAACTCGTTTCATGGCGTTCTGCCTGGGCTTTCGGGCTCTCTAGCTTTCCCTTGCTCTAAGCTGTGGCTGTAGCTGTGGCTGTGGCTTTCGTTGCTTTCGGTGTGTGGCCTATGGCAGTCCGTCCAAGTCCAGTCGTTGACTCATTTATGACCCAGCGAACGCTGCTGCCAGCTCATTTGCTGGCTTTTGCCTGTAATTAAATATGAAAATTAATTTTTATGTTTGCTTCACAGCGATGACCAGCCACAGACAGAGCCACAGCCACAGCCACACATCTCACCTAGTAATTAAAAGTGAATATTCCTTTCTGGAAATTCCTCTCAGCCGCAGCAGAAGCAAAACTTCAAGTTCAAAGGGGTAATTCCCCCCTTCCCCCGATTGAATAGAGAGATCGATAGATCCCACTTCTAATTGAAATTTATGGCCAGGCCGAAAACAAGATCAAAGCGCAGTTTTCCCACAGAACCAACAGAGCGACGGCGGCGGCGGTGGCGGCGGCAGCAGCAGCTCCTTGACATTTATTTGTGCAGCAGTAAGAGGCAGTCAGTGGCAGGCACCTACTTGAGGCCACAACAATGGGGCGCCACACACAAAGACCCCCAGAGAGAGCGAGAGAGAGAGAGAGAGACAAGTCTGGGGACATAATAAAATAACTAATAGGTGACCCGAGAGATAGCCTTAAATGTCAATTCCCTCTCGTATGTTATGCTCAGTGACGTCATATATGCAAAATGCAACTTCCATGGGTGTGTGGCATGCATCATGCATCTCCTACAGCTACATTGTTGCCTCGTAATTAAAAATAACAGCAATGCATCATCGATTCGAATGACGTTGCACCAGCAGCAGCAGATGAGAGATGAGGGTCCTCCCCGTCGCCCCCGTCCGTTCATGCCTCTCTTTGATGCACTTGACATTTTCTCCAGTAGATTTTTTTTGTAATGGGGGTCGCCCTTTTCCCTTTTCAGGCATCGTAAATGGTAGCCCCGCCAGCTTTCCGTTTTGTTTCGAGGAAAATAATCATCCAGCCAGCCAGCCAGCCAGCCAGCAGCAGAGTCGCGTCTGTCAAGCACAGACAGAAACCACGACACAACACAACACACATATGTATGTGGATATGGACACACTTTTCTCTCCAGTCATAAAAATTAAGTTGCAAAAATGCACTCTCCGCCACACCACCCCACAACAAACGTGCAACAAAACACAGATGCCCATGCCACACTACACTCTCCATCTCCATCTCCATCCACATACAATGCAATCCAATGACGGAAGCTGTAAAAATACTTACGAGTGAGACTGTAACTTTTGTGACGACTTCAAGCCCCGCAATTACGTCAACAGCAGCAGCGAACAGCAAGAGTGTCATTATAATGATGATTAGAAAACTGTAAATTATTAATTTGCTAATTGTTTGAGAGAAGAGAATACGCTCCACCTCCACCTCCCCATCTGCAGCTACTACTACTCCCAGCAGAAGTTGGGAAGGGAATCTCCATGCAGAGAAGAATAAAAGTTGAGAGAATCTTCAATTGCCGCAGAAGAATAAA
This sequence comes from Drosophila obscura, assembly GCF_018151105.1. Taxonomy (NCBI): domain Eukaryota; kingdom Metazoa; phylum Arthropoda; class Insecta; order Diptera; family Drosophilidae; genus Drosophila; species Drosophila obscura. The sequence goes on from NW_024542828.1 coordinate 10,197,253, forward strand.
AGTGTGCACCTTTCAGCAAGAGAGAGAAAAAGTGGTAAAACAGTTGCAAATCAGAATTGCATCAGAGAGTGATTAAAGGATGGAGAGAGAGAGAGAAAACTGTTGATGTGAAAAAAGAGCTAAGACTTCTACTTAAAGAAAAGGCATCAACAGAAACTCTTCCTCATTAGCTATTAAGTACCTTGTATATACTGAATTCTAGCAGCGAATTAAACGCTGGATAAATATCTTTTAAGTAGAAGACCACATATAGTTTACATACTATTTAATTAACTATAATTAAGAGAAGAATTAAATTGTGAAATAAGATTTAAAGCTTTAAAAATATCTATATTTTATATAAAGTGAATTTCGACAATTTTGCAACTCTTTGAAAGAGTTTTCTCTCCCAGGAATATCATATATCCTATACAGCAGCCAAACCAGACAAGTTCTTTCCAATTACAAAGCTGCCAATAAACATTTGGCAGCCTTGGAATACATTTGGCACCCTTTTAAAGCGGCATCTTATTATAATCCTCTAAATAGCAGCCACCAGCCACCAGCCACCACAGCAGCCACCACTAAAAGATCCACAGCCAAATTAAGGTTAAGTGCAAATAATAAACAGCAACAAACAAAAAACCATAAAAAATCTTGTAAAAAATAACTAAAATTAGTAACTAAAAAAAAACTTTGGCAGGCGGAAACATACAACACCATTCCAGCAGCACCAGTACCAGCAGCAGCAGCAGCACCAGCAGCAGCATTACTTAAAAGATGAACAGAGCTCCCGCCTCCTACCTCCTCTGTGGAATTTGAATGCCTCTCAAAACGATGCTAAACATTTTTTGGGTGCTGTCTTTTGGGTTCGTTTCAGGCATTCAAACAACATTCAAGCATTGTAAATCAATATTATAACTGAAGCTGGAGTTGTGCAACATGTTGTGGCACTAACACTACCATTAGCATTAGCATTAGAAACAGCCAACAAAACAAAACGAAACACACACTTGACACGTCAGGTAATTGACTTTTTGGCACAAATTTGCATGAGGCCCCCATAAGAGCATACAAAATGATGATCATAATGTATGGGTGGAATGATGATGATGATGATATTGGGGATGGGGATGATGGAATTTATCATCAAGTGCACTCGAGAGACATCGAGACATGTCCAATGCGAAAGATCAAAGCGAAAGTCAAAACGTGAACCATGAGAATACAGAAAAAAAAGGTTTCAATTGATTGTCGAAGGTGGAGATACCCTGGGCACAAGAAATGCAAATATATATAAATATCTAGAAATTGGGAGCACTGATATGTCAATTAATATTGGAATTTTCGTACAATTTGCCAGAGCTGTGTAGTGTTTCTGTATAGATCTGTCTACCCTGCCTTGCTTAGCCCATTAAGTAAGTAATTGTTCTGCTCATTTCACAGCACATAATACCCTTTGAATGTCCAACGAAGAACGTACAAAAATGTTGCCCATTCATCAAAGTTATTTCTAGAACTAGAATTGTATCGACTTGGCACACATTTCTCATATTAGCCACCAATTTTTTAATGGAATTTCTGGCATCTTAAAGCTGGAAACCTCGTTCAATTTATTGATTGCAGGCAGCAGCAGCAGCAGGTCCTCCCCCATAGTCCATAACCATTAAACATCTCCATTAACCTGCTCTAGTTGGCAGGCAGGCAGGACACTTGAACCCCCACCATCTCGACCTGGTTGTGAGGAGTCGAGAGACTCTTGGCTGCGCCTTGCCTTGCCTTTGCATTGCCTTTGCCTCGCCTCGAGGTGCGTCCAATAATGAAAATTTCATTTGGGCGGCTATCAGGGGGAGGGACTCGGTCTCGGCCTGTCCACCGTCTGTGAATCCGTGTCATGGCACAAATTTCCAAGTCGGAAGTGTCGGCATATAACAAAGTGCCAGCAGAACGGCAGGCTGCCCCTAGCCTCTCGATGGCTGCACCACCCACCACCGCACCGCACCGCACATTGGCATATCAATATGATTTCCTTTTCGTGTGGCAAGGCTGCATATGCAACGTAATATCCTCGCACTCGTACTCGTATATATCCTTGTAAATCGGCACACGCCAAACTGAAAAAACTTTACCTTCTGCCTTCTGCTTGTTGCCTTTTGTTTTTTTGTCACGTTACAATGTCCTGCCTCTGCCCCTGCCCCTCCTCCTACTCCTGCCTTCAGACTGCGCTTTTTGGCAGCACTCGCCGCGGGGCTTGGGCATAACCTTGTGGCAGAAAGAAAGTTGATTTGATTATTGATTGCCATTTTGTTTATACAAATTTTTTGATAAGGTTATGCGGCGTGGACCTAGGGGAGGCTCTGAGGGGTTGCAGGCATTTTAAAAGGGGTTAAAAAAGTATTTCTAGCTAAGTAGAATGTCCAGCTCCTCCGTAGGTTCCGTTTCCATTGGAATCTCCAGAGTTTATGGAACATATCAAAGGTTAATAATAGAACAGAAAAAAAAAACAACAAAATACAATTAACAATTATGGAAATGCCAGAAGAAATAAGAAACCCGTTCGCCGGGCCAATTACCACAACAGACAACACCCACAAAGAACAACAGCAACAGCAACAACCAATGGGATATGTAGGAAAAGGTGTGGATACCTGTCCGAAAATAACAACCTGTAACAGCATGCTGTAGCCATACATTTGCCTCCTACTCATCTCATTACCCACAGATCTGACAGATCTGACAGCGGACTCCGACTCCGACTCCAGCGAGTGACCAAAAGAGCAAACACAATTAATGAAACAGCGCTCGCGCACATTGGAGATGCCGAATTCGAATTTCTATTTGAATTTGAGAATTCGAGAAAACTGTGAAATGTTCGACGGCTTAAAAAGGTGTTAATGAACGAGAGACAGCGGGCCCGGCCCCCGAGGGGCATTTTTTGTGTTTGTGTGTGTGTTTGTTTCTTTAGAGACTCTTGTTGACACAATCGGTGATTTTTGTAAGTGGCTCAAAGAGCTGTAGAAAGAGCTGAAGCAGGAATGGGCACAATAAACAATTGTTCAAACTTTATGGAATGCCTGGGCTGAATCGCGTTTTTGCCGGTGTTGTTGCGGCAGCAGCAGCAGCAGGAAAGGTCAGACCCAAAGAGAGATCCGCAAAGGTGGGGTTTGTTCTTTGGGGAGAGACCCGAGACCCCACCTTCGTGTGCAAATCATCGCGAAACCATCGTTCGAATCTAATTAAAATGCAATTCATGGCGCGGAATGCAAATCGAAAATATTACCCAATAGGAAATGCATTGCATTCGACAGAAAAATAATAATAAAATCATCAGCAGCAGAAGCAGCACAAGCAGCAGCAGCAGCAGCAGCCACAACAAACAGCCAAACAGGGCAACAGCCTCTGGGCCAGGCCAAAAACAAAAACAAAAACAAAAATCCATACCAAATAATAATTCAACAACAAAAGAGAGGGAAAAACTGAAGAAAAAAAAATCTGCCACACAGTTACCAGAAGTCTCGTCAAACGGCAGCATCGCCAAGCATCAGCGGAGGCAGCACTGGCAGTGGCAAAGCAGTGTGGCAGGCGGCAGGCAGCGGCAGTGGCACTGTGGCAGGCAACAGTTTGCCATCTCATGCAGGCAGCGCCAATCCCAATCCCAATGCTGATGCTGATGCTGAATGCTGATCCAAACATCGAAGGCGTTGAAAATTGTCAAAGAACGCGCCGCAGTTTGGGGTGCACAGTGGTGCAAAACAGAGCGAAATAAATGAAAAAAAAACTAAGGGAAAATAAATATATCCATAGCACCTACAGATCTGAATACTTTCCTGGGAAAATATAGAAACTATCGATGGCTAGGGAGGTTTCATTTACATTTTCCTATCACCGATCTATTGAACAGATTTAAGCTAAGAATATTTAAGGATTTCTATGCATTAAAGACTGTTATTTACACAATATTTTATGCATTAATTTAATTAATTTAAATTCAATTTTTCCTTGATTTAAAATCAATATTCTCTTAATTCTTTTATTGATTGATTCCCTTCCGTTTCTATTAGTTCATCTCTTATCTCTCCCTTATTTTCTATGCATTTTCGCTGCACTTTCCTATTGGCTTCCACTGTTCCACGTAAAAAGCATCCGTGCTGGGGACTGGGATCCTATTCGATTGTAGTGGCAGTCATGATTCAAGGCATTCATCGCCCGACCGTTGCATGCAACCTCATCTCTCAGCGTAGCAAAAACGGTAAACCAAACAGGCGTTGCTTGCATTTTGGGAAATCAGGAGAGGGACGACCAGAGGTGGGCACCAAACCTCAAAAGTGCGCGCGCACCTTAAAAATAATCTTTATATACGTGTTGCATGTGCCCCCATCCAACCAGTGGAGAAGTGGGCATGGCAGGGCAGGGGGGGAAATGGTTACCAATCGATTTCGCATAACAACAGAAAACGAAACGAACGAGAAATAGGAATAGAAATACAAATACAAATAAAAATAAAGCGGCAGCATCCAATACTCTGTCGTACTCTGGAAACACTCATCGACATCGAAACATCGAAAGCCATCGAGACCATCGTCGTCATCGACTTGCAACTTGTTGACATTTGCAGGCATTCAACATTTTGGGGGTCCGCAATAAAATATAAGTGGAAATGCATTTAGTGGGGCAGCCCAAGCCTAAGCGGCAACCTGCAACAAGTGCAACCAGACAACTTTTCCAGCATAACGGGTTGCGGTCTGTGTAGGTCTTTGCTGTGTGTTCTCTCTGCTCCCTGCTGCCCAAAGCGATCTGTGGAGATATTTACATATGTATATTTTATGTGGAAAGATCTTTGGATCTTCCAATCACAAAATGGAACAAAAATCATCACCTAATTAATTTTAACTACAGATTAAGTGTGGCAGATACTATGTTAACCATCGACAAATTGCGTTCGAATCATCGGCAGCTTCTAATTGATCTTAAGTATCGTTTGAATGTGGAAACATCTTCTGATTTTACTTTATGGTTATCATATTTTGGGAGTCATAGAAGAATTCGGAATATTGGGAGATGATATCCCTATTGAGTGTGGAAATGCATCTTTGAATATCTGATATGATCTACAAATCAAAGAAGAATCATCTTATAATTGACTTTAACTATGGTTGAAGAGTGGAAAGATCTTTACATAAATAATAGATAAAAAGAAAAGTGTCAAGCGTCATGCGTCATGCAGCAACGCCCCTCAGTCGGTTGGGATAAGCATTGCACATCAACTGCCTTACAACAATTCTATAACCAATCATTAAGTAACAGCAGAATACTTACTAAAATAATATAAATAAGAATATATCCTTAGAGAACTATATAGAGAATTATATTCACATCGGAGGAGTAAAATCTTTCAATTAAGCCCAGCATAGTTTTTGGATCATTTTTCCGTATGAAAAATTCCACTTCTAACTTAATTTAGTTTTCTTAAGTTCCCTAGTTCTCCAACCTTGACCTGAGCGTACGAGTACAAGTCATGAATAATCATGCGCCTAGAGCGACTGCGATTGCGACACAAACCCTATAATCAAATGTATCACACCCACCACACAATGAGATCTGATTGGGTCGCTCAGAGACAGAGGGCCACCCAGCAAGCGAGAGAGACAGAACGGGAACCAATTAAGTGCCGGAAGACTGCTAAATTATTGCATTAACCCCTCAGCGAACGTAAAGCCTTTAATTGCAGAGAGGAGTCCCAGTGCCCAGTCTCCAGTCCCCAGAGGAAGCCAAATCATGAATGAAAGTAAACATCGCGTGGAATAACGAAACATAAATCACAAAATTAACCAAAAGCTTCGTTTGGGAATGAATATCAAAATCCTATTAATCAGGCAGCACACATTTCTTAGAGAATCAACGAATTAACACCCCAACACACACACACAACTAACTAATGCCAAAACGCCGACAAAAACGATGACGAAAACCCCAAAGTCCATCGCTGGTAGACGCCGCCGCCGCCAAATGATTCTGACACCCCAGCCGGCCAGTAGACATATCGTTTCAGTTCTGCTCTGATCTGATCTGGGGGCTGTCTGCCCCCTGCCTTCGTCTGTGGCTTTCGTCTGTTAATTGCGTCTAATAAGCGGTTTGGCGTTGTTCTCACAAAACGCCAACGCCACCGAGAAGGAAAAGGAGGAGGAGGAGCTGTAGGTGGAGTATGGGGCCTGACCATTCCATATACCATATACCATATATATATATATTCATGGCTATACCCATGATTAAAGTCGATCTTCGTCGTGCTCATTTGAATCTCCATGAGAGTCGGCTGCTGCTGCTGTTGCTGCTGTGGATTTAACTGGCGGAGAGCTGCCGAGGCCTGCTGCCTGCCTGAATGCCTGCCTGACTGCCTGTTAATCTCAAGATCAACACACGGGGCCTGCGCCTCCGCCTCTCTCAGACAGCGGCTTCATAAAACAAATATCTCTTCGTGTACGCTAACTAGTCGCCTCGTACCCGATCCTCCTCCTCATCATCCTCATCATCATCGTCATCTATAGAGAATCATCATCTTCAATCTCCCATCTCTGGGCTCAGTTTTGATTTCTTGCTCAATTCCGTTTGGGGCGTCAAGAACTTTTTGTGTTTTATTGATTTTCCTTTGCTTTTTTTTTTGTGCTTTGAAAATCTAATCATGCAATAAATTGGCCAATTGTTTGAGCCCAAAAAGCTTAGAAACATCTGCTCAGACAATGGATGGTCAGCAGCCCGGACAGAGGCCTCTCCTCTGCATGTATCTTGTATCTTGCTTGTGTGTTGGCACATGTTTTATTTGATGATTTATTCGATGGAGTAGTGAATGAATATCGAATATCGAATATCGCGCGGCCTGGTTATTGATAGTTGTTCAATGTTGTAATTAGCACGGCAGAACGGTGGGAGGTTTGTGGGAGGAGGAGGTAAATTGGGAGACTTAGAGGAAAGCAAATGGAATTCAGAAATTTAAACTCTCTCTTCTCTTTGTGCTCTAAAATAGCTAACATTTGGGGCAAAAGAATTCAGCAAAAAAAACTCATCCTTCTTTTTGTCTGCCCCCAAGCAAAGTCGTAAAATCCATCTGCATTTCGTAGACATTTTCCAATTTCCTCTGCAAATAAATGTAGATCTCTTTTCTGGACCGCATCGCTTCAAGGCTGTGCCTCAAATCTCAAACGACAACTTGTAGGAATACGAATAGGAGTACTCTGGTGGTATCTGGGTTATCGTTTGAGTGTTTTGCATTTCTTGGCCATTTTGAAGTTAGCCAACCCACAGAGAGATCTTATTATGTGGCCACGAGAGCGAGAGCCTCACAGAGCCACAAACCCAACAAAAAAATAGACAAAGACAAAGCCGGAAAACCACAGACTGGAGCTGGAGCTGGAGCTAGAGCTAGAGCTGGAGAGCCTCATCCGCAGACACAATTGATGGCACACCTTGGCACGATAAAAAGGAAAACTCAGTCAGTGCACAGCACAGCTCAGCGCATAGAAAACCAAAGAGACAAATATTTTATCCAAGCAACAAATAACCAAAAAAAAAATTTAAATCACGCCTAGGAAAAACGACAGAGGGACCGAATCCGAATCGCCATCGCTGGAGTCGAGAGCGAGAGCCAGAGCCAGAGACGACGACACACTTCAAAAAGATGACAAAAAACCAGCCAGTGAAAACCTCAGAGACGACGATGAGGACTTGAATGAAAAATCAAGTGCCACGAGGCATAGAGGGGCAGGCAAAAAAATAGGGTAGGGCTCCACACCACAGAGAGAAAGAGAGAGAGAGAGAGAGAGCAGCATCTCCCCTGTGCAGCGATGCGAACGATATGGCAGGAAGCTGCTGGCTGTTGGCTGTTGGCTGCCGCTGCTGCCAGCAGTCATCGTGTCGAGCAAATAAAATAAAAATAATAAACCAATTATGCACTTTGCCGCAACATTGAATGGAAAAATCTCCTTACTCTCTCTGCTCTCTGCGGTCTGAGGTTTTCTTCTTCGACGGTCAGTCGTCGACTAGGGCGAAAAACATGAAAATTAAATCAACAAAATGTGTAACTAAAAGATGACTACCATAGATACTCCGCCTCGCAAGATAGTTAAGCTAATTTAACTAAGGTCGGAGCGAGGAGCGGCAGAGCGCGCGAGATGGGTTTGGTCTGCAGTGGCAGGCGGCGGGGCGGCGATGCGGCGGTGCGGCTATCCCTTATCTGTTGGGGCAAGTGTATGCCTCCATGCCTCATGCTGTTGCCTTGTTTTGCGCAGATATTTTCGTTTGCCTGGGCGGGCGGGCATCTCTCGGGGGTCATGCCACAAAAGCAGAGGAGGTCATCCGCTGCATTCTCTGCATCTTGGTTTCACTCTTTAAAAACGTTTCACTCGTTGTCGTTGGTTGTCGTCGTCGCCGTCGTCGCCGTCGTCTTGGTTGCTAATGAAGCTTCCACCAAAACTCTGAGGCATTCCCCCTGGTTCCAGCCTCAAATCTAGTCTGCAGCTTCGATATTTGTTGCACATTGTTGATGAGGCACCGTTGATAGCCAGGAGACGCGCAACGAGGATAGAAGGCAGAAGGCAGATGGAGACCTGACGACAACCATCAGAGGAGGAGGTTTCAGGTCTTTGTTTATCGTGCATAAAGTGTTTAGTTGCTTTTTTTTTCTTTGGCTTAAATGCTCTTTCCCCCGCAGAGGAGTCCCAGAGGTTTTCTGTGCCACGCAGCATATTGATCGAATTTCGATTGGCACAACGCAAGAAATATGTGGAATTTATGGCGAACTCTATGGATTAAAATGGGTTAAAATTAATTATAGATTTTTGTTATATGTTTTCTTGCTCAGAGTATTCGCCAGTTCGTTCTCATCTCTCCAGAGATCCACAATATTACTTTCGTGTTTTTTCGCCTTTTGTTTCAGGCTACAAATTATCTGTGCAACTATGCAGCAACGCTGGGCCAGCACTTTTTGGGAGGTGGGATGGCCCATGGCCCAGCCCCCATCCTCCATTCGCCTTCCCTTCCGAAAAACCATGTAAATATGTGGCTGCAAATTTGTTTTGGGTCTTTGGGGTAATTAGTGCCCCCCTTTGCCTTTGGGGCACAGTGCCACAAGTGGCAACAGGTTGTTCGGTGACTGTAGGGCCTGTGCCTGTGCCTGTGCCTGGGCCAGGGTCTGTCTGGTAGGACTGCGAATGGGTCTTGTGCTTAAATATGACATTTGTTGCCGTTTTGTTTGATGTACACTCCGAAAAATGCATTTGCCACAAAATTATGCAAAATATTTGCTTAAAGGTGAAAGTTTGTAGGTTCATTTGTCGCTGGCTGCGGCTGCGGCTGCGGATGTTTTTTTTTTTTTTTTGTATTTTATTTTGGTGTTTTTTGCCGATGGATGATCGTTTTGTCGTTTTGCCTGTCAAAAGTTAATGGATTTGAGGCGAAACTGAAAGTTTTTGCCGGGTTATTTGCCATCAGCAGAACCTCGCAATTAGGGGGTGCATCACGGTGCACTAGGGGGCGTGCACCAGCAATCATAATGGGAGGGGTCTTTGGCACAGAGTTCGGTCCAGAGTCTAGACTGGGGAAACGAGATGCTTGAGACTTCAAGGGAATTGTTCAGCAGCTTATGAAATGCAATAAAATATAAAAGGGAATTCGAATATAAAATAATAATTTAAATTCTAGATTTTTCTATACTTCCTACCCCTATGCCGCCCTGGAAGATCATCTTTCTGTAATTCAATCCAATATACAATTTATTCTCCATATATCTTTGGCAGCCTTCCGCCAAGCGCCTCCGAAGACTTCTGTTTGCTATCCCCAGCTCCACTTTCAACACTCCCCAACAATCCTAATCCCCCCCAATGGAGTCACAACATAATTAGCATTCGAACGAAGCCGTGTCGTGTCGGTGGCTCCTTTTGAAGTCAAAAACTACAGAAATAATTAAATAAATAAACTGTCATAATTAATTTTGTGGGTCATCGGCTGAAGAGAGGCGTCGTCTCTCGCACAGAGATCACAAAAAAACCACACAAAGACGGACAGAGCGACAGAGAGACAAATGGTGACCCAAATACTCCTCGTACCTTAATAGCCTGCCCCCAGTGTGGAGCCCAAAAGACAAAGTCTTTACAGAAAATACCTACAAAATAAAATAAAATAAAACCTCAAAATACGAAATAAAATGTCGAAGATGTCGCCGCCGCTTGAGGGGTTGAGTCACACAGAATATAATCCCCTGCGCTACCGATAAACAGAGAAAAACACACACAAAATATTTATCGCTTCCGGATTTTGTGAAATGTCGTTAAAAGAGATCTAAGAGACAATTTCATATGCATAAATGGCCATAAATGTGTGGCTTTATTGATTGCCATTGATGTGCCAGCCAGCCAGCCAGCCAGCCAGCCAGCTATCTGCCAGAGCTACACCAAATGTCCCCAAATCCCCTGTCGGTTGTCAGCGGCTCTGTTCGACTCTCGAACTCTCTGGCTCTGGCTCTGGCTCTGTAGCTGTGGCTCGGCTCTCTATAAGTAGTTTATCTTATGGTTTTGATTGATATTCGTATCGATTGCGTTTTGCGTTTGACAAGTTTTGCAATTCGCCAACTTCGAGTGGCTGTTTGTGTGTGCTGCATGCAACCTGTTGCACGTAGCACCCGAAAAACGCTTGAAAGTTTGGTTCGATTCGCGATTCATTCGCCAATCGTTTCGCTTCAGTTTCGTGGTTTAACTTGAATTAAATACAAATACTCGTATATCGTTTGGAGATATATATAGATATATATATATATAAAATACATTTGCCAAATGTCGATGTGAATGACGATGAAGCCTGCCTGACAATGCTTTCGTGTGGCTTTGCCTTTGCCTTTCGTTTCGTTTCGCTTCGTTTTGGGCCTCTGAGAGCACTGAGAGCACCTGCCTGAGTCAGTCCCCCGAGTTGTAGTCGGAGTTGGACCTGTCCGCAGCATTTGCTACGCCTGTATGACATATCGCGATAGATTTACATTGAATTTCAATAACTGTTGCTTGTCGTTTGCTTTTGCAGTTTTTGGAGTTTTGGCGAAAAACATTTCCAGAAGATGAAGATGAAATGCAGGCATTAAGTTTGATTTCCAATGAGCTTTCACTTTTCACCCGGCTGTGTGTGTTTTCCTTTTGCACAATTTCCCATCAAACTCTGGCTAAAAATGGTGTCATGTCAGGAGTTGAGCTATAGAGTCGGTCAGGAATGATCATTAACAATTATATTTAATTCAAATTATCTCGAAATTCTGATTCTGCAATGCTTCCCTTTGCCTGTGCCCCTCATAGAAGCGTTCGCCTATAAAATTATTCCACTAACAAGTCGAAAGTTCGCACTTCCATAGCCATAGCTTCGTTAATTAGCCAACACCGGTGAATCCTCCGCGCGTAATTGATATCCCACCAAAATACACGCAATATTCGCCGCAATCTGAGCTCTGTGGTACTCCTCTTAAATGGCCGTTGAAATGTAAGAAATTTACTTAATGCGCCCCGTATAAACGGGGCTGAAACGAAGATTTCAACACACAGCCTCTGCCTCTGCCTCGTCGTCGTTCGTTTCCACATAATTGAGTTAAACTTTAAGACATCCTCCTTAAAAGTAAAATAAATCCTGCAAAAGTCTGAGAGCCGAAGCATCAGAGATAATTATGATGAGTCTTCCTCTGCCCATCTTCTGATCTTCGGTCGCTGATCTTTCCACAAAAAGAGAGCGAGAGAGAGAAGACAGGACCGAGACTCCATGAAGCTGTTGATTAATTTTTGATTTTGATTCTTCCACCGGAAATGTAAGCGCCGATCTGGACAGCATACGAAAAGAAAAAAAAACGTCGCTAAATGATAATACAGCCGTCGGGGATCGGATCGATCCGCAGATCGAACCAACCGCCAATAGAAGTCGCGATTCACACAAAAAACCTGCCTTCGGAAGCGGTTTCGAGCAGCCTTTCTGTGGTATTCCGACTCCGGGGCTCTGTGGAGTGTTTTTTGCTCAGCAAAGTTATGAAGTTTAAAATTTTAAAGCGGCATCATTTGTTGTGTTTTTTTTTTCCTTTGTATGTTTTTAGTGATTCTTTTTTTAGTCAGTTCCTTTTTTTTACTCTGCTTATGGCATGATTTTTATGGCAATTTTTGGTTCAACAATAAAGTCAAGTGTTTAAATTGAACGCTTTAATTTTTTATGGCCAGGTGTAAAGCTGCTTAAACATTTTGTTTATGGGATGAACAGATTCCCAATTTAAGACTGTAAATATTCAACATTTTGCAGGCTGTGGAGTTGAACATTTTGGCCGATTTATGGATCAACATTTAACGGCTGAACAGATACGCATTTTCTGGCGTTTCTGGATGATTATTTAGCGGCTCTATGGATACATATTTTGCGCTTCTCAGGATGCACCTTTCCACATTTTCTGACGCTACAGATTCCACATTTTCTGGCTATAGATATGCCACATTCTGTGGCTCTTCAGTTGCCACACTCTCTTTTCTTTTTGGGTTTTGGGTTGGACTTTAATGAGCTGCGACATTTGTCTCCTCGTCTGGCTCTTCACTACACTTCTCTGCGGTGGACTGACTTCTTCTACATGGCCTGACCTAATCTGTTGGCTGTTCCCGAACTAATTAGGCGACATGGCGGAAAAGGAGAGCAGAACGAACAGCAGAACAAGCGAGAGATAAAGCCACTGCCAAAAGTTCAGAGAAGATGCTGCGTTTCTCCCTTGGAGTTGCGCGGTTTGCCTTTGAGGAGCATTAATTTTAAGCACATTGACCAAACGAAACGAAACAAAAGCAACAAAAAAACAGCGCCAGGTCAGGCAGTGAAACGAGGTTTGCTCTGAGATGCTGACTCTCATGACGATTGCGTGGAGGAAGAGTAGGAGGAGGTGGAGGTGGAGGTGGAGGTGGAGGAGGCTGCTCCTCACGAAGCGCTGCTGCTGCTGCTGCCTTCAAAAGCTGTCAAGTTAACAATCCCCACAACACAGTGCCAAAGCCATTGCCAGTGCCAGTGCCACAAAACGTAGTTCTTCCAGTCACAGTTTCCAGTCCCTCTCGTTCCAGTTGCAGTCACAGACGCGACGTCCCTCGCCGATCTCGCTCGTATCTTTGCCTTTGCCTCTTGCACTCTTCCTCTCTTCTGTCGGTTAATGTCATTATCAAGATCGTTTGCATTTAATCTGCATAAACAAATCAAATAAAGTAAAAACCAAGCCGCGCAAAAGTGGCGCAGCATCAGCAGCCGCAGCCGCAGCAGCGCAAACTCCTGACCAAACGGATCTCCTGCTACTCCTCCTGCTGATGCTGCTGCTGCTGCTACTCCTTCTACCTGCCCCGTCCGTCTGTCCATGCGTCAGTCAACGACGCGTTGGTAATGCGGTAATTGTTGTTGCCTCTTCGTTGCAGCGCTCCACCAGAGGGGTGCTCCATGTTGGGGGGTGTGTGTGTGTGTGTGTGTGTCGGGTCGGGACTTGGACTCTTGGCGCTGGGCATCGTCATCAGAAATCGGCAACGCACGCAGCGGCAAATTAAGTAGAACAGCAACAGCAACAGCAGCTGCCAGCACGTGCAACGACTTGAGATACCCTGTAAAAACAGAAGATTTAGTTATAATTGATAAATGAAGCGAATGAAATAAACTTACCTCAGATTTAGAGGCTGCCACTTGCCAAGGGAGGGCAGCGACGACCCACTTCTGCTGCCGCCATTCCCATCTGCCATTGGGAATCCTCTCTGATGGAATCCTTCTTACTCGAGAGTCTGCCAGTCATCTCCTTTGGTCTAGAACTCCCCAAAAATACTCTTCAGTGGGCAACCTGATGATGTGGATCTCTCTCTGCTTGTAGCCTCCACACACCAAACATATGCCTCAAACGTACAGGGACAGAGCGTCGCGATAATGACCACCTATAGAGCACACGCAGCATACCACTGGCCCCCCCCACCACCCAAAGGAGGAGCAGAAGGAGGCGGCATGCGGCAGGCAGGCAGGCAGAAGGCTCATGAAAAATCTCAGCCAAAAGGGCCAGAGACTGGCTGACTGGCTGTGGAACCTGCTCTCATGCTGAGAGAGTTGAGGGTCTTGTACTTAGTTAAGGCTCTGCTCTGTGGGCTCTGTGGCTGATCGTCGCCGGCTGATTTCAGTGACGACCTTTGAAGAGGAGGCGAAAACACCATCCCATGATCCCATACGCAATACCCACAGGCCCTGCTCCTCGCACTGCTGCCAGCCAGCAAGCCACACAGCACTTTTCATAATCTTAGAAATGGTTGCTGGGGCTGGGGCTGGGGTAGAAATTGCACTGCGGATGCCGGGGGGCACTGGCATTAAGATCGAACCACGATCCATGCTGTGTGGCTCACGTTCGGCTCATAACTTTTTTACTTCTCTTTTGAGATTCCAGATCCCATGGAGCAGCCAGACAGCCAAGCAGCAGGTTAATGAAATGCGTTTTGGACCAAAGTTTTCAATGATGTTGTTTCTCCTTTGGTTCTTTCGCGATGCTCCCTCTCCATTGGGTCTGCCTGGTCTTGGTCCATCCTTTGGCCTTTACTGCATTCTCTTTTCGGGGCTCTGGCTTTGGCTGTGGCTTTGCCTCTTAATGTTTCAATATTCGTCGAAAGGATGAGATGATCAATGATTGTTGGCTTAGCGTGTGGCCATGCTCTCGGGATCGGGACCGGGATCGGGGTAATAAGTTTAAGTCATCGGCAGAAGGTAATACTTGTATGGTCATGGTCATGGGCTTAGGTTAACAAATTGTTTTGGGACTCAAAAGGAACAACCTGTTCAACGTGAGAGGAGGGCAGGTTCGGTCCCCCCCAAAAGATTGTGAATCACTTTATTAGGCATAAAAGGACTTTTTTGGGGATGGAAACTAATTTTTTGGTAGGAACTGAAGAGAGTAGAGGTCTATATATTCTTAGAGGCAACTTCTGCGATTGAATTTAGATGAATAATCTTCCTCAAGGAGTACAAAAGTCTCAGATTTCCCATTTTTGCCATACCCAATAATTTTAGCACAAAAAAGTTTGTAAATATTGAAGCAAAATAAAACTGATTGAAGGGTTAGAAAATGTAGCAAGGATTCGCATACAAAAAACAATTCAAAAATCCCTCAAAATTCCCATCCAACTTCAGTTCCTGGAAGCTACCGCCTTAAATCTTTTCGTATGACTCATCAGCAGCAAAAGCCAAAGCCAAAGCAAACCAAAATCCAAGCCCAAATAGGCGCAAACACACACCGCAACGCAACGCAGTGCGCAAATCTCTTATAGCCTTCGGGGCAATCTGTCAACTGGCGTCAGACGATCTTTATAGGCAAGGCAGAGGAGAAGTCCAAACAGAAATAGATACAGATACTGAAACAGCAACAGAAACAGAGTCACAGAGACAACAACTCAACTGCAGATGAAGGAGTGAAGCGAAGACAGGGAGAGTCAGAGTCAGAGTCAGAGAGAGCCCCCGAAGGCGATTTACACCGCGTTACGCGGCCACGTCTTCTGGTCTTGGTGTCTTCTGGTGACGATGAACCGCAAAAGTGGGACTGGGACGTGGACTGTGGCTGCTCCTTAGCCTTCTTTCTGCTTCAAAAAAAATAAAGGGGGGGGAGGGTTCTCTGTTTCTCTTTTGGCAGCGGTGGCGGTTGGCTATCAATTGCCCAAAAACGCTGCACAAATTGAAACGTTTGACTATATTTGGGTCAGTTAAAGTGATCACATTAACAAGTCAATAGGAGTGCAGCATCCTTTTAGGGCATTGCACGTCAGACCCGAGTCTCAGTTGCGAGTCAGAGTCTGAATCTGCAGTCTGCGGTCTCCTCCAGTCATCCAGTCCTACAGTCCTACAGTCTACAGTCTCCAGCCTGCAGTCTCTAGCCAGGAGCTAAACTCTGAATCTGAACTGAATCTCTCTCGGTATCTCTGAACTGTGTGCTGTGTGGATGATGTCGCCAAAGTGTTGTCCAGGGACGGGGGTGGTGGTGCTGGTGCTGGTGGTGTTGACACAAGCAGATTGATGTGTACTGGTTTCCCCCCATGGTTTCCAGGTTTCCAGGCCCAAAAGGTGAACCGCAGAGCAGCGCAGCGTGAGAACTGGACATGGACTTGGACTGGAGGTTGGGTTGGGTGTGTGCTCAAGGGACAGCAGAGCAGCAGATACTCTGGTATCGCTACAGATACAATGTTGCATTTACAGGAAAAGTGCGTGGAAATTAAGTTAGACAAGAGTTAGGGATGTGCCAAGCTAGAGAAAATGTGTATACTGATATCGATAATATATCGTTTGGAGTGTGCCGAGGGAGAGGAAGATGGGGATAATAAATGGACACCGTAAAGAATATTCATGGATGCGTTTTGTAACTTATTCAAACATCAAACTAATTAGGGATTATTTCAAATTACTTAGCTAATATCGATAGAAAATCGATAACATTAAGATGTGAAATATGGTAATTATGATTGAAAATACGTACTTACCGCATTCAATATAAAAATATTATATAAATAAAATTCATTTAAAGCACTTTCGTGGCCTAGTGTACTTAGTATATCCACCAAATATCTGCCATCGCTAAATATCGAGCGCATTTTACCATGGGGCCCTTGGCATGTAGTCGAAGTGCCGTCTAGACTTGATGAAATTAGAAGATTACGAAGGTGGGAAACTGGTTAGAGGGCTGTGGTTGTGCTCCCTGCCAGATGATGTTAATTGGATATCTAAAGATAGTAACCATAACTTAGGGGGGGGGGGGCTGGCTACCTTCCATGCAGTAAAGTAAAGCCCCATATTATCCGCATTACTCGCTAAATATGTGAAATGTTGAGTGATCCTCCTCCGAGGAGAGCGAGGGATCGATCGAAGAGCGGAGAGAGCAGAGAGGAGAGCAGCGAAGGTTGCTGCAATGTGTGTAACCTTTAAACCGTTTAATCTGACAAAGGAAATAAATAAAAGAATTAACATTTATTTTTAAGTACGCATTCAAGTATGTGGTGCCTGGCCGGCCTCTCCTCAAGGAACGATGATGATGATGATGATGATGACGGCGAGATGAACCACCACCAAGAGGAACAGGAACATCTCTGGATTGTGGGTCCAAGCAGCAGAACAGCAGAAACAGCCCAACAGCAGAAAGAGAGAACGGGAGAGAGAGCCATGTCCGAAGCATTTTTGAAACATGCGAATTGCTTGTACGTGACACGCAACAGCAAAGGGAACCACCACAGAACACAGGCCAAGGAAAAGGCCAAAAGGAGTGGAGGAGTGCGATTCGCAGGAGGCAGGGCAGGACAGAACAGGACAGGGCAGGACTGGGCAGGGCAGGGCACCCAAACACACAACGAACGCAAAAAAAAAAAAACAGAGAGACGACCGACGACCATGTCCAGTCAACCACTTAGCCATGAAAGCGGTAACTACATGCAACAGATGAAGCATGCGCTGGGGCATGCAGCAGTGGCAGCAGCAGCAGCAGCAGCGGCTCTAGCAACAACAACAAAAATCCAAGGTAAGGCTGTGGCTAAGGTAAAGGTAAAGCCCAAAAGGTAAAGGCAAAAGGTAAAGTACTTGGAATGTGGCCATCGAAGGCAGCAGCAGGAGCAGGCTGCAAGGAGCAGGAGCCGCGGCACGTCGCCTTGGATCACACAGAGTGACTGCATCTTAGCGGACAATGGCAAACAGTGGATTAAATTTGAGATTTTCTTAACCCAAAGGCAAAGGCAGGTCAAAATTAACTGGAAATGTGGAAATTTCAACATTTTCCATAAGTTTTCTTTGGGAAAAATTATTATAAGCATTGATCAAGAGATATAAGGATGGGTAAGTATTCCTTTCAGAAATGTAAGGCTGATCCTGGGAGCTTTCCTCTGCGTACTTGCACGCTCTTCTGCAGCTATCTTTATGTGGGGGTTCTGCAGTTTTCTTCACTTGTTTCCCTTATTCTTACCACTGTGCAACTGATGGTCAATGAAATTTATTTGGTGATGCTTGAGCGAAGCGTGAAGTTGACTGCCGCAGAAGCCCCCGCCGCCAGACCGAGACACACACAACACAAAGGAGACACACACTACGCCGCTCTGCTCCTCCTGCTGTAGTCTCTCCTCGTACTCCTCCTCCTTCTCCTGCTGCTGCTGCTGCTGCTGCTGTAGAGTCTGCACCATTCCGCGTTCAATTTAATCGCGCAAATAATATGCTTCAGAGTCCCAGTCCCAGTGCCAGGGTGTGTGCTTTTCGATTGGCGAATAAAAATAAGTAAATATGGAATAATCGTTATGTGAGGGGCTGGGCTGGCCGGCTGGGCTGGTCTCAGGCGCGACCACTACTACCTTATCGCCGGCCAAAGATCAGAAAGTGTGTGACCCATCGCGATCCAAGCCAAACTCCCTCCAATGCTTTGCTTTGCATTTCTCAAGAATTTCTTTTGGGGCCAAATATAACGCGTACAACCTGTAGCCCAAGACCAGACCAGTAAGACAGTCAGAGTCAGGGGTCTCTGCGTTGTTTTTTTTTCGAACCTCTTTCACTTGTGACACTTGTCCGCGCGTCTCTGTGTGTCTGCGTCGGCGGCGGAGGCAATTTCCAGTCGCCAAAAATTAAGCTAATTTTGTGGGCCACTTATGTATTGAATGCCAGAGAGACAGACAGCCAGCCAGCCAGCCTGCACAGCATCTGGTGGGATAATCGGCAGAGTTGAAAAGGCAATTACATGGCTGGCCAGGCCAGGCCAGGGCACAGTTTCGAGTTGAGTTCGCGAAATGTTCCAATTTTTACTTCAATTTAATTGGCTTTTACACCCAAACACTGGACACAGCAGACTGCAAACTGGATGCTGGATGCTGGATACCTGGAGGATGTGCATGTGCATCTCCTTCAGCCTTCAGCCAGTGAGCAGCAGCAGCACGTCGCTCGAATCACTCAAATGTCACCATAAATTCCGCGCATGCGCACACATTGGTATGCCTATTTTTGGGTTCCATCCTCGCATCTGTAGAGTTTTGCTCTGGTTACCAGACTTCACATCAGAGCTGAGCGGCAGAGAGATCTGCAAACAGATCTCTGGAGCTATGTGGCACTGTTTGCACTGACTCTGTCTCTGCTTTCATGGTTTTCCATGGCTTCCATGGCTCTTTGCCTCTTTGCCTCTTGGCGCTTACAAGTTGCCTATTTTGGGAGTGGCGCCTTTTGCAGGCCACTCCACTCACTCTCGTCCGATCTGACTCTTGGCTTTCCTCTCATTTACGCCGCCCCAAAATGTGCCAGAGTGTGAATATCCAATTAGCGTTCGAGCCTCCACAAATGGTCATGGGACTCCCAAGTGGGTGGTGCTGCTGCCTGCCCGCCTGCACGCCTGCCTGCTTCCATGAGATGTTTTTTTTGCTAGATATGAGCACATGGAAAAGGTCAAAAGATCATTGCGGAAGGGAGGATATTCGAATGGCCCAGTTTCGTGGATCTCATAATTGTAGAGTAAATTAAAAATTATTTCCGGTAAACATAACTTCCAGAATTTTCAACATTTATTACTTTTTTTTGGCATTCAACTCAGTAAAGGTTGGTGGTTGGTAGGGTATAATTACCCAAAAATCATAAAGATTCAAAGGATATTTAAAGTAGAATTTATACACATAAATCCCTATAGGTTCTGCCCCTATATCATTCCCACTTCCTTTTCCCAGCTCTCAGCAAAAAAAAAAATCTCCCAATTTATGTTGTGTATGTGCCAATAACTAGCCACAGTTTAAGTCAAAATTACGCTTATTAGTGGCAATCAAAACGGCGCTGCTTGACTTCAATATGGATTTCCATCAATCAAACAGTCGGACATGGGGAGACTGGAGAACACGCCTCCTCCCTCTCGAACGCTCTCTGAGTGGCAAAAGGAGAGTCCGCCGCTCGATTATATCACACAACAAATTAATAGACGAGCGACAGAGACTGCGACAGGAGTTGCCATGGACACGTACGGATCGGAGCTCGATCATGTTTTGGTGTGTGTGTGTGTGTTTTTTTGGGGGAGAATTGAAAGTAAAACTGTAATAAAAAACGCTCGCAACAAATTTGCACGCACCAAATGCAGGTGCAAAAAACTATGCAAGCCTATTAATTAGATCACTGGCTTTATGGGCATAGCTACACCATATATCTTATGTCTGAGCATTCAACATCTCAAGAAAAAAAAATGATAGCTAGTCTCTGTCTCCGTACAAAACCCGCATCATCATTGCCAGTCGGAGGCGCAGTTGGAGTTGGAGTCGTCATCGTGATCTCTCACGTGCTGCTGCAGCGGCTGCGGCTGCTGATCCCCCCACAAACGAACGGACGGACGGACGGAAAGGCGGCGTTTTGATCTTTTTTCGAATCGAAAAGCCACCAGGCAGGCAGCACCATGCAGCGCCTCCGCTGGATACGGGGTCCAGTCCGAAGCGATTGGCGTTAGATGGCGCCTTGTCTACAACAAAATGTTTCGTTAATACCAAATGAGCAGCCAGATCAGCAGCAGCAGCACCCATAGGAATAGCTCTCTTTTTCTTCTCGTTGCAGTTAATTGAGTTATCGTCGCCGTGGGACATGCTTAGAGCTGTGTGATGTGAGATGATGCACCCACCCTCCTACCTGGGGTAGATCTAAACTTAAAAATTACTTAAAGTATAGATTGGCTTTACTTCAAGCAAATGAGCCACAAGGTAAAGTAAATTGGGGCTCACCTGAGAAGATCCGCAGAGTAAGTCCTTCCTTTGATGATGAGAAATCCTTTTAATGGGCTACCACTGGAGGAGTCTGCCTTTGATCCCTTTAATAGCACCATAATGAGCTAATAACGAGCTCAATCAGGGCATCCCCTGTGGAGAAAATGGAGCTGATGGACCACAGCTGAAAAATAAAATTAATTTTATTAAATTATTTTGGCAAATTAATTAAATTTAAGGGTCGACTGAATGGCAATTTTAGAGCTTTTAGCAGGTAAAGGCCTATAAATCTTAGGCAGCTTGTTCGTTGCAAAAGCATAGGGAATTTGAAACCCTCCAGACTTATAGCTGCACCTCTCGCCAATCAAATCACAAAGTTTGAATAGATCCAGCCAATATTTCCATAATTAAGAGCCCTTCCCTTAAACCATTTCCATTCTCTGGCAATATTTTTCCTCATTTTGTGCATCATTAAATCCGCTCACAGCATAATGCCATTTATGCAGCAGCAATTGTCATTAAATGGATGGAAAATCGGCTAATAACATTAAAATATTTCGGTTTAAATCAAAAGCGGAATAAACCACAAAACTCAAGACTGGATGAGACTGAATGAGACTGAGGGATGCAGACTGCGCAGAGATCATTATACGAGTAATGATGAGCTCTCTGCGCTGCTTCGCTGTTTGTATCTCTTGAAGATTTCCAATTTCGAAGCCCAATGGGATTTCCAATTGATATTTGTCTGCGACAGAGAGCGACACAGGAGAGAGGAGAGATCTCTGGCTGGAAAAAATAATATTTACACAAAGTAAACGCGCATTCAGAAAACAGTTTAAACAATAATCGGTAAGCGGCGATCAATAAATGCAACAGACAAACGCAACGCAACGACGGCGACGGCGACTCCTTCCTTTACTTCTCATCTCTTCTCATTTGTGACTCTCGTCGACTGGGGGGACCGCTCCTTTCCATCCCATCCCATCCATCTGTGCAACTGGTGGACTCTTCTTGCGTTGCGGTGCCACCAAACTTCTCACGCAGTTTTGTGTGGAATGCTTTTTTCTCATTTAAGTTTTTTTTGTTTTGTTTTTAATTTTTCTGCTCAAACGAACGACGGAACGCAACGCACGACGTTTGTCGATATTCTTCTGCTCGCTCGCTGCAGCACTTTTCGAAAGTTTAAACGTTAACAAATCTTTCAAGAAATCTGAGTTGGAGTTGGAGCCGCGGCGAGCTGAGCAGAGCCGAGCCGAGCCGAGAGAGCTTAGTCTTTCACCTACTTGAAGAAAGATGGCGGAGGGAGGGCGCTGCAGATCCCTGGACAAGTTTGCGTTTTAATTACACGCAATGTTGTTGCCGAAGAGAACTGGGACTGTGACTCGGACTCGGACTTGGACTCGGACTGGCAGTGGGGGGACTACCTTCCTCTGTTTGAAGGTTCCATCCTCCTCGCTGTTTGAATGCACTTGCACTTGCACTTCCACTGCCGAGCAGCGACGCGACGCTTCGTTGTCGTTGTCGTTTTCCAGCCGTTTGTTGTCATCTCTTGCTCAAGTGCTGTGTTGACTCTCTCGTTGTCTGTGGGGCCTGTTTGCATTTAGCAATTAGAGTCCAATGAAGCGTATTCCTGATTTTATGCATTATCGACTTAATGCCATTCATTCGCTGGAGAGTAAGTAGATGGCGGAGGAGTAGGAGTTGGAGTAGTAGTAGGAGTTGGAGTACCACCTCTTAAACGTGAAGAGTTCAAAGTTCTTTCCGCTCGGTTGATCATCTTCTGTTCTTTTCCCACTCGGATTCCTGTTGACATTATTGTCATTAATTTTAACTGGCGAAAAACCCTTGTAACATCCCATAAACAAATGAAAAACACACACAACCCATCACATCGGAATCGTTTCACAGATCCTTCTTCAGCTCCAACAGCGACGACAGCGGGCCTCTTGTCTGTTGGCAAATGTTAATTTTGTCTTTTGCCAGTTAAGCGTGTCGATTTTTTAATTAGTCGCCATCGCCATCGTCGTCACAGTGATTTATGGTCCAGCCAGCGTTCATCCAGCAACAACCCAGCAAGCAGCAGCGTATCAGCCGTAGCAGCAGCAGCATTCAATATCCCCATTCCAGGCATCCGCTCTCTGTGGATTCTTTGGTGATTTTTTTCCTTAAGCTTTTTGAAGTATTGGCTTAGCTAATAGGCGCTAAAGGAGAAGTTGCTGATGGAGAAGGAGAGAGTCTGTCGTCTTGCTTATGGAATCTCTCTTCTGCATAGTTTCTCCACTCCACACCACTCCACTCCACTCTTGCGCTGCTGCTGCTATTGATATATGTATGTCCAGAGATCCCGACAGACTCCATGGCGTTTTTTTATGTCCAAAGGCAGCGCAAGCTCTGGCAGGTCCCGCGGTAATGAGAAGACTTGTTAGAATTTCATAGATTTTATGGAGTATTTTTGTACAAATTATGAACCCATGTTCCACGGGTCAAACTATGCGTAAAAGTTGGGTAGATTGGAAAAGTTAATGGAGATTGGAGTCCTGGGGTCACACTCTGGGGTCTCTCCTAAGATCATGTTTTAAAATTAATCAATTATTTATCGAAACTTATCGAAAGCTTAAATACTTTTTAACACCAAATGCATATGAATCAGAGTTAAATTAGGATCCTAATCGATTATTTATCGAAAGTTTTCGATTATTAATCGATCAAAAAAATTCTTGTACTACGAAATGCACATAAATCGCACACTAGAAAAATTAAGCATTAAAAAAAAAAGATCGTTTACTTATAGCAAAAGAAAAAAAAATAATAATGAAATGAAATGAAATGAATCCCTATTAAATGCAAGAACCATAAGAAACAAGCTTGAAATACAATTCTAATTAAATTTCAACAATAAATTCTGTTCGTTGCAAACTCCGCTGGAGTTCACTGCGAGATCATGTAGCATGTAGCAGCAGCACAACTCCTTCTCATGGGGGGGGGGCACTGGCACTGGCACCCAAACCCAAACCCAAATGCAAGCGCAACAAGAATCCCAAACACAGATCACTCGAGCCATATTTGACGACAAACCAAACGATTGCATCAACATTTTTGCGCTGAATCGTTACAGTTTTCGTTTGCAGTCAGTCAGTCAGTCACACAGTCAGTCACACATTTCTTGGGGTCTTATGACAATGTCTTGTTATTGGAAATACTTTAAATACACTCACGCAGTACCCCGAGCAATTTTAATGCAGTGAAAACCATTTGATGGAATGCCTAGAGCGACGACTCCGACTCCGAGACTCCGAGACAGTCCGAACATGCAACAGACGTCTCGAATAACGAGGCAACACCTTTTGGCCTAAAAGTAACACATCGTAAAGTATCTTTGGCCGTTGGGTGGAAAACATAGTTGGAGCATAAATCAAATGGTTGACAGATGATGACCCCCGAAGATCCCAAAGACACCCCAAGACCTTTACTCTCACTTTTCCCCACCACCAACCAAGCAACCAACCATCAATGAAAAGGCGGAAACAAGAAGCGCGGGGGCGTATCTCACAAACAAAAGAAAACATGTCCAGCATTAATATGCAAATCGATGGATGGCATGGCATGGCATGGAATGGACCATACCCATCATAAAAGACGAGAAGTGGAAGGAGGAAGACCACATCATCTCCGCATACATTTATGTGTCACTGTGTCAATGTGCGTGAGTGTCAGTTGGATCGTGGTAACTGAAAGGTAAGTAAAAGCCAGGTTCCGGGTGGCTATACATAAATTGTTAGAGAGGAGTGCGTGATGGAAACAATTCAATGATATGAAAACTTAATAGGAATTTAAATATGAGAAAACAGTTAAAACATGAGACTCAAATCAGGGTAAAGGAGAGGGTTTTAAGGGCTCAGGGTAGAAACTCATAATTTTAGCCCATGCTATTTACCCATAATTCGATTAATTCTTTTATTTTGTTTGAAGGCATAAACTACCTTCAATCAGCGGCTGGCTCCGGCAGTAATTCACGCAAATCCCGCAGCTAGAACTCTACACACCAGACAATACACGACGACCCCAACGATACACGACACATCTCTGTCACGTTTCCATCTCTAGATCCATTGCCCCTCCGCTGCGAAGAGACCTGCTGCTGCTGCCGCTGCTGCCTGCTGCTGACACAACCCAAAACCAAAAACCAAACCGAACTGCCCCATCAACGACAACATCTTAAGCTAATTTGTCACATAAAAATCATATATATGTAATTTGCTTGACAACCAAAAGTGGACACCGAACGTCACGCGCCGCCTGTTGGTGCAGCAGCCGCAGCAGCAGCAGCAAAACGCCTCCATATTGGTGTAGGCTTTTGTGGCCCAGAGAGAAAGAAAGAGCTGCAGATGGTGGTTGGAGCTCCACAGAGATCCACTCACGTATGTACATACATGTATAGTATATGATGGGATCCAGAGTTGTTGCATGCATTTTGTGCTGGTGCTGGTGGTGTCGGTGTCGGTGTCCGTGTCGTCGTTGAGTAAGCGTTTCCTTAAATTAGCTGCACTTTGGATGCACCATTATATGCCGGAGACCACTTGATGCCACATCGTGGCACATCTTGGTCTTGGGACATTGTCATCATGGCCATTTTTGGGTGGGCATTAAGTGCCACAGAGTTTTTTGATGGAGTGCTGATGCCACGGCAGAGGTCGAGTTTTGCTCAGATTTATGGTCTGTGTTCGCTCTCCTCAGTTGTTCCTGCATTTTCAGGTGGGTTTTATACCATAAAAAAAAGACGAAAAATAAAAATAGAAATTATCAAATCTACAGACATCTATGGCGGGTTCTTTAGATTGAAATTTGAATGTGGAATGGACAGAGATATTTCAGTGTGAGCGCTGGGAGAAAGAACCTACCTCTTTCTCTGTGCATCAATTAACTGTGGAACCTGCTTGGCCATTTCCTAATACCAAAACTCTTACTCTTAGTCCGTGCATCCGGTTCTCACACAAACGACGCGGAGGAATGGACTCGGGGAATACCTTCGTTAGAACCGTTTAAGCAAAACGAAACGACACTTCAAAGCTGAAGCTGAAGCTGCTGCTGAAGCTCTGTGGCTGCTACGCTAAATGGAAAAGCCCTCAACAGCTTAGGCAAACATTTGCAATTACAATTTTAGCATATAATTGCAAACATGATAAACACTTTTATCTGCGGCTGCGACTCCGGCGACTCCAGCGACTGCAACTGCAACTGCTGCTGCGGCGAGGCCATGCGAAACGATCCACAGGACCAGTCTATCCACAACAACTCCAGATGCACAAGTCCAGAAGGGAGCGACGAGATCTGGTAGCAGGTCGAAGCCTCCAAAGCTGATGCTGCCAAGAAGAAGCGTGTCGCCAATTGATCGTGAGTTTTACCTAGAAAAATGTCGCGACAATTCTGCCCAGCAAAAAGGAAAAACTCAACGCAAAGCGAACAAAAGACAAGCGATGAAGGGGCAGGCAGGCAGGCAGCATCCCCACGCAAGAGATGACAATTTAGCTGGGAATTTTACTGCTGAAAATAAAAGATTCTAAGTTTATTTATTGAATAAGAGTAAGAGTCAACAAATAAGAAAGAATTTCAAATTAAAAGAATGAATTTAGTGCCAAATTTGATCATTTAGCCCACTACTCTTACTAGTGCTACTTTTTATTCCCTTTTAACTTGAGTTTTCTAGCTTTATTTCTCGCTTTCAACACTCCAGCCGCAGCAGCAGCAGCAGAAAAGTCAAAGCTGAGAGTCGTCTGAGACTGCAGCAACCTTAAAGCAAAAGGAACTAGCGGAGTAATGCAATTGAAATTGAAGAATTACGCGAAGAATGTCAGCGAACATAGTAAATGTTGTACATAGTATATCCAGGAGGAGCAGCCAGTCCAGCCCAGTCCAGCCTCCTGTTCATTCCTTTAGACCTGACCGATCTGGGGGCCCCCTCGCATCGCATCGCATACATTAAGGCAAGTTTTTAGCTGGGATTCTCTCAGATGTAAGCAGAGAGAGAATTGTCACAAGCGGTTAAGTGATCCACAGCTGATCAGACGACGACTACGACGACGACGAGTCGTGCAGGAGGGAGGCCTACCCCCGCCATTATATTTCTGTTTTGCTTTTACTGTGGCGGCATCTAAATGAACTTAAAGATCAACTTCATTTTTAGTAGCAGCCTTAGCCTTAGCCTCATTACGAATGGAAATGATGATGGACAATAATGACGCGACAACAGGAAGTCCAAGTCGTTGCTGGCTGCCTGCAAAATGCCGACGACAAGTCGTTCTGTTCTGTTCTGTTCTGTAGATCTCTGTGGAACGCTTCTCTGGCATCTCATCTCTCTCTCTCTCTCTCTCTCTCTCTCTCTCTCTGTGTGGAAAGTCATTAACTCCACAACGAGATGTTAACTATCTAATTGAAAATGTCAATATAATCGCTATAGATTTCGGTTCTCCATGGGGCTTTAATTGATGTTAATTTTAGATGTGGGGGGGGCTAAAAAGTATCCATTCAGATATTAATGAAATGATGTTTCATAATTAATGAAATGTAAAGCAGAGAAAGAAACAGAAACAGAAGTTCCCACATCATTAATAAGAAATAAAATTCAAGAAAAAAGAAGCAGCGGCAGCCTCCCCACGAAGATTCTCCCCCCGCAGAGGAGAGATGTTGGCAGCGCGGCGCTAAGGCCCCCAAAACTGAAATTCAAATGAATTCCAAGATACAGATACTCCGCTTCCACAAAGCGAAGTTACAAATGTATCTACAGCGACAACAAATTATGCAGCAAACACACAGAGGCAGCAGCAGAAGCAGAGGCAGTGGCAGTGGCAGAGGCAGAGGCGCATGCGCATGCCTCCTCCCTTGGAGATACAAATTTTCTTTAAAGCTTTAATCTGTCGCTGGTCTTCTTGTGTTCTGAGTTCTGTATTGTTTTTTTGGTTGGAAAATAAATTATAAACATTTCAGGAATTAAGTCAAACGTTTTGTCCGCTGTCCATTTAGCGTACAATTTATTGACTTCTGGTCTACCTGAACGGACTTTGATCTATGGTTTAGATAACGTCTCTGGCGATCCCCTGAGAGCCTCTTCACACTCTATTAGCCTGTTGCTGCTGCCTGCTGCTGCCTGGCTGCTGCATTGGAGTCTCCTCTATGTTCTCTCTATCGGTGGCATCTGTAAACATTTACTTGGCTATTTTATCGATTTCATTTGCATGATGGCTTACCAGTGGGCCACAGAGAAAGAGATATGGAAAAGATTGGAGAAGATCCGCAGCTTATGGAAGATCCAACACAGCTACTTCAGTTGCTAAGCCTTCAGTATCTCTTCGCTCGATGGTGTGGATGTGGTGTGGTGTGTCCCAAGGCCTTCATCCTCTTCAAAATGTTCTCAGCTCATAAAATTCCATAGTGAATCATTGTGTCTGTCCGCTCCATTGGTCCGTCTGAGGTCTGTGGTCTTGGGACTGGGTCTCGGTCTCAGTCTCAGTCTGAGTCTGGCCTGGGGTCTGGTTCTCCTCCTCCGGTCTCGCTGGTCTCTCTACATTTCATTTATTGTGTAATTCCCTACAATGTACTTTTGGTTGCCACGGATTTCTTTCTGGTCTTTGCTTTTGAATTTGATTCTTGATTTGATGTCAGTTTATTTATGATAAGATGACCTTTTTCTTCTCTTTTTTTTATATACATATTTATGTATTTTCCTCGCCCCAGCTTCATCTTTCTTCATCTTTTATATTTGGGCAGGAAAGGAGTTCCATTTCATTTCATTCTCTAGTTCTCACTGGGTCGCCGTCGTCGCCGTCTTACTCGTCTTTTTTGTTTTGTTTTGTGATGAATGAATGGATGAATGAAGCTCATTAAATTATGGATCACTTGTGAATTGGGGGGCGGGCATGGGAATCTGCCTCGAGGAAGATATTGAAATACGAGTAGGTTGCACTGAGAGATATGCCGAGGAAGGTTTACAGCTGAGACTGAGAACCGCAGACACGTAAAACTCTATAGACAAAATGAAGGGTATAGCCCACTGTCCAAGCTTTTCTTTGGTTAAATACATGGCTATAATTTCCGATCATGTGCAGCAGCAGTGTCCGTTCAAATGCCCCCCCAAAACAATTGCTCAGTTGACTATTTTCTGTTGGATTTCGAATCTGAGCAAAAGATGTTTTTGTTTTATTTCTTTTATTTTTCCATCTACTATTTTCAAGATCAACAACGCAGCAGCCAGCAGCAGCAGTCAGCAGCAGCAGCAGCTAGCAGCTCCACTGAGAGCGTCACGAAGAGATGAAAAGCGAGATCTTTTATGGCGATTAGTGCAAGACAATGAATGCACGATGGATTCAGATTCAAACAAAACAAAACAACACACAGCTCAAAAAAAAACACAACATTTTATATACAGAAAAGAGACAAAGAATGGTGTGGCGTACGGGAGGGGGGGGGAGCAGACAACCAGAATGAGAACAAGAACACAGAACACCAGAATTGTTGGCTGGTGTTTGGCTGTTTGTTGGTTGTTTTCGTATTATGAGAATTGAGCCAAACAATTTTTGAACGCGCATTCAGACAAAAGCATAAATGTTGGAATGGCTCTGGCTCTGAGTCTGAGTCTGGGATATTTCCTCCAAAAATATTAAGGTTTCTTTTTGGTTTAAGCAGCGTTGACAGCCCAGACGACTTTTCGGGCCCCAGACATTATTACTGTCAACCGGAATGGAAGGGCAGGGAACCCAGTGACCGACCGACCGACCAGCCGGTTGTTTTGTTGTTTATCTAAACATAATTGAAATGCGTTTTCAATGGGTTAATTTGGAGTCGAAATGGAGTCCGAGGATTGAGACGGACGCCTACGTAAACACAATTAGGTGCCAAAAAAAGCAGAGAGGGAGAGGGAGAGATCACTTATGTGAGCCCCAGCTCGAGCTCGAACTCGAGCCATGATGAAATGACAAAATCTAGAGTAAACCAACTTGAAACACACACAAACAAAGAGGATGATGACCAAGATGATGATGCCTGGTCAATTGGTTGCTGGGTTTTGGGTCTCTGTTCGTCTCCCATTCGCTCTGTTTGTGTTTCAAGTGTGTACGTGGGACACCGACACGGACACGGACACGGAGACGGCCCTAACAAAATATTGTCTTAGTGCATTTTAATGGTTTAGCTTTCGAGCATCTCTCCACCGCCACCACACAAATGGTTGCCGATGCATCTTTGCCGCTGAGTGACTCCCCACCCAAGGGGGGGGCAATTGTCTTGTAAACGATATACATATATACACGCTCCCCATCCCAACCGACGAGTCCATTCGCCCCATTGCGCACCTTCAGTACATCTTCAGTTGAATTGCCCCTCCTGCTGGCTTAATGACTCGCCAGTTTGTAATTCAAAGTTTAAAGTTGCTTAATTAGGCAGCAGCAGCAGAACAGCATCATCGTCCCGGGGCCAGGAACGAAACGGAACCCGATCTTAGGCCCCCTTCTCCGCCCATCTGTATTTTGTCTCCTTTAGTGGCCGCCGCCGTCGCTGCGCTTGGTTAGTAAATCAGACAGATATACGCACCGCGCTGCAGCAACAGTCTCGCACCTACCGGGAGGGAACTAAGCAACTTCATTAACAGCCAGCCACAGAGTCGGGCCAGGCTAGGCCAGGCCGTTTAAAAAGTAGAAATCAAGTATTATTTATGATTATTGTGAGAATTTCACAATGGCATGCGAGAATTTATTGGTAATGCTCTCTGCACCTCATTCGCTCTATCTATGTCGCTGTTTCGCTCTCTCTAGCCCGTGTGATTTGTTGTAATGCTCTCCTCCAAGATGCTGCACAGTGGTTAAGTTTTATGGAAATTGGCAACAATGTAAGCAAAACTGAATTTCAAATTTGAATTTGAATTCGATTAGGGCGCCAAATGTTGTTTTGCAGTATGGATATGGGGTGACACTGAAGCATGGCGGATCGCCCAGCTGTTGATCCGTTTGACCTAAATTTTAAATCTGCGCATATTAGTCACATCCTTGGATATTTCGAATATAAATTTAGATTAAACCTGTTGTATTAGCCCCTAGAATTCATATGTGAACATATTTTCATTTTAGTTATCCTTAATTTGCATATTTTTCAATTTGTATGCATACAGGCATAAAAGTCCTAAAGCGTGTCACAAAATACCAAAATATGCGGTATGGCGGCAATTGATTGATCTTTATGAAATTTAAATCTTTGAATATTGGGGACATCCCTGGCTACTTTGATAAATTCATTATGGAATTTTGTTTTTACGACACTTAACTATTTAATTATAGTACTATTGACTTACTTATGCATTATATAAGGAGTATATTCATCTTCACATGCCAAGCCAGGACTTGGCTATTGAACTTTAATGGCATTTAAATCTTTGAATATTGGGCACATCCTTAAATATTTTGATCAAAAAATGGTGCCGATGCATTGTCAGAACAACAAACTATAGTATTTTTGTAGTTTTCACTTACACCAACTTCACATTTCGAATATATTCATTATTCTGCAAATGCAAGCAAATTTATAGCTTCTACTTAACCTCAATATGAATCATGTTCTTACCACTTTTATGAACACACTCAATGCGCTCCAACTGAGTGCCACAGTGCTCTCTGCCGTACCACCATGTCGCCACACCACATCCCCACTGATCCTCTGTGGCAGGCAGAGGCCCCAGCAGCCGCGGCCACTAGAGCTCTAACGAAACAGACAACTGCGACAGCAACTTTGATGTTTTTCTCTGCCTTTTACATATTCAACGTAATTTAATTTTTGCTTTTTTCACTGGCACTGCATCGCTGCACTCCGCCAGTCCGGGCTGCCCGTCTGTCTATTTTACTGCATCGCGCGGTATGAAATTGTAATTAAAATTTCATTTCGTTGTTAAGACAAATGCCTTGATGCCCAAGCGGCCACTTGTTGTGCCGCCAGTTGATGTTGTGTGCTTATGAGCCGATATTTGTTTTCCTTATTGTGGAAATATACATTTTCCACACGCTTAAACACTTTTAATTGCGCACTATGCAAATTTCGTGGCGGCACCCGCACCAACACATACCATTACAAAAGAGTGTGCAGTGTGCACACACCAGGATTTGGCTGTAGCGCTACGTTTTACTGTCTGGATTTTCGGCAAAGGACTAACGCCTGCCAGCCTCCCGCCCAACGTGTTATTTAAAATAAGAAAACATTTTTCCATTTATAATTCATTCATAAAAATTTTTTATTGTTTTTGTTTTTTTGTTCATTTTGTTTTTTTCCTTTGCATTTTTGTTTGTTCGTTTTTTTTTGTGGCTTTTGTTTGTTTGTTTTTCAATTCATTCGTTTTTAATTACTAAAAAATTTCATAAAATTGTTTAGACTAAATCGTAAGTACAACACTAAATTACAATTGTATGCAAGTAACTACTATTTTTTATGGTTTTTTGTTTGTTTTGTTTCGTGTCTCTCTTTATCCGTTTCTTTCTGGTATAAATATTGGGGAAATCTTATCAACTTTTTACAATTTTTTTTATCTGTCTTGTTTGTGTGTTGTGTTTTTTTTTTCTCTTTTTCGGGTTTTTTTCTTTTTGCAATAAAAATATAAATTACTAAAAACGACTATTTAAAAATTAAATATTTATAAAAAATATATAATATATGGGTGTGTGTGTGTATTAGCTTATGGATTCATGGAAAAGGGGGGAGATTGAGAGTAATTTATATACAAAATTGGATAAATCTGATGAGAGCTGAGTGTGCGCAGTGAGAGACATATAAAAATATATATATACGATTTATCAGATAGGTTTTGCTGCACAGTTTTAGCACTTTTATAACTAATTTTCATTACTTTTTATTTTATTTTTTTTACACTAACGAGGAACCATTTGCAATTTAACTGTAGAGTTTTGTATTTTTTATTTTCAGTAGATTTTGTTTAATTTTGATATTTTGGAATTTCGCAAACAGTTTTTTTTTGTTGTTTTTCGTTCGTCTGGTTGTTGTCTTCGGTTTTGAGATCAAAATTAAATGTATAATAATATAAGACTATATGGAGACTTTATCTGGGGAGGGTAGGGTCGGGGATTCGGGGGTGTATTTTTCATTCAATTTTGCTTTTTCTTTCCAAAAATATTTCTCAGATATTCCAAATATGTTTTTTATGCGCTTATAATTTATAAATTCTTTTCATAGCTACAATAATTATTGACTTCTTCTGATATATAAATGCTCCAAAAACAGGATGAAAAAAATAATATATATAAATGAGGATTAAAATAAAAAAAAGTTTTAAAAAAAATAGATAGAATTTTTTTAAGCACTTAAAATAGAATCACTAAATGTTTTTGTTTGTCTTCGCTTTTGTTTGTTTGGGGTCTTTAATCTATCATTAAGCTACAGAATCGAGAGTTAAGTATAGTTTATCCTAGAAATAGTCGAGATAGTCAATTTTGTATGGTATTCTTTTTTTTAAGGTTTTTTTGTTTTGTTTATGTCGTATATCGAATGTGTGACCTACTATATATATATACAGGAATGCCCCCAGGGGCATTGTCAATGAGGAGTTTGTTCTTCACTTTGTTAGCCTTAGAATTTAAGTTTTATTTTTAATTTTATTTTTGTAATATTTACAATTTATAGCGAAAAATATTAGAATTAAATTGAAGCAGATTTTTCAGTAACATGCAAAACGTCAAAACGTGTATGGTGGAGAGGTCGGCTCCTCTCGTCGTCCGTGGAAAAGGGAGGGAGAGTCTAAGGTCAAGTTATGGGATGGAAAAAAGGCAAATTCTTGAGGGTACATAAAAATCATTTACTTTAGGCTTAAGTCACATTTAATTGGGGGTTTATGGTTTCTCTTTTTGTTTTGTTTTGTTTTGTTTTGTTTGTTTGAAGGGATATTCTGATATTCTGACGACTATACTGCTTCAATCTCAAACAACAACGAAGCCGGTGCGTATCGGCCCTATATATTTTGGCGTCTCTTTTTCACATATTTTTGTTTTGTTTTGTCGAAAACCCAACCCCAGTCTTTTCTTTGTATTTCCTCCTATAACCAGAGAGTGTGTGTGTGTGTTTTTCTTTCTGTGAGTTTTTGTGTTTGGTGTTTTTTGTTTTGTGTTTTTTACATGTGCGGCGTGCCACAGACCACTGTCCGTTGCGTCGTCCCCGCCCCACTGCCGGTGGCCGAGGCAGCGGCCATCATTTGGGAGGAGCATGCACCTGCCACACCCGCCGCAGCGAGCGACGGCCACCGCTGGCTGCAGTACGAGCCCTCTCCCAAAACGGAGATGCGCTTGCCCTCAGCCACGGACCCGCCGCCGCTGCTGTAGTCTTTGGCAGTCCCAGAGGCGCCACCCGCTGCGGCTGCTGCTGCTGCCGCCGCTGCCGCTGCTGCTGAGGCACTTCTATGCATCAGCGTGGGATCCGTGTTGAGCTGCTTCTGGGATTTGGCCCGCTGCAGTGGCGCAATCTGGCCCACGCCGCAAAACTCCGAATTGGCATTATTGTCGGCCTGTGCCACATAGTTGGACAGGGCGCCGCCATACATGAGGCACTCGTCCGCTGCGGCAGCTGCCGCCGCCGCCGAGGCACAGATGTTGTTCACCGACTTGTCCCACGTGTTCTTGATGATATTCGGATTGCCATTGTCGAAGGTCAGGCCGCTGTTGGAGCCCGTTTTGACGCCCAGCGCACCGGCGGTGAGGCCGACGCCCACGGCACTGCCATTGTGGTGCATGGTGGCCACCGCATTCTGTTCGTTCTGCTTGCGGGCCTCCGCATCGTCCTTCTCCTGGGCGCGCTTACGTTTCCGTTTCATGCAAAAGACCACACAGGCGGCAATGACAGCCACCAGCGGCATGGCCACCGAAAACACGGCAATGAGCACGACCTGGGCATTGGTCAGACCGTCGGCGCGCGCCTGGGTGGTGGCTCCATATTGATGGGCATCGAACGTGACCGAATCGTAGGACTCCTCGTCGCACTGCTTGCCGCGGAATCCATTCGCGCACACGCACTCGAAGCTGTTGACGCGATTCATGCAGGTGCCGCCATTGTGGCAGGGTCCACTGATGCACTCGTCAATGTCAATGGAGCAATCCTTGCCGGTGAAGCCCGCCCTGCAGGTGCACTGAAAGTCGTTCTTCAGATTGAGGCAGGTGCCGCCATTGGCGCAGGGCCGAATGAGGCAGAGATCCAGCTTGCTGCTGCAGTGGGAGCCATGGAAGCCGGGCACGCACTGGCAGCGGTATTGATTCACCAGATCGACGCAGGTGCCTCCGTTCTCGCACTTGTGGCCCAGACAGTCGTCGGTGTTCGTCTCGCATTTGGTGCCCGTGAAGCCGCTCGGACAGATGCACTTGCCGTTCGGCTGGCAGCTGCCTCCGTTCAGGCACGGATTCGGTCGGCAGTTGTCCAGCTGGAGCTCGCACGTGGTGCCGCTGTAACCGCCGGGGCAGTCGCACTGAAACCCCTGCCCCTTGGTGCCCAGACCGGCGCGCACATTGCGGCAGGTGCCCTGATGGCAGGGCTTGTCCGCACACGTCAGCACCTTGTCCTCGCACATCCTGCCGCTCCAGCCAGTCGCACACATGCACTTGTAGCCGCCCTTCGTCTGCTCGTTCACACAGGTGCCGCCATTCTGGCAGGGATTCACGCCGGCGTCGCACGAGTAGATCTCCGTTTCGCAGTCATCGCCACTGAAGCCTGGCGCACACTTGCACGTGTACAGGCCCTCGCCGGTGTTGAAGCAGGTGCCGCCATTCTTGCAGGGACGATGATTCGTGCAGTAATTGAGGTCCTGGTTGCAGTACAGTCCACCCCAGCCCTCGTTGCAGATGCACGTCCACGGCTTGTTGCACGTTCCATGGATGCAGTTGGGCTCCAGCACGCACTCGTTGCACAGAGGTCCCTTCCAGCCCAATTGGCAGCTGTAACAGATGTAACAAATTTCGTTAGTTAGTGTGACCATTACAGTGTGTTGTGTGTTTTGTGCATAGTGTGACCAGACATGTAGAATATCTGTGGCCTAATAGGTACACACTGGCATACTGGTGAATTGCTTATTGAAGCGCCTCGAGCATTGGTTTACTTTTCCATCACCTGTTCAATGGTAATTGATGCTCTCTCTCTCTCTCTCTCTCTCTCTCTCTCTCTCTCTCGGTCTGTCTTTGCCCCATGTGCCACGCTTGAATGCAGTGAGAGCCCCCAAAGGCACAGCAGATGAGGCACACAAAAAGAGCAAAAAACAGACACAAGACACACACAAGACTCTTTTTTTGTGTGTTGTTTTTGAAGTGGAGTCCGACTGACTTGACAAACGAAATGAAGCGAATGTCTGTTCAAGAAGTTATATCCGCAGACAGAGACACAGACACAGAGACAGAGAGTAGAGAGTCGAAAAGTTTTTGCATTTCTCACGATCATAAATTCGATTGCAAGTGCGACGAGTGCGAGCTTCCTCTGTGGCACGGCACGCACATTCGACCGAAAAACAGCTGCACTTTCCGATCAGGCCAAAGCCTTCACCCACAAAACCGAATGCAAAGCCAAAGAGACGGATAACAGACAACCTGTTGGGGGGGCGGTACAGTCGTCCCCGTCGTTCGTCGTAGTAATTGATATGCGTCTGAGCCAGTGTGTACACACAGCAGTGACAGAGTTGCCAACATAACATAACGAAACGAAACGTGTATATGTACGAACGAGTGTAGTGTCGCGTATGCGTTTAGAATTATTAAAATATTCCCACCATTAAGTCCGCACTTTGAAGTGGCACACGCATACCCAGGCGTAGTAGCCTCCACTCCACTCCACACTGTTGCGGTTGCCACAGCACAATTCAAGGCGTTATGTCCACTCCAACTCTGCCCCTCTGTCTCTTTGGGAATGGGATGGGAATGATGTGTCGGTTTTTGGTATTTGTACTTTTATTTGGCACAATTATTGACGAAACCACAACCGAAAATGTTTGATTTCCGTTTGGCTTAAAGTGTTTTTATTGGCCAACATAATGCATAAATAATGAGCAACATCCTCTCTATTCTCTGGCTGTCTGTCCGCTTGTCTGTTGTGGAAAATCAATTTCAAGAGATCTCTGCCCAAAGGCGCAATTAGCTGTAGCTCTTGTAGCTCCCTGTCGCCCCCCTCCTGTTGCTGTCTTTTTTCAACAACAGCTGAAATGAAATGTGAAATTGTATGCTGGAAATATTTGCCAGCGTCGTCAAAAGTGTTCGCTTACACCTTTTTGGATGGATAGAGCACCGAGCACCGAGCGCACAGACAAACAACAAAAAAAAAAAATGTGGGAAAACTTTGTAATTCAATTTGCTGTTGTTGGTATTGCTTTTACTTTATTTATTTTCTTGGTGTGTGAGGAGTGTGGACTGGCACTGGCACTGGCCCCCTGGTTGTAATGCAAAACCTTCAAGCAAATCAAATGACATCGCGACGACGACGACTCCTCGCCAAAAGAATTTCTTGCGGTTGGTTTTCAGGCAGCAGCAACAGCAGCAAACACAAAACGTGCACTAAACGAAACAACAACAAAAAGTGTTGCCCTTTTGCCAGCCAGCCAGCCAGTCAGCCAACCAACCAGCCAGCCACACCACACGGTAGCAGCAGCAGTCGACAGTGAGTACATGGAAAAGGTGTGCCCCCTCCAATCATGATGATGATTGCATTTTGGGTGGGCACAACAAACCCACAAACAAACAAACAAAACGTGCAAACATATAAAACGTAGCAGAAAGAGCCGCAGCCGAAGCCGCAGCGCAGCGCAGTTAACGGGTGTGATGGGAGGATGAGCAGCACAGGAGAGGAGAGTTGTCATCATTAAAATGAAGCTGGAGCACCGTTAGCTGTGTCTCGCGGCCAGTGTTGCTCCAAGGAGTGGGTTAAAAACTGAGGACAGAGAGCGCACCGTTAGTGCCAGTGTTGCCACACAAATTGTGTTCAAATGAGCAGCTCTACTCCAGCCAGTGTTTGCCCCTCAAAATCAAATCTCTCTCTGCCAGCCAGTGTTCCGCTTATAAATTACACATAAAATAAAATATATAAAAATAAAATACTTACAGGCATTGATTGGGTTTATCGCAGTGTCCATGCTCACAGCCTTTGGCGCATTTTGCTGTAAAGAGAAGAAGAGGAAAAATTTAAATATAAATTAATTGAAATGTAAACCAAACAAAAAGTCAAAACAAAACAAAAGAATAGAGAAACACTTTCCCCGCCACCTGACACGGACACGGACACCCACTCACACGCGACGACGGGCACAACCCAATGCAACCCACACACAGACACAAATCAATCGAACCGAAAATTGAGTTAATTTCCAGCTAGGAAGAAGATGAAAACTTTCTTTTTCACGCGTCTGGCATTGAAAAATAAAAGATTTGGACTGGTGTCTCTTGCTTTCTGACACATTAAACAAAAGCCGCGTGAAAAACAATAGAAAAGCGTTTAAAAGCGTTTTAGCGCACAAAACTTCCCCCCAAAAAAAAAAACAACAGAAACCTATAAAAAAAATTTTAAAAAATGAATCATGGCCAAATGGTGGGGCTGTGACTGTAACTGCTGGTGGTGGTGGTGGCTCTCAAACTGTGAAGCAGGAATAACTTGTTTCTAAGGCCGAAAAAGGAAACACACAAAATGAAATAATCCCATGGCCAGGCCTTCGAGAGTAGAAGAAGAGACCCATCCATGAAGAAGAAGAAGAAGCAGATGATGAAGCTGATGAAGGAAGCAAAGGAAGGAGGCAAGCAGCAGCGGCAGCAGCAGCAGCAGCTGAGGAGCTGGAGGAGTCGTCTTGCCCCAAAACAGATTCCCAAGCTCAAAAGGTTCGACGAAAACTTCGATTGGAAGTCGTCTCGTCGGGGGCTCTGGTCTGGAGTTTGGAGTTGGAGTCAGAGTCAAAGACGAACTCCAAGTTGCAGTTGGAGTCCGCGCCTGAAGAATGTGGCAAACATGTTTCTCCTCTCCTGATGCCGATGCTGCTGCTGCTGCCTCTGCCTCGGCTGTGGCAGGAAGTAGGGGAGTTGCCAACGCCGCCGCCGCCGCCGCCACCACCACCACCGCCACAAGGGCCTAGGAGAAGAGAGCGGAAAAATAAAAGTCGTGAACAAAACTAAAAAAGGCAATGCCAAAAGGAACAGAACCGAGAACAGAACAGATCCTCTTTAAAGCCAAAGTTTCATTCAGAAGCAGCAGCAGCGGCAGCAGCAGCCGGGAAAATTGCTAGAAAATCACAAAAACGTGTTCTGGCCATGGAGAAGTACCCAAGTCCCGTCCCAGTCCCGCTGCCAGTCCCTCCCTATCCCTGCCTGCCTACAGCCTCTGCCTTGCGCGCATTCACGCAGTTAATATATCGAATATTGAGAGAAAAAGAGCGTAATATTGGCAATTGCCAATGATTTTTATTACAGCGAGAGAGCGAAGAGCAGGGCGAAAAGAGGGGGAGGAACTCTTGAAATAGTTTTTCCATGCAGCGGGGCTGCCGACTGAAAGTGAGATCTGGAAGTGGTTCCCGTGCAGCAGAGAATAAGTTCACACGCCCCGAAGCTTGGGCGCGCTGCTAATAAATTGATTGGAATTACTTATGGGATGGATGCAAAAATATGAGGAAGTGCTGCAGCACTGAAAGAAGGGAATGCACTTGCAGGGAAATGGCTGGGGAAGGGGCATAGAAATATTTGGAGGGAATGGGTAATACCTTTGAGCTGGGAATAATACTCTACTGAGTGGCTCAGAAATTAGAAGCAAATATTTTTTTCATCATTCAACTTTCACTTTTAGTTGTAATTCTCTCAAGTGTTTGCCTCACTCTACTGCCCTTCGCCCTTCGTCGTTCTGCCCAGAGAACTACTTCTCACAGCTACTTAAATATCTTTCGCTTCTTTTCAACACTTTGCAGCTGGCTCTTGCCACTCTTGCCACTTCCATTCAGGTGCGGCAAACTTTAGGCAAAATACATAGCTTCTTATGTATTTCCTTGAACAACCGAAGAGCGAAGCAGACACAGACACCACACCACCGGATCCATCAGCAACGCTTCATTTCGTTTCGTTTCATTCATACGCACCGATAAAAAGCAACAACAACCTTTTGGGCCAATTTAAGGGCTCCTCGCTCCACCACTACCCTCCTCTCCTGTATTTATCCTGTTTCTTTTTTTTTTTTCTTTGCAGGCTGCATGCACGTTTTGGCTTTTTATTTTGTTTTTGGGCTGCTGCTGGTGCTGGAAAATAATTTTCGCTGCTGTGTTTGTGCCTTAATTTAAGCTCATTTTTGCGCATTTAAGTTGAAAAATAAAATATAGCAAGAGGCAAAAGCAGCAAGCAGCAGCAGCTGCCTCTTCCGCTGGCAGCAGGACACAAAAATTATCTGCCCCAAAAACAACAAAAAACAACAAAAAGGTAAAAAGAACGAAACGAAACGAAAAGAAGCAACAGGCAACAGGCAACAGAGACTACGACGACATTTAAGGTGTAATCAGAGGCTGCCACAGCAAAACCCAAAAGGAAGTTCGTTCTTTGGGTCTCCATCGTCGTCTTCGTCCTCTCAGTGAGGCATGTGCGGCATGCAGCAAGCGAGAAAGAGAGAGGGCCTGCCTGTGCATCATCATCATCATCATGCCTGTTGCTTCTTCGGTTGCGCTGCTTCTGTGTCTGCGTAAAAAGGGGCACCACACCTTTTTGGACCGAAAAACCTGGCAACCTGGAACCTGGCAACCGATCGGGGGGGAGCCCTTGCACTTGGCGTGGGAAGATTTTTCGTACGATCATCAGAGAGAGAGAGAGAGAGAGTGAGAGGAAGGTTCTGCTGAGGGTCTGCTGTGGCTCTTGTGCTCTGATTCACAGTTGAAAATGTTTTTGGGTAGCAGGCAGGCAGCATCCGAATGGTAGAAACTACAAAGGGCCCGGGCCCGGGCCTAAACCGAATATTTGTGTATCTTTTTGTGCCTTTCGGCTACTTCTCGGATCTCTTTCGGGATCTGCATCGTTGTTGTTGTTGTTGTTGTGGGGTTCGTTAGACATCGTTTTGTTCTGTTTTCATCTCTTTCTCACTTGTGGGGGGGGGGAGAATGACAAATGACTTTTCCCCCCAACAGTCCACAGTCCCTGTTGTCTTTCTATTGATTTTTAATTTATTTGTTTGACTTTGATTTTTTCCACTCGAATAATTTTTCTGTATTCAAATTTCATTTATTTTTTGTTTTTTTTTTTGTCAAATCATTCCATCATGGCTGGACCATACGCATTTTCGAATAAATGTAATTATGCTTTAATTCGTGGAGCAGCAGCAGCCCAAGCAGCCAAGTTCCAGCTCCTTGGATTCGGTTTGGATATGTCTCTCACTTCCAACTCTTTTGGTGGGGTCACCACAGGCAGGCATTGTGTACAATCATCTCATTTGATTTGACAAGCAAGTGATTTTCAATAATGATGGCTTGAAGAAACAAAAAAAAAAAAGAGCCACTTCAAGGCAGGCGGCAGCGGGCAAGGGGGAGGCGCGTCTGTTGCAGAAGCAACAACAAACAAACGAAAATTGGAGCCAAGTTTTTCGGTTTAAAGAATGTGTCGAGTGGTTAGATGGGGAGGCTATTGATCCGTGGATCGAGTACAGAGCTCTCCTCCTCGGATTCGTAACCGAAAGCTGAGATATTCTTTTTTTTTGGTGCTTGGATCTTTTAGCATTAAATATTTTGTTGTTTCTACTTACGTATATGACAATAATCGCCCTGCCATCCACTCAGGCAGATAATTTCGCCCGTCTCCGAGCATTTGGAGTGGCCAAAGGAGTCGTCCCGCGTGCGACAGAACTTGGCACAGCCCGAACCGTAATAGTTGGAGTCGCAGGTGACACGGAAATCGTACTCCAGCGATGTGTACTGCGACTCCGATTTGTTGGTCTTCCATTCGGAGGACACCTCCAAGACTTGTTGCACCAACAGCCGCTGGATGAGAAGATCTGCAAAGGGCGAGAGAGAGAGAACAGTTGAATGAGTATAAGTGTGTGAGAACGAGATAAAGATATATAGATAGATAGAGAGAGAGAGGAACTAATGAAGATTAATTGGGTTAAAGATGATCATCGCTACGAAGGTAAAGCTGGAGTCGGCAGAGGCTGTGGAATGTGGAAAATGAAAACTTAAAAGAGGAAAAATCGAAAATCGAATGCAATTGCTTGTCACACAGTGTTTTTTTTTTGTTTTTGTATTTTTTTTTTGTTTTTTTGGAGTGGCTGCAAGTCAAGTGCTGGCTGAAGTTGAGGTATGCAGCAGGCAGGCAGTCAGTCGTTGAGGGAGAGTCAGCGACAGAGACACACGGGGGGCATGGCATGGCATGGCTTCGGGATCGGCTTTGATTTGGCTTCGGCGAGACTCCACTTGTTCAGCTTTTTTTTTTTTTGTTTTCAGCTGTTCAGTGCCTGAGCCCACAGACCGGTCCCTCCAACTTGTTTCGTCTCTCTTTCGTACAATATACAAATACAAATATATACATATGTATGTATGTCTGCACATCGGTGGCACGGAGTATATACCATACCACATTATGCCATGGTCTATAAAGTAAATTGCAGGTGCATGACTATTCGAATTGCATGAAGCCAGAGCCACAGCCACAGCCACAGCCAAAGCTTAAGAGTTTTGTTTGAGCTTAGAAAGAAATCCAAAAATAAATCTCGCCGCTTTTTAATGTTAAAAGCCAAAGAGAGAACACCGAGGAAAAATCTTTTAAATGGAATGCCAGTGGAAAGTGAAAACGAGAGCAACTTCGAGGATTCAAATTTATACAAATTTTTGGCTCTCCAAATCCTTAGATTCGGATTGCCTAATGCACCACAGACTGGCAAATGTTGTTGCCCAAATATATCGAATGGTATTGTCAAAGCCATATATTACACAGCCAGCAGCTAGCAGCAGCTAGCAGCAGCCAACAGCCGCACATTGACAAGCCGCTTAACTGGTTGGCCAATAAAAAAATATGAAATAAAAAAATCTCCAAAAACTCCAAATACTCCGCTAATTAATTACCAAAAATATGCACAAGAGTCAAATGCAATGGCAAACGGCACAAACGGCTATGCTACAGTGGCTACAAGAAATTCTTAGAGCCGTTTCGTGCTGCCTTTTTGGCCAGAAAAGTCGTCGATCGGTCGTCGGTCGGTCGGTCGTGTGCTTCACCTGACGACGGATCGGCACGGGACGGGACGGGGACCATTCGCAAACATGGAAAAACCATTCAATGCAAAAATCGCACCAAGCTACAACATTCCCAAACGAAACGAAGAAAAAAATTGAATTGTATTTTTGTGGTTTTATTTACATTTGCCACAGACTGTAGACTACACACACGGTAGACACACACGGGGGGCTAAAGCCCATTGGATTTGTGGCATGACAGGTTATTAGACGTGCCGGCAAACAGACTAAGACGCAGACGCACATTTTGTGGCCAGTTTTGCCAGTTGCCGAGTGGCTCTGTGGCTCCGTGACTCCAGCAGAGTGCAGCAAGAAATCCGCATAATAAAATATATCAAGCAGATTTTTCTGCTTTTGCACACAAAAATATATTTACGCAAAAGCTGCATTTTCATAATTATCTGTGGCAACAGCTTTCGTAATGTGTGTGGAAAAGTGGTTTACAAGTAGGGAAATTAGCACTGGCACTGGCACAAAAATTCCCAATTGGGAATTGGTAAGAATTCCCTAAAAGGGAATTTTTTGCTGTGCTTGTCTAAATACAAATAAATCCCTAAAATACATTTTCTAAAAATTTCCCTGTTGGGGGTAATTTATTTAAAAGTCCTCCGGCTGCTCCTCTATCGTTTTGTCAACCCCATTTGCTG
The DNA here is from genome assembly GCF_018151105.1 of Drosophila obscura. Classification (NCBI taxonomy): domain Eukaryota; kingdom Metazoa; phylum Arthropoda; class Insecta; order Diptera; family Drosophilidae; genus Drosophila; species Drosophila obscura. The sequence goes on from NW_024542828.1 coordinate 10,240,827, forward strand.
GCTTTAACAAATGAGTGAAATTTGTGTGCAACAAATTTGCAACAAGAAATCCAAACTTGACTCTCGACTGTGCCGCCGCCACCACCTCCTTCCTGCTCCTGCCTCATCCTGCATCCTCCCCCTCCATTTGCTTGCTGACTTGAGGAATTTTTTCGAAAATACCATTTTATCAAGACACACGACGTCAACAGAGCAACAGACTAGCGAACAACAGCAACAGCAACAACAACAACGAAACGACAAGTTTTGTGGCAAAAGAAAGACGACAGACGTACGGACTGACGGACGGGGGCAAGACGAAGGCAAAGCCCCAAAGAGGCTGTGCCTCTTGTTGCTGGGCCGCCGCTTCTTGATCCAAAGAGTTAAAATTAAAAGATAAGCATTTTAACAACATCGTGGCGGGGAGGCAGAGAGGGGGGCATGTGCTGCCACAGCAACGTGCAACACTAACAACTTTGGCATTGGCAGAGATTAATTGGTAGGTTGGAGAGAGGAAAAGGTTGCAGCGGAGTGGAGTGGACGACGCTCAGCTCTTCGCCGCATTGAGGAGCACCTTGCACCGATGGTCAAGCCTGTGGATACAGGATTCAGAATTCAGATTCTGTTTTTTTTTTTCGTTTTGTGCCCAGCAGGTCTGGGTCTGGGTCTTTCTTGCAACCCAACGGCTGTGTGTGTGTGTTGCGCTGCTGGCGAAAAGGTCGATGATGCTGCGACTGCTGCTGCGTGCTGATGCCTCCTGCCTTTATGTAATTTATGTTAAAAACAGAAAAATAAAAGAAAAAAGAGTCCAAAAACTTGCTGTGCAACTAAAAGTATGCGGGAGATCGCCTTGCACTTTGTTGCAAATATACTTTGGCAAATAATGAAATTAATCCTTGACAGGCAGGGAAATCTCAGCTGTGTGGAAATTGAAATTGCAATTGCAAGCAGTGGGAGAGAGACAGAGCGGGAGAGGATAAAGATCTATAAAAAAAAATCACCAAAGCAGCGGGGAACCTTGAAAAATCTGTGAAACAATTAAAATTCCTTGAGGGATTGAATGATGCGTTTTTTTAGAATGTTCCAAAGAAAACTCCATAAATCTTTTTGAAAAGAAATTCTGCAGGTAGCCGCAAGATCTACCTGTTCTCTTTTCATCAACAAAAATCTTTGTGGGAAAATGCACAGCACAGAGAAAATAAATTCAAGTCGTAGAATTCAAGGATTTCTCATGTGGGGTGGTCCTTTTTTTGTATGTGTCTCGTATCAGCAAAAGACAATCACAGATTCCTTGATGCAATGTTTCCATTGTTTTCCAGATGGATTACATACACGATCCTTCGATCTAGTGATTCGAACTAGAGTTTAAATCGTGATCAGAACGACACAAGAACTTAATTGCAAAAAAAAAACGAGAGGCAAAAAAGGGTTGGGCACACTTCCGCTCTGAGGTAGAGCCAGAGCCAGCAAAAAAAGAGGCAGGCAGACAGACAACAAAAGGCGACAACAGCGCACGAGGTTTGGTTTATCCCCTCTGGCTGGGCTGGCTGGCTTGGTTGGTTATTTAAAACCACTCAATACCCCGGATATCTTCTGCTAGAACTTGCACAAGTATCAAATTCCACACAGAAATGATCATCCAGAGAGAGAGCGCGCGAGAGAGGGTTGCAAAGAAGATCCTTTCGTTGCACAGGAAGCAGGAAAGGAAAGCAGGAAAGGATATAGTATGCCTCATCATACAGGAAAGTAATTTTACACATTAAAAATTAATGCCATAATTTGTTTGTAATTTTAAATATTTTCACTTACTGTTTACACGCGTATTGGCGCTGTTGTTGGCATCATGCCAGGCCTCGACGATCAGCGAGAAGGTGCCCTGTAAAGCAGAAGAGAGAAGGAAATTGTATTAAAGAAAGTTTTTCATATGCAATCTAAAGGGGAAGTGAGCGACAGTAATACCCCAACGACATTTTTTATCAATCTAATTCCAAGCTAATGGATGCGATGCATGCCCCATCTTCCAGATCAGCCCCCACATTGCGCGAGAGCGACTCATTATAAACAGATTATGACAGGCAGAGGCCCAGGCAGCACAAAAAAGCTAGTTTTGACACCCACAGATCCACACACAGACACACAGATCGCATCGCATCGCGTCTAATGCGGCGGCAGCAACAAATTTGAAATGCAAATTCAAATGCAATCCACAATCGGCAGCGCCCTCAATTCACACTTGATTTCAAATGCAACGAACGCGAGAGCGGGAGTGATGCTGCTGCTGGAAAAACCGGCAGAGATGACACAAAATCCACTTCATGGAAAAACTTTTGCAGAGGTTTTCGAATCTGGTTTTCTGGTAGCTGGGCGTGGATCGTTGAATATCGAATCTTGCCGTTGCATTTTCCATGTAAATGACTAATTTTTTCGACTAACTTTCGATTTTGCGTTGCACTTTGGTGGTTTGGAGTGGAGTGGAGTGTGGAGTGTGGCGATGCGTGGGCGCTCGTTTGGGAGATGTAGAATTAATTTGGTTGATAAGTCTGTTTGTTGGCTTTTGCCGATTGATTGCCTAACGATTGCTGCTGCCATTTCGTATGTGTTATTTTTTTTCTACCATTTGCGAAAATAAACATAAAATTTATATGGGCACGACAGGAAACAAATCAGACATCGAGACACGTAGATGATGATCATCAGTGCTGGAGCGATGGATGGGAAACAATGGGAAATGGGAAATGAAAAAAGGCAAAAAAAAAAAAGGTAATAACGAAATGAAATGAAGCGCTGCCGATGGTTTATTGGTGTTTTGTGTGCTGTGCAGAGAGAAATAAAATGCCTTTCAACAGAAGCTACGTGATTGTCGACCTGCAGTCCGTCCGGTTGAATTTTTAGTGGGGTATATAAAATTTCCCCCTTGTGGGAAATTTCAGATAGTACCATTTAATTGCCATAAAATGTCTTAAGTTGTTTTTTTGGGTTTTAAAATGGGTTCAACTAAAATTTCCCTTTGTGGGATATTTTTCGATATTTACTCTAAAAGTTCGAAAATTAGTAGCAATAGCAATTGAATTTTGTGCACTTCCAAGACATTTTCAGTTGACATTTCTTAAAGGGAAATTTATATTTTTACCTCAAAAAAAAAAGTTATATAAATTACAATCAGACGCCACACCGAGAAATTCTTAGTTTTTGCATCCGCCCAGGTCCAAAAATAAATGAGGCAACGATGCATCAGCAGCAACAGGAGAAGGAGGAGGAGGAGCAGCAGCAGTCACCCGCTCGCTTTAGTGAATATCGCGTGCGTCGGTGCTGTATATCAACGTCAATATCCAGTCACAGTCACAGGGCTCCGGATAGGGTGGAAGTGCAGTTGGTGGCATGCAACACAGCACACAGGGCACACTGCATTGGGCGCAAGAGTAGGAGTGGTAAGCCCCCAGACACGTAGCAACAGGGGAGGCGACACACAGAAGACACAAGACAAGACGCACGAGACAGACGGACGGACGGACGGACGGATAAAAGTAGCAAAGTTCAATACGAACAGAAGAGAAGAGACAAGACGAGACGACAGACATCAATGCTGTACGCCTGCCATCGCTGCTTCGACTATTTTTAGCAGCAAAAGGAGGGAACGGAACGGAACAGAACGAGAGACTCCGGTCCGGACTCCCCCTTTTCGGTACTTGCAACATCTTTTGGCGTGTTGTCAGGCATGCGTGGCTTCGTCGTTGTTTTAATTAAGTGCAACATTAAATTAGTTGATGCAGCAGCAGCAGCAGCGAGCGGCAGTACGCTCTCAGTGCAGGAGGAGCAGCAGAGGGGTGGAGCAGAGTTCTAGAGGCGGTCTAGAACTATAATTAAATTTATAGTTTGACCTAGAAATAATTTAAAAGTTGAAAGTGCGGTGCCTGCGCGCCTACGAAACTAATCCAAAGAACAGATGCAAATAGTTTCCTATAAATGTTTAGAAATTTAAAAATACATTTTCTTAAAGTATTTTTGGAGACTGTTCAAAAATAGAATATGCTGGAACATGCCAAAGAAACACTGGGAAATTTCCTTTATTGACAGAAATACTTTTTAATGCAGTTGGAGATTTATTTAAAACTATTTGTGATCTGTTTTTCCATGAATTAGAAATACCTTTAAATCTTCTCAAAAATTTCCCTGCTTAACATACGCGTGCCATGTTATTTCCCTCGCTATAGGGAAATTTCAGCGCAAAAGTTTGCTAATTGTTAAGTTATGCCCGCACTTTTGCACACACAAATTTATGCACATTACACATTTCACGTGCCACAAAAAAACAAGCTACCTGGGGGAGCATATTTTGCTCCCCGGGCACCATGACTTTGCAACAGGCAGGCAGGCAGCAACAAAAGACTGGCTGGCTGGCTGTCTGTCTCTCTGTCGTATGTGTAATGATAATAATAATGACGCTGCACATGCGCACAATTAGGAAGTAAAGTGTCTATGAAAAAGAGTGGCAGGGCAGGGCAGGGCTCTCTAGAAATAAGGGAGGGTGTTTGCTGCGGGCCACAGACACACACAAAAAAAATACGTTACAAACTCCAGTCCAGTTATTGTTTTGAAGCTTCAGTAACTTCTTCTTTCTGGGGGTTGGGATCGGATCGTACTACTTTACTACCTTGGCTACAACTGCCTTGCCTTACCTTGCCTTGCCTCTCTTGCTGTAATAATAATTAAGAAATGCATGGCATGGCATGGCATCGCATGGAATGGCTTGGTATACCTTTGCGTCAGTGGAGCATAACTCTGAAGAAGAACTTAAGTCTGTCGGTGGTATTTCAAAATTTTCAAGCAATTTATTGAGCACACGTGCGCCAGCAGCAGGCTACAAAATGAAGGCAAGGCAAAAACTTCAACTAAAAAGAAGGGTGGCCCCAAAGAAAGGCCAGAGGATGTCATGCTTCTTGGGTTCTTTACCAAGAAAAGAAAAGTGCTCGCATAGGGGTTTTAGGTTTAGGTTTCAGTTGGTGCCTTTCACTTAGGGGAACATTTTAAACTGCGTGAAAAATCACCAAAAATCTCACTCTACTCTACACTCTTCTATAAAGTCAGAGAGGGAAAACAAGTTCCACTCAAAAGTCAAAACCAGGCATACAATTTCTCTCCCTTTCGGTTTGTGCCACAAAAAGTAACGGCAAACGCCTGAAAGGAGCTCGAAGGGGTGGGCTGGCTATGCAGCGATCTGGAAATTGTCGCTCTGACTGGAATGGAATGGAATTGGTGGTGGATGGATGGATGGATGGATGGCTGGGATCCGGGAGGTACTTGGAAAGTGGTGGATCGGTGCTTGGTGGTGCGACTGCGCGTGCGCGTACTTTTCAGGCGCACTTTTAATAGCCGACAGATGTTTCGGCGTGTGCGCCACAGCAACAACCCTCCCAACAAGGACGCTCGCCTGCCGGATACACAGCCAGGAGGGGGGCAGCAGCCAACCGCGCGAGTCTATAAAAAGCCCACAAACAAATTAGCACAAAAAAAAAACAGATGAAAATTAAATGAAATGTGCCGCATGGAGTCTAAAAATAATAAAAAGAGAAAAAAGCGAAAATTGTACTTACCGGCCATGAAAACTGAAAGGGAAATTGTATGGGATTCGAGAAACCCTTATTTTGAAAGCGTTGCGCATCGGTCAGATTGACCGAATTCTCGCCCAGAATGGGTGTTACCACATCCCCGTAGGTGCACTGCGATGTGGTATCGATGGTCGCCTGATAGTGCTTCAAACAGACACGAAACCGCGTTTTGCAAGTGCCCAAGCACTTGCCCGTCGCCGCATCCGTTTCGCCGCTACAGCAGCGACCCTCGTTATCCCTGCCATGCTCGTTGCTAAAGTATTTTAGCCGCAATTCAAAATTGCCGGAACTGTGAACCTGCAAAACGAGACAGAGACGCAAAGGGAAAAAAGTTGTATTAGTCAAATCAAATTAAAAAGCAATTCATTAAAAACAACAACAAATAAAAATCAGAGGGGAATAAAAGAACAGAATCAGAATCGGAATAAGAAACAAAAGGAATGCATCGCGCGGTCCCCAACAAGAGACGGCGATAAATCTTTCAACATGGTATTTTTGCACAGAAATTGCAGAGGAATTTTGCTGCTGCAGTAGCAGACGGTGGACGGGTAGACCGGAGAGACCCATGCAAAGGACAAAAACAGGCTTATGAAATATTAAGAGAACCCCAAAAAATAAAAAAAAAAAAAAAATAAAAGAGGAAACATGACAAATGCTCAGCAAGCGGTCTCCATCCAGACCTCTCGGTTTGGTCTTCGATTCGCGGGCCTCTGTAATAAATTCCACTTCGTTTGCTTCGCTTTCAAGTCATTGTACGTTATAGTTATAAACCTGTGTGTTTCAGTTTCAGTCTTGTCTTTTTTGGATGGGATTCCTGTGCTCGACTTTCGTTTTGAAGCGCCGACGCTTTGCATATGTTTTGGATTTGCAAATCTGTTTGATAGCCGTCTTTCTCATAAATTTCTCAATTAATTTGTATCTCTCTTTTGTCTGTTTTATGGCTTGTCTTTTGTTTTTTTTTTTGATTCAAAGGTGTGAGGGAAAATTAGCAAAATGGGTCACACATGTGCTAGAAATTCATGTTTTTGGACACTTTTTAATGTGTGTTTATGACACATTTCCCATAGTAGATGGAGACTTTTGATTGAATGAAATTAGTCAAGGTGTAAAAATAAAATTTTGCAAACTTTACATTTAGGGAATTTTTAGATTAACAAATATGAGCAAATTTGGAGTTAATCTTCGAAAATTTCCCTACAAAGGGAAATTTTATATTTGTTTTAAATTTTATGTGTAATGTTTTTATAAAATTTTCTCAACACTGTATAACTTTTGAAGGGAAATTCTCGCTATCCCATAGATGGGTGCACCACACTTAAGTGCGTAAATCTTTAATTATGACTTCATCATTGCCCAGAACCATAAATGGGCAATCGACGGCACTCCAATCAGAGGCAATGCCCAAAAATAGGATGGAGATCTACTTATAGTTATTGCTGCTCCGATTGCTCCGATTGTTGCCTCTTGTGTGCGCTCTGCTCTGCTCTGTCGTTGGTCCGTTTTCTACCACTATAAACTATAACTGTTCGGCAATTAACATTTCAGGCAACAGCCACAATAACAACAAGAGTGAAGCTTGTTAAAATGACAATTTAATTGTTGACAAGACATGAGCACAGCTCAGCACAGCATAGAGTTTTTTTTTTTTATAGTTTGCTCCACATGTGGCTGGCTGCTGCTGCTTGGGAAGTTTTGTGGGTTTTCCCTCTCTCTCTCTCTCTCTCTGTCCATCTATTCCTCCTCTTTCTGTCGTTCGTTTCGCGGTACATGGGTGTTTAATTGCTCAATTAAGTAGAAGTGCGGTCTGGATGCTGTGTGCCTCCGCTCTCCATTCACCATCTACCATCCATTCTCTCCGCCTTTCGAGTGGTAGGCACAGGCACAGGTGTAATCCCCACAGACAATAAAAAGAGGTAAAAAAAAAAAAACACAACAACTGAAACTGTAGCAAAGCTGCTTAAGAGATCATTTAATGGATGTTTGTGCTTGGGTCTTGAGCTGGCGCTAACATTGTACAAAGGCTTTTGTAATTGTTGGGAGATTGACGATTAGGGGAAAGTAGGGAAAATTGTTAGAAGGCTTGGAAATTGGTCCCATCCTAAAAATCCCTAAAAAATTATAAAAAATCCCTTCTGCATAGCTGAGAAAATTATTCCCATTTTTCCTTCTAAGCCAGGGAATTTATCAATAATCCTTTATCCCATTACCCATTCTCTCCCATAGAATCCTACATAAAGCAAATACAAAAGACTTAGGCAACAAACGCAGACAGCCTGAAAGAGATGCAAACAGAAGTAGAAGACAGAGACAAAACGTGTATTAATAAGCAGCAGGCAGGCAGGGCAACAAAAACAAAACGGACGCAAAAGAGCAGCACAGAAAATAAAACAACACAAGCAACAACACACAAAAAAAAAACTAAAATAAAAGAAGCGGCAGAGGTGGAGGCAGTGGCAGAGTCAGCGACAGCGACAGGCAACGGGCAAGAGAGAGAGAAGAAGCAGAAGAAGGAGAAGCAGAAAAAACGATGAAAAAATGTACAAGTAAAACCGAATTGTTTCCCACGGCATACGATTTTGCCGGTCAACATTGATGGTTAAAGCGGGGACGAAGCAGCCAGAGAGAGACGCGACATACGAAACCAATGCGCGAGAGAGAGAGCGTTCGCGAAAGGCGAACAAGAGAGCAGAGAGGCAGAGGCAGCGCAGTAGCAGAGCAAAAGGTGTAAGCCGAACGCCAGGTGAAGAAGCAGCAGTGCGCGCATGCAGCCATATTGAAAGATCAGAGTCGGTGAGAGGGGGAGAAGGGTTGGGAAAGGGAGGTGGAAAAAGAGAGGGAGAGAACGGGCTTACAGGCCCCAAAGGCTATAACAGTTTAGCAGCAGCAGCAGCAGACAGACAGAGAGAGAAAGAGAGAGAGCAAGATCACCGTTTGTCAGCTGGCGGTGGAGCCCCAAGGTACATCCAATAAGAAGGTAAGCCAAAACCGGCTTCAACCATGTGCTTCAGCAAGAGAGCCTTACCTCCCCTTGGAATATAACTTGAGCTAAAAAACCTAAAGAGCAGGGGCGCAAAAAAAAAGAGCAAAACGTGACTTAAAAGTGAATTGGAAATGTGTGCGTGTGTGTGTGTGAGTGCTGCTGCAGCTGGCAGCTGCTCCAAAGAGTGAAAGAGCGAGATGGAGAGAGAGAGAGAGCGAGATCGTAAGAGCGCAGCGCAACAAAAACTTGTTTTCAACGGCGCTTTGAAGAAGAGCATAAAAATATGCGCGTGCAAAAAACGAAGAGAAGGAGATGCAAAAAAAAAAAAGAATTAATAGACGCGGTGCTGCGTCTGAATTAATAAGAGAAAGAGGGAAAGGGAAGACAAGCAGACAGAGACAGAGACAGCGATAGGAGGAAGGCGCACAAGAAAATGTTAGAAAAACCATTGAGCGGAAGGAAGACAGGTGCGCGCGCGGGAGGAGGAAACAAGTGGAGGGGGCGAAAAACAGAGGCAAACTCTCATAAAAATGAGCAACAAAAGAGACGAAGAGAAATATGTAGTGGATAACAAAGGCTGGGCCGTCGTTTGTCAAAATATTTAAACAAAACAAAAAAAAAACCGAAATCAATTTGCATAACACCAACACATAAACAAACAAACACACACACACACAAATTTACACGTGGGAAGATATTCAGACGGGCAGAGGGAGGGAGGGGGGCTAAACAAAAAGTGCAACCACAATAGTTTTTTGTCCCACATTTCGGACATCCATTGTAGCGGAGGTGGGGCTGTGGGGTGACACTGTTTCTCCCACATGCCACATGTTAAAACAGTTAACACTAGAGATACCGCTAAGTATCCCTAAACGGTTTGTGGTTGATATTTCCCTTGAGGGGTACTTTTTGTGGGATATTTTATCTTCTATATAAAACCCCTCAAGAATGCAAAAAATTGTCAGGTAAAATCCTTGTCTAATAAAATATTCGTTCGCAATCTTTCACAATCTTCTAAATAACTTTGCTCCACACTTTTCTTCGCTCCAAAGTTAGTTAAAATTCCTCTCCAAGGGAATAGTTATAATAAAAATTGCTTACACAATCTTGTTGTATTTCCCCCTCAGAAGTCCCCCGGGAAAACACTTGTCCATATCCGTAGGTTCGTTCTTTTGCCGTTGTGTTTATTTGCCTTTGCCTTCAACTCTGAACTTTATTACGCTTGAAGACCCTTTGGGGGCACCACACAACTCACGAGACTCCCTCCCGGACTTATAGAGACGGGGGCACGCGGGAGGGAGTGTAGTGTAGTAGGTGCCTGAAGAACTGGAAATGTTAGACAGACACTTGTTAAAAGTGTTGGAAAATAGTGCGTTGCATTGTTTACCTTTTGCTTGACTCAGTTTGCTCTTTTTATGCCTATTCTTTGGTAGTCCTCTTCTTCCCTTTTCTGCAAGCGATCACTCAGGGGTGACGGCGACTAGTTAGAGGCCTTTTCTTTGGCACTTTTTATACGATCAAATATACTCTAACAACGCAGCAGGGAGGGTTACCTATTGCAAGAGGCAGCTTTAGAGTTGAGAATCCCCAATGTTAAAACCCCATATCTTCCTTATTTTTAGATAAAATCCATCTAAAATGTATAGGTTTCTCGTTTTAACATTGCCCAAAGACACATCTCCGTTCTCCCAGAGTATAACCATCTTCGACTATCATTCTACCTCTCGTTTTCTAGTTTCTTTTTGCCATTTTCTATGTTGTTGCTTCCACGTCAACTCCGTTGACTGACTGACTGACAGGTGGGCTCTTGTATGCGGCACGGGAGAGGAGAGGCTTTTCCGCCAAGACAAAGGGAGACATTAAAAAATTGTATGGAAAGCACGCATTTTTATGATGATTTTTCCCCCTGTAGTACATGGCTTTTCTTCTCCATCTACAGGTGTTGTTGTGGGGCTGCCCTTTGCCGTTGTTTATTAATCATTTAAATTCATCATCATAATCAACCGTTAACAACGGTCCCTGGGAACAAAAACAGTTATAAGCGCAAGTGAATCAGCACCAGAGTGTATGCGTGCAACAGAATGCGGCATGGTGGGGGCGCTGGGGCTTCCTCCTCCACATCTAAATTGCAATTAATTATGTTATAAAGAGGCAGAGAGATAAGGAGAGAGAGAGAGAGAGATCTACTCATTCTTCTGGACACATGCCCCAATGTTAATATGAAAATTGCACTAAAAACAAGAGACAGACACGATACGATCCCTGGGCTGGCTGCACTGCACTGCACTGCTCGTACGGTTATTTGATAGTTAAATTGAAATTTAAACGCAGCTTGGGAGCAAAATTAGTGGCGGAAATTGTGAGAACATATAGAATACGAGTAAAGGAAAACCCAAAGAAAATTGAATTAAATTGCATTGCTAATGGGAGATAATTATGAGGGGGATATTATATTTAAATAGATCTAAACTACAAGAGGTACGAGTAGAAAAGATGGGACAGTTTTTTAATAGTTTCTCGAATTAATTTTAATCGCAAATTAGTTGCATTTACTAACGATAAACGCGGCACTAACGAGGAAATAATTCTGGGGGCGATCGTCTGCTCTCAGAACCATTTATCAGCTCATTTCTCACACAATTTATTCCCTCAAACATTTACTCTATATTTTTACATATTTTTAAATATTTCTTTCAGTGCAGCTTCAACAGCTGCCACCTCTAAAAAGCACAGCTCCAAAAAGCCAACAAACACTTTCAGCTGTTCGAAAATCTGGAGACGAGACCGCAGGAGGTTTCCTTTTCCAGACACTTTTTCGGAACATCGTTAAAATTAGCAAGCGCAAAAGAGGGAGAGAGCGCGAGAGCACGCAATGTGCCAAAACAGCGTGACAGACAGAGACGAAAGACATGGGCACGCATGGTCTGTCGTCGGCATACGGGAAGAGAAGTGGAGTGGCGGGGGCTGCAAGATGCTGGCGTGAAAGATCAATGAAAGAAAGAAGGGAATGGGAGAGAGGCGGAGAGGAGAGCAAAGCAGATCAAGTGAGTGGCGCATGTGTCGCCGTTGACCTACGCAAAGAAGAGAAGAGGAAGAGCAAAGCGTAAAGCGCATGTTAAAAAGCGCAGCAGCCGAAGAGCGGTGTAGAGGGGGAGCAGAAGAGTACATCCAGAACGACAGATGTTGCCAGATCCATCCACATGTATGACTCTTTTTTTTTGCATTTGTAATTTTTTTTATAGTTTTTGTTTTTCTTGGTTTTGCGGCATGCGCCGTTGGTGGTAAATTTGTATATGTTGGAAAAATGTTTTTCGGGCCCTTGGACCTGTTTGAAAACTAGTTTTTAGCTAAATCGTTGGAAAAAGGGTGCCGTGCCGTGCCTTGCCGAAAGCCACCCCTAAACAGCTGTTGATATCAGATTACCCGAAATGGAATCTAAGGGAAGGTTTTGATTCCCGTAGGGGATTCGAAAAGTGATCACAACACACCCACATTTCAGTCCCATCCTCAAAATATGAACAGAATGGAACTTATTTCAGGGTTAAACTGGATCCTAGTATCCCACCCACAATCCACATGTAAAACTAACAGCCTGGCAGCGCTAACCGGCTGTCTGTCTGTCTGCTGTTCTTCCACCCATTCACACACATACACATATGAAAAAGCGCGCGCCGTGCAGCTGCCGAAAAATATGAGTGCAACGGTTAATGGTTTCGCGTGTGTAGCCGGTGGTGAAAAGGGGGAAAAGGGACTAAATTAAGACTATTTTTTAGAGTAAAACTCACCTGCACAATGACTGTGAAGCAAATGAATGCCGTTAATAAACATTTAATCCAATGCATGTTTACTGTTGGTTTTGTTGCTCTCCTGCGGGATTTCGGCGAGTGTGTGGTAGGGTGTGTGGTGTGTGTGTGAGTGTTATAATCCTCGTGTGTGTTGTGTGTGTGTGTGTGAGTGGTGTGAGAGAAGAGAGTCGATCGCGTGATTGTTTAATTGTTGTTTTATTAGAAAATTTGCAGCTACACTTTTCAGCTGCAGCTTCTCTATCGCGAATTTTTTTTAATCTTCCTCTACTACTTCTTCTGCTCGTTCTCGTATTATTTTGTTGCTATTTAGTGCGGCACATGGTTTTGCATTTGTTGTTGTTGTTATTCTCCTCCTCACACGTGCACGCGCCACAATATTTCGATTTTACTTCAGCATTTATTTTAGTTTGCGGTTTATTTTAAGTAAAACTCTATTTTTTTTTGGGTTCTCTCTCTCTTTGTATATTTTTGCGAGAACACAGAACTAACGGTTTATGGCACCAAAAAAATGCCGCCAAGGGCTGCTCTTTTTCCTCTGCCTCTCGTTTTGTGTATTATTATTCCTTCTTTTCGTTGTTGTTGTAAAATTAACAAAAACACATGCAAATATTTGGAATATTTCTCTATTAAAAGATCATTTAAAAATGCACTGCTCTTGCGGGGAGTTTCATGGGATATTTCCAAAAATTATTTCCCCAAACAAATGTGTGGATTTTGTTGTGACACTGTTTCACGCGTTTTATGTGGCGGTACGAATTGTAATTTTTGGCCGCGCGCTCTCCGGTAAATGCGAACACCGACGAAATAGACGTTGGTATGTTATCAACTTTTGAACTTATTTTTCTGAATTTTCTTGACGACGCGCGCAGCACAGAGATCCGCGCGACTTGAATGGTGAAGGCCGTTTAAAAATTGAACATGTTTCGTCGCGTTCGTGGCGCAAGGCCGTTCTTTCAAATCCGCCCGCCTTCAAATGTTGCTCGGCAGCATGTTGCCGAAAACATGTTGCGGGCAAGCTGACAAAAAGGTATGGACAGCAGGTAAAACGACACAGAAATTTCAACGTATGCAAGGTAAAACCCACCCCAATTCTGAACATACTGTGAGCATTTGCAAACTCACTCAATGAGGGCAGCGACGCAAGCAGCGCTGCCAGGGATCCATGTGAATTTCACTCAATTGAAGAGCGTGAGAGCTCATTCCTGCGCTGTGTGAGTGAGCAATGCTGGGAAGAGTATGTTGCGACGTCACAAAATGAGCAGATGATGTTGCTTGTACATTTGTTGCCAAGCGCACCTCATTGTCCTAATGCGACCTGGTCTTGGGCGCCTTTGTTGCCGGCCACACTGCATATGTTGCTGGACATATATTTATTAAGTAAATTATTATTTTAAAATATATTTTATGGGTAACTGTATGTAAACTCTTTTGGTTTAAGGTACTCTGATATTTCGCGCTATTTCGGTTTTCTATAGATGGCCACAAAGGAGTTCCTTTGTCTATGAAAAACGGGGGTTTTGTGATAGGTAGGGTAAGGGGGTTGTTCCGCATTCCATAGATAGGATTCCGTAGGATCTTCGCTTAAGGGGATTTTATCCATAATTTACATATGAAAAGGGTTCGTTCTGCTTTTTATTGTGTTTTTTTTTTGGGCGCTGAAAAATATTGGGGGATGGGATGGACTGTGCATAGAATGAATGGATAGGAATTTTTGGTATAAGTAGATTTATGTTAGAACTGGAGGAATGTGCAGTAAGAGGAGGGGCTTGGCATTGTATGATAAGTTTATAGAAATTGGAAAGTTTTCTCAGGCATATAATAATTAAATATATAACCAGAAGAGTCTTGGATAGATCATTGATCGACCTAGATCACTATAAGTATCCCCCATATTGCTACTCCCTTTTCAGTAGCTCCTACCCGTAAAATATTCACCCAAAATCTCCCAAGATTGATACGCTGCACTTTGCCTGAACAAATGAATTGTAAATCATTTACCCAAAGCCGTGCACCAATCCCCAATATCCCCATTGGAGAAGCGCCAGAAAGGCAGGGCCAAAGATCGCCGTGTAGAAATCTGGTTTGGGCAGCGGAATAAAGTTGTTGAAATTTGTACAATCAAAATCGGTCTTCATTAATTTGCATTCTCCTCCCGAGCGATACATTTTGGCATTCGCAGGGATCTGCCTTTGGGTTGCCGTACCGTACCCCGTTCCCCGTTCCCCGCCGAACGACACATTTGCATATTCATGAGAACCAGAGGATGGGAATATCCCAACATATGAAACGAAAACCAATCAAATCAACACTCCAGCCCCCAGCCCCCAGCCCCCAGCCCCATTCGCTGTAAAAGTTTCTCTCCCCACAGACAAAATACTGTACAATATTTAAACAAAAATCATATTTCGCGCCATAAATTAGACAGTAAAAATATGTACCGTACGTACCGTACCGTACGCGACGCTGCTCTCTCGGAAGAGTGAAAAGTTTTTAAATTAAACACAAATTTATGATCGAAAAAAAGAAGCAACGAAAAGAAAAGAAAAACCTGCAGGCTCTGGGCCAAAGCCAAACGGCAGCATCAGCCATCTCTGCGTCTCTTTCTGGCTCTCTCTTGAGGCAGCCCCCCCGTTTGAGCCAAGTTAGCACCTGTAAACCGGTTAACAGACGCTACGGTCAGCCAGGTATCGGACCTCAGTGGAGCTCGCAACAAAAGGCAACAACAACAGAAAAACAGATGTCCTGCTGCTCCAAATTGAAAGCGCAACATACATCATCCCATCCTTCGTTGCTTCTCCTTTGGAGCAGCCCTTCCCTGCTCCTTTCCCCCCCTACGCCGGGGATCCACCAGATCGCAGGGCGCTCGCTGCAGCAGAAATTGGGGTCATGTACTCCCTGTTTTGTTTTTTTTTTTCTCTTTCTGCTTTTCGGGCCTGGTCCAGACGCGGTCTTTCACTTCTGCAGACTCTGCGCACTTTATGCATATTTTTTCTGCAATTTTTTTTGTTGTATTTTGTTGTTGTTGTTGTTGTTTTGCTGTCTGGAAGCTGAAAAACTTGAAAATTAGTCGCGTGGCCTGCGACAGAGTCTGTGGGCTCTCGCAGAGGGGGGGTAAGGGCGCATCTGAAGGCGTGACATGCTCTTGATATCGAAACTGCACGGAGAAGCGTGTGTCCAGCCACTGGATCTGTTTAGAGTCGAGAGATGCCGAGCTGCTGCTGCTGCTGCTGAGGTGAGGATGAGTGATGCAATGCCGAAGCTGTGGCAGCCTGTCGCGGCATGTGGCGCTAACACATTGAAGGGGAAAGTAGAAAAGAAAGGAACTATAAAAAACTTGAGGGAAATATTCCAAGTATTTCTTTAATATTTCTTTATTATTTTGCTAGCTACCCAAAACTCTTTCGCATTATTTTTTTCCTGCAGGTGCAGCTACTAGAAATTTCCCAGGGCATGGATTTCCACAACAAAAACAGGATGCAAATGTAGCAGCACCAAAAGGAAACACAAGCGAGAGGCATAAGAAACCTTGAAGTCCACACAAAAATTTGATTTCATGCAAAACACACACAAAAAAGAAGCAGCGAAGCAGCCAGGCAGCGAGGCAGCGAAGGACATGTGTGCTTCCCACACAGCCAAAGCCAGATCCTGCTTGGGGTAGCAGGTACATTCGTGCATATCCTAGAATATCCTTAGGGAAGAGCTGATGCGCTCTCCATCCATATCCATAAATCGATCTTCCCAGGAGGCTCTCCGAAGGACAGACAGCTGTTTCTTGTGAGATTTCTTCGCTGGGTTTTTGGTTTCGTGAGATATTTACGTACCGCACTGTAGCAGGTCCTTGGCTGGAGGTGTCGCCGACTCCACTTCCGTGTGAATTTTTCGTATTTGGCAGCAACAGCTGCGGATGCTTAATCCTTTTGGCCATTTGTTAGATCACAGAAATGCTGCTTCGCCCCCTGCTACTCCACGACTTTCGCTTTAATTGGCAGCAGGGGAGCAGCAACAGCAACAGCAGCAGCAGTTGCCGTTGCCTTTTGTTATTGAAAATCAGAAATCAGAAATCTTTCAGCGCAGATCCTGAGAACGGAAATAAGCGGAGAGCGCGGAGAGCTGCACCCTGATTGCCAAAAACAGAACATAAGGAAGTGGAAGGATCCTTCTGCGAGGGTGGATCATCCATCAGGTGCATTGCATAATCTTTTTTTATTTGTCTGTGTGGATTTTTGTGGGGAGAGATCTTTTCCTTTTCTGTTGATTTTCTGTGGGGGGAGAGTTCCCTTCTCTTCCTTTTTTGCCGGATTTAAGGGGGCAGAGATATCTTCCTTCCTTTTTTTTGTGAATTTCGGGCGCAGAGATCTTTGTGATTTTCGTGGATTTTGGTGCATAGATCTGAAGATAGATCCTGGGGCAAGCGGAAGTATTTTAGCGTGGGAAGTAGTTCTTGTGGCGCACCCATGAAGGGGTTGTCTTGATTTCTGGTTGATTTTGGTCAGGTGCCGAATCGATGAATGGCGAATGAAAGGTGTTCTTCCGGTTTATGGAAACGGCTTGGCTCAGTTTTCGAGTGGGTTTTCGTGTGCTGGAAACTTCTCTAGCTATCAGCTACTTTCCTTTCCCTTCCTCAAGTTTTCTCCAAAATATCCTGAGCCAAAATAAAAAACAGTTTTGCAGCTTTAATTCTGAGAAAAAGCGAAGCGCTTCTCCAGGTCCTGTCGCAGCATTCAAACGATTCCTGGAATTTCAGTCAGCCAGCCAGCCAGCAAGCGGACTCCGCGTGTCCTTGCTCCAGCAGCAAAAAAAAAAAACATCCTGTTATTGCGGCACTGAACAACTCGTTTCATTCATTGCCTGTTCATTCATTCATTAATTCATTCATTCTGCAGTGTCTTCAGTGTCCCCAGTGCCCAGTCCCCAGTGCCCAGTCTCCAGTGAGCAGTCTCCAGTGTCCAGTGGGAGAGGAGAGCAGATCAGCGAATGCGTAAAAGTTTCGCGTAAACAAAAACCGGAAATGAGAAAACGAAGATCCCAAGAGAGAGAGAGAGAGAGAGACAGAGACAGAGACGTTTTGGCGAATTTCGTGGGAATTTCATGGGCCACTTCCTTCCGAGTGCGAAGGCGGACAGTGAAAGCGAGAGAGAGAGATCCCCAAGAGATCCTTGAGTGATCCTATGAAACGCGAATCAAATTACGCGTGGAATCGCGTTTTGGGTCTTAGGAGTTTTCTCTGTGTGATTCGATTCTCTCTCTGTCTCTCTCTCTCTCTGTGTGCTCCTTCCATCCATCATCCACATGCTGCTGCTGCTGCTGTGGCTGTGGCTGCTGCTCCTGTTCGTTGTTTTTGCACCTTGAGCCTTGGCTACTTCCGGTTTTCGTTCTGCGCGAAGGACAACAGCAAACGGCATCGCATCGCATCGCAGCAGGTAGTTCCTCCGCTTCTCCTTCGGACACTTCCTGCAGGACCACTCAGAGGGCTGCGTGGACTGCGGGGACTGCGGGGACTGCGGGGACTCTGTCATGCAAATAAGGATGTCGCCTGGGCAGGACAGCATCAAGTGGCACCAGGACCTGCCAACCGGATGTTTGCTTGGAATTCGATCGATTGGTCTGGGAATAGCAAAAGGTCCTCTCGGCGGGGTTGTGACTTGGCATTTATGGGGAATTGTGTTACAGATTTTTATTGCCATTTTTCAAGCGACATTTTTAAGTGATTTAAAGCAGGAATATTTAAACTATTTTTCAGATGTTCTTAAAGCTAAAAAAGAATCTCTTTCAAATTTAATTTAATTTAATTTATTTGGAATCCAAAGAGATGGATAAATTTCCTCAAATTATGCACCCTGATCCCAAGTAAATTTGAGCAATTATTTTAAACGTTACACGTTATTCATTCCACCGCCCCCCCATTTATCTCCCACTCCTGGCTCTCATTTTATGTATTTGTCTAGCAATTAAAAAACTTTGTACCTTTTGTTATTTTTCAGTTAATTGCCACAAAGCAGGGGACGCAGCCAAAGCCAAACAAAACAGCCAAAAAAAAAAAGAAGCAATAATTTTCAATGTCAGGAACGGGGCAAAGGGCCAGGGCACCGTAAGCAAACAACATTAGCGAAAAAAAACAACAGCAATTTGCTGATACGAGACTGCCAAACAAATGTCTAGACAGGGCAGGACACGGCACCCGGCACCCAGGAACCAGAAACCAGAAACCAGAGAGACCTCAGAGCTCTCTCTATCTGCGAAACACCTGCTCAGGTAACTAAATTAATCATCCAACAAATATCAGAGAGTAGAGGAGGAGTGGGTGTGGCGGATCCCAACGGGGGCAGGTTATCCCTGCCAACGCCCACACCGGCCAACAAAATTGCTACCAAAACTAATTCAATTTTTTTTTTGGTACAAAATGATTGTGCAAGAAAATACTGCGGCATTTTCCACTGTTTCCTCTTTGAAATTGAAATTTATCCAAAGTCTCAGCAGGCCAACAGAAATCTCCTGCGCCATTACGTGTCCTTTTTGAGTCCTGGCATAAGTTCTATTGGTTTGGGTAAAAAAAACATGTGTTGGACACAGCACAGGCACGCACTTATCCTGCCGCTAAGATGTGTCCTTAGATATCCCGCAGTTATTTGAATACTCGAGACAATGCCTCGAGAGTGTCTGCCAGGGATCCTTAGGCGAGAGTACAGTTTCAGGGGTACAGTTTCTGGGGCTGTCAAATCGATTAGTGGCTCTCACTAGAGAAGCAGATCTTGAGAGATTTTGAGTGCTGGCATGCAAGATGTTTTGGTAATCCTATGGGGTTGGGCTTACCGAAATAAAAAATACTTTGAGTCGCTGAATTCTCTTTGAAGATCGCTGCGGATGGAGACACTGCCAGCGATATTCCTCTAAGACAGCGCCCAGTTCTTGCCAGTGATAGAACTCCGCAAAGAATCCAACTCCAAGTCGGGGAACACCTTCGAATTACTCTGGTTCCCCCTGGGTACACTCATTCTATGAACAACCAACTTGTACTTAAGACAGAAGAGAAGAAGAGGGGGGGTAGGAGAGGCCATCTACTCTCTTTATCATACGCACTCGTGCGGCGTACAGTTTCGTTACGCCAACTACAGCATAATGACAATAATGAAGGGAACTAAAAGAATGTCAAAAAACCAATAAAGAGCAGCAAGAAAAAGAAGTCGTCGCATTCGCATTCGCATACAACATCATCAACGTATCCGTATCCGCATCCATATCCATATCGTGTTGTGTTTTTTTTTTTACGCGGAGAAACCCTGCAGTCGCCTCGCTGCAGCGGGAGATAATCAGCCCGCATAAATACAAATTAAAGTGCAGTGCAGTGCCCAACTTACGGTTAATATATGCAACACCCAGGCCACTGGATCGGTGGAGAGAGGCAACAACAGCAACAGCAACAACCACAAATGATAAATAAATTGAGAAAGATATAGCATAAAAATTAAATTTGTCGCGTGTTTGGCTGACTGTCTGCCAGCCTGCTTCTCTGTTGCTTCTTCTCTGCTTTTGCGCTACAGCAAGAGACGGAGAATGCCAGAAAGAGACGGGTAGTAGAGCCCCCAAAAGGTAGCTGGCCGAAGCTCTCCAGCATTCATGGCTAATCATGGTAATTATGGCAATGAAAAAGCTGCTGCCAGCAGCAGCAGGAGAGGAGATCCACAAAACAGCAAAAACGTCAACTGAAAACTCAGACTTGGGGAGCAGTTGTACCCTGCACCAGGGCAGGGTAAGGGCGAATAGGTGTCTATGTTGCGACACAAGGGTGAATGAAATAAATCATTAAAAATATCAGAAATTCGAATTTTAATGAATTATTTGCTTAAGAAATACCTAAAGAACTTCTTTAAATGAGCCAGAAAAATAAAATCATAGATGAGGCAAAACACGACTGTTATCGCACGTCATGCAGCAGCGCCCCACGGTTGCTTGTTTCTGCCTTTCAAGGGCATTCCTTAGGCGTAACTTTACACCCAAAAAGGGGTGCACTATTTTTGTTGATTCTTTGGAGACTGCTGCTGCTGTTGCTGCTGTTGCTGTTGCTTCCCTTGGCGAGACTCATTTTGATAAGCAATAAAAGAGAAGCAACAGTAAATACACCTGTTGATGGAGCAGCCATCGATGTGACTGACTTGTGGCTCACAACACAACAGCCAGACGCAGAGACCTCTCTCGCTGAATACCATGGAAACAGTGAAAATAAACGATATACTCGATATACTCGTACAAAGAGAGAGAGGCACCAGCAAAACGGAAGTTTAAGGCACAAACACCGGATGCAGCTTGCTGCCAGGACACGACAACAAAAACAAAAGCCCAGGCACAGCAGAAATTAATTTCAACAGGCAAAACGGCAACACGGCAACAGGTTGCCAAGTAAATTATTTTTTTTTTTGTGGGGCAAAGGCAAACCCGTTTAGGCTTATCTTACCCCCAAAATAAAAGCGAAGCGAAAATTTTTGTAATTTGGCTTAATCTTCCATGAGAGAATGAAGAAGGGGCAGCTGCAGAGCCCATGCAGCAGCAACATTTTGTGGCATGATAAACTTTCCTTGGACTTAATCTCTGAGCAGATTTCGCTGGGGTAGCATTTTGTATCTCGCAAATGACAAAATGCATTAAGTGAAGGGAAAATATTTTGATATCACATTTAATATTTAATGGGAATTATTTATGTGGGTCACAGATTGAAAGGGGGAACGAATAAATTCCATGGCAAATAAATTGCCACATTTCTGTCCCGTTCATTGGACTTACAAATATTGACAAAACTTAAAGCAAACGCCAGACGGGAAAATTTTTTTATTTTTTAATTTTATTTTTGGCTCGTGCTAAGCTTTGCAATTCCAAGAAATATTGGGGTGAAGTTCAGTCCTGCAGTGCAGTTCAAATGCTCAGGTAGTTGTCGAATGCCCGGACTGGACTCAACAGATAACAATCCAAGTAAACATACAGCGATAAGATAATGCTACTTCGATATCTGAGCAAACAAAAGATCGAACATGGAATGTCTCAAAAGTTTTTACGAATATTCTCCGTATTATAAAAGAAAATTTTCTGTATGCCAGCCAGGCAGGCAGGCAGGCAGGCAGCTGCTGCCCAACAGATAACCGACGCGTCGGGGCACGCGCTATACCCAGAACGCAGAACCGATCCGTAGATCGGTGTTGTATTTGCTCAGCGTAGAGTGCCATAAAACACTGTCTCCGTCGTATCCTTCCTGCCGCTGTTTGGCATTTGTCTCGCGCACACGGGCAAAGACGGGAATGGATATGGATCGTATAATCATTTTATTGGTCCTTCGTTTTATGACTCTGATTATGCTGCCATTTTGAAACTAAGTTGTGCCCCATTAAGTAATCGCACTGAGTTTTTATGGGCTTATGCCCAATTAAATTTGAATGCATCTTGAAGACATTTTGATATTTATTCACGACGTTTATGGGGTTGCCAAATGTTGGCTGTACTGGGGTGAACCTTCCTCAAATTGAGACATTTAATGGCTCTGCACATTGAGAGATCTTGGATGAATATTTTAAGAATTTCCTCTAGCAACTGTTTCTTAATGGATGATCTGTCAGGGCAGGACTTAAGTTATTTGGAAAAATACTTAAACATTTTTTTTAGCTGAAAATTCTTTCAAATTTGGGTCGTTGCCTAAAAGCTTCTATAGATAATTTCTACCTGCGAATTTCTCCTAGAAATCTGTAAAGAAAATTCTTAGATGATTTTGCCGCAGAGATCGATAGATATAGATCTTTCCTCTCTTCAAACTTTCCAAAGTGATCTTTCATATTCCTTTGATCTTTTCCCTCCAGAAACTTCCTCAGATAAAGGAGCCCTACATTCCTTTTGGCAGAGCTTCTAAAAAAGAAATCCCTTTGATTTTCTTTTCTTCTGCAGATCCTTTTTGTTGTAGATCTCTCCCCCCCCCCTCCAAACCTTTTTCATCCATAGATGATCTTATTTAGATCCCCCTTTTTTTTGTGTGCCAATGAGACCGCAAAGATGACTGACTGCAAGCTGTACCATGGATTTTGATATTGATAGCCAAGTCAGTAGCTGGAACAATAAGCCGTAAAGTCAGACAAAAGATCATTCTCCTCCCCCTCCCCGTATGCCATTCCATTCTCGGGGTTCCATCCCCTGATGATGAGCAGATGAGCTGACACCGACGCCACCTCTGTGCGAGTTTACGTCTTCTTTTGTAGCACAAAAATTGTTATACATTTCACATTAGATTTCCTTGGTCGGGGAGGGGGGCATCCTTTGTGTCCATCGGACAGGCAGCTCCTGTGACTGCCTGTCAATTTCTTGCCTTCTGTTTATTGCATTTTGTGGTCGATCAGCCCCAGATAGGAGAGAATCGCCAGTGTGGGGGGGAACTAGGTTTGGGTATCCATAATTACAAGGATAATCGCTTGATTGGTTATCCATCATGTAATATTTCAATTTCCATTTGCCGAGGCTGCAGAACTGGATCGATGGATCGATCGCTTGAGTGCTTGGCCAAGTGGTTTGTGCATCTTGCAACGGGGCGGATTAATGTGCGAACAGCCAGGCAGCTGAGGTAACATGAAGATCGTACACGCGATAGAAGTATATTTGATATGGATTTAGGTCAGCTATTCAACACACTGTAGAATGGGGCAGAGGTTGGTGGGAACAGCCAGGTACAGTCCGCAACTAAACGCAAAGAAAAGAAAATAAAAAAATGTAAATAAAAAAAAATAATTCAAATAAATTCTTTAGAGTATCGGAGAACTAAAGACAGGACAAGAGAAGAAAGACAACTAAACGCAAAGAAAAGAAAATAAAAAAATGTAAATAAAAAATAAATAAAATAAATTCAAATAAATTCAAATAAATTCAAATAAATTCTTTAGAGTATCAGAGTATCATTCTACTCTCCGTTTCTGTGTTTATGTGTTAATATTTTGCTGTGCAGATCTTATCCATAATTCAATTGATTTCTGTATCCATATCTAAAGCATTCCTCTACGATCTCCCACCATATCTGAAGAACCATCTTCCTTGAGTTTAAATTTCCCCCAGAATGATTGAAGGGAAGACAACCCCTGGGCCAATCTCCCGGATGTGAAATTACTGCAACGGCTAATCGTTTTTTATTTTTCGCAGCAAAAGGGTCAAGATATCAGAGGAGGGAAGCAGGGGGGGTAAGGGAGCAGCAAGCAGATAAATGAGAGTGGAGCGAGAAAAATAGAACATATTGCTGAAAAGCTCGTAACAGGCGCAAAACGTTGTTGGCCTGACCCCGAAGGCAACCCCAGCCAGCCAGCCAGAGGCAAGGCACAAAAAAAAAAAAAACAAAAACCCAACAGATCTCAGAGTCCAGAGCCACATCCCGATCTTTGAGCCAGAGACACAACAGTTGGTGTCTGACAGCAACCTGACTCTCGACTCACTGGTGGAGGCCCCACCAACTATGGGCACCCAGGAAGACTCTGGGAGACTCTGGGACTTGGACTGGGCAATGCGCATGCGCATGCGCGCAGCGCACAAACAATACACAACAATTTCCACATTTAATGATAATAATGACGGCGATAATAGTCGAAAATTAGTTAAACACGAATTATAACAGATCTCTCTGGAGTCTCTGGAGTCAGTTGGGAGAGAGAGAAAAGGGTGCACACTCCTAAGTGCCGCCAGCTGTTGTTTTGTTTTGTTTTGTTGTTAAGATTGCTTTAGCCGACTTTTGCACAGCACCGGATGGACCCCAAGACCAAGACTTAATTTGGCTCAGGTGGCGCGCAAAATTCATGGAACAAATTTTATAACAATTTTCTGATCAGCCAAAGCAACAAACAAATTACGTACCAGCAAAAGCGCAGCGAAGGGGTCACTAGGCAATCCAAAAATTACGCGAAGGATCCCATTAGCGGGGGCATTCAGCTAGAAAACGAACTAAAAAACATTCATTATAATTTATAAACGAAATAACATTCTTATCTCTTTTTTTTTTGGGTATTCTTGGGCTTATTTTTGTCACGTCTCACATGTAGGGAATTTTTCTATTTAGCTACTTTATGGCCCATACTTATTGCATTTACGATTTCTTCTTGACCTGAAGTTTTTTTTGTCAAATGAACTTTGAAGTGGCCGCTGGCACCAGTCACCAGCATTAATGGGAGGGTTTTACTTTAACGATGATTACGTGATGATCTCTCCATCGGGTTAGCAATCAAGAACTGACCACACACACGCACATAATTTAAATCTAAAGAATGTTAGTAGAGCTGGAAGCTAGAGATGATAATGGTAGACCTCCCACTTGGTGGATGGATAAATGATGGAGAGATTGTTTTGGTATGTGTTTAATAGATTGAAGAAGCTTCCAACGATGAGCGCTGCTGCAAGACGCGTGAGAGTTGGCACATGCAAAGTCTTTCATTTAAGAACTCTTGGCATTGAATTTAACTCTCTTATTTATTAATTTTAAATTAGACACTTCTTTTCTGCTTCATTCCATTGACTCTTCCCAGCTATTCCCCAGTTATTCCCCAGCCCAATTCTTCCTTCTAAGCAGTCTTCTCCATGTCATACGATAACTCAATCAAGAGAACAAATGAGCGCAGCTTCTGTTCAGCAATCGATAGCCCAAAAAGGAAAAATGGGAACATGTCGAACAATTGCCAAGAGATCATTGGAAACGAATACAAAACGAATGGTGAGGAAAGAATTTGCAAGGAAAAATCACGAAACGCTAAAAGAAAAACAAAAGAGGTTCGGTTGCCTCGTAAGAAACTGAAATGAAAACCGCAAAAATGACAAATGTAAACGGCACCGCAGGAACGCATCAGGCAGGGCAAAGCGAAGCCCAGTCCCAGAATCCTGGGTGGGTTGTACCCTGCGGCAACACCTACAACATCGTACATCGCACAACGCACACTGATTCGTGTCCTTTGGTCCTTTTTGGGTTGGGTTTTTGGCGTGGGTTCGAGACGCCTGCGGCGTTGCAGGCGGCGCTGGAACAAACCACTCAGACGCTGGACATGCTTGACCAGCAGCAGCAGCAGGGCCAGGACCAGGACCAGGGGAAGGGGAATGGACTTGGGTTACCATTTTAGTTCCATGAAAAATCAGGCAATGTTTTAGGTCCCATCCATATGTCAGCGCGTCTGCGCACGGCAGTTGTTTGAGTTGTCCTCGGCTACTGATATCAATATGTCCGAGGACTCTATTCCTAGACCCGCTCCTGCATCTGTTAGTGGGTGTTTTTTCTAGACCTACTTCTGTATTCTTTTTTGGCTAATCTGTGTTGCCTTCTGTTCAGCCAAATACTCAGCCAAATGTTCTGCTGAACTCTGAACAGAGATCCTCGCTGATATCTGCCGCTACTTTGTTAACCAAATTTACGGCCATTTTCGGACGATCAGGAACGGCTCAAGCTGCAATTTGGCTTGCACTTATCAGCTGAAAGTCATCAGCTGAATGCAACCTGCAACATGCCCCAAAGGCTGCGTTCGAAGCAGAAGAAACCCTTCTAACTGCCACACAAATTCAATTTCAACTCCAGTTGCTGCCCAGTTGCTGCTGCTCAAAATCAAAGGTGTTACTCCGCTTGACCCTTCGACGAAAGATATACTTAGCCAACAGAAAAAAAAATACACACAAAGGAAAACTATACATAAAAAAGGGTAGCAGTGGCAGCGGCAGTGGCAGTGGCAGAGAGCATCTGCCAATGAATGCGTAATGACCAACTGCCAAAAAGCAGTGAGGGACGACTGGCAGTGCCAGGGCCCCAAAACAAGCGAAGGAGCGGAGCAGACAACAAAACTGAAGCTAATGAACGACTCTGTTGAAAATCTACTATGGAAAAAATAAAAGCAGAAACCCTTGCGCTTACAGATGCCAATGAGGTACAGTGAATGCTCGATATAAAGTGTTGAAAATTTGTGGCATAAAAGTCTTGGAAAAGGAAGGAATAATTGTTGCAATATCTCAATTATAAACTTCACATAAAGTCTTCAAACTTTTATTTCTTAGATGGAAATCTTTCATTTTTGGCTTCAAGAAGGTTTTATTTTAAATGCAGCATTAAAAAATCAGAGTACCAAAATATTATTTATTAAAAAAAACACAAAAATAGTTCAAGTTTTGAAGTATTTTATGCATATTTTTCAACAATTTTAAGTCAAGTAAAAACATTACCAAAAATTGTTTCAAAATAAGCAAAGAAAAGATTAAATTATAAAACTGAAAATACATCAGAATATATTAACAACAAAATGCTGCAGTCTATCGAAAGTTCATGCAGTGTTCGCTCTATTGAGCATTCACTGTAGAAGCCAAAGAGTTGTCTACACTAAAAAACAAAAACAGTTGCCGAAGGGTTTGGGTTCGGGTTCGGGTTGCGGAGTCAAAGTCAGTCAAATGATGGCAACAGCAGCAGCAGCGCATGGCGCAATTATCGAGTCGGGTTTTAGGGATTTACCACCTGGAGTAGCCTGGAGTTGGAGCAGCAGACAGACGACGGCTGCTGCTGCGGCTGCTGCTCCTCCTAACTGGCACCGAAAGGGTTTTAGCCACAAATTTAATTGAGCCGTGAACCGAGAAGTGATCTTGGTATCGAGACATCGAGACATCTGCCTGCTGCTTGACCTCTGCTCTGTCTCTCTCTCTAAGTGGAACAAATGTCGGGCAGAGATCTTCTAGTGTGTCTTCTAGCAGAGGGCACGTGCCCTGTGCCACAGCAGAGGCAACTGTACCTTTCGTCGTCCTTGCTGGCAAAGGCAACGGCAACGGCAACTGCGGCTGTGTCTGGCCCTGCGTGTGCCACCAGGTGCTAGGCTGGACAGCATTTTCTTGGTCTTATCAGTGGGTCCTTGAGTCCTTTGTCCGGTTTCGAGTGGCTGTTCGCTTCTTCCCTGTCGCCTGTCCCCTGTCCACGGGCTGTCGTCGGCTCTGCTCTGCTTTTGTGCCCCGTTGTGGTCCTTGCCGCGTGCTGCAATTGTTTCGCATTTCGGTGTGCGTGTCCTTGCATCCATCGACCATTGTTGTGATTCATTTTGTCAAATTTATATAAAATTTATTACGACTCACGGAAACCTCACGGAAAAATCTCCATTTAATGGTGTCAAAATATGGAGTTGGGTAGCCAACAAAAATAGTTACAGGCTTTCTCTTTCGGACTGAGGTTTTCTGAGGGCACAATTTATTGGATGCGCTGCAGGATCCGCGCTGCGAGCTGATCATTGAAAAGCATTGAAGGCTGCTCAAAGATCCGTGAAAAGCCTAAAGAGCTCATGGTTGAATGGCTAAAGATAGAGCAGAGAATCTTTATAAGGTATTATCCAAGCGGGAGTTGCTTCCAGAATAGATGGCACTTCAATGGGTTAGGGGTGTGGTTGTTTTAGGGGGAATACTCGTATTATATGGGGCATTTTGTAAGGGATTTTCCTAGCGGGGGATCCAGTGAAAGGCATTCTTTGGCTTTAGATTTTCCATGCTTGATCCATTGAAAGAATTTCTTTTCTTTTTGCAGCTTCAGTGAAGCAGAAATGTTACTTTTGCAGAGGGCTAAAAAAGGGAATATTCCTTGGCTTTCCCCTGCTGCTCTCAACTACCAACTACAGCGCTAAGATTGATCTAGTTCTGATCTATCTATAACCATATCAAGTTCTATTCTTGCACTGGGAAAATGATGCCAGCGAGTTCCTCTTCTCCTCTTTCATCTTTCAGCGTTCAATAAGTAAAATTAGCTACATAATCCCCTTATTAGCTGCAGAAAACAATGTCTGTAGCCAGAACTACCATTCTATATTCTAAATCCTCAATCGATAAGCAAATCCTTTGCCTACAATTTCCTGCAAAAGATGCCCTTAGATAAAACCCATTTGTTGCTTAATTACCAGCTCGTATCTTATGCAGAATATCTCCGGGGGGAAAACACCCACGTAGCAAGCTCTAAAACCCAATACCAGACTGTGGCTCAAATAACCTTCTGGCAGTGCCATGTTTAAGCCAAACCCAAAGGTCAGTCCACGTGCCATTGTCCCAAAAATGCCGAGCAGGTGAAGCATGAAATGCATTTCCACAGTTTGCCGTGTTTGAGTCTGTGGCCCATTGTCTGTTTGCGTAGAAACACCCACAGTGCGTGCGCATATGCAAATATTTTTCAAAGAGCAGCTGCTGCTGCTGCCCACCCGACAACAAAAGGAAAGCAACAGGCAGGATCAAATAGTAACCAGGCCTAGGCCTGCGAGCAAACAAAAGGTGGATGGGCCGTGCAACCTGCTGCTGGCCCTCCCTTTGAGGTATTTGCATTCCGGTCGGTCGAGGCCAAAGTGAAGTGGCCGGAACAGATGTATATTTCAGCTCGAACTTTGGTCTATTGCACAACAAAACGAGAGCTAAAGGTAATACCCAGAAAAAGATTCACACATCTCCTCTCTGCTGCTGCTGCTCCTTTGCCCCTGTAAAAAATCACGCTTGAGTGTGAACTGCAGTTCGATGTGGATTTATGGTCATATAATGGAGAGATTCCCGGAAAGGATTTCATGCAAAAGCACGTACCAACTGACAGCAGACAAAACTCAATTGAAAACCAAGGCAGATGTCTCTTTTGCTTGACTCTGCTTGCAACATTCAAATGTCTCTCTCAATTTTGATAGGAAAAACCAGAGAGAGAAGAGTGTGTGGAGTGCCCTGATATTACCCTTTCAATGTGTCTAATCAATCTGTAGCGCATAAATGAAAGGATTCCCTGGGTAAAGGGATTCCCACTGCCTGGAGCAGGACACATTTGTGTGTCATGTTTACGCAAAAACAATTCTGCCCCCCGATTGGTTGTCAAAAGGACAAGCTGCAAAAATATAACACAATTGTTAGATGTGGAATAGCCTGCTGCTGATATCTCTATACGAGTGGCAGGGCGTATAAGTGTGGGTAATTTGCGCCATTGACATCAGCAATGGGTTAATTCAAATGTTGATCAAACATTGAGGGGGCAGGGGCAGCGGCAGGGGCAGGGGCAGGGGGGGGCTCCGTGTAGACACAAGATACAAATACAGCTGTCAATGGATTTCACGCGTATTCCCCAAAAGGGGCAGGAGGTTATTATGGAAGGGAGATCCATGAATTTATGGGCAATAAGAAGAGGAAGTACAATAATTTGTGTGCGGCATCTAAGGGAGTAAAGAAAGGTGCCACAAGAGCTGGAAAAGAGCCCGACTTTAATTTAATATTAAAGATTCATCCAAGCAGTACAGCGGCTACAATTTGCCCACAGAATTGCCTTACTTTCACTGCCTGAAAGTAGAAGTAATTTTTGTTTAGATCTTCCACAAACTGTACCCATAGATTTACCTTTTTTTAAAGTAAAACTTAGCCAGCATCTACCTAGAGCCACCTGAAGGGCAACTATCCAATGAGAGGCCGAGTTTCAAGAGTCGCAGACAGAGACACCCGCACAATTCCATAGAAAGGAATCTCCCGCAGTGCCCGCAGTGCTCTTGCGATGATTCCTTGATTCCTTTCAAGAGAGATTTTACATTTTTTTAAGAAAGACCCAAAGAAGTCGCTGGGCCAGCATTGTGCGTTGTGTACGTGGAGGACAATGCTCCAGGACAGGACAGGCCAGGCCAGGCCAGGATAGGCCCTAAAAAAGAAGCAGGACTCGGACTGATCATGCGTGGTGTGATGTGTGAGTTGCAGCCTGTTGAAGGGAAAACATCTGCCCCGCTCTTTCGGTTTTTTGTGCCTCTGCTTCTCTTTTTAGACTCCATCTTCGTGTACGTGGAACAGGATACTTACAAAGAGCTACAAAAACAGGCCGAACAAGAGAGACAGGCAGAGGCAGGGGCAGGGGCAGACAGACTGTACAATGTACATGTGTCCTGTACAGTACCCTCACTCACTCTCCCACTCTCTCGCTCTGTCTCTGTGGACTCTGTGGGACTCTGCGACTCTGTTTGGCCTGTCATCTAGGAACAATGTCAAGGTCAAGCCCAGGAGCACGTGTCCTGCCCCAGCCCCTGCCCCAGCCCCTGCCGCTGCTCCTAATGCCAGAGCAATTTTTAAAAGTACTTTTTTTTTTAATAGAAAAAATCTCTCAAAAAACCACGCAGGATGTGTGCGTATCCTGCTTTAGCAGCATGTGCCCCATGCCAGCCAGCCAGCCATCCAGCCAGCCAGCAGCTGTCACTAGCGATGATCATCCTGTCAGGCGACAAGCCTGATCCTTGGAGCGTGCGTGTCCTTCGTCGAAGTGTACTTTGAAAGCGTGAATGGGGAAAAAAAATGATTTGATATTTTTTAGTCTATTTCCTGTGGTGCTGCCATCCATCCAGCGATCCAGCGATCCAGCGATCCACAGCTGCCTGTCTGCAATTAGCATATTTTGTCCTGCACCCACATAATGTCCTGTGTCCTGTGCCTGGAGCAGCTGCTGCCTGGCTGCTCCTCCTACTGCTGCTATCCCCCCATTTTCTATTTATGCTGAATATTTGCCAATTGCCTTCTGGTGTCTGTGCTGCAATCCTTTCGACAATTGCCTCCATTTGACGCAAAACATTTCTGACAATGGCCGGATTATCCTTTGGCTCAATCCCTCCATTGTTGTCGCCAATTTAGATACGGTCCTTTGACACAATTTTGCAACTGTTTGGATTTCCATTTCGATTATACATAGGGGACACTTCTGAAAGGGGTTTGCCGTGTTGTTGCAGATGGTGTGCTGCTGCTGGCAACCAAAGCAGCTCAGGTTCAGTTGGATGGAGTTCTATGGAGAAATGTGGGATCTGTCATCAAAGTACCAGTAGGCCAGGACTTTGTCTTTGAAGGAGATTAAGTTAGTTGGATATAGTGCATCAAAGGGTTCTCGAGGCAGTATTTTTCAATCTTGTTGCTTAAACCACTTTGTTTAAGGCTTAGGTGCCACTAGAAGAAGGACTTATCCTTTTATAGAAAACAGCAGTTCAGAGAGAGTTTGCGCATCTTTTCTTTTCATATTCAAGTCTTTGTTCAGTTGACTTTATTTAAGCTTACATTCTTATATTTATTCTCTTTAGTCCAGTAAAAGTTCTGTGATACCCTTCGGCATTCATCATCGCCTCTCCGTCATTTATCAACCACCCAAGAGTTGCACCTTATCATCATTTAAAAGGCACCTTCACCATCTTTTAGATAACGTCTCCCTTCAGGGATCATTACTCATCGTTTTCTTATCACATCGTAACGAAAAGAAAAACTAATTCCAATTAGGCAACCCAACAAAAATCTATGGAAACTCCAGAAATATTTCCAAAGAATTATTTCGGTACATTTGTCGAACAGCAAGACATTTGTTTGTCATCTCTTTTTATGGAGCACGCTCTCAGGTGAAAGACTGCGACCCGCTGACCATGTCCTGGGCCGCAGTCGCGTCCTTGGCCAGGGCTCTGCGTTCTAATCTCTAATCGCTGTGCCCGTCACGCTGTCCCTGAGCTGAGGGAACGGAGCGGAGCGGAGCGTAGAGACCTCCTCACCTCGGACTCATTTGAGACGCTTTAAAACCGGCGATAAAGATCGGCAGGTTCAAGCTGCTGGCAGGAGTCGCAGGAGACGGCAGGTAGTCCCCTGCCCATTGTCCTGCCTCACGATTTGCGCTGCAGCGTGTCCTGCAGCCTGCAGTCAGCAGCTAGCAGCTAGCAGCCGGCATTTAAAATGTTGCAATGTGCATTGTATAATTTATATCATAATTCTCCATGCATTGTCCACGGTCTTCTCTGCGCTGGTCTGGTCCTGAGCTGGTTGCCATTCGGTCGGTTGGTCGGTCGGTCCCTACTTTATGGCCATCCTGCCTGCACTGCAGCTTTATCCTGTTGCTTCGTCCTGGTGCTTATCTTGATTTCAATTGTAGCTGGACGGGAATCGACCCTGTTCGTTCAGGTTGTTTAAGAGAGAGAGAGAGAGAAAAAAAGAAGAGAGAGAATTGAGACATCTGGGAATGGGAATTGCTTGATTGATTTGTGCGAGTGGCAGACAGAAAAGGAGAGACTGAGAGAGAGAAATAGATCTTGGGGATCGGCGTGGAAGATCCTTAAAGGGTTAACTGGTAGAGACATTTTATAGACATATTTTTTAAGTGGAAAGATAACACTAACAAAGTGCAGATTCACTACCAAGAAACGCCTCAATCTTTTCGCTCAAGATCTGCTCAAACCTTCCCCCCATGAGCGATCGTTCCTTTTGTGATCCTTTTGTGAATTTGCCTAAATTTCCTTAGATCTTCTTGTAATCCCCTTAAGCCTCTACGCCCGAAATCAATTATAATCGTATTGGCAAACAGATCTTCGGGGTGTCACCTTTCGCCTAGGCCGAACAAAAAAAAAAGAGCAAACGACTTCCTGTCGATCATGCAAATTGCTCTACGGCAAAAAGGAAATGCCAGAGGGAAAATCTTTATGGAAAACCTGTGCCGGAAACCTTTTGAACCTGTAACTGATATTGAGGAATATTTTTGCTTGGGAAAATTTGCCCACAAAACGATGATCGGTAGACAGTAAAAACTTCCGGTCTGGCGCAAAAAAAAAAACAAAACAAAACACAATCTTTGAGGAAGCGCCCGCCGATTCGGATGTTGATCGCAAAAGACAAAAGATGCGTAGGGTAGGTAGAACCAGAGAGACAGAGAGACAGAGCGAGGAGAGTAGAGATCTCGCTGTGTACCTGTCATGACGACAGATGCGTCGTTCCAAGGATGCAAAGATACGCCAGAGGCTGAGGCTGAGGATGCGGAAGCGACTGCCTGAGGAATCAAAACAAAAACCAAGAAACAAAAACATCAGAATAAAAAGCGGAAATAACAGCAGTTCCAGTTTCCCATTCCTTCAACTGCGATTCCAGTTCTCTCTCTCTCTCTGTCTCTCTCTGATTCTCTGTGCAACAGTTGTTCAAAAAAAAAATCACAACTGTTCTACCCGCGCGGTTTCGTTTTTGAATTTATTTCCATTTTTACAGCCAGCAAAGCAAACGCAAACGCAAAGCATTCAATCCATGCAGCATGTTGCCTTTTCCTTCGGCGACTCCTTCCTCCACATGTGTGAAGAGCATTAAAAACTGTGGAGAGGATGGTGCTTGGTGGATGGGTGCATGGTGGATGCTGCGGCTTGATAATGTCAAACATGTGTCCACCGAGCCGCTGTGCATGCCTAATGAGGATGGGATGCACCTTTTGATGGCTGTGTACGAGTATTCCCAAGACAAAGAGGTCCTCTCCATCTAACGGCAATCGAACATGTGGGAAGATTCTCATTCTGATTGAAAATAACTATAGTCAATGGGTAAAGTGGTAAAGGGGCAAAGGGGTGGGAAAGAGTGATGGAAGTTAGGGAAATTAAATAGATATTGGGGCAAAAATGTTAAGAAATGATTTGTGAATCATCAAGGCAACTTTGTCTATGATTATATATATTAATAAAGAAATAAGAAAATATATAAAATAAAGGCATAAAATTAGGGTAAGAAATGTAAGAGATATTTGGAAGGAAGAGATGTTAAAGATCCTTTCTATGTCATTTCTTAATTCCTAATAATAAGTACTCCCTTTTTTCTTCATCTTGCACATTCTACCCTACCAAACATCTTCCCCCAAAGTACTCGTACCACTGGCAATCCCACAAAATGTGACTCATCTTCAGCCCCAGCGCCACTTCACAGCAATTTGTAGTCCCCTCACATTATGGCCATTTGCATTTTGTACAAAAAGCGCACGAAAATGGAGCAGTTGCTCGAATGCTCGATGCGAATATTTATGGCAGCCGAAACCCCAACTGCATGCGGGAGTTAAATGTTAAATGCTAAATGCTAAATGTAACAAGATGCCAATCGATATTATGCACAATGAATAAATATATAAATTGAGCAAATTAATGTGCCATCATTTCCGAGGCAAAAGTCGAGGCTGGGAATCGATCCTGGCCTGCGACTGGGTCTGGGACTGGGATCGAGGGCGTGATGATTGCATTTTAATGAGCAAATTAAAAATCAATGCCCCAACCGACACACACAACCGATACAACCGAACGACGGACGCCTGATGATAACACGTACATTTTACTTAAATTAAACGAATCGAATCGACAAAATTTGTTAACTTAACAGTGGGACAAAGGGGGCGCTGTGGCAGGGAGGAGGAGTGGGAGGAGCAGTACCTACACTCCGTACCTTTAAGAACTGTCGATCGAACACCGATCGTGAGAATGGAAATGGCGACAATGTCGAATGCCGAATGCCGAATACCGAACGCTGAATGCCGACGCTGTGTGCTGTCTTCGCCTGCCTCCTGAACCCCATAAATCTTCATAAGCTTGTCACGTTTCCAGTGCAACAGCTACTCGTAAATATCTGGGCAGCGAGTGAGTGAGGGAGAGAGAACAAACATACAACCCACCAAACCACTGACAAAGTTCGAGAGTCTTCTTCAGCCCACCACAAAAAAAAAAAAAAACCAAAAAAAAAAACAAAGTTATTACGAATGAAGGATACCTGGCACTCGAAGTGTTCCCCTAGCTAAATAGTTCTCTAAGTAATACAGAAAATATTGCAGGGCAACGTATCACTTCAATTGTGGAAGTTGAGAGCATCAAACATAGTTCAGAGAAGTTTATAAACCTCATTCTATGCCCGTAGCTCTTCTACTCTCCACGACTCCACATCCAAGAGGCTAGTTCTATCCTAAAGGAAGGAGGGTGTTCCCTTAGGGAACCTCCACAAACCCAATACACCCTCCCACACCCACGTTTAAGGGGTACCACACACCAAAAATAAATAAAATAAAATAAAATAAAATACAAACAAAAAAAAAACCCCACTTCATACAGAGCTCCTCAGCGGATTAACAATTATTTTGACATCAAATAGCCGCACGCCCGAATCGGACGAGAGAGTTTTGGAGCTCAGTACAGGGTCTTGAATGGGGTGGGGGCTGGGAATGGGTACCTTGGATCCTCTCCCTCTCTCTGTCTGTCTCCTTAGTGACAATTTCGTGAGTGTCTGTGTGGTGGTGGCACGTCCGTGGCTTCCACTCTTCCACCAAAGATGCTTTCTGGACTACCGTTTCGGCTGTGCGCTGTGCGCTGTGACTGTGATTGTGATTGTGCCATGGCCCTGATTTTGGCAGTCGTTGCACGTGTGCCGCCGGGGCAACCATCGCGTCCCATCATCATCGGTTGGGTCGTCGTTGCCTCCTCAATTTGTGGCAATGTTCAATGAAATTTTGGTCATAAAAGTTGTTGTTTATCGTTAATGTTTTGCATTTCGGAAATGTTTAAGGCAATGGGCAGTAATAAAGGAAAGGAGTTCAACAACTTTTCAGAGGTACACTGGAGGTTAGTCCGGTTACCCATTTCTCTTCAAAGGCTACCCGATGGGTACGGGTGCCCCGGGCATCGTATCGGCAGTTGTGTTTGATCGAAAATTCATTTGATTTGAGTTTAGAATTTTGGTTATTTTCCAGGAACTATTTTGAATAATTTGGGGAATTTAATTATACATTTTCATGGAATTATTTTCCCCATCTTTAGCTATATTCTTCTCCCACAAATCGATAGCTTTGAGACCTCATTCCTCAGCTCAATTCTTACCCATTTTCATTTTAATTCTATCCCCTAGCAAAAATCAATGTATAACTTTCTCAGCTTCCCCTTCTTTGGGTGTTTGTTTGATTTTTTTTGTAGAGTGAAAACTTTTCCCAGGCATAGCAGCAACAACAGCAACAAAAAAAAACAAGCTGTGTCCCTCTGACCAGTGCTGCAGCCCCAGTTAAGGCCAATTGGTAGGCCAAACAAATGCCGACCGACATCTCATCACAGATTGACATCTTCATCATAAATAAAAGTGAAAAAAAAAACAGAAAACTAGTTGCCTTGCTACAGTTTTCCACACACACAGAAAGATCTCAATCTGAATGTGGCAAGTGAATGCCAATCAAGGAGACAAACAGACAAGGCACCAGAGACAAGCTTACAAGGCGGGTAGGGGTATGGTGGATGGGGGATACTCGTAACTATAACAATGCCATTGACATTACAATCACAATTACAATAGCCATTACCATTACCATTCGAGAGTGGAGAGCGGAGAGCGGAGAGTGGCGAGTGGGGAGTAGCAGTCTCTAATGAAGACATGTCCAAGATCGGCGGAGCTCTAGGACTGCCTCATAATTACACCAAAAATATTGCGCCTGTCCGCTAATGGAGCAGGCAAACAGATCCTCCATGGAGCAGCTCCATCAGTGACGCATATTTAATTATCGTTGAGTGTGTGGCACACACACCCGCCCCTCGTTTCGGCTAGGTGTTAACAAATTCATTTCACTTAAGTGGGGGGGCACTGTAACTGGTTTTGGCTCCTCTCCTTCACGGTGGCTCTATCACAGCTACATGGCTCCTCAATCTGCTCTGTGTGTGTAGAGAGTGAGAGAGAGAGAGGCGGTTACATTATTTGCATGCTGATTAGCCTTCAATGCCAGACCAGACCAGACCCAAGCAGAGGTTCCCAAGAGACAGCTTGCAGCTCTCTCTGTCCCCCCCTAGAGGAGCTGATGATCTATTAGCTCAGACCCCGTCAGGTTGCTCCAATTTTCAACACTTTTGACGTGGCTGTTAATTGATTTAGAGTGCCAGTGTCCGACATCACCATCTTGGGGTTTGGGTAGCAGCAGCCTCAGCAGCGCAGAGGTCTATGATTATAGAGCGCCACTTGCTCGTTATGGCCACAACTCTCAGGCTCTGGCTCTGGGCTCTGTCTCTGTCTCCGACTCTGGGCTCTGTCTCTGACTTTGGCCACTGTAATGACTCTTTGCTGCCCCGCTTGACGGTGGTAATTGTTGGCCATTTTACTCTCTGGCATTGTACGTGCCGTGCCATTGGATTGGTGGATAGCTGGGGGGCATCTATGTAGGGGTTTCCCGGCGCGAACAAAATGTTTGCCTAACTACTCAATCGTGCGGAATTGACAACTTTATTAGCACAGGCGGTGGTGGGCGTTGTTGCAGTGCAAATGAGCGGAAATTAACGCAGAATTATTTATGGCAAAACGATTTATAAATTTATGAAGATAATTAAATGATATATGCAGTGAATGAAGCTCCAATGGAGAGGCTACACCATGGAGATACTTTTGTGATTTCTTCTGGAATTATAAATCCGTTTTGAGTGCATAGGAAAATATCCCAGGGAGTCCTTCTGAACCTTTCCACTTGGTGCACTTAAAACCCAACTGTACCTAAAACAATTGAACTACTTACCAGAGAGACAAAGAGAGACAAAGAGATAGAGAAAGAGAGATGCCCAAGTGGAACAACATGTGCTGGAAATTTCCTGCATAGATCATTCCGCGAAAACAAATGTTTCCCAAAGAGAGAGAGAGAAGAATGTTTAGGAGTGTCGTGGAGGGGGGAGAGTAAAATCCCAGGGTCAGTGGAAACACCTTGCATCAGGGGCATCGAATTCGGTTTGCCCTTCGCCCTTCATTTTTTTACGCTCCGCGTAGAATCAGAGACATGTGCAACAAGAGCAACAGATTGTGGCAGCAACGCTGGCATAGAGGGTAGATGGTAGATGGTCGAGGGTCAGGTCAGGTTGGGTTAGGTAGGGACTGGAGTGCCACAAATGAAACGAATCACAGAGCATGGGCTGCCGCTGCTGCCAGTTGGTGGGCGCAGCAGGTACTTCCCCTGGATGGATCAGGATGCTGATCCTCCGAAAGCAACAGGCTGGCATTCCATTTGATCTTCTCTTTTTTTAACATGCAGCAAAGATTTACTTTACCTTACTTTACTTTTGTGTGTATTTCTCTTTTTGTAATGTCTTTTGTTCGTGGATCCTGGCAGCAGCTGCCAGAGGATCTCGTAGCTTGAGGATCCTGTAAAATGGCTGCAATCACAACAGATTTCTGGCTGCACAAAACTGTTGCTTTGGATGGTATCTGCTAGTACAGTAGATAGATAGTAGATCTTCTGCTACGCCTCAAACTGTTGCTTCAACCTCGTGGCAGGGCGAGCGA
This sequence comes from Drosophila obscura, assembly GCF_018151105.1. NCBI lineage: Eukaryota > Metazoa > Arthropoda > Insecta > Diptera > Drosophilidae > Drosophila > Drosophila obscura. The sequence goes on from NW_024542828.1 coordinate 10,279,226, forward strand.
GAGAGACTATATAACTATGCCATTCCAGCTCCAGTGCCCCTCCCTGTCTGGCCCTTTATGGTCTTTTGGCCAACGCCCCAGCGATTTAAAAGCGTTCAAATAATTACCAGAGTGCCATTCCATACCATACCCGATTACCATTTGCCATTTCCATGGAATTCGCTCGTTCAGTGGCTGCTTGATTCGTATTCGTGGTCTGCCTTTGCCTTGCACAGTTTCTATGTAAAACAGTCGCATGAATGTCTGCTTAGCTAATGAGCTGTGGCTTCTATGTGTAGAGCGAAATTCCAAGACGCCAAAGAGTGGCATTTGATGGAGGAGCTGTAAGTGCCGATCAATAAGGAAGCGGCAGAGAGCTGCATAGTTGTCAATAATCATGAATTGGTTTGGTTTAATTATTATCTGGGACTTAACAAATATTTGGGGTATATTTAGTTATTTTTAAACCATTTTTATAGGCCCATAAATCCAGTCAAAGCCTTCACTGAACATAAACCTTAAGTACACCCCCCAGGCACACGCCAGAGATCACCTTCTTGCCGGCAACTTTCCACCCCTATACCCTTTTTTCTTTGCCAGAAAAAAAGTGGGCTGTGGCCTGTGTCCTGTCCTTCCACCATATTTAATCAACATTAAGCACAAATTATATACATTTTGGGTGGAGGGGCAGCCTACGTACCCTGTATAAAGAAGAGCTTAAATTTTATTGCTAAAATTTATCGAGTGGAATGTTTGTGGCATGTTGTCGCTCGTTCATGCCACACACAAGCACGAGAAATTAACGAAACAACAACAACAAAAATTGCTTGAATAAATAAAAAAAAGGGAGTCAAAAAAGAGAGACAAAAGTGAAGCCTGATGGTCACCGGCTGCCACGAGAGAAGGTTTTGGTTTTGGTTTTCTTTTGCTTTTGTGTGTCGCGAAGCCAATCAAAATCTGTTCCAGGGCAAGCAGCAGCAGCAGGTTGCAAGTGGATGGTTTTTGGGGCAAGGCATAACTAAATGATCAGCGTGCAGCGCATCGGCATCGGGATCGGCATTGGCATTGGCATCGAGAGTGTGCGGTTTTTAATTACACGACGCGCCATGGGGACAATGTTGCAGTTGGAGTGCCTCTTGTGGGTCTTTCTGCCTTTTGCTGCTGTTGTTGTTTTTGGTTCCTGGGGCATATGGCACGCGTTTGGGGGGCATAGACCCATGACAAGCAGAGCGGACAGCTGCTGCTGCTGTTTGCACAGCTTAAAGTTTGCCGAGCTGCCGTTTGCCGAGCTGCCGTTTGCCGTTTGCCGTGTGTGTTAACATTGCCCAAACATGCCACAAAAGGACAGCATTTCCCTTTGTGGCATCTTCGTTTTTCCCCCGAAGAACAAGCCAAGAAGTCAAAAGGAAAAAAGGAAATCATTCTTTTACTTATTTGAACTTCTTTCAGGGACTCTACTTGCACCCCAAAACGTTGACTGTGCAAGGACTACTGTGTGTCCCTTTGTTGTCCCTTGACATCTTTGCATTTTATGGAATTTTCCCCTCTGGCATTCAGGGCATTTGGGCATTGTGCTGATTTTCCATGGCTGTTAAATTGATGGATTGCTGTGCGACTTTTGACACCACATACAATTGGCATTTCCTTGCTGGCTGGAGTTTTTTCTACTTCAAGGAATATCTCTTAAGCAAGCATGGATAATGCACAGTGCAGGAGATTTGATTCTGACATTTAGTAGACATTTCTTGGGGATTTTTCTGTGACATTTTTATGGACATCTCGTTAAAGTTTCGAGCCAAGCAGCAACATATGGGGACTAAACTACAAATGCTCCTTAAAGTGTCAATCATAAATAAGCAAATCGTTAAGGGTTTTATTTTCAAAGTGAATTCGTATTCGTATGTAATTAGGGGTCGCTTTTTCTGAAAGAAAATGCTGGAATTAATCTGATTAAGTAGTCTCGAATGAGGCACAAGAAAGTTAACTAAATTATAGCATTTATTTTGGGATAAGTTTCAATTTTCTTTTCTTTAATTTATAGGAATATTTTTAGCTTATTTTTCTGGGGTTCTTCTTTAGTTCCGCCTTGGAAATAAATTTCCTAATAGCATAGAAAAACCCCTCTGAAGTAGCCCTCTCCATAAGTAGCACTCTGCTCCCCCTCCCCAGACCCTAACCCTATATTCTATGATGCACTTGTCTCAAGTGAAGACCAAGTACAAACACATGTGTGTATCTATTACCCCTTTGGAGCAGTCTTGGGTTACTCTGGTAAGAATCAGCTGACAGAGATGGCAGGCTAGTCAGGGAGAGATCAGGGAGACATGAAGGGGAGTAGTGGAGAGTCATGGAGCGACATGAAGGAAGTCCATGAAGATACACACAACAGGGGACAAGGGGACACAAAAGTCAGGAAAGCGGACGCAGCCACTTGAAAAATCCACCTGCACGACTGGAAACGATCTGGCGATCTGCAAAGCGAAACTGCTGCTGGCTGCCCTCTCTGGCTATCTCTCTCTCTCTCTCAGCGGCTCCTTCTCTATCTCTGGCTGTCTCTTTCTGTGGATTTTAATTTTGGTTGCGTGGTTGTGCTGCCGTTTCTACTTGAGCAAACTGCAGATTACCCAAGTTGAGCCCTTAAGTGTGTTCCATATCAGGTTTATCATTCGCTGTCATTGTCGTTGTCGCTGCTGCAACTGCTGCTGCTGCTGCTGCTGCTTCGCTTCACTGATCCAACGAGCCAACGACCAGCCCAGCGGACGAACGGATTAAATATATCATTTTTGGTGTCCCTCTTTAATGAAAGGGTTGAGCTTAAATTCAGTTCAGTCGAATGGTTCGGCTCGGTTCGGTTCGGTTCGTTCCTTGCCACATTGATGGCCAACACCTGAAAATTGCAGCCTGACTCCGTCAAACGGAAACTTTACACACTAAATATGCTTTATGAAGAAAGTCTTTTTTGGGGGTAGGAAGTATACGACGAGCATATGTAGAGCCAAGTGCAATGATTGATATTGAGGAAGTTGCGCTCGTATCTTGCGGTTGTATTACAAGCTGCTTGTTTCTGTTTTCTTCCTTTTCGGCATAGGGGATTTTACACTGAGAATAATAGGAAAGAAATTATAGAGGAAGGACAAGACATTTGATGGAAATAAATACATCGAAAAATATGGCACATAAACTTAGAAATAATAATAAATAAATAAATTATATAATAATATTAAATAAATAAACATAAATAATAATAATAATAAACTTAGAAATAATAGTAAATAAAAACTTAATATTAATAATAAATAAAAATAAATAATAAGCTTAGAAATATTAATAATAAATATAAATAAATAATAATTATAATGAAATACTTTTCTATAAAATGTTGGCAAAAGAAAATAAAGATTTAGCTATGGGAATGGCTGGCATTTCTTTAAACCAAACCCCAGTAAAATTATGAGCACAGTCCTGATATCATAGCACATGAAAAACATAGCAGAATCATTTATTATGCTGACATAATTTTTCTTTACTTTAATTACAAGTTTTCGTCATTGAATTTCCACCATCAAATGGTATTTAGATTTTTATTATAATCGACAAAATCTTCTCGTATCATCAGCACGAATTCCTCGCCGCTACTAAAATTTCTTTCAGTGTTTTGCCAAATGCTTTTGGCATATCAAGCCCTTGGCTAATAAAGTCTTTAGCCACAAAACTTAACAATTAAACAGAGGGTTGCCAGCAGCAGCAGCAGCACCAAAAACAGGGTGTTCCAATCGTAAGCAGCAGCCACGACCAAACAATCGCAGTAGCCATAGATATATATAAAATGTAGCAAACAAAAACAGTCACCAGTTGCTCAAAATTCAATAAAATAAAGTAACACAAGTATGAAAAATAATTATAAATTTCCCAATATGTCGCTCAGCTGGAAAAACTTTCCCAAACTTTTGTTGGTATTGCCTGTGCTGCACGTTGTGTTCTCCGCTGTTATCAAAATAGAATCGGCCGAACAGAAACGCATGCGGATTTTGGGTGAGCATGGAACAACACATGGAAATATTTGGCTAGATTATATACAGAATCTATACCCACAGCTAAAACCAATGTGGAGACCATTGCTGCGGTCATGAAGCGGCAGAAGGAGGACATAAAAGAGTGCTAAAGCCACACACACACACACACCCTGTATAGAAAAAAGAGTTACCCCAAAAGCCCACACCAAAGCAAACCCCTTCGAAAAAGAGTTATCGACACAAGTGAAACGGAAGCAGAGTCAAGGTGCAAAGCCCAAAAATCATTACACCTGTTCCGAGGTAGGGGAAAAACAAAGCGAACGCCGAGCAAGATGTGAGTGTAGAAAGCGTGGAAATCGAATGGAGAAGAGACCCAAGAGAGGGAGAGAAAGAAACAGACCCCGTTGCATGACAGTCCCCGAAAATTTAACGCTCATAGTTCTACGTCAAGCAGAAGGGTTGAACAAAGTTGTCTTTTGGGTCTCTTTATATTTTTATTGTATCTGTTTTTATTTTGGGGGGAATTGGAATTGGTCGCGCTGCCTGGCCGCTGCACTTTGTTGCATGTGGCAGGCGACATTAATGCAAAACCAACGGGAAAACTCAATTCTCATTCCCCCCGAAAATTAATAAGCTTAATGAGCAGGCCGTGGCCAGTCACTGATAGACATCTGCAACAAGTGGCAGCTGCATCAGGATTTTTGCACGAAAATTTCATTATAATTGTTATAGCTTAAATATATCTTGGCCTCTTCCGAATAATTAGCACTTCGCTTAGGTGGAGCGCTGCAGCTGTCTGGGCAAAAGAAAGGTCTAAGGACAAACCCTTTGCCTGCTGCCTTTGCGTATGGGTTTTAATTAAAGTTATTTATTATCTATTCATCAAAATTTGGCCACCATCAAAAGGGTTGGCCCTGTGAGTCAGTGGCGTGGCAGATGGCAATGAAATGATAGCCCAAAATAAGGTTTTAATTTGAATTCTTAACTAAAGCAGGACTATGGTTGGCAGGTGGAAAGGCAAGCAGATGAACAGAGGTATATGCCGTGTGGATTACTAATAAATTGGTCCCTACAAATGTACAAAATATTTCGCTGTAATAGAGACAAATTCAAAGACAAACCCATAATTATCATTATAATAATTTGAGCCCAACATATTTGCATTCAAAATTACTGAAATTAAATCAACAAGAAATACAAAAATAAAATACGGAAAAAGGCAACCAGTTTAGCGGGGAAAGAGAGATCTAGTAGCTTAAGGATCTCAATTCAGGAAGCCCCTTGACCAGATCCTGCTTAATATTCCTCCTCTTTTTTTGTATGGGCTGTAAGTATATAATTTAGCAACCTTATCAGCTGGAAACTCGTCTGCTGCCCCACGCGTATCCACATCATTATGCAAGAAACGGGAATAACGCAAGAGGGGGAAATTATGGCATTCGGATATTACTTAATCGTAAATTTGACTGGTTCCAGACCCACACACAGTATGCAGAGAGAGAGGAGCGAGCGAGCACCTTTTGCCTTTCAGTTGTGCGGGAAATCGCAATGACAGTTGCATTTATGATAGGCGAGGAGGGGGGGCATACATTTAAAGCGAATGTATTTTTGGCCATGCGTCAGATGCAATTACAGATGACAGGAAGAGCAGGAGCAGGAGCAGAAGCTGGAGCAGGAGGAGCAGTAGGAAGGAATACTACATGCCCCCGATGACAGCAACTGCAACTGTCAAAATGTCTGTGGCAGTGGCAAAAACTGTCAGCGGCTGGCGGAATGGCCTGACAAATGTGACGCCATATAAAATCAATAAATTATGAGTGCCAAAGGGAGTCTCCGTCTCCAGTCCAAGTCGACTTCAGTAGCAGTTGCATAATGTATTCTAAGGATGCCAAAAAGGAGTGACGACAAACCGGTTGCAACTCCATCAGCAGGCGGCGCGGCCCGGCCCGGCCTGGCCCCATGTCCTTAGGGACCAACGAGCAAGATCCTCTGTATTTGGCGTTGATTGATTTAGTTTGTGGCACAAAAAACACCTCGCTGTGGGCTCTGCCTCTGCCTGCAGCTTCTTCTTTAATGAATTAATTAATGAAGGCCATAATTAAATTTGCACTTTCTGCTGCTGCTGCGCGGCTGCTGTTAATTTATGAGTTTTTAATTATTTTTGCAATTAAAGGTGTCTTTTTTTCTGTTGCCGCTGCTGTTGTTTTGCAACATTATAATTATTTCCTGGCAACAGGATCAACAGGATATGCTGCTCATTTGTCAGTTTGCAAAGCGTTAAATCGAACCCCAAACTCGCTTCCTTAAGCCACAACACAAAAAAAAACGCCAACGAAGCGAAAGACTCAGACAACGAACTTGTTTTCAGTTTTTGGGGGCGCCAAAAACTTAATTTTTTTTTCACTTTTTTGCAGCTGCTTTTTCGTTGCTGTTTCTCTTTGTCTCTTGTGTTTTTTTTTTGGTAATTATTAAAAAGCATTATTTTCTCTGTAGACAATAGATGGGGATGGAAAGAGAAGAGCCGCTCGCTTCAGGTGCAATGCCACCGAGCAGCTCTTGTGGCATTGTTCCAATTTCCCGACACAGCGCGGAAAAATTATTGTCATTTCAGAAAACTCAATTGTTTGGAAATGCTTTTCGTGTGCGGCAGGTAGAGGTAGGTCTCTCTCTGAGGAGGGGTTGCAACAACAGAGCACAGATCTTCTTTCCTCTTTATGGAGTGTTGTATTTTTAGTTATTTTTTTTTTGTCGGGCAGGTGTAGAGTCCAAAATGTTCTCATAGTGATGAAGGTCGGTCTCTCTGTCTCTTCTTTTGGTACAGTTATAAAACTGTTTTAGATCTCTTCTGTTCCTTTTGGTTTTTGGCAGAACGTGGGAACTACATTTTTGGCAACAATATCCAAAAAGCTGATGAATGGGTTTCCATGTCAAATCAAAGGCAGGTGGAGCTGGTACTAACACTCGTACTTAGGAGTAGAATCGATGAGTAGGCAGAGGATTTGGGTCTGGTTGTGTCTGGAGTCTGGATGGGGTTGAAAGGGTTTATCAATTGGTGGGAATTTAGAGGTGAAAATTATTAGAGGGTGGATTGATGAATGCTGTAAAAGAAATAAACTACAAAATGTACCTTATTTCATAGATTAACTCTGCATAAAGCATAGACATATTCTAGGCATATTTATGCGCTTTTTCTTGTCACTATTTTGTTCATTTTTTCAATTTTTTCTTGTAAAAATATATATTCAGTACGTATTCCTCGGCTCATTCTCTGTGCATTCCTTTCAATTGTTCTGCTAATATATTTATTTACCCCAAGTAATTTTCGTTTTTCCTCCATTAACTTTTCCTTTTCACTCTTTCTTTCGATGCACAAATATTTATATTATGCATAATAGCATTTTCTACTTACCTCATAATACGTAAAACATTGGAAACAATTTCTTCATTCATGAATAAGTATTTCCAGCTGCTGTCCAATCTTCGTCCAATCTGCGCCAATCTTCAATCAAATGACTCGACGACTTTTGCAGAACAAAAACCCACAGAGATTTCTTGGGATTTTCTTTTCCGTTCAGGCGGCGTCTTTAGGCTTAATTGTTTGCAAATTAGTTAATTAAGACCCTGATTACATGGTTAATGGTGTAGATTCAGGGTTACTAACCCGATTTGGTGGACCATTTATGAAAATATTTTGCCACAATTTCTGCGCCAAAAGACAAAGGGAGACCATAACCATAAGAAAATTAAACCAAAATTCAGAAACAATGAGCTTTGAGCAACTTAATTGAGACATTTGGCCAGAGAGAAACACAGAGAAGAACACCCGGCCCTCGAGCAGGCTTCTTGTCATCGTTAAGGAGTTAATTTATTTATTATCCACAGATTTTTACGGCTCCATTGTTTTTTTTTTTTTTTTTTTGCTTTGGCTTAAAGTGAGTCCAAAGCCAAAGCCAGGAATAATAAAATATGAAGAAGTCAGAGATGTATCCGAAAAAGAAGAACCGGCTTTTGGGGCTAATTAGGAGGCTTCGAGGAAAATATATGTAACACCGAAAAATGTTTTCTTCGTTTTTTTTTTTTTTTCTGTTTGGTTTTTATGGATGCTCATCGCTGTGCATGTTCCTCCATCTTCATCTCTGTCTCCATCTCGGTCTCTGTGTGTCTTTCCTTTTTATGATGTCGAGAGATTTTGCACCTTATGAGAAAAATCTCGAGAGCTCCAGCGCGGCGGCGTCGCCTCGTCGCTACGTCGCTGCCAATCTTGTTAAACTTGCCCCAAAGCCGCATTGACACTTTGTTGCGCCTGCGCTTCGACTCGGAGGCAGACTCCACAGTCGTTACAATCCCTCTCTCTCTCTCTCTCTCTCCCACTGTTGTTGCTGTACATTTGAAAGTCCGTTTGGCTGTCAAAAGCGTTAATTTTTAAGTGCCTAGTGAGAGTTTTTGTTTTGTTTTGTGTGTTCCCTCCTCCAGTGCCAGCTGAAAGGCGGCTTTCATCTTAGCAGCAGCAGCAGCAGCAGCAGCAGCTGCTGTATCTGTATATTCTGTAGATGTGGCTGTAACTTCAGTAAGTTCAGTATCTTCTCTGGTTTTTGTTTCTGTCTGCTCCAGTCTTAATGAGAGCACGGGTTCAAGTGGCAAGTGTCTTGTCTATTTTTTATTTGCAGCATTCTTGTGTGTGCCCCCACCTAAATGAACCCATTAATTTGTCGCACCAAATGGTCTGCCAACTTGACATTTTTCACTTCAACTTTTCACATTCGGCTGGTTATTGACCTGGTTCTTGCTGAAGGTTTTCCTCTCTTTTTGGCAATCTTAAAAGGGAGCTTAAAATGGGACATTTAGAGTTATGAATTGGTGTTATAGAATCTGTCATAATGTACCAAAAATATGCAAGAAATGCTACGAAAATTCGTAGGGCTTTTGCAGCATTTATTTATGTTTATTTTATGAAGTTCTGAAGAGATTCCAAGCACTAATCTAATCCTAAAAATTCCAACGAAATTATCTCTTGTTTCATCTATGTTTCTGTTGCCGTTTTATGTTTTATTTTAAAGAATTTTTCTCTTGTCTTGTTCTTTGCCTAAATCGTTCTCCCTTGCCTGCACTCCTAATTTATTGTATTTATTTACATTTTCCTCTTGGCTCTTCCTGCGTTTCCCACAACATTTTCCTTTGCTTTGCATTCGTTTTCCCCCCGAAAATTAAGACCCTCCTATCAAATTAACATTTTTTTAATATTATAGAATGTTTCCCCAGCTAATTGCAAATAAAATGTTGACCCAAAAATGAAATGAACAAACACAGCAGAATTATTACAAAAAAGTAACCCTACCTCCACCAAAATAAAACATGTGAGAATGTTTCAGCCTTTCTTCTGCTGGCATTCATATTTAATTATTTCAAAAATTGCATTTTTACTCTTTTTTTTTATATTTTTTTTTCTTTATATCATTTCTTGGAGTGTGTGTCATTAATTTGGCCAAGATCGAAAGGGTGATGGTGGTGGTGCGGGAGACGGAGACTTGGCCAAGCATGACAGCGGCAAACGGGCAAACAGGCAACAGGAGTTTTTGGCCAAGTTGTGAAGGAAATATTTCGACTGTTACCGTTATGTCTCTCTGTCCAATTTTTATATCAAAAATATTTTTCGTATTTCTTTTACTTGGATCACTTGTCTTTTTTTTTCTCAGGCCAGCCAGAGGACCGGCTAATAAACTCAATTAAGCAGAGTGTAAGCGTGTCCAGGAGACCTGAGACCAGCGACCAGCGACAAGAGCTCGCTGCCTGGTCAAGTGCTGATGGCCGAAACGGAGAGCTCTGATGGCCGGGACAGTACTCGTACATGGCACTTAATTGACCAACTTTGAGGTTGCGTTTTTGCCCAGGCAAACTGGGGGGGTGGGAATGCAAATCCCAAATCCAAAACCGATTCCAACGCATTATCATCTCCATAATTCAAATGCTGGCCAAGACATTGCATGACTGCGAGGGATCTGATAAGACACCAGGGAAAAATTGTTTGCCACACGAGCAAAAAAAATGCAAAAATATTTAAAAAGTAAATGAAGAACTGATTGACGAATACTTAGATACACTTTGGAGGAAAGTTGTCACTGGATAAAATTGAAGCAATAGATGATAGATTCTGCTGGATATTTCTTCCTTTCTGCTTTCAATTTTGTTTTATAGATCTACATAAATTATTTACACCTGCAATCATTGTCTGTATCATAATAACTCTCCAAAAAGTGTATAAAAATATGAAGAAAGCCTTTGGGGTCCACGTAGAACGGTAGCTGGCAAATGCTGTTGACACTTTTTCCCCCACAGCAAAACATCCCACAACAGATAACGCCAGATGCCCCCAGAGCTCAGCATGAGTCGGTGCCACAGATGGAGTCGCGATGGAGTCCGGGAGTCGGCGTCGGCGTCGGCGGCGTCCGCGGCGGCGTAGTCCAACCTCATCGTTGATAGTCGCCGTAGCTGCCAAACAAAAGCAACAAACGCAATTCCAGCCATGACTATGTGGAAAATATTGTGTGTTGTGTGTTGCGTCTGTGTCGTCTCTCAGCATGCGCCAATTTCCCAGGAAAACTGCCAAAGGAGAAGCCCTGTGCTGTGGCACCAGACAGACTTCTGGACAGGGCTTGGTAAATATTTTGCCACCGTTTTGAATTTGATTTTGTTGTCTTTTCTGCTGGTATGTCTTTTGTTCTTTGTTTGACAATCCAGCAGCACAGACAGAGCAGATGCCAGGCTGATGCCAGAAGCGAGGGAGTTACTGGGAAAACATTGAACGAGGGAAATTGTAGGTGGCTTCTGGGTCAAATCTCGTCACAGAAGCTTCGAGGGAACTGTGAGTAAAGTATTATAATTTCAATTATTAACTTAAAGGTGTCTGGTAACTCTGTAAACTTTCCCCTGCTTCTCGGACTCTCCGTCACTGATCTGTCCCTCTTTTTGGGCGGACATTGCTCCACAATTAATTGTTGTCGCAGCTCTTTAGGGCGTTCATCGCACATTAACACTGAGCAACGCCCCAAAAAAAAATAAAAGCGGAACATCTTCAGCTTGGCTTTAATCGATTTCACAGCACTCTCCCTGACAATCTGCCTCCTGCCCCTACTCCGCTCTGGGTGGATGAAAGACTGGGCATCATTCATGGCAACTTGAAGACAATGCGTTGACATTTGCGCCTCATGTTGTGGGCCCCTTGTCTCGATCGGGCGGACGGACCCCTGAATTATGGCCAGCCAACAGGCAAAACAAACAGAAATCAAACGCAACAAAAGGCCCAGCAGCAGGACTGGGGAGACAGGAGAGTTTCCCTACCTTACCATACCGCTCCGTTGCCATTTCTATTGTGCGTGTGTGCCTTCTGTTTACACTCGTGTCGATTGTATCCCGTCGCCAGGGCGATGTACGAGTAGTAGCGTGAAATATCGCAACAATGGCATCATATATTTCCCAATACGCTGCACAGTACGTACGTACGTACTCCTCCTCCTCCTCCTCCTTCAAACATGATGCATGGGCGCCGCATCTAACGGTGCAAAAACAAAAGACTTAAGCAACAAACTTTCTGGTCAAGCCATGGGACAATCGATTAGAGGGGAGTTGCTGCTGGGTAGCAGGGGGGTAGCAGGCGGAGCAGATTGCCAAAAATTCCTCAAAGAAGCACAACAAAAAATGCCTGCCGAATATCTGTCATAACTTAAGTACAAGTACAAGTATTTTGGGCCAAAAGTGTGAGAATCGGAACTTAAAACTCAGCGATTCCAATTTTTAATCGTTTTCCTTTCTATAAATCCAAAAAATTCTCTTTCCCATCGATTGCCTCTCTCTCTCGCTCTCTCTCACTCTCTGTTTACTGTCTGTGTGGAGTTCTCTTTTCTAATATCTTGGGAGCATATTCCCAAGATCTGAAGATCTGTCTACAGGCTGTCGACCCTTTCACTTCACGCCACTCAAAAATCGAATGCGTACGTGCCTGACCACACAAAATGTGGCTTAAAAAACAGCAGCAGGCAGCAGCCAGCAGGCAGCGGCATGAAATCTCCACACACAAATAGAAGCAGAAAAAAAAAAGATTTATTATATTAAATGCAGGCATTTAGCGCCACTTAAGAGGCCACTGTGCAACAGCGAGAGGCAGCCACAGTCAGCCACAGCAGCCATGCAGGAAGTCCACATAATTCTCATCAATATCAATAATAGTTTTTGTTGAGCTTTCGTTTTTTTGTTGTTGTTGTGTTTGCTGTTGCTATGTCGTGTAATGATTGTTATGTTTATATTTTTGTGGAGAACGTGGATGGTGGAGTGGCAGGTTGCAAGCGAGCGCCAGTGACATTGCAGCAGTCGCGCACATCCACATCCAGGGAGCCCATCAAATAATACTAATAATAACCATAGTAATAACAACAAGCAATTTCAGAAAATGCAGCACGTCCAAGGCAGCAAATCGAAGCTGCAAGAGCAGCAACTGCAACCACTCTTTGCCACTGCAACAGCAACATAAAACAGCAGGAGAGGCAGCGGCAGCGGCAGAAGCAGTGGAGGAGGCAATACCACTGGCACTGGCAGTGGCAGTGGCACAAACAGGCTACTGTCTTGGGGCTTCCTGCTTGCCTAGATAAAAGCAAAAGGCCAGTCAGCTAGCCAGCCAGCCAGCCAGCAGCAGCAGCAAAGTTATTTTCAAATTGATTTGGATCTAAATTTAGTCGAGAAACAGAGGCACAGGGCCACAGGAATGAATATAATCGTAAAAAGAAACTTTATAGAAATGAATTGAACAAGGGAACAAGGCAGAGAAAATCAAGAGATTGATGGAAATGTTTAGTAACTTATGAATTGTTATTGTTCACTCAAATGATGGCTAAGAACAGTACTAGGATATGCGTATGTTAGGGGGAAAATAGGGGAAATTGGTGCAGAATAAAATGGGAAAAGGGGGGAAAAATAAGGGGCAAGAAAGTAAAAAGATTTGGCTGCTTCTGCCACTAGTTTTTGTAAGGATTTTATATGCATTCTCAGGCATTGCAAATATATAATATAAATTTAACTAAATCTTCAAATGCCTTTTCCAACTTAAGAAAACTTGCTAACCTCTCTTTCTCTCTCCCTCCCTCTCTCACTCTCTGCTCTTGCGATTAAATTTAAAAATGCGCCTGGTCATTTCCTTGAGGGCATTTGCTACGCTTTCCTCTCTCTCTCTACGTCTCCCTCTCCGTCTCTCTGGGTGCCCGCAATCGGCATTCAGTAGCCGATAATTATGTTTCCCCATGGTTTCCCTTTCATGGGGCGTTTTCAATTTAATTTAGACCCGGCTGTCTGCTATCCTTTCACAATCTGCGCGTCTGGTCGGTCGTGTGACTTTTAACGCACATTTTGCAGGCACTTTAACGCCACAGCCGCCACCGCCACCGCCAGAGATCAGATGCCCAAGATCGAGGAGCACGACTGGCGTCTGGAGACTTGGGCGACTGGGAGACGATCGCATTGACATAACACCTCATAATTTGCGTTGCACGATGAAGCCTACAGCCACGCCCCCTGCACACGCACCTCAACTGAGAGCAGAGGCTGTGCTCGGGGGGAGACAGAGAGACTGCAAGACAGCGCATGACTTTCGCCTTGAGAATTCTCAAATTGCTTGGTGGAAAAGAAAGTGTCGTCATCAGGCATCAACACTTGGGGACCTGGACCTGAAGCTGGACCTGAACCTGAAACTAAAACTGGACCTGGCTCTTGCTGGTGTGGTGTCATTGCTGCCACTTCGATCAGCCACACCATCGGGTGCGATGCATGCTGGCGCTCTCCACTGGACACCACTGGACACCACACTGCCGCAGCCACGCCCCACAAACAGTTTTACATGGCCCCTGGGCTGGACGATGTGGCACTTTCCTTTTACGCGTGTCCATCTGGGCAGCCATTCGAGCGAACCATTCCCAGTGATGTTCACACTTTACGAAAGTTTGGTTTGGGCACCAGCCTGACGCCCGTAAGGTGCTAAAAAATTGTCGCCCCAAGTGTGACCATCATCATCATCAACATCGCAGCTTCACACACAGACTCATCTGTCCTGGTGCCTGTGGCGGCATCGAGTGAATTTCCTCTTTTGTTGTTGTTGTTGTGCCTGCCAATAAGTGTATATAATTTATATGGAAATTGCCTGGGAGCAGCCCTTGATGTTATGCATTTAATGCTTAATTTATACAGATTTTACAGATTTTTGGTAGAGTTTTTTCTCTCAGTTTTTTGCGCAGCAATTTTCGGTGTCTTCTTCTTGAATTTTGTTGTCGTGGCTGCAAGGAAACTGTTTTCATGGCTCTGGCAATTGTTGCTGAAATACTTAATTGTTCATAAATATTTTATCATATTAATTGTGAATTTCATTTCCCGTTCCCAGGGATTATTTTCAGCAAGCTGCCAAAAGTCATTAGCTGGAGACGCTCTAATAAGCACAAGCCAAAAATAAATGCAATGCACAGTGGTTGTAGCAGATTAAATACAGCTGAAAATTCAATGAAAGCAATGCTGAAATATGCGCTTTATTTGTGTTTTTTTTTTCAGCATGAAATATTTCTGAAAAGAAAAGCCTCTTGGCATTAATTTGCCTCATCCTTTCTTGCTTACTTGCACGTTTTGGCCCCACTGTAGCAGCGAAACGTCATGCCCAAAAATGTTAATAAAATCATAATTAGTTTGGTGGTAAGTCAGGCAGTCATCCAACTCCTCTGGGGTCTCTTGGCTGGACACGCAAACATTTCCCCACTGCAGTCGCTACTACGACACAAACAAACAAACCAAAGCCAAAAATTATTAATAAAAAAAAGGAGCTGAAATGAAATGAAATTAAATGCTTAACGAGAGAAATTGCTTGCATTAATTTACGAGTGCGATTTAATATTTTCATGTGATTATAATTCTGTAAAGGGAAATTGCATGCCACCGAGTGGCGCCAGTTTGACGTCTTCGACGACCACTTTGACAGGGCCTCCCTCTTGGCAAACAACGTGCCCGGAATGAAATATGTTAGCTAAAACAAGTCAAGTCAAAGCCGAAGAAGATCCACTCCACAAACGGTTTTGGGCGTAATTAATTGTGAAAACATGGCCACAATGGCTTTAGAGTTTAGATGCCAAACAAATACTAATTGGGCGAGCGACCAAGCCCGATGCTTAACTATGCTGTAAAAATGAATAATCGTATTATGTATTATGCTAAACACACTTGTGACAGACCCAGACCCATACCCAGACTCAGACCCTGGGCGCGCTGTCGCTTTATATGCAAATGGCCATTTCCTCTCTTTCTGTCTGTCTGTGTATTTTAATGATCTTCTCTCGCCCAGGCTGATCTTCAACGGTAGATAGTTGGTTCTTTGCCCCGCCAGATGACTCGGCAAAAGGGCGTGAATTAAATTGAAATGTTTCCAACATTTCACAGACTCCACTCCACACGAAAATTTCTCTTCGTTTTTTGGCAATAAATTTTCTGTTCACACGCAAATAAAAATGAAACCGAAATTCAGTAATTCAGTAATAATAAAATGTAATTTGCTACCATTTTCTGATGCGATGCCCATCGGTTGACATTCACATTTTTATTATTTTCTTTTGGCGTAATTACAGAGCAAAGCGAACCTGAACGTGCACGTCCAAGTCCAAGTCGGAGTCCAAGTCTCAAGTCAAAGGGTTGTGCATTGTCCATTGGCGAATCGGGGTCACCTGCCTTGTGCCTTGTGGCCTGATCAGTGCTCACTGAGCATGCTCAGCCATTCGTGTGGCTCCTTCGTGTATAATTAGACTTGAAAGCATATTTGTCAAGTTTTTTGGTGAGGTTCGGGTGAGGGTACGGGTACGGTTAAGGATCGGGTGCTGCAGATCAACAGGATGCGATATGGTAATGATAAAGAGCGTTGCCTGTTGCCTGTTGCCTTTTCGGCGAAGACACAATTGGGGAGCGCAGCCGAATTGAGTAATTGTTAAGGTTTTACTTTTTTTATGTGGAATTAAAGGGGGAACTGCATTGAATTTAATTGAATTTTTGGTCTGTTAGAGAGGGAGCTAAGTAACTAAGAGATATTCAATGTAAGTCGCTCCAAAGGGACCGTAACTTTGATCCACAGAAAGGCAATGCTGGGAGCTTGTTTTATTCTGTAAACTAAAAAACTAAAATCGAAGTAATCTCTTTCCCGCCGAATGAGTGTTTTTGAGTCCTTTTGACACCCAAAAGTATGCAGCATCGATTGAAGCCTTACAGAGGATCTACCTTTGAGCAGAATAGGCACAAAGTCGAAGGTCCTGTCCAGCTAAATTTAGCCTTTATTCTGTGCTCAATTTTGATTATTTTAAAATATATTCGTCCTGGTAATAACCAATAAATAGTTCTCTTCTGATCTTTAATAAAATCGACAAAAAATATATAAGCCAAATCTTGTCCATTTCCCACATTAACGAAATACAAAAATGCCAGATGTCCACAACAAGTTTAACCAACTTAATTGACTTTTTGTGACCAATGATGCTAGGAAGAAAAATACAAAAATAAAACAAGAACGGAAGGAAGTCGCTGGATGAAATACACTTTAAGATTTGGTGTGAAAATGGGGCAAAAGAATGCCGAGAGCTGGAAATATGTCTGTGATTTTAAGCTTTATGGGATGCAAATGTTACAGAGGATTAATGATGGTTCAACGTATTTTTAATAGTAATATTTCTCTGCCTAACTCACACATTTTCCTCCCAGTAGCTAGCATACCCTTCCGTAAGTGTATCCCCACAGCGAACCACAACTAATTCAATAATGAAAACATATCAATAAACACACGACGCAGCTGTGGACAAGTGACTGCTTGGCCTGGCCTGGCCTGGCCAAGCACCGTCCTACCCTGCTCTGCTCTACACTGCTCCGTCCTGCCTGGCCTGGCTTTCAAAAACACTAAACACGAGCTTCAGCGATGCTCCGAGAGCAGGCAACAATTTGTGCAAAAAATACAACTGCTAGTACGAGTAAATGTGGAAGAAAAACGAAGCAGGCGAACGGAAAAAAGTAGAAACAGAGCGCAGCATGTTGCCTGACAGGAGGAGCAGGAACAAAAAGCCAACAGTCAACGGCAGTGCAGTTGCAAGCACCAACAATAATTAAAAGAAAAAATTTAATTGATGCATTAAAGAGCTGGCAACGTGTTTTCCAGCTCGGTTGGGGCCAGTTTTTTTTTTGTCCAAGTCTCACTTCCCTTTCCCCGTGCCAGTCTGCAGTCTGAGAGATGAGTGCCGTGCCTCTGTCTGCACTATTTTTAACTGGCAAAATGAACCTCCGGAGTCCGAACTAAAGAGATCCCTAGTACAACGGATGAGACCTCATTATGTGAGTGGCAGTTGTGGCATTTTGTTTCAAATATTTACATTAAAATTGTTAACATTGACTCTCTGGTCTGGTCTGGTCTGGTCTGGTCTGCGCTGGTCTTCTCTGGACTGGTCTTGGGTGGTGGATCTCTCTTAAAGTTCTTCTAAACATTTTTGGAATTTTCGTGTGGCACAAAAACAAATGACTTGCGAAACGAACTTGAAAGTTGTCTACACTCTCCCCTCGGGTGAGATCATCTTACTTCCGCATCAATAATGCCTAGCTGGCACTCTGACAACAGCCGCCTAGAAAACAATCAGAGGACAGCTGCCACTCCACACAAAGTTTGCTCTAAGATGCCCTACCATTATGTTCTTTATACAGGACATGACTTTGTCTAAGATAAATTGAATTAGAGACGCCAAACGCGCACAATTCATCATCCGAGCAGCGCGCACATGATAGATAGGATAGTTGTTGCAGGGGATGTCTGCGCCGAGACCTTAAAAAAAGGAAACGAAGCTGAGGATGGGGATGAGGATGAACCCTCGCCGACAAATACTCGTAGTAGGAGTAGACATTTTAATTTCCCAAAAATAGATTGCCAGATGAATGGATTCCTGGCTGCTTGAGGGTTTGTCTGCCTTCTTTCTGCTGCTGCTTTGTGTGTTTTTTGTGCGTTGCGTTCTTAAGTGCCAGGGAAACTGGAGCAGGGAGCAGGGAGTAGGCAGCGCGTTCTCTTCTCCTTTTTGAAGGATGAGCCTTAAGCCGCTCTACAGATGCGTAGGTTGCGCGGAAGAAAGGATTGGCGAACATCTAGAGTTTCCCCCCTTCTAATCCTTTTTCCATTTTTTGTTGGTCTATTTTTTCAAGGTGTGGCCACGCAATCTGCGCTGCTTATTGTCTTGAATTATGGTACGGGCGGGCATCTTGGCCGGCTTAAAGAGCAAAAGAAAAGGATTTAAGTCGGGCTTCTTGCGGCTTATTAGTTGCGCTGGCTTAAATCACATGAATGGGTTTTTCGGTTTTGGATGTGCCTTGGGTTGTGCCTGCTGCTGTGGCACACGGAAGCAGCTGCTGCTGCTGTTGCTGCTGCTGCTCTTTAATCCTTGCTTGGCGTTCCATTTCCTCCCACTTTGAAGCCACACCTTCCGCTTGGTCGGGAGCCAGGATCACAGCCACAGCCAGAGAGCGAGAGACGAACCAGTTAACAACTGTCGCCAATGTGGCAGGCAGGCAGGCAGGCAGACCAACCTGCTGGCTGGCGGCTTTTCAACAATTTTCTTTTCCTGCAACGACCACAAAACAGCAGACGACAGACATCAATTGAAATGCTGTTTGTGATTTTTAATTGAGAAAAAAACGATAAAGGAAGAACCATCAGTGGTCGATTTTGGGATGCTCTTTATGAATTGATTGTTTCTAGGGAACAAATATTTATTTCTATTAAGATTTGGTCAGACGCTGAAGCATTCCCACAACTATTGCTATGGAAAGAGCACACTCGCTTCTAGGGTATCAGAAATACTAGCACTGTCTGTCTGCTGCCCCTGGAGTTCGGGCTGGCTGCTAATTAATAAACGAACTGCTCAACCCCCTTTACTGTCAGCCACTGGGGCCTTGGCAGAGGCAGGCACAGGGGCAACGACAACTTGCTACTACTTGGGGCAGCCCGACGCATTGCCGGCGCTGCCGCCGCCGCAGATGCCACTCCGGCATAAATGCACACTTTTAGCATTTCTCGGATTCCCCAACTGTGGCGCAAAACGTGCAGCCTTATGACAGCCTTCCCCAATGTCGCCATTTGGCCGAAGACGACAACGACGACGACGACGAACCAGTGAAGGAGATCCACAGCCACAGCCATGAGGAGAGACTGCAGAAAGGAAAACGAGTTGCCTGCTGGAATATTAAGAATTGTCATATTGAAAAGTCAGAGGATGCCAGAGGCAGTCAATGCCAACTGGTACTGGAAATCACAGTAGTGAGGGGAATAGGCAATGGATTCAGTGATATTTGTATGCTCTTACCGAGCATTGGGAGTGATGTATGGTAGAGTAGTTTGTAGATTGAAGGACGAATTGTAGAAGTTTCCATAGAATATAAAGTCTAGTCTTTTTCCCATTATTATTGCATATATTGAAACATTAAAACTGCACTTTCAGCTGGAACTACATACCTTTCCAAAACTCCCAATTTATCCCCTATGCTTCACTCTCATTGCAGAGCATTGCCTACAATTCCTGCCCAACGGGTTTTATCGACTATATTTGTATTGATTTCTGTGATTTTTGAGTTATTGTTTTGCCACAGAAGCGTGTCCTATTTTAATATATACGCGTACAAGGCTGCTACACTGCTACTCTCACAAAATTATAATAATCTGCAGAATACATGAATTTTTGTGTATGTGTATGTAGGGGAATCATGCTCCGTAACTAATTGCCAAAAGGTTTGTGGCCTTTTCTCACCGTCTTTTTTCTAGTTTTTCCTTAATTTAATTACAAGTTTTATTTGGCTGCGTTTCTGTTTGTGTTTTTTTTTTTTATATTTAATTTCGTTGTGTGGCTTAATGTGGTGCCATCTTCGGTGTTGATTACCACTGAAATTTGTTTTCGAATGATTTTTATTACACATCTAATTTGGGGAGGGCCTTTGTTTCCAGCGCTCACTGACTCCTCAATTATTTCAACGGCTGATGCGTGAATATGTCCCCCGGGGTCTGGTCTTGTCTAATGCGGACAAGTGTCAACGGAAACGCTTTAACAGTTTTACAAGTTTATTAATTTATGATTGCGAATGTAATCAAAATGCTTGTGCTGCCTGCTAATTAACAAAGCGTTGCATGGGGAAAGGGGAAGTGCTACGACAAAGCAGTCATTCTGTGTTTCGTTTTGTTCAGTAAAAAACACATTACAAAAATGTTAAAATAAAAATAAATTCTGATGGTGTCTTGGGCTAACCTGAAGAAGCACAATGGAGGAGTTGGACTCATTGGCAGCCGTGCAATTCAGGCACAGAAACCGCAAGGCACACATCGTTGTGGATTTGCAGGGAAAGGAATTGTTTTATTTCGGCTATAGAACGGTGACACGCATGGACTGGTTAATTGATTATTTTTGGCAATATCGTGGCCAGATCGTGGGCAATCTGTACGATTTCCGAGATAATCTCATCCTGCTAATCGAGCCGGGTGAAAATTATGTAATCAATTGGATTGACATATTCGATGCGAAAAGAAAGCCCATAGCAACGGTCGAGCATGAGCGGGTGTATCGCCAAAGCCAATTTGAGTACAAAAAACCAAATGGCAGTGTAGTTTACAAAATTCATGACTCGGATTTCACCACAGGCTGCACAATTTATGCACCTGATGGCGAAACAATAATCGGTAAAATGGATCCTAGTGTCCTGCTTCATTCTTTGAAATCAGTTGCCAGACATGCGCAATTAAAGTTTCCCGCCGGCATTGATCTAAACACCAAACTGGGATTAATCGCCACGGTGGCTTTCATCTTTCAGACCTCAAAGTATCGATGACACAGTATTTAAATAAAAAGTTTTTCTTTTATTTTATTTTGCAATGCCCAACGATTGTTGATTTATTTGTATTTAATTGTATTTTTTTATCAGCCAATATTTCCGGGTGGCTTGGCCGTTGCTTGTGTGACAGTCTCGGCTGGGAGTTGTCCCTCAGGACTGCGGCCCAGTGGCACCAGCAGCGGGCCCATGGGGCGGCGGGCGCGTGGTGCACCGCGTGTCCCGCGACTGATGGGTGCCGGTGTCTTGGAGCGGGGTCGTCCTGGTCCGCGCTTTACGGTGCCCGTGGGTGATACGGATTGCATGGTGGGGGTTGGGAGATCTGTTGGTCAGAAGAGATGCATAATACACATGAGTTATTTTGATTTAAAGAATTATCAAAGCTAAAATCTGTCTGGCATGTACATTGGCTGGCAGTCCGGCAGTCTGGCAGTGCCTGCCAGGACATCCATTAGCTTGCACAAAGGATCAGTGGCATATTTCCACTAATTCCATGGGCATTTGTTGCTGCACGTACGACATCCACGTTGCATCCACTGCAAATCCTTGCATGCAATTGTGGTTTTTATAATTGTGCAACCCTCGGCTGGCACCCTCGGCTCCATGTATGTTGCATGGAAATTTATGCAACGTTGCGTATTTGCCAGTGCGATTATGTCTCCATTTTCGGGCCCAACATGCTACAAATGTTGTTCCTGTCACGTGTACTCCCTCGTCCACCATTCCCCCCCTGGTGCATCGTCTGTACTGTCTGCGTCATTTAAGCGGATTTATGCAATTATCATTTGTCGTACGACTGAAAATCCCCCCGCCCCTGAAAATGGCAACATTTTTGCCATATTTACGCCTCTGTTTAAATGCCATTTGTTTGACTTTAAATTCTGGACAGCTGGGGAAAATTACTTGTACAGAAAATTATGAATCAAAAGTGGCAACAATCTGTGCAACGTGCAACGTGCCACGTGTGCTACGAGTGGCATTAAGTGGCATTAAGTGGCATATGTATCTATCAATTTTATGCACAAACCAAAGCAAAGATGTCCCCAGAAAGAGGGATCCCCTCGAAGAAAAGGGGAAAGATCTCCCCAATGAAAAGCCAAAGATAATGCAGCCAGATGTAAATCTTTGAGCAAATATTTGCCTTGACTTGCAGGCGCACAAAATGGGGGAAGAATATGCCAGAAAGTTGTATCGGATATTTGTTTAATTTCAATGAGAGGGTTGGGCGGAAAAGGGGAGTGAGTGGTTGAATTTAATCCATTTCGGGAGTGCGTTAAAATTGTCACGTACCACAAAAGTGGCATGGAATTATTCCTGCGGGCTGTAATCGATGCCAAGAAAAAGGGGGAACAACAAACGGCAGGCAGATCAACCACAAAAGAAAAGTGGAGATAATGTTGCCCAAAAAAATACGAGTACGAGTGCCCCGGAAAAAGGCAGCCGATAAACGTGATTATGACAAGCGATTACTTAGTGACAAGTGACACTCAATCGAGTGTGTTAAGGGGGGAAGGAAAGTGCCGCTGCCACTTGAAGGAGAGCCGGTAAGGCAGCACATTGCAGTGACAGAGAGAAGGGTACTAAATGGGAAAGAGGGTGCCGAAAATACTTCAATCTTTCCATCACAAATCTGCAATCAAATGATCGATTCAAGCTGCTCCTTTAGTGGTTCTCTTTTCGCTATTAATTTACATAACTTCCATCAACATATCTGCCTTGTTTCTTTGTTTTCTCTCAGTGTTTTCTTACCTTCTTCGTTGAGCGGCACGGGCGCATACTCGCCACCGCCGCTTACTTCCTGCTGTAGCTGTGGCAGGGGCGAAGACGTTCCAGAGCCCGCTTCCCCTGCTGATCCTCCTCCTGCTGCGGCGCCGGACTGCTGCTGCCCCTGCCCCGGCGAATGCGTTGGCGTCAGCACGCGCTGCAGCGACCCATGTCCGCCGCCGCGTCTTGAGCTGCCACGTGGTCGACCGCGCTTGGTGCCGCGCGGGTGGTGTCGCCGTCGCATCGGCGAAACGCTGCTCATGTCGCTGAGGAAGCCTGCGAATACAACAAAAAATTTATGTTCGTCTCATTATTGATTAATTGCGGTTAGGAGGTTGAAGGAGGTTGGGCCCTAAAAAAAAACACAGCTGGCGAGCATATCGAAGAACAAAAATAAATATACAAAATAGATACGAATTTTGTTACATTTTCCACAATTTTATGGTCATTAAATGGGGACTGTAATTAATTTTTTGTTTTTTGGGTAGCCTGATGCTTGATGAGGATCGATGCATGTACGTTGATATATTTATTGGTGGCTAAGATTAGCTAGGCATATCAGCAGGGTTATAGCCATAGAAATAGCAATAAATATACATGGGGCAGAGAGTATTAAATATGAAATTTAATTTATTATAATATATAGCATCGATACGTTAAGGCATACAAAAATTAATTTAATTTAATTTGCTGATAAAAAAGAACCACGAAAAATCTTCACTTAAATGAAAGTCTTTTGAGTCTTTGCGTCAACTAATTGATTTCTCATTGATCCTTTCATCAGCTATCGTGTTACACATCGATCATTTGTTGCCACCTATAGTTTTTTTGGAGCAGATATCTGAGCGATAAGCAACCCCTTAGGCAGCCAGCACCCACTCACAACGAGCATCCTCTATGCGGACAACTTTATCTATGCCATGACCATATATTCTCCCACTAACGTGTGGCATTTGATGCCCCAGAGACCAGCCAGCCAGCAACTAGTTCAACTTTAGTCGTGGATGGGCGGGAGGGGCGGCAGAGAGACTTTTTGCATATTTTAATTCGCCAATTCTGCGGCTCTAGTACGGGGCTCTGGGTCCTAGGTTGGTACCCTAACTGTAAATCGCATAAATAAAACAGACGACGACGACGACGACAAGAGGCAGCAGCATTCATTGGCAACAAAAGTTGCAATCAGCAGGCAGACGACAACAGAGACACAGAAACAACACACAAGAGACAACTGGTTGTTGGTGGGCAATGGAAGGGGTTGAGGGGGGGATTGTTGTGTTCTGTTCTGGGTCTGGGTCTGAGTTCTTGGCGACATTGCCTGGCGCTTTGCTATTTTGGTATGCAATACACAAGTGCATCCATCCAGTCAGCAGCAGCAGCATCATCATCATCTTCTAGCTGATCCCATATCATGATCGACATTGTCTCGTCAGTGGAGTCGATCATCATCATCATCATCATCGTCATGATCGTACGACAGTCGCCAGAGGAATTGTCTACAAGCCATACCTCAACATTTGTTGGCTAGAAAGAGATGCAGAGGCAGAGGCAGGGACAGGGACAGGTCTTTTAGCTGTTAGGCCACATTTAATGATAGGGTTTACTTTTACTGTTACATCAAACAAAGCAAAACAAAAACGAGAACAGGAACAGGAACCAACAGAATGCAATGCAACAAATTATTGAACTGTAGCAAAGTTCAGGCATTCAGTATTCAGGCGGGCCCATAAGTTTTATCAATAATATTCAATCCAAGGCCCAAAAGAGGTTTTCCTTCTTTTTTTTTTATATATATAAATATTGTTTCCTTTTATTTTTTTTGGAACCTTGTTTTGACATGTATTTCGGTCAAACGTCGCGGCATTGCAGCAAGACATCGAAACAGCAACGGAAAGAAACAAACAAAAAAAACAGCAAAAGTTTCGCTTTTTAGCATAATTCAGCTGTCATCGCGGGAGGGGGCAGGACGGAGCCGAGTTTAGGGACAATGGAAATGTTGAGTGTGATATATTGTTTAAGGGTTTAGGGATAGGTATTGGCACTGTCACACCACCAAAATTAATTTTAAATTTAAATCGATTACTAATAAAAATCTTAGAAAATTTGCGAAACATAACAAAGGTTGTCCAATGATGATCATCCAAAAATCCACACAAAAGAAATGGCTGTAGTCGATTTTCCGGACCCTTTTTTTATTTAAACTAGGATACTTTTTATAGCTTCTGTTCCGCTATCAAAAAGTCGCAAGGACTCTGCCCAAAAAGAACAGAATCTTTCGCCCAAAAAAACCCTTTGCTTTCCACCCCATAAATACTATCAATAATAGTCATTTCCATTTCCTTTTGCCACCGCTCTAGTTGTTGTAGTTGTATTTATGATTGTAATAAATATTTTCGCTTTTGTTTGGATTGTTGCTGCCGCCTGCCACGAGTGTTACAGCAGTTCCATTTTGGGGCCCTCTCCATGGATTACCAATTGGCACGAACAGCAACAGAAATACACAGAAAAAACTGCAGCAAACAAAAAAAAGTTAAACTAAAAAAACAGTAAAGAAAAAAAGAAAAGAAACAGCAGAGAATGGTAGTAAAGAAAAAGAGAAGAGCAAATCTGGCGAACATAATCGGATTTTACAAATCATTCATTCAATTATCTAATTGATTTGACTGATGATCGTTTGTGAACCTTGATCCTAGAGTCTGCAATCTGCCTCTTTGGGATTCTTCGGGGCTCTTTGGTGCTCAATGTGACGCATGTTTGTTACGCCTGATAAATGCAACGACGAAGATATGTATGGCCATTGGCCAGGCCAAGGGACAGGGGACAGGGCCAATCTCATCTTGGACAGCCAGGGGCCTTTGCCATTGCCAACAGTCTCACCTTTGACTGTAATGCGCCTGCCCATGACTAAGTGGCTCTCATTGGGCTGGTCTGTGCTGGGCTGGGCTGGGGCCTCTTCTTGGGTTCTTCCCTGTCTGTGGCTGAGACTGTGACTCTCTGCCGCTTGTCGTTTACCTTTGCAGATTTTCAGGCTTAGATTACATCTCTGGGCTGTCGCTACTGTAAGCCCATAAAAAGTCAAATAAATTGCAATTCTTATCTGTGTGTGAAATTGTTAATTTTTTAAGGGATTTGTTTCGGGGTTTATTGCCAGTCTGCAAATCATTTTGAAGAGAGAGACAGAAAATGCCATACGAATGGTATTGTTTTGTATTGCCGAATCTTGTGTAGAAAATAGTTGGATAAGAGAGGAAAAAATAGTTACAGATTCAGCAAATACTTTGGAAAAATATTTAGCAAAAAAGTTATGTGACTGATGTGACCCTTGATCTTGGGGAATAATCTTGAACACTGATTTCGGACCTATACGTACGGTAGTTTTTATTTTTAGCTCTTTTTTTAAAAAAATGAATGTCTGACTGCCTTGCAATTTCCACCCTCAGACCAGATATAGTTTTACGAAAAATGAGTATGAAATGTGGAACATAAATTTTGGTCTGAAACTTCAATGATCGAAAGGGGTTCACATGTAGAAGTATTCAAATTCACGACGTGACACCGGCTTGGACAGATAGAGCAGACGTATCTGGTGCATGCGCCAGCCTTGGGCCGTGAACTTCTTGCGCTTTGGCGGTCGCTCATCCAGCGGGTCCAGGGTGCGCGGCGGAATGGGGCAGTGTGGTGGCCATGGTGGCATAACCTTCGGCCTGGCCAGGCTGATAATGCGCGCCGTTGCACTGCCCTTGAGGGCCTGCTGTCGGACGGGGAAACGCAACGTGGCCCAGAACTCATCCTCGATGTCGGAGTTGGGGAAGCAGCAGGGCACGTGGGGCGGATCGAAGGGACGACCCTTGTCGGGCTGCGGCTGCTGGCCCCACACAATCATCGGGTTGTAGGCGTTTATCGGATGGACGTGCTGGTGCTTCTCGCGCTGCCTGCGCTTCAGCGGTACGGACAGCTTCTCCATCTTCTCCACCATGTCCAGGTCGTCCTCGTCGGCCACCCTCGGCTTGCCGCATGGCAGATAGTCAGCCTCGCAGGGAATTTCCTGCGGTGGCGCCTCCGGCAGCTCCTTGGGCATGGCTTTGACGGCAGCCCACGCGTAGAACTTCTTCCAGTCCTTCTTCTTCATGGGTCCAGCCTTCTGCCAGACCGTCAATTTTCGCTCCACCTTGGGACGTACCCTCACCCGCGGCTTGGCATTGCGCTCCACCCAGGCCAACCACGAGGGCTGAACCTTGTCCCCCGGCGAGCCGGAATCGCCCTTGCCACCGGGCACCTGCGGCAGCCTAAAGTCCTCTTGACTCATCTCAAAAAGTGTTTTCTAAAAGTTCTTTCACTTAAAATTTCGCCACTTAAAATTTTTTAGAAATTTTTCAAAGAATATTTTTTGTTGTAGTTTCGGCGGAGGGTAAAACTCAATTGATTCTGTACTGGATTTTCGTAAAACTTAAGTTTTTCTTGGGCTAGAAGGGCCTACTTGAGGGCATCCACAACTGTCGAAGCAGCAGGGATTTTCCTGTCAATTTGCTGACATTTTAAACTCGCTAAAAAAAAAATTTAAATTAATTGCAAATTCCCAGTAAAAAGGACACTTTTTGACAGCGCCAAACAATGAAGAAGCGAAGAGAAACCAATGAAGCCATGGGCAGTAGAACAAACCTGAACGTGGGCGATGGACCCGCCGCGCCTGTGGTAACGTTGTCCGCGGAAAACATCACGGAGAAGCCGGCGCCCTCGTGGGTGGAATGGGTGGAGAGGAACTCCAAGCCGCTGGTGCGCAAGCGGCACAAGGAGGAGCGCGAGCCGACCAAGTGGCAGAAGAAGGGGCCCATGAAGAAGAAGGACTGGAAGAAGTTCTTCCGTTGGGCAGAGACGCGAGCCACGCCACAGGAGCGCAAGTTCAAGGAGCAGGAGTTGTTTCAACCAAGCGGCAGGGCCGCAGAGAGTCCGGACGATTACGATCAGGCCGACAAGCTCGAGGAACTGGCAAAGCCACGCATTGTTAACAAGAAGCACCAGTTCCACGATGACGAGCCGACCTATTCCCCTGTCATCGTTTTGGGACAGCCGCCCCATCGGGACAAGGGACGTCCCTTCCAGCCTCCCTACGTGCCCTGCTGCTTCGTCCACGACGAAGTCGAGGCCAGCTTCTGGTCCCAGCTGCGCTTCCCCATTCGCAAGGAAGCCCTTCGGGGCATTGCCACACCGCGCATCATCAATCTGGCCAAGCCGCGCACCCTGCCCATCCACCCACATTGCCCCATTCCACCGCGCACACTCGATCCGCTGGACGTGCCACCACCGAAGCGCAAAAAGTTCACGGCACAGGGCTGGCGCCTCCACCAGATACGCCTGATATATCTGTCCAAACCCACACACAGGGGGCACTACCAGTACTTTTATATTTGAGAAGTAGTACATGTCTGTACCTCCCATTTGGGTCGTGTCATTTCTTTAGTTCGGATTGGATTAAAATTTGAAGTGTGATTGATATTTAAGAAAAGGTTTTTAAGTGGTGGGGTCTACGGAGAGTGCTGCAGCTTTACATAGATTTTAAATTAATTTTCCTATGTTTATAGAGACTACGAGAAGCGCCTTCAATATCCTGAGAATTACCGAGGGTTTTTTGATTTACTTCCAAAGTGTTCAAAGGTTATTCAAACCCTAGAAATACAATATATCCTCCTCCTCTACAGATCTGAGCATTATTTGCTTTCCCTTATCCACAACCAAGACCCTCACCCATAGTTTCTTTTTTGAACAACATATAATATAATTTTCAGGCACTGCAAATTTTATAGAAGGAACCCAATCAATCCGCCACTAAGCCATAGTGCAATCAACCGAAGGAAGCATAGATTTGCGCAGCTCCAGTTGAATGCTCTATGGATTAATGCTGATGCTGACGCTCTAGCTCCTTCAAAGGCTGCTTTTCAATTATAGCCCGATCCTTGAGTTGTCTTCGGCTACCACCGACCACAGAAGCATGGTAGTTCCGCCAGCCTTCGCTCACTTGGCTGGGCCAAGAATTTCAGGCGCTGCAGATGGGCCCGCCACTGGCGGCCATTCATTTTCTTACGCTTGGGCGGTAGATCCAACACTTCCGGCGGCAGTGGACAGTGGGGTTTGGGCGGCATCTTCTTGGGTCTGGAGAGTTCACAGTCCTTTTGCGATGGCATCGTGGTGCAGGCGCTCTTCGACACGGGAAAACGCACGGTGGCCCAGAACTCGGCCTCCACATCCTCGTGCTGGAAGCAGCAGGGCACCTTTATCTTGTCCGCCGGTCGGCCCGGCTCTGGCTCCGGCTTGGGCTGATAGGCGAGTCGTGGGCGGTAGGCAAACACCTCCTGCGGCGGCGCCTGGTACTTGGTCCGTGGCCTGCGCGGCCTGCTCAGCCGACAAAAGAGATCGTCGCTTTTCTTCTGATTGGCACCTCCCGATTCGCACCGTGCCCAGTCCACACCCGAACTGGCATCCTTCGGCACACTAGGAAAGCGCCCGGCAGCTCGGGGCGGTGGCGCGGATACCGTCTCGATGGGCGGCCTCTCTATGGGCACAGCATTCACCTGGCACCACTTGTAGAACTTCACCCAATCCTCGAGATTCATGGGCCCCGGCTTTTGCCAGCGTGTGGGCTCCGGAAGGTTGGGATCAACATAAATGGGCCGCGGCTTGGCATTGCGGGCACACCAATCCTTGGAGCTGCTGCGTCGCTGCGGCGGCCACATGCTGCTGGCGGCTCAAACCACACCCGGCAAGTTCGGCGGCAGGCAAATGCCAAAAGTTTTTTAATAATACAAAATATAAAAATTTTTTTAGTTATTTTTAAAGGTGAAATTTTTTTTTTGGGATTTTTTTTTTACTTCTAATTTTTACATTATGGCACAGGTGGAGGTGTTTGTGCTACATAGTTCATAGAGCATCTGATTTCTTACATATTTTGCGAATTCCTCTCAATCCTTTGTCTGAGCTTTTCCTTTTTTTTTTGTTGGCCTAGACATTTCTTTTCGATTTATCAAACTTTCAACTTTTTGTTGCCAGCTATGGCTATGGCCCCCAAACGGCTCAATCATGCGCCCCCTGATCCGGCTGCACCTTCAACCGATGCGCAATGCGCAATCCTCTGGCCAGTGGCATCCACTGGGCATTGTCCGCAGGCGACACGCATTCGAGGTCATAACCCAATTCCTATCGACGCAGTCAGTCTGTTGTCTGCAACTGTATTCCGCAGCCATCCATTATCGGAGGAGCAGCAGCAAGCAGTCAGTCTGCCGTTCGGAGGAGTCGTCGGAGTCGTCATCGTTGTTGTTGTTGTTGTCTCCAATTGAAATTCGGTGCGCATTGTAATCGATCGCACTTTTTGTAGCTGGGGCCTGGTGATTGTCGTATGCCTCGTACTCGACTCGTACCCGTTGTTGCAGTGGTTGTTGTTGTCGTTTGCTGCTGGTTTCTACCTTTCTAACGTTGTCTCGCGGACTCTTCTTGGCTTGGCTAGCTCTTGGGGTCTGTGGCTGCTTTGTCGCCCATCTTCATTATCATCGGATCGGCAGCAGCAGCGTGTTGCATTTGATGATGTGCTATGTTGCCGACGTTGTCGCCATGGCCATGAGGATCATCATCATCACCATCATCATGATCATGATCATGATCGTGGCAGCATTTGTTGTCGGCATTTTGTACCCTGCCATTGTCATGATTTGTTGTCGCCAATGTCCCCCCCCACCCCATCCCATCTCCTCTGTCTGTCTCTCTGTCTCTGTGTGTGTCTCTATGTTTGAAGAATTTTAAATCCCAAAGCCAATCGCGCACATTTTCCCTTTGGAAAGTTTTTCCCTGGACACTTCCTGTCCCTCCCCGGAACTTGTTTAATCTAAAACCAAGGACAAGGACTGCAACAACAACAAACTACAAACTACAAAAATAATATGGGAAAGAGTCATCAATCTGTGGTGACCGCAAAAAGTACCCATAACATGTGTGAAATCGACACCACAGATGCGGAAACGACGGCAATTTTATGCTACATTTAGTTAATGACACACAAAACCCCTCAGCCCGCGTTCTATGGCAGATGGTCTGTCCTTATACTCTAAGGAGGGTTCTTTTCTGCTGCTAGTGGAGCCACACCCCCCAAAAAGGAATGTCTTAAAAATTGAGGCAACACGAAGGCAATGAAGTATGTTTTTTTCTGTTTTTTTGGGATGATTAGGGGTGTGTAGAGGAGAGAGAAAAAGTAAGGTCTTCCAGTTACCTTACTTTTATTTTAGTTGGTTCTTTTTCTGGTGAAATAATAGATATCTAATAATAGAGATTTTCTATTAAATGCGAGCGGGAGATTGAGAAAGAAATACTGTGAATGGAGTGGAGTATTAAGCTTAATTTTTGAGTTTATTTTTGGTGTCTGTTTAATCAATATTTCGATAAATATTTAAATACTTTAAACAACAAAAATTAGCCTGTTTGCTAAGAGCGCAATATTCATTTAAAAACGATCAAATCTGTAGCTTTTCTTTGTTGTAAAATTCTCATTGCTACTTTGAATAACAGATAATTTCAAACATGTGTTCCCATTCTGGTTTCCAAATGGCCCCAAATGGTACACAACGCGTGTAATCCTTTTGGGAATTCGATTCATTTTAATTTTTGACCAAACTTACTTTACATTGATTTGCCATCAATCACAGTCCATGCAATGATATCAATAACCAATGATCATACTTTAAATACCTAGAAGCCAGCCCCTCTATTAGGAAATGTCTGAACCAATCAAGGAATTTACGCATTCAAATAATGCGAGAGGCAAAACCGTTTCAAAGGCGAATTCTTGGCGCGGATTTGTTTCAGTTTTGCTCATTGTAAATATGATTAAAACCAATTTGAGTCAAAACCACTTTAATTATAAAAGAGTTTGCTGTTTTCTGTGCCCGATACACTGCAGAACCGCAGAGCCCCATGGCACGTACGCGCTATGGGCGCTATGGGGGCCAATAGGGTGTAAATTTATGCGTCGAAAAGTGGTAGCCGGAGTATGGCTAACAGCATTAAAGCCATTAGCAAGCCTTTGGCCCATGCAATCCATCGCTGCTCGATGGTTTCTCGAATGTCTCTGAATACTTCTAACGCACATTTTTTGTTGTTGCTTTGTTTTCGTATTTCGTATTGGCATTCGATTTTCTGAGATAACATTTGTTGTTGTGCGTTTTGTAATTATTTGTGTCTGTGTGAATTTTTGTGGCCAATCAAAGTTTTTGTTCGCAGTTTTGATTTGCTGTTAGGATTGCCAGCAACAGCAGCAGCAGCAGCAGCACTCAGGCGTAATTGTATCTCATGGCTAACGTGTATTCTATGAGATACGAGACACTATTCGTATTCCTATTCGTATTCGTTTGTGTGTTTTTGTGTGTGCGATCTTTTGATTTATATGCGAGATTCCTTGGTGTGCATTTGTTTAACAAGTGTTTCGGCTTAATTATACTCCATGTCTCACAAGCAACGCTGACAAAGTGGACAAGGATCTCATGATCTACGATCTACGATCTGCGATCCACAATCCACGATCGGGGTGTGGCCCCGTACCGCCCAGCCCCGTGAGCTAATGAATATTTAATATACTTTTTGAAATTTACTAAACTTTAATTTAAAAACCTATGAGGAGGGGTTTTCGTTTCGTTTCGTTATGCTTTTATTATGTTGTCCATGTGAAAGTTGCACACACATTTGGCGGCACGTGTCCCCCCAACCCCACCTCCTTGAATGTTGGCATCAATTAAGAAATTGTTTCACTCGGCAGTGAAGTCGGGAGTCTGTTGTGCAACACAGCACAATTAAATGCCAAATGGTACAGGGGAATGGGGTATGGGTTGCCGCACGCACTGCGAAATTTGAATGATGGAAGAAATGTGCCAGCAGCAGCAGCAGCAGCAGCAAAAACTCTGCAACTCCTGCTGCATAAAATTAGCTGCCCCATGGCATCCCCCTGGAATGAGGTCTGTGTTGTTTTGTTATGAACAACATCAAGTGTTGTGTTGTGTTGTGTGTGTGTGTCTTGGAATGCTGTTGAGTGAAACATCAGGCAAATGCTTAAGCTCCCAGCCCAGACTACAAGGAGAATGTCTGTCTGTGTGTGTGTGTGTGTGCTGCAAGGTGGAGCAGCGGAGACGAAGTCTGGCATGTGATTTGAGAAAGAATTGTAACAGAATGTCGTTAC
Organism: Drosophila obscura; assembly: GCF_018151105.1. Classification (NCBI taxonomy): domain Eukaryota; kingdom Metazoa; phylum Arthropoda; class Insecta; order Diptera; family Drosophilidae; genus Drosophila; species Drosophila obscura. The sequence continues at coordinate 10,312,082 of NW_024542828.1, forward strand.
AAGAGATGCGAACAGAGAAGCTATTGCCATGCCAAAGCTTGATGAAAATATTGATAAAAGAAAGAAAGCAAAATTCACTTTTTGGCGGAGCTCGAATCAAACTAGGGAGACGCGATATTTCTCAGGACAGTGCCCAAGGCTGATCGCTCATTAAATCTTTCCCTGGAAATGTATATAGTAATATTTCAAATAATATATTGCACAAATTTTCAGCTACATGTTTTTTTTTTTCTAATATACATTTTAGATAAGTTACTTTATTGTATTCCAGAATTTTGGGAATATTTTGAACAACATCAATATTAAATCGATAAATAAATATACAGATTAAATCAATATATATTCAGTAGGAAATGCAATCGAATATGAAATATCACTTGAAGGACAACCATTAACACGACAGATAACACACATTTCCATTTAAATATCTATATTTTTTCACTTCCAGGGGTACCCCTGTACTGTGGTGTATTTTTGTACACTTTACCCCTGTCAAACTTCCCCTCTGTTGGCGCATTCATGACAATTTCTCATTTTAGCCGTACAGCTCCAATCGTAAACAGCAAATAAATGTCAGTTAACATTACGAAATCAAGACAAAATCAAAGCTCAAGCTAAGGCAAAAGCAAAAGCAGAGCAACCTGCTTGGGGGATTGTCGATTTATGTGGCCGCAACACGTGAGGCTCTCATTGATTAAATTAAATCGTAGCAGCAACAGACAGACTGTTGGCCAAGCCCTCTGTGTGCATATAAAAATTATTTATGAGCTGCTATTTGGTTTGTTTTTGTCTTTCTTTGGTAGCCCATTTTTCTCCTGCCTTTTTTTGGCCTTTGTTTGTGTGACACTTTTAATGCCAACAGAAAACGGAGAAGAAAACCAAATGCTGAGTGACAAGCGAATGAAACTTAATCAACATTTTGGCCAACATCAAATTGGATTGCGTACGAGAAAAGAGGCTGGGAAATGTTTAACAGGAGCAGTGGACGCGCGCAGCAGGGGAGGAGAAATCCTTGCCAGCTTGAAGGCGGAGTGGAAAATGCTTTAGAAAGAAAAGCCAGCAACAAGTCGTAATGAAAACGTTATCAAGCGACAGACAGTAACAAGATGGGGGAAAAACGGGGACATAGGCAAAATTAGCTGCGTTTGCTGGCTGTCCAAGTCCAGCTATCCAGCCAAATGGTAGGCCAATCAGTGAGTGGAGTGGAATCGATTGGAGTGGAGTGTGTCCAGTGTGTGTGTGCCACAATTTGGCCAAAGAAACAACCAGAAAACTGGTCAACTGCTCACAGATGCCATCGAAGTGCAGCTCTGGTTGTTAGCAAGTCTCCTCCTTGCGACTCCAATTGTTGCATGCTGAATGCTGGACACTGGCATCTGTTGCACCATTCGATCTGTTGACGGTTGCACTTGTCGCGATTTCACATCAGTTTTTTGTTGTTTTTGTTGTTGTTGTCTTCTGTTGGTTGTTTTGGTCGGATTGCCTACTTTTCAACGTCTTGTACTTTCGATTGGTTAATTGTTAAACAAATTCGAAATGTTCAGCGAGTTTTGCCCGCTCTTCCTCCGTCTCTGGCTTATATGTATATATATAATTTTTTGCTTTGCAAATGCAAATCGCATGAGCGATCCAACCGACTGGCAGCAGCAATCGTTGCACATCCCACATGCAATTTGCCAAATCCAATGCCCCAAAACACACACAGCCGGCTGCTCTAAGCCTAAGCCAAGTCTCTCTCTCTCTCTCGCTAAGCCAAAAGTTTTAACAGTTGGTAGACCACATTTTCGGTTGCGCCTCCGTATTGCAGGTGATTACCAAATAATTTGAATTATTAATCATACAAAAAAAGTGATTGGTACAACTTCGAGGAGGGAATAGTACACGCCGCCGCTGTGCTGCTTCAGTTGCAAAGAATTTGAATGGGCTTGCAGTTTTGTGTATGTTTTGTGCGAGATGTTTTTATTTCTGAGGAATTTGCAACCCACATTTGAACTACATTTGGAGTGCACAGAATATGGGGCACGTACAGTGTCGTAGGCAGTGAGCATAACTGCGCATTCCAGTGTTCGTAAACGATCATGGAAGAGTAAGGCGCTGGATTAAATAGGGCGTGGAAATGGAGTACAAGAAGTAGCAGTGATGCTTCACTTTAATGGATAGGAGGGAGATGCCTAGAATATTCGTAGAGTATCGTAAGAGTTCAGCTAGCTTATAAATTCCAGTGCTGGAAAACGATTTTTGACTAATAAAAGGCTTGAAAAAAAGCTTAAAGAATGTTTTTTAACACCTCGTAAAGGTGTTAGGTGTAAGGTGTAATTTAGGTACAGAAAATCCACAAAATATATTATCGATACATGTTTAATTTTTGTAGGAAAACATACATTCAGTACTCACTCATTGATTCATTTTGGCCCATCAGCATCATTGTGGGACTCTCGCCATCGACCACCAGAGCCTCGTTATCGGAGTCATTGTTGTCCTCGACTCGTGTGGCGCCCGGCACATAGGTGTCCTGGCTGAGGTTAATGCTATCCGTGCCCACGCTGGAGGCGGACGAGGCAATGCCCACATCAATGTACTCATCCTCTGGATCCAACCTCAACCTTTTGGCCGCCGAACTGCAGCTGGGAATATCGTCGGGGTCAAAGTCTCTGAGGGTTACGGCCGCCGGTACGGTAGTGCCGCCCATATTAGCCTCCTAAAGTTGTAAACAACAAAAATATCATTAAAAGAAACAAAACAAGTTATATTTTTTAATGTTAAAATGTAAAACAGAACAATCAAATCAATTAGCATTTTAATGGACAACGGAAGTGAGATATCCTCTGCTGCCTCTGACTCTGCCTCTGCTGCGTATCTTCCAAAAGGTTCTCCTCTCTCTCTCTCTCTCTCGTTTATAATTTATGCAAAGATATCTTGTATCTGCTGCTATCTTCCCCCTCGTTGATGGAATTTTTCTTTTCTTTTGCATATGGCATAAAAATCATTCAACCCAAGAGACTTGAGTTATGGCTAAAACCCTTTTGCTTGAGGGTGGAATAGGCGGTCGGGTCTGGCCTGTCTCTTAGTAATTGCCATGCTTGAGGAAATTGTTTCGTTTCGGAAGTAGGGTAAAGAGTTTTGCATACATTTTGCCCAGATTTTGATGGGCTGCAGAGAAGAACAGTAGCAATTTTCCAACATGAACTTAAGGGCTTGTTAAAGTGTTTAAAGATTAATGGTTATAGGCAGGCAGTAGTAGAACTTTAAATGGGGGGAAGCAAGAGGCAGCGCTTAAAGGAAATTAGTTGAAAATTCATCACTGATTAAATGGGAAATTAAATGCTGATTAAATGGTTGCAAAATGAATGTTGAAAGTATGGAAAATGGAAGCATAAATATTAGATGGAAAAACCCATAATAATAAGTTACATTTCCTAGCCATATTAACACAAAATAAAATCTGTTTAAAGTACTTTCAAATACTTTAATTTGGTTAGACTTTTACCCAAAAAAAATTCATTTTAAATTTCCCCCCATCAATATACCCAACAAGGCATAGCGCCCCTCCTGACACTTAAATGATATGCCATTATATCTGTATCTAAGAGAAATTTAAAACCGTTTCAATAATGACACACAAACAGAACAGAAATCAGTTCCAAATGAATTGCCACACGCCGCAGCAAGTGATCGAAGGAAAGCAAAGCTCTGCTCTATACTTGAACTTCTAAACATCGTAAATGAATTGATAAAAAAAGGCGTACAGAAAGAGAGCCACGACTGCTGCGTGCCATTATGTATCTACTTACTGGATGGTGGTATATGAACTTGAGAGGACCGGCACTTACCTAACACACAGAGCCAGGGCCAGAGCCAGTGCCAGAGCAAGAGCCAGGGCCATTGGCATAGAAGGAAGAACCAAAAGAAGAGACTACTACCAATACTACTGCTGCGACTACGTCAGGCAGCAGACCATAATCAGTGTTCCATTGAACGCACAAAATCATTTAGCGAAACCAACAAAAACAACAACAGAAAATCTAAAGAAGAGTCAGAGCCCGAGCTGGAAATGGAGTTGGAGTTGAAGTTGTAGCTGCACCCCAAAAAGCACTTGAAACTGTTTTTTTTTTTGAAAAGAGAGTCTCCGTCTCCGACTGCGACTGCGAGTCCAAGTAGGGTAAGAGCAAAGTGTTTTGCTTTTTGGAGAGCGCGGCAAGGGAAGGCAGAGAGAGAGAGAGAGAGAGAGAACAGCACTTGGATGGATGAATGAATATACGCGGGCAACTCTTCGCTGCAAGTTCAAAGCACGCTGCTTGGTAGGCTGTTGGTAAGTAGTAGCATCAGACCAAGACCAGAGCCCAAGACGATGAGTTTGGAGTTTTGTAGCAAATTGAATTGTCTTTGTGTTGCATGAATCACGTGACCATGACCATCACAGCACAGCACAGCACTGCATAGATATCCAAGAACAGAAACAAAAGCAGCGTAGCGTCCCAGGTCGGTCTCTCTCTGCCTCTCTCTCGCTCTGTCTGTATATGGCAGTGGCAGTGGCAATTTGAACCTCACTCAAAAGATCATTTACTTTCATTAGGGAAGCGAAGAGACTGAAGACCGGCAAACAGGCGAACAGGCGAAACTTGTCGTGCAGCGAGCAAGTGCAAACTTGGTCTAATAAACAGCCATTAGGCTGAATCCATGGATCATGCATGAAAGTGGATACGATCCGATCCCAGCTGCAAATCAGATCCCTCACCTTATTGGGATGTCGTCGTTTGCGTTCGCTTTGGCTTTGGCCAGATGCTGCCGCTGCTGCCACAGGAATTGGCGAGGATGTCGCTGTGGCTGTGGATGTTGGCTCCTGTAGCTTGGCCTCTTGATTATCTGCAACCAAAAAATAGTTCTATAAATAGTTGCATATTTTAGTTAGTTAGTTGGCGAAACTTACATTTCAATTCAATTTCCTCATCATCCAGTAGCAATGAGACCACTTCCTTGGGCTTGAGGGTGTCTGGCTTGAAATTGCCGCCACTTATGACCATTCGTTGGATCTGTAAACACAAACACACAGCAATATATTATTCAAGGCAGGAAATGAGGGGATAGCGCCGCAAAGTACTTTTAAATGGTAATCAAGAAGGGATTTCTGAAACCAATAAATGCACAAGAAATGCCTCAGAGCTGTGAGCGGGGAGGGGGGATTACTTTATAGAGAACGCCGCAGGCGTAACCAAAATGTCGCCTAACCAATTGTATAATTAATTTCCGGTGTTGGTTTACCAACGGCCAACCAGAGCTCGTGTTTCGGCGCAACAATGCCCCGCGATCCTCAACAAAAGCACGTGCCTAATATGCGGCAATATACAAAAAGGAAAACCTCAAAGCAAACACACACACACACACGCAAGAGAGTTTTGCGGTTTTCTCTCTCTCTCTGTCTTCCTTCCTCACCTCACTCTTCTCTCTGGCTCGCTGCAGAATCCGCTCCTCGATGGTGCCCTTGCAGATCAGTCGGTAGACAGTCACCTGTTTGGTTTGGCCCAAACGATGTGCACGATCCATGGCCTGTTGATCGACCGTGGGATTCCAGTCCGAATCATAGAAGATGACCTGCAAAATAAAGGGGAGGAATATATATATTAGAATAAAGGTTTAATTTGCAGTTGCTTTGAGGGTTTAGCCTTGAAATAAGGCTAGCTCCCTTAGCTCTGTAATAGAGGTTTCCTATCCAGAATTCTCTTAAATAATTATGTATGCAAATGCTTCCTTCTTCGCTGCTTCTTTGATCAATGAATCGAATCCATTGCCTGCATATTTGATTGTTTCGAATGTTCCATAAACCACTTTGTCGTGTCACGAATGCCTACGCGTTTCCTCTGTCCTCTCTTCCGTCTTTTATCTGGAGTAGGAAAAACCATTCACCAACCCTCCTTCCTCCATCCCCCCGTAACCCTTCAATCGAGCGCTACTGCACTTGGTACGTGTTCGGGCCGTGCAAGTGTTCCAGCAGCAAAATTTCTTCTGTTCAGTTCAGTTCAGAGTTCAGGGGAGTGGCATTTCCGGCCCAAAAGATGAGTCTAATTAAAAAACGAACTCCTTAGGGGCTTAGATATGTGTGTAGTTTTCTTGTTATTTGGAACACGTGTTCAGGCACACAAAATAAAAGAGGGGCAGGAAGTTCTCTATTGAATGGAAATCTATTCTTTATCCAGATATTTGTCTATTGAATGTGGATTTTCATGAAGGAGTTTTCAAGGGAAGTCTGTCATTAGGAGCATATCGCAAAAGGCTTCTAAGATATTTGCATAAATTTGCTTCAAGAGTGCAGAAAATTATTGGCAATGGGATTGTTTGATTTGTTAGATTTTATGTTGCATTTTTATCGGATTTTATATGGAAGATCTTTGTATTATATTGAGTCAAAAAAATATGGTGTTTGTGGTTTTCCTCACCCTCATGGAATCCAGCCATATATAAAGATTTAAAGGCATACAATGGGCATATTTCTACATTAAAAAAGTGCAATAAAATGCTGGCAAATATCACCAATATTATCGCCGCGTAAACAGCTATCAAAAATCAACTAATTAATAGTTTGGTGCTACAAAACGCGACTATAACCCTTATCGTATGAGGCCATTACCATTCAAGTGCCACAAATTGAGTGGAATGAAAGCAACAATCAGTGGATGGTTAATCGAAGCAACACTCGTTCCGAGGAAACTCGCTCGCGATAAGGCGGCAACGCCGCATGAGTTTTCGCCTAACTACAATCTACTAGCCCATTTAACAATAGCATTATTTAAGGGGCTTAAAGAATACCTAATTAACTGCCCGCAAAACGATAAGATTTGGCTTTGAGCTAAAGCACATTCTAGCACTGGAATTAGTTGCATTTCAACAGTCGACAATGAAGCTCTGGCTGGGTATCACTTTAGTGGCTCTGGCGCTGGCCCTTGGCCAGACGCAGGCCAGTATCTTTGAGAGCACCTTCAAGAGGCTGCATGGAGAGCCGCCGCTGCCCACCAATCAGAATCGTGCGGATGTGGTGCAAACTTTGTGGATCGAACAGCAATTGGATCACTTTGATGACGCAGAGCAGCGCACCTGGCAAATGGTATACCGCAGAGAGATTAGATCTTGCATAATTCCGAGAGTTTTACACTTAATTTTGTGTATTTTTTTTGCAGCGCTATATGCTGAATGATGCCCTGTATCAATCGGGTGGACCTTTGTTCATTTATTTGGGCGGAGAATGGGAGATCTCAGCGGGCAGAATCACTGGCGGACACATCTACGACATGGCCAAGGAGCATAATGCTCTGTTGGCCTACACAGAGCATCGGTATTACGGCCAGAGCAAACCCTTGGAGTGAGTGAAGCCTGCAAACTCTGGAAATATTCCATATTCTCAACCATTTCTTGGCTTTTTCAGCGATCTCTCCAATGACAATATAAAATATTTGAATGTCAAACAAGCCATCGAGGATTTGGCTGTCTTTATCGGATATCTGAAGGCCAACCATGCGGGTCTGTCCCAGTCCAAGGTCATCATTGTGGGTGGCTCGTACTCGGCCACAATGGTCACGTGGTTCAAGAAGGTTCATCCCGATCTAGTGGCCGGTGGCTGGGCCTCCAGTGCGCCGCTGCTTGCCAAGGTTAACTTCGTGGAATACAAGGAAATCACCGGCCAGTCCATCGCTTTGATGGGTGGCTCTGCCTGCTATAATCGCATTGAAAGTGGCATTGCCGAACTGGAGACAATGCTCGCAACCAAACGAGGAGCTGAGGTCAAGGCTCTGCTGAAACTCTGCGAACGCTTTGATGTCTATAGCGATCTGGATGTTTGGACATTGTTTAGCGAGATTTCGGATATATTTGCAGGCGTTGTGCAGACACACAAGTGGGTTAAATATGGATCCTCCGAATCGTGTTTATAGCTATAACTTTGTTGTGCTACTTTTTAGTGCTGGTCAGATCGAAAGCGTTTGCGAGAAGATTTTGTCGGGCTCGAGTGATCTAATTGGTGTCGCCAGCTACTTGCTGGATGTGTTTGAGGAGAGTGGCGGCAAGTGCAATGACCTGAGCTATGATGCCATTCTGTCAGTGCTGCTGGACACCAGCTACACGGGGAATATCAGTGAGTGAGAGTCACATTCTATGGATAAATCTAATCTCTTGCTCTTGCTCTTGCGCTTAGTGCGTCAGTGGATCTTCCAGACCTGCAACGAGTACGGCTGGTATCAGACCTCTGGCTCCAGGGCTCAGCCTTTCGGCACCAAATTCCCCGTGGCTCTGTACACCACCATGTGCGGGGATATCTATGGATCGCAGTACGGCAACGAGTTCATCGACAGCCAGGTGGCTGCCACAAACGAATACTTTGGCGGCTTGACACCCGGCGTGGAGAATGTCTACTTGACCCATGGCCATTTGGATCCATGGCGTGCAATGGGCATTCAGGATGCAGCTCAGGCCACGGTTATACCCGGTAAGGAGAGGCCTGTTTGAGCTTTTGGGAAGTGTAACCATAAATGGTTTCGCCTTTATTGCAGAGTATGCCCATTGCAAGGACTTCAATTCGATCAGTGACAGCGACACAGCGGAGATGAGAGCCTCCAAGGAACGCATTGCCGAATTGGTCAGGGAATGGATTAAGTAATGGATCAAACAGAATATACATGGAATATTTAAGTTGAATAAATAAATATAAATATATAAATAAATAAAAATAAATAAAATAGGGAATTCCATTGAGTGTTTTAGATTTATGAGGGTGCGTGAATAACCTCATAGATAATGCATATCAGACAATGATTACTATACTCAACTCTCGGCCACATGCCGCTTTGTCATTTGCTGCGATTTCTTTCCACTATTTTCTAATGCCACAAAAGATTCACCTGACGCTAGATCGATTTACAATGGCACACAAATATAGCTAGTACCCTCAAATCGTAGATTTTTTCATGTCCATGGGTCACTTATCAGTTGGCTAATATTTACGATCCACGCCTTATCTTGATGGCTGACTGCTGGTGTGTCCGGTTACCTTAAAACGGGAATGTCGATCAAGTTTCGAATTCATTTCTGTAGAATGTCTGCAATTCGTTTGGCTGTGGCGCTGCTGCTGCTGCTGTGCGCTGCTGTCGCCCAAGGACTCGACGCGTCCGAGGATGTCCCACTGCTGGTCAAGACGCTGCAGAATTTGAATCGTGGCCCACCCAAACAGACCGTGCTGAAGCGCGTCAATGTCCAGGAGAAATGGATCACACAGCAATTGGATAACTTCGATGATGCCAATACAGAGACCTACGAAATGGTAGGTTCAGGGACAGCAAGGAGTCGTCCAAGGATAAATTTTCAACGCAGGTTTTGGGTATTCTTTGCAGCGTTATCTGCTGAACGATGAGTTCCAGGAGGAGGGCAGCCCCATCTTCATTTATTTGGGCGGCGAATGGGAGATCGAACCGAGCATGATCAGTGCTGGACACTGGTACGATCTGGCAGCGGAGCACAAGGGTGTCCTGGTCTACACCGAGCATCGCTACTACGGCGAGAGTGTGCCCACAGCGTAAGAGTTCGTACAGAGGGATTTTCCCTTTCATTTGTATTTAATATTAGGTGACTTTTCAGTACCATGTCCACGGAGAACCTCAAGTATCTGCACGTGAAGCAGGCCCTCGCCGATGTGGCCGCTTTTATCAAGTTCTTCAAGGCGGAGCATCCGCAGTTGGCCAACTCGAAGGTGTTGCTGGCAGGCGGCTCCTACTCCGCCACCATGGTGGTGTGGTTCAAGCGTCAGTATCCCGATCTCGTGGAGGGTGGCTGGGCCTCCAGTGCCCCGCTCTTGGCCAAGGTTGCCTTCACCGAGTACAAGGAGGTGGTGGGTCAGGCCTTCCTGCAGTTGGGCGGCCAAAAGTGCTACGATCGCATACAGAATGGCATTGCCGAGCTCGAGTCCATGTTCGACAACAAACGTGGCGCTGAGGCACGTGCCATGCTGCGATTGTGCAACAGTTTCGATGATAAGAACGATCTGGATATGTGGTCTCTGTTTGGCAGCATTTCAAATGCCTTTTCAGGAACCGCACAATATCAAAGGTGGGTCCCTCCATTGGATAAAACTTATCATGCTTTATCTTTATGATGCTTTTTCTTTATCTTTGTAGAGCTGGCGACATTGAGTACTATTGCAATTATTTGTTGAGCTTCAGCGATGATGCCACGGCCATTGCCAATTTCGCTTACTGGGCCTGGGGCATGCCCTCTTGCATCGATGCTACGTACTCCAGCACCGTGGAGTACTACCTCTGGGCTGTGAATAACTTTGATGCCGGTCGTCCCTGGTATTATCAGACCTGCAATGAGTACGGCTGGTACCAGACCTCGGGCTCCAGGAACCAACCCTTCGGCACCAAGTTCCCCACCGCCCTGTACACCACCCTCTGTGCGGATGTCTTCAGTTCGCAGTTCAGCAACGAGCAGATCAACAACAATGCCGCCCAGACCAACGTGGACTTTGGTGGCATGTCGCCGGATGTGGAGAACGTGTACATGACACATGGCGCCCTGGATCCCTGGAATCCCATGGGTCATGGCGTGGCCGAGGGTGCCACACTCATTGCCGAGGCCTCGCACTGTGCGGACTTTGGTTCGATTTCGGCCAACGATTCCGCAGAGATGAGAGCCTCCAAGGAGCGTCTGGCAGTGCTGGTGCGCGAATGGTTGGCCTAGGAGCCCATTTTGGGCCAGCAGAAAATTAAGTCTTTGCTTATACAATAAAATATAAAAATTCTGAATAAATTACGCCCAAAAGTATGCAGCAAAAAGGGGCCTTAGATTATGTGAATTATGGGAAATCATTCGGCAGTAAGCGTTCCACCTGAGGCTCCCAGGGGCTCAATCACACGCTAGCTAAAAGCGGAGCTAAATCAGCTATTGAGAGGATAAGATAATTTGGCGATTTTTGTTTACGTGGAGCCATGACTAGTATCGACACTTAAACTCATGTAAGTTAATTAAATCCCAAAGCAAATATTGCATTGAGTTGGTCAACAGTTTACTGATTGAGCATTTAATGGACAACACAAGCATGAGAACGAGTTGGGTTCGATAAGCGCCAGCTTATGCAGCACTTGTCCTTAACAAAGAACTTGAGAATTCGAGGGGTAGAGGAGAGAGAAAGAGGGAGAATCAGCTACGCTTGAACCTTCATTGTTTGCTCCCATCCGATGAGCAAATATCAACAATTCTATTAGATTTATAGAGCATACAATAAAGATCGCAAGCGTCTGTCTCTTTCCTCTGCTCTCTGTGGTTTATTTGCCAAATATGATGCAATAAAAATAACGAATTTATGTGCCCCACAAATCCATCAAAATCCAACCAACCAAAAGGTGTGACCACTCGGACAACAGTCAGTCGCTCACGGACATAGGAACCCCAAAGCCAAACCGAACAGAGCAATGGAAATGGAAGAGATCACCCCATGAATTGCACTAAATTCCGAAACGTGAGGGGAATATCCCAACAACCAAAGACAATGTCATAAATCTTTGTGAGCCCCGAAACCGAATCCAGTCACGCATTATAATGATCCGATTGCAGATCAGAAAGCAGACCACAAATACGCGTACTATCCGTACTTGCTTATAAATAGCTCTTAAATACCATTTACTGGTGCGGCCCTCTGATATCACTTTGAATGGCTGAGTGGTACAGTTTTCTCTGCCTCCTTCTACCCAGAGACTCGGGTCTGTTCTGGTCTGGTTTTGGTCGGGTCTGGTCTGGTCTGGACGTTGAAGAAATGCCAAAGTGTTGAGTTTTTGGTCAAATTATTTTGGTATGCGCCAAAGACATGAACGGGAAATACTTTTAAAATACGTTTCAGGGAAGAGGTGCGCAAGGGGTTCCACGGGGGATTCGGTTCTGTTCTGTTCTTTTCGCTGGTGAAAAGAAATAAAAATAAAAATTCTTGCCATATTTCCAAAGGGTTTTTGTGGTTTTGGTTTACCGCCGAACGGACGGTAGGAAAAGGTTAATTGTTGTATCGATCAGATCAGGTCATATATCTTTTGTTGTGCGAGATTAGGGAATTTGAATGGAGAAAGTTGCAGGCAGTTGCCAACGAGGCAACTTCCCTTTGTGATCAGATCCGCCCTCCGAAACGATACAAAATACCAACAACGAATTAGTCAGAAGGAAGAAGACGGCAGCATAGCTTGGAGCCTGAGAACCTGGCAATAAAATGACAAAAGCTGCAGCAGCAGCGGGCAAAAGGCTGAAAGCAAATTACTCACGGGACAGGCATCGCGGGGCTGTGGCAAATAACAAATCAAAATCAGTGACAAAATGATTTAGGAACCACGCGAAAATGTTCACACGAAGCAGCAGCAGAGAGAGCCACAGAGGCACAGCAGCGTCACAGTCGTAGACGGAGACGGAGACGGGAGTCCAAAAAGAAATCAAAGAACCGCACAAATCGAACAAGAAGTGCTGCTGCCTGCTGCCTGCTCCATGCCTCTTGTTGCTGCTGCTGAGAGGCAGCAAAACATGCAAAGATTCTGTTCGATTTGGTATCCTTTTTGGCTGAGAATTTGTGGGGGCATTTGCTTGGTGGCTACTCATTGTTACGCGATGATAAAGATCATCTGAGTAAATCATGGGCCCGGCGGCCCCTCCTCACTGCCTAAATGCTGTGCTGTGTGCAATGCATGAACAAGTAGTTCGAGCAAATGGCATACACAGTACAGGGTCCCCCCTTTCCACCCACCACCGTCTCAGTGCACTCCTTCAGATTTTTCTACAATTATTCTGCCACAGGCTACAGTGACAATCAATGCATATAAGACAATGGCAGAGGAGCTCGGCCCCCAAAAAAGGGTTATTAAACTTGTCTACTAATAGCAAATATTTTCCATTTGTTATACATAAATTGTGTGCATTATTTGCAACTTCCATTGCTGTTAGAGTTATTCCTCGGCAAGCAGACAGACTGCTGAAGAAAAGGATGTTCCTGACCGAAGCTTCAGTCCGAGAATTCAATACAAAAAAATACACGTAATGTGGGGGATACCCCGGGATCTCTGCTCAACTCGAGTGGCTGATAAGGTTTCTTATTTTCTGTTGCTTAAAAATCATGATTCAGCGCTGCTTTACAGCTATGAATCGCACTGTTTGTGGCTGACATTGACTGATATTTATTGTTCAATTGAACACACATTTCTAGGGAATCCACTTTGACCATAATCAATTCACTTAGTGGAGATCTCAAGTTGTGTTTTAGAGGGAATTCTTTGAGAATTATCTGTACTAGAAGTGTTGCTATATACTCTTCCATATAAGAGGCATCCATATTGTTTATAATTTGGAACTGGAATGTCATTAAAGAAGGCTGCATTGAAGAGGTGCATTCTGCTGCTACAAACCGCTTGCTGATCTCTGGAGAGAAGAGCAGAATGGGCGCACTACTCTACAGAGATTCTTATTGCAATAGAGCTTGGGACTCATGTATACCCTCCTTCTTTATGGTAAAGGAGGATTACCACTGGCCTGCCTACTTTTTGCTTTACTCCATTAAACTGCTTAAATTTTAATGCATCAAAAACTGCTCAATAACTGACGAGATGACAGTGAGAATCACTGCTCCATACACACATTGTCATACACCTTGAATATGTCGCCATCCAGCTTGAGTTCCTTCACGAACTCCACGTAGCGTTTGTGGTGGCGCGGGGAGAGCGTAACCAGAGGCTCCTTGGGGCAATGGCCGATTTCCGTGTGCTGGATATTGTAGCCGCATTGCTTCAGTTTGGCCGCCACATCGGCCACATTGGCGGACGGACACTTGAAGACCACGGAGCCATTTTCATAGTCGGTTATAGTGCCGGCAGTGGCCTTGCACCAAAGGGCATCCGTCTGGACGGTTTGGTTGAAGTCCGAGAAATTGAGGCGCGTCTTGCGTGGCACCATGGCCTCGATGAGGCCCGTTTCGGTGAACAGATTGCGATTGTAGAAACGCGCCTTGTGGCGCGTCAGCATGGGGGCCAGCCGCTGCTTCAGCTCGGCGAGATTCTGCGTCCGAGCCTTGCAGACGAGAGCCACCTCCCTCACATTGTAGTCCATGGGCACGATGAAGGTGGTCTGATTCCGTTCGTAGAGCTCGCACTCCTTGAGTATCCGCTGGATGCGGCTGTAGGGCAGCTGCAGCGGCGACAGCTTGGCCTTCAGCGTGTAGTTCTGCGCGGGATCAGTGGAGCCGCCACCGCGATGCACCGCCAGCCGCAGTTCGTGGGCCACCTGCACCTCCTTGGGGGTATCCGGATCGAATTGCATTTCTTTTGTGCTCGATGGTGTGATGAAGGAACACTTTGGGCTCAACTTACTCTTGCTATGCGCTCCCTTGCCACTTTGCGTCGTCGTATCGTACGGCAGATTCCAACGCACTCGCTTGCCTGCCCCTGTAGCAGCCGCAGCAGCAGCCAAAGACTCCTCGATTGAGTCCCCATCGAGCCCGTTCCGCTTGTCCGGCTCCTGCTTGGGCGAGGAGCTGCGCACCAGGGAGGGCCGGGACACGTGCGGCCTCATGCTGGCATTCAAATGCGGCAGTGCCTTCGGTTTGCCGCTGGCCATTGTAGTTAGTACTTGTAATTTTGGTATCAGAAACGAATGTTGATCGAGAGTTGGGTTGGGTTGGGCGTGGGGTTGGGGTTGGGATATGAATGAATGAAGGGAATTTCACAGGGCACACACACACACACACACAGATATTATATTTAGTCTATCCACTCACCGTGTCTGCTGCTGTTAGATTAATGCCCAGTCCGCCTGCACGCGTGGAGAGCAGAAATACAAAGATGTCCGCACGCGTCTGAAAATCAGCGACCATGTCACGACGCGCCGAGATCTTGCTGGAGCCATCCAAGCGCATATAGCGATGCTTGCGATGCCACATGTACTCCTGGTAACCAATAACAAATCATTCAAGGATTCAAGGCAATCCCTGAAGGCAAGCAAAACTCACCTCTAGCAGGTCTATCATTTTGGTCATCTGCGAATAGATGAGCACGCGATGGCCCTCGGCCTTGAGCCGTGTGAGCAGTGTGTCCAGTACAAACAGCTTGCCCGCATCGGTGATCAGCGTCTCCTTGTCGGGCACCACAATCGAGGACCAGCCACTGCGTGGCCTGCACAGGGCCAGGCCGGAGGAGACGAGCTCTCTGCCCAGACCATTCTCGCACTGCACATGGCGTATCTGTGTCCAGGCAGCAGCACGACTCTCGCAGCTAAAGGTAATAGTAAAGTCAGTAAGCCATTTATGTGATGAATTTGTTTGGGGGAATCACTCACTATAAATGCCTATCCACGGCCTGTACGCGCTGGCCCAAGGCATAGAGCAGTCGCGGCATGGACAGCGGCTCGCAGTGGTAGCTCCTGGGCTTGCGCAAGCGATGCGGAAACTCTGGCAACAGCATCAAAGTTTGCACCTTTACATCGCTCTTGGCATTCGATTTGGTTTGCACTTCCACGGACTCTATTTCGAGCTCCTGCTTGACCTGCTCCTCCACCTCCACATCCACCAGCTCCTCAATCAGTGTGGCTGTCTTTTGTTTGAGTTCCTTGGAGCGTATCACGCGATGTTCAATGGTCTCCTGCATGTTGTAGGTGCAGTAATCCCCAAACGCATAAACGCTGCTCTCATTGGTCGTCTAAAGGGGCAAGAGGTTTAAGGATTTCGATCCACAAATAAACGATGTGACACCTACCATGGCTGTGAAGAGGAAATTCTTAAGTACACTGTCCGAGAGCATAAATTGCGGCACCAGTTTCTGCTCCAGCATGGGCTCCAGCAGCTGATAGAAGCTGGCTCTGAGTTGTGGCCACCATTGGCGGCGATATGCCAGCAGAGGATATTTCTCCAGCACACGACGATGATGCAAAAGGCTGTAAGGGAAGAGGAGTACATGTAGCAGATCCCTTCCACTTCTTTGGCCCTTAGTCAGCTTACAAATCAATCAATCCATGGAGCGTGACATCTAGTATATCGCCCAATGAAAGGTCACAGAAACGCGTAAAGCCAAAGCAGCTCTCAACGCTCACATCCTCGAACAGGGATCGCTGGATGTGCTCCGACTTGAAGATGTTGAATCTATCAGAAGGAAAGCAGAATATAAATAAATATACATATATATAACCAACTTCATGGAGCTTCTACGCACCGATTGTACAGCAAATGCCGGCGACTGGGCAGCGCTCTGTGTGGCAGTGTCTCCTCGTACACAAGACGCGGCACCACATACTCCGCACAGCGCATGAAGAACGGACTCCTGGCATCGCGACGCTCAAAGAGCTCCGGATGGTTGCACACCTTGCGGAACTGCATCACCAGATTCATTAGGTTGGAGGACGCAGCCGATGGAGCACTGGAGCCGCTCGTCAAGTGCAGCAGATCCTCGATGCGTATCTTCTGCTTGAGGGCGCGATAGAGCAGCTTCTGGCGTATGGTCAGGGGGCAGTAGACCATTATCTCGATCTTGTCGGACAGCTCGTTCTCCACATCCTTCTTGATGCGACGCAGCATGAACGGCTTGAGGATCATGTGGAGGCGGGAGATCTGCAGCTCGTCGATGCCCGTCTTGTTCTCGGCGTGCGATTCGATGTCCTTGGAGAACCACTCGTTGAACTCGTCGTGCGAGTCAAAGAGCGTGGGCATAATGAAGTGCAGCAGGGCCCACAGCTCGGCCATGCTGTTCTGGATGGGCGTGCCGCTGAGCAGCAGCCGATTGCGGCAGCTGAAGCCCAGCAGCAGCTTCCAGCGCTGCGAGGTGGCGCTCTTGATCGCCTGCGCCTCGTCCAGCACCATATACTGCCACTTGATGCGATTGAAGTACTTGTAGTCGCTCACAACCAGCTGGTAGGAGGTGATCACCACATGGAAGCTGGCGTCGCGGGTGTGCAGATGCTTCTGGTCCCAGAACTGGCGCAAAATCTTTCGCTCGCTGGGCGAGCCCCAGTACGGCACCACATTGAAGTCGGGCACAAAGCGCGACATCTCCTGCTGCCAGTTGTGCAGCGTGGAGGCGGGGGAGATGATCAGAAAGGGTCCCCACACCCCGTAATGCTCGGCAATGTGGCACAGGAAGGCTATGGACTGCACGGTCTTGCCCAGACCCATCTCGTCGGCGAGAATGCCGCTGATCCCCTGGTCGTAGATGTTCGCCAGCCATGTCATGCCCTTGATCTGATAGCCTTTGAGTGTGCCCTTGAACATTTGCGGCTGTGGCAGGTCCTTCATCTCGGGACGCGCCTCTGGCTCCAGGTCCGCCTCCTCCTCCTCTTCCTTCTTGGCAAACACATCGAAGGCCTCCATGGCTTCCTCCTCGTTGTCGTCGCACTCCTCCTGCTTCCTCCTGTCGTCCTTGGGGAACACATCAAAGGCTCGCGTCTTGTCCAAATCCCTTTGCATGGCCGCCTCGGCATGCTCCTTGGCCAGCTGCTTCATCTCGCCCGGACCGTAGTCATCTGGGACGGCCAGTCGTGCGTTCGTCTCCTCATCCAGCTGGCTGAGAATCCTCAGCTGATCCTCCTCCGTGCCCTGGCCCAGCTTCTTGGACATAAAGTGCGCGTACAGCTCAGTTTGGGTGATCAAAAAGTTGAGTTTCCGCTGCTGGCGCTTCACCTCGATCAGCTCGACATCCTGCTTGCGCTGCTCCTCCGCCTCGCGCTCCTGCTTGCGCTTCTGGTCGCGTTCCACGCGCTCGTAGCGCTTCCAGTAGGCGAGCATTTCGCGGGTGAGACGCTTTGCCCGCCACACCGTCTCCTTCATGATGCGCTGCGAGTTGATGGCCCGCTGGCGCACCACCTTGGAGCACATGGAGGCCACACGCTTGCAGTTGGCCAGAATCTCCTTGTGGTTGTTGCTGGTGATCCGCTGCAGCCGGCCGCACTCCTTCTTCGACATGATCTGCCAAATGCGGCGACGTCGCGCCGCCAATGCGGCGGGATTCTTGCGCTTGCGACGTACTTTGGTCACCTGCCCATCGGCACCGCCCACCACATCCACCTCCTCCTCGATCTCCTCCTCCTCGGGAAAGTCCAAGGCGAGGCTGGCCAGCTCCCGCTTGTAGTCGACCTCGCCATTGTCGTCGTCCTCCTCGTCATTGGTGGGCAGCGTATCCCCATAGGTGTACCTGCCCAGCTCCGAGGGCGGCACCTCCCCGGACTCTGGCGAGTCCATGATGGTCGTTTGCTTCTTGCGACCGCGTCGCTTCTGCTGCTTCGGCAGCTTGGGCGCCTGTGCCTCTGCCAGGCGGGCCATGAGTATCTCCTGCTTGGTGCGACGCCTGCGCTTGCGCACACCCGCCGTGGCCTGCTGCCGTTCGGCATAGATGTCATGATTGGACAGCAGACTGCTGCCATAGTACGCATATTGGGCATTCTAGGAGAGCAGAGAGAGAGAGAAAGAGAGAGGATTAGCAGCAGTTCGCGGAGATGTACCGTGGGGTCATCTCTCCTACCGTTGGCTTCTTGTAGTAATTCTTGCGCTGTCGCTGCTCGCGTATGTGCTCGCGCAGTATCTGATGGATGTACTCGTCCTCGTTGGTGATCGGTTCATCGCTTTCCGTGTCGCTCAGCAGGAGGTCGTACAGCCATTCCCTGTCGCTGGTCAGATCATTGAAGTTATACAGCTGCGCCTTGACGCTCTGCCGTTCTGTGAAAAAGCACGAAATCAATGCCAGACCCTCCCTGTGCCCCTTTCTTGCCCTCTCACTCACCTTCCTTGCTGCAGAAGAGCCGCTTCTTGCAGCGCTGCGACGCCTTCTTGTACTTGACCACGCCCACCGTGGAGGAGTCATCGGAATCCGTTTCGGGCTCATCTTTAAGCTCTGGCAGCCCCGTGTCCGTGTCGCTGTCCTCGTTGCTGCTGCTCAGCGGCTGCTTCAACACCCGCTTAGCCATTTCCATGAAGGGCCGCATATTGAGGGCCACCTCCAGGCGCTGTATGTGCGGTGGTTCGGCCATGATGCGAGGCTTAATGTCTCTGCTGCTGGCCATGGCTCTGAGCTGTTTTGAGTCAGCTTTTATGCGCAATTATCACGTAATTGCAAAATTATTCGCCATGCGTCCGTCCCCAGCGTAAACAATGCGTTGGTGTGACCAAAGTGTGTGCCGGCATATCAAAATCCCTCAGAAATATCCCGAAATATACCGTACATTTTATTTCAAAATACCAATAGCTGCGTATCGATATCACAGCGATAACATAAACATTGAATGGCAAAAGAACAACAGTTGGTATTTGGCAAAAATGTGGCGTTTAAATTTGATAAAAGAAATTGCCGATCAGGCCAATTGGATTATTTCCTCGGATGTGGGCATAGTCATAGCCGACAAGTATCCGAAGGCTCAACACCACTATCTGGTGCTGCCCAAGTCTGAAATTTCGAGTATTTTTGAGGTAAGCCCCAGTCCCATGGCAATGCAATTGAAATTTAAGTTTTGGATGTTGTTTTTTTATGTTTGTAGCTAACCCGCGAGCATTTGCCGCTCTTGGAGGAACTGCATCTGCTGGCCAGCAACATTGTCGAGGTGCGCGGCCTGCAGTGGGCAGACTTTAAGGTCGGTTTCCATGCTGAACCGAGCATGGAGCGTCTGCATTTGCATGTGATATCCCAGGATTTTGTGTCGCCTGCCCTAAAACACAAAAAGCATTGGAACTGCTTCAACACTCAATTGTTTGTGCCATACGCAGGTATGTAAAGCGGACCCCCAATTGGACACATCAATCCAAGATTTGAATTCCATTGTGCTTGCAGTGCTGCACGACAAGCTAAAAGCGGAAAACAGTTTCCAGCGCCTGCCGCCACATGTGAGGCATTCATTGCTGGCCACGCCGCTCCTCTGCAATCAATGCGACTTTAAGCCCAAATATTTTCCCGAGTTAAAGGAACATTTGGCGGAGCATCTGCAAAAAAAAAGTACATAGAATTTGACGAGCGTCATACCGGTATAGTATGAAACACACAAACGCAACGATAGATTCTTGTTAGTATTGGTGGCACACGTACCGCAAATCGTTTCTCTGCTGCAGCGTTGACACCGATTCGATTATTAAAGCATGCCGGAGCATATATTTGCCTCTCACTCTCACTGCACAAGTTTTCTATTGCTGGTCGTCTCTGTTTTTGCAAAAACCTAGTGTCATACGGCCATAATGAACCACTTCTAGTATGACGCTGGTTCGCTTAAAGAAGTTAAAGATTTAGTGACTCATGAATATTTTCTTTCCGGCATGCAGGCGGAGAACCAAAAAGTGTGATTTACACGAAAATCGAAACATCTAAAGACAAAATAAACAAAATGGACGCAAAAGAAAGGAATGAACGCAAAAAAGAGAATATAATACAGAATATACGCAACGAGCTGAAGAAGAAGATCAGCAACAAGGAGCACTTGCTCATCGAAAGCGACCGGGCGGTGGTGGTGAAGGCCGACTATCCGAAGGCTCAGTATCACTTTCGTGTGGTGGCCAAAGAGGATATCGCGGATGTGACCAAGGTGAGAAGACCATGGCCACCAATTTTGGGCTCAGTCTCAGCATATTAATGGTTTTTGGTTTTGCCCCCAGCTGTCCAGCGATCATCTGCCGCTGCTGGACCACATGATGGACCTGGCCGTGCAGATTATCGAGAAGCAGGACCACCTGCCGTCTCGCAACTTTCGCATTGGCTTCAAGGCGGACCCATTTTGGGATCGGCTGAACATGCACGTAATTTCCGATGACTTCTACTCGCAGTCGATGAAGCGCATCAAGCACTGGAACAGCTTCAACACGGAGCTCTTTATGCCGTTTCAGCAGGCCTACATAATGCTGAGCTCTGAGGGCGCCATCGAGCCCCTCTCCGAGGAGGAGTCCGAAAAGCTGAAGTTTCAAGTGCCTCTCCACTGCAATCAGTGCGACTTTGAATCCCCATTGTTGTTGGGCCTGAAGGCCCATCTCTACACCCATTGGCAGCAAAAGGAGTCCGAGCGTCAGACAAATAAGAAAATGGAAAAAATTGTCAAGTTGTTGGACGAAGCCAAGTTGGAGGACAACGCCAAGCCGGAAGCTGCATCGCTCGAGGAGCCAGCGATCAGCTCCAGCACCAGCGCCAGCTCCAGCACCAGTGAGAATTTGTACGGGCCAACTGTAAACCTGATGAATCGGGAGAACATCAATAACCCATTTAGAGGCACGCCGCCACGCTTCGGGATTGCTGCGGCGCCAGTGCCACAGCGAGCCGGCAACCCTTTCGGCTATGCGCCGCGTCCACAGCGGGCCGGCAACCCCTTCGCACGTGCGCCGCGTCCACGGCAGGGTGTTTACTCCTACGGATATTCGCCGCGTCCACAGCAGGGCGGACCGCCAACACAGCCATTTGGTAATTTTCACCCCAATATGGTTATGGTGTCTGCGCCCATGGGCCCGCCTAGGTTTCCCCCACCAAACCCGCAGCCTCTGATGGATCCAAATACAGTATTTGCACAACTGAACCAGCAGCATAGATTTGCTAGAAACATTCAACAGAACCAGCGGCCTCGTGGCCCACATCCACAACAGAACCAGCGGCCTCGTGGCCCACATCCACAACAGCACCAGCGGCCCCGAGTCCCAAATTATCATCAGAATCAGGTGGCTCGTGCTCCAAATGAACCATCGGGTGGTCCATCTGTGCCTCGTGCTCCATGTTCACCAGAGAAGCAACCCCAGAACCCACCACAGCTCACGTATGATCCAAACCAAACGGGATTCCCACCGAAAAACAAACCCAAATACTATAAAAAAAAACCAGCTGCAAATGCGGGCAAGCCTGCATCCAAGTAGGGAATGAATCGATCTTGCAAGCAAGCTGAAAGCTGCCTGCCAGTGTGTCTTCTAAATGGTAACAAAATCTATAATTGTTAATTACTTAATACTGAATCAACAGACTCGACTCTTGCAAAGAACGAAATAATATATATTGAATATATATGATCAAACCAAAACGAAACGAAAACTCATACAGGAAACATTTACAAGAGCAAATTACATTTAAAACAGCATTTTCATTTGTATGCTTAAGGAACGCATTTAATTTAAGGTTCATTCCAATTCCCATCAGATTCTATGCCAAAAATATAAATTCCTTAAAGAATCGAAAATATTACAAACTATATTACAAATACTATTTTTTTATGTAATTATTTGCATGCTTAAATGGCAATAAATATCAGACATTAATGCTGAACTTTAAGCTGACATTTACATGGTGATACTCGTATCATGTGAATCCTCATTTAATTCCAGGAGTGAAGCAAGACACCCACCTGAAACATCATTTGGAAATGTTCAATTGCTGGATGCAGTAGCAGATGGTGGATGGGTTTGGGCTGTTTGGGCTCGCTGTGCAACTTTAAACCGTTATTAAATTATAGTTCAGATTATGAAAAAGTGAAGAAAGTTTCCCTGGTATTCGCTTGGGCGATTATCATTTGTTTTAAGCGCAGGAATATAAAGCCAAGGAAAACTGTCTGTCAAAAGCTTACTATTTTCTCTAGGCCTTAGTCCCGCTTAATTATGGCCAAATTTTCCATAAACTTTACTACTTTACAGTGCGGAACATTCGCTTGAGAGGCAACTAATCCACAGCCTGCCACTCCCATGTAGCCATGGAATAGCAACGGAGACCCATAAACTAAATTCAAGGTATCAGCAGCCCTGAGACAGACACACACAGAGTGGCTCCTGCCTGCTGCCGTTCTGTACGCAATTTAAATTCTCCTCGACATTTTTTAGTGTGTCACAGTGTCAAGGTGCCAGTGCCAGTGCCAGTACCAAAGCGCTGAAAGCTAACACATCCTCACCACCTCTCACCCCGCATCGATATGGTTTTCGGGGGTGAACTTCGAGCAATCAACAGCTCCATTAAAGCTATCTCTCTCTATATTTCTCTCCCGTTGGAGCGAGCACCGTGTTACCACCTGTTATGTCTCGAGCAACAGGAGGCCATTCATAAAGGACGTTACTTTCGAGCCAAAGAGAGCGAGCGCAAAAAGCTTTCGTTCAGGGGTAGCAAAGAGCATTGAGTGGGCTGTGGAGTGGCTTTGCCAGGCGCATGCTCGCAGACTTCAAAGCTTTTGAAATTTGAGAAAAGTTTTTAAGGTAAATGTCATAGCAGAAAGAAATGTTGCTTGTTACTTTATTTTTCAACATTTTGTTGAAAATGAATAAAATTGTACTGTTAATTCGTTACATATTTAAATATACATAATTTAAAATATTTTTGGTTAAACAAAAATGCTGAGAAATATATAAGAAAATGTTGTCATAAAGGGGAATTATTTTATGCCCAATAATTACTCAAGACCTAAGTTTAAAATTCTGAATAATTTTATTTTTAATTAATATTTTCCCAAAAATGTTTCCGGGTTAATGCAATTTCTTTCGCTTTCTCTTAAAGAGCAACCTTTTGAAATTTTTGTGTATTTTAAATTCTTTGGCCCGATTTTTCTTTTTAAATATTCATAAAAAAAATACTGGACCTGGAGTGGAGAGTGCACCACATGCGTGCACATGGAACTGTGTTCCCATTCACGTATAAAATGTTATTTATATGCTGATGATTTTTCGCAAGCTCGTCGCGCCATTCGGATTGGGGTTTCATGTGGAATAATCCTTTTCACTGGCATTACTCGAAATCGGAAACACAACCAACCCCCTCCCAGACAAGGGAATATAATGCCACAGAGCGCGGCTCAACATCGATTGTACGATTTAAGCAATTTGCACTTTGTGTGGGAAACTGTGGAGGAGAAACTTCAATGGCGTCAACGAGCCTCAATAATAACACTCGTAACTTCTCATAGCCGCCCCCCACATTATCGTTAAGCGTCGCAAACAATGGAAACAAAGTTATGGTATTATGGATTTTTGGTTTGGACTGAAGGATACCCACCATGGGGCCCGGCATACTCTTTTAGTCTCGTATGTCCCTGAGGAGCACTTAAAGCAGGAGCCTCTTGGCTCCTTCTCTTGCATAACTTTACACTGTTTGACTTACGCTTCCGCACGCCAGACGTTTCCCTGCCAATGCACAACACATGCACTGACATGCTCCAGGAAGACTCCTGCGATGCATCGCTTGGTGCTTTTGCATATCATTCAGCTCCTCTTCCCTTTGCTACTCCTGCCATTGTCCTCTTCCTTACGGCTTGTGGGGTCGTATGAGTAATATGCCAATTACACATTTTTTGCATTCTCCTGTTGCTTGTTCGCCTCGATTCTTCTTTTTTATGCTCCTCTCACTCCCCTCTACCGCCCCTTTTTTTCTGTGTCAACGCTGTAAAAATATTTTTTATGCGTATGGCATCGCAGGGCATCGCAGGGCAGGGCAGGTATGGGGCTGATTCCTCAGGTACAGCGCGTATACGAGGTGATGGCCTCAAGCGGCTTTTAGCCGGCTAAGCTTTAGCTGAAAAGGTGAAAGTAGTAAAATGTTTACAGCTTCTAAAAACAAAAACCAAAAACGAAAAAGACGAATAAATCGCAGCTTGGAAATAGAGAAATGCATATATCATTTTTATGGCTATTTTTTGTACGAATATTACTTGACGGATTTGGTGGATATAACATTGATATGACGTGCTGATACCCAAACTATTTTTATTCTCACTTTAGCATTCACACCTTGAGCTAGTACACCGAACTTTTGTTCGCATTAAATATGCATTCATTCATATCCATATCCATATCCATTCATAGGGGTCCGTTGGGCGCCTATAAAAACTTTTGCATAGCCCTAGAATATTTTCAGTAAGCAACATGCAGTGTCTCCCTTTAGTACTGTTATGGCTACCACAACTATTGGCTGTCCATAATCCTTATAAAATAAATCTACAACTGCTCTTGCAGGAGCCCAGCTCCGGATCCTATACCAAAAACGATGCCATTTCGGTTGAAGAACTTTGGCTGCCGCAAAAAGTGGATCATTTCGATGCACTCAACAATCAGACATGGCAGATGGTAAAAACTTCTATATTTGATATGCCATAATACATAGAAAACATTTATCTTTATAGCGCTATTTACGCAATGGCAAATATCATAGAAATCAAGGACCCATCTACATATTTGTGGGCGGCGAATGGAGCATAAGTCCAGGCTTTCTGGTCACTGGTCTCACCCACGACATGGCTGTGGAAAATTCGGGCATGCTGTTCTACACCGAACATCGTTACTATGGCCAGAGTTTGCCCCATGGGTGGGTGGAAAAAACCCCAACACTTTATAGATATTTTAATTGTGTTCTATTAGAGAGCAGAGCTTTGAGGTGGATCAACTGAAGCATTTGAGTATCTATCAGTCCCTGGCAGATTTGGCTCACTTTATACGCTACCAAAAGTCGCAGAATCCGCGCATGAAAGAGTCAAAGGTCATATTGGTGGGTGGCTCCTACGCGGGCAGCATGGTGGCCTGGATGACACAGCTATATCCCGATTTGATAGCCGCCAGTTGGGCGTCAAGTGCTCCACTGCTGGCCAAAGCGGATTTTTATGGTGGGTTTTGACCTCTAAGCGGTACCCTCCGCTCTGCCAAGGAGTTGCTCTTATCTTTCAGCTTCTTTCAGAGTACATGGAAGTGGTTAGCCAATCGATTCGCCTAAGCTATGGTCAAAATTGTTCCACCAGAATTCAAAAGGGTTTCCATTACCTGGCGAAGTTGTTTACCGAAAATCAGATATTGGAATTACTGCGAAAACTCAATGGCTGTGAGGAGTACGATCCCAACGATGTGCTGGATAGAGCTGCCTTTTTCAATGGTCTGGGCAACTATTTTGCATTGATAGTGCAGAGTTATAGGTACGGAATTAATATTAAAAGCAACCCTATATCGGCATTAATTGTGTTCCCCTTTTCAGTTCATATATTCCACAGCTTTGTGAGACTTTAATGTCGCTGCATGCCAATGATGAGGTGGCCTTTGAGGGTTTCCTGGCTCTACTCTTTGCAGAGGGCAGACGGTCTACGGATTGCCAGGACTTTGGCTATGCGGCCATGCTGCAGCTATTCAGCGATCCAATTTCAGGCAGTAAGTAACAAAAATACTCCAAAAGATCCAAACAGAAGCCACTTCTGCTCTCTCCCTCTCTCTCACAGTTCGTGCCTGGTTCTATCAGACATGCAATGAATTTGGCTGGTACAGCACAACAGCCAGCGCCACAGGCACATCTATAGACACAACCAATTCATCATTGGGCGCCACGTGGAGTACCTTTGCCAATCAAGTGCCTTTGTCCTACTACGAGCGCCTCTGTTTGGATGCCTTTGGTCCGGCGCAGACACGGGAACGGCTGGACCAGGGCATTGAGCAGACCAACAATCAGTTCGGTGGCTTTCAGTTCAATCAGAGTGTGCGCTATGGCAGGGTATTCTTTACGCACGGCCAGCTGGATCCATGGCGCTCTTTGGGCAAGCAAAATGGCAATCAGGCGATTGTCTTGAGGCGTAAGTGAGGCACCCCTGAAACCCCCTGTGTATACTCTCTCTCTGCTCACCCACACAGGCTACTCGCATTGCGAGGACCTGGGCAGCATTCAAGTGCGGGACAGCGTGCAAATGAATCTGGCCAAGCTGCGTGTGATGTCCTTTCTGCGTCGTCACACACGGTATACTGCTCATTCATAAATTATTGAAATAAACATAAAAGTCTCGGGTGTTGCACTAATTTGAAAGTTCTCCTTTGCCTTTGTCAACAAGTGAATAGGAGATGTGCTGCGTTGTCCTGTCTGCCTCGAGTGTGTCAACAATTTTGCCTGTTGATTAAGGAAATTGCACTTACGCTCTGACCTGTGGCCTCTCTGGCTTGTTGCCTCTCTGGCTTGTTGCCTCTTTGGGTTGTGCATTTTCCCTGCTTTTGTTTGTCTTGGCTTGATTGGTTGATTAAGGATCCTGCCACATACTCCACGTACTCCTAACTGACGTTTACTTTAAGGTCAAATTTATGTCTATTCGAATTTCTAACGCTTACCCAAAGCTCTTCTAGTAATGCTGCTCCAACTCAAAATCCTCCTCCTACCCAACCATTTTTATTCTATTCGCCTTTTTGAGTGCAACGCCAACGCTTTGTGGTCGTCGTCGAATCAGCGTCACCTTCTGCTGTGCGTGGGCGCCTGGGACTCGGAGGCTCCAAACTATTGGACACATTCTCACACACACACACACAAACACAGGACTCAATGGGAGCAGTACTCACATTGCTGCGTGGGCTGTGGTAATGGGGCGGGCCGGCTTTTGGCTCTGGCTCTGACTCTGACTCGAGCGCTCTTTCACTCGTAATTTATTTACATTTCCCTTAGCTGCGAGTGAGTGTTTTTTCCTCCCAGCGATGCTGCGTTGTGTGTGTCTGTAGGTTTTTCTTACTAATTAATATTTGTTGCTCCATTCATTTGGTAAATTACGGGCAGTCTTATGTGCTGTGTGCTGTGTGCTGTGCGCCAAGTGGCCAAAGGATTAGCAGCGTGCTGCATGGTGTCCTTGAGTGCTGTGCGTCTGTTTGCCTTCTAGGATGAGAGATTAAGCGCAAGTTTCCATGAAGCATAAGCAGATGTGAAGCAAAGTAAAGACAACAAATTGCTAGGAAAAAGTTTTCTTTCAAGGCATATAGACTTTGACTTTGCTGTTGCCATGTTTTCCTTTACAGCTCGTTAACAATCTCTAAATGTTGACATTTAGGCACTCATGGCAGCCTCGCAACTAATTGAAACATAATCCACTCAATTTGTTTACCCAAACGTATCAGTTTCCAACAAGTTTTGAGCCCCATACCCCCGAAAACTGCTGAACCGCTCCTGCCGCCGATGTCACTGCCAAACAGCAAACAAACCAAGAACCAGCCGCATGGCAGGTGCGGTGCTCCAGTGCCCTGCGAGTGGCATTGAGCGCGAGCAGCAACCACAGAGCATGGTTGCCATTCGCACTCCACTCAAAGCCCCACTGCGTAGGCGTTGAGTCCTTATAAAAGTCGCTGGCAAAGCGCTCAACGCTTCAGTCGAGTTTGAAACTTACACTCAAGCGGAGTTGTAAATAGTTGTTCGAGTTGTTGGCTCGTACTCAAACGTACTGTAACGCCACCATCAAAATATAATATTAATAAAATAAAATAAATTAAATAAAATACTTTATACATTAGCCATGAAAAAAAAAAACAACAGGATTTCCATCTGCCGCGTGTGTGTGTGTGTTTGTGTGTGTTAAGGACTTGTTTTTGTTTATCAAAAGTGACTTTGAAAACTCTTCTGTGTTTTACCCACGGAAACGGCGAAAAATTCACACAAAATTTCAGCTGCAAAAGAAAACTCTCGGGTGTGCCTGTGTGTGTGTGTTTTTGTGTGTGCGGAAAATGGTTCTTCATTACCTTTAGGCTTTTCCTACACTCTGTTGCTCGGTTTGTAGGCTTTTCGGCGGCACCCACCCCCACTCACTCACTCTCTGTGGCTGGTTTTTCTTGGGGTTTTTGTTTTTTTTTTTTGCTGTTTGGAAGCCTCGTTAGTCCTGGCCTCCCGTTCCCATGCAGGGCTTCCTGGCTGCTTTTAGGCCGTGTTCTCATGCCTCACATTGCGTATACGCTGCGTAACCATGATTAAAGTTGATTCTACGGCGTGTTCTCATGCTTCGAATTGAGTGTACACCACGTGCACAGCTCCTCTTGCCTCACATTGCGTATAGCCGTGACTTACGATGAGTTTCCGCCGTGCTTGCCTGCCGTATTTCCATGCCGCACACTCACATTGCGCATACGGGTGTATAGCCAAGATTGACATTGCCGTTTATGCCTTGTCTCCATTGCTTCTCATTGCCTTCACCTGGCCCCTGTCTAGTCTCTGCATTCCATTCCTCCATTTCTCTCATTGCGTATACGCCGTGTGTGTGTGTGCTTTGAATAACAACACGCAGTTGTTGATTGTTACCCCAACTTCCTGCGGCACATGGCACATGGCACACAGCACTCTCCCTTTTTTTCTCTTCTGGGATCTGCTGTTAAATTATGCATTAAGAAAACCCCAAGCCAACCCCCATACACCCCCACACAGACGCAAAAAAATGAAATATAAAGAAAAGAAATGCTTCTAAAATGCTGCCTGTTGTCGTTGCCGTTGTCTGGGGGTGTCCGCCCTGGCTCGACCGACCAACCGTATAGTACGAGTAAATTATGCAAATTAATGTTTGTTTGTGATTTGGGCTCCTCGCATTTGCGAGTCGCCGCTTTACGTTTGAGGCCGTAAAAGATTTTCAGGATTTTTATTTAGGTTGTAGCTAAAAAAAATTTATTGTATCTTTGCAAAGTCTTTAAAAATTGTAGGCGACAAATGCGGGAAAAGAAAAGGAGGGAGTTTTTCTTTGGGAGCCCGAAATAATAGCGTATAAGCCCTGGCTTGTGTTTTGGCAGCTAAAAATATAGTTTGCAGACCAGAAAAACGTTGACAAAGATACGAGTATTTGTAAGACTTGATTTCTTGGGTACAAAGTTTTTTGCTTATATTTTTCTTAGAACTCAGCATAAATCATCGAGAAATAATTACGAGCCGTGAAAACGTTGATTTTAATTGATTTTCTTCAATAAAAATATTCCACAAATTACTTTTGGCTGATGGAACTTATCTGTATAATATTTTCCAAGCATTTCTGTGAACCCAAAGTCCTTGTAAATCAACCTGTAAAAGTGCAGTTTTTCAGCAATAAAAGCTTTACCCCAAAACCAATTTTAATTGCGTGGTAAATCTTTCTTTCGCGATTTTTTCGTTTTTTAACAAATTGGTTTTTGCTCTTTTGCTCGACCTACGACAGCCCAACCCCACAGTCGATAGATACTTGCGAGTATTCGAGCAATTTGTGCCGCCTTATTTGGCCACATTTTCGGCACCTTGGCCATAATTCACTTAACTTTTCTGTTGGCTCTGGCTGTGGCACGGGTTCTGCTCTGGCAATGCTTCTGTCTTTTAGCCTGGCTGTGACTCCGTCTCCGGCTACTCTGTGTTTGTGTGTAGGTCTCTGGTGGCTTATAACCAACATTTGGCTGCGGTTTTTAGTTCTCTCTCTCTCTCTGTTGGTGCGTGTTTGTGTGGGGATTCCCCCCATTTATGTTTCCTGTGGGGTGTTTATTAAATCGGTTGAGAGAAGCCAGAAGTTTCATTTTCAGTCTATTAAAGAATTTTTATGTTCATTGTCTTCCGTCTTTATTTTATTGGCTCGAGGGCTGGAGGTAGTTTATTTCTGCCAGGGAATTGTAACAAGATTTTACGGCTTCTCAGTCTCCAGGGGGAACAAGTGCTGAAACTTTTTTTGGTATGAAAAACATTTCACTGAAGTCTGTTTAAAATGCAGAAAAGTACGAAAAGTGTTGAAACTTTAATGGGAAATGGCTTTCCATTCGAAGAATCCTTTAGTCCCTAATAATTTTCTACTCATCCTTCAGGCAGCTCGAACGTGTTCAGGAAAATGATAGAGTGTCCGCCCGGAAAAACTCCGGCAAACGGAAAAGTACTAATTAAAAAGCTTTTGCCTGCTTGCCTGTTGGACGCTTCTTTCCTGTCTTTAACTTTTCCTCTGCTCTTCGCCTAATTGTGTGGCCCCAAAAACTTCACTCCCAAAAATCGTGTTGTCGTGTGTCCTTTTTTGATTGCCCCCAAAAAGTTGCAGCACTTTTTCAACTTTTTCCGTACACCCCAACACCCGAAAAAGGGCAACATAAAGGAAAGGAAAAAATAACGAAAGGGCTAACTTGGCTTTAATTAAAGGTTCGTCTATGTCTGGCACTCTCTCTGGCATATTCCCCTTTGGGTTGGGTTTTCCTTACTTTTTCGTATGTGTTTTGGGTGCTCCAGAGAGTCATTAAGAGTCGGTCGGGTATGTCGCTGGGACATCCATCTGAAAATTAAAGTGCAAAAGGGTTGTTGCTCCCACCCCCCAGTGTGCCCATAAAAACAAGCCACCTAAAATGAGCAAGGAAAAAGTTAAAGTTCGTTAAGCTGATTAGACGATGGCAACGGCCTCGAGTTGCTTTGCCATGCAAATTGCCACCAAAAGGATACTTTGGATGATCCCGGGTGTTGACTTCTGCTGAGGTCTCTTTATTAAATGTTTCACTTGCTCTTTTGAGCGAGATATCTGATATTCAGTTGCTCTTTTTATGGGGCTGAGCGTTGCGCCTTTAATGGTTTAACTTTTAAGGGAAAAATCTGGTCTTACGATGTAAAATTTAAGTGGAAATGGAGAAAGAAATAAAGGGTATTTTAAGTATTTATATAAGATCCCCAACAAAATATTATAGACCTCCAAAAAATTTCAAACAACCAAAAACTAAGTTCCAACTAATTTCCTGTTTTTGTTATGCTCTTCTCTTTGCAGTGTAGAAAAATGTAAAAAGTCGACTAAAAACATATATCTATATATATACATATAAATATTTGTTTGCCTGCAGAAATTCTTTTAAAATTTTTAAGTTCAACGACAAAACGACAAAAAAAGAAACCAACAAAACGAAAAAACGAATACGAATACGAAAGTTAAGGCTTGCTAAAATACAATATATGTAAAACGTAGAAAGCAACGTAGTAAACGAAAC
Organism: Drosophila obscura; assembly: GCF_018151105.1. NCBI lineage: Eukaryota > Metazoa > Arthropoda > Insecta > Diptera > Drosophilidae > Drosophila > Drosophila obscura. Next base: position 10,343,700 of record NW_024542828.1, read on the forward strand.
TATATAGGAAAGTAGCAAAAAACGAAGAGAGGACGAGGACGAAACGGAGAAGAAGACAAGAGGCTAATTCCTGGTGCGTATAACTCCATTAGAGGGACGATTAGCATAGTCAAGGACGAAACGCAACGGAGAAGTGCCAGTGCCAACGATAATTCAATCAAAGAGCCGGCAAGGAATCATTCTCCGCCTGCTACCGCTTAGAAACTGCTTCTGCAGCTGAACGAACTGGAAAACAAACTGCGGGAGGAAAACTCCATCACAACACTCGGATAAAGTGGAAAACGTGTGCGTGCGCGTGTGAAAAAGTTTTGCTCTGACCCGGCCGGGTATCTGGTAACTGCTGCACCACTCCCTCCTCCCCGGGCATCAGCAGGGCGAGTGTTTTAATTTGAACACTTGGCAAGTTTCCCTCTGTTCCTCCGACCATCGTCCTTTTGCCTTGTTCATTCGGGAAAATGGACCGTCACCGACATCGCCATCGCCTCAGCATGTGGCCCACATTCGCCGTCTGCCTGCTGCTCCTGCAGGCAACCACAACCACGATGGCCATCGATCTGAGTCGCCTCTACGGCCACATGGCCAATCCGGTGCAGAAGCGTAGCGGTGAGTACCCACCAGTACCCCCCAGTAGTAGTACCTATCTAATCGAACCGTAACTCCTGTAATTTCATTGTGGGGTAGCTCATTAATAAGCGCACAACTGGCACACACACACACACATCTGAGCTGTGTGGCATGTGTGCTGTGGAGGCTGTGGAGGGCTAATGTGTGCCCTTTTGGCTGGTAGGGTAACGTGATTATGACTTGACATTTGAAAGGTTAAAGGTTAGGCAAAGGTACAAGAAGGCCAGCACATGCCATGCCATAAATATCAAATCTCTGCCTTAGTTGAAATGATTTTTAAAATAATTTTAAAGACAGTTTCTTAATCGGTTTAATTGGATTATTCGTTGTGAATTAATTGAATTATTCGTCGTGCATATTCGTCGTTTGTTTCGTGCATTAATTATGAATTATGCAGCGAGCCTTAACCAGTGATTGTGTTTGGTCTCCTGTTCTATGTGGCTGCATTCAATTACAATTTTCGTTTCTTGTATTTTTGTTTTGTTGCTCAGATCTGAGGTTCTGGTGGATCTCCTCCATCGTTATTGTCGCGAACTATTGGCACTAGTTTAAAGAATTTACCATTTAAATCATGCTGCTCCACCCATTCATAATCCTCTGCATCATAATTCAATTCAAGGATAGCTAACTGCTCCTCTCGGTGCTGTTGCTCTTCTTGGGTTTCAGCCATCGATAGGTTCTGAGCCTGCTCGTTTTCAATCGCCAATGGATCCTGTTCCTCATGATTTGCACAAGACGTCACTGGATGCTCTTGCTCCTGAACAGCAGCTTCTGCATTCCCTTCCTCCTGGACTGCAACTTCTGCATCCCCATCCTCCTGGTCTGCCACTTCTTCATTCTCTGTTTCCTCCTTGCTCTCTGACCATTGGGGTATGAGTTCAATACCCATATTGTTAGAAATAAATTAAATAAATTTATATTTTCAATTTCGACAAATTTTAGTTGTTTTTGGGGAGCTCTCTATAGACACACTGACATCTAGAAAGACGAAATCAAACCACACTAATAGCTGGGCCTGCTTTTTCAGTATTTCTTTGAGAATTTTTATTTTTAGTATTTAAAATTAGAGAGATAAAATGTGATTATACGTAGAAATGTATTGCCAGGTTATTTCATTGAGTGTGATTCCATTCTGTTACCCGTTCGAGTCATTAAATTTAAAGCCAGAATTGTGCATGTCCGATCGTGTCCGCAAACTCTGACTCCCGCTACCTGCTCTTCATTTCATGGGTGAGCTCTGCTTCTCCCACAAACACACACACAGGCATTGCGCTCTCCCAGCAATTCACTCGATCTTTTGAAAACAACAACAAAAGCTCAGCGCTGGACTCTCGCTCACTGGCCATGCTCTCACGCTCTCTATCTCTCTTGGATGAAGTGAAGCAAAAGCGAAGTAACTAACTAACTAACCTTCTATTTGTTGTGTATGTAGCTCCGTTTTTGTCTTTGTCGTTATTACATTTATGGCTTTACGTTTTCTGTATACCCTTCATTTCATATCTCCGACAGATGAAGAAACCAAACGAATGATCGCTCTATAAAGGGCATATAAACTTTGTAATTGCATTGAATCTGCATCTGTAAATATATTATATTATTGCTGATAATTCTGCAAGGGTATTTAAAGCGTTGGCTCTCGAATTTAGGTTTCCCTTTCTGTTGACTTTTTCTGGTCTGAACTTTTATTTACAAATTGACCTTCATTTGGGAGTAGGGTCCTCTATGTATTTATTTCGCTGTACAATTTGTATGCTCTCTCTCAGTGGCTGACTGTCTCTTATTTATTGCCCCATTTGTTCTACATATAATCCCATTAAATACAATTCCACTAGTTATACCCGTACTCAAAAAAGAGTTAAGGGGTATATTAGATTTGTGGTAAAAGTGGATGTGTGTAACGCAGAGAAGGAAACGTTTCCGACCCCATAAAGTATATATATTCTTGATCAGCATCAATAGCCGAGTCGATAAAGCCATGTCTGTCTGTCCGTCTGTCTGTCTGTCTGTCTGTCTGTCTGTCTGTCTGTCTGTCTCGATGAGCGCCTAGATCTCAGAGACTATAAGAGCTAGGGCAACCAAATTTGGTTTCCAGACTCATGTGATATCATACTGCTACAAGTGTATTTCAAAATTTCGCCCCGCTCCCTTCCGCCTCCACAAAGGACGAAAATCTGTGGCAGGCACAATTTTAAAGAAACGATAAAACTAAAAACGCAGTATCGTAGAGAATGCCCATATCTACCAGACTGCCGATTCTGAATCAGATCGGATCATAATTATAGCCAGAATGAAGAAATTAATTTTCAGTTGCTTCCCCTCCCCCTCCCGGCGAGACAACACAACTCATTTTGCTTCTCGCTCGCACACTCTGCCGCGTTCAGTGCGCGAGCATCCCCTAGCGGAGGAGATGTAGAATCAATGAATGGAACATGTACAATCTACATGTTAGATGTATAATAGACATTTTATATGTAGATGTAGATAGCATATGTAGCAAAAAAATGTAAAATGTAAAATTTTTTTATTTTTTTCTAAAATTCTAAAAAATCATAAGCTCAAAAGTGTATGTATATACTGACTGAGTACGGGTATAAGTAGAGTCGTGTCCCCAGAAACGACTCACACGTTCCTTCTCGTTTTTCTATACATCTCCCGCTCTTTTTAGGCTTTCCCCGAATTTGTTTCTATTTTATTTGCCCCCTTGCTATACTATTTTTTTCCTGTTAGATTTTCCTCTTGCTTTTTTTCGGTTGGCAGGTGAACTGCATAACAAATGTGCACGTGCTTTTGTATATTATATTATTTCTATGGCCAAAAGCATTCTTTCTGCTTTTCGTTTTCGTTTTCCCCTCAAAAAAAAAAACTTTCCCAGTTGCGTGTTTGATAGAAATCTTTTGGTTTTCTTTCGCTAAAGTTTTTGTGTAAATCGTGGTTTGGATTTTGTTTGAGAATTTTTTAATTGCCTTTCGAATGACTGGGTTTTTCCCGCGCTTTAACGTGGCTTTCCACATAAATTAATTAGCACCAACTGGAGACTTTTGATTTGTGGCATTTGGAAAATGTACAAAATTCTAGGACTAAATTATTTACTTGGTGAACCCTTCGCTACTACCGCTGCCCTTCATAAAACTAATTAACGCAAAAGTGTGCCAAATAAATGGCTAACTAAATATTTGCTGAACTTAATTTGTGGCATTTTCCATGGCTGGTGGGCGCACAAGTACGTAAAAGTGTACTCCAATTAGTCAGTCCCTCAATTGGCCATTAATTGCCACTTGCCAGCGCACGACATCGCATCTCATAAATATGCACAGCATAATTATTCTATTATACTAATTTCATGGATGCTCCATTAAACGCTTCTATCAGGCTTCATGCTGAAATAAACCCACCAATGAATTTATACGTTTTTATTTATTTATTTATTTTTTTTCTGCGGTCGCCTGCATTCGACATTTTGACAGCTTCGCTTCCTGGCCTTTGCACCTGCACCTGCTTCATTTCCTTCCTTATTTTTTTTCTACATACTACTATAAGTCAAATGCAGTAATTGCACTTAAGAGGAAGTCACTGGAATTCCAGAGAAATCCATTTTATTCTCGCAGCCAGCAAGTGGCCACGGAAGCCCATGGGGAAAACCTCAAGGCTATCAAAAGCAGTTTTTACACTGGACAGCATAAAAAGCAGAAGATGGGAGAGAAGAGTGAAAATTTTTATGGATTTATCCAAGTTACCTTAGACACCAACTGGCATAGTATCTCTTCCTTATTTCTTTCTTATTCCATGACACCTTTAGTGGCCCAAACAATTTCCATATCCAATCTGCTAACCAAAAATAAAATACAACCAAAAACCTCCCCTGGTGAAAATAAATTACAAAGAATTTGTATGCCCGAATAGAATAGAAACTTCAGCACAAGATAAAGTTGTAATACTCACTGCAGAGCAGTGTAATAATTTCAGTTTTCCCTGTCAGTGACAACATATTTTATGCTGCAATTTTCCGCCAAAGGAAACACAAAACTCACTGCGTTTTTCCTCCTTTAACTCTGCTTGGGTTTTTGGGTTCTGGGCTTCTGGGCTTCTGGTTTCTGGGTCGCCTGCTCACTTTATTTATTGTGGCCCGCTTTTGTATTCCGTGGCTTTTTGGCTTTTGTGACGGGACGATAACGAGACTCAACCCCAGCGTTCGCTTTGGTTGGTGGGTGGGATGGTGGTTGGACAGGTCGCAGGTCAGGTCATAATTTTGCAACAGAGCTCCCTTCGTCTGACGATCCATGTGGCAGTTAATAAATGTGCCACCAGCACTGGCCGCAGCAGCAGCAGCAACAGCACCAAAAGCCACTCGGAAAAGCAGCCACCGATGACAGCTTAAAAGGGTTTTCCAACGGTTTCCTTTTGACATTTCTTGCTATTGCTATTGTGAGTTTTTGTGGTAGGATTTGAAAGAAAGTTGATTGACAGACAGTTTTAAGTGAAAGTCATTCGACTGGGGGCCGAAAGTGGATCGCTCGCATGAATGTGACATTTTGATAAAATATTAATTCGATTTTCTTTGAGTTTTTGTGGCTGGTAATTTGTATTGAAACAAGTTAAGAAATTTTGCTAATTGACTTAAGTGGCACTGGAAAAGGGTTTTAATAATTCTATAATTAAATCAAAGCTGAAGCACAGAAATGTTTAAGGAAATTAATAGCAATCTTTTTTGATAAGTGCATCAAAATTCAACCAATTAAACACTAATGCAAGATGTATTTATTTTTGGGATAACTTGTCTGCCCTTTCAGCGAAAATTGTATTTTCTGTCTCCTCTTGATCTTGAATTGTTTTTCCATCTTCATTCATTAACATATCCGTATTGTTTTCTCATGAGCTTGCGCCTATCATTCGGCCTTAAATATTCATCAACTGGCATCGCCCTGGGCATCATAAATATTAACCGAATAATTAAATTAGTTTTAGTACTCCAACGAACGTATACACGTGGACAGTCCTCGAGTCCTTGCATGATAAATTATGCAATATTTGATTTGTACTTTGGCTAATGCACGACATACGAGTGAGTGTTGGTTTTGTGTGTCAGGATGGCAGGGGGCAAACCGCAAACAAAAACCAAAAATTGTGGCAGGCGGCTGGGGAGTTGCCACAGCAGGGCAGCTGTCGCTGTTTCTGCTACTTTTGCGATGTGGCTTAAGTGGCAACAAATGGCAAACAAAACGTAGCATACTATCTGGCATTCGGTGGAGCGTGATCCACATGCAAATGGCCAACCAATGCAAGGGAACTGCATTTTAGAGTGAAATGTGTTGGCGGTGCAACCACTGAGCCAGTGAGCCACTGAGCCACTGCTGAGGGACATATTGGCTTACAAGGCTTACATTCCGTGGACTTTGGTTTGGTTGCGGCCCTTTGAACACTTACGTGATCATTTCCACTGCAGCTGTTCAGGCATCAAATGAAATTTCCATAAAAAAGAAAGCAGAGCTGCAAAAGCGAGAGAGAGAGAGATAGAGCTGCGCCGGCCATGAAATGAGAAATGGCAAACAGCCAAAAACTGAAACGTGATTACATCCCAGCATTATGACCAACAAAAATTTGGTATTCACAGCTGCACAAGACTAACCGCCAGTTAGCATTCAAATCTGCACAGAACTAACCGCCAGTTAGCATTAACTTCCGCTCAGTCTCAGCATTAAGTTGTAGGAACCTCCGAACCTCTTGCCTGTGAATAATTTTATTAGCTGAAACTTCTAGAACCCACACCCTCCCCGCACGTTTTCTTCCCTTCGATGTTTCTTAATTAATTTTCTTAGTCGAGCATTTTGTGTGGTTTTCCGTTCCTCTAACTAAACGAAGAAAATGAGAAACGAGAGACTCGTGCCCAGGAAAACTTTTAATGAAATTTTCTTAGCGGCTTTTTGTTGGCCACAAGTTACAGCTAAACGTGTTAATTTTTGTGCTATTAAATTCAAAAAATTATCCAGAACTAAGAACTACGAAGTACGAAGTTTCGACAAATATTATCACAATAAAATAAACTAAATAAATCATCGAGTTAAATAATTTTAAGGTAAATGCCGAAACCAATTTATAGCAATATAAAATTTCAAAAAAAAAATGAATTGCTAGCACAGGTTTTCCCCCATTTTCCAGCATTTATAATAGTCATATAAATTCTGCAAGAAGTTGAAACAAAATATGTTTTCGAATATTGGCCGGGGGCAGTGCAATTTGTTGCCATAAAATGGGCAAAAAGGTGTCGTACATAAATTTAATTATGCTGACAGCTTAATTATGCCACATGCCCAAGATTAATATCGTTTGGCAAACTGTGTGGGCATGGATATGCTATCGTGGGACGGCGTAGATCTATGAATATTTATAAGATGTGTGCGTATAGGCAAATAGGCACTCCCTACGTGGACGTGGCAGTGCCGCGTTCTCCATCGATCAATCCCCGCCATTAAACCTCCTGTAAACTGTCGACTGGTTTACCAAATCTGTCATCAATTTTGGGGCGCTGCAGCTGAAATTGGATTGCCCCCAGGGCTGGTTTTACTCATTATAAACGCTTGTGCGGCAGATTGCATTTCATTTTGGTAAATGGAAATTGTGTGTGTATGTGTTCAGCCACAAAACTGTAATGAATTTTCCCACACACGCACAGCTCTCTCTCTCTCCCTCTCTCTGGCTCTCACTGCAAGTTTCGCTTTTCTCTTTAAACGTTTTCAATTGATTTGCAATCTATAACAATCTTGCTCCTGGCTTATCCTTTGGGTTATAAACATGTTCATGTCTTAAAGTCTTACTTTCAATATACTTTTTTTATGCTGCTGCCATCATCATATTTTTACGAGACTGCAAGTTTTTTTTGTATCGCAATATTTGTTTTATATCTTGTCAATTTTTACGGCCCCGCCGCCGTCTGGCCCAGCGTGTCGTGAAAGTGCTTTGCCATCGTCCTTTCGCCCTTCTCCCCTGCTCACTTTTTTGTGGCATTCATTGTTGCCTCATTTATTATTTATTTGCTGCGCACTAAAACTTTTGCCACGCCAAAACCCCAAGAAAAAACCACTCGTTAAATATGCAAAAAAAAAAACGAGAAAAGGGAAGAAAGAAAGTGTAAGAGCCAAAGGGGCCAAAGAGTGCGTCAGTTTGAGGCTTAGACAGTTGGTGTTGGCGGCGTTACTCATACGCCATGCGGCCATATATAAATAGAACCATTGAACACGGTAGCAGAAACAACAGAGTTTCATTAACAAAAGTGACGTGAAAAGGTGGCTCTAAGTGGCATACACTTCCAGGTGAAAGAGCTAAAGTTGGTTTATTGATTTCCCCAAAGCATTGCCCATGGACTTTAATGTGAAACTAACAAACTTTGACGTTATATAAAAGCCTGAATCTATTGTGGGAAATACTTGTGCACTTATACAACACTCTAGAGCTCTCATCTGCTTTTTTTTTGCTATAGAATAGAACATTTTATTGGCATGAGTCGGTGGCGAAGATGGTGGTAGGGCAACTGCTTTGCATACTTACACATTTATGGCCAATACCACCAGGCCAAGATACGAATATTATTCCACAAATGCACAATACATAAAATCCAATTTCCAGCAAAGCAAAGAAACCTCGAATGGAAATTCAAACAAAACGAAGGAGCTTGGGCTTGGAAAAACCGAAGTTAGAGATACTCTTAGAATATTTAAGAATTTATTAGAAAAAGCTAAACAGCATTTGGAGAAATTCAAAAAAAGTTATTAATGAATCACAAGAAGCAATAATTGGGACAGGAATACTAAAATAAATGACTGACGGGCCATGGTGTACTGCAATACATACATAGACGAATAATCGAATGGCAAATCAAACTATTATTGTTCTTTGTTTTTGTTTTAAAATTGCAATCAAGTGCAGCACTTATAGCTGCACAGATCAAGCATTTTCTTGATCCACTAAATGTATTTCAAATATCGTTAAATTACCACAATACCCTTACCCGCAAGTATAGCAGCATACCCATAAAAAGCAAGCAAATGTAATGTTAGGGCAAAGGCTGGGGGCTGAGGCCACAACCTAACCACAAATGCAGCAGAAGGCTAAAAACTGCTGAAGAGCTTTTGCTGTTGCTTTTCTAGTGGAAATCCACTTGTGACTTGCGCATTTCCATGGGGTTAAGCCAAGAAGTCTCAGCAGCTCTTGCCGGCTCAGCTCAGCCCAGCTCTCCTTCTCTCTCTCTCTCTCTGCAGCATCTTTGAATATCCAATTTAAAGGGTATCTTAGGGGCATGCAACGTTGCTATGGGTGTGTGGTGTATGGTGTGTGCATTAAATGCAATTCAATATATGCATTTGCAGCCGCTGTGGCATGTGTGGCATGTGTGGCTGCGGCATCATCAGCACGTGCTGCTGCTGGTCACAGGTGAGCCTTAGATTTCAATATTTCGCCACACACAGAAAGACACCTTAACACCCTTTGAATTTGGGGAGGGGGCCACAAATTGATTTGCTTTTAGGGCGTTTTGTGGTTGGCTGCCCGCCCTGCCACATTTGCACGAGCTTTCCAGGCATTTTCACAATTTTCCTCGCATGTGCTAAAGTCTGCAGAATATGCGAGAGACATGTGTGTGAGATTAAGCTGTCTCCCAATTATGACACGAACTCGAAATGGCAAATGAAAATTTATTTATATTTGGAATTCAACTTGAAAGTTTTTGCTGTCAGAATTTTCGCTAATTAAAGTTAAACTTTTATGGAACATTTGTAAGCCACGTGCTTATGCAGGAAGTTTGTAATTAGTTGAAAGGGATATTCCCGCACTTAAATTTCATTGCCTTTGCCACAATTAACATTCATTTCTACCCCCTTATTTGCTTGGCCAAATAATCATCAAAATTAATAGACAAACTCTTGAATTTGTTTAAGGAATTTTCGCTTAAAATTAATTAATATATTTTATCTAACAGACCACTGCATTAATTAGCAATAAAATTCAATTCTCGTTCGAGTTTCTGCGGCTTTCGGTTTAAATGCGGAAAATTCAATTACTCGAGCCTCAATTATTTATGGCCTATTTCTGAGGTACACAAGCCACAAAGCATATTTAAATTTGTTTGCAAATTTTTCTGCGGTCGAAAGGTGTAAATTTCCATTGCTCTTTGTTGCTGCGGTCAATGTCGATGCGCGTACAGGAAATTCTGCATTTTCCAAATCAAGAGGGGAAAAACTGGGCAACAATGTTGTTGGTGTTGCTGTTGGCTTATGGCTGCTGCGCTTCAGTTTTCGGTTGGAGAGTCAAAAACAAAGGAAAAACTTTGCAGATGCATAAAGTTTTCGCCTCTGGTTCAAGGCTCCTCCAGCCCATACCAACATCATCAGCATCACCATCATCATCATCATCATGGGGGATGGTCAACATTTTAGCATTTCTGCTGCATTTCTCCTTGAGATGGGGCGAGGCTGCTTACCTGTGGGGTTACCTTCGGTTGCTCTGCCTGGCAGCTGCAGGATTTGAGTGCTGTGATGAAGTGCCTGCCCCCCGCCTCCCTTGAGCTATCCAGTAACCGAAGCTCTTCGCATAAGCCAGATTAAGTGTAGTTTCCATTACTGTTGCATGCCACTTTCGCTGCAAGTAGACACACGAGACAGTTGCCTCGCCAGCTTTTCCAGCTGTTGCACGCGGCCAGCAGTTGTTGTTGTGGTTTCAACGGTTGTGGCATGTGCCCAAAAGCTGGTGCCAAGATGTATGCTGAATGGTGGCTTTTAATCAAAGTTTTGGGTTTGTGTGTGTGTGTCCATCCCCAAAGAGGAGCTCCATTTGTTTGCATTTGGTTTTCGGCTTCAGATTTGCTAATCTGATTGTCAGTCAATAGGCGTTTGATAGCTGATGAGTGGCATTAATTTTCCAGCGTATAACAAGCGACAAAAGATAGAGAGAGAGCTGCACTGTACCCCATATTGCAGTTTAGCTGTGGGAGAAAAGAGAGAGGAAAAAGAGAGAGAGAAAAAGAAGAGAGAAAGCGAGAGAAGAGAAAGAGAGAGCAAGAGAATAGCAAGAGAGAGAATGGGACAGAGAGAAAAAGAAGAGAAAGAATGAGAGAACGAGAGAGAGAAAAAGAAGAGAGATAAAAGAGAAAGAAGAGAAAGAGAGAGAAGTGAGAGAGAAAGACAAAACTGTTGAGATATTCCGAACAGCCGACCTGCTTAGGTATAACTTATGAGAAGTGCATAGAAAGGCGCTGTTAATAATGTCGTTAACATTAGAATTATCTGTTAACGTAAAATATGTTAAGCAAATGTTAATTAATTAATAATAACTAAAATATAAACCCTAAGCCGGGCTGCTGCTTAGCTGCTAGGTATGAGAAGCGCAGAGAAAGGCTCTGTTAAAAAAGTCGTTACATTTTTGAATTATCTGCTAATGTAAAATATGTTAAGCAAATGTTAATTAATTAATAATAACTAAAATATTAACCCTAAGCCGGGCTGCTGCTTAGCTGCTAGGTATGAGAAGCGCAGAGAAAGGCTCTGTTAAAAAAGTCGTTAAATTTTTGAATCTGCTAATGTAAAATATGTTAAACAAATGTTAATTAAAATGTTAACTACAATGTTAACCCTGAACCGGGCTGCTGCTTAGCTGCTAGGTATGAGAAGCGCAGAGAAAGGCGGAAAGGTGAGGGAAATAACATTAAATATACCCCATTCTTTCGTACTACCTAATATCAAAAGACAGAGCGAGACTGACAGGAGCAACCCAAGGAAAGGACACTTGGACAAGGTTACTGCCCCATGGACAGCCTTCCCTTAATTTGGTTGTAGTTTTCCGTGCAGTTTCTATTGTATTTACATTTGAATTGAATCGTAGAATGAGTTAATTTTGAACTAAAAGTGTGTGGAAGACAGTTGCCCAGAAGTTTGGAATGTAATTTAGGATACGGATTGCGAAGCAGCTACTCCTCTGCCTCCTCTGCGTTGGCCACGGCCATGACTGAGCCCTCAGCAGGTTCGCCAGCAGCGTCCTCCGGGACGTCGGGAGTGGCAGCGGTCTTGCCGCCGAGGGCGAGCAGCGTGTCGGGTGGTATCTCATGGCCATCATCCTCCTCTTCCTCGCCCTCCTCGCCGTCGAGGAGGTCGGCCAGCGGCTCTGGCGGCAGCCAGCAGGAGCCCTTGACGAGGCGATCCTCAATCTCGGCAATTTCGTTCTTGTAGTACTGATTGAAGTCCGGTCGCTCCCAGATGCTGCGCACCCACTGCAGATTGAAGTCGAGCTTCGTGCAGCAGCAGAACTTGCGCGACTTGTGGCACTTGGGGCACTTGGCCGGCTGTCGTGCCGGATGCACATACGATTTCTTTTGCTTCTTGCAGCAGTAGGGACACACGTGCTTGGGCTTCTTCTTGGTGCTGCAGGGCGCCGGCTCCTTGGCATAGACCAGGTGTCCCCGCTTCTTGGCACAGAAACAGCAGTTGCAGTCGTCGCCCTCTGGCTGCCGCTTGCGCGTCTGCATGCGGTCGTAGAACTTCTTGTAGGCGATCTTAATCTTGGCCTCGTAGGCCAGTTGGTCGCTGCAGGAGAGCCCATCAAAGCGGGCATAGCTCTCGGCGGATTTCCTCGCGGCATGCACCCACACGCACTCGTCGTTGTAGGAGGGTCTGCCCTGCTCGTCGTAGGTCAGCTCTGCCTTCGGTTCGTAGTAGAAGGCCTTGAAGCCCCGCTTGATGATGGCGTAGGCCAGATGGGCCTCCACTTTGTTCATCAGCGACTTTTTGCCCAGCTCGTGGAACAGATCCTCCTTCCGCAGTCGCTTCTTTGGCGTCGTATCGATGCAGTAGCACACCTGATCGTAGTGCAGAAAGGCGTACGTGATGATGTCCACCGTCGACTTGGCCTTGCACTCGTGCAGCCCGCAGGTGATCATGATCTGCGCCAGCGTATTGGCCAGATCCAACACATTCTCCAGGAATATCGAGGAGGCATTCACCTCGCCCAGGCACTTGCATTGCGTGTGCTGATCGATGATGCCCAAGGGCGCATGCCGCTGGCACTCCTTGTGCTGGCAATTGTTGCGGCAACGAAAATCCGGCATGGCATGGTGAGCCTGCATATTCAGCGCTTTTCCGCGTTACTGATAATTTCTAATTTTTAAAGATTTTTAAAAGATTTTTGGCACTTTTTTTTACAGTTTTTTTTACAGATTTTTTTATAAAATAATTTTTTTTTTGTGATATCGAGACAAGCCAAATGGAATGTGGAACAAAGGAACGATTAAAATGTACTAAATAAATGTAGAGAAAAGGCTACTGGGAAGAGAATTTTGATAAAAAAAACCTTGTCTAAGTTTTTTAAAAGGGGAAGCGGAATTTTACTTATTTTATATTCCATAACTTTTCTGCAGTATTTTTGCTAGATTTTCTACAAAATTTGCCTAATATATTTCCTTCAGCGTTGCCCCCCATACAAATTCTGCGCCCTGTTGTCATAGACCAAACACCATTTGATACGGAATAGATTGTTTGTGCGCTGCTTGGCTTGCCTTTTCCTTGTAGACATGGATAAATTTCAATAACGCAAATATTTGCCAGCAGCCAACAGGCCCAGGCCTGGGCAGACGCTAGGGGGCGTGGAAAGCCAGTGGAAAATTACTGCGCCCACAAACAGTATTTGTCATTTTCTTGAATTTATTTGTCCCTTTTTTTTTTGCTTGTCCTTTTTTCTGTGCGTGTGTTTTTTTTGACTGTGTGGATTTTGCTTATCCTCTTCTTTTTTTTGTGTATGTGTGTTGGTGGAAAGACATTCGTAATTGTTGATGACGGCATTGAGTCAAGTTTATGATTGGAAGGGAAATGCGTTTGGCATTAGAATAAGTTAAGGAAGGAGAGGGACAAGCGGAGCGGAGCTCTTGAACGTAGCACCCAAGGGAGTTGTCAGCGCAAATACATCAAAGTGGAATTTATTAGAGCAGCTTTTGCCATATCCGTTTCCTGTCGACAAGTGGCACAGCAGCAGCAGCACACACACAGCAGAGAAAACTCATCTGAAAGCATTTTCTGCTGAACGCAGAAAATGAGCGAAAAATACAGAGAGAGAGATATAGAGAGAGAAATGCTGACAAATGTAAATCCCCATACGGGTTTGCTTTTTCGGACGGCCATCAAATTGTTGCACTTTAACCTCGGGACACATGAGCTGGCAAGCTCGTACCAACCAGTCCCTGGCCTCTAAAAGCCGCTTAATCCGTCTCAGGCAGAAACATCAACAACTAAAGGGCAGCGGGGCATAAAAACTTTGCTTAAAGCATAATGAAAATAGCAGCAGGAGTTGCGATGGCTTTCCCCCTCAGCTTTCTTTGCTTTCTTTTGTTTGCTTTGCTATTTTTTGTTTTTTTTTTGTAAGCATAAAACTTGAGCAGCAATCGTGCATAAATCTTGGCCCAGACAAAATGGCCAACTGTTGGCCATGTTTTGCAAAAGTTTCTTCCCCAGCCAAAGTAGCAGGCATATTGGTTGCTCTAACAATAAAAGTTGATGGCCGGGAACGGACATGAGGTGTACATTGTACATTAGTACAGGTAGCAGTTACTGCTGAAATTTCACAATTTTCTTGGCCATTAAATTGTTTTGTTGGAGCGAGAAAACTTAGGCCATTCAAACTTTTTACAGCGCTGAAAATTGACTGTTTAGCCGCATTAATATATTCTCTTTAAAAAATATCAATCAACAGCCCCGAACAGAAAGTCCTGGCCTTTGGCACGTTACTAAAATAAGTCCCTAAACCTCATACACGTCATTCGCATAAAACCCTTTAATGGTTATGCAGGCACCAATTACCATTAAAAACGGCCAACAGGCTCCCAAATATATATACAGATACTATAGAGGATAGGGAAAAGCGCTGAAAAAAAAACACAAGAAAAATCAATATATAAATGTGTGTGTGTGTGTGTGTGTGAACAGGGAAAGGGCCATCCGAAAACGCAGCCGAGATTGAAAAATCCTCGACACGGTGCCTGTTTTTAGCTAAGCGACGCGCCATGATTTCCACTGCTCCTCTTCCTTTCAGTCCTTTTTTTCTGTGTGTGTGTGTCGCGGCTTCGGTCGTTAGACGTGCCATGATTTATAATACGCTGCGATGGCCACAGGACTAGCAGAGCCACTGACATGGTGGGTATACCTATAGCTCCAATAGCTACTAAACCTATAACCAGATGTCAGATAAATTGTGCAGTGAAATCTGTTGCTTTGTAGCTTATTTTGTGGCGTAGTTCTGGTAGATATTGCCTCGGCAGATACATCTAGCTAATGGAACTACTTAGTTTATTGGCATATCAAATACTAATCAATTATGAAACTAATTTGATTATATTTTTGGGAGCTATTTTGGGGCAAGTCCAACCTTTGTAGAGCTATTTTTGTGCAGGAGATAGACGCGCTTAAGCCACGGCAAAATATCTGCCTTTAGTAGAGAAATAAAGTTAGATATTTGGGGTATACAAGAATCCCTTAGAGAGCAGAATTTAAGCATTTTTATTTACCCTTTTCTACCAAAGGGTATTCCCCCGTCGCTTGCTGCCAGCTAATTTCGCCTTTTGAATCCTGATTTTTCGGTGTGAGTGTCTGGTTTTTGCGATTGGCCAAATGGCAGGACATAAATCTGCAAATGTGATAAATGGTTATAAAGCCAACGCGTAATGTTTATTTAAAATAATGATGATGATGAGCAGCTGCATCCACACTCACTCACCCACTCGCTGCCCTCCCCTCTCCTGCGCCCTTTTATATTCCTCTCATGTAAATGGCATTCAGTCTTTGGACGAATGCCCCAAAGAATCCAAGCGAATGGCAGGAGGAGACGAGTGACACTCTCTGGCGACAGACAGCTGTTAAAGTTCTCTCCCTGTCAATTATTCATAAAATTGCGCATACGTTTGCACTCATTACGCATACGCCACGTGTGTGTGTCATACGATCTGCTTTTCCTTTTTCTTTCCTTTTCAAATTGCTTTCATTTCCATGGCTCATACTAATTTGATTTATACTCAACTGCGACATTTGTGCCTTTTATTTTATTTTATTTTCCTTCTTTTTTTTTTTTTTTGTATTTATTGTGTTGTGTATTTCATTTCTTGTGGTTTTTTTTGGTGTGTCCTTTGTTCTTTATTGTCATCAAATTTGCATAATTGAGCTGCAGACTTTTCCAACGGAAATCCCTGATTTATGTGTCACGAAAACTTTGCGGCTAACTTCTTATAATTTCTGTCAAATGCGCACGATATTTTGTATATTATTTACGCCTAAAATCGAAAAAGTTTCTGCTGCTTTTTGGTTTAATATTTGTTTTGTTTGGCTGGCAAAGATTTGCATACAATTTTGCAGAGAGAATAATGGAAATAAATGAACAGCAGACTGGCTGGCTACTTGTTGTTTAAGATGTTCATTTGCATAGTCTGGAAAATGATAGAAGATGCTTAACAAAAAGGCAGAGATAAGTGAGAAAGATACAGCAGAAAAAGGGCAGTAGAACGGCATGAAAAAGGGCAATCAGAAGTAAGAAATATACGCACAAAAAAGGCAGTCACAAGTCAGCAAGAGAGCACTCATAATTCCCACATAAATCGCCAATGATTTATGTTACTTAAGTAAGAAACATTTTCTGATAATTTCTGATACTTTTTCCCTTTTGATTTCCCTCTTATAACCCCAAATCAATATGTCTCCTTGACAAATGGCTCTACAGTTAATTGGAGCAAAGTGGTGGTTGTGTTGCTGTTGGTCGGAGCAACCTTTGACCTATCACTGTCCATAGATCAGACAGCAAGTTACGAGTACGCCAGAACGCGTGGTCGTTGTCGTCCCCCCAGGGCCCAATTATTGGGGCGGGTATCATTACAAAGCCATTAAGTTGGCCAATCAAAAACCCATGCAAAAACACAACTGAACTCAATGTAATTCAATCAAAGAGCCACAGCCAGAGCAAGAGCGTCAAATGACTCATTAGGGAGAAAAAAAATATCCTCCTATCCTCGTATGCTGGTTACAAAATCGCATACCATAACGTTGACACAATCTGTCAGCATTGGATAATTGCCTGATAAATGGCCTGGCACTAAAATGGAAGGCCCTGATGTCTGATTGATATGATAAATGTACAGCAAAAATTAGCGAAAAAAAGGGACGAGAATTCCCTCACATTCCTCATTCCTCCATGTAGGCTTTTGGGGCTATATGATTGATTGATGGATTGACCATCAGCACAAATGAATTCATCATCCATATTTGAGTGTAGCCCCGGAGCCAGAAGAATGTACATACATGAATCATGCGAATCAATTGAACAGCTGAGAGAGAGAGAGAGACCAAAGAAAGGGCACACTCATCATGGGAAAAGGGTGGCTGAAATTTGACCAATTTTCTAGGGTGAAACTACTACTTGTGAGAGCTAAAAGAAAAAGAAATTTTGTCCCCCTTCCCTTTTGTTTTTGTTCCCTTTTGCTTGGTTTTTTTGCTACTTAAATTTCACTCCGTTTTCTAGGAGTCTCAGCTGTGCTTTAATCAATTTATTTTTATATATTGTATTATGGCACGAGGTTTCTACACATATAAATATTTAAAGCATCCATTACAAAATTCGTGGGGTGTTTGCTAATGCGGAAACTCATGTACGCACGGGAGGCTGCGCTCTGAAGAGTATTTTGTATTTTGTGGCAGCGAAAATGTTCAACAAATGTTTTTATGGGAAACAGCAGTGGCAGAGAATTTCCAAGAATTTAGAAAAACCCATCGGAAGCACATCTGCATTGGGCAAAATGGCACTTTACTGCCAGTTTCCGGTGGAGCAACCCTCGCACCAAAATCCAACTCCTACACGTGTTTGGCTAAAAATTTTCTTGTGCTGATGCTGGGGCTGTGGCTGTGGCTGTTGCTTGTTTTAACCATGTCGAGCTAGTCGATTACATGGACTGCACAGCTGGATATCCTGGATAGGGGATTTATATATCCTAATTCGAGCACGAGTTCCGTTTGGTTCCCAACTCCCGCTGTGTGCAACATCAAAGTCGCTTTGTCAACATGTGCGTGGCTGGGTGGAGGCGTTGTTGGGTGAGGGCGTGCCTACGAAAGCGTTTTAATCTAAATAATTTATAAACTGTGTGTGTGTGTGTGTTTT
The DNA here is from genome assembly GCF_018151105.1 of Drosophila obscura. Lineage (NCBI taxonomy): Eukaryota > Metazoa > Arthropoda > Insecta > Diptera > Drosophilidae > Drosophila > Drosophila obscura. The sequence goes on from NW_024542828.1 coordinate 10,361,481, forward strand.
TTGCAACAATTTCTTCCTTACTTAACTGCCATTTTTCTCGCATTTTTCTATTGTTCTGCGCTGGTTGGCTGAGAGCCACCTGTGCGCTTCTCTCTGTGTGTCTCTCGTATCTGCATTGAATTTACATATTTATATTCGTTGTACTCGTACCATATGTGTGCTGTTCCCCCACCCCTTGTTTCTGTTCGGGATTAGAGCTGTCGCCGCAGCGAAGCGTTAAGCTGTTGGCAGGGAGAGAGAGAGAGAGAGCGCAGTTGGAAGGGGCTTGAAAGCTATAGAGGATTTAGCATAGTCTTATCAGGCACATGCATATACGTGATGTGCTGTGCTGTGGTGTGGTGTGGGCTTACAGGTGTCTCGTTTGCTGGTTTTATCGATTAAATTTATTTAAAATTAAGTCAGCGATTGATGGTTACACACACCCAGCGGGGGAAATCGACTCCCAATTGCAGAAACGGATGGTAAATAAATTGGTAACCCAATAGCCATTCAACCATATCATCGTCCTCATCAGCACAGACTGTCATAAAATCCTTCATGTCCTCGACCGCAAAAAAAAAAAAACTTCACACAATTGACAAGCGGCGGACAAGCGGCGGACATGGCGGCGGACAAGGCGGCTGGCAACGGTTGGCATTAAATGTCAAAGAGTCAAGCAACATTTTCATTATTTGTAAAAAAAAGAGAGAGTATCCTCGACCTTGCCCTTTGCCCCTGAACAATTTGTAATTTGCCTATTGAGGCGTGTGATTTCCAGCAGTTGGCAGGTGGGTGAAAAAGTTGGCAAAACAAAAAAAAGAGAACAGACCCCAAAAGCGAGTGAGAGAGCGAGAGAGAGAACAATTTATTGTTTGCTACCTTTGGCGTTTTTCTTTCTTTAAAAAAGCGAAGCAGTGAGGCATGTGGCACAGCACAGCTGTAAAGGAAAAGTTTTAGCAGACTCAATTCCCCGGCCACCTCCCAATAGAATGCTAATCAAAACGAATGCCAGGACCATCTGTCAATTAGAGGATGAAGGTCGGTGCGAAGGTCCCCCCCGCACTTCCGTAACGTGCCTCCTATTACCACTAATTTGAAAGTATTGTGTGGGTAAACTCCGAGCAGGCAAACACTGAGGCTCTGTAGGAGCTCCGCTCTCTGTTTGCGCCCTGATTAGAGCCCATTAATTTTGTGGCCTGTACGCTAATGTCACGTCATTTCGATACGAATGCGATATTGAGTGGAGCGGAGGTTTCCTCTTGTCTAGGGATGGGGCAGGAAGACGGAGTACGTTACAGGAAATGAGCGATAGGCTGCTGAAGGGCAGTTCTTAGTGTCCCTTTGTGGGTGGGATATTCATTGACTTTAAAGAAGAGCAAGCAATGCTTAAAAAAAACATTAAATGCGGAAAATTATTAGCATAAATTGGCAACAAATATCTTTCCACAGAGCAGACTATCCTAGACAAAAAAACACCGCAAAAATAGTAGGGAAAAAAATAGCAGAGAAAAGTTTTGGAGGAGACGAATTCTCTCTGCACTTTTTTAAAAATATTTTTGGTTTATTCAACTTTTCTACTTGGCAAAAAAAAAAAACAACGACCTTTGACATAGCTCCAAACACGGAAAGGTAAAAGCAATTAGCAAGATGAACCCTTAAAGGAAACATCCCAAAAAAGTTGCTTTCAGCCCTTTGTGACCTTGACTTTGGTAAGCATGCAGCAAGGGATAAGAGTGGGAAATGAACTTAAAGCATTCACCGAAAGGGGAGAACATCTGATGAGGGTACACTTCAACTTTTATATAACTTTCAAATACCTCGTTAGGATAGGGAAATAGGAGTAGGATACACAAATCCACGTGGAAGGATTAAGCCGGCCAAAGACAGGGCAGGATGAACTTGAAAATGAAGAAAGAACTCAACGTAAAAGTCACTCAAACAAATAAACTCCAACGCGAAACGTTAAATGCAGAAACTTCTTTGGTTTCTTTTGGGTTTTTTTTAGTCGTAAATTTCTTCAACCGTTTTTAACCTTGAGCATGCAGAACTATCAGAGTCAAAAAGTGATGTTTGAGACGAAAGAAGGTCAAAACTACTTGAGAAACGGAAACCAAATGGGGCAACATCTTCTCTTCTCTTCTGTTCTCCACGCTTTGCTTAAACTTTAAAGCCCCAATAAGTTTTCCTTTCTTACGTAAAAGTTTATTTAATTGAAGGTTTTCCTTGGCAAAAGTAACATTAACTTGTGGGCTTTTCCCTGCCTTATTTTCCTGCAACTTTATGTGGTAGTAGCCAGCTTAATTACCGCACCTTAGAGCGTTAATCTTTGTGCCATAAATTGCATGAGAAAAACCCAGCTAGTTGCCTGCTAAAACTTTTGTATTATAAGCTGCTGCATGTGAAACAGAAGTGCCAAGCTTAGCCCCGGCTTTAAATCCATAAATGCATTTAATTGTAGTAGTGAATAATGCTGTTAAAGGGCTGGAAAAAAGAGAGATGACAGAGAAATGAAAGGAGAGGCAAGGCGACCGCCTGCTGGGAGGCACGGTGTCCTGGTGCTGCGTTAATTGTCATATTTCTTGGGCAAGCACTCGAGTGGTAATTATTTCAGCATTTTTTTACAGCAGCATTTTTTGCTGTGTGTGTCCTCTGAAAAAGTGTTGCAAGCTTTTGCAGCAAGAGGCAACATCAAGTGCAAGGTTCTGGCTATTAACAAGAGCCGAGCCGTGCCGTGCCGTGCCGCTGCTGCTGCTGCTGCTGCTGCTGCGGACAGGCTTCTTCCTACTATCAAGGACCTTGGCTATTTGGGGCGGTGGGTAGGGGACCTGCCTGACATTTGCATACGTAAGAAAGAATTCACTGGCTGGGCTACCCCTTTTAAAATTTCGCATTCAACATTTCAGTGTTTGTTGCTTGAAAGGTTCAGTCGCTGGTCGCTGGTTGCTGCTTGATGAAGAATGTTTATTCATGAGCTGTCAAGTGGGTCAAGGTGTCCTCCATTTGTGTCGTGGGTCGCGTAAAACGGAAATTGTATTCCTAAAAATGGAAGAATGCAGTCTTAACAGCCTAAGACTATCACTTAAAAAAAAATACTTCTTGGTTTCCGCGAACACCCTCAAATAATTGCTAATTCCCCTACATTTATTGAACTTTCCATCATGAAATCCTCTTCATTATCGATATTAATGGCCTTGGCTAAACGCCGCATTTACACCGCATTTGACACCAGCTCTGGGTCCCCTTGTGATCCCCTTGAGCCATCGCAAATCCATGTTCTGTCGCTCCTTTGGCTGCCCAAAAGCCATTAAATCAAATGGCAATTAAGTGGCCAATCAATTTTACAGCTCTGACATGGAATCTCATCTTTTATGGCCACAGTGCAAGGGACTCAAGTATTCAATTAACGTTCGAAACAGTAACTGAAAACTCTGAGTGCCATTGTCAGTGTCATAATCATGTGAGTGCATAAACATAAATAATTCCCTCTCTTTTATTTGCCCCAAAAAGAAGAAACCCCGAAAGAGAGAGAAAACGGAAATTCAATCAATTTAATGGACTTCCTTGCTGTTTGACGACTTCTACTGGAAATGGCAATGGCAATGGGATTCGCTTCCATTTTTTTGTGGGTCAAGGCTTCAGTCAATGCGCTTTGCAGAGATTAAGGATAAAAGTCACACTTCCTTGTCGCAAATATTTATTACTGCAGACTGCAGTTGACTTTTGTGTCTCACTGTGCGGCATTTGATAATTGCTTGCGGCACGGACACTCTCTCCACTACCATGTGGAGAGAGTGGGGAATGGCATTTTCATGGCACTGCAGGCCATTCCGCTGGGTGTTAAATGATGTGGAAACAAGTACTGAAAAAACTGTTGCAGGTGCGACACTTTTTTTTTACTTTGATGTGGGTTAAAGGGGGCGTTAGCCTTGGGCGTTTGGGGGTAGATTTGTATTTGCGTCAAAGGAAAAATGGAATAAAGCGATGGCAGATAAATAAATAAATTTAAGAAGAGTTTTAACCTTGGCAGGGCTTAAATTTCAGTGAAAAAAAAACAAAAGAATTATCGATTTATGATCTGGAAATTAATGCATAAATTAAGTAATATAAGAAAGCATTTGAACTGCATTTATTTCCAACTTTTTTTCCCTTGCTCTGAGTCTTTTCCTTCTACAAGAATGGACATGCCCAGCCAGTGTTGTGTAGCGCACATTGGATGCAAAACAAACAACAACAAAAACTAGCAAGCACATAGCAAAAATGGCGATTAGGATCATGTGAAATGTGTTTTTCGTTCTATTCTGGTAATAGTGTCACTGGCATTCACATTTTTTTTTGGCTCTGGCTCTTCCTCTGCTCTCTCTCTCCATTTGCTCTGCAAAATTATTACCATGTTGGCTGCCACTCGTTTGCTTTGCTAATGGGAACTTTGACTGTGGCTATATACAGACATACTACAATATATCCTCCAGATGCATATATACAGCGTTTAGTGTGTGTTTGTGGGTGTTTGTGGGTGTTTGTGTGTTGTGCGGTGGACGGACGAGCACGAGTACTGCCATTTGGTTGGCTGTGGCATTCAGTTTTGATTGCGTGAAATGCAGCCACAGACAGTCAGGGGCACCCAACCATTGCCAACAAATTCGCTGAATATATTTTTAGTTGAGTGGGGAATCCATCTAAAGGATGAGCGCACCGCACCCACAGACTGATGGACAGATAGACAGGCAGGGGGAGGTTTCGTGTTCGCTTATTTTAGTTTAATGACATTGTTTTTGTCTGTTTTGCATGTGGAATTTCTACACACACGAAAAAATACTCCAAAGTTTTTGTTTTAGTTTCTGTAAAATGTCCCAGGAATTTTAATTCAAAATAAAAAGCTGCATACAAGTTGCAAGTGTAATTTTTGGCAAATGTTTTTGGCTTTGTTGGAAAAGTTTAAACAAATTATGAGATAATCTAAATGATTAAATGAATGTAAATGCTTCAGCTGCCAATTCCCTTTCGTATCCCACTTAATCAAGCTCCCATTTGGTTGCTCCCCAAAGAGGTAAATCAAAAGGCCCGGCTGGGACCTTCGTTTACCTTCGTTTTTCACGCCAAGAAAATTGCCTTTTGCACCTTAACGATGTGCTCTCATTTCCGCTTCATTTCCCGTCAACAAATTTGCGTATAAAAATCCAATCCACATTTCCACACCCAACAGCTGGGTACCCACGCCTTAAGCGGAACAAATTGCATTAGTTTTTCCTCGAAAACACACACACACACGCGTCCTCGCTGCCATTAGGAATTGTGAAAAATTTTGTATTTTACGATTGCAGGCATTTGTTTTTTTGTTTTTGCGCTTATTCCCCCGGCAGCGCGTTTCCACACTTCAGCGCAAAATGCCTGTTTCCACACTTCAACAAAAGCATTTCCTTTATGGAAAATGCATTCACCCTATTTTTGCAGCGTTTCTTTTTTTCTTTTATTGGCTAATAACTGGGCGGGGTGGAAAGTTTATGGCAGACTTTTGGAGACCCCATAAACTTTTTTGTTTTTAGTGTTTTTAAAGCTTTTTTTCTGCTTTTTTTTTAACTGCGCGAGCAACAGTTAGAGGAAAGTTTTTTTGTTGTGTTAAATGGATAAATGCTTGGAGTAGAGAACAATGTTTGGCTTTGGTTTTGGTTTTTTTTGGGGGGTTGGAAAGTGATGTGGCTTTATTGGATTTTTTTGAGTGTTAAAATAGGAGCATTTGCTTTAAATTTTTAATGGTTAAATATAGACACCATGAAGGGGGATAATGGACGACCTAATGAATGGAAAATGGAGCGTGTTTTATTTCAAAGTTGCCAACTTTTCAGTTTAGCCTTTGCCCTTGCTCTACATTTTCCCTTCTATCTATAATTACAATATGGCCTGCTATAAATCCTTGAACTTCAAGAACAAGCCCACTCTTATTGTCTGTGACATTTTGCTTGAGTGCTCATTGGAAATTTAAATTACCAAATGACAGTCTACAGTCACAGATTCAAGGAGAGAGAGACACATACAATAAACACACACAAATCAAATAAATCAAATGCTTCAAATGTGCGAATATGAGTGTGCATGATTATGAATATGATTTGTAAGTCTGTGTGTCAGTGTGAGTGTGTTGATGAATATAAATTGCAAGTGTGTGCTCAGGTGCATTTCAAATTAATGAGATTCCCAATTGTGTCTGTTCAAATGAGAAACATCTTGCAATTAATTAAACATCTCCTTCCTCTGCTCCTGGCTTCTGGCTTACCCATTGAAGATAGTTCCTCTGCTTCCCCCAGTAAATTTTGTGGCTTGCCTCTGCATTTTCATCTGCTATTGGTTTTCCTTACGGCTATATGCAGATGATTTTAATTGCATTTGGTAGATATATACATTTATCTCTATGCATTTCCCTTGCCAATTAACTTAATCAGCTTAATGAACTTCTCCAATAATAGCCTCATGAATATTTAAGCTATAGCTAAATCTGTAATGGATTTTGGAATATTTAATCAATTAAAATGTTACATTTCAAGGCTCTACATATGAAAGAGATAGTTCCTTAGACCCTGAACTTTGCATGTGAATATATTTCAAGGCCTGTGTATTAATAAGTAAATAGTTAAATATTTTAATCAATGCTATTGCTAATTAAGAGCCGCTATGGAATCCAGTCGGGGCTTTATTGAGTATTTAATCTCTATTCAACTATTGAATTATTATAAAGTCTTGAGGAATGTTTTATGATAGGTATGTATGGATTATCGTAGCTTCTAATCATAGCAATTCCTTGGAATAATTGAACAATATTCAATACAGAATTAATTATTTAGAAAAAAAAGTATTCGAGAAAATTATGCCCAATGAAAGTCACATTTTAATTAGGATGTTAAATGGAGATTGAAGTGAAGTTCTGTTATAGGTTTCCCATTTTTCATTCACCATATTGCAACCATAAAACTACTTTCATAACGAAATTGCATCACAATATCTTTTGTGTCTGTCGGAATGTTTTCGTCTGCAGCTGCTGCTGTTGCTGCCCTCCCAATCGATGCGACTATTTGTCATTGCCTGCACATAGGACTTACCTCAGCACACCTCTCACACCTATTCTACCCGTTCTCTCTCTGTTTGGTCGTGCCCATTCACACACAATAATTCCAGGCTCTACCCTCTACAAGCAGGCAATATCTCACACTCTGTTGGCTCGAGAGCCGTAAACGTGGCCGTAAACCGTAACCACTGCCATAACAGTAACCCAGGCAAAAGACAATCGAAGCAGCGATAGAGAGATGCATGTCCTTCGAGGGGGGAAAGGAGTCAGAAAGGGACTTGGTCTAATAAATTACGTCAGCATTTTGTTTTGTTCGTTCGAATGAGGTGCGTTGCGTGTTGGGCACTGCATACAAATGTGCTAATTTCTATGGAAAACAATTAGTTCTTGCCGCTGCTGTGGCTTCTGGAAGTGGCAGTGCCACTGCTGCTGCTATTGCTGCTGCTGTTGCTGCTGTTGCTTTTGCTCCTGTTGCTGCCACACACTGCAATCAAACACACATAGAATACACAGAACAGAGTGACAGTCACGAGAAGTAATTTTCATTAGTGTTCTACTGTGTATTCTACGAGTAGTTTGTGTGAGTGTGTGTGTGTTTTGTTTTCTGCAGAAGGGTGTGTGCAATTATTTAGTTGATATTGCGTATACGTCATGTGTTGTGGCATTCCTTTTGTTTCTCACTTCTCTCCATATTGTGTGTGTGTGTGTGTGTTACTTGGCATGAGTTTTGGCTTTAGTTGGAAAACTTTAGTCAGTTATTGTGTGGCCGGATATGCAGGGTTTAATTGGTGCACTCGAAAGTCCACTCGTCTCGGCTGATTGTTTGGGGCATTTGTGGTCGATATATGGAAATTGTTGGCTCAACTATGGCTAAGGGAAACAATAGCAAAAGCAGCACAAGCCAAGGAAGTTGTGTGTCTTGAGAGTAATAGCACAAAGGTGCAATAAATTTTCTGTAGTGTAGGGGAAACTAGATCGAGCCTTTGTGCATAAATCTCTATTAAAACGGCAGTCAAAAGCTATACCACAAAATACTGTGGAAAACTATCCCTCAAGGCAACTTTAATAGAACGAAATAAATCCATATTTGCCACCTTTCATATCAAAATATTCACTGAAAACTCTCCTGAAAGACTCCGTTAAAAATCCTCAAAATATCCTAAGTAAGCTCTGACCTATGATTAATTAATTCTGCTGCTCCAGAATTTTCTCAGATAATGCTTAAAATATTTATCTATACTAAAACAAGCAGCCCCTTTTTGCAGCAGAACAAAACTCCACTTAAATGCTCCCAAAACTGTCCCAAAATAATCTCCAATCCCATATCCATTATCACCCCTTATTCCAATTGCAATCTCTGTAAAATACCCAAACAAATTCGAGTCCAAAACTACTCACAACTAACCCCAACAATCAGCCTTTTCTTTGGACTATACTGCCAATTAAAGTCCCAACCACAAAGCCACAAAAAAGCCTTATGAACTCACTTGCCACCCCCTTAAAGCCAGCTTTTGGCAATTACTGTACCCCAAAAATCTTGCTACCAGCTGACAGCTGAATCGAAGACTAAACCAAACTGGAAGGGCACTCCACCACGAACTACTAGCACATACACACGCACATCTGAACATCTCCATCTGTTTGGACAGATATTGCCACAAGGGCCATAACCAGGAAGGCCAGAAACAAGAGCCAGAAACCACCCTCCCCCGCTACACCAGTTGGGGCCACGCCCAGGCAATTGCGTGGGTCAGGTAGACTGCAATTGGCAGATAGACACAGGGAAACAGGGTGGTACAGCAGCTGACACAATAATCAGGGCGAGCCCCGAAAGCAATGAGAACACATACATTGCGCATACGACATGTGTGACAACACATTCTGCTGGTAACTGCCTGCCTGCCTAGATTCGACTTCTACGTTGCAAATTGACACATCTAAACTAAAATGCTGCTGGAAAGCAGGTAACCTGCATGTTGTCCGAAATTATGGATGAGTTGTACAGTCCAACGGAACTGCTGTTCCGGAATTCACAAACCAATACAAAAGTAGCGCGAAAAATTGTAGCTTTTAAATTTTGTTCTTCTCATATAAATAATAAAATAAAATAAATAACTTTTTAATTAACTAAAAAGCGTAAATACAATTATCAACGAATATGAAAATATCTTCCAAAATGTCTCTTCATAAATTCAAATAAAGCTACAAAGTTATTATTGATATCTGTATAATTAAAATATAAATTTCAGACAGATGTAGATCTCTGGCAACTCAGCCAAAAAATTGTTCTCATAAACTCAAATCTTTCAACAATTTTCCAGAACACATTGTAGGAGTATTCTATCATTTTTGGGATGGTAGCAGAGTGTTCTCTTCTGTCCTGTCTATGTCAGAGTGTATACCATAGGGGTCTCCTTTCTTGGCAAACAACAACAAGCAGCTTTTAGTAGAAATATACTAGCATTTATTGTACATTTCCTGGTGTCACGTGCAGAGCGCTTAGCAAAAATGTTTCTTGGCCATTGGACATTGTGTGTGTGTGTGTGTGGCCCGAGCTCGGGCTAACAAGATTGTGTGTGTTGGCCAGCAGCTTTACGCTTCATTTAACAGCTCTTGTTGTTGCTGTTGTGGCCCAATGTATATGCTTATTATTTTTTTGTGGCAACAGCAGCAGAGGAGCAAAGAGTCTCCAGTCTCAGTTGACAGCACCCCAGAGAGGAGTCAGAGAGCGAGTGGACTGCGTGCTGAGTTCATATTTATGACATTTATGCAACATTCATTATGTGTGCAGCACACGACACTGCCTCAGCCACCTCAACCTCTTGATTTTTGCCACAAAAATGAATATCTGGGGAACCGCAGTCAATTTTGTGGTGCCTCTGGTCACAGTGTTTAGTATGTGAAAACTGCTGTGTGTTCACCGTACGAAACCTCGAGGCAAGGTGAACAAGGCCAAACAATTTTGTGCCACGCTGCAACATTTTCAGCACAAACAAGTTGTTAAACGTTGTTTTAGATTTTTATGGAATGACGGCAGAACATGACAGGCAGGACAAGCTATAAAGTTGGGAGCTAAAGTTGTTCGAGAAGAATGGAAAATGGAAAATTTTAAATTATCCTAAATTTCCACAGGAAAAAGCTCGTAAATCCTCCCTAAATTCATTGAAGCTTCTGCTTAAAATAAAACCACATGAATAGCTGAAATGTCTGCCTCTGTTCTACCTTTTTTTTCTACCCCTCAAAGTTACACAGCCATTTCTCTTGCAATGCCATTTTGAAATTGCGTAAATAATCCAAGAACCAAATAATCCGAACAGAACAATCACGTAGCAACCGTAAACCGCAGCAGGCATTAAAAATAATAAAGAAATCAAATGGTAATCAATTGCAATATAAAACGAGTAGAAAAACTGGGCTAAAACTGCCACGAAAATAACAACAACAAAAAGAAACACTTGGGGAAACGCGAAGGAAAAACAAACAACCGCTTGCCACCAACAACAAAGTTGTACAAAAGTTGTCCCTTTTTATGCCACATAAAAGAAAAACTTTAAGTGCAACCATAAAAGGCATCTGGCTCGGTCATCGGCACAGGGGATGAAGGGCAGCAGCAGCAGCAGCAGTTCGGACATCTCCACAGGCGATGGAAAGCTTCACTTCACGGGAGTTCGCAAAACCGGTAGAAAATGAAGCGATTTTTGTGTGTAAGAGCCAGTGCCAGTGCCAGTGGCAGTGGCAGTGCCCAACCCTAACCCTTTGCCCCATTTGACCTTTTCAATCTGCACCATTGTACGCACCATTAACCCAAAGCACCAAGCACCGCTTTTCTCGGGCGCTTCCCATTGAATTATATGCTGCGAACTGATTTTCCACAAGAGTCGTAGAGGGAAGCTTATTGGGTTTTTCCCTGGCTTCGCTGTCAATTAGTGTGACCGACGACACATAAATTCCAATTGTTTTGACACTAAATGAAGAAAAAAAATAATGAATGGCATGAAATTAAGTTGTCTGGCGCGTGCCTTGCCTGCCCCATGGGGCATACATACATACATACATACGTGTATGTATGTGCGTTAAGTTCATTTACCTTTTTTTTGGGAGGAAGGATAGGATACAAGGTGATGGGATTAAGGTGACACACTGCTTATACACGAAGAGTTTTCCACCAATGGAATTTTGCTGCAGGAATATCTTTGTCCCTCGAAATGTTCGCATTGATCAAAGGAGGGGAAATTTACTCACAGAATGGGGTCTCATTTTTCGTCGTAAATAATTTTTGCCACAAATATGACTACATACATTTTATCGTTTACTGAAGAATGGGGATTACTGATTGAATCTAATTCTCTTTAATATTCGAATGAAAGGAATAAATTAATGAAACTTCTGATAGTCCATTGATATTTTTGTATGATTAAAAAACTGTACGCTATGCCCGTACATTGCCGTCGGTAAAAAACGCCACGTGCAAGTATTTCTGCTGCTGCAAAACGACACCTTTGGTGGCCTTTCTTCAACCTGCAAATGAAATTTCTGGCTTAGCTTAGGCCACAACAAAAATTCCCCTCTCACAAAAAATATTTTCACTAGCAAAAATTTGACTTGCAAAAGCAATTTCCGCAAATTTTACTTTCTTCTTTCTTTTGACACGACATGAAAAAAATAACTAGGAAGAGCGAAAGGAAAGAGGAAAAGAAAGTGGATACCAGAGCCGAAAAAAACTTTAATAGGAAAATATGTCAAGTGTCTGAAGCTCTCAAGAGACAGAAGTCGGTGAAAGAATTTCCATACTGAAGAAAAATTAAATAAAACTTTTGCACAGAAAATTGAAAAAAGAGATTTTTCTGTATTTTTGAACGCTTTTACTTAACTTATTTCCTCTCACATAAAACAAAAGCTGAAAAGTCAAGGATTGTGTTTTTGTTTGTGGTTGGGATTTTCCAGCAAAAATGCTGGAAAATGAAAATTGTTTTCCGCGACGACAGCCCACGTGGCACGAGCGAGCCTAATAAAACCAATTTGCGTCTGACAACACGAGAGCTGAAAAGCCTGGAAAAACAGGAGGAAAAAAAAACAATGCAAACAGAAAGCAAGGCCTGAAAATTCCGCATAAAAAAAAGAACAAAAACAATAAATTCAATTAACTTTCGCCGCTGCTTGTGCTCTTTTTCTTTTGGATGGGGGTGCGGGGTGCCTGCCGGGGTGTTCCACTCTGCTGGCAAAACATCATCATCCATTTTGCTCCGCGGGCTGGGTGAAAGCTTACTTAACGCCATTTTTATGAGCTGCCAAAATGCTCTCTGTCAGTGAAAGAGAGAAACAAAAATTGTATACAATAAGCAACATGAAAGCAAATTAATTTGCTTAATTGTCAGATAACATTTTTTTGCGTTTTATGTTTTTTAAGGATTTTTTATGCTTTTTGTTCTTGTATAAAACGTAATTTTTTTTGAGCATATATTTCATAATGAGTTTTCCATGGAGCTTAGCCATATAATTGAATGGAATTTTACACTAATTAAATGTTATTTGTTTATGGGTAAATGTATTTAGCTACAGCAGAGGAATAGGCATATTAATTAGGAATTTAAAATTAGGAAATATGTTGATTTATGGGACAGATAATTCGATTTTAAAAGGGATAATTTAATTGTTGACTGTAGGAATAAACCAAAGAAATACCAAGTGTCGAAACGATTGAAAACATCTATTACAAGTGACATGAAGTAATAATAACATTTATCCACAATTTCTTTAGATTTATGCATCATTTTTGGTGCCAGTTCTTTACAGTTGATTGCTTAAATTGCTTATATTTTTAATCATAGATTTATGAACTACATTTTTTATAAAATACAAGAAAATGCATGGCTTATTTTGAATAAAATTCCAATAAACATTGGAATTTATGTAGCCATATATTAGGGTCACTCCAAAGCTCCATATATTTAGCACCACTGAACCAAAACTAATGAATAAATTACTAAATCAGTTGGGTCACTAAATAAATAAAAGAATATGCAATAAAATAGTTTTAATATCTGCCTGTTGCACTTCAACGAAATTAGATAAAATAAAGCATCTGCAAACAAGCGAAACAAAATCGAAATAAAATAAATAAATCAAAACAATGGCAGACAAATCCGCTTAGGAAAATGCAAATATACAAATACAAAATACAAAAACAAATACAAATACAACAAATATTTTCCAGCGACAACAAAGCCCTTTGTGTGTTGGGGGGATTTTCTGTGTAGCAAATTTAAAGCCCAATTGTAATTTTGCGACTTTTCTGTGTATATTTGCAGATCCCTGTCATCCATATGAACCATTTAAGTGCCCCGGCGATGGTAATTGCATTTCCATTCAATATTTATGCGATGGTGCACCCGATTGCTCCGACGGATACGACGAGGATATGCGTCTTTGTACAGCGGGTAAGCTCCCAATCAACATCTCTCTCTCTCTCTCTTCATGAATGAATTTCCAGCCATAAGCCATAAATAATTTGCTTTGGTTTTTTGATGCATAGAGCTGCCAGTGATTAGCATTTCTTCTTACGAGTTTCATTAAAATTTTGAACATATTTCCCTGGAAATGAATTATGTAGCCAGGGGGGGCTAGGAGCCACATCAAAGTTTTGCTTCTTCCTCGGCGTGTTGCACTTTTTGTGGCAGCTGCTCGTCTAATCAAATTAAAACAAGTTGCAGCCAAGTTTATGTGCGCAAAAAAAAACACGCCAAAAAGTTTCACTTGTTTCTGAGTTTCAGGGTCAGGGGAAATGAGTTCTATGTCAAGCATGGAAAGACCTTTGAAAGTTTCATAAATTGGTAAAGTAATTGGTTAAAAATTAGAGTTTGTTTAAAGTGTTTTTTTTTTTTTTTTAATAGGATTCAGTGGGAGCTTCAAAGGAAAGTTTTACACGAAATAAATGTTTTGTCAGGGCTCTTCTTTGATGTCCTGTAGAAAGTGCTCTAAGATGGCACGAACTCTCTTCTTCCACTCTTCTTACTTTTTTTCCACAATAAAGTTTTCTCTCAGCCTTGATAGTTTTTCTGCCCCCAAAGAATGAACCACACCCACAAGCCACACAAAAACTTTTCACATTAGTGGCCGCACATTCAGCCCCGCAGGCTGCATTGATTTACAATCGGCTCAATAATGAAATCAATTTGTAAGCCAATTAAAGGAAAAACCTTAATTAATTCGGCCAGTCCATAAATGCAATTAAAATGTAAGTGAAACGATTCCAGATAGTAGCAAATATATAATGCCCATGGAAGAGTAATGGCTGCGGCAATTACGGATTTTTATATAGTGTACATAATTATGTCAGGCAGTCCGTTTTTTTCCCCATCCTTACTTTGAAAAAAAAAAACAAACAAAAGTTAAACTAATTGGGCTTGAAAATTGGTTTGGTTTTCCTTTTTGCGAGGGTGGAAAAGCGAAACTTGAGGCTAAAACAGCAAATTGTTGCTGCTAATTGCCAGCCATTCAGTTTGGCCTGAAAGTTGAGATACCAAGACTCCACTTTCCCCCACTCTTACTCTCTTCCCCACTCTCTCTCTCTCTCTCTCTCTCGCTGTGCTTTCATTTTCCTGCCTTCCCGAGTGCCCGTTCCGCTTTAACCTGCACAATGGCATAAATTTTCCTCGGGTTTTGCTCCATTGTTAGCGCTCGGGCGAAAATAGAAGCAAAATAAACTATTTTTTTCGACAATGAAATCATTTAGGAAGTGTCGGTGGCTCTGGCACTCCGGCGTTGGCTTAAGTTATGGCTCCAACCTCGTGAAAGTCTTTGATAAAATATGCGTCGGGTTTCTCGTTACCAGGAGGGACTCGTTACCTCCCTGCCCCCACCCCCCCAAGGACAACTGACTGACTGACTCCTCTTTTGTGGGTCTGCCGTCTCCCAGGCAACAGTTGAAAGACAAAACGAATGCTGAAGGCCAATTTTTTGTAACTTGACTAAGACCCCAACCGGCACTTGTTTAATTGCTTGGCTGTACGTCCATATCCTTGGGGCGAAACACAAATTGCTGCTTAATGGGTAATAATTAATGTGCAAACTGATTGTAAGAAGAGACAAAAAAAAAAACAAAGGGTTCGAAAAGTGAGATTCTTCATTGTACAATAAAAAATGATAAAGCCAAAGTAACGCAAGGAGAAGTGGAAGAGAAGTCACAGAAATCTGGCAAAGATGTATGAAGAATTTATAAAAGAACTAATCACTAAATGGGGTCTTAAAATTCGTACAAATTCCAGGAAACTCAAACTCAAATCTGTAGTTAATGAATTTTTATAGTTTAACCCCCCCGCCGGCAAAGTTCAACCAAAGAAAATTCCTTCCACATGAAAGCGGTATTCAAATAAAACTTGGAATAATTAACCCATAAATGAATTTCTCTCATATATGCAAATGGCTATGGAAGGGCTGGAGCTGGACCCTTCATTAAAAGTCCACTCAGGCACAGTTTTTGGAGCATCTTTTAGGGTTACTTTTTTTCAACGTAGAACTGCAATAAAAAACCATTGGAATGTAAACTTTTAACACACTGCACTCGAATAACCATGCCCCGGGGGAAATTAGCATAATTTTGCATACATTTTATCGGGGCCAACAACAACGACGGACAAAAAGTTTAAAAATGTTAACCCACGCAGGGTGCCGTTACAGGGTAATAGGAGGGAGGGAGAGGAGTGGATGCGAGTAGCGGAATTGCCACGTAGGACTTTAATCTAAACGACTGATATATGTACCTCCTGGAGTGGAATATGTAACAAGTTAAAGGCAAACAACAGGCGACAATCCAAATGTCCCACAGCAGCGAGAGCCACCCTTCCTTCCATAGCTTTGGGTTCCTAGTCTCATACTACTAGCAGCCCTCTCGCCTCTCTTGCTACTCGGCTATCCCTTCTCCGCTCTCTCATGCTACTCGGCTATCCCTTCTCCTCCCTCTCAAGCTACTGGGTCATCCCAGGCGGTGTATGCAATACATGACGGAACAGAAGCTCATATAGGCGACTCAACGGAAAAAGTATACACAGGAAAGTGGCTTTCGATTGATAAGACGTTCCAGTTACCCTTTAGTCAAAGAAGAGCTGCAGGAGAACTCCTTTGGCATGAGAAACAAACTATTTTTAGCTGGAAAATATTTGTATAGTAAATATGGTTTGATCTTAATAAAAGTGAATATTTAGATAGATAGTTTGAACGATCTGCCCAGATTTCGATTGCTTTAGTTTAAGGTACCGCCCTCTCTATCCTCCTCTCAACCATATACAGGGTATTTTTAGCATTCAAACTCCCACAGGATATGGGCAAAAAGAAACGACGAACGAACGAGAGGGAAAACGGTTTGCGAACATCGCCATTTGCATAACAAATAAAGTCAGTAACTGAATCAACACACACACTCGAGCAGAGCATAGCATAGCGCTGGGTGGATAGAGAGAGCATAGATAGAGCTGGAGGATACTCGTGCATGCATACGTGTCCTTGCAGCCATTAAAAATGCCAGCATATGTGTGTGTGGTGGGTGTGTGCGAAAGAGCGAGACTGAGCCACAGGTTCACCCATGGTTTAACAAGTGCAGTCAGCGGGTTAAAAAACAGCGACGCCCAAGCACTGTAAAGTCTGCCCTTTGTGCATGACTGACTGAATGACGTGATGGACGAGCAAGCTACGACCTGAATGACAGACTGCAGGGACGGCTACTCTGAGACCTATGAATGGCAGACAGAAAGACTGACAGAGCGACCCACAGAATGACCCATAAACATTTGGTTGTGCAACGGCAAGAATAAATAAAGAAACACAAAAGAAAGTACTAGGAAAAAACCAAAAAAATAAGCATGAAGAAAATTGTGAAGAAATGAAAGAGAAACCTATTCAGCAAAAGCATAAAATAAAATGCAAAATATACCAGTCCACAGTCCACTCCTTTATGCTACAGAAAATACACAGAAATTGAGGGGAATTCCCTGAACACAGCCATGCACTTCGGGCCACATGTCATCTCTCCATGGAACTTTAAAGTTTCTTGTATTTTTCAAGTCACATATCTTTAGTCTGTGATTTTTATGGCCCTTTAAAATATGTAGTCCGAATTTATCAAATCTCAAAGGAGTTTGTTGAGTTCCTGAATTATTTAGAGCCAAACATTTTAGATGCAGGCGTGTGCCAAAAAGTTTGGAAGAAAAGTAATGGGAGTGAAAAGCGGAAGAGTAACTAAAGGCTACTGTTAATATTAATGCTTGGAAAATTGTCAGACATTTATCATGCAAGAATATGTGTCATAAAAGTGAGATGAGTTCCTTAGACAAATATGAATTCATAATTTAATAAATGTTACTCCTGAGTGGGGAGAGAAAATTCTCAGAAATATTTTGGAGTGTTTTATGCTTAGGGTTTCGATGAGGCGTCTGTACGGTATTCACTGGAGATTAGCTGGTACCTTAAGGTACCATAAAATTAAGTATAGGTTCCATAAGTTTTTTATGAATTTTACAAGAGCCTTCCAAGACTCATAATTAATCATTAATAAACCTTTCTGCTTTTATTATTCCATTTTAATTAGTAGTGAAAATAAACCTACAATAACAACACAGAAAATGGTCAGAAAAGTCAATTAATTATAAATTTTATGAAACATATTTCCACATTTAAAATGTAAATTGTGACGCTCTGCTCAATTATTAATAATTCCACAAAATAATGACCAAATGCGCAATTGATGATGCTTCTTAATGAGTAAAATCAATTAAATTGTGAATGGTATAGCGAATGCCAAATGCATTAAGCTGCAGGGAATTATGTGGGATTATTAATTGAAACTATTGTACGAGGCCTCTTTTAACACACACTCACAAATAAATATCCTTTGTATCCATTTTTTCAGCCAAACGACCACCGGTGGAGGAAACGGCATCCTTCCTGCAGAGCCTGATTGCATCGCATGGACCCAACTATTTGGAGAAGCTTTTTGGCAGCAAGGCACGTGATGCCCTGTCACCTCTGGGCGGCGTCGACAAGGTGGCAATCGCTTTGAGTGAATCGCAAACGATTGAGGACTTTGGTGCTGCCCTACGACTAATGAGGTGAGTTCCATGGCTCGGGGCTGCAATTTGTGTGGTCACAGACCCTTAAGCGACCAGATACGAGTGTTTTGTCCCCCCTCCCCCTCCTTTCCCTTTTTGGTCATACATAATTTTAATCCCACTTCAAGTAAACTTTCGGCATAGCCCCAAGCTATGGTTGGGAATCCTTTTATTCCTGTAAAACTATTCACAGAGCACCGTCCTCTGTGTCCTTGTCCTTGTCCCATGAATTATCTCTGGGTCCTTTTTCTGCCCCTCCCCCCACCCGTTGCTTTGTTATTTGTGTGGCTGCTGGCACAATAACATTTCAGGGGTTCAAGGCAACCCCAAAAAATAAACACACACACACACACACACACAGAAAGTGTCATAAAATTTTCAAATATTTCATACATATTTATCATATTTTTTCCCCTCTTATTCTCCATATTTTTTCTCTCTCTCTTTGCCTTTTTTTATTTGTTGGCTTTAGTTTATGAAGAGAAGCTTTTGTGGAGCGAGCGTCTGCTGCTGCTGCTGCTGCTGCTGCTCATGTTATTTATTTGGCTTTGTCCTAAGCACACAAAATATTTTCCATATCCTAATGAATTCAATTAGGAAATGTGGTAAGGGTATAAAGGTCCACAGGGTGTTAGGGAAAGGAGTAGAGGCTGAAGCCGTTAAAGCAATGATATGAGTGGAATTTATATTTGTCCTTTAAATGTGGAATTAACTGAGAGTTTAAAGAACACGTAGCAGCGCAGATTTGTTGCTGGAAAAACCTACTCAAAATCTACGATGGTATAATGAAAAGTTGTTTGGACTCTTATCCCTGGATTCCAAAGATTATTTTTTCCCCATCACATATTGTACTTTTTCTGCACTTTAATTCACTTTTGTTACTGCCTTCATTCTCGTGTCAATCTTAGCCCTCAAACATGCATTAATTATGCCCTGCTCTCCTACCTCCCTCCCTGCTTACCCACATATACATACATACAGTCTCCCTACCACCCTACCAACCTCCTTCCCACCCTCCTACACTCATCTTTCATTTTGTTAAAAGATAAACAAAAGCTCAAATTTAATTAACAAAAATAACAACAAAAGAGAGAGCGGGAGGAAGGCAGAGGCCCCCAAGAAAAACACAAACTGAGAGAAGAGAATTTTCATTAAATTAGTACAACAAAAACTAACCACAAAATTGGATGGGCTGGCAGTGGGTTTTGTGCCTAGTTTGCTGTGGGGGCAATAATAATAATAATAAAATTGTGGAGACCCCGACAGGAGGTACTCGGGACCAACGCTCGGGGAGTCCAGACAAAAGGACATGAAAATATTTGGCTTCACGCACATGTTGATAAATTAGCAAAACAACCCGTAAATGGATGAGGCACACGCTGTTGCACGTTAGCTTTTGTAGCACACAGTTTGTATGGGTAAATTCTGGCTTTCAAATTTTTCGCATAGGTCGAATTAACTTTTTTCTCTGAAAAAGCGTCGGGTAAAAACCCATCGTGTAACAAAATCTAAAAAAAAAACAGCAGAAAATTAAGGGCAGCTACAGTGAGAGGCAGAAATGTAAAAGGACCTCACGTAGGTGCTGTCTGTCTGGCCCTCACGACATCTTCTGCCCTTTCCTTTGGTATTTTTACACAATTTCATCAACGCAATTAATCGTCCAAGTGTCATAATGTCATTCTGCAAGAGGGAGAGAGATAGCAATGCAAAAAAAAGAGAGAGGCAGAAAGATAAAATTGGATGAATGAACCGGAGACCGACCATACAAAACCAAACCAAACCCGAATCCGACCTCAAAACTCGAACCACAAGACACGCACACACGAATGTTATTAATGTGTATTTTGCACTCTTCTTATGCCGTCTGCCCTACTCTGTCTCTCTCTCTCCCTCTGCTTTCATGTCTCCCTTTACCACTTGCTTGTTAATTATGTTGATGATAACGAAGTTCATCTAGCAAACAAGCAACAAGAAACATAAGAAAACAAAATCTCTAGTACGCAAAGTGTTTACTCTTTTTAGCTTCAAGGTGTAGAAAACATTATCCGATTTTTAGGAAATTTTAGATATATACAAACAAACATATTTTACAGCAATCCGCAAAGTTTCATTCAAATATCTTTTCAAATAAAGAATTTATACAGAAATTAAGCCCTATTGCTCTTTGGCAATCCATAGCCTCTCTATAAGGGTATACAAAATTCTTATGGGAGTACCATAGATAAAGAGAAGAGAATGGGGGGCTGGGGGGTGCCACAGAACCAACAAACAACTGGCTAGAAGCAACAGCAGAATGGTTGCACGATACCAGCAGGGATTAATTAAGCAAAGCGTATAATTTGAAGCTCGCCGCACAAAAGCTTAAACTTGTCTCCATGTTCAAGGATGAGTGTGTATCTGTGTGAGTGTGTGTATGCGTACATGTGGTTTGGATATGTGTGTGAGTGGGTAAGAGTAGCTTTGGCTTACTTTATAAGTTGTACTATTAGGCAGGGGGGAGGTACAGGGACATTGGTATGTGAGCATGAGAAAATGTGGCAAAAGTTTGTCCTGAAACGAAGAAAAAGTTTCGGAATAGGTTTAGGGTATAATTAACCTCAGAGAAGGTGCTTTTAAGGTATAACGTACTATGCAAAAGCACTCCTCAGTCTTTGATATTAGTTTCTGCTGCATAAGCTATTTTTTAACATTTCTTGGGCCTTTTTAATGATGATAGATTTTTTTATTTGATCTATCTGCATGAATTTTTTATAATACATTTAAAATAGATTCTAAGAAAAATATTAGCCCAAAGCCCCTTTCCCAGACCTCAAGCCACTGTAACTTTTGGGGATTGTCCCTCAAGGACTATCCCCAACTAAATGCCACTTTGCCAACGAATGCACCCCTCTTACTTTTCTTTTCTTTGGCTTAAGACATTCGCCAGAGAGAAAAAAAAAAATTCATTTAAGCTGTGCAATTAATCTGAAAAGAAAATAATGAAAATTAATGCCATTTTCTTTTGGGTTTTGTTCTTTTATTGCAGATCCGATTTGGAACACTTGCGCTCGGTGTTCATGGCCGTGGAGAATGGGGATCTGGGTATGCTGAAATCGCTGGGCATCAAGGACTCGGAGCTGGGAGATGTGAAATTCTTCTTGGAGAAGCTGGTGAATACCGGCTTCCTCGACTGAGTAGCGCCAGATCCGGCTTCTGGATTTTATTATGCCCATGCACAGCCCATCAATCCTAATTTCTATTCGTATTTGGGTGCCCCATATGATAATTACAATTATTAAATGGGAATGCACTCACCAAAACACTCAAAAACACTCACCCAAACACTCATTTCTATTCATACCACGCCATTAGATATTTTCTCAAACTCTTTTTATGCCTTTCGATTATATTCTTCTCTCTTAAATCTCGATTTTCCTTTACTTTTTCTTTATTGTTTTACTTTTCCAAAACACTTTTTATAAAAAATAACGAAAACCCAAAAATCAAGAAAACTAAAAACAAAACAAAAAAAAAATTGCAAAAAACCCACAACAAAAAAGAAACAAAAAAAATAAAACATTTAAAGATGTTAAAAATAGAAGAACAAATTTGGCTGCTCTCTCTAAAAGCTTTCTCTCAAAATTTCAGCGCTATTTCCTACACTTTCTCCTCGAATTTCTCTCTCAATATTTGTTGCAATTTCCATTGAAAATCTATACATTTATTTTTGAGAAGATCAGTGCGCAATTTTCAGTAAATAAAACAAAAGAACAAAAATCCTTCATGAGAACTAAATAAAATAAATGAATAAAATATGGAAGCAGGATCGTTTGGCAAAAAAAGGAAAACCTAAAAGAAAAACTATGAAAAATACAAAAAAAGAAAACAAAGAAAACAAAAAAAAAACTTTTCTGAAACATATATACTATATATATATTGAATATATTGATTTTTATTGATGTATATGTAATAGTGTTTCAAGGCTTCTTAGATCCGTAAAGTAAACCGATCACTTATGGTATTCACGAAACTAAAGTCCCTAAATGAGCAAAATGAAACCTCAAAGACCTTCAGTAAAGAACCTTCCACTACAGAATCTTCTATGAAATTTTATTCACTTTTCCTATATCTTAAACAAATATTAAAACTTACAAATTTCTTTAGTTTTTAGTGTTTTAAAATTAGAAGAAGTAGAAGCCCTGCAGCTTATCTACTAACCCTCTTCAGAAAATGAGTATATATGTATATCATACTTACGATGTCTAGGTAGATATATATCCCATAGTATATCCAATTGTCGAGCTACTGTGCAAACAAAAATAGAGGGAAAAAGAAAAACCCATTACGGAAACCGTTTTGAGTTGCATAATTCACGAAAAAATATGTTTATGTGTGTCTAAAAAATATAATAAACAGAAACTTAAGATTATATATTCCATAAAAACTCAAACTTTACTCAAATTCTTAACAAATATATTTCTTAGAAAAAAAAACATATATAAAAAAACCCAAAAATTTGTAACCAAAATGAGATTCTACAAAATTTTGAGAGCCAATTTCTGTTCAACCAAAAAACTGACCCAAAAATATTTGGAAACTAATTCGAAAAAAACATTGAAATTGGTTCTCAAAACGCACACACACAAAACACTTTCCTCTCTAGTTATAAGAAGTCTATTATTCCTTAAAATTATTTCAAAAATGGAGCACGGAATTGTTGAAAAGAAAACTAAAAGAAACATAAAGAAAAAAAGTTTTAATAAAGTGAGGATTAAAAAACGAAACCCAACGTTGAAAGGAAAAAGGAAGGACAATTTTTAATGGAGTTATAAGTACCTTGAATTAGCTGATAGATCAGAACCACTAACGTTATTTATTCGAGAAAACTTTTTATCAAATATAGTTGTCTATTTAAACATTATATATATATATTAAAGATATTTAATCAAATACAACACTTAAGCAAGTCAAGAGTAAATATTACAAGACGAAAGAACCGAGTAAAACTGATCCATTGAACTATATATATATATATGTATATGAACATGATATATATGGTATATACGAGTGTAAAAGGCCCCATGTAAATAAAGAGGAGACAAACTACGAAATTCCATAATCGATGCAAATGATTTACGAATGGAAAATCGAAAGAAAAAGCTAAAGGAAAACAAAGAAAACCAGAAGTAAAACCGAAAAAAACAAAAGTGATAATTTTGTGTGTTTCACTTTGGTTGATTTTAAACTTAACAAAAACTAAAAAACAAAGATGACAAATCTACAAAAAAAAAATTATTTGTTTTCTCTTTGTGAATATTTTTGAACAATTTAAAAAAATATATACAATACAAATTGTAAGCCACGGAAAACCTATATCGCAAAACATATCAGCAGATCTGATCAGATCAAGAAAATTATACATATGGTAATACAAAATATATGCAAACATATCAAGCAAAACACAAACAACAAAAACATATCAAATATGAAGACGAAAATATGAAGTGGAAGAAAAACTTAAAAATCAAATACAATTAAGCGAAATACGAATATATTTATGAGTAAAAAACACACCGAAGGAGATTTTTTTTAATTATTAAACCTTTTTATTAATTAGTGCCATAATTGCTAATGATTTCTGTATCAGTTTTTTATTTCTTATAAAACATTTGTAACTTGTTTCAGGGTTTTAAACCAAAACTGACCCATTGAACTCTTAAAATCCTGAAACAATTTTACAAAAATTTACAGAAGATATAATTAAAAATACATTAAAACAAATGTTTCAGCTTTTCAATTTATAATTTTAGATTTGATTTTACTTCAAAAATGATTTCCCTTGACTTTTGTTTTAACTATCAAAGTTACTACCAAAACAAATAGTTGAAATATAGAAATATATAAATACATATCTTAAAGAGAAAACTCACTAAAACCGTAGACAGAAAATAGACAGATAGCAATGAAAAATATACTCGTACTCCAAAAAGCAAACAAGAGACAAAATCGCTCTTCAAAAATCAAACAAAAAAAAAGTATATTATAATCATAATTATATATGAAAATATACAATTAATGTTTGAAAATACACTACAAGAAATACTACAGAAATTTATGTGTTATAGAAAATATGGATAACATTCAACAAAAATGACAAACATTCAAGAAAAGAAACAAAAGAAGCGATGAAAAAGTAACTTAAATAAATATTTTTATTTGGTGTGCTGTTTTAAAAACAAAAAACAAAAGAACGAAAACGAAATATAATATTGTGTTTTTATTGAGGGGAAGGAATAGGATAAGAAAGAGAATATTGGTAGTCGTTCTGATGTTCCAGAAATTAATGGAGAATTATAATTAATGGATTCTTTATTGGAATTATATCTCTATGGACATATAATTATTTAAGCGCATTTTTTGGAGACTTTTTCCTACCTCAAGGGGAATTCTTTCCTTCAAAGATAAGTCTCTGGCATTTCCTACACAGATTCGTATCACACAACTTATTGAGGAAGTCATCCAAATAGATAAAGACTTTACCCCTCAAAAGTACGGAACCCTCTCGCCATATTTTCTCACCCTACAATCGTAACATTTGTGTTTTTATCAAACGAGTGAAGTGCATTAAATAATTGAACGAATTTTTTGGGGAAATACTAGACGACAGTCGCATAAGCTCGTATCTTGACTTGTGTTCTACCTGAGCGATAAGATACATATACAAAATATGTGTTCACCTCTCTTTCTAGCGATTACTTTCGCTGGAGAGAGAGAGCGAAAGAGGGAGAGAGCAACAGATAGCACGCGCCGCTCCTCTCACTGCAAATACGAATACGAGACATGGAATGAATGTCTTTATATTCTAATCAGAGAATGTAGAATGTAGATTTGTTGTTGCCGATAGCCTTCGTATTATTTGCTCTTGATTAGCCAGAAAACCGCTGCCTCTCTGTGTTCTATGGAGTACCTTAGTCGTGTTTTAGTCGGAAGTCGGTGCGGAAGGTCTGTAGAGTCGGCTGCGTTACGGTTTTGGGGTACGGGCAGGGCAATCCCTTAAACGGGTTCGATTTAACACATTAGAAGAAACCTCATAAAGATAGTGAAATTTTGTGCATGGATTCACCTTTGTACACTACTACGTTTCGTTAACGGGTAGAAGCGCCCAAAAATATTATCAATTCCAATGGATAAGTGCTGTGGGATACCCTAAGGAGCTTCTGATCTATTGTAATCCCCTCATCCCTCTTGTGATAATGCAATTTTCGGGAAAGAATGACCTGTTTTTGTCATAAATTTACCTATGCCTAAAAGAATGCTACATATAGTGTTGGAGCTCCTCCAAGAAATAACCAAAATCATACAAAAGTGATATATATATACATATATATACATTTCAGAGTACTTAATGAATTAATAAAGTGTCCCCTACTTCCCAAGGAAAAAGTGATCCATAAATCCCATTAAAAAATGCATAATGCCAGCGATTATGATTCGGTTTACAGCGAAGAGGATTACCAGAACACGGTACAGGGTGCCATAACACCACCACTTATGGACTACGAGGAGTTCCGTGTGAAAACCATGGGTAAGTCTATGACTACAGGGTATTACAGTCGCTCAGAGACGTCTAGCCCCTTATCTAGTGTTTGTTATGGGATTTTCTACACACGAATTCTGTTCAAGATATGAAAACTTTGATAAAATGCCACTGCGGAGTGAAATTTTTGGCGAATCGGGGTGTAGAATCTTCAACAACAGTAGCGGGGAGGTATATCTTCTAAGGGGTGTCATATTTATAGGAAAATCAACCAACAGATTTAAGTAAAACTGAATAAATAACATATTTACAGGGTATGCCAAGTGCGCGAAGGCGCAAACCGGAAAATTTACATCATAAGCCCATATCTTGACCCTTTAAAACCCATCATTTATTGACAATTATTAATTAAACCCATATATTCTCACTTTAATTAAATCGAAGGCCACAATTCCAATCAGAACATCGTTTACTCTCTTTCGCTCTCTCACAAACTCCTCTCGCTCACTGCAAAAATGAGTCGCGCTCTCTCTTTTTCTTCCAATGGGCTATGACAAGGTATGACGATAACAAGAAATGGCCCAGCAACATTCAAAGGCGCCTAAGAACCTCACCCCACCGTGTTTGATCAAAGATATACCTTGCAAACCTTAATGGTATGATTTGTTTTGGGTTTGGTTTTGTCTTGCATGCGTCGAATTTTCCGGGCCGTTTCGCCTCTGATCCATACCCGTATTTTTCGTTAGCAACACGCGACTGCTGCGCGCAACATTTTCAAGCTCAGCTACTTTTGAGAGCGGCTAAAAGTCGGTTTGAAAAACGCGCCACGAGCGTGATCAAACATGTTTTTCAAACGAACTTAACAACGAACTTGCGGATGCTTTTTCTCAACGATCAAACAAAAAACAACAAGAAATTGGCAATAAGTGGCTATTAAAAAAGTGTGCTATTAACGAAAGAAAATGAAGTTTAATAATAATTAAAAGCGTTAAGGTAAAACAGTGTAAAAAGGCGGCGAAAAAGTAGTACAAAATCCAATTACAGCCAACAAAAAAAACAGCGAAGCTGAAGTTCAAGGCGTACGCGTGTGTGTGTGTGTGTGTGAGAGCAACAAGTTGTTGAAATGCAAATGTTAACAATAATTTTGATTGAAATGCAAACAAAAAGTGGGCATAATGTTGTTAGCTGAAGAATTATAATAATTTCATGTGACTGTGCGGCTTTAATTCGAGTTTTAATTAACTCTTTTTCTCACGCATTTACCAATGCACACCAACACATACATACCAATCTTTGACTCACAAATTGGCCGCGACATACAGAGATAGAGAGCAATAAGAACGGCAAGATCAAGGCATATTAAATGAAAGGTACGGCGGTCTGAGACAGTTGAATGCGTGTGTGAGAGGATTAGACCCTCGTCCAAAGCGACACTGCCACTGCTTTACCTTTATTTTGATATGCTTTGTGCAAGAGCTGGCAGAGACACCAAAACCAGTAACAGAGAGAGTGACAAAGATAGTGGCAGAGACACAGCAGGAGCGACAGAGATGGCAATAATAAGAACACCAACACAGTAAAAACAGTAACAGAAAAGAGAAAGAGAGGCGGCAGAGAGAGAGAGCAAGCAAGTCAAAGCAGAAACAAAACTGTTGGTACCCACTCTGCCAAGGGCATGATGGTTTTGGCCAAAAATGTGATCAATGCAGAAAGTATAGGAAATTCTGATCCTAATAATTATATTTTTGATCATCGGGCTTAATCGTCTTTCTTTTTCCCATGAGAACTGGTCCTATAGTTTCTATTATTTGTGGCTCTTATATAAAATCGATCTGCAAGGGTATCCAAAACTTCGACCCCCTACGCTTGACTTCTAAACCGGTGTTTGTTTTGTATTTGAGAGAGTGATAGAGTGAGAGCGAGAGAGAGCCACCTGTGTGAATCTTCGATAAGCAATGGCAGGGGTGGATGAGGTGGAGGAGGCAGTGGGAACGGGATAGCTATCTGAAAGGAAATTGATAAAGTGTAAAAAAAGAGAATACATGCAAAAACAAACAAGAAAACTCATTAAAAAACGAAATACGAAAAATATGTTGTTGTTTCTGGCTCGTTTAACGGTAGTTTGTTTTTTTTTTTTCGTTTTTGTTTTCTGCTTGTGTTTTCGCCTCGCGCTTCTCTTCCTCTCTTCATCACTTCTTCTGCAATCGGTTCCCCTTTTTGCTTTGATTTTGTTTATTTTGTGTTTGCGCGTGCGCAAAAGTTGTATTCTTCGTGGGAATAACAACAAAAAAGGAAATAGAATAACAAACAAACAAGAGTGGCAGAAGAAGGCGATAAAGTGGTGAATACGGGAGACGGACATCACCAGACCGATCTTTACTATGAAACCGACATTCGATTTGGAAGAAATTTGACAGGACTACGAAGGGTGAAATTATATTGAAATTAGTGAAGTTTCGTCGGAATAACTGCATAAATACCAAAGTTATTTATACGTGGAAATACATACCCTCCATGGGGTAAAAAAAAACCGCCTCTTTAAATGTTACAAGTGCTACAGGTGTCACTTTTTATCATTCTACAATATTTATTTAACATTTAACTTGTAGAATTTCTTTGGCGCACCTTCATTTAAAGCGAATTTTAATTAAAGTGAAAATAATACGTCAACAAATCAACGGAGAATCGCGAGAATAAAAGGTGCAAAAGGTGTTGAAGCAACGAAATGGAGTAGCAGTGGCCCTTCGATACGACAGTCACTCCCATTACGACACAGTCCCCGCCCCACTTCGAATTCCCCGAATCCCTCCGATAAAAAGTAGCGAATGTGTGTGTTTCCATGTGATTCAACGAACCCATTCCGAACCTTGAAAAGCATTTAATTTTGTGATTTTTGTGTGTGATTTTTAATCTGTAAAACGAAACGAAAGCTGAAACGATTTTTAAGGATTAAGGCGACTTTTTAAGGATTAAGCAGATATGGAACCCGGAATTTTAATTGGTAAGAGTTATATAGGATTCTAGCTTTATTTTTTACTAATTATATATGAATATAATTGGTTCCTTTAAGTGGTTTTATTTTCCATTTAAATTTCTTATACAAAATGCGAGAAATATTCCGCTTGTGACACACGTATTCCATACCACAGAGATCTTCTGCTGATGATCTTTATTCCCGAAACGAACTTCAATTGTGATCTTTAATTAATGCTCTTTTATCATGGATGATCTCTTTCCGTCTGAAGTGCCCCTAAAATTAACCCCTTTTCCGAACAGAGCAACACTTCCAGAATATTTTCTCCTCCCCCTCATGACACCATTTCATGTCTCAGTAATCGGGTCGCGCGCGTGCCGCGCCGCGTCGCTCCGGGCCTGCGCCCCCCCCCGCCCCCCCCCCCCCCCCCCCCCCCCCCCCCCCCCGTGTGAGTCTGTGTGCCGACCCCTGCAGTAAATACATTCTTTAAAGACAGAGCACATGTTGCTCTCTCAGATAAACGATGCAGACACATTCTCCTCTCCACAGAGGCACACACACCCAGTGCTCGCCCCAAAGCGGCACACACCCTATTCAGAATCGAGAAGCCAGAAGTCAGAGCCCAGAACCACAGATACAGATACTTTTATGAGTTATCCGAGTATCTGTGTATCGCTTTAGCGTTTCATTTGGTTAAGCATTTAATGATCGCGGGGCAAAAAATGCAAAGCAAGAGTTCAGAGTGTGGGTAAGGGGTATGCGGTATGGGGCGTGGCGTAACCCGCGCTTTTCTAATGAGCATCGAAACCAATTTTCAAGAGAGGGAAAATGAGCGTAATATACCCTGTAGCAAAGCAAGGGGTATAACCGATGGAACGAAATGAAGAAAGCTCTTTGGATGCCAATTCAATGGCAACTTAACTCTACGACTATTTATATTTCCATTGTATTCTGTAAAGTTTCCATACCATAACACAGGAATGCTTAATATTCTGATTTTCATCTATTAAAGTATGAAGGTTTGAGCAACGAACTCAAAAACTCACATTAATGGGTATCCTCATAGTATGAAGTATCATAAAATCATTCTAATTTGTTATTTTTTTGTGTGTTTTGTGTAATTGAGACTCGATTTAGACGCGGAACCACGGAACCCCCGCAACCAATTTGTGCGATAGAATACGAATACCATCCGTCTGTGGTGCGGTGCTCTGTGGATTTGTGTGGTGTGATGTGTGTGGGTTTTATTTTGTATCCGATTTCGATTCCAATTTCAAATTTCGGATGCCATTAGGCATATCTATGTCTCTGTCTGTCTCTCTGTCTGTCCCTTGCTTTTCTGTGGCCTAAAACCAAACAGCCGACAGCTGAGGCTTTGGAATGCGACAAAATGCGATGCATTGCTTGTTGCAACTGTTTGGGGCTTTTGCCATATGTTTCGAGTCGCTGACTGGAAACTGGAGCACAACATGTGGCAGGAACTGGAATACAATGTTGCACCGCATGGGGGAATACGACAAAACAAGCTAATACCCATGGAAATTACTTTAAAAATGAGAGCAAAAAGAAAATATCAAAAATTAAAAATTAAAATTAAATCTTTCATTTATTTTTGAAATAATTAAAAGCCAATTGTTTATATATTTTAAACATTTCCTTTTAAAAAATAAAAATGCCACAAAATTCTTTCAGCGCCCTTCTGCTTCAGTGGTTTTGCTTTTCGTTTCTGGTTTTATGGCTCCCAAAACGCAACGCAAATTCCATTCTCCCCCCAACAAACGAACTCCCCCACGCTTCAGTGAATTTTCTCTCTTGCAATGGAAACTGGGAGGCTCTTACATATTTTAAGCCAACCTTTTTTAATTGTCTCTGCAGTTTACGGGCCATATGGGAAATTTAGCAGCAAACAACATTCCCGTTCAGCCACTCTGTGATTTTTGAAGCATTTTTGGAGCACCATTCGATTACCTATTCGATTTTTCTATAGCTCTCAAAGAAGGAGGAGAAACGTGACTTCTGGACGACATTTCATTGCATGTGACACGCATTTCAATTGAACAAAACGCCGCTTGAACCAGCAGTTTCTATAGAAAAATACTCGCCATTTCTGTGTTTTTGTTAATTCTTTCAAAGTTTTTGCTGTACATATTTTATTTGATTTTAAAAGCTTCTTTCTGCTATAGGAATTGAAAGGGGAATTGAAGGTTGGAAATGGGATATTAAGGGAATTGATGGAGTGCCAAATGTTTTATTCAATTGGGTTTTATTTTCGGAGTAGGAGAGTATTCTAGAAATAGTTTTGAGGGAATGGCATATCAAGGAATAATAAATATTTTATGCCTTTTTTGCGATTGGAAACTTTTTCAATTACTTTAGCCATAAATTAAGGAAACTTTCGAATTGGAATTTAATTTTTATTGGTTGTTTTTCACACTTTTATTTGACTATTTTATTTATTCTTCATAAATAGTATATCCCACACCGAATAGACATAATTTGGATATTAATTTCCTATCGTTTGGCGCTAATCTTGTAATACATTTCAAAACACATTCAACTCCCCCATCTATGGACACTCTTTATACCCCTTTTATACGCTCTTTATGCCCTCTTCTATGGCCTGTTTATGGCTCAATTCAAGCCCATATTTAGACGCGATTTGCGGGCCAGAAACAACGAAATTAAATGCATTTGAACAACCTTTTGGCCCGCATAAATTAGAATAAAATGCATTTTCAATGGCCGCACAAAAAAAGTGAACAAAATCGAGGAATGCCAGAGTGGAGGAGTGGATGGAGGAAAATCATGGGAAAACCTGTTTCCCGAACACGAAATACCGCAGGCAGACAGGCAGACACAGACGTTAAAAGAAAAACAACACCAGCATGTCCGACACTTTCCGAGCGACGACTCTGAGGGGTTTTTTCTTAGCCATAGGCTTTAAACTTGGCTATAAAGAGGGGCAACTTCCCCCCCATCGTACTCGCTAGAGAAGGGGTAAACACCTCCACACTCGTATCCCACATTCGCCCCCACACAACAAACTGCTGTCTGCTGTCTAGTGTACACTGCACTTCCCAACAGCGGAAGTTTTTATTCATTTTCATATCTTCTCTCTACAGTTTGGCCGCCGTTCTGGCCGCTTCCGTCGGTTATAGCCGGATGAATTGAAGGTAGAAACGTTTATGGGTGTTAATTATGGCCAGAAATCACATTGGAAATGATTAATTATCTGCAAGGGAATGGAGTGTCTGCTTCTGGGTGGCATTTTAGAGG
The DNA here is from genome assembly GCF_018151105.1 of Drosophila obscura. Lineage (NCBI taxonomy): Eukaryota > Metazoa > Arthropoda > Insecta > Diptera > Drosophilidae > Drosophila > Drosophila obscura. Next base: position 10,393,382 of record NW_024542828.1, read on the forward strand.
CAGTAACACGAGAAATTACACCTAAGAGTAGGGAACTGATCAGGGTCTGAGTTCCCATGAATTATGAAATGAAATAGATTTGTTAAGTGGCTCAAAAAAGTCTGAAATATGATAGAAACAACAGCAACAAATCAGGCAGATTTTCATTAATTTAAAACCCTAAACTTTGAGCAAAACTCTTCGGTAATTCAATCACAGTTTTTCCCACAGATTTTACCCCCACCTGTAGATCCATTTGTTGGCCACTTGCACAACATTTTATCCATAAAGATACCAAACCCCTTGCCGGCTGGCTTTTATCTATAAATATTTATAAAATTATTTAGTCATATCTTTAGCCAAACGGCGGCCCACACGAATCCACACTACTCAACCTTACCCACTTTATGCCTTATTAAACATTTTTTCTAAGAGGTACTTGTGGTGTTAACAAGGGTATATTGGGGAAGTGGTAAGACATGTAACAGGTGGAAGGAAGAATATAATCCACTCAGCAGTCGATAATGCTGTGTTTGTCAGTGGGAAACTTGGGCCTCCGAGGTTTAAACTTTGTAGGATGATAAATAGTGATATTTTTAAGCTTAGTTTTTTAAAATTAAATCGGATAATTATAACAGAATTAACGTGCAATTAGGGTATGTGACTGTCGATCTTTCGTGTCACTTTTAATTTGAAACATATCTTTCGGCCCACTTTTGCTGACTCCCCACTTTTCAGAGTGTTTCTCTCTCCGTCTCCGTCTCTTGGGGTCTATCTGTCTCTCTCCGTCTCTTGGGGTCTGTCTTTTGGCGGGGTACGTACTCGACACAAAAATTGATTACAAAATCACTTAGCCTCCACCGGTTTTTCGGTGGCTGCTGTCTGCCGACTGCCGCTGCCGTTGCCATCGGTTCCTGTTTAAATTTTACGCATTCATTAATGTTACGGATAATTGAATTTACTTATCGCGAAATTCATTCATTCATGCATTAATTGCAAGTCAAGCAAACAGGAATGACGACAGCCACAACGACTTTTGCGACGACTCCAGCGACAAACGTCATCATCCTCATTCACGCGTTGCCGTTTGCTGGTTGACAAATTCCCTCGATACACCCAATGATGATTATGGCTTAAACTGGTTCTTAACGTGCGGGTTTCACTCTTAAATGACGTCGGAAATTTAGTTTTCCAGAGGCTGAAAATTGTTGAAGAATTTGTTGTTTGTTAGGTGCACTCTTCTATAATGTAAAAGTGAAGTGCAGAAAAGCAGAAGAATTAGTGAAGAATGAATTGTCGTCTCGAGCCTTACCTTTTGCTTGAATTTGTGATTTCATGCTTGGATTTCGGTGGAATGCGTGGAAATCCCCCCTTCTACTTTAAATCCCATTAAGCTTTGCCTTTTAAATTGTTTGCCTGTTTCGTTGACGCTGTTCTTAAAAGTTCTTAAACGCTTCATTAAATATCATTGCCGACCCCCTGGAATGTATGCTCTTATTAACAAATACAGTAAACCCTCTCAAGAAAGAACCATATAGAAAAAAAAAGGAATAGTCACCAGAGTCTTTGCCTTGATCAAAAATAATTGAGAAAAAAACACCATGTCTTACATTTTAGGATAATAATTCAGAAAAAACCCCCTTGAAGCATTTCCTCCTTAAAGCGTTTACCTTTTCACCATTTTATTAGTTTCTCAATGGAAATTTCTGTCTAGTTTTCTTTACAAATTTCCTTATAGCCCGCAAAAAGTCAATCGGTTTTTTTATTCGCCTGGCGGGAACATTTACTGTAATTTAAAATGGTTTTCTCTTGGCATTCAGGCAACAGACATTTCTCCCGCTCTCTTTCGTTCGCTCTCTGAGGACTTGTTAAAGCTCCACTTAGCTGCCTGAATGTTGCCTGCCTCAATTGCTGCTGCTGCTGCAAGCACTTGATCCAGCCTCAAGCGATGAGGGGCAATGTCTGTGTCTGCGGCGGCTCCTTCTCTAACTACCCGCCTCTATCTTCTGCTGGTGGAGTGTCCATATCTTACTCCATCTCCTGCTGCTGTTTGTGGGTCCGTCGTTCTGCCTCCCCACTTGAAAACAGCTTCGTTTCGTATTATTTTTATTAGGATTATGGGTAGTGTGTGCCCTCGCCCTTGTGCAGCCCTTGGCCTCCACCTCCTCCATGTGCACACCATAATTGAAGGAGCTTTAAGCATCGGCTAAGGATGGTTTTCCCTCCCGAGAGAGGCGTGAGAATTGGCAGCATTCATGTCATGTGTTCATTAATTTATGTAAAAGCAATTCGACACTGATAATTATGAGAAAAATAGTGAGCGAGGGCAGATATATGGGAGATACTTTGGGGCACACAGGGATACACATTCGGTAAAAAGAGATTTCTTTGGGCAAGATAGTTGCAAAATTGAGAGATATATGTGGAGATACACAACGAATAAGAGATACAAACGGCAGATACAGTGGGGATGCATATGAGATACATTTTCTCGTACATCATCTCCGTGGTTTTCGCTGTTTATCTTTTGCATTAAATTACTGCCATTACTTCCATAATTTCTGTGTCAATTAATTGCATTTTTGTTTGCTTTTTGTGGCAGGAGCTCATCCTCTGGCCCCTTTTTTGTCTTTGTATTAAATTGAATTCCACTATGGCCGTTTCTTTTTCTGTTTTTTTTTGTTTTTGTAGGATAAAAGGCTGAAGGATTTATTATTGTTTGTTTGCCCTTGTGTCACACTTTTCACGCAGCTGTTGGGTAGGGTGCATCATTGTGCTTTCCCTTTGAGTATAACCAATAACCTCGTAGACCTCGTAGACCCTCGGGCTGAGAGAGAGAGAGAGAGAAAAGTCCCTGCCAATTGCGAATATTACTTCACTGTAGATACAGCTGTAACCTTAAGATACTTCGAGTATCTGTTGAACGGAGCTGTTGTTGTTTAACTGACAAAATAAACATGTTGTTCGTGGGCTGTATATCAATATTGTTTCAAGTTTTCAAGTCTTCTTCTCTCCTTCGACAAAAGCGGGGATGAGTGAGACAATACAATAACTACGATAATTAGAAAGTTTATTTATCGCATAAAAGGCGAAAGAAAATTGAAAAGCCAAAAAAAGACAAAAAGGAAAACAAAAATGTACAATGGAAATGGAAAATACTTCGATGGATGGAAACGAAACGTTGAGCGAAAGATGAGTGAAATGTTGTGCGAATCACTTGACCATAAACGAACAAAAAGACACTCTCTTTCGTTGGGCTTTTCCTCCTGCTTTTATCAGACTACACTCTTTCTCCTGCTTTTTATCTGCATCTGCCTCTTTCTCTTGCTTTTCTCTCTCATCTCAGCCTCACCATTGAGGCATTAAAAATCATCGAAATGCTGCAACCGATCGATCGTTTACAATTTCTGACATGTGGCCATATTCCTCCCTCCATCCCTCTCCCTCACTCTCTGCTTTGCCCTTTCTCTTTTTGTGCTACTCCTCCTCCACTGCTTCTTGATTCTCCTGTGGCACGCAACATTGCATTGATGATCGAATGATAAGTAGCAGCGGACGGGCTTGCAAGTTGCAACATTGATGCATGGATAAATTCCCAGCTTGAATTATGAATTGAATTTATTATTCGCCTGTCAGCAGCGGGTGGCGCCTCCGCCCCACGTCAATGGAGGGGCGGTACTCCGGGTAGATCGATGGATGAAATAATAATTGAATGGGAAATTGCAGACTGCAAGAAAAGAGATCCATTACAGATACCGAGAGGGATCCCATTTCTCCTTTTCCAGGGAAGAAATTGAATTGAATGGAATGGAATGCACTTACGCCTCTCTCTACGCTCCCCAACTCTGCGCCCACTATCTCTGTACATTTTGCCCCCCTTCCATTTGGTTATTTAAATCTCATTGTGAATTGGGGATGGGGGGACAGGCAGCGACTACTACTGATAAGAGGTGCGTTTTACTATTGCGTGTGTGCTCTTATCAATTTTGTGTGGACGAGTAATGAGAGTTCCTTCACCTCTTTTGAGGCTTCCACCATCCACCACTTGACACACAAACAAACCATCCTATTGGATCGACTTCATATTAAAACATCTACAATGCGTACAGGCGTACAGGCGGCACAGGGAAAACAAATAAATATTTGCTCAATGGCGCTACCATGCGATAGTTGGCGGAGAGGTGTAGGGAGGCTCGGAGACGTCGTCGTCTGTTGACCCACAATAATATGAGGAATCATTGGGGGAGGGGATCCGTAGGGGCTTCCAATAATAAACAAAATGTAGAGTGGAACATACACGATGGGAGTGGAGGGGAGGGGAAAACACGAGTGCGAGAAGGGTATACAGTTGGTGCCACACACTGCACCCCGCCATTCTCTCATTTCCCACTTTTGTTTACACATAATTCTCTGTTTTCATTTCATTCGATGCGGGTCACGCTTTCGTACTATAAAAACCATAAACTAAACACAAAAGTCATAAAGCCATAAACCATACAAAAATACGAACACACACACAAATGAGATTACATTGAGATAGATCGGAAATATAGAGAAGTGGGGAGAGGTTAGTTTGGGTGTTGTTTCAATCATTTATTTACAATTAACGTATAGTTAAAGAAAACCCAAAAACAAACTCCAAACAATTTTAATCTACGCGAAATTATTATTAATTTTAACATTAACTTTCCTCCAAAATACTATAAAATTTTCATTAAAATTCCACAACATTTCTGTTATATTTTAAAGCCCAAAAATATTCACCCGAATTCGTAATTTGCAAAACTTAATTTGAAAGAACTCAAAACCAATAACCGGCTTTCAACAGGGCCGTCCGCTTGCCTGTCAATAAATCAACAAAACAATGATTCGCCAACTTTTTCACACTTCATCGAACAACAGTACATGTCCCTTCCCTTCCCTCCCCCACCCCTTTCTCTGACATGGGGAAGGAACAATGGAAATGCCAACAACAAAAATATATAAGCCCCCCTTTCCGAAAATATTCATACAACTTAATATCATGACAGGAATCACAAAAAGTTGACTGACAAAACGAAAGGCAAATCAAAATACATACCCTTTGAAAAGTGTGGTTTGATGATTTTGAAGAGAAGAAAGATACAAAGATATTTTAACATTTTTGTAATCAAATTTAAAGGCATTTCAAAGACATTTTCTACATGCTACATGCACAGTTTTAATTGGATTATTCGTCGTGTAGGCATAAATATTCGTCGTGTAGGAATAAATATTCGTCGTTTGTTTCGTGTATTATATATGTAGATATGGATTATGTATCAATGAGTATGTATGTATTGTATTGTATGGATTTTCTGTTTATGTCTGTGGATCTGGTTCTGGCTCAATTTCGTTTTTAGTTTTGCAAGTTTTTGACTTAAAATCCTCAGCCATCTTCGAAAGCTTCTTCATTTCGAGCTTCAGGCTCTCGAAGGCGGCCTCAATACCCTCCACCTGGTCATGGTACGTCTCTTCCACCGCTCCGGCTACATTCTGCTCCCCCTTGTTTTCCTCCACAACGATAGCCATTTAGAAGTACAAAATTTGTTAATATTTTCGAACTACAGATTTTTGCCTTTTTCGATATATTTCGTAAGAGTTCCAGAACAAGACTGATATCTGTAGAGATATCCGATATATTCATGTATGTATACCAACAACAGTAATATTTAGGCCTACTTTCTGTTTGATTTTTCTCCCTCTGGGCACACTTTGACCCTGGTATGCCCTACAAATAAAAACTTCAATTATTTGTAATATTTATGAATCGAAAAGCTCAAAATAAATAAAGTAAAATAACCTTGGAATTTGCAATTCATACTTTGGTTTTTTTTTTCCCATCTATCTATCAGTTTGCTGCTGTTCTGTTCTGTTGATTACTTTTTGAATTTAGTTAAGTTTCCGACGCAAATTTATTGCAAATTGAAAAAGCAAGCAGCAGCGGCGTGGCACCAACACTAACCAACAATACAATTCACGAATATTTTGTTTGATTTTAAATTTCAATTGGTTTGGGAGAGCAAACTACTCTATTGACGGAATGAATGGGAAACTGATGTCATTACAGAGTCACTCCGTCTGGCCATAACTCCTTCCCCCTTCCCCATTGCCCCTTGCCGCTTTCTGTCCCTTGCCCCCTTGCCAATTCCCATTCCCATTTGCTTTGTTGTTACAGACTTTTTATTGCCTTCAATTATAAAGCAATCAATTGATATTTTATAGCTCTCTCGCTCTCTCGCTCTCTTCCTCTCTCACTTTCCGACACAGCCGTCGCATTGCGTCGTTTGAGAAATGTATTCAAATCCAAAGGGAGAGAAAAAGGGTAGAAATGAAGTTCTACCGAAGCTTAGATACCCTGTGCAAAAGAATGGTTCCCATGTGTCGTAGATTAAAAACAAAGGGTATCCAGAAAATATTCAGCAATAAATAAATGAAGTACAGAAAAAAAACAAAACAAAAATCTACGCAGCAAAAGTAAAGGTCCCGTTGGTTACTTCACCCAAGGGTCTCGTACTTACGGAGCGCAAGAGAGAACATGGCCAGTGAGCGAGAGGCCAGCGTTGAGCTTTTTTTGTTGTTTTCAAAAGATTCATGGAATAGCTGAGAGAGTGCAAAGCCTGTGCGTATGCGTGTGTGTGTGGGAGAAGCAAAGCTCACACATTAAATGAAGAGTAGGTAGCGGGAGTCAGAGTTTGCGGACACGATCGGACAGGCACAATTCTGCCTTCAATTTTAATGACTCGAACGGGTAACACCGTGGAATGGAACTCTTTCTCTGGTAAGAAAGACTTCACAGTCAATGAAATTACCATATTTTATCTCTTTAATTTTGACACTTGAATCAAATTTAGATCAAAGAAAAGCGCCTTGAAAATATCAAATACAAATATCTCAACAGAATACAGAAAAAGTAGGGCCAGATATTAGAATCTATTGGTCTGCCTAGATTTTAGTGTGTCTATAGAACTCTCCCTAAAAGTATCTAAAACTTGTCGAAATTCAAACTTAGTTTATCTCCACCAAAAATGGGTATTGAATTCATACCGCAATGGGCAGAGCATAAGGAGGAAACTGACGAAATGCCCAACGGCGTAGAGCCAGAGGATGCAGGAGCTGTAGTCCAGGGGGAACAGAGTGCAGAAGATGCAGTGCAGGAGGAAGAGAGTGCAGAAGATGCAGTGCAGGAGGTAGAGAATCAGGGGCCGAGCCCTATGGTATATCCGTTGGATTTAAATGAGCTGGAGGAGGAATGGGAGGAGACGAAGTCTGATGAAATGCCCAATGTCGTAGAGCCAGAGGATTCAGGAGCTGCAGTGCAGGAGGATGAGAATGCAAAAGATGCAGTCCAGGGAGAAGAGAGTGCAGTAGTTGCCGTGCCGGAGGCAGAGAATCAGGAGACGAGCCCTATGGTGTATCCGTTGGACTTTAATGAGCCGGAGGAGGAGTGGGAGGAGACGAAAGCGGTGGTGCAGAAGGAAGAGGTGGAGGATCTGGAGGAGTCAGAGGAGGACAATTCCATATTGCTGGATTCTAACTATTTGCAGGGTTACCTAGACGCGTTATCCAGTTCGAATGATCGCTTTGCCGAACTAGTATCCAAAATTCAAGGAAACAACGCTGCGGGAAATCCTCCTCCAGAACCAGAGAACTAAGCACCATACCACACGCCCACGCACACTGAGAGAAATGTTATACAAAGCTAAGAAAAAACAAACAATTGTTGATGAAAACAGACACATACCTGAAGACTAGATCACACAATTAATGGTTGAGAGCTCGCTACATAATCCCTATATAATACACGAAAGAAACGACGAATATGCGACTATACGAATAATAAAATTAATCCATGACGAATAATCCAATTAAATCGACAAGAAAAAAACTGTTTTAAAATTTTTTAAAATTAAAAGATTTAAATTGTCTTTTTTATTTTATAAGTCGACTCCTTGTGATTTCTGTCATGAATATTTTCTGTGGATTATGCTTCAAAAATGTGCCCCACAAAAGGGTAGCAAGAGAAGCCTGCAACTTCCCATCTTCCATCGTAAAACTATTTCCCGAGAAAAAATAAGAAAACTAATAATATTTTGCCAGCCCAAAACTTTTGGTGAAACTTTTCCAACAATGAATACCCATTAAAAACAATACGAAATTTTGGAGTTGTGTTTTGCCAATTGAATGGCTGCCAAAAAGAGTCAACAAACAAAGGTGGTGGCAGCTGAGACTCTTCCCCTTATTGGAAGAGTTTTTCCGGCGAAAACAATTTGCCAAAACTACTTGGTGCGGGGGAAAGGGGCCAAAAGGCAGCACCAGCACACACTCGTGGATGATTTCTGAATATGTGCTTCGTATGAATCTTACTTCCTGGTAAACAGAAACACAAACAAACAAACAGAAAAAGAAGTCCGAAACTGCAATTTGAATTGGTTGGAAAAGAAGAAAATTGCAGTAATTGACACTGGGAAATTATGCTGCTGTTTGGTGTTTCGTTTGGGAAAATGATGATGATGCAGCAGCAGCAGCAATACCAAAGCTGATGATGCTGCATGTTGCTTATTTAATTGCTTAGAGACGGACAACAGGGGCTTAGGGTCCAGGCTTCCAGGGAAGGGGCTTCCGAAGATATAAATTGAGCCCCAAATCCCCCTAATGGCACTGCGCTCCTGGCACTCCTTCATAGGCCTTGTCCATTGTATAAATTCTCATCAATTTGTTAGAGAAACGAGACAAAGACAGTGATAGAGAGAGAGAGAGAGAGAGAGAGAGAGAGAGAGAGAGAGAGAGAGGCCTGAAAGAGAGTATTAAGTTAATGAATGGAAAGAGTCTAAAGCTCAATTAATGAAATTTCATTTAATTACCAGAGAGCGAGAGGCTGTCTACGAAAATTCGCTTAAGCTACCAGAGAGAATTCTCTTTCCAATTGACTGGCGGGTGACATTTGTACGTGCCCAGCAATGTCAGGGGATGTCAGGAGATGTTGCTCCTAGAGGGGTCCGTTTTCCCTTCGGTACCCTGTTTTACAGTCCGCCACATTTGTGGGTCACATGCAACAGGCAACAAGGCAGGGACACGGGCCACAGGCAGCCAGGCAGCCAGGCAGGCAGCATCGTGACTTGCCACATCGATCAATATTGTGTGTGTGTGTGGGGCACAAAGTTCTGCGGCGGCAATTAGTTCCACGTTCAGGCAGAGGGGACTAAGGCTAAGACTAAGACTCCTTGTGGAACGTCCTTCATTTATATGGCAATTAAATTCCGTAGTGAGTGAGCGAGCGAGCGAGTGGCATGTCGTCTTGAGAGCGTCTTGCCACCACTTGCCACAGCGTCTTTGCCACAGGCTCAGGGCATCGCAGAACCAACTAAAAGATGATTTATTATGCGCCCAGTAGGCGTATACATTCCCATTCGTGGGATACATAGATGGAAAGCCTTTCCTTTGAATGTGTAATTAGATATTTGAATGTGGAACTGCAAATAGAAACTGAGACCTGAATGTAAATTAGGGATCTATCTATCTTCATCTTCATTGAATGAATGAATGATGGCACCTAAAGCAACGTAGATGTCTTCTCTATTTAATGGATGAATGGCTTTTAAGAGGGTTTATTGAAATCGATCAATTATCGTAATAATTCGCGAAGGAGTACTGTCGGTAGAAGTCAGCTAACTCCATGGATACTCGCATGATTATCTCACATTTATAGTCACACCTGACTGCACATCGTGTCACAAACAACGTTGTAGTTAATCTGCACTGCTTCACAGCACCTTAAACTAATTAAAACTAGTTAATTAGTGCAGTAGTCTGTCTCTGTATAAAACTTACTCAAAGTGTGTGAGTCATGCATCCGACCTTTGGTTTTTCCACTCACGATGTGAGATGTCAACTGGTATGTCCACATACGACAAAATAGAATAAAAACGTAACCAAACGCGTGTCTAATTTCAGAGTCTAATTACTTACCCCGAGACCCGAAAAAATCGATCAATAATTACACGCACAGGCGGCCACTTTATTTAATTGTCTTTGCCCCTAAGACGGCCATCAATCAGAGTCCCTCACATGCTGCTGCACCTTCCCCTGCCCCCACACACCCATTCGGAGGAGATGCCACGCCATGAGGCAATTGGATGAGGCATCGAGTGCATGGAGCAGCAATGCAAATTGCTTTCGGCCAGAATGAGCTGCGGTTTCACACAAAACTGACAAATGACGCGCTCGAGATGCTGCCGACAAGAAGATGGGAAATATCGAAGCACAGCAGTGAAGATTGGCTATAGGTTGATATATGTATGATATATGGAAGGGAAAGCAAAGATTTTGAAAACAGATAAAAGCTTTCGATTAAATAGTGTTTATCGATTGCAAAAATTCGATAGCTTTCGATAAATTATGGTGATCTGCCATATATTTCTTCTTTATTTTGGCTTCCACTTTGAGAAGCTCCACTGTATGCCAAAAGCTCATTTCAGCTCCACTCTGCTGATCGGTTGCGCCTTCAAACTGCAAGCGACGTCTCTGCTAATTGATTTTGAGCGAATGATTTGGCACGTTTTGCAGTGCAGTTCATTAGCAAAGTAGAGCCCTACCCACAAGACACCCATAGCCGCATAGCCGCATAGCCCCAGAGACAAGACTCTCGGACTCTCGGACTCGATTGGCAGACTCGTTTTGCGGGAGAGGTGTTCGCGTTCGTGTATTGCGTTCTTAACAGACTTAAGTCTGTCTTTTTGGGGTTGGGCTATCGCTTTGGCTACGGCTATGGCCTACAATTTACCATTAAAGTCTGCCGATTTGGCACGAGGTTTGGGCAAACGAACAAAGACACAAAACGAACGAACGAAAAGAAGGAAAGTCTTGTGCAAAAAAATTATCAACTTCTCTCTCGTTCTCTTCCCTTTTTGCAGATGAACGACAGCATATACAGAAGAAAACGTTTACGAAATGGATAAATTCACATCTAAGCGACACCCAGTGCACACCAGTGAAGGATTTGTTCCTGGATCTGCGGGATGGCCATCGATTGTTGGCCTTGCTAAGCAATTTGACACAGACACAGATGGTGAGAGAACTCATTAAAGAAGAGAGAATACAATTGCAATTGCAATGTTCCTTTTTTTCTTCCCAATTAGAAACCCGAAAAGGGACGCATGCGTGTCCATCACATCAATAATCTGAATAAAGTGATTCATGTGATACAGCAGCATGGCGTGAAGCTGGTGAATATCTCCAGTGATGATATTGTCGGTGGGAATCCGAAGCTAACGCTCGGACTCATTTGGCTGATTGCCCTGGAATTCAATGGCCAACATCTAGTCAAAAGTCATTCGAGCAATGGCGTGGAGAAATCCCTTTTGGCATGGGCCCGACAGTACACAGAGCCCCAGGGGCTGCAGCTGACGGATTTCTCCAGTTCGTGGGCGGATGGCCGAGCCTTTCTGATGATCTTGGCGGCACATCTGGCGGAGTTGCATCTGGAGGCGGCGCTGCAGCAGCATGCACTGCAGCGGCTGCATTTGGCGTTCGATTTGGCGCATCGACACTTCAAGATCGAGAAGCTGCTGGATGCCGAGGATGTGCACACGCACAAGCCGGACAATAAATCGATACAGATGTATGTGATGTGCCTGTACCATGCCATGGAGTCCATGCGGGCGGCACAGCGCGAACAGCAGGAGCAGCAGGAGGAGCAGGATAGGGTGCCCTGTACGAGTATTACGGATCTGGATGAGGTGCCCCTCGACACCATGGAGATCTACACCTCTGAGAGTGGTGGCAGCCTGGAAAAGGGATCCACTTTGGAGCTGAAATCATCCATGCGACCCCTGAGCACAGCCACCAATGCCAGTGTGGAGATAAGCGGATATCAGACGGCACTGGAGGCTGTGCTGACACTCCTGCTGGAGGATGAGCAGCTGCTGTCACAGGAGATACCCGATCCGCAGGACTTTCAGACGGCCAAATTTCAATTCCATGAAAACGAGAGCTTTATGCTGAAGCTCACCGAACATCAGGAGTATGTGGGGGAGGCCCTGGAAGAGGGCAGCAACCTGATAAATGAATCACAAAAGGCGGGCGGAGCAGGCCTCAGTCTCGAGGATCAGAATGAGGTGCGTCAGCAGATGGTGCTACTGAATGAACGCTGGGAGACGCTGCGACTGCGGGCACTCGATGTTCAGGCCAAGATCCTCATGAGATTGGCCGAGTTTCAGAAGCAAAAGTTGGAGCAGTTGCGGCAGTTCCTCACCAGCGTGGAAGATCGCATCTCGCATATGACGGACATTGGACCCACGCTGTCGGAGGCGGAGAAGCAGCTGCTGGAGGCACGCGCCCTCAAATCAGATCTCTCCGAGCAGCAGGAGCTGGTGGATAGCCTCAGCAGCATGGTGGTGATAGTCAACGATACGTCGGGCAACTTTATCGATCTGGAGGATCGGCTGAGTGCCCTGGGCGAGCGCTGGTCGCATGTGGTCAAGTGGAGTGACCTGCGCACCGAGAAACTGCAGCAATACAAATGCATCTCGCGCTGGCTGGACGCTCGCGAGCAGGATCTCAAGCAGATGGAGTGCCAGGATGTCACAGATGTCGGCGGCATTACGCAGCGGATCAACGAGCTCAACTATTGTGCCAAGGATCTGCTGGAACTGCAGCGCTACCTCATCGATCTGCGCCAAATGGTGGCCGCCACGCTGCAGGATGGCGACGATCGTGGCGAGCGGGTCCTGGTGCAACTGGAGAGCTACGAGGATCGTCTGGATGCCCTCAAACAGATTCTGGAGGTGCAAACGGTGCGCATCGAAACGAAGGGCTTCAATTTTGGTCGAGATCGTGCCAGCTACGATGACAGTCGAGTGGTGCGGCCCGAGGGTTGGGTGGACTATCAGATGATTATCCGCTTTGGTGAGGAATCGGACGAGGATTCGGAGCTCTCCCATGACTCTGCCACCAAGAAGCGGAAACTGAGGAACGGGGATAACTTTCATGCTCTGGAGGTGCAAATAATGGAGCACTTTTCCCATGTCCAAGAGGCCGAATCGAAGCTGCAGCAGCTGCAGCGGCAGAGTCTGCGACAGCAGTGCGACGTTTTGAAGGAACTTCAAGCGGAAAATCAGCTGAGAAGTGGCACCCTGCCAGAGCTAAAGAAACTGTACGAAGTCTGTGAGCTGGAGGATCCCACGCGGAACCTCATTTTGGAGGACACGCACATCAAGCAGCTGGAGCAACGCTATGGCCTGCTCACCCAGCGTTTGGCCACACAACAGAGCGAGAGCCACACGCTGTTGGCCAAGGAGCGCTACTACAACAGTTTGACGGGCTTCAAGCTGGTGTTGGCCGACTCCCGCGACTGGTACAAGCAGCATGCGGGCACAGCCAGTGGCAAGGAGCTCGAGCAACGTCTCAGCCACATGGAATCGCTGTCGCTGGAGATTTCTGAAGCCAAAAAGGCCACCGAAGAGTTGGATGTTTCGCTGGTGGAATGGAAGCAGGATTTTGGTTTGTTCTACGACAGTTGGCATGACATGAAACAGGCTTTGCAGGCCCTCATCCAACAAAGAGGCGGCGAGCATCTCTCTAGGGAACTGGCGGAGATTAAGGGATTCATGGAGAAAGTGGGGAGCCAAAAGGTGCGCGTTTCCTCGCTAGATATCATGCAGAGTCAACAGCAATCGCTGAACCACTTGGTGGATGAATTGGAAACGCTAAAGGCCAAATTCGAACGCCTCCCGCGGCCCCTGCTGAGTGAAGATCTGCAGGCCACATGGCAGCGGCTGCCAGAGACGCTCAACGAGCGAGTGATCAAGCAGACGACAGCCATCGAGAACTTGAATCATTTTACGGCTGAATATAATGCCATCATAGCCGTGCTCCAGACGGCAGCCGATGGAAAGTCGGCCGGCAGTGGAACGACGAGTCAGGATCTGCGAAAACTGGAAATTGATGTCATCAGTGCACGAAATTTCAGTGAGATTCTGATCAAGGAAGCCGAACCCCAGCAGAAAGAGTCGCTGCAGTCCCAAATACGAACCCTGAACGCCCTGTACGAGAGGGTGGAGCAAGTGCATCACGAGCAGCGGCAACAGCAGCTGGAAATCCACACACAGATGGATGTCATCCAGCAGCGACTCAGGAAAACCGATCTGTGGCTCAGCGAACTGGAGAAGAATACACCCAAATCGGGTGTAGCGGATATATCCAACTCCAATGAGCTCTTCCAAAGCAAATGCCGCTTCCAGACCCTCAAGGAGACCTGCGAACGGGAGACCACAGCCTTCCGCGAACTCAACGAACTGGGGGGCGAGCTGCTGCTACAAATGGATGAGCGGCAGGACAAGGAAAAGGAATCAAAGTATGGCTCACTGGCAAAGCAAATCACGCGCCTGAATGCCCGCTGGACGGAGGTCACCGAGCGGGTGTACGCCAAGACGGCCCTGCTGGAGCACATATCCACACAGCTGGGCGAATTCAAGAAGTTTATGGTCAGCGAAACGGGCTACTTGGATCGGCTGGAGAACAAGATACGAAATACGCCAGAGAATGCAGCAGATGCAGAAGAGATCATGGAGGAATTAGATGTGAGTGTAGAGCCCCAAAATAAATTAAATTAAATTTTGGTATTCCCTTTTATTCTCTTTTAGGATCTGGAGAATGTATTGCGCTCCCACTCTGATGAATGGCTGGAGAAGATTCAGGAAATTGGCACCGAGCTAATTGACAACGAATTCATGGCCGAAACAATGCGTAAGGATATCCAGGACATGGTTGACAGATGGAATCAGTTGCAGCAACAGGCCAAAAAGCGCACAGAACTGCTCGAGGAGAAGGTCAGCGAGGCCGAGCAGTCGGAAAAGTGCATTGTGCAATTCGAGGCATGGCTAACGCGCGTGGATGAGATACTTAGCGAGCATTTGGAGAATGATGTGACCATTGAGGATCTGCCAGATGATTTTCAGGTGGGTTTTTTTTGGGCGTGGGATTAACACCTCTAACACGATACTAAAAGATTCTTTCGTTGCAGCGCCTGGCGCGGGAATTTATCACAAATGAGCAAAACTTTAAGGAGATCACAGAACTCATAGCCGAACATACGAGAAATGGCAAAATGGGTGCCGCCAATCGTCTGCAGGAGCAGCTGAATCTCATGGAGCTTAGATTCAAGGCGTGCCAGGCGAAGCTGAGCAAATGTACGGCCCCACAGCCTGCCTATGAATCGCGATTGAATCGCGCCTATGGCGATCTAAGGAATGTGGAGAGATCTACTTTGGTGCTCGATGTGGCATCCGCGGGACCCAATACGGTGCAAGCGCAGTATCAAAAGTGTTTGGTGAGTGGAAACAGTCCTGCCCTACCATGCCCTACCTTGGTCCGCTTTTTATAATGCAAATCTCTTTGTTTCTTATAGCAAATCTATCGCACACTCTCGGAAATCAAGGCAGAGATCGAGAGTACCATCAAGACAGGACGCAGGGTATGCGAGGATCGCTACACAAAGTCCCCAAAGCTATTGAGTCAGAAAATAGATGCTCTGAAGCATCTGTACAATGCCCTGGGCGAGAATGTGACCCAGTCGAAGGTGTTCCTGGAGGGTCTCCTGTCGCTGGCGCGCAACCTAGAGGAGTGCTTTGATTCGGCGGACACGCTAATACGACGCTTTGAATCCCCACAGGAAATACACGATCGTAACTCTATTCTGTTGGACTTTGAGGAGGTGCTAAGGAAATGCGAGGAGCACTACAATGAGTACAGTAAATCCTGTGATCAAAGCTGCATGGTGGACACACGGCAGAGGATTGATGGCTTGAAGGCAACCTACCACAAGCTCACGAGTGCGGATATCATCAAGAGACTCACCGAAATGAAGGCCACGCTGCAGAACTTGGATAACATTTCGCTGGAGACTTTGAAGTTTGTCTAGAATTGAAGTTCTCCCGCAAGTGAATGATTAATGTAAATTGAATTTGGTTTTATTTCAGAGCAATGGAGCATGATTTGAAGGAGATAAATGTGCCATCGAATCCGGAAATAGAAAAGTTGCAACAACAAGTCATTGCAATTGTTGTGGTAAGCACGAGGAAAATCCTCTTAATTACGCAAAGCTTTTTCTTTCCCTCCTCTCACACTCTCTCTTTCTCTCTGTACATAATACTATATGATTACGGGTTCCCACTCTCTGTCGCATTTATCTGTGTGTCTATTATCAGGTTTCCATTTCGGAAGTACAGCTTTTTGTTTGTCCTCACATTTGCTTACTTCACATTTCGCTACAGTCCTTTCATTCTTATCCATTCGACCAGCCACCCAAGCACCCAACCACCCATTCATTCATTCAATCATCCATCCATCCATCCAGACAACCCTTCTCTTCACTTGTCTGTTTTGTGTGGTTTTTTCTACTCGAACACCTCTGGCAAAAGGAATTGAATTTCTCTCTCGTTTCGTGCCCTCTACTTTTACTCCTTGGATTTCGCCTCATTTGATGCATTCGCACAGCTCTCTATTTAAGATGACAGTCAGCTTTAAATATTGATAAAAATTTGCTTAAGAACGAAAATTGAGGCGGACATGCAGAAATTTTACATTCAATTAAATGGAATTGATGGATTTTGAGACAAAATAAATTGGAAATTAAAGAGAAGTAAAGTGGAATTTTACCCTAATAGAATTTAAAACTGGTTGCAGTGTTTAAAGCTGCTGAACAGTGTTGTAAACGTGTCTTAAATAATGGGGCGGAAATAAGAATAAGATTGAAAATAAACTCAGACTGTAACTACATAATACCGCTTCAGTGTACATTAAATTCGCCTGTCCATCGCTCCTTAACCTTCATTACATATCGTATAAAATATTTACCATGCCATATACCATATATTTGCCCATCCCTATCATACTCCTTTCATCAATGGCTTTTACTCTTCTTTTAATCTTAATATAATTTCAACCCATAAATGTTTTGTTAATTTGCAAAGTTTCATAAAACCATTCAATAATCTCTCCACTCTCCACCCAAAAGCTAATCAAAGAACCAACAACTACCAGTGTTGGTTAATCATCATCCCAAAAACCAAAATAATAATAATAAACCACCAAATAAAAAAAACCAAAACCATGTTTAAAACAAGAAATCACCGTATCACTAGAGCTCTACCGGGGTCTAAACTTGGTGTCATTTTCACGCTTCAAATTTTATTGTATTGTGTAGAGTTTTTTTTTGTATATAAATACTAGAAACCTCTTTACTGTCGTTTGTTGTGGCGTTCAAAATGGTTGCGGCTGCGTCCAAAATGTAATCCGTAATCCCTCCAATCCACCGACTCACCACTACCTGCGCCTCACCACCAAACCAAACCAAATGCTAAATGCTTCTTTGGAGACTTTATTAAATGTACAAAATATCTATTTAACATGTCATTGATCGCGTTTGAGGCTTCATGGGCTTGTGGAAAACCATTTATATATTTTTGGAGAGTTTGTAGAAATTGGAGAGTTTTTGTTTGTACAAAATTCTGCATTTATTGCGCAGGACGTGTTGAAAACTCGTTTCAATGAAGCCACAACGTTGAATGCCAACCCTACACAAAAGTCTCCAAACAATGACGATACGGAAATCGTTGTGGTGAGCGATACAGTGCGACAGAGACGTGCACGGACACCGCAGGCCGGCGAATCACCATCTACTAAGTCTCCAGCAGAGTCTCCCACAAAATCCGTGGAGACCCCATCCGAAGCCAGTGGCGACCAGGTGCTGCCTGATGTCCTGCCGCCGCAAACCTTCCGTTTGGCAGAATCCAGCACTTTGTTCTCCCAAATATCGCTGAACCCAGCGAAAGTCTCCAAATCGCCAGCACCGCCAAAACCCAACAAAACAAAGCGAAAGGCGCCCGCCATTCCCGCCCAAATGGTGGAGATCAAGGTGAAGAACATCCAGAACGATAAGATGTCGGTGCAGAACATCCACCACGGCACCATGGAACCGCATCAGGGGGAGATCGTGTCCACCGTCAACATTCTGGAGAGTGTGGAGCCGTTCGTGCCCGAGTATGTGGAGACCGTGCAGATTGTGGATCTCTCCGAGGACTCGGATTCGTCATCGCTGACCAAGAGCAAGCACTCGCTCTGCGAGAGTCCCCTGCCCAAAGGGCTGGATGATGAGGAGACGCTGTTGCGTCCTGGCGATGGCAACACGAGCACGCCGTTCCTGCGCGTGGAGAAGCATCGCATCTCCTTCGATGAGAAACGCAAGCGAATTGCCAACGAGCGGGATATCCTCAGGGACTCGGAGGAGGATGAAGATGTGCCCAAGACCCCTGACACACCAAGAGCCCCTCAGGTGTCGAAGCCCAAGCGGTGGCGTCACCTTCAACCAGGCACGCCCGACACGGAGCCCGAATCCCCAGGTCGCGATAGTTTCTATAGCCCCGACAAAGAGTCCGGTTTCGATATAGAACCTTTGGTATTCTCCGACGATGAGGAGATACCGCGTTTCTCGCTGGAAATGACACCAACCATTGACTCCGATAGTGATACGGTAATTTCGGGGAACCAAATCTCAAGGGAAAATATCCTTAAAATTAAGTTTACAATTATTTACACTATAAATATGATTGTTCTTCCTCTGTAGAGTCGCATCGAGACGCCTTCGGCCAAGAAACCAGACTCCTTTTTGAGCAAGGTTCTGCATTCCATGCCCTCGCCCGCAGATGATTCGAATGTGACCCTCAAGAGTCCACTGGGCGGGCAGGAGCCCCAGAGTTTGGATGATCGTGTGCGAGAGTTCGATAAGCAGGCCAAGCAGATGATCTACAAATTGAAGCTAACGAAAGCCAAGATCGAGCACTGTCACGAGAGTGAAGCGTAAGGGGGGAATATTTCCCATTTAAACTGATTTTTGCTAATGAATTAATCTTTCTGTAGAGAGGATCTACGACTGCTGATAGCACCCGATGCGGCCACATTGATATCCCAAGGGGATTCCTTGGTGCTAGAGACCCATGGCAGACAGGGCAGCATCTCGCGTTTGGTTATGCGCACACAAATCATACTCCGCGAACAATTCCGAGAAGTGCAGCAGGCGAGGTTTGAAATCAAAGAAAAATCTATATGTGCCACTCACTCACTTATGGGAATGTTTTCTACACAGATCAAAGACCATGGGCAGTGGTGCGGCTGCTCCGCCGCTGGAAAGCGTGAACATCGAAGAGCTTGTCACCAAGGGACTGCGTCGCATAAATGTCTTGATTGAGAAACCTGTGGACTTGAAGTCCAGCGGTGATCTTGAGAAGCGCATGGATGATATCAATGTAAGTTCTCGCATATCCCATGCTCTGGCTGGATGCCAGATGCCAAATGCCAGATATTTGCATTCGGGGGTAACATCTGGTTGTGCGAATCAAATAAGATGTATTTAATCGCCTGGCATTACTCATCCGCGTCACACGCAGCGGTTGCTGATCGCTGATAGAAAGTTAATTGCCCTCTCGAGGCATTCCGATCTACAGAAGGAAGATGCACTCCTCCTATAGAGGAGGCCCCCACAATATTTCTAGCGTGGCTAAATGGGTCCATTAGAAGGCCCAAAAATAAATATTTCTGACACAGTTACACGACGACGACGACGACGACAGCATTTGTGTGCATTTGTTAGGGGATTTCTTTTGTAGGTCAGAACTTAAGAGTGCAAAAGTGAGAAATAAAAGAGAACTAAGAGACGGATCTGGCTGACGGATGAAGAGATCTCTGCAGATTCAGCTGATGGATGATGGATGATGAGTGCTTGAAGGGTTGCACATGTCATGTTTTATCAGATAAATATTCCTACATTTTTCTTTGCTTGATTTTTGATAAATTGGATGTATGAAAATTTATGAATGGGAAATGTCATTTATGATAGAAATCAAAGAGAAATTTGGAATGGGAACTTAACATAGAAATTGTTGGGGGGAAACGCAGAAATTTTATAAACTATTCCAACAATTACGGAATCAAATATCAAGCTACTTTCATTTTTTCTTTTTAAAAAGCTCCATTCAATCAAATATTTAAAAACTTTATTCCATTTAAAGTTTAGAGAATAAAATCATTAAAAAACGTTTCCCCGAACCACTGATCGATCCCCACACGCATCCCTAAAAAAGTTTCAACAAGTTCCCACCCCTAGACGACATCACAATCCATTAATCATTGCAATCATTTGTTGTTTTGTTTGATTTTATGGCCCCAATGTGCGAGTGTGTGTGTGTGGGGGATGGCGACAAGCGAAAAGAATATAAAAAAAATCTAAAATAGAAAAAGCGAATTTTCCGTTTTTCGAGAGTGCTTGTGAGAGAGCACGCGAGAGAAAGAGAGTGCGGAAAACTTATTTTAAAGAGGAATCTCCCCGCCATACATACGAGCATGTTTCTCTTTTTCAGTTTTAAGTTTTATTTCTATTTGGATTTTTATGTTTTTTGTTTTGGGGTTTGCGGCACTCTTCAGTAGCGCGGCATCTCGTGGCGCAAGCGGTTCTTCTCTTTATATATATTTGTGTGCGTGTTGATTCGTTGATTGATTGTAAATTTTGCGGAAAATTCAGTTTTTGGGCGCGAAAAGAAAAACGCAACGCGCAGTGTAACCAATTTTTGTGAGGAACGGAATCAAATGCTATTTTGTTGGTTGACAAATGCTGTTAGAGGAGAGGTAGCACCGCCCCAGAAGCAGTACAGGAACAGTCAGTCGTCCCTCCATCATCATACCAGAACCAGAGACGCATTTCAGTTTCCCTTAGCCCCCAGAGAGAGAGAGAGAGAGCGAGCGAGCGAGTCCTTGCATGATTGCAATTGAAATTGAATTCCCATCGCCGTTGGCCATTTTGGTTCCGTATGTGTATTGCAGCTTCCGCTTGCCCCTCCCACCCCACCCCACCACACGTCACTCACACACATTTATTGTGCATCTTTGAACAGAGCTTTAAATGCATTCTTTTATTCCTGTATTTATTCTATATTTATTTATTTATTTATCTTTTTCTTGCAGGAGCGACACGACGATTTACAGGTGATTGTCGGCGCCATTGGCAAGAACGCCCAAATGCCAAAGGTGACGCCCCTCATGATGAACGAAATTGAAAAGGTTTGAACATATCCCCCCCACCTCCACATATCCATCCCCATATCCATTGCAATCTGTTTCCATTTGTAACTGCTGCTCTGTTCTTCTCTCTGTTCTTTTGCACAGACGAAAAACAATTTGATTGCTCATGCGGATGCCATTGAGCTCTCATTGACGGAACTGCGAAATGGCAACCGAATTTCCAATGGCAAGGAAAACGATGAAAGAGTGCCGCCCATTGCCGCCCAGCGTTCGGGTGAGTTTTTCCCTACGCCGCCCACCCACCACCTACTGGATTGTTGATTGTTTGTAATAGTTTTCCAAAAGATCGTATCCCCTCAGCGTACTCCTCTCGTATTGTTTCTGGGCTCCTCAATTGTGTTTGGCTTACGCTCGAGTTGATGGCTTAAATGGCAGAGAAGACAGTGGCAGAGTTGTTGACTGGGCTAAAAGGCTTGACAATTGAGGGCTCTAAGTACATAAGAACTAAGGGCTTAGAATGTGTGTGTGTGTGTGCTCTTGTGGCTCTGGCAGAAGATAGTTTGAGTTGGTTTTAAATGCTTTTATTGGTGCATATTTAAGGGAAAGGAATATAGAATTTAGGGAATTTAATGAGTGATTTAATCCTATTTACTTTCCCTACCCTACCCTTTCCTGTCCTAAATTCCCACTAAAAAAAATGTAAACCCAATCAATATTTTATTGAAATTCCCACAACATTCTCTGGCATATTTTCTGCATATTTAATCAAATATTCCACGCAAAGTGAAGTAGCCTTTTAATAGCACTCCTACATATATCCCCCATCGAGCTATTCATTTATTAATTTCAATTTTCCCTTATTGAAAACAGTTTAGAATTTCGCCAAAGACTGGCGTTTGTTTTTAATATTTTTGTTGCTTTCATTAGAAACCCAATTAAAATTCTGTATTGCTATCGAATGCCATGCAAATATTTATCCATAATTGAAATTCAATAATCACTGGCGGCGTCTCTGCCACTCCCCTTTGAGTTGTAGTGTTTTCTTTGGCAAAAATATGAGCAGACATCACAGACAAAAAATAATATCGTAATGTGAAAAAGGGAAAAACTCTTGAAAAAGCACGCATCGCGCACAAGTATTTCGTTTTGTTTTCGTTTGCTACTTTGTTGCAGTTTTAATTGGGGTTTTGGTTGGTGTTGGGTTTTTACTTTTTTGTAGAGCAGAAAAGTGTATGTAGGGTAGCATATTGGATGTCATTTCATAGCCTATGAAATTCTGTATTATAGATTAATAAATAGCTTCAAAAAGGAATGCCTTCAAAAGCGCTGAACACTACCAATTACAGGGTACTCCTTAGGCCCATATTCCTATTTTATTTTCACATGTTTTCCTTTGTTATTATTTGTTTATATTTTGTATGGTAAAAAAGGGCAGGCCGAAAGCCAGGCCAGCCGTGAAGCATGCGTCCGTCCAGTCGCCCGTGCAGAGCGGCAATCGGCAGCAGCAACAGCAGCAACAGCAGCAGCCAAATGCCGCATGTCAATGGCACTTTTGACATTTTATGTGAATGTTTTTGGTGTTGACTTACTTTAACAGAAAAAAACACAGGGCGGCAGTGTGGGGAGTGTGGGCAGTGCAAGGGCCCCCAATCTGGTGGCACTGTTTCTGTTTCTGTCTCGTATTTCCCGTTGCCATAACACAGATGCAGCCAGATGCTGATAAATATTTCCGAATGTCAGAACATCAGGCAGGCAAAAGAGAGATAGAGGGAAAGACTGCCAGGGGGAAGTGCGTATCTCTGTCTTTCGATTCGATTAACATTCGATAAAGGTAACAGGCACCGTCTGTCGAATGGCAGATTGAATTGGCAGATAGTCCTTGTAATTCTTTCGAAAGAGTTTAATCATTTAATGCAATTTTTAGCTTTGATATTTAATTAAGGAAAAGGGCATGGAGATGCCTGGAATACAATTTTTGTATTTCCCTGAACTTAAGTCAGCTTTAGGATCCTATTTTGGTATTAAATAATATTTTAAAATGGCTTTAAATTATTATAAATTAAATATGATCAGATCGAAGGGAAAGATACTTAAAGTAAGAACTAGACTGGAAATTTGCTCAAATAACGGCTGGGCAAAGGAGCGCGCTGCTCATAGTGAGCAAGGAAAAGTGGGAGCTGTTTTTTTTACCCACTTTTCTTTTCTCAATCTGAATACGTTCTCTTTTCCCTCTCTGACGAACTGAACTTGATGTTCCTTCGTGTGCGATTGCGCTTCATGCCTTGATGCGTGGAGCTCCTGCGGCTGCTGCGCGAACGATAGCTCCGCACGGAGTCCGTTTCGCTCTGCCGTCGCGACGATGCCGCGGACGGCATCCTTGTGATTGTCAGCTGATCGCGTTGCGTCTTGATCAGACCCTGCGTCCGTATAAACTCCTCGAGCTCGGTGTCCACCTCCTGGTCATGGCCCTTGTCCTTGTGCTCCACCACCGGCTTCTGCGGCACAGCCATGATGATGTCGCTCATCTTTCGCCCGTTTTTGGCAATGGTGAACTCGTCCTGGTAGAAGAGACGCCGCCGCTCCTCGAAGGACGGCTTCATGGTGCCGGAATCGCGACTGGTGACCGTCAGGATGCTGCCGTCGCTGGTGAGGAAGGAGCCGGTCTGGCGCCCCGAATTCATGCTTAGGCAGGAGGTGGACTTGACATCCTCGATGTGGGCGAACTTCAAGGCAACGGTCACCTGCTTGCTCCTTCGACGGCGCCGTGAGCTCTTCGGAGCGGGAGCAGTGTGGGGCTCTGCCCCAGTGGTGGCCTCCAGGTGTTTGGTCAGCTCCCGAGCATTCAGGATGTAGCCCTTCTTTGGATGCGGCGTGCCAATGCCGAGGGCTCCTTTGATAGCCGGAGACATGAGGTTGTGCGAGGAGCGTGCTCCGCCGTCAGAAGTCCGTCCACGTTCCAAGGAGGCGCGCGAGGCAGGAAGATGTCCGTAGGAGCTCCGCTGTGCCCCCAACGAGTTACGTTTGGTCTTGGCGACACTCAGTCGTCGGATGAGCGACTTGGGATCGATGGCCTGGCCCTTGCGGGGATGCGGCGTGCCCAGCAGAAGGCTGGTACTGTCCCGCACGGGTCCTGGGCCCGCCTCCACACTCGGTGTGGGCGGCATATGGGTGCCGTCTGGATCCGCACTGTAAGTCGACTGATTGGAGGACACCGTCTTCAGGCCCTTGCTGGAACTGGAATGGATATGTTTGCTCTCCACCAGACGGGCCTTCAGCAGACTCGGATCGACGGGCTGCTCGATCCGCGGATACGGCGTATCGGCCTGCCGAGAGGTCTGCATCAAGCCATATTCGCGCAGGTTCACGGCCACCGATTCGGTGGGCGAGAACTTCAATCGGAACATGCGCTTCCGTATCGAATCCTTCGTGTTCGATGCGTCGGGCTTCTGCCGGCTCATCGATGAGAATTTGGGTTTCCTTGCTGGAGGGTCCGGTGAATCCTAAGGATTGTAGAGTTTTAGTGGTACGTCATAGCCCGGCGGGTGCGGTTTGTGGTATTACCATTCTTTCTTTCTTCTTTCTTTTTTTTTTATCGTTTTTGAGCGTGTGGCGTGTGTAGCCCTATTTCTGTGTTTGGTATTTCTGTTTGTTTTGTGATTGATTACGTTTTGTTTATATGTCATGTGAGTTTTGGCTCAGAAAAGTAAAGGCACACTTGAGTTTCACTGAAATTAAGGCTGTTTTTATATTTCTTTTTAAACTTGAATTTAAATTTGAAAACACTGCTTTGCTGCGCAGGCAATGTGAAACGGTTAAACTGCTTAAGCGGTTAAACTGCTTAAACGGTTAAACTGCTTTACATACTGCTTTGACTGCTTGGACTGCTTTGCGTTATTCGCCTACAGAAGCTGGCTAATGTATCACTCATTTTCAAAAATTCAAATTTTCAAACCAAACCAAAGCGTTTCCTCTCTTGCTTCATCCGAACTTTAAGCTCATTTCTATAGACCTGTGCTTTTTCAAAGGACTTCCTGTTTTTGCCGCCTTCAAACAGCTGTTGGCGGAAATAGCGAAACATTTGAAAAGAAAACGTTCAGCGACAAGGAAGTAAACAAGTCCCACGAAAACAGGAAACAGCAATAAGAAAGTTGTGAATTTAATAAAATATACAAAAAGGGAATATATAATAATAATTATAAATGTGAAACAACAACAATCGAAATCGAAATAATAAATAAATAACATCCAAGTTGAAGGTGCTTCAAGGAAATGTACAAAAACGTCGAACATTAATCTGAAATGTTGGAAAATTGTTTACTGAAAGTGAAGGTTTTGTGAATAAAATAAAAATAAAAGTAGCTTAAAAATGATTTAAAAGCTTAAATTCTT
Source organism: Drosophila obscura (assembly GCF_018151105.1). Lineage (NCBI taxonomy): Eukaryota > Metazoa > Arthropoda > Insecta > Diptera > Drosophilidae > Drosophila > Drosophila obscura. The sequence goes on from NW_024542828.1 coordinate 10,418,837, forward strand.
TCAAAAGTTTAAAAAATATTTTAAATTGCTTACAAATCACTCAAAAATGCCCAAAAACTACACAAATAAAAGTGAACTGTGAATAAAGTACATGAGAAGTGAATCGAAATCAATAATTGAAAGTGAAACGTGATTGATTAAATATCAAAATATCGAAGCACAGCAAATATGAATTCCAAATATATTCGAAATATATTGAAAGCAATTAAAAAAATGAAATAAACAAAAGGTATAACCAAAATTGTTCCTTTAAAAATCTCAAATTGTTCCGCCAAAAATAAAAAGTCACAAAGTGAAAAATGAAACAACATTCAAGGTCGTGGGGCACTCGTATAAAATTGGCAAACCTCTTGAGCCTTTGAGCCTTTAAAAAGGAGTTTCTTGCCCTCTTGCTCAGGTGTCCTCAATATTAGGTGGTGTCCTTTAAAACAGGACGACAGGAAAGGACAGAGGAAACAGCAACAGCAACAGAAGCAGAAGCTTCTCCTTCTGAGTGACAGCCATGCTGCTCGCTGGGGGGAGAATTTCACGCTTTCTTTGGCTTTTAATGAATTATGACATTTTCCTGGTAGACCGAACGAACGCTTTTGCTTCCGTGATAAGAGGTGGTGGGAAGGTGGTGGGAGGCGTAAATGTAGGGAGAGAGTGTGCTATCAGTGGTTCCCTTACTTTACTTGCCTTTCATTTTCGTTGCTTTTCTTTGGGTTTTTTATTCTTACATTTTAGATGTATGATATTTTCTACCATTTTGCACCTGTCCTGCTGCCATTCCACAAAGGGGTGTACGTACGCTAGAGAGGGAGGGAGGGCGGTAGGGACATTCATCAGGGAATGAAGTGAAAAGAAAATTTTACACTTAACGTGTTTCTTCGCTCCACTTTGCTACTTTTGAGGTGGGCTTCCTACCCCCCGCCCATTCCTTTTGTGTAGGAGCCCATGTTATTATTGCTTTTTGGTTTGCTTCCCCCCTCTCCCATTCCCCCATGCATATCCTTTTACACTCCTGTTTTCCTTGCGCATATATATTTGCTTAACAGCTTCTTGTGTGCTTCAAACTCTCCATTCATTCGCTCATTCCCTCATTCACCCAGTCACTCATTCAGTCATTCGCTTGCTGCAGCCCCTCAGTCGCTTCCAAATGCTTTCAGACGAACTGCCTCCTCCTCCTCCTCAAGTTGACACAGCCCTAGGACTATGTCCTGCTCGTCGTCGTCCTGTGTCCTGATCCTAACGTTTTCAACTGTCGTCTTGGACTTGGCATTTGTCGCCCCTCAAGTCCCTTGTCCTTGCAGACGCGTCGGCCGCGCGAGCGCGCCTAATCCTGTCCGGGACATGGGCGATTCCCCCCCCCCCCAAAAACACACACACACAGAAATAAAAGTCAATTTTTGTCCTTCTATTTGTCTTTGTCTTGTGTGCCGTTAAAGGAGGCAGGGTATGCTGATTATTGAGCGGAGTTTGCAAAGATCGCGTGGAATATTTTCAAAATTTTCCCTTTTAATGGAAGCTTTTGGAAGCCCAGCATCCGATGAATGTCTGAAATGCTGGCCAATCTTTAAGGGTATTAAAAGTTTCTCCATAAAACCTCAACATATTTTCATTGTATTTTCTTTGCCTTTGGTTTTGGTTTTGCTCGTAGTTTGATTTTGTTTTCACGGATTATTGGAAGGGAAGAAACTTTCATAACTTTTGCACAGAAGGATCAAAGTTTTGGGCTCCCTCCACAAAAGAAGACACCTTTTCACCGTTTTCTGCTGCCGCTTCTTGTTCTCCTCTACTTTTCCTTTTGCTTCTATGCCTACTTAAGCTTTTCTTTCGATTCCTTTCGCTTTGCGATTTTTTGTTGTTGTATTCGAAGTATTTTAAGTGTTTCCTTTTTCCCTTTTCAAGTTTTTTTTTTCGCAGAGATATTTGCACCCTGGTCTCTGCTGTGCGCTTTGAATGGCATTCCGATTGAAAAATTGTCATTTAATGGGCAGCAAAAATGGGGGAAATTCTAAGGGGAAAAGGAGTTGCAGGAGGGGGCGGTGGGACAAGAATAATATTATTATGTGCTGCTGCTGCTGCACTGTCGTCAAGTATTTTCCCTTTGCTTTGACTGAAGTCGGCATCCGAGTGTGGCAGTGGAACAGTAGATGGATTCCAAATGACAAGCAAAGCAATTGCTTAAAGTGGTTACAATGTCATGGGTATTGGGATGAAAATGTGCCCATCTAAAGGTTTAAATAATATACAGAAATAATTAATAGTAAATGAAAGAAAAAGAAATAAATTTAATAAATAATAGCATAGCATAAATGAAAGCAACAACTTCAAATCAAGATTATATATCTAAAAAACAGATCTAGATTCTTCAGAATCTTAAAGGGACATCCAAACACCTGCCAACTGTTTTCTCGAGGCAGAAACGTTTTCTTTTTTTCACTTTACAAATACTAACAGAAGGAATAGCGAGAGTTTGGGGATATATTCTTAGAGGAATACCGTTCTTAATACATTTTTATAGTGGATTCCTGGAGATCTTTCACTTTATTTAAGTTTTGTTGAAGATTTTAAACTATAATTCTGCTTGAAAGTTTCCGCTTTAAGTTCCAAATTTGTTTGCTATTTTTTATAGCCTTTTGCCCCACTGTGTCCCACTGCTTGTCCATCAACCGAAGACACTTGAAACTTTTGCTTCATTGAAATAGTTTTTCATTTACTTGCCTTTTGCTTAAATGTGCAACAAAGTAAAGAGATGATAAGGAGATGGAAAAAAGGGATAAAGAAAGAGGAAAAACCAAAGAAAAAATACGAGGGAAAAAATAAAGAAGAATACGCAGCAACAAAGACTGCAACAAGAGGAAGGGAAAAAGAAAAAAAAAAATAGGAGGAAAAACAAGAGGGAAAACTCTGAGAAAAAAGAGGGAGAATAATATTGCAGTTTAAAGGAAACGAAGGAGAGAGAGAGGTAGGAAAAGATATTCAATACGCAGCTGGTGCTGACCCCGTTAAGTATGCAGCAAACTGTGGTCAAAAGAGAGAGAAAGCAGCAGGCAATGAGGCAGCAGGCATCAGGCAGAGGATGACCGCAAGACCAACCAAGCCCCCGCGCTTTAATGAGAGCAACTTAATCATCATCATCAGCGACCTGCTCTCCCAGCCGTGACACGTGGACCCATGAAGGGAGCTTCATGGGAGGAGAACCTGTCACTGAAGGGACACCTAATTAGCAAAGAGTTTTCGCCCCCAACCCACCCACTATTTACCCTACCCTACCCTACCCTCTCTTTTCGCAGCAATTTTTCAAAAATCTTATCTCCACGGATCTTTTTTTTCTGTTTTTTATTTCTCCACAGAGTACAATAACGAACCGAGCGGCAGTGGAGCGTTGGCCGGCAGCTTCGATAAGTCTGTGCTGCAAATTTCCGATTGGTTGACTTGGGAACAAAACATGATCAAGATACAGAGTGTCCTGGTCGAGGATGTGGATGCCATTCGCTTGGCCATCGAGAAGCAGGAGGTGTGCATTATTCACTATACCCCCCATTGCACCATTGCATTGCACCCCCTCTTTATGCATTCTCTTACCATGATTCTTCTCTTCTTCTTGTTTTTTTTTTGTGCGCCGAACAGAAAGTTTTACGTGAATTGAAAATGAAAAAGCCACAGCTCAATGAATTGGTTCACACGGCGGAAGTGCTCAAAGGCGATATGAAGCGTCAGCAATTGCAGGAGAAAGGTAAGCAAAACTTATATGGAAAATACAATGGGAAATGCTATGATAAGTGGGTAAGGGAATAACCTGAAGCCTGGATGTGAAGACTTTCCACATACAAATTGGCAATTATTGGGCTACACTTATGCCAAGAGAATCTGCCGTCTAAAGATTTCAATTTAAGTTCTACAATTTAATACTTTTTCTATTCAACATTCGAATATATTCTGTGAAAATATAGCTGCATAAGTTAAGTTAATTTTATAGAATTTAAATGACAATTTCGTATTCCGTTTAAGCATCAATTTCCGCATTGAATCAAACCCAATTTCCGTGCTGCCCAAACGCCTTTACCCTTCGATGCCGTTCGGTTTTTAAAAGAGAGAGAGATAATTCCCATTAGTTACCTTCCAATCAGAGCGCCCAGGCCAGCCCTCCCACCCCTGCTTAAACTCAATCATTATGCTATCCATCAGGCAATTTCTGTTCCTCTGTTCCTATACGAGTATAAATTCCATGAATATCCCATCGCAATTGCAATTAATGTTTGAATGAAATTGTCCCCAAATTGGCTTACATTTCTGGCGTACTCGTATGGAAATTTCATTAGGCCTGGTTTTTGCCTGTCTGCGATGGAGTGACATTGGAAACATGGTTCCATTTCCTTTACCCCACACACACTCACGGCCAGAAATCACTTCAGTGCAAACAAATTTCCGCCAGGCGAGACAGACAGACACACGAAAGTGCATGAAATGCACAGAAAGGAAGGGAATCCAGGGTAAGGGTTGCCAGAGGCAGGAGCCAGGAGCCAGGAGCCAGGAGTTGAGGCAAGACATATGAGAGTTTTGTAGTGAAAACAGCAAACAGACAGCAACACCCAATGGATGGCCACTTAAAATTGGTAATAGAGGTGAAGGAGAAACGACACACAGAAGGCTCTGAAAGCGAGGAAAGGCACCACAGAAGAGGAGTCCCGGAGAGGCACCACAGAAGGCTCTGAAGCGGAGGTGAGCTGGTCTCTGGCAATGGGGGAATGTGGCTATGGAGCCTCTCGTCATCATTTGCATAATGGGGCCGTGAACCTCCGACCATCCGACCCCTCCTCTTCCCTGATAAAACTTCTTTAATTTGTCTGAATGTCCTGACTGTCTGTGGCGAAGGAAACAATGTCAAAAACAAACACACAGACTCAAGGGAAGAGAGCGGCGCACAGTGACATAAAGAGAGGGAGAGAGAGAAAAGAGAAACCAAGAATAATGTCAAAGGACAGTGGTCAAAAGTTCCAAAAAAAAAACCAAACACAAACAGCAACAAGAACAAAAACGCTAAACAGAGACAAAGTTGTAGCTCCATAAATCGAAGCATTTTGTACCCCTAAAGAACCCATTCTAAAAGTAATACTTAAGGCCATAATTGAACTATTTAATATTCAAAAGAAACATCCATAAATGATTGCAAGATCTTACAGAGAAACGATTGAAGAATGACATTAAATAATGGGGCTATATCGGCAGTCGAACTATGTCTGATCAAGAATATATATCCCAGTAATTTGTAATATTAAAAATACCTTTTATTATGTGTTAAAAATAACTGCAAAAAAAAAAACTGATCAACTGATTAATACCCAGGAAATATCATGTTGAATATCTCAACAGACGTTCGACAAAAGGTGTTGCATACTCTTGGGCTGAAACCCACCTCACAGTTGTAGAGCCACTAAAGCACAGTTGTAGAGCCACTGCCCAAAGAGAGCAAGCCTTTCCTTCTGCCTGAAGGAGGAGGCGCATGCTCTTTAATTTGGTTTTTTTCCTACTTCTTTTTCTCTGTTGATTTTTCTCTGCGGAATTTTAATGTGGCAGGCTGTGGCAGGCAGAGCAAGAGGCATGCAACATTTATGCCAGTTGACATTTAATTGACAAGAGTGAAAGAGAGAGGGGAGGGTATGGGCTGGGATGGGTGGGAGTGTGGGAGAACCCAATGGTAACTGAAATATTTGTATGGCCTGCTCTTTGCTTGGTGGCTGGGATTACCAGGAGGTGGGACGGAGAGATGAGTGGTGGCAGCAGAGTGTGGGCTGGGTGTGTGTGGCATGTAGCATGTATGAGGCATGCACTGCTTGTTACATATTATTATGATGTTTGGTTTGTCATAAACATTTGTAACTTGTCCAACGAACGTCCCTTCTGTCCCACTCCATCTGTGGCTCTCCCCTTCTCCCGCTCTTCGCTTATTTGTACGTGCCACAATGTGTTGCACACAGGCTTCTGTGTCGTTGGCTTCTGTGTGTTGCAGGGCAGCCTCTTCTTGCATTTGGGAGTTGCAAACAGTCGGCCGTTGCTTTTGTTGTGATTTCCCTGTGCAGCAAAGGACATTTTATTTTTGTGCTGACATTGCTTTAAATTTTATTTAAATATGTTATAGTTTTTTTTTTGGAGATATTTAACTGGAAATTAAATTTATTCGCCTTCAACTTCCACTGCTCCCGCAACTTCTTCTTAATTTTAGACACCTCTTCCCTGTCTTTTACTAACTCTACTCTAGTCCTCTCTCTGCGGCTGATGCCCTCCAAAAACCTTGACAGTTGTGGCCAGAAAATGGTCCCCTCTGCTGCTGCTACTGCTGCTGCTGATGTTGTGCTGCCCATAAACTTCTGGCATTTGGCCAGAAAACTCTGGCAAAAGTATGGCCATCAGGCGACGAGCATTGTATTTCAATTTGTTTTCCCCACCCAACCAAAGCAGTTGAATATACCCACCCCCGCCCCGATTCTAGCGTAAAAACAGGGTCACCTGAGGACCATAGTCCATTAGCAAAGAGGTGGCATGATCAGAGCAAAAGGACCTGCTTGAAGGATAGCGATTGAGGCAGGATATAGAGCAAAGGTGCCCCCAATTAATTTGCTATTTTTGTAAGTCTTTCGGGGTCTTAATTAAACCATTATTTACGAGGTATTATCGCAATCTGTGCGACTGCACCTTTCTTTTGGGGGCTCAGCTTTCGGCCAGGCCAAGAGTCACACACAAACTTCTTGCTGGCCCCTCCCCCCTCGCCCAAAGTTCTTATCACACAGGAAGTGTGGGAGTGTTGTGGCACGTACAATTGTGTTAATGTGCCTAAGTGTTCTAGTCAAATTGAACGTGTACCAGAAAGCTTTGGTAACCAAGACCCGTTACAATCCATCCTTGTTTTATAGACCGTACTTCTTAAATAGTGTGTATTAATTATAAAAAGAAAAACAAAAATTAACCCCCAATTTTTGAAGGGTGTGCGAATCATGGGTCCGGGTAGGTTACTAAAGGGTGGTACACTGTAACCAATAAAAATTTGTGCGAATTATTTTTAGGGTGGGCGGCGTGGTGGGCCAGGCCTTACAAAAAAAATTATGTAGTGTGCGGTAGGGTTTCCATTGTTAGGTCCACGTGGGTGGGTCGTTGGCGTGGGGCTGCAGTACAATTTGGTGTTATGGAGGCTAAAAGTTGGCACGTTATACTAAATTGAAAGCTGGAAGGCTGCGGGCCCACCATATAAGTAGTACTTTCTAGCGCGGTATATTATGGTTTTGAGCATGGTGCTTTAATACTTAAATTCAAATTACAGTAATTGTTAAAAGTCTAAGTAATGCTAAAATACCCAGACTCGCTAATTGTTTTTATCGGAAAAGTCGACGCAGGCCAACTGTCCAACTGGTATAAATCATCAATATGCTGTACCATACTTGTTACAAATCCGTACCAGGCCAAGTTTAGAGTGGTTCATTTATTGGCTCATATTGAGGGGTATGACCCATACCGGCCGTTCCAATAACCAATTGATAAAAAAAAATTAAAGAACTGGACTAGTTTTATTTGTTTGTTGTTTTTTTCAAAACCTATTTACGCTTGGGTTTTAAAAGAAGGGAATGTAGGGTTTCTGGTTACCAACTACTCCGGGCTTCAGGTAGTCAATAAAGTAAAAAGTGTGTGGGGGCACTACTATTTCATTGAACACAACTGTACATATGGTTGGGGGGTGTAGTGTGGTGTATCTGCGTCTCTCTGTTGTGTGTGTGTGTGTGCCACGCCGCTCGTAAATCTGTCTTTGACATGCAATTTTAGTTCTGTGCTGCAGCAGTGGCCGGCTGTTGCTGCAACGCCAGTGTATAACCAGCAGCACCAGCAGCAGCAGCAGCAGGCAGAACATTATCTGAAAGGACAACGCACTCCAGTCCTGCCAGTGCCTGTGCCTGTGCCTCTGACTCTCTCTGTGTGGCATGCGAATTCCTACCACCCCACCACACCACACCCACGCCTCTGCTCTGCTATGAAATTGCCTCTAATTGCAGCCTTTCGCCTTGCAACGCCTTCAACTTCTCCGTTTGGGTGCTCGGCTTCACGCCATTACACGCTTTAATAGGCCTGCCCCTGCCACCAGAGCACCCTTCTTAAACACCCTCTCTCACCCTTTGTCTCTGTCTCTGTCTTTCTCTTTCTTTATGCCTCGCGTTGTCTCTTTCCTTATCTTGCTCTCGGTCTGTGTTGCCTTCCTGCTCTCATTCTACTTCTCTGTCTGGCGTGTTTCTTTGGCATGGCTTTCGGCTGAGCTTCCTGGCTTGTGTCTGCGCTTTCAAGAAGTTCGTTGCTTTTGTATGCTCTGCTTTTAAAATTTAGCAGCATATTCCCAGAAGGAACTCGTTTGGTTACACTTGAGGGAGAATTTTGGAATATTTAAGTGATATATAGATTGAGGATTGAGCTATGTGTAGCCTAAGTACAGAGAGCCTGTACTTAGAGCTGAAAATGTGACTCTTTTTTTGAGTATTTATTGTGAATAAATTGCGTGACTTTTATTCCTGGGAAGATGATGGAAATAGAAAGATTAGAATGTATTTCATTCATTGTATTAATTCATAGAAATTATTTAGTTTTGTTTCTCAATTTCCAAATTTCTACATTCTCTTATCCAACGATTCTTTCATCCACAAGTCGACTTCCATCTATTTGCCATATCTTTTATTATTTATTAGCATTTGTATAAAATATATTTTGAGTATATATGTATGTATATCTCAGCGCATCCCCTAGTCGACTTCTACTTTCTGTTCCTATGCCTGTCATCGTCTTATTCTTTTTTTTAATTACTCACAAAAAAAAAACACACTCACACAGAAGCTGAAAAGTGAAGAAGTGAAGTAGAGCCTGTCTCTCCTATGGCTGCTTAACCTCAGCCCTTTTTATGACATAAAGCCAGAGTTCACCCCTAAACACGCTGCACCGCTGCTAACCCTTGGGATATAGCCTCTAACCCCGCCACCCCCTGCCACAGAACCCGCTACTTCCCCCACCCATTGTTCGCCTTCTCCGCCATAAAATTTAAGTTAGAATTAAGTGAAATTATTGTCATGGTTGTTGGACTTTTGGCGCAGGAGCCGAAGCCTTTGAGCCTTTTTGCAGGCAGCCCCCGAAAGTTATTTTCGTCTAAATAGTTTTATGTACGTTGAGAATTTTCTTTTTATTTTATTTTCTTTTCTTTTTTGTGTTGGCTGGCTCTGAGCAAAATATGTGGAATATTTTTTCTAAATTTTCGCAGGTTTTGTGCCTGCAGCCAGAGGGTGTTCGTTTGTGCTCTCTGTGTTTGTGTGGGGAGGAAGGGATAGCCAGGAGTCTGAGACGAGTCCTGTGCTTCGCTTTCACCAGCAGGAAGAAAAAATATAAATTCTTTTCTCTGTGCAAAAAAAAAAACAGTAAGACATTAAGGGCAGATGGGGTGGGTAGTGGGAGTGGGAATGGGCATGGTAGTATATCTCTCTGAATCTCCAGTGCTCCATTGCTGCTGCTGCACTCCACTCATTACGCAAATTGTCTTGGCTTTCACACTGCTACGTGTCCTGCGTGCGTCCTGCGTGTCCTGTGTGTGTGTGTGTGTGTGTCCTCTGCCTTGGGGATCCTCTGCTGTCTGGCCATCTCACATGACCAAAATGTCCTTAGCAATTTTATTTTTTATAATGAATTTTAATTAAATTCATTAAAAAGGTTGCACTTGTTGTTTGTCTCTCTCTCTCTCGTTTTCTCTGACTCGTTTTGTGCTTCACATTCACAGTACTCATCATATCTGCACTTTATTTATTCATATTCATATTCATGAATAATTTGAAGGCCAACACAAAGAGGAACATGATTTTCTGTGTGTTTTGTATGCTTTTTTTTTTGTCTAGGAATCGCCGTAAATGGAATTGCATATTAAATGCGAAAAAGTTAAAGAGCACGGTGGGAGGGGAGGGGAAATTTAAGAGATGATTTCTATAGCAGCTCGTTTTGGAAATGACATAAAATCGAGAGAAAATAAAACTAAGGAGTTTTATTTTTAAGTAGTGCAATAAATGATGTTTGTGATTGGAGAGATTTAAACTCAAAGGATAAAAAAAGATAATTTAATTGTAAGGCAGGGTTTGCTACCATTCCCATTCCCCATCTCTTTCCCTTAGTGGTGAATTTTAAGTGGACTTGTAGGAATGCTATATTTTGATTAACGAAGCTAAAAGATTCCATTTCTCATTTAGGTATTTAACATAAAGGTATTTTCGCAAGCCATTTCCCAACAGAACTCTATTCCATTTACCCCTCAACTATTTCTAGTTCCTCTCTAACCAGCAGTTCAGTCTTCCCCCTTGCAAATCCCTTCTAAATAGCCTTCTTATCAGACCCCTGCCATCCTTCCCTCCATCCACATCTTCCTCTTTAGCAGCGTACCATCCTCATCCCTTTTCCCACTTCCTCTTTGGCCCTCTTTCACTCTCATTAAGGCCAATGCACACGAAGCAATTTGTTGGCGTCCCGCATTCAAAGCGGGGGGCGGGGCGGGGCGGCAGTCAAAGCGTTAGATAGATCTACATCTAAAGCCAGAACCATGCACCATAAAACATCATCAAATTCCATCAATGGAGAGCAACCAAACGAAGCTCTCAATCTGCTGTCTCTTTCTGGCTGCGCCTCTTCCTCTCTATCTCTCCCCCTGTCTCAGTTAGTGGGTGCAAAAAAATATATAATATTCCCGCTTATCAGTTGTCAAGGTTCAGGCATCAGGCGGCATGCGGCATGTGGCATGTGGCATGCGACAGAACCATACGCACAACAACATGTGGCAGGAAGGTTGAATGTCTTCCGGCTATGGGGCAAGTGCGCATGTGTCCCCCCACGCCACCGCACATGGATGGAGTGGGAGAGCGAGAGCGGGAGAGAGTGCAAGCAAAACAAATGCCGGAAAAGCGGGAGAGAGAGAGAGCAGCGGAATGCCGGTGAATGTTGCAGTGGGAGAAGCTTTTCCATTTTACGAGTGGTGGAGTGTGTGCCTTGGGGCGCTGCTTTGGGGGGTTGTTTCTGCCTCTCCTTTTGCTCTTAAAATGCTCGGCGGTTCTCTCTCTTTAAATGCTTTTACTCACCTTTTGTTTACTCATTTGGGGGTTGCTGCTGCTCCACTGCTGCCTGGCCCTGGACCTTGCTATCTTCCGTGTTGAAATTCCGCTGAAACTCTCTCTCTCTTTGATTCTCTCTCTCTCTTTTGGGGGTCCGTAGCGCACTGAAAGCTTCCAGCGAGGACATTCGTTGGCTTTCATTGCGTACAAACGGTTGTGACACTCCTCCAAATAACAAATCCCTTTTTCACGCTACACGCGACAGTCTCCATTTTACGACGCGTGAAAAACAGCCCCAGTCCCCAGCCCCTCGCCCCCCACCAAACACACAAAGTTATTGTAATTTTTAATGAGATATTTATTTATCCAATTTTCGCGAAAAACTTTCTAACTGTACGTGGATGTGTGTGTGTGTGTGTGGACAGTGCTTATATGTGTGTGTGTGTGTGTGTGTGTGTGCGTGCGTGGAAAGCCGGTTAAAAAAGTCAAACCGCAAAAACGGAGGCATTTAAAGTTTTTTGTGTCTGCGGCGGCTTATTGCCCAGCCCTCTCTTTGCTCTCTCTCTCCCTCCCCCTCAGTGTCACTCCCTCACTTTATCACGCTCTCTTTCACACTCTGTGCTGGCGGCCCTCGCTCTCTCTCTCTCTCTCTCGCTCACTCACTCACCCATGCCGTGTTTTTGTGTAAATCAATAAATAAGAGGGTGGCAACAAAAAAAAAAAGCCGCAAAATGTTGTTCAACAATAAAATATACAAACCAAAAATCAAATGTTTGTGACTCCAAAAACATAAATAAAATGTGAATAAAACTAAAATAAAATATAAAATATAAAATTTCTTCGGGAACCTTGACGATTTTTCGAAAAGGAATTGAATTAATTTGAATACAATTAATGGCATCAAAAATAAAAATATTAAAAATAATTGTATATTGTGAGACGCGAAAAAAAAGATTTTAAATAATTTCGTTGCTGAATTTCGTTGAAATTTTTAAAGAATAATTATCCAAAAGGCAATAAAAATTAATAACAATTTGAAAACAAAATAATTGTATAATAGTTGTGAATATGAAAATACATTAAACTACATATGGTGGAGACTACTTAATATTTAATGCAACTAACATTTAAAATTCAAAAGAACGCAATTAAAAATTCAAGCCGAGTAATTCGTAAACACGATTATGCCAAAAGGGTGATTAAATACTCGTGTAACTAAATAAGTACACGATTCGATAGATTATTCCTGTAATCACATGAATCACAATTAAACCCATAAACAGACAATCGAATCGAGTGCGGGACCAATCCCCGCACCAATCCCCGAACCAATCACACATAATTTATCTAGCAGAAACAAAGGGACAGAAAATGACAGTCGCACCATGCATTAAATCTGCATACAACTATAATGAATATGTGCACATAAAATAATTATATCGAAAATATTAAATTCCATTACGAACGAATAAGCAAAATCAACGAGGGGGAAAAACGACAGGCAGGCAGGCTAGCAGGCTAGCAGGCAGGCAGGCGGGCAGCATTTTACTAAAATTCGAGGCACAATTTGCATATAAATATTCAATAAAGCAGCAGCACTGCCCCCCCTGCCCACAATAAAAGGAACCACAAAAACACACGAGGAGCAGCAGCAGCGGCAGCAGTGGTAGTTGGAGCTGGGAGGTTGGCTAAATAAAGTGGGCGTGTTACCAATTTTTTTCAATGTTTTTGCTGCTGTTGCTGCTGTTGCTGCTGCTGCTGCTCATATCATAGCGGGAAATGAATGTGTTTCAATAAATTACGCGGAACGAAGCTGTGGACTGGGAAATGGGATTCAATCCTGGGGCACTGGGAAACTCCTCAAAGTCCTCTCTCGCAGACGAGACGAAACACTGGAGGAAAAAAATTGTGTAGCATAACTTGAGGAGCTCTTCTGTGAATCTGTAGTGTGTAGCAGTGTGCGTGTGTGTGTGTGTGTGAGCGCGCGTGTTTGCGTCTGTGTGTGCGTCTAGCAATTCATTGGAGTCCACTCCAGCGAAGCACAAAAACAGCAAACGTTGGCGTAAAGAAATGGCAAAGGAAAACAAGAAGGATAGAATGGGGATTTTTCGGTGGGTTCGCACCTGCAGATACCCCTTACTATTGTGTATTATTTAAAGGAAACTTGGAAGGACTTTTCGACAAGGAATTAAAATATACCATTTATAATTTTCGTAAATGAATAATTCCTAACTCAGAAACGTTTTGCCATTAATAGTTTGTTTATCATAGACATAAAACTGTTTCCTTCTTTCTGCGTTCCAAATTGCTCTTCAAGCTTATGCCATCGCGCACCACAGAAAGGGTATCAGAAAAGCAGAACCACCAAAGCAGCAACAGCCAGGAAAACTTTGCGTTCACCAACAACAAAACTATAAACAACAACAACAACCACAACAACTGGAAATACACCAACAAGCAATGGAATATACACCATGATGAACATGAACACACCGACTCAAGCTTAAGTTATTTGACTTGATTGCATACTTTTAGGCGGAGGCAGGAAAACATTTCATTTACTTGTAGGCCCTGCCCACACACCCACACAACCACACACTCGTAGCCACCGTAACCAGCCGCATCTCTCAACAGGGAACGTGTTTTGTATAGAAAAGATAAACTATCTATCCAGCAGAAACCAACACATAGCCAAGCACACAGCCCAGCCCCATCAATCCACACACAGCTGTGTTCCCCGCGCACAGACAGCACAGAGTTGGGGGAGTTTCCTCAGATGATGGCATGCTTGAGAGCCATTTTGATAGGCACAAAATATTGCACAAAACCAAAAAAAACTTAAAATGAGAAATTTTGTGGTAAACGCCAACAGCAAAACAGGAAAAATCCTCAATCAAAAGCTGGAGGAAATGCTATTGGAAAACCAGTAAAATGATTAATGATTGATGGAGAGACAGAGAGTGAGCGAGTGAGCGAGTGCGAGTGCCCCCACATAGAACAATTGATGTGTCAATTGAGTGTCATGGAAAAATTACGTCCATTATTGAGGTCATTATTGTGGTATTAGGAAAAACAATACGGCGAAAATACGGGGAAAATGGTATATACCAGGAAAAACAATGCGGGGCAAAGCCAATCTACAGGAGAGACATGAAATGTATATAGGAATTTATCGTAGCTCAAATTGTGAGAGGTCAGAAAACATATTTGTTGTTGAGAGAGAGAGAGAGAGAGAAAGGTAATCAAGTGGGTTTATTCGGGACAGGCTGCTGCTGCTGTTGTTCGGATAAGTGCCACAGATTTTCGGTGGGCGGGCGGTAGGTGTGGGTGGATTTATGGGCATATTCAATGCATGACTCGATTGCTCGTTGATTAGAGACCATATTGATAACATTTATCAATGGGCTTTCGGGTCTATGGCAAGTGGAATACTGTGTGGGGCATTTGCCATATTTCAATGCCCATATTCTGATAGATTTCATGGTCCTTCAGATTAGTGCCACTATTAAGCTTTTTATGCCCGCATTGCTAGTGAGAGACTGCTACAGCATTTCTCTTAGCATTTTCCTTTCAAAATACAATAGACTATGTCGGATAATGCCCTACAAATTAAAGCTGCGGTACATCTTTCATGCTCTAGTTCATTCGAAACTATAGATTATGTCCCCTAATTCCTTGCCTAGCCAAAATCTATTCACAGAAACATCTGCTCGGCAATCTACCATCGGCCTGAAACTTCTCTTTTTGCTCGGTAATACAAATCCCCATTCCATTAGCAAACGGCAGGCATTCCCACTGTCCCACTGTTAATCCGCTTTGCTGGATTTTCTACCCAACCGACCCCCCTGCTAAAAACTTTCGGTGCAGGCAGAGAGAGTGAGAGAGCCTCCGGCTAATTGTGGCACACAATTGTGTGGCAGAGAAGGAGTCCTAGTAGGGAGGGGGGGCAGAGTGTCGTGGGAAAACGGAGTGACAGAAACTTGTTCCAGCTGCAAAATAAAGTTTAAAATAATCAACTTTTGTCATAAATTAAATGAAGAACTGAAGAGGAGCAGCAGCAGCAGCAGGAGCCGTACAAAAATTATGGAAAAGCGAGAAAAGCGAGAAAAGCTATTAACTGAAAGTCAGCGAGCGGCAAAAGGGGCAAGCAAAAGACACTCAGGGGGCCAAAGGGCAGTCAGAAGTAGTTGCCTGGACAGGGGTTATAGTTCTTCTACTAGTACCTCCACGAACAGGAAATTTCCGAGGATGCAACAGTGGATGGCGGCATGTGGCAGTGTCAGCGTCAGTGGCTAACAAAAGAATCACAAGTGGAAACTGCAATGTGCAGCCAAAAGCCAAATGGCCATCGTCTACGATATTGTTGTCTGCTCTGCTTTGCTCTGCTCCTGCTGTCTGCTGTTCCCGTCCTGTCTGCCGTTCTGTTCCGCGTATTCGGGCATTCTGTTTGGTGTGTGTGTGTTGCAGAAGTTAAATGCACCTGCCCCACCAGTACATATCAATGGTGGGAGTCTTGTCTGCGCCTCTGCTTGATTTTTCTTTGTTGCAGGTGCCAAAAGTTGCAACAGCAAAAAGGAAAACCAGAAAACAGCACAAACCATGAAACAAACTTCATGGTGCGTGAAAAAAACATTGATGCTCGTAGTGGCAAGCGCTGCGATTGCATATGCAAAAGAGTTCACCAAAAATGCCGAGCCAAGGCAGATACTAGTGTACAGTGGGTGCTGGCTATGAAGCACCAAGGGAATTCTGTTGCTTAGAAAGTTTCCAATGAAGAGGCCAATGCAGAAAGTGCTTGAGAGAATGTTAATGAAGCCAAAAAGTGTCTGATAAATTCTGAGAATTTATGGAGGAAATCTAGGAACTCTAGACGCAAGCAGAACTCGTAGGAAATTGTATAAAATCCCATGAAATCTGCGACAAAGAAAGGTTTCAATTCTCTTCGAACTTACCAAGAAGGATGCCATAGACTATACGCTGTACAGCGCTCTGTGGAACTGTAGGATATAGATTATATATACAGCAAGGAGATAATAGCATGGATATAGCATAAAAGGAGATGTTCGCATTTGGACTCATAAAAGTACGTTAAAATAAATGGACAAGAGGCAGCATCAAAGTTTTCCAACTAGTTACTGACTCATTTTAAACTTTTGCTTTGTATTTTTTTAAAGGTTTTTCCATTACAAATTTTTTCTATAATTACTTGTTTAGTAGTTTTCATATATTTCTTTCAACAAAATACATAGCTTTCGGCTATAGCCAGTGTCCACTGTATTGTGCGAATGAGGTGTCAAAGCAAACAGCGCCAAAAAGTATGCAACGAGCGGCCAGCCGGCGCACATCCAGGCATAAAGTGTGGTGAAAAAACGTGAGAAGGGACAGAGACAGAGTCTGTGAGAGACAGATAGAGAGAAAGAGAGAGAGAGAGAGCTTTAAAGCCAAAAGAGAGAGTGTATACTTAAGAGTGTTTTCTGTCGCTCTCTTAAGTGCTTTATTCGCTCTCTCTCTCTGCATGTCTCTCTCGTTGGCGTCACGCGAGTATTTGCATTGTGGCCATGTTCCAATGTTAAGTTTCCGGCACGTTTTATAAACAAACCTCAGACCCTGGCAAAAAAAACGGTGAAAGAGAGCGAGCGAAAGATAGTAAAAGTGGGAGTGGGAGGGCGGGAGAGAGAGAGAGAGTAATTTTATTTACCGTTTTTACCCCCCAATGTCAACAGAGTCCCCTCGTGTTTTTTTTGCTACGATTTTCTTTTGTGCCGTGGAGGAGGAGTGGAGAGAGGAGAGCCCGAGCCACGACGAATGCAATGCAAATCGAACATATCAAAATCGCATAATGCGGAACGTGATAATGCAACAAATCAAGTGAAGTGCAATCCCCAATCCCCCGCCCCGACCGACCCCTAAACTTCCCGCGATAGAAGCCTCCGCCATTAGCCATTCGCCTCGAGGCTCAATCAGGGATATTTACGCACAAAGGAGCCGAGTGAGAGGAGAGAGAATCGACAGAGAATGACAGCCAAACCGCCGCCTCCAGTGCCGCCCACATTGGGCGGTGATGATGCCACAGGACATGGCCCCAAACTGGCGCCCGAGATACCACGCCTCAACTCCGAACTGGCCGCCCAGGCGGCGCTCCGGGGCCAGCAGCTGCTGAGGAAACAGAGCTCCCAGGAGCAGCAGCAGCAGCAGCAGCAGGGGCAGCATCACAACACACTGCCAGCGCACAAAACGGGGGGACCACCGCCACTGCCACCGCAGCAGAGTCGCCCCGTGCCGGCGATACCAGCCCGAGGAGCCAGCGATAGGGCGGCGCCACCGGAGATACCGCCCAAGCGGCACAGCCTCAAGAGTCTGCCCGATGGGCAGGCGATGGTGGTGCCGGGACTGCCGCCGCCGATGAGGCAACCACCGCCACTGCCCAAGAAGCCAGCCTCCGCACAGAGTTCGGCTCAGAGTTCGGCACAGAACTCGCCCTTGGTGGCCATGAAGTTCAAGGAGAAGCCACCGCCGCCACCAGAGAAGCACTCAACGCTGTCTGCTGAGGGCATGGCCGCCAGACGATGTTCAAATCCCTTTGAGATGCCGCCCCCGCCGCCGCCATTGGTGCTGCAGTCCGCTGTGGCAGCTTTGAGCGAACAGAGCTCCAAGAACGCCCTAAATCCGGTGCCATCCCCAGCGCCCACGAGGGCCAGCGAGGCGAAGAAAATCAACCAGCGCCCGTCGATGATTGCCGCCTCGCCCACCGAGGAGTTTGGCTCCGAGGACGCCCTGCGAGGTATCGAGAGTGGCCTGCGGAACATGGAGCGGGCCATGCAGGAGCAGATGAATCTCCGGAATATGGAGGCGGCGGTACAGAATAATTTTGACCTGAGCTTCAAGGCGAGTCTGGCGGCCGGGACACGCCACTTGGGCGGCGGATCCGTGAATCTAAGGACCGCCAATTACGAGAGGAATCTCTCGCTGGATGAGGGACGGGCAGGAGACTCGCGACAATCACTGGAGGAGCTGAAACAGCTGCGGGCCCAGGCCCAACAGCAATCGCTGCACAATTCCTCCTCCTCATCGTCATCCTCGCACGTGGAGCAGTCCATGCGATCCACCATCGAGCATCACATGCGATCCCTGGATCGTAATCTTCCGCTGGAACTGCAATACAGTCGCCATCGCTTCCAGAACAATCTCTCGGCCGTGGGTGTTGCGGCAGCTGCTGCCGCGGCCGGGGCAAATCCTGCCCTGGGATCCGTCTCCAATGGAGGCTCCTCCGGTGGTGGTTCCGCGTCCTCCCAGCAGCCACCGATGCCGCTGAGCAGCGAATTCCGTGAGCAGATCCGACAGCAGCTACTGGGGAACATACCACCCCAGGTGGTCCACAATATGGGCCCGTCGCCGGGCTCTGCGGCCGCTGCCGCCCTGCTCCAGCATCAGGCCCAATCGCGGGCTGCCGCCGCCGCCGCTGCTGCTGCTGCCGCTGCTCAGGTGCAAGCCGCCGCCGCTGCCGCCGCTCAGGTGGCCGCTGGAGGGGGACTGTCGCGGGAGGAGCTAAGAATGCGACGCCGTTCCTCGCACGATGAGACGCAGCTCTCGCAGAATGCCAGCAACGGTGGTGGGATGCAGGGTAAGGATCAGGGAAAGAGAAGACAATAAATCCGATAAAAGAGTAATAAATATTCGATATACTTATTTGTATTTAATTTTTGTATTATTTTTGTTATATTTTTAAGTTCCATAAGCAAAGAGGAATATTTGAACCAGAATTTTTCTGATTTCTGGCTTAAGAATCATTGGGAAATAATACTCAAGCTACTGCTTGTCACATGCCATCCTTCCCATTAGTACCTTTTCTTTCTCTTCCCCTAAAAAAATCTTCCAATCTCTACAGAAAATTCTAAACATAATTTCCATCTATCATTTCTATACATTTTCTTTTCTATGATTTCTTTACACTCTCTGGGACTCCTCATAGAGTTGAAACAGTTCTGTCTAGCACCGCATTGTTCGGCGGACTTAGATTATATGCGTTGCTGTTTGAAAGGTAACCAAAGACCGGCGGTTGGAGTGTTAATGTTGTGTAACCTTAACCCCACACAGGGCCCCCCCTTAATTTTAACCCCCCTAATAACAGCACAAACACGAACCCCAGAACAAAACGTTAATTAAAGTTTTTTACTAAAAGAAATTGCATGCTGGGGCCCACAGAAACGAGGCAGAGAAACCTCTGGCTAATCTTTTGTTTTAAATATAATTAATATATATACCATTTAACCTTACTCCAAAAGTATATTATTTACACCAAAGTTAATCCAATACTCTGTTTATTTGTAACAGTAACTCGGTTGAGAGAGCACTGGGATGAGACCCAACAGTGCGTCCTGCAGCGTGCTGCCCAACTGAAGAACATGCTGAGTGACTCGCAGCGGTAGGTGGCATTTGCAGCAAAGCACACAGCACACAGCACGCAGCACACAGCACGCAGCACACAGCACAAAACTTGACACCCACTTAACCTCCACTTTGACCCTTTCCTCTAATTAATCCGACAGGTTTGAGGCGAAACGCTTGGAGCTGGAGAAGTGGCTGGCCCGCATGGAGCAAAGGGCAGAGCGAATGGGGACTATAGCAACCACAGCCGACATTCTGGAGGCCCAACAAAAGGAGCAAAAGGTAAATGACAGGCAGTCGCAGTCGCAGTCCCTTTGAATGGCATTTCCATGACAGTCTATCCATCACTAATTATGTTTGCATTTACCCTTTTCCCTTTTGACTGTAGTCCTTCCATGCGGAACTGCATCAGAATAAGCAACACTTCGATATCTTCAATGAATTGACACAGAAACTAATTGCCGTCTATCCGAATGATGATACCTCAAGGATCAAGAAGATGACGGAGGTTGTTAATCAACGGTAGGTGATACAAAAAGAGAAGGAAGAATCCCTCTACGGAAAGCTTCTACAGCTTACGGCAGATGAAGTTTTATTAATTATTTATTTTATTTATCCATAATAATCGCATATTCCCCTTTGCAGTTATTCAAACTTAAACAATGGCGTCATCAATCGTGGCAAACAATTGCATGCCGCTGTCCATAGTCTTCAATCCTTTGATCGGGCCATGGATCAGGTATGTAAGCAAAGTAAACCCCCAAAAATCATCACTCATATTTGTATCTTTCCCTGTAGTTCCTCGCTTTTCTTTCGGAAACGGAAACTCTATGTGAAAATGCTGAATCTGAAATAGATCGCAATCCATTAATGTTCAAGGTAAGCATTTTTTGTATATCTTTCTCTTCCTTTTTTTTATGATCTTTGAACTGTAAAACCTGCTGCTGACATAATGATATACACAATTCTATAACAATTTAAAGCCAATTGACAGATTTATGCAGTGTATATATGAGGAATTTCTTATTGTTCAGTTGGCAGTGGCTGTGGCTGTGGCTGTGGGTTCATTGACTCGCCGATTCTCCGATTGTTTGCTGCTTGACCATATGCGATCAGAGAGTGTGCGATGATGCTGTACAGTGTTCCACTGCGAGTGGAACAGTGGCATGGATTGTGTAAAAAATGTGCAGAAATATTGAAAGTTTATTTTGACTGCGCTTGAAGATATTTCTTTATAGAGATTTTACAAAGATTTGATATAGGTTTTTTTTTGTATATTTAAAAGGGGAATGCTTGCAATAATAATATTTACAGTCCTTTAGCTATCTTTTAAGAAAATATTTTGGAATACATTTTCCATTTGTTACCCACATTTTCTTACATATTTCCCCACCATTTCTTATGTGTATATTTGTTCCCCCAAAGAGTGGTTCCTATAATATGCATTAATTACTTCTATCTTCCATCGATAATCTTGCACCAGAGAAGCAGTTTCCTCGTGTATCCAGATCAAGGGCTGAACTTCAAAACACTTGAACTTCGCTCAAAGAATGACTCATGGGTGCACATTCGTATTCAAATTTGAATCAAAAACGGAACCGAGAGTCTGCTTCTTTGAGCACTTAATGTCTCGATTGCAGTTGCAATCAGGAATTGGCATTGTGGCTGCCACAAATGAGCGGGGGAGATGCACTTATTAATGGGTGGACTCTAGAGAGGAACCTAGAGGGGCATTCCGTTCCCCCAGCCCCACAAGGAGACTCTCCAGAATTCAGTGTGGCGCGCGCGTCTCTCAAGTGCCGCATCTCGTGGCGTCTGTTTATTTGGATTGCCTCGAAACAATTCCCCATTCCCCCCGGCATCTATTTATTGTGGTGGGGTGCCTGTGACTGAGGCTGAGGCTGCCTTCCACTTTTCCCTTAATTACACATTCGCCTACTTAAGATAATTATTGTAAAATGCTTTTTATATTCGCTTTTCATTCAAATACGACTACGACTAAGAGTATATCCACCCTCAATATTCTTCTCTTGGCTCTGCCTTTGCCTTTGAGTTTTCCAATTCAATTATAATTATTGTTATGGCTTTTTTGTTTGAGTCTTGTTCTAAATGCAAATTTTCTTTCACTCCCATTGGAAATTCCTTAAGGGGAGGCTGCGGAAAGTCCAGTATGTTTTAGGCAATAACAATTACATTCAATTGATATCTGTTTTTTAATTTAAAAGTTTAATTTATTGTAAGTTATATTTTTTTTTGCTCAAATCCTTATTTTTCGTTATTTTTTCTTTCCCTGAAAGCTTTTAAGGGTTCTTAAACAGGATAAAGGGTTTTCTTGCTAAATTTCCTTTTCAAACTTTTGTCTGAACCTTTGGGACAATACAAATTTTATTGCGCAGGCGCATTGTCTTTCTGAGGACAGCTTTTTCTCTCCACTTTTCATGTTGGCAATGCTGCCCCATGCTGTGAGTAAAGCTTTAGAAAATGTCTCCAATTCACTCAATTCACAATTCGTTGTCTTTGGCGCGCTTTTGCCTATACACTTTCTTGTGGTTTTATCACAAATTGGGGGTACGAGTATATGTAATATATAAAAAACAAATTGACAATTATATGGGCTAAGGGCATTCTTTTATTCAGTTCAAACACACGGGTAGTATTATTTTTTGGCATTGTATTTATTAGTATTATTTATGGTGTTTTAATTCATTTTCTTTAATATTTCCATTTGTGTTATATTTTTTTAATGTAGGGCATTCGCTAGTCGACTTTCCATCTCATTTCTGTCCATTGTTTTTGTTTATTTTGCCGGCTACTACCTGCCGTTATTTTAGCCGGCTGTTTTACGCTCTCTCTTCTTGCGCCCCTCTCTCGCACACCCACTCTAAGATTTTTGTGTAGACTCTGAGAGAGTCAAAACAAAAAAAGTCTCCACTCTCTGTTTCGTTCTCTGTTTTTGTTATCTCGGCTAAAACCGCCACCCACCCGAAGCGCCACCCACAAAAACCCGAATGTCGAATGCCGATACCCTACAGAGCAGCCGACTCCACGACCGACGACGCTGTCGATGATAGCCGAACCATATTCCTATTTTGGATAAACAGACCAGCTACACCAGCTGGCTGCTGTCGCTGCCTCAGTCGCTGCTTCTGCCTCTGCCTCAGTCTCAGTCGCTGCCGCTGCTTGGATGCTGGCGTCTGTGCGGCGTTCGGGTTTCAGTTCGTTTTTTGAGATGCGCCCGGTCGCGCGTGTTTAACGGACAGCCCGACAATTTTTTAACCGGTTCCGGTTGTTAAGTGTGAACATTAAAAATTAATAGACGCCAAAACGAATTAAAATTACAAAGTAATATAGTTATAGAAAAAAATTAAAATAGTTTTATGAATTTTCTGCAAACCATTGCCTATCTTGAGGCGTACAATGTACTCTGGCCTCATGCCACATGCCGCATGCAACGTGCAATGTGCAACGCACACACTTGCAAATTGAATCCCCGCATTCATGCAACAATTAAACACAAATCTCGTCTCGAAAGCAAATGATGGAAGAGCCCATCGTCGACAGTGCATTCCTGCTGTGTGTTTGCCTTTCTGTGTGTGTGTGTGTGTGTGTGTGCGTGTGCGAGTGTGTTTGCCAGTGTGCCCATGCATTTTAAAGTGAAATGTGCATTAATTATGCACACATATTGCACTTACCCACACACCCTTACAATATACATTCATACAATACTCTCTCTCTCTCTTTCTGCACCACAATGTGTCTTTGTGTGCGCGTTCAGTGGCCGTGTCCGCTTAAAATGAAATTGAAATTGAAAATATTGTGACCACAAAAATGTTATGGAACGAAACTAATATTCCCTTTCGCTGTGCAAATTTCTAATCGGCTTATGAATTGTTTTGATGTCCATTAAATCGAAACATCTACTGCCATGGACGGATGGATTTTTCTGTGCACTTTAAAATGCTGCATTAAATATTTAATTCCTTTCAATATGGTGCATAAAGGCGAAATGTGTTTTTTTTTGCGCTGAAATGTTTGTTGGCAAAGTGTACTTAAATGCAACGTTACAATTAGCTTGCCGATTTTATTTGGTGATGTATTCAATTATGAATTGCTCTTTATGATTAACTTCAAAATGTGATACATTTCTAGGAGGTTCAGTAGAATTTAGAGCTACATAAATTCAGAATTGGGAAATAAATTAATTTTGAATGCGTAGTGTGGGTTTTTCCAAGAAGAGGTGTGGTATTTAGATGCTTGAACTGACGAAGTATTTCCCTAGAAGTGACGAAGTATTTCCCTGGAGTGATGTTGTGAATTTTTTGAGGTTTCAATTGGTGCTTTTGGTGTGTTCTTTTGAGCTTCTTATGTTTTTGTTATATATTTATTTATTTATTATTTGTTAGCTATAGTGTGCCATATTATGTTTATGTTAAAGTTAAAATTCTAAAAGTTAAACGAATGCAGAAATTATCTCAATAGATCTCCCAGCCATCCAAAGTCCAAGATCTTAGGCAATACCTTAGATAAAACAAAAGATAAAACAAGTGCTCAGATCTCTCAAATTCGTAGATCCCTCAAGTGCTTATCAACCACGAAAAAAAAACAGCCATCGTTTCGTCTTGGCCTTATTTTCTATGTCATAACTCAACCTTAACCCAGATAATTATCATCTTATCTTCTTTATAATTACGAAAAACTTAAAGAGAACTCTTCAAAAACTCTTCAGAAACACACACACAAACTGCCCTTTCAGCAGTCGCGTCTTAAACGGTAGCTCAAAACAGAAAGAAAAAGAAAACTTTCAAAGAGGCAGACGGGGGCCAGCCACAAAATCTCCATCTCCAAAGATCTCCCTCCATCGCCGAAGATCTGCCTGCATCTCCCAAAAAAAATGTGTTAACACGCTTGAGCATTGGTAATGGTAGAACCGAAAGCCGATTATGCATCTCAAATGCCAGAAAGAAATGTTCATTCATAACAAGATTTCCACACACTTTCCAACGAAAGATCTAAACCGAAAAAAACGATGTTGTCGCAGTGTCTTGTTTGGGGGTGTGGGTGAGACGACATTGGTCAGTGTCTCGTGAAAACAAATGTCAACCCGCTGGCAGTCTTGTCTCCCTGCACCAGGTCTCTGGAGGGAGGCTGTGTGTTGTGTGGTGCGGCATGGGGCATTACCTGTTGACGCGGCAGCAACACAAAAAACACACAGAAAAGCCAGAAAACAAAAGCGGCCCAAAAAGCAACAAGTAACCAAAAAAACAACAAGAAACAAAAAAATGCTCTAAACAGAAAGAAGTTTTTAATACCCTAAAAGAGATTAAACTGCAAATAATAGTCTTTTGATTTCTGATACTTTGATGTTCTGTAGAGGAATCTATCTGACTGCAGAAACATTTTTTATTTACCAGTTCAATGATATAGTTAGTCACCCTTTTTAAATGTAAATCTTGAGTTTTGAGTGCTCAAAAATTGTTTACAATGAAATAAATGTCAGAATATAATTTTCCTAGGGATAAATCATTTTTAGAACAATTATTTGCTTGCTCCAGTGCTTTTCTTTTTATATTAATTCCTATACTCATACCTAGAGCGAGAGGGTAAGCCCAATTCCACAGCAAATAACAAACCAAAAAAAAAAAAAAACCAGAGAAAAAAACGCGTGGGGGCTTTGTGAAGTTTGTTTGTTAGAAGCACTTGAAATTGTCTGACCGATTGTCAGTTGGTGTTGTTGTATCTGTTGCTGTTGCGACTTTTGCGTGGGTTCCTCCACTACACAAAAAGTTGTTTGATTAGTGACCAGAGATCTCTTGGCAGCAGCAGCAGCAGCCGCTCGTCGCGTATTAACTGTCTATTTAGCTAAAAATTATAATCACTGCATCCGATTTTGGTTTTGGTTGCCACACATTTCGGTTCAGATGATTGGATAGTTTTTCCAGTTCAGCTGCTTGAAGGTGCAGCCACTCAAGTTTGTTTTTCATTTTATGGAAATTTCAAAGACGCAGCTTAAGAGCCATCAAACTTTGAGGGTGTTTTGGTTGGTTGTTGATTGTTTTTGAGCGGGGGAATATAATTTTAAAAGGGGGCAAAAGTTTTTCTCCCAAACTTTAAGCATAATTCATAATTAAATAAACATTTTAGAATTATTATCTCTGGCACCCATATATCTCTTTTTCTTTTTTCCTATTTTCATTTAACGTTTAACGAAACTTCACTAAAAAACAAATTTTCATTAGAAATTATTTGTTTGGAAAATTGTCAAAGTTTGGGGGGAGTCAACCGAAAATTGTATGCTGGCTGGCTGACTGCATTATGAAGCACTTGAGAACTTTAATGATCGTCGCTTCTGGCTATGGGCAAGAGAAACAGCAGAGAAACATGCAACTAGAACAACATGCAACATCCAGTGGCATGAACACATGCCCGCAGGCACAATTCAAGTGCACTTTGTTAGACCAATTAATTTACATTTCCGCGCAAAAAGCATGGCCAAAAAAAGGGAAAAGGAAAAGCAGGCGAGCAGGGGAAAAGCAAATGCAAAATGAAAAAAAATAGAGAAAGGGAGAGAGAGAGAAAAAGTTTACATAGAAACAAAAGCAAAGCAGAGGTGCTGGGCAGAGGGAAACATGAAGTGGGGGGCGCCACTTGAAGGGAAGGCAATGGCCCTTGACTTGGACGTTGAACGGTGGCCCGACGATTGACCGGGGCCCCTGGACTCCCAGACTCCTGGCATTTCAAACACAAATGACCACCAGTCTATGTATGTGTGTGTGCACTGTATGCTGTGTGTGTGTGTGTGTGTATCTGTGTGAAGTCTGGTTAGTTTTTGATGAGCGTTTGGACTGTCGACTGTTGCCAGTTTTTGGAGTGCCTCTTGTCAGTTGCTGGTCAGCGGAATCACAGCGCGAAAATTGCTGAAACATTTTGTTGCATACATTTTCGAGGATGCAAATGGAAACAGAAAGGAAGCCACAGAGAGAGAGAAAGGGAGACGGATTTTCCGAGCGAGAAATACTCGCAATTTTAATTGCAGCCAAAACTCTATTAAAATCGGAGATCTTAGAAAGCATTTTCCCAATGCCAAATCCACTCTTTAGTTGCCTGAACTTCAGTCGCTTTATTTTACAGTATTATTTGTCAATTTACTTGCTTAATTTCGTACAGACTTTAAGCAGCCGACGACAGACCGGACCTATCTCAAGGTGCTGTAGAACACAGCCGCACAGACAATTGCCACGAGCACTGTGTACAGGCAGACGTTCAGGGCAATTATTCGAAATTTTCTCCATTTGTTTGGTTGCCTTTCGCGCATTAATTCCGGCAGTCTTCCTGTAGTCCGGCGACGCATGAAGGTGCTTCTCTGTATTCTCGGCGGCGGCGTCATTTCCGCGGAAGAGGAGCTCGTGTACTCCTCGGCGAGAGCCGGTGGGATTTTGCTTATCGGCGGTGGGGCATACACCCGTTTCAATGCGGACACTGGCGGCTCTTTTGGCTGCGGCGGTGGAGGGGGAGGCGGAACACGGAGCGATTGTGGATTCCTTAGGCCAGGAAGAATAGTCTTTCGTACAGGAGCAGCCGTTGGCGGTGGGGGAGGGGGAGGCGTCGGCGGCGGTGTTGCAGCAGATGGCGATGGCTGGGACGGTCTGCTGAAGAGGCTCTTTCTCTCCCCTGCAGGCGGAGTCTCTGGCGGAGCAGGAGGTGGTGGCGGCGGAGGCGTCGACTGTCTTCCAAATATACTACTCTTCCTTTCTGCAGGAGGAGGGCTCTGTGGTGCTGGCGCAGCAGGAGGCGATGCCTGAGACGGTCTTCCGAATATACTTCTTCTGTTCTCTCCTTCAGTAGGAGCAGACGGAGGCGGAGGCGGCAATGTCTGAGACTTTTGGCTCTTCCTGCTCTCACCTGCAGGAGCATTCGTTGGTGGCGGAGGGGGTGGCGGTGCAGCTGGAGGCGAGGCCTGAGACGGTCTTCCGAATAAACTTCTTTTCTTCTCTCCTTCAGGAGGAGCAGGCGGAGGCGGCCATGACTGAGACTTTTTGCTCTTCCTGCTCTCTCCTGCAGGAGCATTCGCTGGCGGCGGAGGGGGTGGAGGTAGCTGTAGCAATGTCGATCGAACAGTGCGTCGTGTGGCAGAAGGTGAACCAGTAGTCGGTGGAGTTGGTGGCCCAGGCGGCCGAGGCGTTGGTGGTGGCGCTGATGTTTCCCTTTTCCGTGCACTCCTTTTGGATATTGGCGAGGCTGTGTTTTCTTCTGGCGTTTCAGTCGCCTGCCGTGTATAGTGTTGCATTGTTGGCCAAATAAATAGATTCTTAAATGTTTCACACAAATAATATTTGATGTAAATACAAAATACATGATTGATGGATCGGGGGAAAAAGTCAATGAGTATCTATGATTCGTTGTAGTTTGCTTCGCTGGCTGCTGCCGTCTGCACTCTCTGGCTGCAGCATATCTTTGCATCGGGTTCCATGCCACACCCACTGCCACTCGTATATCCCTCAGCCCATTTGCTCGCATAAAGTTATTTGTCATTGCCAGCCACAGCGCAGGAATACGAGCTGTCGTCCCACCCTCACACCCTCTCACCCTCTCCCTCTCTACAGACCCACCAAAGATTACAACTTCACTTTTGACTATAATTGCTTGAACGTGGCACTAGTTCTGGGCTTTCTGCACTTTCCCCTTCTCTCTATGTTTTAGTGCCAGACAGGATCTGTGCAGAACCTCCGCTGCATAGCATTTCCGTTGCGGCATGCAACCCGAGGTTCATAGAAGTTTTTACTCTGCTTTTACTGTGCTCTGTTTTTTTCTCCGTACTGTTTTTTTTTTTTTTTTTTTTTTTTTTTTTTTTTTTTTGTTTGTTTGTGCTCATGTTATTGCATTTAATTTGTGCCAGTGTTGGGGCCGACTGCTTCCTGTTCGCGGCACAAAAAGAAAAGAAAAAGAAAACACACAAAAAAAATACAGCGAGAAGTCGGAAAAGCGGGAAAGCTCGCAGACGCCGCACAGACACTGCGACATGTTTGCAGGCCCTCTCTGTCCTTCCTTGTGTGCTGTCTCTTTCCCTTTTGTGTCTCTCTGTGTGTGTGTGTGTGTGTTAGTGCTGTCTCTTCAAATGATAACTCGCGGCCAAACATGCGATAAAGGCTACAACAACAGTCAGATATTTGTGAAAAACGAGGAAAAACCCAGGGAAAAACATGCCAAAAACGAGCAGGAGTGATAGAAGAGTCGCTTAGACAATTAGATAGCTGATATTTGGTAGGAAGTTAAGAAGTATTCTTAGTAAGATTAAAATAAATACAGTAGAAAAGCCAAAGAGAATACTTGGAGGGTAGATTTATTTTTTACTTACTGTATGGAAAATAAATCCAATTAGGTGGAATCTTGATAAATGGATAATATCTCTGTTTAGCATCGTTCCATATTTTTAAAATTGTGTAGGCTGCAGGGTTTTTTGTATTCTGTCTGCAATTTAAATTTGATTTTGATTAATCTTGTTATTTAGGTATATATTATCCCTCTCTATAATGCCATATCATTTCTGGAACCCCTTTCTTGATTGGGCATTGGGTATCTTTGGGGTTCTTTTTTCTTTACACATGACCCAAATACCCTTCTTCAGTACGTTGACAGGGTATTCGAAAGGAAAGCAAGGCAGAGAGAACGAAAAAAAAAAGAGTTGCCGAACGAAATTAAATGCGAACTTTATGCAGCTGGAAATGCAGCAGCAGCAGCAGAGAGAGGGAGATGAGGAGAGCGATAGAGACAGACAGAAAGAGACATAAAACAAACACAAAAGAAGCGCTTACACACACACACACACACAAACATTGTCTAGCCGGTTGCATACTTTTGTGAAGCACTGTCCCTGCCACACTTCCACACTTCGTTCACTCGCTCCTTCCACACTCCTCTTTTTCTGTGTGTCTGTGTGTATGTGTGTGTGTGTTTGCGCTTTCAATTCCATTTCCACTTGATTCGGTTACTGTTTTGCAATGTTAACTACATTTTCGCATGTCTCTCTCTCTCTCTCCATCTCCATCTCTCTGCGTTTCACACTAAATGTTATTTATTCCACCTGCTCCTACTCCCCCATTTTTCCAACTCATTTTCTCTTCGCTTGTTTTTTTTGGTGAATTTTCTTTTTGCCTGTTTCGCTGGTTTTCCATATCTTTGTCTGTTTGGATAAATATATATATGTAGCATGTATAAGAGAAGAGAATTATGCGCATATTAAAAATGCATTAACATTTTGCACGGGGCAGGCAGGGTATGTTGAGAACGAGGCTTGAACAAGCGGAGCGTTTTTTATGGTTGTGGTTGGAATGGAAGGCATTGGAAGGGTTTTTCATGTTGAAGGACATTTACAGGTGTAGTTGAGGGGAGAAACTAAAGAGTTGGAGCGAGCGAAAAAGCTTAGGATAATCCATTTGGGGAAGCGAATGGAAAAAATGGATTTTCAATGATTTCGTTTTAAATTTGTTTTAAATTTTAAAGATTTTGCGAAAATAATTTCTAAAGATATGCTCCCCCCTAGCACCAGAAATCGCTCAGATCTTTGTTTTATCTGAGATACTGTTCAATATTTATCACCTCCAACCTGCACGCATTTGTTTATGTCATCGCTGTGCCCATCAATCTGGGAATTTGCATTTCGATCAATATTATGCTTGGACCCCATGCTGAAATTTCATCAAATAAATCAACATGAATCTTCCGACAGTTGCATGCAACATGAAAATAGTTTCACAGAGAAAAAGAGAGAGAGAGTGAGAGAAAAAAAAAGAAAAATGCTGGGAATGAAAAGAAATAGGAAAACGAGATGAGATGAGAAAATACTCATCACTCCAGTGCAGTGCGAAGCGAGAGAAATGTTCGACACCATTCACTCAAAACATTGCCAAATGTCAGGGCAGGCAGCAGCGGCAGGAGCAGCCAGCAGCAGCAGATGTGGAAATGCAACGAAAATAAAATAGGATTTAAAATAAAGGCAAAAACTAAGCAGAAGTTGGGGATACTCTCTCTCTGAGAAGTGCATATGGAAAAAGGGTTGTTTGTTAGCTTTGATGGTGAAATAAATGTGGAATTATTTAGATGATCTCGATAGCAGTTTTAGGACTCTAAGAAAGATGATCTTTGAATCAGAAATTTATCCAACAGCAAACAAACGTCTCCTAAAATCTACAATACCTTCCCGTGGTCGGGCCACATAAATCATGATCCAAAAAAACTTTTTCTGCTAGCAAATATTTTCCCCCCCAAGCACCGACAACGACATGTGATTGTCAATCAAAAAATAGCCCAAAAACAGCAACAGACAGACAAGAGAAAAGAAAGAAAGAAATCAAAATTGTACTGTAAACAAAAACATATTCCAGACGAGGTCACCAAGAGAATTCTTGTTTTTCGAGCACATAAAAGATAATACACTTTTGGGGAATAGGAACGAACACATTTTCAAAGTCAAAGCAAATCTTGGAAAAATATTTAATTTTTGCGGTAAGCAAAAGCCGCAAAAATATGTCCGAGTTTACACAGAGGTTACGGCAAAATTATAAGCGACATGTGGTGGGGTGACAACCCTGGCAAACCACAAAATGCGGTTGTGGCAGCGCCCAGCCATCAGGATGATGTGTTGTGCCCCTCCTCGTTGTTTTTGCAATAAAGTTCAAATACAACTATTTTCCAGAAACTGTCAACAGCAGAAAACACCAGCAGAAAAAAGGCAGCAGCAGCAACAGCAGCAGCAGAAAGCCATACAAAACACATGCCCGATAAGGCTTATCAGCCTCTCGGAAAGATAATAAAACTTAAACAAGATAAAAAAATAAAATAGTATTAAAACAATAAGAGAGAGAGAGAGAGAGAGAGAGAGAAAGAGAGGAATAGGGCGAGAGAGAGATCGAGAATCATTCCAGAGAAAGTTCATCCTCTGGCAGAGAAGTTTTTTTTCAACTTTCAGATAAAATTTTGCCAGCAGCCGCAGGGGGGGGGGATTAACCCAATTCTTGTCATCACCCAACACACAGTTTTTCCACACCAGTTTTCACATTTTCCAGCTCCGGCTCCACTTCCACTTCTTACCAATTTTCGTCTCGTTTTGCGGTTAATTAAATATTCAGTTAGATAAAAGAGCTTAAAGAAAAGGTGCTTAAATTAGACGAAGAGAGTGAGAGAGAGAACGCCAAGAGCCAAGGGCCGTGGCGGAAGGGTAAATAAGCTCATAAAAAATATGAGGCCCTGGGCCCAAGTTTGGTGGCGCCACAAATTATTTGCCTTTACCTTGGCAACGGCGCGCGCGCCCGGCAGCAGCAACAGCAGCAGCATCTACGGAAAAAGGCAATTTAAATTCTAATGATAATGCCGCAAAAGCCCCATGCCACCGGGGGGATCCTTGGGGGGTTTGTGTTCGTTCGTTCGTTCTGGTTCTGTTTCTCCGATGTGTAAGTGGGCTTAACAAATTAGTGAGCCCGCTCCGCTACCGCTACCGCTGCCGCTGCCAGGCAACCGACGACTCACAAATATCCTGTGGGATCTCGGGGAATGCCATAAATCGCAGCTCTATGAAAATTTGTACTTTATTTCCTACTTTTTCTTCATTCTTCTTTCTTGTATAATTTTCAACACCTTTTCTCTGTTTTGCTAATTATACTTTGTTTGCGCGCCATGAGAGGATTATATATTATGTGTGTGTGTGTGTGTGTGTGTGTGTGTGTGTGGGAAGCTAATGCTCAGAAGGGATTGGGGATTTATTAGATACTAAGCCCCTGAACAAGCCACAGGCTGATGGCATAATTTGTTAGCTCTGCAAATATGGTTGGAAGAATTAAGGAATGAAGGAGTGCGAAACCATAATGTAAGGAAAATGATTACAAAAACGACTAAGAAAGCTAGGAAAAATACTAAAAGATACGGGAAATACTCTAAGAAATTCCAATAAATACAATATACTTAAAAAATTGATCTCAACTCAACAGATCCTATACCTCTAGCTCAGCGAAAAAAAAAAAGTTCTTTGAAGAAACACAACAAATAAAATAAGTTTCAATTTGAAACAAATTACACCCCATAACTAGAACCCCAACCAATGATCCAGATTTCCCAATATTAATACTCAATACCCAACGAAGAAACCTCCCCCCAAAAAGGCATTCCAGCTGAATTCAATTACTTGTTGATCATGAAACCACACAGCATTTCAATGAGTATCAATCAGAAACCCATTCAAAGTGCCAGTTATCATTGAAATTCATTAGAAAATACTCAGCACCAAGAGCCACGCGAGCCACGAACCCCGGAACCATAATTAACCAACCAATTCAAAGCTCAAAGCAAATATAAATCATCATTAGGCGGGGGGCCAAGAGTTTCGGTTTCTCGCTAATAGAAAAACCCCAAAAGGGGGAGAAAATAGTTGAAATTTCCATTTAGTCAAGCAATTTGGTAAATTGAACGGAACGGAACGAATCGAAACCAAAAGGGGGAAAAGCTTTCCGCAAAATCAAATGCCAAAAAAGGGCTGAAAACACGATAATAATCCTATCAATGGCCCAGGACGGGCCAACCAGCCAGCCCAGCCCAGCCCCGCCCAGCCCAGCCCAGCCAGCCATTGATCCTGAACAAAAGTCCATTTTTTAGCACTTTGTTCACGAACCGAAGGCTAAAACAAAAACTTAAATACATTTACGGACACCAGCAGTCCGGGGTCCAGGGCTATGTCTCTCCCTCTCTTCCACTCTCTCCTGCGTCCTGCCAACAATTATTGCGTCATTAATCAGGCGGCATTTGCAAATTCCCTGACATGCCCCCAGACTGTCCCTCACTCTTCAGATATGCGAGTGTATATATATATAGGCGATATATAGGGGATATATACATATGTATATATCCAGGAGGCAGCAGCTGGCATGACTTTTGTGTGGCTACGAGTGCGAAAAAGGCAAATCTTCAATTTTATTGATTGTTTGTTCCCCCAGCTCGGGTCCGGTCCGCCTCTCCATCAGGAGTGAAATTCGAATCTGTATTCCGAAGCAAGATGAATGAACACACTTGACGCATGAGATGAACAAATCGGGCGGGTAAATGGGCAGAAGGTTTTTGGTGTCGGTTTCGGTTTCGGTTTCAGTTTCGGTTGAATTTTGCAGGAATTTGGAATGCTCTTTAGGTAGAACAAATGGAAGAGCAACTGCCTTCTTTTAAATGTGGAAAATAAATTAATTTTGTTTTTAAAAAAAGAAGATTACTAAAGGAGATCTAAGTGGAAACATTGAACTCCGAGATGATCCAAAGCCTTATGATTAATTCCATTTAAACTTCCAAGAAATCATCAACAGATCAGAGGTTATTATTCTACCCAAATGCTCTTAGAATTCTGCATAATTCCCATGTAATTATGAAATTCAATTCATGCTTCGAAAATGTCTTTAACCTTTAACCGAAACGAAACCCAAAGGAATACCCAAAACCCCAAAAGATGTAAAACGAGCGTTAAAATTTGTCTTCTTAAATGTACAAAAAAAGTAAAGAGGAAAAGAAAAGAAAAAAACTCAAAGGGATTTCCATGTGACTTCCGCAGCCTTGACTGCAGTGCAATTGAGGCGGTTGCTGATCCCTACTTTTGGTCCTGGTCCTGGCTCCTTCTCGGCCAATGGCCATTTATGGGTCCATGCCCTGCTCGAGGCGAGAACGAACACAAGAAATGTTTCGAGGGGAAAACGCATTAAAAGCCTCGCAACACATTTTCATTTTTATTTTCCCATTCCCCCCCTTCCCACCATTTGGCTGCTCTCTGAGTTTTTGCTCTCTGCCCAGCGGCACTCACAGTTGCGTATCAATAAAATATCCATATATGCATGTTAAGTAAGTATTTCTGCCACCTCCTACTCCCCCATGTCTATTCCTCTCACTCTGTGTGTGAGTCTGTGATTCCTTGTGAGTCCTTCTCTTGGCACCCCCCGAAAAACGAATTGGGATTTAAGTGTTGTACAACCAGAAAGAAGCAGCAGCAGCAGCAACAGAAAAATGAGGAGAGCCGGCCATTGTGTTGGTACCCGGAGGGGGAATAGAAATAAAAATGTTCGAAACGAAACCGAATACTGGACTTGTAAGCAGTTAGGCAAGAAACGTGCCACAGGCCAAAGGAAAACCTCGAACCCCGAAATAAGAAAAGCAACGTAAAAAGGAAACTTGTTCTCGTACATGTTTTTCTCGAGTGGTTTGCCATGAGGTTGCGTATACGCAGTGCTGGACTTTGGACAAACATATGTATGTGTATTTGCAACCGGGAAGAGAGTTTAATAATTTCTAATGGTTTAACATTAGACTTCGGGAGGCTTGGAGATAAATCTACTCTATATAGAGGATATACAGAATAGAGAGAGAATAGTTTAGGTTGCATTTTGGCTTGTATTCATTGGAAAATATAATTTTGTCTTTCTATTTTCAATAGTTTACCCCTCAAAGGGTAGAACTATCCCATCCTTTCGCCTTCCTTACTTTTCATGGACACTTTTTCACTATTTCCCCTATTTATCTGCTCTCACCTGCCAAATCCTTTTGCTTAATTGTTTGCTACACTTTTGTAATTGGACTTTTCACTTCGTTGTTGTTGTGTGTTGTGTTTTCTTCGCCCAGTAGTTGTCGATTTTTGCATAACAAATTCATTAATTTTACGGGACAACAAAACGAAGGCAGGAGGAAAAGTTTCTGGTCATGGTCCTGGTCCTGGTCCTGGTCCATCACAGCCAGAAAGCAAGAAACGTGGCACGTAGCAGGAGCAGGAGCAGCAACAGGGGAGTTCCCATTTCATTTCTGTGATTAAATCTCGGACCAAAGTTTTTGCCTTCCCTGCCTGTTACTCTGCTGCTGCCACTCGTCGTTGCCGGTTTTTATTGTGCAAATTATTATTGTTAGTCAATTGAATTAATTTCGCGCACAGCTTCCTTCCGTTTCGCACAATCCTCCTGCTGCCTGCTCCCTGCTGCCTCTGCTGCTACTGCCAGCGAAACGATTTGTTGAATTCAATTAGTTTATTGTGATTTTATTTTGTATGGGCGCAAAAAGTTTTCGTCAGCGTGAAAATGCTCCAAAGAAAAGTTGTGTGTGCGTTAATGGAATTGAGTTCTTATCGATGCCCCGCCACCGCCACCGGCACCCCTTCTCAACCCCTTTCAATTAGGTGTTTTTGTGCGCCTCATAAATAGTTAAACTTTCGAATGATTCCACTTTTTAATGTTTCCTATTTCGTGCTATATTCGTTTTTTCCCCTTTTTTTTATGCTTAAAGTTTGCTCAAATAATTTTCACCATTTGCTTTCGCTGCACGTCGTCCCCTCAACTTTTATTATCGAAATAATCGAGTTTTAATGTCCAGCACACAAAAAAAGGCGAAGCACGAAAGCACCAAAGAAATGGCTCTCGCCGCTCATAAATAAATAAATTTCCCGCACTCAGACACACAGCGAAAAGTATAAAAGAAAACTGCCTTCGAAATGGCATTTAAAATTTGGTTATAATTCTTTTCAACTTTAAGGATTATCAAGATGATTGCCAATAGTAGGCACAACCAACCCAAATTTAATTGTCATAACTTACGGAAGGATGTCGTATTGTGTTTGTGTCCTGCCCCGAGGGTGCAGCACAGGCTTATGAATTATTAAACACGAATTATGGGGGCCAGCATTTGGGCTGCACAAATCCTTAAAGATCCCTATTATCACGTCTTGCTCTTAAAGTTTTCTTTGGCAATGCTTTGGGGGCATGTTTACTTCCATATTTATTTCGTTATGTGTGCCGCTAAAAGTTTATTTTATAACCCGCACACACACCTTTTTCTTTGCCATTTTCTCTCACCTTCATCATCATAAAATTCACGTGCCACACACACAAAGACATGTGGCTGGCTACAGTGAAGCCCCGTGTATCAATGACATGCCAAAAGCCCACAATCCTGCGGCGGCTGGCTTTTAGCAGATTAAAACTTTTCAAAGGGTGAAACGCAGCTCCGAAGAGACTTTACAAAGGGTGCGGTGGCGACACCTTTCACATACGAACCTTGATTGTGTTATTAACTGGCCCAAAATGGATGTTAATTTGCTGGCACAAGACAGTGCGTATCATTGCCGTATAATGGTAAAAGGGTGGGCATTCTTTGAAGAAAATTAAACGAATAGAATCGGTTGACAAGTAAAGACGATTTATTACTCATTCATAACGTTTATTATTAGTATTCCTTGCGCCATCTCTTAACCAATTATTCACATTTAATTCCATCCACATCTACGCTCATTCCGCTCGCCTCCTCGACACCCCTTTACACCACCGTTACGCACTGTACTGCCCAGTGGCTTGATTGCTTGTGGCAGCTCATTTGTTGCCTGTTTGGTTATTTCAATTAAATGTTAATAAAATTGTCTAAGCGAAAAAACTAATTTCAGTGCCAACTCATGTGGATGGAAACCCCGAAAAGAAAGGCAGGCAGGCAGGGGGGGGTTTGGTTTTTCCTTATCTGCGTGGACTCCAAATTGGCCAACTTAAGTGCCGTTACGTTCTAGTTGAACATTTTCTTTTTTGGTTTTGGTTTGGTTTGGTTTGGTTTGGTCTGTGGCCAGAGGGAAAAGTTTATGGGAGCGCTTACATTTCCCCAGCCATTAATTCCACCTTGCTTTTCAATTAGTGTGGCCGTTTGGTTCGTGCTTGTTTCCTCGTACCGGTTTTTGTCTTTTATCGTTTCCGACTTCCTATGCACCCTCCTACGCCCCTCCGCCCCTACTCTTTCTCTCTGTCTCTGGCTGTGTGTCCTGATTTATGCTGTCGTCCTGCAGTTGGGGTCCACTCGCTCAGCGACAGGAGCTAGGAGCCTTGCCAGATGGCTTGAGGTGACTGCAGGTTGCCAGAGCAGCAGCAGAGTAGCGGGACTTATCTCTTTGCATTCAGTGGGTACAGGCAGCTCGCTGCCTCGCCCTGCCTGCTGCTGCTGCCACAACTTCCCACCCATCTTAACTAACTCGTCTTCATTTCTCACTTGGCTGCGTATTTGCCAGGTGTTTCTCCCACTCCCACTCTCTATCTCTTTCTCTTTGTGTGTTGTTGTTGGTGTAGGAGGTGTCTCTGGTTGCCTTCGCAGTATTAGCCATGTTGGCCATGTCCATTGGCCAGAAGGTGTTGTGTTGATATATCGCTACGCAAATAGGGTTGTCAGCTGGCTTGTAAATGTGGCAAATGCCAGCTGCATGTTATTTGTTGTGCTTTGAGGCTGTGTGGCCATAATGAGTTTTATAGAAGTGGAAGGAGTTGCTGTAACTATTCCAGGTATCGGAGTATCATCAGTTATCCCACATATTATCGGTGGGAAGTTATCGAAAGTGTTATCGATAAAATAAAATCGAAGTCTAGCAATATCACAATATAGCTGGGAACAGCAGCAATCAATCGGCAAACTGTTTATCCAAGAAATCATAACCAAGCCAAGCCCGCCCTCTCCGTTCAGCGCCTTGACAACCCTGTCAACCCTTGAGATTGAGAATGAGAGGCTGAACAGGTAGAGTTGCTCCCTGGCTATGCAAATTGCAAATCGCTCGCATTTCAAACGCTTAACCAAACACGCCTCCTACCACCCCCTTCGCCGTCTCTTTTGCTGCGCCGCCCATCCGAGAGACCTTCCGCCCATTGCCAACCTTTTCCTGTACTCGCGCGTGTCTTTTTTCTCTCGCTCCCTCCCTCCCACTCTGTTCCTTCATCTACTGCTTCTTCTATCAGTGTCGCTTTGTTATTTATCCTGCGTGCTTCTTGACGCCTTTGGGGCATGCCACTTAACACACATCGACCAGCGTGGCTGGCACACCCACAGAAGGCTGGCACTGAGGGCTCTGGGGTCTGCTGGGCCATGGGGTTTACGAGCAGCAGGAGGATGGGGAGTCGGAGGAGGTGTTCCCCGTAATCTTTTTCTTGAGCTTTGCGTGCAATGCGTCGCGTTATTTGCTTTTCATTTCTTTTGCCATGCTTTGCTTTTTTCTTGCTTTGCTTTTTGCTTTTTTAATTTATCATGTCTATTTGTTTAGTGTTTGTGCCATGGGCACACCCCACACCCCCATCGCCACCCCACCCATTGAGTGGATTAGGAGGAGGAGTCCTTTTCTGAGTGTCCGCACTGCTCGTTTCCTCTGTGCTCTGTGCCCCGTGTTCATTTGTTATCCTTGTTTGCTTTTTGTTTCTTCCGAAGCTTTTCACTTTTGAATGCGGCGGCATACGCTCTTTTCTCTGCTCTCGTTTTTCTGCTTGGGTTTTCCATTTAGTCGATAGTTTGTTTAAAACAAAAACACAAAAAAAAACCAAGCATAGTTGGGAATTTTTCTAAGCTTTACGGATTTGTTTTCACTGGATTCCCGCGCTGCTTTCCCTTTAACTCTTTTCCACTTTTATTGCCCGCACCCTTTCTATCTGCCACATCCTTGTGGTCAGGTTTTGCAGGGCCCTCCTTGTTGCTGTTGGTTTTGATTAGGTTTCCCACATTAATTGAAAATCATTGAGTGTGGTTTTTCCTGCCAGAGTTTTCACTCTGCCTGCCTCTTCCCAGCACCTCATGAGTGTGTGTGTTTGTTGTCTTTTAATTAATTTATGGCTGAGTTTTGTTAGCGAAAGATGCGGTCAACTCGTGCCAAATTGCAATCATCATCGAAGAGTTTGAGTTTCTTGAATAATTTATAGAAAATTAAATTGGCAAAGCCTCACTCACTGCTTAAAAAGGTTTTTTGCTGGACTTCTTGAGGCTATTTATCTTTTGCCAGCACGGAATTTGTTGTTTTCTAAACACAAGACCACGAGAACAATGCAAACACAAATGATGCTGCCACAGAACCAGAGCTTCTGAGATAGAGCGAGCTCTGGCTGCCACAAAATTAAATCAAATTCCAGAAAAAGGCAAACGAAACGAAGATTCATCAGCAGCAGCAGAGCAGAAGCAGAAGAAGATGAAGAAGAAGGAAGCTTCGTGACAGTGACAGGACATCTTATTTAATTTCCACTCCTGAAGCAGAGCAGAGTAGAGCACAGCAGAGCAGTGGCAAAACCGAGGCATCAACATTAATTTTTGTTAATCTATTTCCAAGATTTCCAAGTTGGTCAACTTTGCAGCTGTTTCTCATGGATGTTTTCTGGGTTTTTGGAGCTCTCTCTCTCTCCTTGGACCGCAAGTAAATATGCTGTCATTAATTTAAAACTTGAGCAAACAAACCCAAAAACTTCTACAACCAGTCAGCAGAGCAGAGCCCCAGATGCTGTCTGTGTGCTGTCGTGCTGCTACTGCTGCTGCTGCTGCTGCTGCTGAGTTATGTTCATTAGCAGATTCAAAAGCACAGGGATATACGACCAGAGAATTTAGTTGGAATTTCTAATGAGCGTGAGACAGGAGACAGGGCCATGAGGCAGTGCATGGCAGAGGCAGAGGCACAGATCTAACCCAAATATGTCAAGACGTTGCAATGCAGGGGGCAATGCTCTGAGAGGGTCAGCAGGTGTACAAGTGGGTCTCCTGCATCTCTCTCTGTCGCTGTCTCTGTCTCTGTCTCTCTCGTGTGTGTTTGCACAGGGAGGGGAAAGTGGGTCTCTTGTGCATGTGCTAAAGTGTTGATACAAGTTACTTTCCACAGGATCCTCTGAATCTCTCTAACACAGTGACACACACTCGAGGAAGCAATGTGTCGTTCCCCTGTCTCTCATAAACCACATCAGACGATGCAGGAGGATACATTGGGGCATGCCTGCCTGACTGCCTGCCTGCCTGCCCCACAGTTCAGACAGCTGAGGCACGTAGCAGACAGCTGAGCATGATGAGTTGACAAAGTGCATCACCCAGTGAGACCCACAAAGACGACCCTCCTGCATCGCTGCACAGTCGAAGAAAAAAATTAGTTACTTATGCAAATGCAGAGTGCACAATTTCAACCCCCCCGTGCCCTGCCCATAGTCATTTCTCGCATCTCTTGTGGGTGGATTTCGGCACTAAGGCATAGGCGATC
This sequence comes from Drosophila obscura, assembly GCF_018151105.1. Lineage (NCBI taxonomy): Eukaryota > Metazoa > Arthropoda > Insecta > Diptera > Drosophilidae > Drosophila > Drosophila obscura. Next base: position 10,459,325 of record NW_024542828.1, read on the forward strand.
CATGACAATTGCGTAATGGGATAATTGTCAAATTACAATTGCAACTTAATTGATTGAAATGTTTGTGCAGCAAATGCAGGTAGCATGATGCCATGATTTCAGTTTGTCTCTCTCTCTAACTCTCTCTCTCTCTCTCTCTCTGTCTCTCTGCGACAAATTTATTGACATGGATATGTTTCTGGTTTTGCTTATTGGTTATTGCATAACCAACAATTGATCTATGAAATGCTTTACATATTTTAAGGACATTTATTTGTCACTAGAAAATGTTAATTTGAATTTAATGGAATTGGAAATGGGAGTAGAACCAAATTTAAAATAATTTCCACTTGGATTCCCCTTCTAAATTTCTCCAAGTGTAAATCTGTTTTTGACTTTTGCCTGTCCATCTTTGTAGTCGTGTAAATTAATCTACATACTCGGCGCATGTTAACTCTCCACATTCATCTCTCTTTCCTTAACTTGTTCTCACTTCCCTTTCTTCCCTTTCTTACTCACTCTGATGCGCCCCTTTTTCCTGCCTCTGATGCTACCCTGTTCCCTGTTCCCTGTCTCTGATGCTCCGCATTTTCCTGCCTCTAATACTCCTTTTTCTCCGCCCCTCTTCTAACTTTCCTTCACACTTTTCCAACTCCATATTCACATGTACATTTTGTTACATGTTCGCGCTTATTTCCCACATGGCATGTATTTATCAGCCATCCTTTTTCATTTGCTCTCCCTCTTGCTGCCACTCTCTATCACTCTCTCTCTGTCTCTTTTGCGCTGTTTCATTTACTTTGTTTTTTTCTTATTTTTAGCTCGAATTTGTTTTGTATAATTTATGCGCATTTTTTATTAAATATTTATGTTTGTGTCGAGCCCTAAGCACTGACAGCCGCAGCAGCACATATGATACCATTCCCCCCTCCTGACATGTCCACCCCCATACTGATGGTCTCTCATTTCCCTTTATGGGGTATTTATGCTCTAAAGCGTGCAAATGTTTTCCCTGCCTTTTGTTTCGGGCGACAAACACATTCTCATGAATAGTTTTGTGTCAAAGGAAAACCACATGGAACACACACACACACACACAAATTTGAAAGTTTTCGGTTGGACATTTTCCGCAGAGCAAATTGTTGGCAGAAGAAAACATTTCTCAAGTTCTGCAGCTCCTTCAGGTATTTCTCGAGGTCCTTTCTTGGCGTTTTCACTTCCTTTGATTTATTTTGCAGTTAATGTTAATTTGTGCAAGGGATTTTCATGGATTTTCCTTTGTCATTCGATTGGATTTCTATTTGTATAAATTGTTGGGTGATTATTTCCATGTAAAATATATTTTGTTTGCCTTTGGGGAGCAGGGAGCAGCTCTTCTGTTAAGGCCATTAGCATAATTCCAGGGAATTATTTGCTGGCTAACAATTTGAGTAGACCAGGGACTAGGGACTAGGGACTAGGGACTATTGACTGTTAGCCAATTTCTGTTGTTGTTGTTGTTTTGTTGCATTTCGGTGTACACTTGCCGCAAAAATTTTACCATATTATGCATACGCCATGGGGTACACAGCACAGCGAGGCTTGTTTTCATTTACATTTACCGGGAAATTGGTTTGCAAATGAAAACAACTCTCGAGCATTATTCTTGTGTGTTTTGCTCCCTCAGTAAATCTTCAATAATTGCACCTCGAAGTGCAATTAAATTGAATACAAAAAAAGAATACAAAAGAAAGTCCCAGTGAGTGATTGATTGATGGATGGATTGATGGCGGCAGCAAAGGAAAAGTGCGGGCCATGACAACAAGTGCCACACAGCAGCAGTAGCAGCAGCAGCAGCAACAAAAACAACAGCAACATCATCCTCAATCGATGAGCAGCAACATGAATGGTTTCCGTATCACGGGTTATCCAGCGGCTGCCACGCCCCCCATGCGATCGACAACAATCTACGCGAAACCGAATGCCCATGAATTGGATTTGCACATTAGCGAGTCACTACTGTATCCAGGAAGCACACAGCAGCAGCAACAGCAGCAACAACAGCAACAGCAGCAGCAACAATTGCTACAGAACTCGCCAGGGCCACCGCCACAGTTGACGAGCATGCTGCCCTGCACGGGACTGCCAGGAGCGGCACAGCCCATTGCCCTAAAGGGTAACAATCCCTTTTTGAACAGTCCTTCGCCCACAGAGAAGGCGCCGCCGGGAGCAGCATTGGGTGCTGCAGCAGCAGCACCTGCAACCTCTGTGACCAGCAACTATGAAATGCCCGAATATGCGGAGCCTTCGAGACTACGCGGACTGAAGCAGCGACCCCACAGCATAGCCGTGGGAAACGGTGGCAACCAATCCTCCTGCAGCTCGTCCTCCTCGGGTTTCGTGGACTACAATGCACAGCAGCAGCAGCGTTTGCTGCAACTGTCGCGACAGCAGCAGCAACTAAGGAATGCTGTGACAGCGGCCACGGCCACAGTGGCATCCAACGGCGTGGACAAGGAATCCCTATACGCAGCCATCTTTCAGCAGTACAGACAGAGTCCCACAAATGGACTGCCGGCGGCGCCACCAGTGCCACTGCATCGGAAGACGGGTACGCAGGGCCAAGGAGCTGCTGGAGTGGCGCCTGTGGTGCCGCGTAGATCGCAGAGCACGCCCAGACCGCCACTGCAGCAGCAGCAGCAACAGCAGCAGCAGGGGACCATGAACGGAACACTGAACGGCAATGGAACACAGAGACCCAGGAGCTTGGATCGTTTCAATGGTGTGGGGGGAGGAGTACAGCCAGAGGCGCCGCCCATACCCCTGCGGCGCTTTCCCAATGGCAATACCAACAACAATGGAACCTTGAGCCGCCAAAAGAGTCCCAAGAAGAGCAGCAGCACGGACAACATGTTGTCCAGCACGCCCATGAGTCCCGCTGCGGGGCAGGTGAATATGATGCGTCATTCGATAAGTTTCCAGGAGCCAGAGAGCAACTCGAAGATGGAGCAGTCGAGACCCCTAAGCTATGCCGCTCCAGCGCCCGATCAGGCATACCTCGAGCACCAGTTGAGGGCGTACTCGGAGCAGCTGCGAACCATCACCGAGAGCGTGCGCAAGTACTCGGAGCAGGCGAAACTGCTCTCGGAACTGAAGCGACAGCAGCAGTTGGCCAAGCAGAGCCAAACGAATCTCAACCTACTGACACCCACATCCTGCGCCAGCATCAGCAGCAATAGCGGGGCTGGGGGTGTTGCTGGGGCGGGCACGAACAGTAATCTGAACAACAACTTTCAACCGAATATGATATCCCCCGAGATTGTGAGCAAATCCCTGGCCTCACTCTCCACGACGCAGGCGAACGAGGCCCAAACGCCATCGAATCAATTGAGGCTGTTCCTGGACAATATTCGCAGCAGCATGCGGCAGGAGTATCAGCAGCATATGCCCGATGATGTGCTCAAGCCCACGTCCACACTGAAACGGAATGTTGCCGCAGAGAATCCCCAGAATCAGAATGCTCCAATCAAAGCAGAGGAAGCCACATCGACACCCACACCCACGCCCACGCCTTCGGATCAATTGCGACAATTTCTGGATGCAATACGCGCCAATAAAATACCTGAAAATGTGGACAAACCGAAGATGAGCAACTCCCAGACCTTGGATTCGTTTATATCGAAGCCATTGCAGATGCCAGATGTGACATCGGGCACGCCCAGTGATCGTGCCAGGAGCAGCGGGACTTCCAGCGGGACAAACGAATGGTTTGCCCACCCGAAGGAGGCCAAAGAGCAGCATACTGCCAGGCGGCACCAATGCCAAATTGGACCAGAGAGAACATTCGCTGGTGACGTCAGAGAGCTTCCATCAGATCTCCGACAATCTGCGACTAATGAGCGAGGATCTGCAGGCATTGAGTCCCAGCAAAGTGGTTGCCAGCTCGGCCAGCAGTGGCAGCCTCAAGACATTGGCTGCCAATGGCGGCAGCTCCTTGACCTCTGAGCTGCGGGTCATAACCAGCTCCCCACTGTACGGCAGCTCGCCCAAGCAGCAGCTCCAGCAAATGGTAATGTCCAAGTCGAATAGTTCACTGGGTTCGGTGACGACGGCATCGAGTGCCACAACGACACCCTCCACGGCGCCCCTGCTGACGGACTTCAATGAGATATTGGACAGTTTTCAGGCCATGGCCGACAAGTACAAATCGAAAGGTTCCTACGATTATTTGCGCAAATGTTCCGAGGCCCTGCGACAGCATTCGTTGCAGTTGAAGTTGCAACAGACACATCAGCAGCAGCAGCACGCAACGTTGCAACAGCAACACCAACACCAGCAGCTGCGGGAGCGGGAGCAGCAATATCAAAATGGTTTCACCAGCGACGACAGCAGTTCGTGCAGCACAACGCCGGGCAGCATCAGGGATGCGGTGCAGAATCTGCTGCTGCAGCCAAGGAACGGATTTCAAATACTCGATGATCGGATGCGATTGTTTATCGATATCATCGATAGCCAGGATCGATTGAGTCAGGTGAGTGGGGTTCCCGTTCTAACTTTTCAATTATTGTCAGCAGCAGGCTTATAATTATTTTATTTTCCATCATTTTATTTAATATGAATTTCAAATTGATTTTCTTAATTAATTCATAAATTCTCTTTTTCAGGTATGTTTAACTTTATTCTGGCTAATCAATGGCTTGAAGTAAAAGCGTAAGTTCAGCTTTTGGCATGATTATATAAATGTTATTGTGATACTTCATACCGCTAATACTGATAGTTTTTGGTATACCTTAAATACATTTTACAACCTCAGCAACCTGAGAGACCTGACCTGCTTCCATGCCTCCTCTACTTTCATCAGCATAAAACACACACACTTTCGAATCCGATAATTTTTATTGCCGTACATTATTCATCATCATCGATGACCCCCGGACGAAGGGCAGTCACCACACCACACCACCACCACACACCGCTTAAGCTTATCTCTGGCTGGCCAAAAGCTGTGTCTCCGCTGGCTCCACAGGGCCAAAAAGCCATCAAATCAGTTAATGATCCAGAAAGTTAAATTGGTGGGAGGTGGGAGGAGTGCCAACACGTTCAGTGCCCATCAATTTCTATAAATTTTCCCACCAACCTAAAATTCTGCTCAAAGCCAATTAATTTTAGTAAACTACAAAGTCATTTTCCTTCGCTACGTAAACTAATCTTTGGCCAAAGTTAAAATTGAAATTTTAATCAACATTTTGAGCCAGCCACAAAGTGTGGATAGAGAGAGGTAGCAGAGCGAGCTAATCAAGTCACGAAAATCCTCAAAATGTACGAGATAATCATCAAGTTCTTCCGCATGGATCCATCCACGTTTCGACGTGTGTCGTCACACCTTAAAATGTGATTAAATCGGATGTGGGGGCCCCTACCAGAAATGCTGACTCTATCTCTCTCGCTCTGTCGCTCTGCTGTTGAAATAACACCTTTTTTGTTTACCCCTCTTGGGTCCTTTGTGTCCCCATGTTCTCAGGCCATGCAACAATATTTCTAATGACAAATGGGAACTAGTTCTAATTGTAGGCTTATCGCTCATTCCGAGTCCTTTGCTGGGTGGGGGGGTCTAATTTAAATTTATGTACCAAACGTACATATGCATGTGTGGAGTCCTTTTTGTGGGGCACTCCTGGGGGACACATGAAATGCTAAAATTGAGTTTATGTGACTGCCTGTTCTGCTGCTTCTGTGCTGTGCCCCGACTAACTTTTCTCCCCTCTCTCTATCTGCTTCTCTGAATTCAAAACAGAGAAAATACTCGTTTTCTGAAATAAATTGAATGCCTACATTCAAGTAGTAAACAGTGCGTTACGAAGCCTTAAGGAACTTCAGGAGTCTTTCAATTAGAATGAAGGAAAGACTAAGGAAATCACAGGAAATATATATTAAGCAGTCCCCTAGACTTTATTTTAGTTACATTAACTACACAATTCTACACTCCCTGCCTAATACTTTCGCCACGCACTGTCCATCGTCTAGCTGGAAATTTCTTAAGCGTATTTGTGATGTAGATTTCAGCCAATTAGTTATGGAAATTGTGGAAATGTCTGCCTGCATAGCTGATGCCCAAAATGATGCCAATTAGCAATTAAAGTGAAACAAAAATTAGCATAAACATTAATAACTAAATCACTTGGAAAATTACTAACTTGAGAAATTCTCTACAGAGAAATATTCACAGAAATAAGGAGAGAGAGAGTTGACAGAATTTAAACAAACAATTTCATGGCCTAAAGGCAACAATCCAGTGGCCAGTTTATTTAGAGAAAACTTCTCTGGCATTTCTACCGAAAAAAGCAAACAGTTGCAAACACACATACAGTGCTGCCAAAAAGTATGCAGCAGTCATAATGCAATTGCAAACAATTACACAGGGATCTAAAGTAATTGCATTTCAAGGCCCCTTCCCTGAACTGTCGCTGTCTCATGCACACACACAACAATTCCACATTTAAACCATTTAACAATTTACATTACAAAGTAATTATTTCAGCCACACTGCCAGCAACAGCAACAGCTACAGCTACAGAGCTTTTTCCTGGGCAATTTTCATGGAAAATCTCCCTCTTTTCGCACAGCCCTGCCCAGCCCAGCCCCTCTTTTGTTTAGCAAATGAAGTGCAAAATCAACGCACTGGCCAGGCCAAATTGTTGGCCATTTGACTATTGACAGTCGTGGGCCCCAAAATGACATTTATTTTAATTAGCTTTACGCACAACTAAAGTCGGTATGGCTGCTGCTGTGGCACGTTGCGTTTTTCACCGAAGGTTTGTCAGAGAATAAATACATGGAACACATGGAACACATTTAAGCAATAGAAATGGATTGGAAATTTTATTTAATTGTAAATGAAAATCCTATCCTCTCCGGACTGTGTCCATTGCAAAATATACCGCAAGTCAAAAACCCTTGGTAGAAAACAGCAGCTTAACAGGACCCACCCGCCACTCTATTGTCCCGTGGAATTCACTTTTGTGCCGCTTGGCAATTAACGAATGCAATTTTGTGGCCTTTTATGTTTATTGTGCGCTTACCCCCGTACCCCCGAACACATTCAGTCACACCTATGCGCAGACACGGGGAAGCAACACGCATGCGAACGGTGTTTGTGGAGGCGTGAAAACCCAAAAAATAACTTTTTAATTACTAGAACGGACATTGCGGTTAATTGCACTGGACAACATGGCTGGCGATAAGCCAATTTACATGAGTTTTCGGATTCGTTTTTGTGTCTGTGTCTGTGTGGATTTCATGGTGCAGCTGATGTGAGAGGAGAGGAAATGGGGGTTTGAGAGAGCTGTCTGTGGATTGGATTTGCGAGGGATTTTTTTAACAATATTACGAAAATAATAAAAATACCAAGAAGCATTGGCATGTGCATTGACAAAAACGTGGGGAAGGGTATAGAAATATATTCCCTTTTCTTTATATATTTCCCTCTTTCTTTGTACAGTTCCGTTTTCTTTCTAAATTTCTCTCTTCAAAATAAACTTCCCTGTGTAGCATAGTGTCTCTTTCTCTCCCTCCCTCTTCTTCTCTCTCTCTCTCTCTGTCTCTCTTTTTTTTTGGACATTTTGATGGAGCAAAACCGCAAAAATCACCAGCAAAGTGCGTGCTTAAAATAATTGCAATTGTCATGCGTTGAAAGTGCGGCTTTCAGGTGTGAGCTCCTGGAGTTCAATGGGAGAGTAGTGCCCCCGAAAGCCCAACCACATTGTCAACAGCCTTTCAATTGGAGGCTCAAAGCTCTTTGCTTTTGTTGTGGGCGGCAGCCAGACGACAGACGAGCCGACTGCTGACCATTTCGCTTATTAATTGCATGTCATAAATCATGATTATGCCACTTGCTGACCAACCGCTGGGCGCTAGTCGCAGTTATTATTATTAATCTTTGTCGCCTCCACACAACCGCCCCCTGGCCTGGCCTGGCCCTGCCTGGCCCCAGGTGGATGCGAGAAGAGAGCTGAGGTGCCTGGTGTTCAGGGACGGGAGTCTGGGGCCATATGTTCGGTACCATGTAAATTGCGATGTTCATTTCGCTCTGCCAGCAGCAGCAGCAGTAGCAGGAGGAGCATGGAACCACTCTCTGGGTCTCTGGTCTATCTTGATTAATTGCAAAAGTTTACCAGAACACAGGACACGAAGGACACAGCAGCCTGCTGCTGGCCAGAGACCCACACACGTCCCCTGGAAATATGTCAGCTGCTTCCTGCCCTTATTTTTTTTGCGGGTCCAACAAAATGTGCCACCAACTGGTGGCAACACGCATCATAACATGCGTTTGGTATGTTGTCGCGTAAATTGGTTTTAATATTTAAAGCACTTCATTACTTGCACACAGAGTAATGTCTCTGGGAAAACCCAAAGGAAAGTCGGTGTGAAATACCGGATAAGAGTGGCAATTTTACATCCGTTTAAGCCCTTGAAAAGTGGCCTCCAGCTGCGGCTTAATCAGCTGAAATTGAATAAAATTATTTGGGCGGGCCACACCAACAGATATATTTGGCATTAAATCAATAAAGTTTTCAATTTACTTACAGCTTTAAATATTCCAGAAAATTAAATTTAAAATTCAGAAATTTGTTCGCTGATGGTGAGGAAATTGTGAAATTAATTTAAAATTTAAATTCAAAGAAAGTGTGGAGAGGTAGAGGCTTGAAAAATGTTATACAAAGCATAAATTCTCTAGAATTTCGAAAAATTCAACCAAAAGTAATGGACCAAAAGTAACCGACCAAAAGTAAAGTATTCTTTGGTTTTCTGGCGAAAATATTTTGTATTGGAATTATTATTCAGTGGAAATGGAAATCTGTTTGAAACATTCTTTGTAAAATATCAATTTTCCCTTCTTAATTCATCTCCACTGAAATAGTTATACAAATTGTGTGTAGAAATAACCGATTTGCTGATAGATTCATTCTTCGAAGTGCATTGCTTTTAGCTCTACAACAAATTGTTACCCAAATTGCTAGCCAAAGAATTTTGAAATCAAAAATCCATCCAAAGATTGTTCCGAGATTAGCTTCAGCGCCAGAACCAGAACCAAAAGAAAGAAAGAAAAAAGTGCCGGGGAAAGGGTTAACAATTTCATTCTCTTTCAAGTATTTGTTGTGTTCAGCGCTCCTCTTTTTTGTTTTTGTGTGTGTGTGTGTGCAAAATGAAAACGAAACGAAAAAAAGTTTTGAGATCCGACAGGCGGGCGAAACGCAGACGAAAATCGTTTCAGGCGCCTCAGCATCAGCATCTCTGACAGGGCGCGTCAGCTGCAATATACACAACACAACAAAGTGCATATGGTATGGGGCTGCACCCAGTCCACTCCATTCCATTCCACCTCTCTCTTTCCACCTCTCATAAAAAAACCTGCAGGCAATCGAAGGCAGATTCTTGTCTTTTCCAATTTTTTTCCGCAGCTGATTTTTGACATATTTTCTCTGGCAGCAACAGCATCACGAGGCAACAGGATCTGGCGCAAGGAGGCAAACAAACTAACAAACTTCGGGGCGTTTTTCAGGTGCAACTGGGTTACGATGGAAATTGCTGGAAGATACCCCAGGTGGTGCGTGGGGGAGGGGTACGGTAGAGTGCTATGCAAATGCTGTTGCAAAATGGATACAACAAAAAAGGAACGAAAAAAAAAACGAGGAAGGAAGGAAAAGAGTGTGCTATGGAAAATCACGAAAAAAATAAAACGAAACTCGTATGCGCAGTAAACGAAAATGCATTCAACGGGCGGGGGGTTCCACTCCCACCATTTGCTTACCACTTTATGGGGCATATGCAACAGCTCAATTTTGTATGGGCATATGGTTCAAATTTTTCTTTATTTTCGCCACTGATTTTTCGCCCTTCACATTTCGTGTGTGTTTGAATGGCAGCTTCATTAATGAGAATATTCAACGGCTGCACAGACAATAGGTGGGTAGGGTCTGCTGCTTTTATTCTGGTGTAATCCTGGAGGCAGGACTCACTCTACTCTGTCCCTGTGGCTGATGAAATCAAATTGGAAGCAATTACTTTAATGTTACCTCTGGAATGCCCTTCCTCCGCACTTCGTGTCTCTCTCTGTCTCTCTCTCTCTCTGCAAAAGTGTGCAAAATGCCGCAACTCGTTTGTGGCTCGTTCACCCATCCCTTTTTTGGGGTTTCTTTTTTTTTTTTTTCATACCACCATTAAATGTGGCAAAAGAATATGTGAATACATCTGAACTGTCTCTAAAGGGTAGAAATATATATGGACCCACAGTCTGGGTCCTGCATATGTTGCATCAATTTTGGTCTTGATTGCAGTTTTTGATTGATTGCAATCGAAGGGAACGAGGGTGGAAGGTGTGAGTGCAGTTTCCAGGGAATTCCTTTGCCGATATATCAGTTAATGATGTTTATGTGTGTGTGTGTGTGCCCAGTGGCGGAGCTGGAATTAAGAAAGGGCTGACTGTGTTCTGCTGAGAATTGTTGATTGCTTTGGTATGCAAACGGGTTGTGTGGCAGGAGAATTTAAAATTTCCTAGGTGTAAAAAACAAGAGGTGACAAAATGCTACGAAATTTAGATGCTGTTCTGATATATTTCGATATTTCACATTTTAGTTGAATTATTCCTGAGCAAAGTAAAACAAATTCCATTACTACTCAAATTCCAATAAATTTATTGACAAACTTTTACCAAAGTCCTGCAAATATTTGCCTTCGTTATAGTATCTGTCTCTCTTTGACTAACATTTCATTCAGTTACAGAGTTTCTATTTTAGTTTTCTGGAATATTTGCATCTCCCCCATCGATGTCAATCTATAGTTTGGAATATTTTCCTTGTTTTCGTTGCACATCTTAGCATCGATTACATTTTGCCAAATTGAATTGTGCAAGCAGCAAAATGCTGCAAAGAAAATGCTGGAAAATGCAAGGCAAAATGGAAAACAGAAAAGGATGTGAAAAAGAAATTTTCTACGAAAGGCACGACACGAGCCACATGTGAAAGGATGCTGGCAGGATGTAGAATGCAAGGGCAGAAGAGGCGGAGAAAAACGAAGAATGTTAGCAAAATTGGGTTGCCTGATGACAAGAGTAGAATATTCGATTGAATGACATGCAAACGAGAGAGAGAGAGAGAGAGAGAAAAGCAAATGGGAAACGGGGAAGCCCAAACGCAATTTGCATCGATGTGCAATTTACGGCCTAAATGTCAATTTCACTTGAACTAAACTTTCACTCGAAAAAAGTATATCCTGGTTTTTTTTTTTTTTTTTGCTGTGGAAGGCGCTTTAAGCCAGTGGGGATGTTGACACTTTAAGGATTATTAGTAGTTGACTTTGCCGAAAGGAGAGCAACACAAACAGATGGCAAAGAATGGGGGGGATAAGCAACTCAAACAGAAAGCGAGGAAAAGAAACAGCCAGACCGAGAGAAAGATATGCAGAGACACAGAGTGAAAGAGAGAGAGGACGAGTGCACTGCATCAAAGTCAAAACAAGTAAGAAATATTTGGACGCGCAAGCAGAAGATGTAGATACTCTTTGGGAGTTATTCTTTTTGTGGGTTGGCATAAAATTTTCAATTTTTGTTGCAAATATATTGAATGTATAACTGTAAAGTTTTGTGTGATATTTTTCTGTGACTGAAGAATAAAACAAAAGTGTTCGCCGAAATGTTCCAAAAGTCTGCTAAATGTCATAATACCCTACTTTAGAGTACACACAAAATGTCACTTAAGCAGGAGACACCAAGACACAAAACAAATGGATGATGGAACTCTCTCATTCGCTGTATCTCTCTCCCTTTCATGCTCTTTATCTCTTTCCCACTCGCTGTTTCTCTGCAAGGGTTTCGCTGTCATAATTCTTGTTTATAGTGCCATTGGGGCGGGCTTATATATCTTCACTCTCTGTTGGCAGTGCCTACTTTCAGGCACTGTAACAGGAGGCCCAAAGGATAATTGCAATCTCGCTAATGCTGGCAAATGTGTTGTGCGGCTTTGTCTCAACAACAAACAACAGACAGCAGACAGCGGACAGCAACCATCGTCACTCAATTACTCTCTGAGCTTTGATGCAGTTTTTCCCCTAACATTCCCGCTTTTTCCCTATTTTGCCTCTTTTGTTTTGTTCCTGTTGGGTATCCTGGCTTATTTTTCGGGATTTATTGTGTTTAATGTGTTGAAAAGTCTCCGTATTTATGGCAACTGGATTTAGGGATCCCTCATCCTCATTCACATTCACAGCGTCCTTGCGGAGGGCGACAGCTGTGCAGGAATAGTTGTCACATAGTTTTTTCCCCATTGTCATTGTCTTTGCCTGCTGCTCGATTGTGTGGAAAATTGAAAAGTGAAACAGGAACAACAAACAACAACAAACAGCAGCAAACGGAAAAGCTTAGCCAGGACTTTTGTTTTCTGTGTGTGTGTGTGTGTTTCCTTTCGATTGTTGTTGCTATTCTTATTGGTTCTGGCAGGTCCCAAGGATTAGGCAGAGCGGAGCGAGCGGTGGGCACCAAAAAACTTTGATTTAGCAGACGGATATTAAAGGTAAACATTTACTTGGCTTCTGGAAAGGGAGTAGCGTTTGTAGTGTGGGCTATTTGTGTGGAGTGCGGGGAATATGGTAACAGGTTGCTAGAATGTGATTTTCATTGAAGAATTTTCTGCGAAAAATTTAAGGTTCTACAAGGTTCTATATCCTTCTCTACCTATTTTTCATACATCATTAATCTTCCACTGGTTCAACCCTTCCCCATATACATTTTCCTTTATCGCTCTTCGAGCACCATTCACCTATCCCTTGAAGTATCCACAATCTTTCCCATCATAAAAAACCCCACTAATAAAGAATTTATATTTAATATATTACATTTTTGCATTTTGGTTTAGGTTTTTGACGATGGAATTCCTCGCTCACTCTACAGATACAATTTATGGGAATTTTTCTGCTGCTTTTCTTTTTTTTTTTGTGTGTTGGCTGCAAACAAAATAAAGTTTTATGACACGAAAAATGTTGCAACTAATATTTTCGACGTTGTACTGGTGGCAGTTTTTCCGCTGCTCCTGCTTCTGCTCCTCCTCCTTTCGCGACTGTAGCCGCTGTTGCTCCTGCTGCTTCTTGCCCGATGCAAACCTCTCATCTCATCCTTTTTGCCCCGACAGAAAGCTAATAGTGTTTGGCCATTTTTCAAAACTGAAAGAGCATCGGGAACAGGAGGAGGAGGTGCGACTAGAGGAGGGCTAGGAGGAGTGAGACGACTAAAAGCAGGATAACATAGCACACACACACTCTCAGAGGACGACGAACGTTGCGCGCGGTCTGTCGTTAACTCAAAGTTTGTTAACAATTTTTATCAGCATGCCGAGCGCAATGACATGACCACATCACACGGACGTTGAGCGCGGACAGGCATGCGGACAGGAATACAGAGACGGTAGACAGGGGACAGGGGACATGGGACTTCCAGGAAGCAGCACTGAGCAGCAGAAGCAGGAGCAACCACAACGACGAGGATGATGACAGGGACGACAACGACGCCGTTAGTGACATGTGACCATACATACTAATAAACCGTTAGTTGCTTTTGCTCGCTCATAGAATTTTTCTCCAATATACTCTTTCCTTTTTATTTCTTTAATGAATTTTATGGGGGAGCCATAATTGAGCCATAGATTTGAGATTCCACGGAATGTTGAGTACTTTTTCCCCCATAACAAGGGGGAGCCGCAAAGGCTTAGAAAAATACCAACTTAGGTGCAGTAAAAAAATGCGATTTTTAGTGCATTTTCATCATATTTTTCCAGTTTTTATTTAAGTTAAAGTCCTTCAAAGTCCTTGTACACAATTTCTCTGCTTTCTCTGCTTTAATCCCCCACTTTTAGATCGAACCCTTTTCCAACTTTCATCACCAAAATTTCGTATCTCAATCAAGCGTATCCCATCGTCGTTTATCGGTTATACGAGATTTTATATTTTTGTCTTTAATTTTTACCCGTTTCGCTTTTTTTTCTGCACATTTTGCCACAGCAGTTTTTCATCGCCACCGAACATGGGTTGATGACAAAGTCCATGATGCGGGTGCGCAAGGGGTTTTCTCTCCTTTCTGCTTCCTTTTTTGCCATGGGTTTTCGTTGGGTTTTGCCTTTGCCTTTGCCTGTTCGGTTCATGTTTCTGCTTTGGCGACCACACATTTCCTTGGCTGCTCCTGCAGCAGCAGCATTAAAGTTGTTGCATTTACGCTTGAGCTACATTTGACAGATACAGATACACCGAAGAAGAGATGCCACTGGAGATGCCACTATAGAGAGCTGGCACAGATACAGATACAGAGCTGCAGGGGAGATACAGAGAGAGTGAAAGATACATCTGCAGAGTGCAGATAGCGGGGGTATGGGGTGGGCAAAAAGAGATAGCAAGAAACGCAGACTTTTAGTGGCCCCATTATGATGAGATGAAGGACCCTTTCAGTGCGAAAAGCTCAGCGCAGAGTTCATTACTTTTATGTGATTATGTGTCACCATGCCACCATGCCACCATGTGTGTGGCATGCCCCACAAGTCCCCAGTCCCGAGTGTGTCTGTCCATGTCTGTAGCTGTGTGGGACCGACATGTCAGTGTGTCATTGGCATTATTATTAGTTTTTCCATAGCCCCTACTCATACGATACGGGAGTATATACTCCTCGTGTCCCACTGCTCACTTTTCCCTATTCTCTGTCTGTGTAGAAACTTGTCCCCAAATTAGTTGCAATTATTTATGGCCTTGGCTTTGGTTTTTTTCTTCTTCTTTTTCGTTTGTTTTTGGTCTGAGGGATGGATTGTTGGTCTGAGGGATAGGTTGTTGGTCTAAGGGATAGATTGTGGTTGTAAAAGGATAGATTGTGGCTCTGACATGACGGCTAATCAGATGAAAGGCGGCATGCGGGTTCGGCTCTTCAAGAATCCCAACTTTCTGGAGAGCCTTAAAGTTTGTAAATGTTGCCAAAAAAAAAAAAAAAAACTACAGCTTCAGCTGACCCGTTTGCCTGGTCTGCGCCTGTACGTACAGCACTGCTACAGCACTTGCCATTCATTATGGCCATCGTATATTACACATACGCGCCGTTGTACACTGAGAAAACATGATTTTTTGCTGTTCACAGAGAGCAGGAGGAAAACATGGCAGCAGAGGAAAATATGGTGTGTGTTGGGGGGGGGAAAACGTTGTGGTGTTTGGATTCGTGTTCCGTTGGCAAGGAAACGAAACTTAAAGCAACCGCAAAATGCAAAATGAGAAAAAAAAAGTCGAAAACAAAAAATGTTTCATCGCTGTTACATTGCCAGAGCAACATGCAACATGGGAAATATGAACGAGACGATGTAAAAAGGTTCTCCCTCGAGAACCTCGAGAGATGTGGAAGTGGGGCCACGATTCGCTTCGCATACGATTCGTAGTCGGTTTAGTTAACTGTCTGCGGGCTTGTGCTAACAAGACTCGTCAGTGATTTGAGTGTCTCGACTGGTTGCTGGAATCTCTGCCGCTGCTGCTGCTGCTGCTGCTGCTGCTGTCTCCTGCCCACTCCCTCCTGCTGCTGCATATGAGTTTGTTATTTCTCTCGCAAAACGAGTTTGAAATTAGCATAGTTAGGGCCAAAAGAGAGTTCAGTTCTCGTTTCTGATTGCCACAGCACAACACTTGGTAATGATGTGCCACAAAACATGAGGCAGGCAGGGCTTGGCTTAAAAAAAAAAAATAGAAATTGAAAATGAAAATGGAAATGGAAATCTTTGGCTAAATTTACACTGAAATATGGCTTCTCGTGGCACTCCTTTGACGTGTTCTGTCTGTAACTGGCTCTCCTTCTGGGCTGTTCCGTCTGTGCCTCTCATTTTGCTAGTCTATGAATATTAATAGCTACGAATATAGGTCAAAAGTGAGCGGTGCTTAGCCATCTTTAAAGAGAATCCCAATTAGAATTGGCATTTAATTGGTTTTAATACATTTTTGCGAAATCTTTGGCATACTTTTTTGGGTGTAAGGATAAGGCTAGTCTAGTTCCTAGACATCAGGAAAAACTCTGGCACTCAGTTGCTACATTTTTTATTATCCTTTTTTTTCAAGAATAATTTACCCCAAAAAATATTTCCAGATTAATGGAACATTTATCGCTTGACTTTCAAATGCTTTGCACTTTGCGGGAACTCAAAATTCGTCGCACTTTTTGGTGGCCTACATTCGTCACTCCAACATCCGCCATCAGAAATGTGTGCCACATTTTCGGTGGGGGCCCACTTCTTGTGCTCTATTGCTGCCACATTTTCGGTGTTGGTGGTGGTGGTGGTGGTGGTGGTGGGGCAGCAGTTCTTGAGGAGGCTCTTGCTCTAGCACTGGCACTGGCACTGGCATTTCTTCGGTTTTTGGCCCAAAAATCATTAGCAGGCGACCAGATATTCAGGTCAGCCGCTTAATGTGCCGCATAAGTGCCTATAAGTATGCAATGCACTTTCACTCACCCTCAAACACACACACACGCCCCACATTCATTCACACAGATACGGGGATATACTGTCGTGTGTACAGGTGGTGGTGTACAGGTATAGGCCACGCACAGATTGCGGCAACAAAACAAAAGGCCCCCCCCCACTCCACCCGCCGTGTACAACACCGTACTTTGGCTCCATTAAAGCCGCACGCACGAAGAGGCCACGGCCTGCCCGTGGGGCAAGAGGCAACATCACAAAAGTGTGATGTCAGTAGAGCTACCTGCTTACCTGCCTCCCACACCCCCTGCAATAACCCGCATAGAAGTACTCCCCCAACCTCCCCAACCACTGGGCTGGACGGGCAGCTTGCGGTATTTATTTAGCCTATAAAGCTTCAGTGGGTTACTGCCGTCTCGCACAGCATCAAAGCGTTCAACCAGAAGAGCGAGAGAGAGAAACAAGCAACAAGGCTGTGAAGGAACTGTAGGACTGTAACGACTAGACAAGGTACCCTGTACAAAGGGAACTCTAGAGCTCCAGCAGATAAAAGAGAAAGGCAAATATAAACTTTCATTCCTTCAGAGCTGCCTTAATTGATCCCGCAGCACGTTGCATACCTTCCCCCAAACCCAATACACCCCTCGCAGCAATTTTCGTACCGTTTATAAAAAGGTAAAACTCGGGGAAAAAACGCTGCTGGAAAATGAGTGGGGAAAGTGGAAAGTCGAGCGGAAAGTGACACACAAAACCATGGCATAGCGGCAGCCTATCCCTCTGTACTGGAACTGGTACTCGTATGACAGTCCTGGCATCTGGCAACCCAGCTCCTCCCGGCTTGGACCCGGCTCGGCTCTCTGTTGACCTAAAAATCTCATTTGGCTGCCTGCCTGCATGCTCATTTCTGGCTGGCGCTCACTTTTGTTACTTTTTGTGACTTTACTTTTGTCGCACCTCGTCTTTCTCGTGTTTTCGTGGGCGGCTGTTGGGCTTTGTTTACCGGAAAACGCCCCGGGATAACTGCGGGAAAAATTCTTTGAAATATGGAAAAAAAAATTGCCAAGGGAAGTGTGTGTGCGCAAAGGAAATGAAATTCGAGAGCCGCCGCACCGCAACATGACCTAGAAGAAGTCGCATGTCCACGCCATACGGTTGGTGGTGGCACATGCCCCATCGACCCCATGACCCACCGGCTGCTCCTCAGTTAATTTCCTGAACATGACGAGCAACTTTTTTCCTTTTCTTTATTTTTCTTTTTCACTGTTTTCCCTGTTTGCCCTGCTTTTTGTTATTTGTTGGTCCAACATTTTCAATTGAAAATCAACGACCTACAACTTTTTCGCACAAACTTCAATTTAATCAAAAGGAAATCACAAGGAACAATTTCCCCCTCACACGTTACTGACCACAGACTTTGGTATTTAAATGTTTAATGGTCATGTTTTATGATGCAATACATATTTAATATATATTTATTTTCCCTATTTTTTCATTGCAGGTAAGCGTTCGATGGCAAAATCAAAGAAAATGTGGGTATTGCTGTAAGTAAAAGGAGTCTAAAGGTCAGTGAACTACTTCTTGTGGCCAAAAGATTTTGTAGGAAATTGTGATGGATTTAAAGGGTGGTAATATTGTTTGGGATACGATAAATGTGGGAAAAAGAGAAAGAAATCATAAAATATATTATGATTATTATAATTAAATACCTAAAGATACTTCCAAGTCAGTCTTGAGACCTCCTTAGCTATAACCTTTAATATAAGCACTTCCCTGAATATTTTCCACATAGATTTCTACTTTAAAATCCTATCCAACGCTTGGCATATTTCTCTTTTGATAACTACCATTTTTCTTTATTTTCTACAAGCTTAAAAAAAAATGGTATTTTCAATCCCACTGCTGAGACTGCCACGAATTGTCATTCACTAATTGAATTCAAATCGGATTTAATGTCATTCTGTGAAGAACAAAAATAAAATGGCACAGATTTCATACAACATCAGGTCGCTACGGTCTTTCTTTTGTCTCTAATTCTCGCTGTCTCTGTGGAGATGTCAATCTAATAAAGTGCAAGTGAAAACCCACAGCCGTGGGACAGCGGAGAGAGGCGGGGGGCATTTCTCCATGGTTCTCTCAGTTTCGCTTAATAATTCAATGTTGCCCCAAAAAGACATTTTGGTATCCCTCAATTTTATTCTTCTTGCCTAATTTTTGTTGCTGCAAAAATGTGTCAGTCACATGGAAATCTAAATAAGCGAAACACTGCAAAAGAAAGAAAAAAAAAAAATACGAGAAAAATTGTGTTAGAGCCCGCGACAAAATGATAGATGGGCTGAGGGGACAAAGACAGAAATTAGCGTGGGCCTTAAAAAAGCTTCAAAAGCAATCAAAGTGACAACTTAAGTAGGCTTCCCAGCAGCCAGCGAGCCCAGCGAGTGAAAAAAAGGAGAACCAAAAAAGAAAACGTAAAATTGAAAATGAAAATAAAATGATTGTAGAATTGGGGGAGGATGAAGGAAAAAGACTTTTCCCTTGGTTAGACTTTACATTGGTTGGACGTTTCACGTAGAGTTTCCTTCTTGGGTCCTTGGGGTTACCAGACCCAGACACATTTTCCTTTGGCAGAATGTGGGCTCAATTAGGGCTTAATTGTTTGTTTTCTCACTTGGCTGACTGACTGACTGGCGTCTGACTTGCGAACGGCGAATGGCTAGCGAAAGATCTGCTAATTGAACCATCAAAAGTTTCCTGCTGTGAAGTGTGAAAGGGCAAAAGATGTAATTCAATTTAGTTTTACTTTTTGTTTTGTTTTCAAAGCAGTTCGAGGTCAAATGATTATGAGGCAGCAGCGGCAGGGGTTTCGCTCTCCCAAAATGGTGCATAAAATGTGTAAAATTTACAGCAGCAAAGGGGGCAGGGGCAGGGCAGGGCACAAAACAGATTTTGTTGTGGATTTTATTTGAGGGTCTCGTCTGGTGTTGCCTTTGCCCATTTAACTTAATCAAGATTTTAATATTTAAAGAATTTCCCAAGCCAAGAACCCACAGGCCACAAATTTGTACCATTCGTATCTTTTCTTGGTATGTGGCCTTCAGTTTGGAAATTTTCTTATTCGCAGATCTCTCACTCCGAATCTTTCCCTACACGCTTACGCCTTTCCTCACTCTCACTCCTTTGCTTTCACTCCTTATCATGTTGTTAGCCCCTTTCTCTACACTCTATATCGTATATTTTCTTAGTGCCCCTCCTCCCTGCTGATGCCACCCGCATATGTATTGTTTGCTGTCAGCCAAAAGGGTTTTGCTCTTCCTTCCTTGCTTGCCCAAACTATTCCTTAAAGGACAAGCAACATTATCTCTCTTACATGAGATGCTTGCCACACTTCAATTGCTTGTAAATGCCACACAATAGATACTATCCCCCCGCTGCTGCCGCTTCTGTTGGAGCAAAAGTTTTCCTTGTACTTTTCCCCTCTTTTTGTTGCGGCTTCTGGGGCTGTCGACTTGATTTTAGTTTTATGTGTTGCACATTTATTCATTTCGACAGGTTTTTTGGGCGAAAATATTCCTTCGATTTTTCCATCCTTTCTGTGGCATTTTCTGTCTGTGTGAAAATCAATAAACAAAATGACAGCCAAATCCCCTAAAAGGTTGTACAACACAAAAATCCTCTAAATATTTAAATAAAGGTCAGTGGAAGTTCTCCAACTATCCAAATGGGGTCAAAGATTATAGATTAAAGGTGGTAGATGATGGATACCAAAGAGCATTCAAAGTATTTATTTGTGGAAATTAGTTGCAAGGGATTTTTGGGTTTTATATTTCATAAAAAATATATATATGTTAAGTGGGTTTACCATACAGCTGCGAAAGCTAAGAAAGTGTAGGTTATAGATGGGCATTTGTTAAGGATTAAGAACTCTAGAAATGTGATTTATTTATTTTTTAGTGCCTTAAATTTCTTTAGCTCCATGGAGTACAGATAACATAGGAAAACTCCAGTCTGAAATGATTTCCATACAGTTAAATCCTTTTTTCCATGCTTAAGGATAGAAAACTTTATCTATCAACCAGAAGAATTTTCAGTCTCCTTTTATAACCGCTCCAAATGCCTGGGCACATAATTCAGTGCCATGCAAGTGCTACTAAATCATATTTAAAACAGATGAAATAGAGCAAAGAAGCGCACAGAACATATACTCGTAAATTATATGGCAAAGGGATGGAGAAAAGGAGCAGCCCAGACAAGAGACAATTGAGTTTCCATCTCTGGAGGAGCCCAAAAGGAACAGTCGGAATCCTGAATCCTGGATTCCTGTCTGCTGCCAACAAATGACAAATTACCCAAAGCACAAAAATAAAGGCAGTGGAGACAATGCCACACGCAAGACGACAGACAGACAGACAGACACGAAAGACAGAAAGTATCTACCAGATACAAACATGTGTTAACAGGGACAATAACAAGTTATGAGGGAGTAGCTTTTGCACACCCTCCCCTTTTTCTGGGGTGGTGGTGTGGTGTGGCGTGGTGGAAATTTATTTCCACAAAACTATTGTGCAAATAATGAAGCGCCCAAAGCGCTTGAATCTCAAGTGGAAGCAAGTAAAACTTATAAGCATAATTCTCTAGCGAGAGAGGGAGAGAAAAGAAAGTGGTGGAGTGGGCGGAGCACACACACACACACATTGAGTGCCAAAAGTATTTGCCAACTAGATTTTTGACTTAACATTTACGATGCGTTGCGCACGCTACACACTACTGCTGGCTAGAGTGTCCCGTGTCCCGTGCCCCGTGCCCCATGCCTCCTGCTTCTGAGGCATGCCTCATTCTGATCCTCTTTGCGTGGCACACAGCAAACTTTTTTTTGTGCCAGAGACAGGATTTAGCTCTGTGGCAAATCCCCGCGACCTTTTTGCTCGTCCTTTCCATCTCTCTCTCCCTTTTCTAACCGCATCCCATTAAGCGTTTGAGCAGCTTCTTGGCGGGCGACTTCATATGGCAGCAGCAGAAGCAGCAGCAGCAGAAGAGCTTAACTTTGATTTCAGTGCTGCCTCGCCTTCTGCCTACTCTTTTGCCTCGTCTTTTGCCTCGTCTTTTTCTGTTTGAGTGAGTAGGCCACTTAAATACGCGTTAGAGCGGTGACACGATGCGATGCTAGAGGCTAGAAGCTGTCAGGCCTTGGCCTTTAGAGGAAGGCATGGGGTGGTCCCTAAGGACCTACTACCTCTAAGTTGGCTAAGTTATGGACACCTTCGGGGTAAAGTTTTTGCATAAGTACATTGGCAATGAAAGAGAGTTCTGGACAAGGGGATTAATCGTGTGAATTCTTCTTTGAAGGAGTTTCTGTTCATCCTTCAAAAACTTCTCCAGAAAGTTCTCTGTAGCACAGAATAATTCCCAGAAAATCCTACAGTCAGCGCTCCAGGATTGTATCTTTTCTTAGTCTTTGCTGTCACCTTAAATGATTCCCAGGCTGTAGATCTTCATCTTCCTCGGGGGAGGAGACCAATGACAAACCTTCCTTCCGTTTGCAACAAATCAAAGTTTCAATTCTCCTGTTAAATCATTAACAAACTTTAAACTTAGAGTTTAAACTTTGTGCTACAGCAAAATCCAAGCAGCAAATGAGCAAAGTTTCCAACCACAAAGCTGAGGATAGTTTCTGTTGACTCCAAATGGTAATTGTCCTGTCTCTGGATGGTAATTATGATGATGAGAAATGAGGATGGCAGACAGCGGCAAGGGCTGTGGCAATGTAAATGATTAGACTTCAAATACGAGTACTACCTGCGGTTCGCCTTATTCTCAAATAAGCAACAAAGTTTTGCGCCTCAGAGTAGGGGGAACAACTTATCAGCCAAGAAGAGCAACAGAAAGTCTTATTAGCCAAGAGAGAGAACCCAAAAAAAGAGGCGCAGAGGGAGCACTTGTCCGATGGAGAGTGAAAGATAGAGTGGAAGCAAAAAGAAGCCTTCCTCCCTAGATAGAGTGAGAGAGGGGGTTTGTCCCCCCTGCTCTGCTGTTGACAAACTGCGCCTCTCGCTCCCTGGAGCGCGAAAAAACCAACTGAAAGTTTTACTCTTCGAATTTGTGTGTGTTCTTGCCGCAGAAAAAGACTTGAAGCGGCACCACTTAGGCCCACGCCGCCGAAACAACTTTATCGCTTAGGAAAGTAGGGCCACCCCGGACCCGGGCACCCCTTCCACAAAATTTA
Source organism: Drosophila obscura (assembly GCF_018151105.1). NCBI lineage: Eukaryota > Metazoa > Arthropoda > Insecta > Diptera > Drosophilidae > Drosophila > Drosophila obscura. The sequence continues at coordinate 10,481,975 of NW_024542828.1, forward strand.
GACAGCCCCACCCCTCACGAAGAAAAGTAGGTTCCCCCATTAAATCAAAGGGAGAAAAGCAGCAGCACTTGCTGTAATTTGTTTATTGTTTTTTTTATTAACATAATTGATTGCCAGATTTGTTTGGTAGAAAGAGAGAGAGGTGGAGAGGTAGAGAGCGCGGAAAAGTTCTTATTAAAGAAAGTTGTGCAGCAGCGGCAGCTGTGCCTTTTTTTGCTGTTGCGAATATCAGTGGGGAAAAATCAGCAGCACGCCACTTACACTTCCTGGATGCCGGAATTAAGTTAGCTCTGTGTTTATCCTTTATCCTTGAGTGAGTTTTTGCCTTGCCACTTGCTCACGCCCTTTTCTCCCTTTTTCACTTGATTGATGACGCTCATTTGTGTTACGTGTGTTTTTCCCTGCTCTTCCTCCGCCAGGTGCTGGAAAATATATCTCGTATATATATATATATTTTTGCTTAATTTTAAATCAGTTTGCAATTTGCTGGGTGGAAAGTTCCCCCCGAGCAGGATACGGATATGGCTGCGGGTCCTGCGGTTGTATATGGTTTATTGCTGTTGTGCGTGTTGCATACTTTTTGGCGCCTGTCCCCTCGGCAAGAAGACTTTTCGTTATTTAGTCGTTAGTCCTCACTCCCTCCCTTCTGTTTGTTGTTCTTTATAATGTTTAAGCACACTCACGGGTAAAGTTAACTGCAAGTTAACCAACTTTATTAATGTTTGTGTGTGGCCCTGTTTTTTATGGACTTCTGTCGGCTGGAAGGCGGAGCCTGGCTTTGTCCTCGTTATTGTGGTTCCTGTTTATTGTTAACTTTTCCACCAGGAGACCAGGGAGACTTTGTGTGTGTGTGTGTGGTGGAAAAACTTTTCTGTGGCTGAGCCTCGGATTTTGTCATTGATTTATTTTTATTATTATATTTTCGAAGATTGTTTAAGGTCTCTCTGATGATATATTTGAGATTGTTTTTCTGTCATTCTTTACTCATTTACTCATTTAAATTTCTACGAGTTTTCTTAGTTTTTCTATTTTCTAATTCCTAGAGTGCAACAAATGGTGGCATGCTTGGGTAAATATTTTCCAAGCCATTTCCCTGGCACTCAACCAGTCTCACGCACACACTTCACATACTACACACACACACACACACACACATACACTCTCTGTCTCTAGGGGCACTCTTGTGTGGCACTCTCTTGACACCAAATGCCTTCTTGCCACAATAACATATATTTTCAATTTTTTGCCCCACCCCCCTCACTTTTTACTCTTTATTTCATTTGCCATTTGTTATACCCTGGAAAGGGGTATTCAGGTTTCATCTAGACTTTTGCTGCACAGAGCGGGGAAGAATGATAATTTTTATAAGAATACCAAAGAAATTTCATAAGCAGAGATATCTTCCAAGTTTCAACCACATCGGATAATGTTTTAATCTAAAAGCTACGATTTTTAAATTTATTATATATTTTTTGTTACCAAAGATACTCCTCTCTTCCTACCAAATATTCAACCAAATCCTATCACTATATCCCTGAGAATCTATAGATCTTTAAGTGCATTTCTTTCTTCCATCGCAGCCAGTCTTTTTCCTTCCTTGTTTTCCCATAAAGTTGACGCTTTCTGCATCCTGTTTTTTTTTTTTTTGCTTCAACGCCATTAAGTATAGCAACAAATGCAATGCCAGCGAGTGCTGTGGAAATTGCTGGGTGGGTTGGAAAAGCATGGAAAACTGTGGCTGGGAGCAGCACAACTCTGTTGTTCTAGACCCAGACCCCATCTCGTACATTAGAAGTGTTTGCCCGCCATCATAACGCATTAAAAATTTCGCATCTTTTTTTTGTATTTTTACCAGCTCATTTTTTCCTGCATTTTCTTTTAGCCTGAGAGTTTTTCACGCAGACTTTCTCTCTCTCTCTCTCTTTCGCTCTGTCTCTGTGTGGCCCGTCTCCCATTATTTACTCGGTTTCATTATGCACTCATTTCATTAAAAGTTAAGTCGCTCTTCGGGGCCCCAGCAGCACTAGCACCAGCTAGCACCAGCCCCAGCAGCAGCAGCAACAACGACAATTTATTTCAATAAATTTAATTACCTCTCAGCGGAAGAGCCCGGAAAACAGGGACTATTTTTTTGTGGGGAAACTTAATTTTATTTCTATTTTTTGGGGTAGCAGAAAAGTAGGGACTGAAGGACTTCCTGAAGCAAAATGAAGCCCTTTCCCTGTAGCAAAATTGTTGAAAATATTTTTTTTTTGGTTTGCACACACACACACACACACATTTGTATGCCAGGGAGCCACAGACAGGGTTGGGGAATTGGGGATTGGTCAAGTGTTGTAAAACTTTCATTACCTATTTGTATTACATAATTGCACTCACGTGTGTTTGGCACATTCCCCGCTCCCCTGCTCCCCCTGCGCATGCTGCTGCGTTGTGGCATGCCCCACGAATTTATACAGAATTTTGTTGGCACGAACAAGTTTTCACCTGGATGGAAAAAAGTTTCATCTACTGTGCGTTGATAATTTGTTAAAAGTTTTTCCCCACTCTCTTTTTCCTGCACGTATTCGTATTCGTATTCGTGTGTGTGTTTCCTCTCATTCTGTGGGGTTCATTGAGGTCGTTTGTGCGGATATTCAGGATGGAGTTTTCCTTCCATAATTGGTCGCAAAATGTAGCTTAAAATTTAAATTGGATAACTGTGTGATTGAATTAGTTGCAAGGTGAATTCGCATGAATTGTGATACAACAGAAATTAAGCAAACGATAGTTAAAATGTCATTTCTGACCCCATCTCTAAACGTCAAATAAAAAGTCAATTGTCTTTTTTTCTGATTTTAGTTAAGTGTATTTATAATATGTGTAGATTGTCGCGCAAACAAGGAAAGTGTGGCATAAAATTGAATTGATTTTTAGTTCGTGTAGTTTTAAAAATTAGATTTAACAGCTGCTGCTGGTCTCAGCTGAGTACAAAATTACGTTAATGTTTGTGTTCAGACTCAGAAATGTGTGGAAAGAATAGGAATAGGAATCCCCTACCTACTGACAGCCTAAATTTCCAGCTTTCGGTGCAGCAGGCTTCCATGTTGCGGCTCCACCAACACTCTTTGGCGGTGCCTTTGTAGCCAGGGGACGTTGCACGACCTTGTAGTTGCTGGGATTGCCGACGAAGGTTGCTTTGGGGGAGCAGCACCACGCTTCGGTGGTGCCTGCGCGATCCGCGAACGCGACTTCTCCTTCAGGACGGCCGTTGGACCCAGCTTGCAGTGACGCCATGGGGGCAGCATCAACCGGGAGCAGGGTCCGGTGTTGGTGGCCATGGGCATGTCGGGCTTCTGGCTCGCAATGATATCGTACTTTTCTTCGATGCTCAGTAGTTCCCTTTTATTCGCCTGCATCTGTTGCACCTTTTTCCAGTCCGCGAGTGTAATGTCGTTGCGCTGCTCATCGTTGGCGTATTTCAGAGCTTGCATCATCTTGCGCTTGGCTGCGCCTGTATGTCCATTATGGGATGTAGCACTTGGTGGGACTTCTTTGGCAGATTCACTTACCGTAGATGGAGTTCAGGAGCTTTTCTCGTGCTTGCGGCTCCACAGTGAGACCCGAAACTACTGACTGAACAATTGCATCGTCCAGAAAGTCCGCATCATTTTCCCAGTCAACTTTTAGAATATTTTCTGGATTTTTTTTTGCGGAGGAATTCATTTTTTCGACTAGTCTCTGTATGCCTTGTAATTTTGTACTGATTTCTGATGACCGATTTCAGCTGCCAAGCTGCAAGTGACTTGCACGAAAATCTAGAGCTGGGACCAGCAGTTATCGGGGTTGCCCAGCATTTCGATCTATGGTTTGTCAGGGCAACCCTATTCAGGCCTGGTCATCGTTCATTTCTTACACTTTTATTCCTGCATTGATGATGCACTAAAAAACTCGTTTCGTATATTTAAATTAAAAATTCAATCATGCTCTGGAAATTACCTTTCAAATGCAGGGCCACGCCCTCTGGCCACTGCATTTTGTTTTTGTCATTTAAATGTGTCATAATAATATTTCCATGCCCCCTGTTGGTTTTCAGTGGGCAATACCATATTCATGGCACATTAAATTCGCGTTAATTTGTTTTCGCGTATTATTGGAAACACAAACACACACACACATGTGCAGTTTATATCCTGTGGAGCATTGGGATTTGCATATGCTGGATATAATTTATTAATTCCCCGCATGAAATTACAATTTTGCGCACAATTAATTTGAAATTCGTTTTGCATCCCACTTTTTTTCCTCTCTTTTTTGCAATGCTTTTTTTTGCCGCTTTTTACCCTTAAATGTGGGAGTTTTCTACTCTCTTTTTTTTGCGACTCAAATGTGTTAGTCCTTTCTCTCTTTTTTTCGCCTCCAACATTTCCTGCAAATGAAAGTTCGGAGCGGAGAGCAGAGTGGAACATGTGTATAATTCGCTTTTACAAATTCTATTTTCATGTGTGTTTTTCCTGTTTTTTTTTTGGTTTGTTTGTCTGGTTTTGTTTTTAGTTTCCGTTCTAAAATTTCCGCATATTTTTTTCGCATTCTTTTCTTTGTTTTAATCCGAAAGCTGCTGCTGCTGGGCTGCTGCGCTTTTGCATAACTAATTAAAGTTTTTGTTGTTGGCGCCATTGCTCAGAAAGAAAGAAAAAAGACAAAGAGCCAGAAATTATTATGACATGGAAAAGGCGTTAGAGAACCCTTCTCCCACTGCCACGCCGCTACCACTGTCAGAGAGAGAGTGAGAGAAAGGAGGCAGAAAGATGGACAGGACTGACATTAATTAGAAGCGAAGCTACAGCTGTCGGGGTTTATATATATACATATATATATCTGTCGGGTAGAGCTGCAGAGAGTTGCAGAAACATGGAACATCTGTGGAAATTAATGGGATCTTTGTATATATTTGGGAAAGTACTTTAACGCAAGGGATCTCTCCAGAAGCTAGAACCAACAAATGGAAATTCTTTTATTGTGCTTGACTCTGATTTTGTATCAGCTGCGCTTTTAGCCAGCTCTTGGCTCTTGGCTCTTGGCCTCTGGCCAATAAAATGCTCCTTCTGCTGTTGCTATTTTCTTTACTTTCTCATCCTTCAATTCGTTGTGCAACCAAATCACATCTCAATAAACCAACTTCCGTTTAGAGACTGCCCCTTTTCCCTTTGCCGAGCTGCATTGTTATTGGTTCTGCATCGAGTGGCTCTCTCCCTCTACTCTTCCTTTCCTTTTCCACTCATGCACTTTGGTTCATTACATCGTTTTCATTTAGCCAATTTGCTCACTTGACCAAAAGTTGATTTTTTATTACGAGTATTTGCTGGAAAGGCAGAGGAAGCGGGAGGATGGAATGGAATTGGAATGGCATGTCATGGCAGCAGCTCGTCACGAAAATTGAAATGTTTTCGGATTTTGCTTTGTTTTGTTGTAGTTGTTTTTTCGTTTCCATTTTTTTTTTGGCTCAATGCCCAGGGTACTCGAGAGAGTGTCCCTAAATGACTCAATGACCGAATGACTGACTGAATGGACTGCTGCGTCTCTATGACTAGTTGCATTTTGGTTCCTTGCTTCGCTCCCCGAGGGTAATGTGTCCAGCTATATTTCTGCTCCTTGTCTCCCAGATCCCTTTGGCTCCTCTGTGTCCCCTGTTGTTTCCCCTGTTACCCCTGTGTCTCTCGGGGGTCGTGTGTCCTGGCAGCAGCTTTCAATATCTGTTATTGTGCTGCCTTTGACTTGCTTTTGGGGGATCTTCGTCGCCATTTTCTAACTCCTGCCATCCGTTTGCATGCCACTTAATGTGGCATTTGATGTTGCCGCTACGTGACTCGACCATCGGAAATCTCTTCATCGGAGCATGCCACAGAAGGTGCTCCAGTAGCTGGTTTTACTCCTGATTTTTTGCTTTCTCCCCATTGTCTGTCTCCAAAGTCTGTAATTTTGAGGAAATGCAAGCATAAAGGAGCCTCAGGAGCTGTTTATTATCCTCGAATGACTTTCTTTGTAGATAGAACTTTGACTTAAAATCTATTGATATTCTTGATAGATGTGTATCAAAATCGTATCCAATATTTACCTAGTAAATAGAATCGCAAAAATATAATTTCATTAAATACAAAACCCCCCTTTGGTTTAAGATTTAAGTAGGGAACTTTTCACACCTTTTGAATTGCTTTTTTTGGTGCCTTTTGGCAGTTGCTTTCTGCCCCAAAATGTCCCCAAAAGTCAACTCGTGTTTTACGCACTGCATTCAGACACACCAAAAAAACAGCACAGACAGCACAAGTTTAATTTGTTTATTAAAACTTAAACGAGTTTTGTGTGCTCAGCGGCTTAAGGGGCTGAGGCTCCTGGAAAGGGACTACTCGTCGCCTGGCAAAGAGCTCATCATCACCCAGGCAACAGGCACCAGCCACCAGCAACCAGCCACCAGACGACGAGAACGATGACGACGACGACACTTTTTAAACTACTTAAACTTTGCCGTGTACTGGGGCCTGTGATTCCTCTCTACTACAGTCCTCTCCATAGACCTCCGTCTGTCTGTCTGTGTTTTGACCTATGTAAACGGAAACTCATATACGATGTCTACAGGGATGCCCATATGCAGTCCTTCTGCTGGGATGTGTATGTGTGTATTTCTGGCTCAGCATTTAAACAGTTTTGTGGGGTTGTCTTTTTTGTGTTGCACGTAAACATCAACTTCAAACTTTATACACGATGACGAGCGTTGAAAGCTGTCTCTCTCTTTCTCTCCGTCTACTTTTGGGGACTTTTCAAATTAGTCGTAATAAATAATTAAGGATATCGCATGCATATTTACAGAGTACCACCGCAAAAGCGGGGGGTAGTGGGATTGGGGGGATTGCAGTTGATATTTGTCTGGGGTTTCTTGAGCTCTGTTTTCTCTCTGGCAGAAAGTTTATGCGGTTGCATAAATGCTGTTGATGCTGTTGCAGTTGCTGCTGCTCTACGCTCAGGAAAAGTTTTCCTACGAGTACATAGATTATGAAAAGGCTGTAATTTGAGATAAATTGGAGTGTTCAGGAAAGTTATTTTTGAGGAAGAACCTAATTTTTGGAAGCAGAAAGTACCAATGAAATTATACCCCTAAATGGAGGGGCGAGGCAGTTTCCTAGAGCTTCCACTACCACTGTCATTATTTAACAGAACATCGTTCCATGATAGCTGAGATTTTTACTGTTATTGTTGCAGAGATTATCATGAAAATAATTATATTTATTTTACATTTTAACTCTACACAAACACAGAACAAATAGCCCATCATTTGGAGTACATTTATATTCCGCAAACATTTCTTTGTGCCCAATGAATTTCCCCCCTACAACCATTTTGCTGACACAATTTTTGCGTGCAAGTAATTTACATTTATTTGCATATATGCTCGGTTATCCTTGGCCAAATCACACTGCTCTGTGCCGAAAGATATTTCAATATTTGTTTGTCTTGCTGTGGGGTCACAATTGAATTTCACTTTATGCCCTGTGCACATTTTTAAGTGCCTTTTCTTGCTGAGACTTAAAGGCAAAAGTCGTCGTGGCAGGGATAACATTCATTAAATCCTAATTTGCAGAGGATTACGACTCGCTCGCATATGTGGAGAAAGAAGATGCCACACAAATGTATATGTTTGTATGTATGTATGTATGTATGCATGTATGTAGGTCCCTTTGCACTGAACGAAATGTTGCGCATTTTGCCATGGAATTTCTCAATTATTTTTGGCAAAAGTCTTTGCTTTCAAACGAATTTTATTATCCTCGAAAAGCAGGAATTATGTGAATGATGTTGCAATTATAACACGGCTGCCACAGAACATTTTATTTTCACGTACATTTTTCTGTATTTCAATTTGCATTCTTTTTTTTTTGTTGGTTTTTTTTGACTCGCGAAATTCCTTTGCATTTACTTGCTGAGTTTCCTGGGTTTTTCTTTTTCTTTATGAATTTTAATGAGCGTCCCTTTTGCTGGCTGCTGCTCGTTTGCTATGCAACAAAATCCACAAAAAGAATACAAGGAAAAACTGAAGGAAAAGCCAAACGACGGTGACAGGGAGAGACAGAGCGAGAGAGAGGGAGACATATTTTGTTGCAAACAAAATTTAGACATTTGAAATCCTCAATGCAAATGTCATTTCCAGTTCAGGATTCGTGTTGGCTCTCTTTTGTGTTGCAGTTTCTTGTTGGTTCACTGCATATTCAAGTTCTCCTTTTTGTTTTTGTTAACCCTTTTAAGGGGTGCCTAAGGAGATGTTCGGCAATATCTGGAAATAGTAATTTATACTCTGTTTCATTCTCTCTGAATCTGTGCCTAGCTCTACATTATCTTCTCTTGGGACTATAGATGCCCAAGAGTATCTATACACTCTGCCTGCGATGTCACCTTTTTCTTTAAACTCCTTTTCTTTTTTGGTATTGCGGCAAAATTTCATGTCTGCTGAACTCTGCCAACTGGGCCACTGCCACACCCCGCCTTGTTAGCCCTTCTGCTAAATATTCGTTAACGTGGCGAACAAATTTCGTTGGCAAACAGAACGTTGGAAGTCTGCAGAGCTACCCAGAACAGAGATCTCGTAGCGTGGCTTTCTCTTTATAAAATTTACATATTTGCACATCTAAATCGCTGGGAATTTGCATTGTTTGCCAAGGCTGAAGACTCGAACGAGGGGACGGGGGGGCATGGGTGGCAGTGGCATGTGGCAGGACATTTTGGTGGTTTAGTTTTGTCAAAAAGAGGTGCACCTCCCGAATGGGGTGGAGGCGAGGCTTATGTGGGTCAGAAATGGTTCTTAGAAACGGTCCTTTAGAAATATTGAATGTTTTATGAATAGTTTTGATATACAAATATTTGGTGCTGAAATATATTTAGCTACAGGAAAATATTTTGTTTTCCCTTTGGGTTTTTGCTTCTTGGTTCTTGAGGTTTTTCTTTCATTTCAATTGCAAGAAAATTGCAGCCAGGAAAATTCTTTAGCTAGAAATTATGCTTCTTTTTAAAGGAAATATATCAATTATTTTCTTGAATGCCAAAATATATATAAATTCCTTCTTTTGTTCCTTTGAGTGCTAGAAATATTTCTGATTTTCCTTATATTTATTTTGTGTTCTAGAAAATAACATTTTTACACATATTTCATGCCCGCACAGAATTATTTTCGTTGCTGAACTTTGACTTGCTTTTCAAGGCCCAGAAAATACATATTTTCGGTCAATCTTTTTTCTGTAAAAGTTCTCTGCCGTCCTTGAACTTTCATCCCAAATTTCACTACCGCATCGCCGCCGCCCCCCATAAAATATTCACTTGACCCTCTGAACGCAGAAAACACTTGCCCCAGCTGCCCGCAGAACAATTTCTTAATTAAAATATGTTTTACCGCAGCATTTCCATTTGCATATGCATTAAATTTTCACATTTCATTTGCAATCTTTTTTTAATGAATTGCCAAACATAAATTTGCGGCATTTGCTGGTGCAAACTATTTTTAAATTAATTAATTTAAGTGGAATTTATTTAAAAAACAGAAAAGCAGTTGTGGCAAATGTCACACACTTTTTGGGCCAATTGAAATTCGCGACAGGGCGGCCAAACACCGAGAGGCGGGCGGCGTATGATTAATATGGGGCGTGAAAAATATGTATATTTTCTTGCCGCTTTTTATTTATGACTGAACGTTGAACTTTCCGCTAAAGTCAGAGTCGCAGGAGGCGGCGGTTGCGGCGGCCATTGAAGGGGCAGGCATAACAACTGCCACTCGGGGGATTTGGGTTAATAGCCCTTAGTCGTAGTCGTGATGGAGGGAACAATGCCCAACAACAGCCTCCAACAGCCAGCAGGCAGCAGCCACAAAGGTGGCACGAGTGTACGTGCAAAGCTCACACAGAAAATAATGGCAAAAACAGAAGAGCGACACGGGAGCGACAGCATAGGAGAGTGTCACGGCACAGGGACAAGCGGCAGAAAGGAGAGGAGAGGCACAGGAGCGGAGCGGCAGCAACAGCTCAAAGGTGGCACAGACAGGAGAGAGTAGCAATATGGAGAGATCATGTAGTGGGGTTTCTGGATAAAGGTAGAACTACTATATACATATATATATGACAGAAGGTAACGGCAGAGGGACAATTGTTATAGCAGCTTAACAGTCTGACACACACTACAGAGACACGGGGGGGATTGAGAATGGGTCTCTGAGAGGACACCAAAATGAAGAAACTAGCCCGAGAAGCGAGGCAGGACTACTCCTGCTGTCTCCTGTGTCTCTCACCTGCTGTTGACAATAAAAAAACAATGACAAAGGATGCTCCCAAAGGCAGACAAGATGCTGTAAAATGTGGGTGAAGCCTACAAGAGAACCCCAACCAGAGGCATGACTAAGAGCAGAAGCAGCAACAGAGACAGGACTAAGACTAAGAAACCCGAACAGAGCCAGAACTAGGACTAGAAACTCCATAGAAATTCTGGATTAAAACTCAGGTTACGTTTTTCCATTTCCATAAATGTTTCTCTATTTTCCATTTAATTTAATTTATTTGCAAATTTTTATTCCACAAGTTGATTTAAGCAGACACATTTTGACACTTTTATTTCGAGAAAAGAAACACTAAAATGATGACAGCAGGAGGAGGAGTGGGAGTAGGTCCTTAAGCAGAGCACATAACGAGCTCAAAAAGATGCTTTGAATACAAAATACAAAAGCAGGGGATATAAAATAGAGAATGGGGAATGGGAATGGGAATGAGCAGAAGCAGAAGCAGAAACAATAAAGGTGAAAAATAAAGGTGGAGCAAATAATGCTGACTGTAGAACCCAAGAAGGAACAAAACCCCAAACCAAGTCATAAACTTAAGGCGACTAAACAGGAGGCAGAACAGGTAGACCCAGAGGCAGAGTGAGCAGAAAGAGAGAGGAGGAGTACCACTGCCAGACAAAAAGGATTATAAGCGTGAATTCCCCCTGAACCGATGGCAGGAGCAGGCTCCGACCAAACGATATTTGCTTTTCCCTCTTTCGCAGAAGTAAATTAAAGCTGACGCAGAGAACTGGCCAAAAGTAGTGGGGAGGGTAGAAGAAAAAGGGTGAAAAGTGTTGTAGCCAGTGGAAGGAGGTGTCTCTGTTTTGCATATGTGGGGTCGGTGGGTGTCTAATAATATGGTCAACCAGCAGCAGTCGGAGTTACCAGTCAGAGTCCAATGGCAGCCACAGATAGTACGTGTACTCCGTGCGGCATGGAACATTTAACTCCACTGACTTTTGGGTTTTCCGTTTGGCTTTGGCTTTGGCATCGGCTGCTACCTTTTTGTGCACCCCCAAACAGCAGCAGACTCGGGGATTGTTAGCAGCTTAAACTACGAGCCGCAACCACATTGATTGCAGGAAAGCAGGAGGCCAGAAGAAGGAGGCGACCGCTTGCTAACCTGGTTTGTTACCTGATTACACACATTCCTCCAGTATACAGAAAGGGCTGTGTACGAAGGATGTGGTGTGTGATGTGTGTGATGTGTGTGTGGGATTGGGGTTGGGAGCAGGAGCAGGTCCTGTCTATTTGCTCAGTGCAGCGTAAACTCCTGTAGATAAGTCAAAGCCAAGTGCAGCCAAGTTAATATTGCATGCGGATAAATTGAAGCTCATATTCCAGTTTCTCTATCTCAAAAGCCATTTCTCTCTCCCCTACACTCACTCTCTTTCTCTATCTCTCTCTGTTAAGCTCCCTTGCTGTCTCTTATTGGCCCTCTTGCTGCTTAGCTCTTGCTGTCTCTTTCTGCTTAGTTCGCTTTGATTCTGTCTCTCTGTGCCCCTGCCCCTTGGCTTTATGCATTTTTGATTTTGAGAGTCTGCATTTGATGTCCAAAGTTTTAGTTTTGCCATATACCCTGTAATCCCAGTTAGTCCAAGGGAATATACGAGTTTAAATGCAGCTAGAATATGCATATTAATATACATTTAACAATTAAGAAAAGCTATGCAGGGGCAAGCCTCTGGCTCATAGTCTTTCTCCTCTGTCTGCCTTGTTTGCCTGCGCTAAGGCTCTTCCAAAATCATTAATATTTTATCTAAATCTGTGCCTTTTGGCAGTCCTCGGCGGTAATGTTGTTGCGGCTCTCAGCCCGCGCATATTGCTGCGCGTTCAGCATCAGTCGCTTGGTTTTGGCTGCAATAACATCAAACATTTTTTGTGGCTATTCTTTTCGGGTGCAGGCATCCCCATAGTCGATTCAGTCAGCATCCGTCAATATTTGTTTGTTTCAAAGAAAGTTTGTCAAATGTTGAGCAGAAATGTTGCAAAAAGTAAACAAAAGCTAAGTTTATTTTAGACGAAGGAAATTATAGACAAGAATAAAGAAAAATTATTTTATTTGTAGAATGCGTTCTGGCACTAAACTTATGAAATGGCGACAAAATATATCGTACATATTGCTAACTGTTTTTGGTTTTCCATAAATTTATTAAAGTAATCCTTCATCAACATTGATTTGCCATGCCTCCACGTCAGCCCCAAGTGTTTGGCCAATGTTTTCCGTTCACCTTTTGCTCATGTGTTGGAATACATTATTATGGAACATTTCCCAAATGATATAACAAGGAATAAACATAATCGAATAAATAAGAGACGACGTGTTGGCAGAAGAGCGCCGCCGCCCCTCGAGGAAAACTGATATAAGCAAATCAAATTTCAGTTGCTTGCTCACTTTCACTCGCAACATTTCTCCGCAGTTCTTCCACCTGCTTTTCCCCACTTTCCCCTCGACATCTGTGTGCGCATTCGAGGGCTCAGAGTTTTCGGTCATAAAGGATTTACACGGATGTTAACAGCAGAGGCTGACTAAAATATGTAAAATGCTACAATCCACGTTTATGGATAAGCAGGAGGAGGAACACACCCCCCATCCGAGCCCAGAGCCCAGACCCCAGACGCGTGGAAGCCCTGTTTAAATTTGTTGTCATTTTTGTTTTCACTCAATGGCTGGGGAGGTGGATGAGGATGCCTCCTGGGTGCTGTGCTCTGCGTCCTGGGCTGTCAGTAATGCTTGAACGCCTCTTGTGAGCACCACTTGACAGCTTTCTGCCTGCCTCCCCCCGCTACGAACTGTGTGAAACATTCGTCACTTCAGTTCACGTGATGGGATCCCTGGGATCCCGGACATTGCCTGCTGATGTGTTTATTATGTGCCTCTAATATATTTATGAGGCGTCTTATAAACGCATTTTCATTTTATTTACATTGCCTCCTGTGCCTCATGTCCTCCGTCAATCCCTCAATCACCATTCTACACATACATAACGAATATAGAAAGAACAATCAAAGCAGCAAAAATAATGCCTGCCTGCCCCTAAGGTATTTTTGGGTCTCTATTCAAAATAAAAATAAAATAGAAATTTGATTTCAAATTCATTCAGACATCTTTTGCCGTGCCGTGCCTTGCCAGGGTTTGATTTTTACTTCTGCATGTGTCTGCTTGTATGTACATACATATATTTATCATACGCACTGTGTGCCAGTGTGCCTGTGTGTCTGTGTGATGATGCGCATAATTTCCTTATGAATTTATATAGGGGAAATTATTTTTAGGGCTATTTTGTCTCAGCAAGTGGCTTAATCGAATGATGGTTGCAGCTACGGCAGGGGAGAGGAATCTTCGGTGTAAATTCCAATTTTGATTAAATATTTCTTTTGGGTGTGAAAATTTTCTGGGATTTACCCTTATATTTATACTGTGGAATTTAAATGTGTCCTTTAAATAGGATTTCGCTAAGGTTAAAAGCTATTCAACGAATCAAACTTTAAGGCATGAAATATCCCATAAAAGCTGCAATGGATAATTGATACCCTAACCTGTAAGTTCTTCAAAATTTGAACTCTTCAATGCGAATATCCTGCTGCAGAGCCACAATTTTCTTTTGATTTCATTAGCTCCGGCAATGGCCTGGGCACTTAGCTCATGGAATACTCTCGTTAGCGTTATGAAATTTCATTTCATTGGCAGCTCTTAAACTACCAGTTCTTACCCTTCCTTACCCTTTCATCTCTTTAAGGACTCTCTCACTCTGTATCTGCCGCTCTAGAGTAATTTAGAATGCTTAAATTAGCCCATTCAGGTCATGGGGGTTGCTCGGGTGCTGCAGCAGTAGCAGTAGGCAATGAATGCTGTCATAATTATGTGAAGGAAAAGGAAAAGCCCCGCATGAAGAAAGGAAACTATCGCGGCAGCCATTCAGCTGCAGGCCAACGAGGGGCTTTACCAGCCACACCCCTCAGCTAGCTCTCCCTCTCACTCTATCTCTCTGTCTTTTGTTCTGTATGGTAGCTATCTATCTTTTTCCCTCACGCATATGTACGGGTGGGTACGTTGAGGTCAGGTCCAGGACGAGGGCAAGCCATGGCATGGCATTTACTTAATTGGCGTTTAAAACTGTAAAATGCAGTTCCACACACACACACACACTGGCACATACACGTGTCCTGTAAGCTCTCTCTTATGTGAATGTGCCCCGTGTCCGTGTCGTGACTTGGCAAGGACACAAGCAGCAGCAGCAGCCGCTGCCGAGGAAATGTGAAAAATGAGGCAACAAAAGCGCGTCGGAAAGGCAGCACACACACGTATATTTATAGCTGTAAATGTGTGCATGTGTTTGTATGTGTGTGTGTGTGTGGCAAATACATAAGAGCAGCTTACGGCTGCATTTGTTGGCCCCAAAGCCTTTTTTGGCCAAAGCTAATGGTCTTGGCCGCCTCTTGTCGCTCACCAAACACCACACCGAAAAATGCTGGCGCTTTTTATGTGCCATTAATAAACTCCGTGCATGGCTAGTGTGTGCTTAGAAGGTAAATGAGAGACCTGAAGGATACCCTGGAATGGTTGGGTTTGGAAACGAAATTATGGAAAAAATCCTTCAAAGAGGAATTCAATTTACTAAATGCAATCAAAATCGCACAAATATGACGAAAAATTGCTTACAAAATTTAATATATTATCGGTAACTGTTATTGCTGCATCGATTTCTCTCAAAAACGAATCAGTAATCGAGGGGGATGTCAGCTAATTAATAATAATACTCATTCAATGTGTCCCACATATTTACTTGAATTTCATTCCCATTTTACTCACTTCGATGATTCAATTTTGCTCAATAACGAATCGTTAGATAATAATAAACTCAACATTTATTTCGGTTAATTATTTACTAAGCTTTTTTGAGCATTTTCGCACCACAGAAAGTCACTCCAAATTGAACATCCCATTCGATATGATTCCTCAATAAATAATCCCCTCCCCACCATACACCTCTATGCCTTATTCGTTTCCAATTCGATATGGGAATTGGAATAATGAAGTATCCCTTAAGGTCTCGCTGTAGGCCTGCCCAGTCATAAATTATCCACAGTACTGGACTCTGCAGCAACTCGAATGCCAAACTACTTTACCGAAAATCGTTGCAGTAGGGAGGGGTGGGGATTTTTGCCAAAAACCAAACTTCATTCGCACATAAGTCCAAACACGTGTTTTGAACGCCAAGAGATTTAAACAGAGGCAGAGAAATGGCCAGGGGAATATTAGAAAGAGAGAGAGGGCAGAGTGGATAGGGAGAGTGGATAGGGAGGAGTGGGCTGGCGTGGAGCTTCGCTCAGAGCACTCTTCTCATGCAGGAAATTGTGGTCTTTCGTGGCACAAATTAGCGGCATTAAATCGAGGTAGCCTGAGGAGGCCCGAGGCGAGGCATGGCCTGGCACAAAACGGGATAATGACCAGAGAATGCGTTCAGTGTTCAGTGGCGCTACAAACTGCTATCGCTGTCGCTGTCGTCGTTGTCGCTTTCCCGTTCCCGTAGCTGGCGGCATTTTCTCATTTTAATTGATTTAATCGGCTTTGGCGGAGCGCATGTGTCACGGATACACGAACACACACAGGAATACCCATACACCTCATTCCTCATTCCCGATACTAGCCCATACCCGATACTCAGCCTCCTCTCATTTTCTATGGCCTGCACTGTACTTTGATGCTCATTAAAAATGCTTCGTGCTTTGTTTTTCTATCCTTTCCCCCCTTCTGTGTGTTTTTTTTTCTTTTCTTCCTTTTTGTTTGACTCATTTCCGGTCTATTGACGTATAAACAATTTTTGCGCATTAATTGAATCGCCATGTTGGATGCTAAGTGTGTGTGTCTCAGTGTGTGTGTGTGTGTGTGTGTGTGTGAGTGCGTGGGTGTGACATGCACAAGCCAAATTAATTGGAGCTCCACACACACACGCTAACACAGATACGCATTCACAGCAGTTACGCACAGATTCGCCCCCTCATACAACCAAAAGAATGGGCGACTTTTATGCCCTTATCGAAGGGTATATTGGTTGGAAAGGTGGGCTAGGGGGGGCAAGCTATTAAATACTTTTCATTAGTATTTGCCTTACCTTCTGCTGCATTTACCCTGCCTAGCTTAGATTTCCCGTCTGACTCGCTGACTCCACCTCAAACCCCAAAAACCTCTCTTTCTAGGTTTTTGTTTACTTGCAACAAAGGCAACGAGCGTCCTAATGAAGGTTTAATTAGCAAACACACACGCACGCACGCAGAGCGAGAGAGAGAGAATGGGTTGGGGTGGGGTGTTGGTGGAGAACACACAGAGACACGCAGAGAAGATGGATTCCTCTCCGCTAGCATTTCTATTATTTTTATGCTCGCTGTGTCTGTGCTCCCTCTCCACCCCTGCGCTGGCTAATTCCCAATTTTAATTGCTTTATTTGATATTATTTCGTGTGATTGATTGATTGATTAAATTAAGCGAGGAAATATAATTAGGAAATTAAGAAAAACTAAGACTTTTCCCATGCTGTTTGTTAAAGTTAAGTTGCAGTCAGCCCTTCAAACTTTAAGCTTGGAATATCATTTAAATTTATGAAAGTATGGCAACGCTATGTAGATATTTTCTATGCCCTTTAAAATAGTTAAAACTACCAACAGTCACATCAAAGCCACATCAGCCTTGAAATATTCCCGGCTAAAAAATCCCCCAAACTAAAAAGAGCTGCCCCACATCAAATCTCTAAACACACGGAAAAGCCCCCCCGACAGGTCTAAGCGACTTAGTGTGGAGCGGGAAGAAGCGGAGAACCGCAGCAAAATAACTGACAAAAAGCGAAACAAAAACAAAAAGCGAAAACTAAAAAGCAAAAACATATTTTTAAGCCTTGGGACAAATACAAACACCTGCCGTACGACAGGCTGTCCAAAAAGGGGCGAATATATTTGACAGCCAGAGAGTCGAGGGTGGAGAAAACACAAAAACAGGATGCGGAAACAGAAGGAACATCTGGGGGACACATGCTGTTAATAATTGGTTAGGTGGAGAGCCGAAAGCTTTCCCAAAAACTTGTCACTCAACCGAGTACCGAGTAACGAGGCGGCTGCTGGCTGTAGTCTGCTGGCTTCTCTGTACTTTTCCAAACCAAAACTAATCCTCTGACAAGAACAATGCACAGAGTTTTCCATGTAAATTCCCCACCAGTAAAGCACTTGAAATGCCCCAAATTTGCCATGGTACTTCCTGGTGCTTCCTGGTTTCGCCTGGTTCCGCCTTGTTCCTGTTTGCCGCTCGAGTTATGAATAAACTGAATTTTTATGAACATTTCCTTTTTGCGTGTTCGCTCGCGAGCCATAAACTGTTTTTTTTTGTTGTTGTTGTTGTTGTTTCTTCTCATGCTCCAATTTTTCGCCCCACTCTTTTACTCTTTTGCAGGACCTACAATCGGAAATTGAAACCCATCGCGTGGTGTACGATCGTCTCGATGGCACTGGGAGGAAACTTTTGGGTTCGCTCACCTCGCAAGAGGATGCGGTTATGCTGCAGCGTCGCCTCGATGAAATGAATCAGCGTTGGAATAATTTAAAATCGAAAAGTATTGCAATCAGGTAAGTGCTTTTTGACTTGTTTGTTTTTGTTGTTGTTGTTGTTGCTGTTGTTGTGTTTTTTTCTTATTTTCCTGCCTCGCCCTACCCTGCCTGACTGCCTGCCTTTTTTCCTGCTGAATCCTGTAAGAGCCTTCGGTTCTATGGGTTTTTTATTGTTGTTGTGTGTGTCTGGCAGTGGAGTGGCAGCGGCAGCGGCAGCGGCGGTTGAATAGAATTTAAGTAGCTTTTGTGTAGTTTTTTCGGTGCTTGAACGCATAAATTGTTGGGGGTGAATAAGTTGCTTGGGTCCTTTAAGCAGCAACAGTGCGTATGATGAATCAGCAGGATTACACAGAAAAATATATTAATCATGCAGAAGGCAACCATTACCTTACCTTTCCCTCCTTTAAACATTAATTAAACTCCCAAGAAAATGTTAACCATAATTAAAATCCTTTTTATTCCGTATTCCTTATGCCTTAAGGGGGAGGCGGACTGAAACAATGCCACAAACTGGAAAGGGGGCGCAGAAAATCAATATTAAAAACGAAATGCGTGAAAAGTGATGGAAAATGCGTGGAGGCACCGGCACCGGGGCACCATTGGACCTTGTCATTCGATGAAATCGAGTGCAAACAGTTGCCTGGCGTGGCCGGGCCGGCGTGGCCCTCGCATTCTGGCGGACGGCTCCTCCATTTGACCTGTTTGTAATTTCCACATTTCATAAATAAAATCGTTGGAGTTCGGCCTCGTCCCACAAAGTCCACAAATATTGGGACGGGACGCTTGTTGATATCGATGCCGTGCCGTGCCGCGGCTGATGATGAAAGTCAGATGCCATGTTTACAGTACGTGGCGCAGGAGGGAGACCCAGGGATCCAGAGACCAAAATGAATAATGATGATGGTGACACGCAGAAATGCGCTGAATGAGGACCAGGCCACGGCGGCCTGTTCGCATAATGAATATAAATGGCAATTATCCAATGGACGAGGCAACAAGGCGTATACGTGATGGCTGCAGCCCAGAGGGCAGGCAAGCGAGCGACCCAGCGAGCGCGCTTCAAAAGTAGGCAACGATTATTTTTATACACGCGGTAATCAGAGGGTAATATCTCAGCACAGGGAGGGGTATGTTGTGCCATGAGGAATGGCCGGGGGAGAAGATGGTTTCCTTCTGGAAGGGCCATCAACAGAGGTGCATATTCTCCTGTATCTCGAAGACCATAAGCTGAAATGGTACTAAAATTAGTAGACAGATATATTCTTCGATTTCCAAAACAATCAAGATTTTTACAAATACGATATGAATATCGTAGCCACAATTTTCTGATAAAATATTCTTTATTATTATGACAGTTTCTATAAGATCCTTGCACTCAATCAACGCTTCGAAGAACTCTTCCCATACGTAGAGATAATTTTCAAATCTCTTTGTAGTAGGTATCTGCCAGTCGTTTCTTTTACCTTGTCTCTACCGCTCAAACGTTTTTCAATTAGACGCCAAAGACAAGTTGACGAATGACACCTCAAGAGAAGGCACTTGTCTATCCCTGCTCCCCAGCCCATAGCCACAGTCATAGCCATAGCCATAGCCTACTTCCTACCACTTGCACTTCCTGAGCAAAACAAACCACTCCCCTCCCTCCCTCTGTCACTCTCTGTTGCCTTTGTTCTGATGTCTTGGCATATTTCCGCTGGCCAAAAACTTGAGCCACTTCCTTTGTTGGTCTTCCGCCGCTCCATCGTCTAGGCTGGGTGGGGAGTGGTGGGGATGTGGATGGGGAAACTTGTTGTTTGCGTTAAGGATTTGTTGGCTTATAAATTCCTATGAAATATTTTGGACAGCACTTGAAAAGTTTCCCTCCTCGTGGCTCACTCGGTTTCTATTTGGTTTTTGGGGGGGGGGGGACCATTGTGTTCGCTGTTCGTTTGTATTAGCCGCGGCACTTTTTGGCTTTCTGGTTCTGGTTCATTTTATGTGCAAACTTTTGGGCACTCTTTGAACTTTTGTTGTTGTTGTTGTTGTTGTGTTGGCAGTGTGGGAAAGTTCTTTCGTATGCCATGGATCTCTACAGGTGTTCCCGAAACTGTTTGCGATTTCTGTTTGCTTGTTGGCTGTGGGGTGTGGGGTGTGGGGTGTGGAAGATTGATGAACGGCCAGATAGGGGATTTTCCCTTTTAAAAATTCACTTAAATGATGGATAGGAAAAGGGGCGACTCTGGCTGTGAATCAATCATAGCCAAAGCGAGCGACACATTTAAAGCTGGAAATAATATCTCGTGAAAACCTCTAGCTATGATCCATCACAAAAAGGCTATAGAAATGTGCCATAAATGGGCATGGAATTCCCTTGAAATGATGTCTCGTATTTCTCTTTGCTTAAACCCATATCAATTTCGGGGTTTTGGCTCTGTAATTGTCAGCAGAACAGAACGAGAAATGTGAAGAAAAGCTGCAGAAATTTCGGCCAAACTTTTGCTGCCTGTCTCAAGTTATTTGCTTGCCATGAAAGGGAAAAGTGGAGAGTGATGCTAGAGGTGCTAGAGAGAGGCAAGCCCAAGCCGAAGCCGAAGCCTTAATTATAAGCAGAAAAAAACCAGCGACAGAAATACAATAAAAGAATGAAAATGAAAATGAGCAGAGGAAAGCCAGCCAAAAGCAGAAAGCAGAAAGGAATTTTCGCCAAAGATAAACAGACAAAAGGCCAGTGAAAAGAGAGTGAGATAAAGCGAAAGGAAATCGCTGAGAGCAAAAATATGAAAAGATGGAGCACTGAGATACAGAAATGAGGTCTTCTGGCCGACTATTGTTATCACACGAAGTGAACGCTGCGGAGATGGAGATTTTTCAGATTTCTTTCCTGTGTTATTTCTGGGGTGCCGCCATCTCATTGCTCCCATTCCTCCAGCAGCAGCAACAGCGGCAGCAGCAAAAATATGGCACAGGACAGGGGACATCAGGACGCTGCTGCTGCTGCTGCTGCCTGCTTTTGGACAAATAAAAATGTGAATAAAATGTCATGGCATTTCACAATTACAGCGACAGCTGAAATTTACCATAGAAGGAGAGCCGAGCCGGGGGAGCCTCTCTGTCTGGGTGTCCTGTGTACCCTGTGTGTCCTGTGCCTTCAGGCCAAATGCCAAAACACCGAACGGGGAAGGAGCAGGAACAGGAATACCCCACTTTAATGGACCCTCCACTTAGGCAAAAGGAAATTGTGTGGGAAAATGGGGAAAACGAAAGGAAACCCGAAGGAAATAGACAAATTGTCGCTGACATTTTGTGGCTGGCTGCAATCAGGTCGGCAGATGGGCTGGGGATGGGCTGAGGATGGCTGGCTGGCTGCTGCCAGAAGTGCAAATTAAATTTAATATTATTATAATGCCTAGCTCTGGCTCCATTCTGCTAAATGTTGCGTTGTTTTTCTTTTATACTTTACACAGAAATCGGCTGGAATCCAATTCGGAGCACTGGAATGCCCTGCTTTTATCCCTCAGAGAACTCACCGAGTGGGTCATCCGCAAGGACACGGAATTGAGCACCCTGGGCCTGGGTCCTGTCCGCGGGGATGCCGCCAGCTTGCAGAAACAGTTGGTAAGCAATGACAGAAACGGTGGATGGGGTTTTACCTCTTTTCCCCTTCCCTTACTTCATTTTCCCCAAGGGACCAGCCCCGTGTCTCCTTTTCCTTTCCATTTAGCCCAAGTATACTTTTTTGTCAACGACCCAATTTTAACCCTTTTTTTTTGTGGTGCTTGGAATCCACTCCACTGCTGCACCTCAATTTGTTTGGTTTGCTTGGCCAACTAATTGTGTGGAAGGCCGGTTGGACTTTTGACCCGCTTTTTTCAGCTGCCAAAACAAGTTTAATGAGGCCTAAAGTGACTCGAGAGCGGAGAGTCCTGCCAGATTTCAGGGATATATTTATATGGATAATAGGCTTAAAATACTAGCTGTGATTCCCCATTTCTATCCATCGAATGCTCATTTGTAAATCAGTTTAAAACAATCAAAATAGTCATATAATCTTTTGTCATTATGCTCCTCAATCGGCATTTGGCATGTAGGCTGCAGCCCACATTGGAAAATATATATGGCTGCAGATGAATTGTTTGAGGATGTTAGTTTGTTGATTACTGTTGATTTATTGCAGCAAAGATTTCATTATGTGGCAGAGAAAGGAGCCAATCATATTTGGGCAAGGAAAACGTTTGCTGTACGATGTATCTTTGAGATTATTTGTCTTCTATTTAATAGCAGCTGTCAAGCTTTCAATTGGAGTCGATTTCCAAACCAATAAGTGCAGTGATTGGCATCTAGATTTATTAAATGATATTCCATTAAGTGCTGTGACATTCCGCTTGGCATTAAAAGACTTTTAGGTGAAAGATTATGTAGATATTTAGAAACCATTGCAACATTGATTTGAGAACATCTTAAGATACACAATACAGTATTTCAATCACGTTTAAAGTACTCTCCATCGATGCCATAGAAATATTTTCATTCACTTTCGAATGGTTATCATAAATTTTCGGTTGGTTTGCTGGGGGGTAGGGGCTGGCTAGTGCACCCACATCAGTGTATTTAATAGCCTCAACCTGGAACCTGTGTAGTTTTCTTGACCAAATTGCGTATTCAGCCATCGCCCACACACAAACACATCCTGGATACGGAATACTGGATGCTGGTGCCTTGGAATTCTTAAATAATTGTTAAATGATGCTTGTTATGTCAAAAACACGAACACACGAGGTACGAGGAGGCCGCCTTCTACCTCCTACCACACATGTGGAAGGGGAGAAGAAATCACTTAAGGGTCTCGCACTGCATGGAGTGGAAGAAAGAAAGAAGAGCCAAGAAATGCTGGAGCAGAAAAAAAAAAAACTCAAGAAGGCCACTTTCCACAGTGTGGCATGGTGGGTGGTGGGTGGGTGGGAAAATACACACTGTCTAACACAGCATGAGGCACTTGAATTTCACTTGGCCTCCCATTAGCTGGCAAGCGGCGAAATAGCGAGAGAAAAATGAGTCAACTTTCACCCCGACTGGGAGAAAGAGTGAGGGAAATCCCTTCCAAAGTTGGAGTGAGGAGAATAAGAAGCAGTGTGGAAGTGTTCCCTGCCAGCAGAGTGTGGAAAACCCCCTTCCTATGAAAAAGGAAAGCCCAAGAAAAGCAGTGGGGGGTTGGGGGTTGGGCGTAGTGGTGAGGCAACTGTGGAAAATCTATTGCCTGCCACTAAGTTACGGTCTGCCGAACATTTACATTTCGGCTTGAAGAATTTTATTTGCCAGTCCAAGAAGGACCAAGCCAAGGAATGAATGAACGCTGAATACCCAGAAGGATACCCAGAAGGAGCACAGCACAGCACAGCCACGAGAAGTCCTGTATATTGTTGCATTTTGTGTTATTTCGTGCCCCGAAAAACTAAATGCATTAAACACGAGCGAATTTATTGCCAGCAGGAGCCAGAGGCGGCAGCGGCGGCGGCAGAAAGAGAGCGAGGAGAGAGAGAGAGCGCCACTGGCCATGGCCATTCCTTTTGATAGTTTATGGGGCTTGACCACTATTTGTATGCCACATTTTCCTATGATATATGTATATATTTGTGTTTATTTTTTCATGTTCTTTCATTCATTTATTTTTGTTTATTCGCCGCTTGCAGGACGATCATAAAGCCTTTCGCCGCCAATTGGAGGATAAGCGACCAATTGTTGAGAGCAATTTAACGAGCGGGCGTCAGTACATTGCCAATGAGGCCGCCGTCTCGGATACCAGCGATACAGAGGGTAAGTTTTTACGATTCTACGATCCCCGCCCCACTTCAACCTACCACTAAGCGGCCACTAAAAGTTAATTTCGCAAATCTGCTGCTCAAGTGTGTGTGTTGTGTTTCGGGCAGCAGCTGAAATTGTGTAAAAGTCAGTGGGAAAAGTCATTTCGATGGGCTCTAAAAAGTGCAAGGGCAAAATAATAGATGAAAAGAGAGAAGAGAAAAGAGTAGAGGAGAGGCGAGTAGGGGGTGTTCTTTGAGTAAAGTTTAATGCACAATGAGTTTAAGTTTGAGTAGTAAAATCATTTAAATTTGTACAAGACTTTTGTAAGCGTTTCAGCGATCTGCAGAATTAACTTAATCAAAAATGCTAGGTGTCTGCCATGCACTGACATCTAACTGAATTGTAATTCCTAATCCCTCTGGTTTCAATCATCTCCACCACCCAACCCACCAAATACCCTTGGGCTTGTGGATTTATTTTACAATTGATTGAACTCCCACGCCGCCTCCGTTTCCTTCTCTGTGAGTTGATTTTCTCTGGCGAATCAATGAAAACTAACATGTAAGAAGAATGTGCTTTTACTATTTTACAAAAGCTTAAAGCAAAGCTCAAAAACCACACACACACACACACATAGAATGGAATGAAGTGGAGTGGAGTGGAGTGGAGGAGGAGTACACTTTGCTACGTGAGCGCCTAAAAGTAGACAACTGTTGGGCGAGTGCCCCGAGAATTGCCAATTGATTCTGCCACCACACAGCACCACACACCACACTAAACCACACGCCCCTCCCTCTCACTCTTTAGTTCTCTGTCTCTCTGCTTTTTTTTTTAGACTGTAGTTAACAATTTAGCAAATGGCTGTGTGGGTTTAAGCTCGGTTAAGGGACTTGGTAGAGGACGGCACCAACTGTTGGGGATTTCTTTTCGATTTTTTCGTGGGTGTGAGAGAGCGGTGCAGGGCTTGGGGAAGAGGAGGCGTCAACGATAATTGCGACCAGAGCAATTAGTGCGATTAGTACGCTATTAGTGCCAGTCATCAGAGAGAGAGAGAGAGAGAGAGGCAGAATTAGTGTGTGTGTGTGTCTGTGTTCCTTTTTGGGCTTTGATTTTCAGCCATTCTGATGTTTATTTTGTGGGTCACCAGACGCTCTGTCTCTCTCTCTCCCGCTCTCTGTGTCTTTGTGTCCTTGTGTGCGTTTAAAACAGGTCTAATTAATTGGTTTGATTATAGAAATTTAATTTGATCAGCTTTAGGGATTTAGCAATAGCTTTAAACTATGCTGAAAGCTCTCAATGGATTTTGTTGGTGGTTAAATTTCCAATTAAAAAAAAAAGATATACTTTCAAAATTAAAATCCAAATTATACGTGAATTGTATTCGTAGTACTATATACTACATATGTAGACCTATGTACGTATTTCCCATGCAAATCAAATTGAAAAGCGCTAAAGTTTTTCTATTTTGTTGTTGTTGTTGTCTTATTTTGAATCCAGTGACGCGAGCAAAAAGCAGCAAAACATCCAAAGCGATAAACTCAATCTTTAAATTGAATTTGAATATTACGAGAAGAAAAATTGATGGAGGAGAGGCAGAGAGAGAGAGAGCAAAGAAGGACATGCCCGGAAGTATCTGCTCCACTCCTTTGCAGTAGAAGTAGAAGGAAATTCAAAAAGTATTCAACTCTCGATATTTGCTTAGCATCACATTACCAGCTGTCCAAGGCAAGGGTCCTCCAGTACTCATCCTCGCTTCTGGGTCCTGGGTCCTCTGTCTCCTTTTGGCCATAAAAGTTGTTCAGCGTCTCCGTCCGTGCATTAAATTAAATTCGGATTTAGCCAACTTTCCATCCGCTGCTGTTGCTGCTGTTGCTGCTGCTGCTGCTGCTGCTCTAGCTGTACTTTTGTGTGTCAGTGTCTCCTGCGAGCAGCTGCCACTCTGTCTGCCTGTCTGTCCCTCTGTCAGTTGTGGAGTCACTGAATCTCCTATTGCATTTCCGCGCGTCTCGCGTCAGTTTGTCTTTCAAATTTCATGACACTTTTCCTTTTCGATTTTCCTTTGGCGTGTTGCCGGGAAATATCCCGAACAGCGTTTGGGTTTCTGTGGTTTCTCGCTCTGCGGTTCTCCGCAACGACAATCGACAGCTAATCGATGGCTTAAAGTCATTGATATTTATTTGGCTTTAATTTCCAAGGGGGGGAGGCGGTAATAGATTCCTTTTCCTGTGGGAGTTCTGCGAGTGGCAAAGTGGAAACCAATTAAATTTTCCTTTTGTTTGGGTATCCCCTGAAGCTTTGACCTGTCCATTTCTGCGCTTATTTTATTGCAAATTTAATCACAGACAACTCAGACAATCAGCATAATCAAAAGTATCTTCAAGTGTAATCATCCCAACTTAGCGAGTCATAATATCATCTATAATTCATGGACGCCTGCTCTCCAACGTGCCCCAAGAGCAGCAGCAGCAGCAGCAGCGGGAGATTTTCCTCGCAATTATATTTGCCAGAACTTTTTTCTTTGTCTTTTTGGCAGTGTGGATTTTCATAAATTTGACTTCCATTTATTTTCCTTCTTTGCAGCAAATCATGATTCCGATTCACGTTACATGTCCGCCGAGGAGCAGAGCCGTGAGCTAACACGCAGCATCCGCCGTGAGGTGGGCAAACTTTCAGAGCAATGGAACAATCTAATCGATAGATCTGACAATTGGAAGCATCGTCTGGATGAGTACATGACGGTAAGTCGAACAGATTTTCACCGACCCACCCACAAAACTTTTCCCCCACCGAAATTTTCATAATTTGATGCACAAAGAGGGAAGCTTCTTGCCCCTCCAATTTGGGCTGGGAAATTCGTGCTTCTAGTGTCACATTTTTTGCCATGGCATTCACTTTTTCAATGGGTTTTTTGCTGTGGAAAAGTGTGTGAAAAACTATTTAGTTGAACTCTCAATTTGTGTCACATTCTGTGGACATTTTCCATCGGCTTAAAGCAGTGTGAAAACAACTTGACTACAATTACATTTTTCAAGGGGGAAAAAGTTTTTTACATTCTCTTGAATCATACCCTTTCCGAAGTGGGTAAAGCGAGTATTTTCGCTGTATATCTTTAAGGGAATCTGCTGTTTGATTTCAACCCAAAAAACTACCCCTTCTTGTTCCTCTTTCTTTCTCTTTCTTTTTCCTTTTATTCTTCTTTTTGTGTGGCTAATAAATGCAAGTGTGTTTTTTATGACGTCTGTCATTCGGTTGTAACGAAAAAACAGAGCTCCACAGTACAACAAAATAATATATTCCACCACAAAACGACAGCACGAGAGTGGTTCCAAAATGGTGTGGGGGGCGCAGGCAGGATGGCACGACTCTCGGTGCTCGGTGCTCTCTGCTGTCGTTACTCATACGCACCGTAAATTTGATGCAACAATGTTTGATCGCATAAAAATGTCACACAGTCTGGTGCAAACAATGGATACACACTCGTACACAGCCAATGGGGGAAAAACAAAAGGAAAACTCGTTGTGGAGAGTGGCAGTAGCAGTATACTGCTGGCGCCGCATACAAATGTATAAAATATCAAAGCGCATAAAGTGCACATATTGTTGGGGATATTCCACTCTCACACTCCACGCGTACTCCTTTTGCGGCTGTCGAAGCGAAAATCAATGGCGCACAAACGGAAAAACAATATTCCAAAGGGAACGGAACACAAGGCACAAAACAAAAGCAAAACAAAAACCAAATCCCAAAGGCAATAGTCATAAAAATCCAGAGAAATCCAGAAAATCTAAGGGCCTACAGTCAACAGAAAAAAAACAGCCTCAAGCAACAACTGAAATAAAAGAAAAGGTGTGGAAATTTAAGGCAGGCAGAGTAACACCCTTTCTTAGAGGAGGTAAAAAGTCGGAGAATCAAACCTCAGAAAAAAGGGGAAAGTGGCATTAAATTCCGATTTATTCTTGAAAATACTTACAGCAGAAAGCAGGAGAAAGAACTTCCAGCAAAGAGGAGGAGGCATTTCCCAATTTTATGCCTCCTCGATTCCCCCAATATTTATGCCGGATATTCCATATTTTATCCTAGTTTTTATTTATCAAATTTATTTACAATATAAATCTCACTTTAGGGAGCAATTTAAGACTTTTATTGGCTCCCAATTTTTGTGGTAAACATTTTTGCAGCAGCTGCAGCAAAAGCCAGAGCCAGAGCCATAGCCAGATTCTAATCAAAGCCAAAATGTTGACCCAATTCTGGCTATTTTCGTGTTCCAATAAATTTACGATGTGCTGTACCCTTGCCTGCGAAAAACCACTTCAATTTCAAAACGAAAATTCAATGAATTTCAAATAAATAAAAAATATAAATTGGATTCAGGGAAAACTACTGCCCTGCTCCCAATCCTCTTAACAGTTTTAACCGAATTTTAATAACCATTTTGCCGCCCATGATCCTTGATAGATTCGCTTTACCTGTTGGAAAATTCCATTCGAAAATAATCTCGACACTCGGGAGGGGCAAAAAATACTCCACGAAGTACTTAACATTTTAAACCATTTAGTGCACTTTCCCTGCACTACAAACTCACCGGCGTTGCAGGTGAAAAACTCTGTTTTTTGGGTGGAAAAGTTTGGTGAACTATTTTGCGATACATTTTATCCAAAAAAGAAAACTGATAGGAAAAAACTTTAACAAAATTAACAAAGTGCGGAAAGCACAGGAAAAACAGGGAAACAAAGGAAAATAAGCTACAAAAAAAACACCGAAGAAAAGTTGGAAATTAAAAAAAAAGTTTAAATAAATGCAACTTAAAACAATTACAAGGATGCAGAGGAGGGACGACAACGTTATAATAGAAAACTTTTGCTGAGCGTTTTATGAGAGCTCTGTTCCGGGCTGGTGATGCGGCTGGGGGGTTCTGCTGCTCCTGGGGCATCGTTTTAAATGAAGTCGCCAAATAGCTGAGGCTGAAGTTTAGCCACGGACCCAGCAGGAGGCTGGCAAAGTCACAAGGATGGCCGTCCACCCATCCTGGTTAATTGACCACACACTGAACATTTTCTATTAATTGAATAAAAAGTTTTGCACGGAAAATTTCATTTGCATAGCAGAGCGGCGGGGGGAGGCAGAGAAAGTTTTCTCTCTCTCTTTTGTCCGCCTGCACATTGCACAATTTTCACCGCTCGTTGTCCCCGCCCTTTTGCGGGGTTGCGTATACGCCATGCCTAACAGGCAAAAACCGCTGACAGGAGGCGAAAAATTGGTGTTTCTTTTGGCATGGATGGCAGAGATTGCTGCTGACACGGTGGATAATGTTAATGAAATTAAAAGAGATGCAGGCAGTCAGACAGCCAGTCAGCAGATGGTAGGGGGTGGTGTGTGTCAATGAGGGATGATATATATATATATCAAAGGTAAACTCTCTAGCACTCACTGTGAGAATAACCAGTAGGTTTCATGTGAAATATCATGGGAAAACATATAATTCGGTTTCATGTTTCCGTACAAATTCAAAGATTAATCAACATGAGATAACTTCCTTTTATCTGTGAGAAATTATTCCACTGCGATTGGATGGACAGCTAGAGAGCTGTCTGTCTCTCTGAAATATCCATGGGATAACCTTCAGCCCTCTCTGCTCAGATCTGTAGCTCTCCTCCGCTGCTCTCTTTCATGCACAAAATGCCATTCCCTTTCCTTCATTCGCTGACAATCAAACATTGTAGCCCTAATGAAGTTTGATTGGTACTTGCCAATAGACAAACCCACAAATGCGGGAGAGTGGGAGGGTTCTTCCATCAAACTGCAGTTCAGTTCCCTCTCAGCCCCCTTCATTATGCCATGCCACGCATGGGCATCCCCTACTCTACCTCACCCATCGAGTGGAAGAAGGAGTGGAAGTGCATTTGCAAGTGATGCATGGGGCATGGTAAATGGGGGATGGCACACATCAACATCAATGTCACGCTCGAAAATTCCTTTGCAAATTCACAATCAACCACCGAAAGTCCTTCTGTCCATCAGTCCTTGGAATGCTGTTGCCACTGCCACATGCTAATGAAAAGGGTTTTGGGGCAGCAACAGAAATAGAGACAGAAACAGAGAGACGTGTCCGGGGCGTAAGCCAGCCACAAAACTACTTTCTGGCTCATTTGGCAAATAATGCCAGAGAGTCTCTGAATTTTATGGAGTTAACTCTCAACCAACCAACCAACTTACCAACCAACAACAGCAACATTGAGGGGCAGGGGCAGCAATGAATGAATGAACGAATGAAAGGGAGATGGGGAATCGTATCCCATGTGGCATTCTCCAAATGGTCGTCGAATGGTCGAATGGAAGTGGCATGTTGAATGGGACGCTAAAAAGCAATTGCTTAACGCTTTGAAATATGTTTCATTGATTTCCTGCTCGAAAACTGCTAGAAAAATGTGGCAAAGACGGTTCCCCTGCCGTCCGATCGACCGACCGGTCGAAGCATTGGCCATAATTTAACCACATGTGGTCGATATTGGAGTCCTGGACGCAGGATACTGGACTCTCCACACTTAACCCCTTATGTGCGGGGGGTAGCACATGCCACACAGCTGCTGCTGCTGCTTCTGCTGTTTGTGTGGCTGTGGCAGTGGCAGTGCCGAAGAGTCGTTGGCCTTTCAAAAATAATGTCACATGTGAAAGTTTCAAGTTTTCTCTTTTTTCGTGTTGCAGTTTTTGTTTTTTTTTTTTGTTTGGTTTGGTTTGGTTGCAGGACTCAGGACTCCCGCCCTCATACAATGAAATCAATTTAGAATTTTCTGTCCTGCAAAATAGTTTAATAAATCACTCATACGCAGTGTGTGGCCTGTGTCCTGTGTGTGTGTGTCCTGTGATTTACGAGCCACACTTGCCCAAAAAGTTACTCTCTTCACGACACTCGAGCAAATATTATCTATGGAAATTTTTGTGTGATTTAGCAACAGAGATTACTGCAAGGATTTGGTCCTGCTGCTGATGCTGCTGGCCAAAAAGTTAATAAAACAATTTTTGTGCTGGCATTTTCTTTTCCAAATATTTTTTAATAAATATTTAATGTCTGATGTGTGACTCTCCCCCCTTAGTCGAGACTTTAACCACAACAGAGAAAAGCTGATTGCAGCAGGCGGTCTAAAAGTGTGCTATGATTTTGGAAATTGTAAAAGATACAGATACATTTGATACAGATACAAGATATAATTTTAAGATTTAAGCTTATGTTATGCTTATGGCATATTTCTTATTATGTATCATACGGTTTATATAGCAAATACTAAACATAAATTCAAATGTGCATGCTTCAGATGCCACATGGCGCCTCCTCTGTCATTAAATCCTTAAGCATTGCTAAAAAAGTAGAACAAAAAAGATGAATCCCAGAAGAGGGAAGGAGTGACAGAGAACGAACCTCTACTATATCCTAGACAAATACTATATACCTACCACGAGTATATATATCATCTCTCATCTGTCGTCAATCGCTGGGGAAATCAATTGATTGTCACGCTAAAATGCTTTGGATGTGCCAACTCTCTCTCTCTCTCTCTCTCTCTCGCTCCCTCTCTTTTTTTATTCTCTCTATTCCATTCCCCAATCTGCCACGCCCACAATCAATGTTGTAACCGCATATTGCACTCCCCATTGTTGTTCCATGACTTTTTGTGCCATTTTCACGTTTATGTGTGTTTCCTTTTACCGCTTTGCCTTGTTGTTCTTTTACCGCTTTTCCATGCTGTTCCCTTTTTTTCCGCTCTCCTGGTTTTGCCCTGTCTTTTTTGTTTGTTTTTGTGTTTGTCTTTGCAAATATGCCACGAAATGTAACCAATGTATAATTGTCAAACGTGTTGTGTTTTATATTGCCACACACAGACAGTGGCACACAAACACACACACACAGACACTCTCCACACACAGATACAGATACAGACACAGATGTGTCTCCTCTTTCTATATGAAACGTGTGGCTGGTTGGCCAATTTATTTTCCCTGTCAATATTTCTGTTCTGTTCTCCTTTTTTTCTTTTTTTCCTGCGGTAGTCAACTTTTTCCAATTTCACCCTCTTGACCCTTTGGGGGCTGTAGATGGGGGGATTTTTGTTTCATAAATATTTGCTATTTTGTGGGGTGTATGGGGTGTATGCCACTGTTACACACAAACAGTTGGTAAATTTCCGCCTAGGGCAACAATTTTGCCATGGAATATTTCTCTAATTGGCTTTGCTTAACATTTAATTGAATGAGAGACAGAGACGGAAAGAGAGCGAGAAAGTAAACATATAGAAAAAAGAGGTATAGATGGGAAGGAGAAAGAATGAAAAACAGACAGACATATTGGAATTCTAAAATAAAATATCAAAAATGTATTCCCATATTTAATTTGATGCATTTTTTGGTAGAGTAATTAATTGAATTTGCATCGCTCAAAATCGAGTTAAAAATATTATTAAAAATAAATAATATACCAAAGAATTTTTTTCGGGTAAATAACAATTTTCCATTACATTTTATTTGCCAAATAAAATGCATTTGCAATAAAAAATTGTGTATAGTATTTGACAGGGAATAATCGGAAATTGTTATTTTAATACCAAAATAACTTTCAGCCGTATAACCCTGATCTCCTTTCCCTCCAAATTGACTGAATAAATAAGAGCCTCTTCTCATACGAATTGATCTCCTCATGGAAGTTCCCTTGTAATATTTAAAATATTCTTAATTCGTTTCACTTCTCAATTAGTTTACTTCATCCAAAATTGAAAATCCATTCACATTTGTCATAATTAATAACTGCCAGAGACAACAAATGAAAAAACAAAGAAAATCCAAACTAAAATATAGACATAGAGAGGTAGGGAGCGATGTCCGAAGACAAGAGAAAAACAATTAGAAATGGAAGCCAGAGGAGAATTCAATTTCAATTTACGAAATTCAGGAAATCCGAATGCAAAGGCAAACCCAAAAGGCAATTTTCCCAGATACCATTTTCCTGGCCGCCTGGCAGACGACAAATCGCCTTTTTCTGAAGATAAATATGCGGAGGAGGGGGCGCGGGGTGGCAAGAAAAACTGCTGCCCTACAAGGTGGTGGCAGACTGGAAAAGAAAATTATGCGACCGAAAATAGATTTTCGGTTTTTTTTCCGGCTAGAGACAGACAGACAGGCAGACAAAAACTATTGCTGGAGTGTCGCGTTGGGTGTTAATAAATTTCGCTTGCCACATCCTTGGCCACCGCTTGACTGCTGCCTGCCTGCCTCTTGTGGCAAGTGTAGGCTTAAGACAATCCACACACACACACGAACAAAAATAGAAAAAGAAAGAAGGAAAAACTGTATATTTTCCCGCCTATGATCCACTCGTTTCGGAGGCATTTTTCACACTTTGTCACGTGTGAGGCGGCGGCGCGCCGGCCTAAAATGGGAAAATTATTTTTGCCAGTTTTGCATTTTTTTTTTTTTTGGAGTTTTTGTGAATAACAGAAGAAAAGCCACAAGGAAGCATATTTTTGTCTGTTTTTTTTATTTATGGGTTTCGCTTTGCAAGAAATAATTGAGAGTTGAAAGACGAAAAGAAACCCGAGGGAAAGTGGAGAGTATTTGGATGTTCTTTAGCTACTATTTAGTCGGAAAAATATATGGAAGGAGAGCTGTCTTCATTGATGATATTTCTACAGATCTCATAAGCATTTTGTTCCAAATTTAATTGATGTACGATCCACACTCATAAATCTCTTACCCAAACCCTTTTTATTGCCGCTGATATTCACATTCTGACTCACAAAAATCATTCATTAAAGAGGCGCGCAAAAAATGCGTGTAAATTATCAAATAAAAAACACATAAAAACGAGTAAAAACAAACAAAAACAAACCAAAAATGCGGGAAGATAAACCAACAGAGAGAGAGATACACTAAAGCATTTATAAATGGAATCGAAATAAACCCAAAAATCAGGCAATAAATAAGCCTTCATTTGGTCAAACGATTGAAACACACTCAAAAGCGGCACTCAATTTATGTTGAGAGTGCGAGAAGCCACTCAACACAGACAACCACTTAATGAGCAGAGAGAGTGAACATGAACAGTATCTGATGGGGAGAGAGTAAGTGGAGGTGGAAGAGTGAGAGCGTAAGCTCTCATAAACAGTTGCTTCAGAGGCTAACATAAACAAAACTCAAACAAGTAGGGAAGCAAAGCATGGAGATCGACATTTGTGATACCCTCGAAGATATTTTGTTCTTGTGGCTGCTGGTATTCATTTTATATTGATCAAATTGGTACTAATTGGGATGAAATTACTGAAAATATATCAATATTCCATGGTCAGAAATGCCCTTCTTCTCAACTTTGCCATCACCTGATCGGAATCATCATACCCACTTGTTAAGCTACCAAAAGCAACAAGTTCATGCATGCATTCGGTTCGGTTCCGTACGATAGACACAAAGAGAGAGAACGTATGCAAGCAGAGAGCGTGCGAGCGGGAGAACCAGTTTCGTTTCGTTTTGGAGTGGAGTTTTGGGAGAGCGCAAAGTGGGGCTCGCTCTGCTCTGCTCCCGCTGCACTAGCAAAGCAACCCCAACAGTGGAGCATATAACGCATGCGGCCGATGTGATGTTGTTTTTGCCGAGACATCGGCGCGTAAGGTTGAGCTTTTTCCCACTGTCTGTCGTGCTGCGGGG
The DNA here is from genome assembly GCF_018151105.1 of Drosophila obscura. Taxonomy (NCBI): domain Eukaryota; kingdom Metazoa; phylum Arthropoda; class Insecta; order Diptera; family Drosophilidae; genus Drosophila; species Drosophila obscura. The sequence goes on from NW_024542828.1 coordinate 10,516,363, forward strand.
ATCGTACTCTACCGGCTAAATGGTCAGCCAATAAAATTCACTTCGAGGATCAAGGAATTCCACTCGAGGATCGATCCTTCGGTAACGGTGATTGCGCGTGCGAAATCTGAAGGAATTTTCTCGCGCTCGGAAAGTGTAATCCAAAACCCACGCGCGCGGATGAAATATGAAAAATTGCAAACACAAAACGAGCGAAAATAAATTGTTTTGGGTGTTTTTCAGATGTTCTCGTGTGTTTGCGTGTTCTTTTTGTGGTAGAAACAAACGAAAGTAACAAGAGTAATAAGGTCGAATTTATTATAATAATTTTCGTCAACGTCGGCGACAAGGCTTTATGCGGTATATACCTCTGTGTGTGCCTTCTGTGTCTGTGTTTGTGTTGTGTATCTGTGTGATAAATGAAACAAAATACTTTGTAACAGTCACGTTTAAAATTGTGCGCACTCGCTTTTCTTTTTTTTTCATTGGTTTTCTTTCCATTCGGATTTTAATAGTCCACATTTTCGCTTTCGCTTTGGATTCGCGGGTGAACGAGAACGTAATTTTCACAAAACTAAATCAAATAAACCGAAAAAAAATACATAATATATTACAGAGAATAATTCAACTAAAAATTCAATACTTAATTTTGGTTTCCCTGATTTGCTGGGAACATGGAAAAAATTGCTTTGCAAATATGACAATGGCGTTAAGCAGAATTCTGCCTACTCAGGGATTATACAAAAAATGGCAAAAACTTCAGAAAATGTACAGCAGAAATATGATATCTTACATATATATTTGGGGGAATCGAAAAGTGGGAAAATATTTAAAAGGCAATGATATAACATTTGGGAACTCAAGGGAACTTTTCGTCGCTATTTTTGTTTAGTATATTACTGAATGCAAATCCCATCTTTAAGTCCCCATCTGATTCATCCTGCCACCTGTTGTGAAGGGAAGAACTCCATTTGTAAGCCCACGCAAAATCTCCTCTTATTCTGTCAAATATTTGTGCTGCGATTGTGGATTGTGTGCAAATGGATGGAGGATGGAGGATTCCATTTAATTGCCTGCCAAAGAATCCACAGATAAGACCTGAACACCTTCCACATGCAGACACACACACACCGTTCTCGCGTACACTTGGAGGAAAATCTCATTTGCATCTCACCTTTACCACCCACACTCCCAATTCTTATATCCCACGCTCCACGACTGTCAAAAAGGAGAAAGAGAAATATGGCCAAAAGGAAAACCGAGATGGAAATATGTTGTTTGCCCCTCCTGGCTGCTCTTGGACAAGGTCGTTTATTATTATTTACTTTGCATTTTATTGAATTTTTCTTTGGTGTCTCCGGAAAGAGAGGAGAGAAGGTGTGGGTGTAGGCAAGGAAGAGATTTAGTCGTTGTCCTCCAGTTTATTTGTTAAGGTTGTCTCTTTATTGTCCCGTTGATGCTCTCCCTCTGGCACTCCCTATCCCCCCCTGTACACATCTCTCTCCCCCTCCTGCATCCTTCTCGTTTAAACCACTTTATCTTTGTCATCGTTTCGAGTGTCATTGGTAGCCTTGTTACTCCAACGCCTTGCCTGTCTCTCTCTTGTTTCCATATGAGGAATATACACATCTTGATTTTTTTTTTGTTCTGTTTTTGTTTTTGCTTAACTTTTTATCTCAACTGGATTTACATTGTCTCTCTGTCTCTGTCTGTCTTGTGGTCTCGGTGATTCTGCTGCTCCCCTGCCTCTGGGTTTCTCGCTCTGCTCATATTTTTGCTCACCGCTCAATTGTGATACACAAATCTATACCCTACCTTGAGGGAGAGTATGATCGTATGAGCAGACACCAGTAGCTGTACTCTAGAGTCTGGACGATCGAAAAGTCTCCCTGCAGGGTATCTAATCGTCGATGCGGAGGTCTGTTTATTATCTCTTTAACAGTTGGTTGTCCGTGGCTCATTCTTGATCTTGTTATCTCTTTTGTATGTGCATTCACTGCTGCAGTCGCAGTCGCTGCTACTCTGCCTCAGCCTCTACCTCTGCTTCTGTCTGTGCTTCTTTTTCTCTTTTTCATCTCTTACTCTCCTCTCCACCCAACATGGTCATCATGTCAGTGGCTTAATTAGAACGCAAATGACTCAAATGTACCAACATATTGTTGGGCGCCATCTGTTGCCCCAGTTCAAGGTTAGCTTTACTTATACGAATATCTTCTCCACTTAAAACTCTTCTTCAAATACACTCCCCCATTCTCCATAACATTGTTGGCACCAAAAGGGGAGCCTGCTGTGCCCCTAATACGATCTCCATTCATCCGCAACCATCGATGATGTCAGAACACTCTTTTGAAAAAGTATCCATAAATATTATTAATTTGTATTCCCCATGCTTTTTAAATTCATTTCTAAGCTTTTCGTTTTTTTCTCTTCTTTTCTATTATTTTTTTGCAGAGAAAATCTGTTTCAGTTGTATCTGAAATTCTAATTTCCAACACGCTCAAAGTATGTTTTCCTTTTTTTTCTCTCTATTCTTTTCATTTGTTCTGTGTGTGAGTGCGTGTGTTTTTCATTTAACCCTTGGGAGCACCCCACAACACCCGTCAATTCCACCAAAAAAAAATCTCACCCAATAATAATACTCTGTAATATTCATCAACAGACCCATTCCCATTGCCATTCGCATAGAACATCATTTATATGACACATATTTATCGTAAGAAAACAAATGATAATTCCGGGATAGAGGATACCCGTTCAGGGGGTCTCTCACTCTCCTCATGGATCTTGTTGCTATTGGTTTTTTATGGATGTTGAGAGGCTGTGTGTTGACAGGCCTCTAAAAATTAATGACCAATAAAAAAACGCAGCAGCAGCAACAGAGAATTTATTTAATGAATTGCTTGTCTGTGGGGATTTTTGAACTGGAACCCCACTACAACGAGCCCACCCCCCACTCACCATCAGATCTAAAGTGTCTGTTTTTTGACCCAATTGAATGGGTTGACTGACGAGCGATAAGAGAGCGAGAGAGAGCACATACATACAATCTCTTCTCAATCTCTCTCTATAATTCTCAATTGAAACCAAAAATTGGGGCCATCGAAAAAGTTAATTGTTGTACAGAAAATATTGTGATTTCCAAGGCAAACATTAATGATTCGAGTAATTAAACATTTAAGGGTATGGCTTTGAACAAAATATAAAGCAACTGACAGCTGTTTTGTCTGTGCAGTGAAAGCTGCCTACTGAGAAAGATTTACTCAGAGAATATCTCTATTAAAAGAACCTCCTCGAAGGCCACATTTATTCCAGGAACATGACTTACCCTTATACAATAATAAAATCCTCAATAACTTCAATATACGAGTATTCAGTAAATTCAGTATTTCCCTTAAAAGAACCTCAACTTAGCGATACATTTTTCCCAGAAATAGGGTTCATAAATCCCTCAATAACGACATGACTTTTCGCCCTACACATTCCTTCCGTTAACCGATTCGACCTTGCATTTTTCTGTATTTATTTATATAACTCTGATAACGCCATTCCCACACAAAGATCGTCTTTCAAATAATAATAATCATCATATTTCATAAATATTTTCGTTTAATCGAGCGAGCGTTTGCTTTCCCATGCCCATCCCCCATCATATGCCAGCTGCCCCACTCTGCCCACGTTCTCCCCTTGCACAACATTTCATTTGAAATTTCTCGAATATTCATTTATTCACTGCGCCTGGGATGAGTGTTAATGGCGGGGTACTGAGGGGCTTATTTACACCGAAAATATTCGTACATTTCACGTACTCTAAACGCCATTTAAAACGTCATGATCGTATGTCAAGAAGTCCAATTGGCATTTACATATGCATATACTTATGGCAACACATGTATTCTTTTTCAGATCTGGTTCTGTCTTTCGTTCTTTTTGTCTGTCTGTCTGTCTGTCTGTTATTCTGTGTGTAAAACTCTGTGTAAACAGACACCAGCCAGCAACGAATGAAACCACCACCATACCCACATGTGCAGTTCTGAAAAGGGGAGCTTCCATTTCGGCTTTTTACGAGTACTTTTTCCAGTGGACTTTGGTTCTACAATTACATCTCGAAAAGAGCTTTCCAAAAACACAGAACACAGAATAAACAACAGAACAGAAAGAAACAGAAACACAGACGGAGAAAGAAAATTGTATACTTTTGTTAGACGAAACTTTTCGCAGCTGCATTATGAAATCATATTGTCATCACAGAAGGGGCTGGCAGATACTTTGTGGCATATACTAAGGATAGAACTTGAAGGGTACTTTGGAGGGTACTTTTGGGGTACTTATACGGTGAATTATCTCTTAGAAACTACATTATTTTTAGCTGAAGAACCCTTGGGTTCTTAGAGCTCTTACAGCATTAGATATTCTCCTTGAATATCTTCTTTAATTTACCAATTCTTCAATTTCTTTCCCTCTCTTTAGAGTTGTTCCCTTACCCCACAATTGTCTCGCCTGTTTTGCCCAAATTTGGCCAAAAGTAATCTATCCACAAATGCAGAAATTACTGCTGCTGCTGCAACATCTACAGCTCCAGGCTGCAGGCATCAAACCCCTTCCTTATATGCATAGGTCCACCAGATTTTGTTGTGGCTGCGTGGCATATGTTGCCCCCACCCTTCCTTCTGCTGTTGCATGCAGCACTTGATTACGGGGCTTCGGTTCGTCTTCGTCTTCTGCTGCTGCTGCTGCTAAAAGCTGAAAATTGTTTATGCTAATTGCATTTAATTTATGCATGCGTAGAGTTTTCCCCTCCACATCAGATCTCTGTCTGTGTGTGTTTGTTTGTATCTATGAGGAGAATGTTTTTGTATCTATGAGAGTGTGCAAATGTATCTGTCAGATGCAAGAAGAAATGCACTGCAGAGTGACAGCAACAGCAACAACATGTTGCGGTTGTTTTAGTTTGTGTTTCCCTACCGCTCTCTCGAGGGATACATACATACATATGTACATTTGCATTTATTAGCACTTGGAAAATTACTGAGGAATGAGGGAGAGGGAGAAGGCGAAGGCGGAGAAAAAAGCAAATATTATTTTGGCACAATTAACGCTGGCACGCCCCGCCTCCCACAACAACACCACCACAGCCACAGCCACAGCCCACATGCCAAAATGTTGAGGGAATCCACAAAAAGGGGAGATTTGTTTCGGGAAGCTTTAAGGAATTCACAAATTAAAGTTAAAGAAATCCAAACATAAAATTAAATCAACTAAAACTGGGGAACTAGAAACTTAAAAAAAGGTTCCTCAAATCCCAAACATTTTCTTTTCCTTTGCTTCGATTTCAACACCCAAAAACATAGCCATTGCTTACGGTAACACCTCCCCACCATCGCCCCCCACCCAGCTGAATATGACACTCAATCGCCTGCGCCTTCGTTTCTGGCCAAGCAAACATGCGATGCCTTCTTTGGGTTTGGATTGGCCAAATGTCAGGCCGGGCCACGACGAGGCTGGCTTAATCCTGCTGCAGCAAGACTCTAGAGTTGCGTCTCGAGAGTCTCTCGGTGTCTATTTCGGCCAATTAATATGCAGTTAATGGTGTTAACTGTTTGACGTGCTTATTTATAGGCCCGCAGATGCAAACGGCACCAGACGGGAGGCAACCGGCAACCGGCAACTCAATTCGATTCCATTCCATTCCAAGCCCAAGCCATGCCGAAGAGAGCCGCCAAATAAATGGCACTCGTTGCAGACTCAGACTCAGACGACGTCAGCGTCACCGTCAGCGTCAGACGCGCGCCAGGCGCCAGTGCACACATTTTGCATGTCAAGTGGCAGCAGGGGAATGCAGCGAGGATTGGGAGGCAAAAAGTATCTGCCGGATTGCATAAGGAAAGTCCATGTCAGGGCGCAAAATGTTGTGGCTAAAGGGTAGGGTGTGAGATGTGTGTGTACTTTTTAGGAGTGCCCCAATATCGTAGTATCTTGTATCTGTATCTGCAGTTTTGTCAAGGGAAAAGGCTCTAAACTGTATATGTACGTACGTGGATCTGTTGCAGGCATTCCAACCGATTGACACGCATAAATGTGCATAAATTCCCATCCCAAGAAAGTCTCCACATGTCTCGACGAATCCCCAGAAAAGTATCTACTGCAGCATGAATCCATAGAAACATGAATCCCATGAAAAGTATCTACTGCTAATGCGAGGAGCTTAAAGGAAAGTATCTACTGCTGCTGCTGCTGCTGCTGCTGCTGCTGCTGCTGCTGCTGCTGCTACATGAATCAAAGTATCTGCTGAACGAACAGCTGGCATTTTGTTTGGCAAACGTATCTCTGGCATTGCAATTTCAGGTGTGGTAATCCATTCTGACAGCACAGCACAGCACAGCACAAGACAGCCTTTGTTCGTTTTTTGCGGCGTCTCTCAAGTATTTACAGATTGGAAACGAAACCATTCCGTTTATTGCCCAAGACTACTCTGCTTCTCCTCTCTCTCTCCACAATTGGTGGCATTCAACACGTACGGCTCTCTGTCTGTGTCGATACGTTTTTTAGCGCTTCCTCACGCACCACAGCAGCCCCATCCACCATCCACCATACCCCAGCCCCCCAACCACCGCTTGGATTATCAATATATGAGAGCCTCTGCTGCAGCCACTGCCTCTGTTGGATGTCATCAATTCGGTTTCAATCAATTAAAAAATTGTTGCACTAATTGTGGAGCAATGTTTATCCGTTGCCAGAGTATCTGTCACTGCTACCGGCTGTTTCTGTGGTTGCTGTCATTGCTGTTTTAATTGAACAATTATTGCAGTTGCACTCAATTAAATATAAGCCTGCTGCTTGGGCATTCATTCGGCTGAAGACTGAACGGCAATCCCTGCTGCCTCAATGAACTCTTAAGTCAAAATCCAAACAGAATCAACATCTTTAGAGCTTCGCTTCAGATTCGCTTACATTTTATGCAAATCACTCGAGCAAACAGATTGCCAGCACCCAAAGGGGGGGTGGGCCAAGAGTCTGAGTCGCCCAATCTGAAGTCAAGTATTCATAATGCCACGAACGACTCGAATGCCTCGAATGCGAATGCTCTAATGAGCTTCAAATGTTTGTCCAAATGTTGACAAGCCAATTGAGCAGAAAATATGACCAGAAAGGGGAGAGGCAGCTCTCGGGCTGGGGCCATCCATGAGATGAGATACTTTTATTTTGCCTACGCATCATTAATCAACGTCAAAGTTTTTTTGGCCACGCTATTTAGTCGAGGGTCTTAGCGGAAGGCTCTTAATGCTGAAAACTATTTAGTTTAGAGTTTTACACACAAAAAAGAAAGAAAGAAAGTTTCAAGCTGCGACAAATTTCTCCCCCAAATGCAACTTTAATGAGCTGCCAAAAATCCTTTTCTTAAGAGAGAAATTAAAGTAATGAAAGCAGAGCTTAATGAGGGAATGTTGCTGCTTGGAGAGGCGCCTCGCCTCCTCTTCTTAAAACTCTAATTTCAAACCATTCATCCATCCACTCATCCATTCATCCATCCATTCATCCATCCATCCATTCGTTCGTTCTTCGTATGCCCCGAGTGGTGCTGGTGCTGCCTCTTCTGCTTGAATTCAATTGAAAATAATTGAATCGATTTGTGCGATTTATACGAGTGGCACAACGAGTGCTACAGCGAGTGGCATGAGGCATGAGTATTTGCATAGTTGCCACTCGAACATGCATAACAATATTTTTATTTCTTTCTCGATCTTTTTATTTACATTTCTGCTTGCCAAAATAAATATCATTTCGCTTTATGATTATTTTAAATGAATAAAATTCGAATGCCACCGCCATTTTTCTCCTCCCCTCTACCCCCTCTCTATCTGCGCAATTTATTTATTAAATAAACATTTTTCGGATTACCTTTATGGATGGGGTTTTGCGTGGAAGAGGAGTTGGGTTCCGTGCTGATTAGTTGATGCTTTTATCTAAAGTTTGGTTTGTGTGTGTTTCGGTTCGTGTTTTCGTTGGATAAACGAAACCAATCCGATAAGCCACTTATGAAATACATTTTCTGTATGAATTTGGATTATTTTTGGGTCGAGCAAAGGTGCATTTAAAGTTTGGATTAAAAATAGAGTTGCACTGATGTTTCTACCGAACCTATAGAAATTAATTCTGGATACTTTCTGTATACATAGCTTAGAGGTCAGGCCTCAAGTCTCTGCTTGAAAATCAATCAATCTTCTAAATACCCTACGCCCCACGCCTTTAAAAAATGTTGCCATTATTTTGGAATCTCTTTTTTATCCATATTTAATCCATTATTTTGGAAAGGTAATGGGATTTCTCTAGTGTAAAATCAACATTTAATGCACAGCAGCAGCCACATCTGTTGACCATTTGGCGGATAAGTAATCGGATAATTGATGGACAAGAGAGAAGCAGAAGCAACAGCCAAGCAGGCAGTGCTTCTGCTTCTCGTCTCACCTTTTGTTTAGATTTTTTTTTTCCACTCGAACATTTATTTAGATATTTTTCTGGAATTTGTTTACTTTTTGGCAGAGACGGAAAGAAAGGCAGAACGGAAGAACGGTGGGGCCTGTGGCCTTTGTTTATACAACTTGAACCATGCACTTTGGATAATTAGCAAAAAGTTGTCTGTCTGTTTGTCTGTTTGACCCTGAACCGTTGAAGAAGAACCAGAACCACAGAGATTCGGTGGCCAAAAATAGGCCAGTAAAGGGGGTCAAAGGGCAGGCTGGCACAGAGCAGGGCAGGCCAGGGCAGTGGGTGAAATGTAAAATCAATAATCATTTAAAATTCAAATGCGCAACGCCTCGAACAGCCGAGAACCGAAAGCCTACCGAGAGCTGGAAAATGCCCAAGCAAACGGAAAATGCAAAATGGGAAAAACAGATAATGAAAAAAAACCAGAAGAAAAGTGTAGTAATCGTAAGAGTGGGCGGTGGAGGAGGTAGTAAGGGCTGCCCTACTCCCCCCTTGCTAATGAAATTAAAAATTGATGCTTTGGGGTCTCGCCCTCCAACCACTCTCTTCGCTCAGTCTGTGCGAAAATCTAGGCGAATATGCTAAGCAAATGTCATTTAATAAATTGAAAAAAGAAAAACCCAAGAGCGGGGCACCGCGAGAGCAGAGCAGGGCAGGGGCAAGTCTCTGAGGAGGAGACAGCAGCAGCGGCAGTGTTATGCCTGATTGATTTTGTGGCGTTGGCGGTTGCAAATGCGAGCGGCAGTGCCACTGAGCCACATGGAACCACAAGAAAAGATAAATGCCGCCCCAAGGGTTCGTTTGAGCGGTAAGCGCGGGCTGACACGTCTCTTTTTTGATAGAGTTGCCTCTCCAGTGGAGCTGGGTGGAGAGGGGAGATGCTGCCACAGATATTGTGGTTGGCGTCTGGCCTGGTTGCTCAATCTTCCTGGTTGCTGCCGCTGCTGCTGCTGCTGCAAGCCTCCAAGCCGTTGACATCAATTAAGTATTAGAAAGAAGAGATAGAGATGGGTGGGGAGGGGAAACGGGGGATGGATCATTGATTAACACACAAGTTTATGGCAATTGCAGGAACAGTTTCCATTTTCCATCCCGAGTGGAGAACCACTTCTGGAGAATCATCCAACAGATGGTGGTGGCTGTGCGCCTCGTGTGGGCGTTTGTCTGGCGTTTGGGAGGCGCCTCGACTGGGCTCCACTGCAATCTACGCTCTACGCTCTATTTGCTTGCAGCTTCATTAGTCGCCGCTCAATTTATTTGCCTCCTTTAGACGCCAATTAATCAGATTATGTCAAAATGTGTCACTGGGTTAATGCAAATATATTACGTTAGAGGCAGAGCTGCTAGACAGCAGCAAAGAGTCTGCTCTGCCATTCCTATTCCTACATTTATTCGTTCGTTGGGATGTCTGTCCCACTGTCTGGGCCTCCGTGCCTCTGCTTTTCGCCTCTTTTTCGTTGCAGAGCTTTAAAGAGCTTTGTCTGTTTGTTTGTCTGTCTGGGGTGTCTGGCTGTTTTGGATCTCTGAATCGGAATCGGCTGAATCGGATCCACTTAATTAGTGAAAAACAGAAAACTAACAAAATGTCGGAAGAAAGGGGAGAGCTAAAACAGTCGCCTGGAAATCACTTTTAAGCCGCTTAGTTGCCAATAAATCAGGAAATTGAACAACGATTCAGTTTCCCCGTGCCACGTACCCATTTAATTGCATTTGAAATTAAATAGAAATCGCTAAGAGCAGGCAAGGGCTTTAAAATGTGTTTTGTTTTGTTTTTAGGTGATGTTTGAAAGAGGATTTCGATTCGAAAAAAAAGTGAAAATAGTTAATCTGGGCTTAGGGTTTAGGTTTTTAGGTTGATGTTTTTTGTGGAAAAATTCTGTATACAATATCTTTATATTTCATTGAGTTTCTATCGATTTATTAATACCAAAACCCACTGAAAACAATGAACGAACTCTGCCTCTGGAGTTGCATTCAGTTTGAAGGCTTCATTTGAAGCTTCATTTAACCATCAGTTACCTGTGGCCACTCCACAAACAAAACAATGTAAATACAATACAGATATCTGTGACTGCCTCATCCAGAGAGGAGAGGGAGAGTTGCTCCTCTGTACACCATTTGGCATTCAGCGGAAAAGTCATTAAGTGACACACCCGCCTACAACAAAAAACAAAACAAAACAAAACATTCCAACCCCAAAAATAGATGCCAACATATTTATCATCATCTGAATAAGGAGAACAATCATGATGTAACGACAGGGGGGAGTGGTGCAAAAAAAACAACAACACAGGAACGAAGCGGATGGGAAGGGGTAACTGGAACTCCACTCTCCCATTCCACCTCTCTCATTGTTTAATCACTCATATCACCGACTTTCAGAGCATTTTTCTGATATTTTGTTGTTGTTTTGTTTTCAACTTGTTTTTTGGGCGTGTTTTTTAACAGTCAACAGATCGGCGACGACGCGCCTCATTGAAGGCGGTTTTCGATGTACGGAAGTTGCATACCCCTGAACGGAAATTGAGACATCAAATTTAATGAATAACCGAATAGATATTATGAATATATACGAGTACGAACACGGGTATGGGTACGAATATGTTTCAGCATACAAATACGAGTATTCGGCTGCTGCTTGACTTTCGCTTTTGCTGTCTCTGAAACTCTAAAAAAAAACCAACAAAAAAGAGTTGTAAAAAATACTTTACAACTCATTAAAAATTATTATTGTTTTTGCGGCCATAAAAATGATGAGATCCTGCCAGCACTGCCAGGTAGAACTCATGAGTGGTGGTGTCATTGGTGGATCCTTTTTCTGGGTTTTGGGCTTCCTGCTTTTAAAAATATTACACCAAAAAAAATATACAAATTTGCGTAAAATTTTGCGGCCGCATCTCAGTTTTCTCTGGAAAATGAGTAGCTGCCTGGAGAGGAGGCAGTCGGAGAGTTGGCAGAAGGTGAGAAGATTGCAAAGGTTAAAACGCCTTTCATTCTTATTACAGTTGAAAAAGTTTGCTTAAGGCTTCGGCTGTCTCTGTTGCTGTCGCTGCCTTGGCTGCTGCTTATTTCCCACGAATTTTCCAGGCGGGATGGGGCTGAAAAAGGTTAAGCAAAGGCAAAGTTTGATGTGAAAAAGGTCTTCCTTCAAGTGCTTCTCAGAATGTTTAATTCAATTTGTTGAACTAATATTTCCATTCCCTTGCTGCCCCCTCGAGAAGTGGTTTTAATCAAAGGGAAATGAAAGACAGCAAGAGAGAGAGAGATAAATGAGTGTGCAGCTGGCCCTGCGATAGGCAGACTTATCGATAGCTGGAGTAAATATCAACGATTTCCAGCCGGAAATGCAATAAAATATAAGATAAATTCAGGTGATTCTTGTATCTTAAGGTAAGGGAGAAACATGGTTAAAAGCTGTGCCTCAATCTAGACAACATTCCTACATATTTATGTGATAGGTTCCCCATTTGTAGGTAACATTAAGCGGAAGTACAGCCACGCGATAAATATTGAAACATATCTTGGGTGTTGGGAAACTTTTTTCATGGCTGTTTGATCTGGTTTCAACTGGCTTCCGCATAACTCCCATGAAAATTCCCATGCATTCTTGCAGCCCTCTTGAAAAACCATAAAACTAACTCTCTATAACCTGCTTTTCATTATGCTATATGTATGTTTGTTCAAAAATTTTCACTAAACGTTTTACGGGCTAAAGGAAACTGGACATAGGAAGGGCAAGGGGAAAAGCCATTTCACTCGAGTGTCGAATGGCAGCAGGCAGCAGGCAGAAGCCAATTGAATGCATTTTATTAATGGCATCCATGACTTGGCCTCTGGCTCCTGGCTCTTGGATACTGGCTAAGGCTGTGGGGTGCTGTGGGTCTTGGCATCGATTGACAAAAGGCGACAATAAAGTCATCTTGCCCCCATATACCCCTCTTTGCCACTCTTCGTCTCCTGTCCCTTTCCTTTTTGTGGCTGCTGTCTGCTGCAGTTGCACTTAATTTTATCTATTATCCTCCATTTTTGTCATTGTCTAAAAGGAAAATGAAGATTCAGAAGACACACACACATATCCTTTGATGCTTTTGTCGTTTTTATCGTGTTGGAGGTGGAGGCGCATGTCTGGCTTTTGCGATAGAATCTACGGGAGAGCATCCTGGCAGCAGGTGTGCCATTGAAAGTTTTAGATGCTCATCCAGGAATGGGATGATGGCGCTGTGTGCTGCTGTCTACTGCTGCTGCTGCTTCTGCCCCTTAGACTGCTCCTGTTTCTGCTCCATCGACTGCTCCTGCTGCTGGCAGCCTTTTGCTGCTCTGTTTGGAAAATGTGATAAAATGATTATAAAATAATTTTCACAAACAATGGCAGCCACATGCACACGTACATCGGAACACTTCCCCCCCTCTGTTCACCTTCCTGTTCCTGCAAAAATGTGCAAAATTCTACCCCTAAAACTCTCTCCTGTAGAGATTCCTGTTCCTGCTGGTGCTGCTGCTGCTGCTGTGGTCATCCTGTGGCTCTCCTTCTAATTGAATAGATTACGGGGTCAGATCTTTAATGGCTGCTGCCTGAACTCTCAAAACTTGCAAATACTTTTTCTCCTGTGAGTGTGCAGGGGGGTGGAGGTGTCATGTCATAACATTTTACTGGCTTCTCCACCCCATTAAATATGCCCCAAAATTATTCCATCCATAAACATTTGCCACAGGAATTGCACGGAAGAGTGGAAAGTGTGGCACACCGATTGGTGTGTGGCATTTATTATTAATCCAAATTCGTGGCTATCAAAATTTCCCAGTGCATATTATGCTTTTCTTTGTTGGATTTTGGCATGGAATTTTGGAAGAGAATTTCTTTGTCTTTTGTTCTTTAAATGTGGAAAATGTAAACTTCTTTCTATAGAATTTAATAAGAAGTGAGCAAATATAATATTCAGCAGTTCATATTTTATTAAATTAATGCAGCAACCTCTCTTTACCCACCTTGATGCTATTTCCGCACTTTCTCCTTCATTTCAAGTCTCCGAAAAACCCTGCCCCTTATAAAATACAATCGGACAACTCTTTTCTCGCAGTTTTCCACAGGAAACCACGCACAATCCCAACACGAATTTTCCCATCAATTTGTTTGAAATCCAAAGACCACACACAGCCAGATACTCAGATACAGATACAGTTACAGATTCAGCGAAGAAAACGGAACCCACTCTTTTGAGAGCTTTGCAAAAGAAACATTTAAATCCGGACTGGAGCTCCGCGGACTGCCTGCCGCTTGTAGAGGGGAGGCAGGGGGCAGGCGAACAGGCAATGTGCAATGGCCAATAAACATGTCTTAAAGCTCTCCGTGGCTCGTGGCTGGTGGCACACAGCATTTGAACCAGTTTCCAGCTTAAGCCACAGAGCCGCAGTCCAAAGAACACAAAAAACACAAAGAAAGATCTTCCCTTTACTCTTCTTTCTTCCTTCCTTCCTTCCTTTCTGCTCCTTTCTGCAGCTTCAATTTGTACAAATGCGTAGAAAAGGAGGGGCTGCAAAGGAGGAGGCGTAAGAGGGACAAGGATGGTGTGGGGCGGCAGCCACAGATGCAGTTCACATTTGCAACATTTGCAACTTTATTTATCGCATCGAAAACATCTTGTAAATTTTCCACGTTATTTTGCGCCTCAAGACATGCTTCCCCTGCCATCCCCACCACTGCGCTGCCATCGTTTCCATCGCTGAACAATTGAATCCAAAGGAGAGCTTTTCCACCCACTAAGGAAAATTCGTTTTGGGCCACGCCTTCTTCTGGCTCTCTGCCTCTGGCTACGGGGCGGCACTAGAGAATTGAGAGAGAGAGAAAGAGAGAGAGACGACTCCTCTCTCAATGGATGCCTTGTTTTGATCATTTGCCTTGTGATAAATTGTGTTCCATGTCGCTTGGCACTCGCGCTTGACTTTTATTGCTGAAGGAATGCCCATGGCATGGGGCAGTGCCACAGCCACATCCCCAACCAAAGCCAAAGCCACATCTAGTACTTCTTTTGGGCCAAGTCCATAGTCATCGTCTGGCCATCAAAAACTCTTTCGGCCGCTGTATTATTTGTTCTTCTCCTCCTCCGTCCGCTGCTGCTGCTGCTGGCTGCCTGCCACAGACTTTGCCCCCAAATGCAATTCTCGTAGTTTGAAGTTTATTTGCCGCCGAGCGGGTGACACGTTTTTGTTGCTACAAATTTGATATCATTTTTCAACGCCACATAGAATGTGTTGCATTCTACAGTTCGTTGGGGCATGCCACCTAGTGACGTTTTTGGGGGCGTGTTTCGTCGTCTTTGGAGTGACTCTTGTGGTTTCAATTTTTTTTCGTTTGCTGACGCATGACGCATGCAACTTTTGGCGCTACTCAGAAGCCAAGAAAATAATTCAAGATAAATGTTTTGGGATTTTTTTTCTTTTGTTTTGGAAGGGGCTTGGGGCGTGGAAAGGAACGGAATATTTATATAGAGAATCCATTGGGATCTATGGTATTTTATGGGCTTGTTGCAACTCCATTGAGACTTTCAAAAATTTAACCAAAATTAAGTGAAAAAATGCCACTTCCAAATATAAATGTTTCCCTTATCTAAAAGACTTTCCCCCAGCCCAAAATTCATCTCCTCCAATAACCCAATGAAACCTGCAATTAATTGCCCAACAAATTTTTGGGTTCCCATATCAAATATCACATATCCATCTTTTTGGATTGACAATCCACACACCAATCATTAGTTAGAGTCCGAGAACCTTTGCTCAGGGCTATCTAAAACAACGAAAACTATCTACGACTATCTGTTGATATATTTGGAATACTAATAGAAAATATATATGCAGATATAGGAAACAATCCATTAAAGAGATCGACCGTCAACAAATGTTGCGCCCACGCAACAGACAAAAGATTTCCCTTTTGTTTAGCATTTTGTATGAGGATTTGACAATCACAGAGTGGAAAATTATTCATGGTCGAGAGCCACTCGAGAACTCCAGACGGACCAGAGGTGCGGCGGGGCAGACTCATAGCTGGGGACTTTCCCCTGTGAAAAATGCAGTAAAACCAAACAGAGCGGAACGAGGGCTAAACAAAGGCTCCGCAGTGAGAAAGAGCGAGAGAACCCCAGAGGAGAGTCGCATAATGCACTTTTGCTTTTCTTTTTACTTGTTGGTTTTTTTTAATTTTTCATTTGCTGAAATTTCCGGTTCTTTAATCCGTCAGATACGAGGCTTTGGCATGATTCGTATTCTTATTTTTTGTATTTTTTTGTGTTGCTTTTTTTCCAGAATTTATTTGTATTCAAAAAGTTGAATGACTTTTCGGTTGGGCTTGGGTCTCTTTTACTCAGAAATTCACGACTGTAACCCCACGACTGGAACCACGAGCGAGCGGGGGGGTTCAATCAAATTGCAATTATCTTAAGCACGTGTTTGAAGCGATTGAATGAAGGGTGGGAGGGGGGTACTGGGGGATTTCTGATCTACGATTCGTGACGCTTTTGATTTATTGCTGTTTGAAATGTTGAACCATTTTCACGCAGCCATTGCATGACTCAGCTCTTGGGCTCCAACATATTCTGCTGATCTTTTTTGGTAGCTCCAGCGGATGGATTTCTTTGTTCACGTGTAGTTTGGTTTTTTTTTTTTTTGGGAGCACAAAGTGTGACCGGCCTCAAGGGCTTTCTATTTCTACGCTTAGAGTATTTCTCTCTCTCTTAATTAGTTTGGTTTGTTGATAACAAAATAATGGATTATATGCGAAGGTCTATAGG
Organism: Drosophila obscura; assembly: GCF_018151105.1. Classification (NCBI taxonomy): domain Eukaryota; kingdom Metazoa; phylum Arthropoda; class Insecta; order Diptera; family Drosophilidae; genus Drosophila; species Drosophila obscura. Next base: position 10,532,610 of record NW_024542828.1, read on the forward strand.
AATTATACATACATATGTATGTAGGTATAATCGGATGCCAGCAGGTAAACGGATTTCTTTTTCGAGATGCCTTTGCGCCCCCCTTGGGGTTCCGCTTTGCTTTTAAGGTGATTTATTTGCTGTTTTTCTGTTGGAAGCCCACCGAAAAAAGTCAGTTAAATGTTGAGACCCCTCGCATGTGCCTCGAATGGGAGATTAAAGTTGGAGTTTTTTTTTGTATTTTGTATTTTGGCAAACACGAGAGTTTGAAAGTGAAAATATACAAAAGATTTGGACTTGCTGCAACTGATAAACAAATTTAACATTCATTTGATGTTTTGCCATGTTGCGAATCATCAAATACACGAGTATTCTGTTTGATGGGTGCCAAAGACAGCGAAAAGTCGCCGCTCGAATGTCACTTAAGGAATGATATTTACTTATCGAACATGATATCCGACATGATATTTGACGACGTTATCGATACAAATAAATGAAAGCAAAATTCTGGTGGTGGGAAAGATAAAGAGAAATCATTTAATACGGTTATGGGAAGCTCAGGATCACGGTTCAATAATTTCACGCCATAATATTCCATAAAATTTCAATGCTTTATGCATCATTATAATTTTCTATATTTTGATGATGTTTTTTTCTTGCTCATTCCATTTACATATCCGTGCACATACCTAATCCCCAACTCAATGACCATGTAATCCCCCATATAATCCCCCTTTCAATTATCCATTAAAACTGCAGCCCCGCTCTTTCTCGCTCTGTCAACTTTCTGTCTCTTTCAATCTGTTGCACATTTGAATTATTATGAAATATCTGTAGCTGTATCTATGGTTATGGGGGTGAATTATCCTCTCTACCCATACTTTTTGCTGGAAAACGAAAACATTTGCATATCCAAAAGGCAATAACAAATGCATTCCGCACACACACACACACACACACACATCAGTGGGGGCGACATTCTATCAATATCAATTCATATTCAATGGGAGGGAGGGACACTGCGGATGGATGGATGGGATTCCGTATGCCAGTCAGCGATGAATGTAATCTCTGTGAAACCTCCCGAGGGACGGGGCATATAGAGGGGGTGGAGGCGGCTATAACGAGTTAAAAAAAAGTGAAAATTATAATGAAATTCATTGGGAATTTCCCTCACGTACGAAACAAAGTACATCAATCAAATTGAAATGCAACCATCATCTGCATTCCTCTCTCTCTCTCTCTCTCTGTCATCTCTTTCCTTTCTGGTTCTCTCCCACTCTCTCTCTCTTGCCATATTTTGTAATGCAATAATAATAATAATCATTCACAGAAATAATGCAATAAATAATATGCTCTCGGTATTCCACTGATTTTGTTTTTTGTTCTGCTGCTTTCTTTGCTCTCGTGCCATAAATATTTTTCTGCATGCTGCGTTTCCAATTAGTGAGAAGAGACCACCGCAGAAAATCGGAAGGAATGGAATTTTCTGAAAAACAAAATTTATGCAAAGCCAAACACAGAGAAAGAGAGAGAGAGAGGCAGAGACAGGCAGAGAGTGGGAGAGTGAGAGTAAGAGAAGGCAATGGGAATGCAGTGGAGTGGAGTCGAGTCGAGTGTAGAGTGGAATGTTGCCTCTACTAATTAGACACTTGTCATTCGTCGTAATGTTGTAATAAATACCGTTACAATGTCATTACCGGCATTACCTTCTTTCTCTCCCTCTCTCTCTCTCTCTCTCTTTTTCACTCTTTTTTTCTGAACATCTCTCTCACTTCTCTCTCCCCCCAACCCCCTTCTTGTGCTGTGGAACGACTGCCTTCACTCATCTTCTTCATGGCGGCGGCAGCGTCGGCCTCTTGTCTGTCAATCGCTTGTTAGTTTTTTGTTTTCTACTTCTCCTTCCTTCCATTCCCTCTTTACCTCCCTTTACTCACTCTCTTGTAACCCCTTCTTCACCTCTTTTGACTTTATTTAAAACTTTGTTTTGCTTTAACGCTTAGAATTTTTAATGAGCTTTCGTCTACCTCGTACTTCTCTTCTCTTCTCTACCACAAAAGCAAAGCAAAGCAAAGCCCTTCCTTTCCTTTACTCTTTTTCGTTGTTGTTGTTGTTATTTTCTCTGTTGTTTTTTCCAGTTTTTCCGCTGCTTATTTTCTTGTGCTTCTGAAATGTCATCTATTTTTTTGAGGTTTGTTCTTTGTTTTTCTTTGGGTTTTTTCTCTGCGGGGTCATTGCTTAGTATTACACTCTGGAGACTGCTGGACTGGACTGCGTTACAACGGGGTCTCGGACATTCTCCTTTGAACCCGAAAAACTAAGCTAAAGTCTTGAGGCCTTTAAAGTTCTTGTGGGCTTTGCTACTGGGCAGTTTTCTTCTGGGAAAAAGCGTGTGAACTTATTTTATTTATAAGAATTTATTTTATTTATTGATATATGTAGGGGCAGCCTTTTCTGATCGATACAGATTATTCCTTGTAATCATTTCCTTTATTTAGCTTCAAACACATTCTTACCGACCGAAGCACCTGTAAATTTTCACGACTTCTCCCTTTTTATTGCTTATTTGTTCGAGGTACTTTCACGCCCTCTCCAACTCTCATACCATTCGCCCCTTCCCACCCATAGCTTCTTCCGTTCCCAAAGATCTCCCAAAGGTCTCTATTTCTCATAGCTCTGGAAAACAAGTTCCCTTTCAGTCTGGTGTACCAGCGTTGTTCCACTAACCTATCCCACATTTTTTTTATTAGCTTTTCCCAAACAAACAGCTCTCTCCTTCCCCTCCCTACTGTAGCTGTTCCCACTCCCCTTATCGCACCTCATTCGCTAGATCATTGTCGGATGGCTATGGATCCCCACAATGTCAGGGGCCTCTCTCCCTGTCTCTCTGGCAGAACAAAACAGAACAGAATGAAGACAACTCAAGACCATAAATATCTTAACTGAAACATTCGAGGGATTGGGGAGTGGGGAGTGGAGTGGGAGCTTATCTATAAGTAAATGTTGCCCAACATAATTTACACACTCTCTTACAAACAGAGAACCAGCGAGAGAGGGAGAGAGAGAGGGACAGGTAGATAGGGCGCAGAAATGCAAACAGAATGCAGTCAACCTTTTTGCTTGACAAACAATTTCCAAGATGTTGGGGGATAATTAACGTAGACACTGAGAGAACCCGGAGCTTTTAATGTTGCATAAACTGTGGAATTTGCTGACATATTTAAGGGAATGTTTCTTTCAGTGTATGTGCGGGGCGTGGGTTCCGAATTATGTTGAAATTAGGAGAGTGTGCGGGCAGAGAGTTTCCCTGAGAAATTTCGGCGTAATTGAGTGGCTTATTGACTCGCGTCACACATTTGAAATATTTGTGGAAGGTACTCCTCGTATTTGTACGGGTATTTGGGTGGCTATTTATATACCCCAGGCCACAGGGTGTGTGCGGTGGGGTGGGGTGTGGGTTGCGCCCGTCACTACCGACGCATGTCATATTTGCAAAGAAAAATCAAAGTGAAATCAAGTGAAAAACGTACTAAAAATAATGCTAAATGGAAGAGTGAAGAGTGAAGATCCTGTGTAACCGGTTCTTATACATAAATAGATAAAAGACACCACGAGAAGATCTGTAGAGGAGAGCGAGGAGCGAAGAGAATTGCCCGTTCATTACGCAAGAATGTGCCCTAAAACGATGCTGAAGGAAAACCTGAAATCAGCATAAAGAAAGATTAATTAACTCCAACGAACAGCAAAGCCAAGCCAACATTCAACAGAGCCGCGCAGCCCCACAGGAGGAGGGAACACTTTTGCAGGATGCGACTGTTTGCAGCTACGACTGCGGCAGCGACTGGAGCAGCAGCGACTGTTCCGGCGATCAGTTCCAGCGATGAGGCGGGCGAAATTATAAAGAACTCTCACATCAGCACAGGCGGTGGAGGAGGAGGAGGCGCAGGAGGAGGAGCCCTGATCTACAGCAATGGCAAGAACAAGTCAAGGTCATTGGAACGCTATGCCGGGGCACCACGCATCGAACTGCTGCCGCCCTATGCCACGCCCACGGGCGGTACACGACGCCGCCTGCTGGCGCCCTTCCGTTCGATGAAGCGGCGCAGTCGCAGCAGCAGCAGCAGCGGGGACTCGCACATGATCGTCGTGAATCTTGGAGCAGGCGGAGGAGGAGGAGCAGCTGCAGCACCAAACAAAAACAAAGCGACGGCCAAAGCAAGTTCGCAGAGCGGCGACAGCGGCACAGGCGGCACCGAACTAGAACACGAACTCGAACCAGACGACGAAGATATCGACGATGACGACGAAGAAGAGGTGGAGGGAGATGATGGAGAGCTGGAGCTGGAGCAGCAGAGCAGCCAGCTGAGTCTCAGCTATTCGCAGTTGAGTAGCAGCAGCGGCTGCGCAGACGAAGATCATACAGACGCAGCAGCGGCAGCAGCGGCAGCAGCAGTGGCTGCCATCGAACATGTTGCATCGAACGAACGCAGACGCAACATGTTGTCGCTGTACTCGTCTTCTTCCGAGGAGCAGCTACACTGTCGTCTCGGCGATATTACACTGGTGGACGACACCTATTCGAATTACGATCCACAGAACGATGCGGAGCGCATGTTCCTTCAGGTTGTGGGCATATTGCGCGATGAAAATGAGGTTTGTGCCATGGCTAACGGTTTATATTTTTACAGTGGTGGCTTCTAATATTAGTGTTGCTTGATCGTATTTTTGTGGAATTTTTTCATTCAATTTTTAACGAATTTTCTTTGATTTTATATTTGAATTGAATGCTGCATTTCCCTTCTGTAATTTGTTTGTATTTAAATCTAAATGAATTCCCCTTTAAAAGGCAGCAAAAGGATTTACTTTCGTGATTTTAAATACAAAAATACCAACTTTGTTCCTGTTTCTCTCTTACTGGCCCTTTCCCCCCTCGCTTTGCCTTTCTCTTTGAGTTTCACTTGCAATTTCAATTAATTAATGACGCTCCTGCAAGGATTTCCATTTCCGTTTCCGTTGCGCGCTTCAATGGAGGCAAAGAGGGAGAGCAATAGTCGGAGAAACGTAAAGAGAGGGAAAGCCACGGATATGGGATATAAAAGAGAGCAGCAGCAGCCAGAGGTAGAGGGGAGGGGGATAAAGCGAGCAAAAGAGGAATCTCTGATTAAAGCCGGAATCACTGCTCTCGGGTAGGAACTACTCCCCCTTCCCCAGAGGGATCCTTTTTCCTAGAACTGGGGAAATTCCCTTTCCCGAAATCGATCCTTAACCCTTCAAAGTGTCAATTAGGAATGAAAGCTCTCCATCAGCAGCATTTTTCCACACACAGCGCGGCGCTTTTCCCCTAGAGTCGACAGAGGCAGAGGCAGAGGCAGTGGAGGCATGCCACAAAAGCAGCATTTTTAATAAGCGACGCGGGCGGGCGGTCGTTGCTTGTCGTTTTCCTTCCATACTTCCACTTCCACCTCCACACAGATGCCATAGAAAATATGGCGACAGCTTTTTCTTTATTTATTTAACCAACTTTTCCTCCTCCTGGCTTGCCACCCCAGGGGGTACAGGGGTGGGCTGTGGTGGGGGCCTGTGTAGCTAGGAATTGTTATGGGCGTCAAACGGAAAAAGGTATTACATTTCACAGTGTTGCACTTTTTAAGTACGCCGGACGGATGCCATGGACAGACGCCTGCCCGTCACAACTATGCGGCACGGGCAGGGGCTGTGGTGGTCTTTTGCAGCCTTACCACCAGCCCCTCCCCCTTGCTTGGCCATCCATATTGACTTTACAAGGATTCCCTGCCTGCCATATATACACAGTGGAATGAATGAATGTTGCATGGACTTTGCCTTCGTTGATTAAACTTCTCGCTTCTTGCTGCTGCCTTTTTCCAGCGACTTTTCTTGTGTGTTTTTCCCAAGGAGGCAGCTTTAAAAGTGCATTGGCCCCTTGTTATCAGTGGCAGCACACACCCTACCCCTTCCATGCCAACCTGCCACACAGCCTTCTCCTTCCTTCCTTCCATAATGACTTCGATGGCAAACAGCTTTCTTGTCTCTTTGTTGCGGCGACGGTGGCGGCCACTTTGTTGGCTTTTTGCTGCCACTAATTAAAGGAGCTGCTGCTGCTGCTGCTACTGATGCTACTTCCTACAACTGCAACAGAGAAAGGCATGTGGCATGTTGCATATTTATTGTAAACATCAAATTATTGATTGCGCCGATGGACGACAAATTGGGGCAGGCTGCAGCCTTTGTGGCTGCTAATTAGAAAAAATATGAAGAGAAAATACACACAAAAGAGGAGGGAGGAGAGCCTTTGAAGAATAGAAGTTGAACACAGTGCAGGGGGAAATTATGTGCACGCTTCATTAGCACAGGAATAATAAAAGTCGAGGGTAGAAGGGGGAACGGTCTGGGGGGACAAAAGGCTGCAATCAACGGCAGGTGAAACGACAGGAAAGAGAAGTGGAGAAGCTGTTCCTTTTGTTCGCTTTTCTATACCATAAAAACATGGTTTTTCGAAAAAAATTTATATAAATTTGAGCAGAAAAAACAGCTAGAGAAGACAACTTAAACCATACCTAAGTTCAAGAACCATAGAAAGTGCTACCTTAAATATCAGCCAGATGAAGCGTCAGGCCACAATTCTTCAGTCAAACAATTCTTTGAAAAGTATTTTCGGAAAACCGCAAACAAACTAAATGAAGTGTGGCCTCAGCCTTGAACATGAGTTCAGTACAAAAACAACTCAATCTCGGTGAAATATGTATGGAAGTTCCTACCTTCCAACCACCATAGACGAGTACGTGTATGCCCACCCAACTTTATTCTAATACTGGCTAAAGACAATCCCCAATGAAAATCCCTTAAAAAAGTAAACAAGAAAATAGGATTTGCACCCGAAAAGAAAAGAAGTGATGATGGGAAGGGAAGGGAAGAGTTGCAGAAGAAAACAATGAAACAATTGCCATCAGTGGACATCGCTGGGGAGATGCCACAAAACAAGGGCGAAAACAAAAACAGAGAGGGGAAAAAGAGAGGGAAAACAAACAGAGAAAGAGCAAGACAGGAGACAGCAGACAGCAGACAGAACCCATGTGGGGTGGGGGGCTTAGCATTATTGGGTATAAACGTTGTCCCAGTAGCCAGTAGCCAGGAGCAGCCTGCTGCCCAGCCAAGGAGTTAAAGGCTGGAAAAGCTAAAGGAAAAGTTGCAAATCAAAAACACAAACTTGAAGAAAACTAAATTAAAAAACTACAACACACAGAAGCAGAGAAGGGAAAGCCAACTGCAGCGGGAGATGAAGGGAAAACTAAATGAAATAATAAAGTAAACGAAAGAACAGCAAGGAGAGGGAGAGGAATGAGGAGAGCATAGCTGGCGGGATCCTCCTGCTGCCCTACCCCACTCCTTTTGTGGAGTTTGAGGGAAAAACTTTTGCCTTTTTGCTGAAGGTACGTGGAAAATGCATTTGTGCTTGTTGCATGCAAAATGCCAGCGCAGGGCAATGAAAGTTTTCTTCTTATTGTTTTTGTTGTTGCTTGTTGCTTGCTGCTTGCTGCTGCTCGTTGCTGGGTTTATGGAAATGGAAAATGCAGACGCCAGACGCGGGACGGGACGCCAGACGACAGACTGTGCGGAATGGGGTGCGAAAGGTAAAAATTGAAAAGCGAAAATTTCACAGGCAGTGGCAGAATGGGTGGGGGGGGCACGAAAGAAAATGGGCTAAATGAAACGTGTGCAACATCTGCTGTGCACCTCTGTGTTCGACTCCTGTTGCACGTCTCATGGATGCATGCCGCTGCTGCTGCAGCAGGAGCTCCTTCTGTTTCTTCTGCTGCAGCTCCTTCTGCTCCTGTGCTGCTCCTTCTGCCTTTTCCAGTTTAAAGTTACAAAGCACCAAATTGGCACAGCGGAAAAAGTGCTGAAAGAAGAGAGCAAAGAGGGTAGCAATTGGGAGCAATGGTTCAGGGAAAAATCCCCCCCATTGGGAATGGGAGAGCATAAACGTTAAAGGGAAAACGTCCCCCTGCCTTTTTACTGCTAATGAAGATGCAACTGTGATGCAGGCAGCATGGAAAAAATACAGATCCCCGAAGGATAGATAGAGAGCGGCAGGAAGAGGCAGATTCCTTTTAGTTTAGCATAAGGAAGTTCTTTGTAGTTTAATTAGTTTTTATTTAAAATAACGAAAAAGAGAGCAATCTGTAAGATAAATAGGTGATGGAATTTCTAACTAGAATTCAATTAAATCAATTTCTCTTCAAGCAAATGTTGAAGAATCCAATCAAAGGTCAAAAAGGAAGCAATCAAATTCCAAATTAAAAATTTATCAAATGTTGAAGGAATATACTTGGAAATTGAGGAGGAATTTGGGGAATTTTTCGGGTATTTATTCTCGCAGGTAATCGAAATGGAACTGTGAAATGAGTAAATAAAATATACGAGTATTTCTAAAGAATGTTTTAAAGACCACCAACCTCATCCTATGGTCAGTGAATCTTCCCTAAATCCCTACTTAATTCATCTTATGGGTATCCTTTTGTTTTACCCTTCAATGAGATATCTTCCAAACTCCTCTGCATACATTCTACAACGAATCCTTTTGGTTTCCCTTACAAAAATACTTACAATCCAGTCTCCACAAGAGCAGTACAGTCGGGACTCAGCATATCCCTGGCACATCATTTACCAACCATAACAATATAATTAGCTTTTGTCACTTGTTTATTATGACCAAAGGCCCCCCCGCCCCCTAAGACTCCTTTGCTATGCTCCCGTGGCATCCTTTTGGAAGAGTCTTTGCTTAATTTTCTTTGCTTTTCCTTTTATCATGTGCATAAAACTTAATTTGCCACCGAGACAATGGAAGGAAAGAAGCCGCCAAGAAAATGCATTTCATTTGCATGCACACACCACACACACACACACACACACACACATAGCCACTGGGACTGGGACTTTCCCCCCAAGGATAAACGTGGCTGGGATTATGTTGCCTACTTTTCTGGGAGGCAAAACCTCATCCCTCCCCTTCTCCATCTTGCTAGCCTTCGCCCTGGTATAACTTTAATTACGATTATGGAGCTTACACTTCTGGCTAGAGGGGGCAGGGGGGTGAGTCCTGTTGCTGCTGTAACGGCTTATTATGGGGCCCGTCAAGGGGATTATATTGTTGGCCAGGCGCACAGCAAGGGGACGGATGGAGCTCCGTGCTCTAACGCAAAGAAGGATGCAACTTATGGGAGGTGCAAAGGATATAGCAACTGATCCACGCAACAAAGTGGTCGTCTGTCTATCTGTCTGGAAAGAGAAGGAAAAGCAAAGGAAGGGGAGGACAGGAAAATCTCTCTTGCAGGCACCATAAATATGTTTCCTACTGGATTTAGAAAGTTTTATGTTGGGAAATATTTATGCATTATTTGCTAAAGAAAACTCTATTGAGAGAAATGGCACAAATTACAGGAATATTAAATAAATTAGTCGCAAAAAGGAAGATAATTCACAGCCGAAATTTACAATGAAACTCTTGGAGTATTTACGTTTTAGAATTACTTCTGAAATGAATTATTGAAGATGGAAAATCTCCACTAAAATTCCCTTAATTCTTGAGCTTTCTGCATTTTGTCCCAGCCTTTTAAACACCCACATACACACCTCAATACCTCAATACATCTCTCCACTTACCTAACTAAACCTCCTGCTAAAACCCTTTTTGTATTCTTCTTTCAACAGAAAATGCGTCAATTCCAGAAGATACTCGAGGATCTGAGCTCCCGTGTGGCATTGGCCGAGCAGACAAAGAACTCGTGGCTGGCGCCCGTGTCGGTGGGCGAGGCCAATGAGCAGATGCAGCAGCTGCAGCGATTGCGTGACAAGATGACGACGGCCAGTGCCCTGCTGGACGATTGTAATGAGCAGCAATCCTTTTTCACGGCGAACCAAGTGCTAGTGCCCACGCCCTGCCTATCCAAGTTAGAGGATTTGAATACTCGGTGAGTGTGCCCTACCCCATGTCCCTATTGTGTCCTTCCTTGTTCATTGAGGGATTTGTCGTTTTGTTGTCGTTGCAGCATGAAACTCCTGCAAATTGCCATGGATGAGCGCCAGAAGGTGCTTTGTGCGGCAGGGGCACAGCAGACGCACGAGAATGGGGACGATGGGCGTAACACATCGAACAGTGGGACCATTGGACCGCTGCCGAATCTCGGCCAGAGCGTTAAGCCCCCCTGGGAGAGGGCCACAACGGCAGCCAATGTGCCTTACTACATCGAGTGAGTATTAGAGCCAAGGGGCATGTTCATTGTTCATTGCAGTGTGAGTAACCTAAACGCTTCCCCTTCGGAATGATAGCCATGAACGTGAGACCACACACTGGGACCATCCGGATATGATTGAGCTAATGAAGGGTCTGGCGGATCTGAATGAGATTCGTTTCTCGGCCTACAGGACGGCCATGAAGCTGCGCTCTGTGCAAAAGAGATTGGGTAGGTCCCAGTCCCAGAGTATTTTCCAGGGAATCCGTCCACTAAAAGTCATTTGATTACAGCCCTCGATAGGATCACAATGGCCACTGCCTGCGAGTCGTTCGATCGCCATGGACTGAGGGCACAGAACGACAAGCTCATCGATATACCCGACATGACCACGGTGCTGCATTCGCTCTATGTGACAATCGATAAAATTGATTTGACGCTGATGCTGGACCTGGCCATCAACTGGATCCTCAATGTCTACGACTCGCAGCGCACTGGGCAGATTCGTGTGCTGAGCTTCAAGGTGGGTCTGGTGCTGCTCTGCAAGGGGCATCTCGAGGAGAAATATCGCTACTTGTTCCGCCTGGTGGCCGACACCGAACGAAGGGCAGACCAACGGAGATTGGGTCTGCTGCTGCACGACTGCATACAGGTAAGGGTATACCCTTTGTACTCCTCCAGAGCATAGCAATAAAATTCTTCTATTTCTCTCGCTTAGGTACCGCGACAACTGGGCGAAGTGGCGGCCTTTGGTGGCTCCAACATTGAGCCTTCGGTGCGCTCATGCCTGGAGCAGGCTGGCATCTCCCAGGAGGCCATCGATGGCAATCAGGAGATCTCCATTGAGCTGCAGCACTTCCTCGGCTGGCTGCAGCACGAGCCACAGAGTCTGGTGTGGCTGCCCGTGCTGCATCGTCTGGCTGCCGCCGAGGCGGCCAAGCATCAGGCCAAGTGCAACATTTGCAAGGAGTATCCGATTGTGGGCTTCCGGTATCGCTGCCTCAAGTGCTTCAACTTTGACATGTGCCAAAAGTGTTTCTTCTTCGGCAGAAATGCCAAGAATCACAAGCTAACCCATCCGATGCACGAATACTGCACAACGGTAAAGCCATATCCACAGAGGAGTCCCTGCAATATACTGATCTATAACCCTTTATCCACAGACCACTTCCACGGAGGATGTGCGCGACTTTACGCGCGCTTTGAAGAACAAATTCAAGAGTCGCAAATACTTTAAGAAGCATCCACGCGTCGGCTATCTGCCCGTACAGAGTGTGCTCGAAGGTAAGCTCAGCTCAGCGACAGCTGCCATCAAGATCTCACTTAATGCGCGATCTCCCAACTTAGGTGATGCCTTGGAGAGTCCTGCCCCCAGTCCGCAGCACACCACCCACCAGCTGCAGAGCGACATGCACACACGCCTCGAGATGTATGCCTCGCGGCTGGCGCAGGTCGAGTACGGCGGCACGGGCTCCAATTCGACGCCAGACAGCGACGATGAGCACCAGCTGATAGCACAGTATTGCCAGGCGCTGCCCGGCACCAGCAATGGCAGCAGTGCACCCAAGTCGCCCGTCCAGGTGATGGCCGCCATGGATGCCGAGCAGCGGGAGGAGCTGGAGGCCATCATACGGGATCTCGAGGAGGAGAATGCCAATCTGCAGGCGGAGTACCAGCAGCTGTGCACCAAGCAGCAGAGCGGCGGCACCCCAGACGATTCGAATGGCATGCAGCATTCCAGCAGCAGCAGCATGACGGGCTTGGGCGGCAGCCAAGGCGAGCAGGGACAGGTGAGAGAACACACACACACACACACAGTCTGAGTGCTCTGCTAATCATCTCTCTTATTTTCGTTAGGACATGATGGCGGAGGCTAAACTCTTGCGCCAGCACAAGGGCCGCCTGGAGGCGCGTATGCAAATCCTCGAGGATCACAATCGGCAGCTGGAGGCACAGCTGCAGCGTCTGCGACAGCTGCTGGACGAACCCAATGGCGGCAGCAGTGCCACCAGCAGCGGCCTACCCAGTGCCCCGGGCTCAGCACTCAACTCGAAGCCGAATACCCTGCAGACCCGTTCGGTGACTGCCTCGCAGCTCAACACGGACTCGCCGGCCAAGATGAACCAACAGAACGGACACTACGATCACAATTCAAGTGAGTTTTAATCTAGGAATTGTATTAGGAACTAGGACCTATAGCTAGGAGTAGCTTTCCCCCCTCGCTGACTGTGACTAACCTTTCGATTGCTATATATATAACACCCGCACCCTCAGAGGGCATCATGCTGCCGGGACTCCAGAATGATCTGCAACAGCATTTGGCGGCCAAGCATCATCAGCATCAACTCAGTGGGGCACTGAATGCGTTGCACCAACAGCAGCAGCAGCAACAGCAGCAGCAGCAGCAGCAACAACAGCAGCAGCACTCGCAAAGAGGCGGTGCACTCACGGGAAATGGTGGCATTGACATGCCCGGAGGATATTTGGGCGACGACGGACGTCCGCCGCCGCCACCGCACTCGAGTCTGATGCAACACCAGCAACAGCAGCAGCAGCAGCAGCACTTGAATGGTGCGGAAATTGCTAAAAAAAAAAAAAAAATGAACTTTTCTTCGAGTTTTATTTTTTTTGTGTTTCCTAGTACTTTGATTGATGGTTTGATTGTTGTCTTGTGATTGATGTTGTTGTGTTTTTTGATTCTGAATCTAATCTGGATAAATATATTTCTCTCGCTTTCTGCATTCTCATGCTCTCATTTGGTCAGATCTCACCTAAAAATGTTGAATGGATTGAAAGAAACTCAATGGCCAATGCCCAATGCCCGGTAATGCCCAAGAAACATGAGTGTTGTATTTTCCTTTTATTCACAGCAGCAGAAGGAGTAAAAGGAGTCCCTTTAAAGATGAATCTTACTAATGCCAGAATATGTTTTTTGTTTTTGTTTTGTTGTCTGTAGAGAATGGCAGTGGCCTGGTGACCATCATAACCGAACAGGAAATGGAGAGCAGCAGCCTCAACAAGGATGGGAATGAAGAGGAGCAGGAGCAGGAGCAGGAGGAGACTTCGAGCAGCAGCAATACCACCACCACAAACACAACAACAACAACAACAACGACGGAGAAGACCTGTGTGGAGCGGCAGAGCAAAAACCCCTTTGATACTTAACTGAAATGAATCCAATCCAATCTAAATCTAAAGATATAGATAAGGATAAAGATACAGCCCCCTTATTTATACACAATATGCATGCGGATAGAGTAACCTTTTATAGTAGTTATGGAAAAGATGCAACAGAAATCTATATATAGTATATATACATACATTATATCGAGGAGAGGAGATGATAGCAGAGCAGAGCACAGAAGAGAAAAGAAGCGAAGCAAAGGTACGATTAAAACACTGATACATATTGAAAGCTGGAAATAATGCAGAAAAGATTTAAGGTTTAAGCGATAAAAATATACCCCATAAAACTATGCCCTATACTCTCTACAAATATCTATACAAATAATGGAAGCAAGGGCAGGAGCAACCTATATCATAGCTGAGGCATAATCATAAATTGTTAAAGAACGAAAAAATATCAAATTTCAAATACTTCCCCCCCATATCGTAACACTTTTGAAATGCTTATGAAATAAGCCTTTTGAAATGTACATTCAAATCCAGAGTTTTATTCCTATTTATTCACCGAGTCGAGTTCTTGTGTGTATTATTATTTCTCTTAATATTATTCGATATTAATTCATATCTGTGCTAACTGAAAGTGTGTGCTGCAAAATGTTTTTAATTAAAGAAACTTATTATTGAAAATATCCCTCCCCCCATTTTGAGTTTTAATTTTTTATTCGTAGATTTATAGATATACCTACCTAAATCATATGCTGACACGAATACGATCACCAAATGGACCACCTTTTTCTATTACTAAAATATTACTAAACTCTAACGTCTAACAGAAGAATCCAATATAAAAATAATGAATTATTCCAATTGCAAACTAGTCAAATTATGTACACAAAAATATGAAAGATAAACCTTAAATATGAACTATGAAGAACCGCTTTAAAATACCATACAAATACCTTAAAAATACATACCACAAAACAAAGAAGAAGAAAAATACCAACTAATCGAATCGAAACACTCTTTAGATGTCTATTCAAAAATATCGCAAAATATAACCACAAAAGAGAGAGAGTGAGTAAAGTTTTAGCCCACAAGATCAACATAAAATATATATACTAAATATATGTAGTACCAATATTAAGTTGAAGTTCTCTTAAAATATTTACAAATTTTAGTTAACGAAATTAAGTACGAAAATATGGACAATATGGAACAGGATTTAGGAACGAAACTTCTTCATTTTACGTGTATCAAACGTTTGGTTTCAAGCATTTTCCACAAAAGCAGACTATAAATCTAGAATGAATTATATACGAGATAAAATACAACTAAATATACAGAATAGATGTAGCTATGTATCTTTGAAATGCAGTTAGCTAAATTTTCTCGTATCCCACTAATAAAAAAAAAACAACAAGAAACCGTAAAGCGTAAACCGTAAACCGTAAACCTTACCGAAATGGAGAGTCCTACCAAATAACCAAAATAACCAATCAAACTTTAATAAATGAAAACCCTCCGTTTCTAGTTATAAACAAATGAACCAAAACCCCATAAAAACTTACTGAATGCTTAATCTATCTAATCGAATTATTAGTGGAAGACATATCCCCCCATAAAAATAACAAAAATATACCAAATATTTCTAAATCGAAATACAATTTGTAGGAGTAATCGTACGAATTTAAGAGTTGAGAATATTACATAGCCAAAAAGCTGCCAGATGACAAAACAAAAACCAAACTGCTAATCATTTTTGAATACGTTTTTTATTTATTTTGGCCCAGTGTGTTTTTTATACGGATAAACAAACAATATAAAAGAAATGATATATATCAGAAGCAAAAGCAATTCAAGCATATCCCAAAATAGTCTTCAGTGGAATCATCATCAAGTGGTTGTCTATGAATAAACAATTTATACGATACGATATATACTCGTAGTTATGCATTAACCCATAAAGAAGGACGAGAGAGAGAGAGAGAGCGAGTAATGTAATGGAAGGAAGCCAAACAATCAACGAAGAAATTATGAATTATGAACAGTATATTGTGAGCTATATTAGCCGCTTATTTAACGTATATAAAATAGTAACTTATTCTAAGCAGAAAATACAACTTAGCTAAATTGTGTCCAAATGCAAGTCCCTCCTTTTCCCCCCTAAAGAGCACAGCACTTTCCATGGTATGTATCTCAGCCTAAAGACCTAAAAAAGAACCCTTAGTTGAAGTATCTTATAGATCATCGATCAGCAAATCAATCAGATAGACAGATAGACAAATGAGAGAGGCCCCGAGCTTGGCGACTAAATGCAATTTCCGTTGATTCGAAATTAATTTAGTGGGTAGCAGGCATATGACTCAATTGTACCTATCTTTTGATACCGTTTATTACAAAACTAAGGACTATAATCGTATTTAAATTGTATACCTAAAATAAATAAAGAAAATCAAGAGAGAGAACGAGAAGGAGAAGGAGAGTGGCAGCAAGACCAACAGAAGAAGAAGAAGAGACCACTCCTGGGAGGAACATTTTGAAGTCAGATCTCGTGTCACATTTCAATCTGTTCTAGAACTATGCATAAAACATAAATGATACATATGATATATGATATATACATTGGAACTACATTTATATACATACATATAAAACACACACGTATGGTGGACGTTTATATACAACACATAATCGGAATAATTATACATACCATATACCATATATACCATACCATATACATATATACGGATATCATATAACATATACATATATGAACAAAACAAAAAACAAAAACCATTGCGATACAATAAATAAAACACACATCAATTGCGTTAAAAGAAACTGAAGGGAGTTTTAATGGATGGATCTCTTGTTCAATTGATTATTTCTCTATCGCTAGTTATCGCTTACTAACGCTACTATCTATATGCTTAATACATAGTAGATCTAGTGGATAAACCTTATAGACAATCTACGCCACAAAGAACACGGCAAAGGCAAATGGGAGAGAGAGAGAGAGAGATGCGTAGATGGAGAGGCACAGCAGTTGACACAGAATTAAGAGTCAGAAAAGTCGAAAAAAAATCAAGTCAGATCAGTACAGTCGCCTCCTCCGTATTAGTGATGATAGTAGGCATGGGGATCCACAGGAGCGGGTGCCGGGTAGTGGGCATAGGGACTGTGTGCCAGGGCAGGGTAGGCGGGATGGAAGTGATGTGCAGGCGCAGCCACGGGGACGGGCACAGGTGCGGGAGCTGGGTGGGCTGGAGCAGGACCAAGATGACTATAAGCCAGAGGGTAGGAGAGCAGTGGAGCGGGGTTCTTGGGCACTGGCGGCAGGGGGGGTGCTGGCGCAGGTCCAGCCAGATGGAGGGGTCCCGGTGCAGGTCCTGCCAGATGCAGAGGCGCAGGCGCAGGAGCTGGGGCAGGCTTGTAGGCGAGCGGCTCCTTTCGCACCACCGCATTGAAGCCATTATGCGGATCCGCTGTGTAGTCCACGGTGCGCTTGGTGCCGTCTGGATCCACCACGGAGTAGCTGCCCTTCACCACATCGCCATGGCGCGTCTCGTGCTGACTCTTCAGGTCGCCCGTGTAACCATCGTGGATGTCATAGCCAAAGGAATACTTGGGATCCGGATCGTAGGGCTCTGGTGCTGGCGCAGGCTTGGGCGCTGCATATGGGCCAGGATGCGGGGCATAGCCGCCATACGGCAGCAGGGCGGGGCCAGCATGTCCGCCATAGTACGGACCAGGCCCAGGTCCAGGTCCAGGTCCGGGGCCAATGACACCAGCGTAGGCAATGCCGAGCACGGCGCTCAGCAGGAATATCTGAGGGATACACAGAGGCTAAGGGTTCAGAGAGTGTGTCAGAATAGTCCACAGTACCAGATCCCACCTTCAGCATAACGTTTTCCTGTGTGGCAGAGGTATCCTCTACAGTATCCTCTATCCTCTGGCCACTCACTCGCAGTTAACTCTCGGACTCTACGCGACGCAGAGAGCAGATGCCAAACGACGACGACGACGAACAACCGCTTTAGAAGAAGTAACCGAAACTGCAGACACTCGGCTGGCGTTCTGGCAATTTATAGTCAAAAGTGGCGGCAAATGTCGCCTGCTTCACATGGCGCAGCCAGCAATAAACTAATTTAAGATCAAGAGAGACGAGACCTGGCCAGAGACCCACAGACCAAAGAGACCCACACACCAGAGACCCAAAGACCAGGTTCAGCGATCAAGCACATGGCGCAGACACACCGACACAGACAACACACAGTCGAGGAGTCGCTGTCGGTGTCTCTGTGGAGGTGCCACCACCTGGCACTGCCGACACTGTCAGCACTGGCACTGCAAATCGTGTGCCTTGCCGTGCCGTGCCTGGCTTCAACTTTGGCGCAGTTATCGTGTCGACTTAGAAAGGTTATTCTTCCGCTAAACCATTTAAAGGGACCTCACAGCCACAGCCACAGCCACTTGCCCTTTCACTTTTGTCTGGTTTTCTGGTTTTCTGCTTTTCTGTTTTCGATTCCCAACTTTGGACCTCAACTTTGGGGCAATTATGTGAAAATTTATTTCACCTAAGACAATTGAAATGTTAAATTATCATACAGCTGCCTGCCGGCGCCGGTCTAGGACTTCTTTCGTTTGTTTCTTTTTTTTTTTGTTTGTGTAATTAGTGGCAACCCAGAAGAACAGGGGGCTCTGGGGGCCCAGCATTTCCATATGAAATGGCAGTCGATGGCGCTGTGCGCATGCGCAAAAGGTCAGACAGTCCGCAATTGAATTAAGAGTGTGCCCGGAGATAGAGAGCGAGAGAGAGAGAGGGAGAGAGAGACCATTCAGAGACAGGGTTCGGCAGGGGTCTGCCTGGCTGCCAGCATAGCCGCCTAATAAAGCGAAAGGTCAACGTGCTGATGTCGGCACATTAGTGTGGCCCAGAGACCAGGCCAACAAACAAAAAAACACTCGATATCCAAGCAAATAATGTCGTTAATAATACACTTTAATTGGGGGTACAGCTAAATGCTAAAGAAACCCGAAAGCAGCAGAGGAAAGGAGTTACTTGAAGACATCAAATATATTAAAAGATGATCCCATAAGTCCCGTAAGTATATATCAAAATATCTTTAATGTTTTCAGCTACCAGAAGTCGCAGATTCTTAATCTACTACCCACATAATTGCTTTAAAGTGCACACCATATTCTGCTCTATCCAGCATACCCTTTCCCCACTTCCCACAGCCAAGTGTCTGTGACAATTCCACGTAATATTTACCGTTTTGTGCGCTTAATTTATGGCCACAAATTTGTATCTGCGATCGGTTAAGCCATTGACAGCTGCATGCATTGTTTTTCGCCAATGCGGATTGCATTGTGCGACGTGCGACGGGCGACAAGCACTCGTTGGGAAGTATAGCAGGGAATCAAAGTCGTGCCTGCGGCCGTGTCATATGTTTTAACTATTTTTAGCCAGAAGATCAAAGCAATTGATCAACAAGAATGTCAGGCTAATGCAACATTGTCTTGACTTTAAATTAACAGCGGCGGAGGAGGAGGGGGGAAATGCAGATAGTAGATAGTGGAGAAAACCTTTGAGGGAAATGTGTTTACGATCCACACAGTTTCTCACATGTGGGAGCAGCTGTTTTTCGCACGTACCTTGCACGAAAATCCCCAGCAGAAGAACCAATTTGGTAGCTTCTTGTGAGCCCTTCACTCTAGTTGGACATTGCATTCGGCCAGTTTCGGTTCTAAGTAGAAAATTAGTAGTCCCCATGGACTTTATTTCAATACTGGATAAGTGCGGAAACTATGGAAAATTCCAGGTGGTGATCCTCTTACTCTATGGCTACACGAATATTCTCGGATCGCTGCACTATTTCTCGCAAACGCTAATCACCTTTACGCCCGAGCATTGGTTAGTGTCACAGTCAGAGTACAGTCGAAAAGGCAGCAAAGAAAGTGTATCCCAAATTCCCAACCTTTCCAAAGGTGTGCCCACGAAGATCTCATGGGTCTTGGTGTGGAGGAGCTACGCTCGGTGTACTCGAATATCTCGCAGCCATCCTGCACGCTCCTTGTGGATGTTATCAATGGAACGGGCATTGCTGCGGCGCATGGTGTCTGCACCGAGTGGATATTCATGCGGGAGAGTGGCTACGAGAGCATCACCACGGAGGTGACTAATCTTTGGATGTGGATGGATCATCCCTGCCTGCAAATCATCAGCTCCTCCCTCCCTTTCACTTTCAGCTGAATTGGGTATGTGACAAATCCCACCAGCCCGCTCTCGGCCAGTCCCTGTTCTTTCTGGGCTCTGTGGTGGGCACCATGACCTTTGGCTTCCTCTCCGATCACATCGGTCGCCTACCCTCCCTGCTGTTGGCCACCCTGTGCGGGGCGGCGGGTGACTTCATGACTTCCTTTGTCTACACCTTGCCCTGGTTTGCCGTCGCCAGATTCGTTTCGGGTCTCTCCACGGATACCATGTACTATCTGATGTACATCTTGGGTAAGTACGAGTAGATACATACATACATATATGTAGACATCGTTAGTCGGACTCCTCAATTTGTTGCCGCTCAAAGTTGAGATTTCGGGCAGACAAATTGCATCAAATTTTGTTGCATACTTCTAACTAAAAAGCAATGTTGCATACTTTTAGTTACAACATTTAATTAAATCATAGCATACTTTTGGGGCTGAACAAGAAAATGTACAAAAAAACCAGCGACCTTCTGCTGATTTCTGTTCGCCTGGTATTGAAATCTGAAAATTTCATTTTTCTGCCATTTGAGCAGTCGCAAGTTAAAAGTTGTTGTTGTACAACAACTCCCTTATGTTTTTGTTGTTATTGTTATTGTTGTTGTTGTCAATTGTTGTACAACAACAACTTTGAATTTGATGGCGCTCAAATGGCCGAAAAAGAAAATTGCAAATCTGGGATACCAGGCGAGCAGAAATCAGCAGAAGGTACCGCGGTTTTTTGTTTTTTCATCGTGTCAAAAGCTGGCTACTATGAAACTGAACGCGAAGTTCAGATGTGCGATCAGAAAAATTGCATCAAATTCTGTTGCATACTTTTAACTAAGAATCATAGCATACTTTTGGGGCTGACGAAGCAAAACATATAAAAAGTGTGTTGCATGCTTTTAGCTGCAACATATAATTACATCATAGCATACTTTTGGGGTTGATAAGGAAATACAATTGCAAAAATTGTGTTGCATTGTTTTAGTTACAACATATAATCAAATTCTGTTGCATACTTTTAACTTAGAATCATAGCATACTTTTGGGGCTGAAAAAGAAAATTTACAAAAAAACCAGCGACCTTCTGCTGATTTCTGTTCGCCTGGTATTGAAATCTGAAAATTTCATTTTTCTGCCATTTGAGCAGTCGCAAGTTAAAAGTTGTTGTTGTTATTGTTATTGTTGTCAATTGTTGTACAACAACAACTTTGAATTTGATGGCGCTCAAATGACCGAAAAAGACAATTTCAAATCTGGGCTACCAGGCGAACAGAAATCAGCAGAGGGGCCCTGTGATTTTATGTTTTTTCATCGTGTCAAAAGCTGGCTACTATGAAACTGAGCGCGAAGTTCAAATGTGCTAAATATGTGTAATTAGTTTTAATGTTATTTAAATCTACTTAACTCCGTTATTTCAAGTCCGATCAGGACGTGGTACGTCTCCTCGTGATCAGATAAAAATCGCCGATTTTTTCGAGTCCTTATAAAAAACCACGGAATCAGGATATTTTTCCCAGTTACAAATACTTACCTTTCTCCGCCATTTCTTGACTTTCTTCCGCCTTCTCGTGATCGGGAGAATATTCGTGATTTAATGAGTTTTTTCAAGGACCAAGGATCAAGGACCAAAGATCCCCAGCTATGCATACTTACCTTTTCCTTACTTTTTGTAATTGTATTTTATTGTATTTTATTTACTCAACTAACCCTATGACAATTACATTTCATTCCTGATTTATAAAGACTCCATGGTAGCACGTGTAATCCCACATGTCCCATCTATTCCATACCCTTCTAGTCTTTGAGTACCTGAGTCCCAAAAGTCGTACCTTCGGCCTGAACATCATTCTCGCTGTCTTCTACTGCTTCGGACTGATGACCTCGCCCTGGGCCGCCATCTGGATTGGCAACTGGCGTCGCTACCTCTGGCTGGCCTCGTTGCCCGCTCTGGGAGTCCTCGGATATCCTCTGCTCATCTGCGAGAGCGCCCAGTGGCTGCTCACCAAAAAGAAATACGACGAGGCGGTGGCCTGCCTCAAGCGAGTGGCCAAATTCAATGGCAGACAGGTGGATGACTCCGTCTTCGATGAGTTCGTGAAGCACTACCGCGAGAAGACAAGCGAGGAGGAGAAGGTGAACAGCCGGGAGGACACCTTTCTGGGCATGTTCAGGACACCCCGCCTTCGTCGGTTCACACTGACGTTGCTGCTGAAGTCGTGAGTATTTGGATCACGGTATTTGGATCCCCAAGAAACACTCAGAATATATCATTTGTAGGGTCATAATTACGCTCTCCTGCGATGTGATCAACCGAAACATGGAGGGTATGGGCACGTCTCCCTTCAAGCTGTTCTCCGTCACATCGATTGCTTATCTGCCCGCCGGCGTGGCGATCCTCCTGCTGCAGAACAAAATCGGACGCAAGGGCATGGCCTGTGCTGCGCTCTTTGGCGCTGGCATCATCACCACGACGACGGGCTTCCTCATAGCCCACCTCGATCCGCAGGAACATGCTGTTCTGCTGGCCATCATGGTGGCCCTAGGTCGCTTCGGGGCCACCGTTTCCTACGATGCGGAGATCCAGTACGCGGCAGAGATCATCCCCACGAGCGTGCGAGGCAGAGCCCTCTCCAATATCCATGTGGCGGGCCTGGCCTCCAGCTCCCTGGCCTTCTACGTGATCTACCTGTCCCAGTACTACAAGCCGCTGCCATCGATCTTCATCAGTTGCCTGATGTTCTTTGGCGCTGCCCTATGCCTCACGTTGCCAGAGACCTTGGATAAGTATGTCCATGAATATCTTTCGATATGTCGGGCATTTATTCCCTGCTGAATTTCAGGAAACTTCCAGAGAATCTAGCAGATGGCGAGAGCTTCGCCTTGAACGAGAGTTTCTTGTACTTTCCCTGCTTTCACAGACGACAAAAACGCGAACAAAATGCCTAAAATATATCACAGAACGATGACTTGTTGCTTTTTAATATTTATAATAGAGAATAAAGTGGCAGGGGAGCTATCTGGGAGTACGAGTATTATTATAATCCGATAACCGCTGATTGCATTCATGATTACACTCATTTTTCACAGCCAAAAGTTGCAAAAAGTTTTTCCATAGGCAATCTACAATGAATCGCTGCTGCCTACTGTGACGTCACATATGAAACTGTCCCCATAATAATAATAATACAACGGTAGTGTGGGGTAGGGTAGGGTAGGGTAGGGTGTGGGGGCTAGTCAACAAATTGCATCGCATGCCACAAATCGGCGAACCTAAAAATCTATATTTATCTCCTCGTTCCAGCGAACAGCATCGTGTCAACATCTTCCTGATTTATATTTTTGGCTACCCCTTAATTGAGTGGGTTATATATGCAATAAGATACAAGTGGATTGGCATTGTTTCTCTTTATTTATACAGATAACTTAGCGTCAGTTTCGTTCTGAGATTTGTCATCGAGTAGTCCATGAATTCAAAACACTTGAAGGGAGCTAGAACTAAATTTGTGGGCTGGAAACCCACTTCGATTTGTAGTATTTGATCGCTTTAATCACACAAACCAGGTGCAAAACTGAGAGCAGAGCAATGGAGAAATATCAAGAAAATATTATAATTTAGACGTCCACCTACCTGGTATAAATATGGTAAACAACAGCATGACTGGCATAAAATTGCTCAGAATTATTCCCAGCAAGAACGCTACTCTGTTGTCCTGCAGAAACAATAAACAACAAAAACTACTTAAAGAATAATCTTTGACGCAAGCAACCAATTACTCACGATCAATATTCCAAGCAAAGTCAATAGCCCGCTCAGAGTGTGTAGTATGGATGTTAATAGCAGAACAATAACCAAGATGCCACACCAGGTACTGAAGTTCGCCTCACGGACTAGAGCATAAATAGAAAATATCAGGCCAAAGAAAATGTTCCATGTTCCGAAAAAAATGGAAATTAATTTAAGATCTTCACAATCTTCACAACACATTTTGATTAATTTTTGAAAATTCTGTCTGTCTGTTTGTATTTATTTATAAAAGTTTGCTATGATCAATGGAGTTTTCTTTTTTGATATTTTTTTGGAATTCTTTGATTGTTTTTTATTTATACAGATAATTTCATTGGGAATTTTGACTTTAAAGACAAAGATTTTATACCAAGTATATTCCACGTTCTATTCCCAGTTCGACTTGTAGTATCTGATTGCATTCACCAGGCAAAAGCAGAGCAATGGAGCAAAGGAGAAACAGTATATAGTAATATCGGAGAACCTACCTGGTATAATTATGGTGAGGAACGTGGCAAGGGGCATGATATTGCTCAGAATTAATCCCACCAGGAAAATAATTTTCTTGTCCTGCAGAAACGATAAACCAAGTTACAAACGATAATCTCCGACTGCATCGAGGGACTCACCATCCATAAGCCAGTCAGTATCAACGCTCCGCTCAGAATGTGTATAATGGCAGTAATTAACACAGCCATAAGGAAATAATATTTACCGTCGAAATGTCGCCCCATCGGGCGTTTATGTTCCTCCATATAGACTGCTGAACAAATGGCAATTAATATGCCGCAAAAAATGTTCCATACTCCGAAAAAAAAGGAAACAGATTTCCAATTTGTAAAACTTTCACAAGCTTCACAACACATTTTGGTAAATTTTGGTGAAATTCTATCTGTATTTATTTCTAAAATTTTCTATCATCAATGAGAGATTTATCGAATGGTATTTTTTTTTTATTTATACAAGTAATTTAAGGGGGAAACGCAAACAAATTTTGACTTTTAAGACAAAGATTTTATATCAAGTATTTCATTCTATGTTCTATTCCCAGTTCCACCTGTAATATCTGATTGCTTTCAACAGGCAAATGATGTGCACAACTGAAAGCAGAGCAATGGAGCAAAGGAGAAACAGTATATGGTAATATCGGAGAACCTACCTGGTATAATTATGGTGAAGAACGTCGCAAGGGGCATGATATTACTCAGAATTAGCCCCACCAGGAAATACAATTTCTTGTCCTGCAGAAACGATAAACCAAGTTACAAACGATAATCTCCGACTGCAACGAGGGACTCACCATCCATAAGCCAGTCAGTATCAACGCCCCGCTCAGAATGTGTATAATGGCAGTAAATAACACAACCCAAAGGAAAATACGTTTAGCGTTGATATGTCCCCCCTCCTGTATCGGAGATTCAGATCTAACATTATCGATTGTTGAATAAATGAAAATTAATATGCCGCAAATAATGTTCCATGCTCCAAAAAAAAAGGAAACAAATTTCCAATTTTCACAACTTTCACAACTTTCACAACACATTTTGGCAAATTTTGGTAAATTCTATCTGTGTTTATTTCTAAAATTTTCTATGATTAATGAGAGATTTATCGAAGGCTATTGTTCTTTATTTTGTACTGATAATTTAGGGGGCCTCGCAAACGAATTTTGAAATTTAATAAATAGTTTTAATGTCAAGTGTTCCATGAAACTATTCCCAGTTCGATTTGTAGTATCTGAGCGCTCCAAGCATCAAAATGATTTGTATAACTGAAAGCACAGAAAAGAAGCAACAAAAACATATCAAAATAAATGGGCGTCCACCTACTTGGTATAATGATGGTGAACAGCAGCGCAAAGGGCAAGAAATTGCCCAAAACTATTCCCACAAAGAACATTTTGCTGTTCTCCTGCAGAAACGATAAACGATAAAAATAATAAGGGGTAATAATATCCATCCGACTGCAACTCACCCATTTCATGCCAAGCAGTATCAAAACCCCGCTCAGAATGTGTATTATTGAAGTAATAAACAGAACGCAACAATACAAAAACCAGGCATAATCAGGATCGTAGACCCGGAGTCCCTGCGTCGACTTGCGTTTGCTTATGCAGACCAGGGAAAGAAGTAAGCAGCATGGCCCCAGGAGCAAGTTCCATGCGCCGAGAAATATGGAAACAAATCTATCATCCTTACACATTTTGGTAATTTCTAAAAACTGTACAAAAAAATTAGAATAGAAATTTAATCTGTCTGACTGTTTTACTTATTTAAAAAAATTTGCTACGATCGATGAGAGACTTCTATATTGGGGGGCATCCACTATTCGATACACTCTCTGGCAATAGCAGTGCCACATGCTTTTGTGCTATTTTGTTCGCCTGCATCTGAATCCCAATCGAGACGAGAGCCTCTCAAATCCAACTCTACTTTCGTTCCGTGCGGTTGACATTGCAATTTCGCGGCACACTACACCCAGAATTAGCGACAAGCCAGCGGTCACTGACTGAGCTTGTTCCATTAATATTCTACTTGTATACATATGTACAGATTCAGGTGCAGACTGCAGAAGGAAAGTCTGTTTCTTATCGCAAAATATTGAGACATTTTTCGACGCCTTGTTGAGACCTGTGCGCGGAGATTATAGCGCTGCCTGCCAGTCAAAAGCTGCGCCTCGTATGCGTAAGTTCGCTTTAACTGGGAAAAGAGTGTACTAGTTGATTAGTGGAGAGTGTGATACGTTGTCCAACAAGAAAGAAGAAATGGAAAATAAGCTGTTGATTATTGAAATTGGATTCAGTATCGTTGATTGATTTCAAGTGCATATATCTAGATTATTTTGACATGTTACGGGCCAAAAATACTATAGTTTTGTGATATATAAAATGGAGTTACGTATCTGCTATAACGAGCTAAAAAAAATATCCATAAAAATAGCATACAAAAAAGTGTTCTCTCTGTGAAAACAATTTCTCCCCCCCAGCAAATTGTAAATTTTACTGAGCCGGAGAGCCGCCAGCATCTGTTTTTCATTTCTCTGGTGAAATGTTTCAGCTGTCAAACATAATTTATCCAAATTGTTTCTGAGCTGAATCTGAATCCAAGGGGGAACGACAGAGCAGCTGCGCTCAGTCGCTTTTCTCAGCTCAGCTCAGCTCAGCTACTAATTGGCTTTAGTAATTAAAAAACGCGCAAAATATGGGCAGAGATTCAGCCCATTTCTTTCCATTTCATCGCAGCGTGAGGGCGTGAAGTGAATGCAAGTGGTGCGAGTGCGGATCAACACAATGCTGGAGGTCGACAAAATACTGGAGAAATGCGGCGACTGCAATCGGCTGCAGCTGCTGATGCTGCTGCTCTTCTGTTTGATCAATATGCTGTCTGCCCTGCACTACTACTCCCAGACGATCATCAGTTTCGTGCCCAAATACTGGTAACCAAAATCCCCAACCGTCTTGCGTGGCGTATACTTGATATTAATCATACGCTTAGGTGTGCAGATGGTCTGCCAGATGCAGGAGGAGGAGGCCAGCAGCCACCCAGTGAATCAAGCTGCCATTCTTTGGCACAGAATGCATCTGCAAGTACCTGCCACAACTATGACTACGAGCTCTTCATGGGCTACGAGAGCTTCACTTCGGACATGAACTGGATCTGTGCGGACGCCTGGAAGCTGACGCTCGGCCAGTCGATGTTCTTTGTGGGTTCCGTGGTGGGCACCCTGGTGTTGGGCTTCCTCGCGGATGTGGTGGGGCGTCTGCCCATTCTCGTGGTGGCCAATATGATTGCAATGGTCGGCAATCTGCTCACCATTTGGGGCACTAACCTCACGCTCTTTTGTGTGTTTCGTTTGGTCTCTGGCTTTGCCACGGACAGTAACTTTGTCATGATGTATATATTGGGTGAGTGCTGACGGATCTCTTGTCCATATAGTCCCCTGCTAAGGGTATCGATGTCTCTCTGTTCTTTCAGTTATGGAATACATGCGTCCCTCCTTGCGCACAGTGGGCCTCAGCCTGTGCATTGGTTTCTTCTATTGCCTGGGCTCCATGGCCGCTCCCTGGATTGCTGTCCTGATGCGCAGCTGGCAGGGTTTTCTCTTGGCCACCTCGCTGCCCTTCCTGCTGGTGCCTTTCTTCTATCTCATCGTACCCGAGAGCGTCCAGTGGCTGATCTCCAAGCAGAAGTACGACCGGGCGGTGGTCTGCCTCAAGCGCGTGGCCAAGATCAATGGCCGGCAGGTGGAGGAGAGCAGCTACCAGGAGTTCATCGACGAGTGTAAGTTCAGTCAGCAGCACACCAAAGCCAGGCCCAATCTGCTGGATCTCTTCAAGACCCCACGTCTGCGCCGGAACACGCTCATTCTCTTCTTCAAATCGTGAGTAGCTGCAGGCTATAGCTGCCCATATCTATGTCTGATTACTGTTTGGATTCTCCATTTAGCATGGTCATTACCCTCTGCTACGATGCCGTCTCGCGGAACGTTCAAGGCCTTGGCATTTCGCCATTTCTGATGTTCTCGCTGAGCGCCACAACAATTCTGCCCGCCTGCCTGCTGATCATCGCCCTGCAAGATCGCATCGGCCGCAAGGCCATGGCCTCCATATCGCTGCTGCTGAGCGGCATATTCATCTCGGTGACGGGTGGCATACTCTTTGCTGCCCCTGCCACCGATAAGAGTAAGTCGTCCAAGGCAGTCCAAATTATATTCTGAATTTATTCCTTAAGTTTCCTTTTTTTTTGGTTTTTACAGCCACAACTCTGCTCGTCAGCCTCTCTGTTGTGGGTCGCTTTGGTGTGACGGTGGCCTACAATTCGGGCGCTCAGTATGCCACCGAATTGATTCCCACCTGTGTGCGGGGTCAGGGCGTGGCTGCGGTGCATGTGGCAGGCTATGCCTTCACCTTCTTCAGCGCTTTTATACTCTACACGCGCAGCATCTTCTACCCCATGCCGGAGATCATTCTGGGCCTGATCTCTCTGCTCGGCGCCTGTCTGTGTCTGCTGCTCCCAGAGACGCTGCACCGGACGCTGCCCACATCCCTGGAGGATGGCGAGAACTTTGGCAAAAACGATCGCTGGTTCTCCTTCAGCTTCACGGAGCAACGAACGCAATCGGCCACCACTTTGGCCTCGGGACACCACAGCACCAAGCACCATTTCGAACTCCACAGATTCGGCGGTTTACTTTTGATTAGTTTTTAAGCTGGGATGCAAGCAATTGCAATTGATCTTCAATGTAGTCGTAGACCCTCTTTAGCAGATGTCACTGTTTAAGTCAAGGTATTATATACCACTCAATCGAATAAACATAACGATAGACACACACACATTATCGTTGGAATATATGTTGTAGGTCTATCAGTGTTTCTGGTATGCGAAACATCTGCTATTCCATAATCTAGATTATGGAATCTCAGAAAAGACTTCAGGATTGCTTGGCTGGTGATTCGTGTGTCCATTGTTTGGACAGCTCAGGCACATGCCTTGCCCCTCCTGTTTCTATTTGCCCAGCGGCTCGGGTTTCGGTAGTTTAGTGCCCATAAAACAAAACACCTTTAAAGATACGAACTACTTTTTATGGTTTATGGTCTGCAGAAGCACTCGACTCGTCACACACAAAAAACTCTCCAGTCGGCACACACGGAACGTCGTCTGCGGGAAATCTCAAACACTTTCTTTCGCATCATCGCAGCCGTGGCCGCAGAGATAAAGTCACCTGCGATTATTTGCAGTGTGTATAGCCCCCCGCGATATATATTTTAGCTGCTTAGATCGCCTGTGGGGGCATCAGTCGTTGGCCAGCGATCGCCGCTGCAGCTACTCTATCACACAATGGATGTCGAACGTGTCCTGGAGAAGTGTGGAAACTTTGGCCGCTATCAGATCTTGCTGCTAGGACTCTATGGATATACGAATATAGTGTCTTCGCTGCATTACTTTTCACAGACAATCATCAGTTTTACGCCCGCTCACAGGTAGGTTCCGCCACCCTGCCATTATAGGTAGGTCCTGTAGCATCATTTCCCTCTCTTTCCAGATGCTCTCTGCCCGTTGAAGACTTCAACGAGAATGCCACCTCCCTGGTAGATTCCTGCAGCTACATCCACTGGGACACTGATCCTTCCGCGCACCGGGAGTCCAAGTGCCAGTCGTGGCATTTCGACAGAGAAAGCGGCTACGAGAGCATCACCACAGAGGTTCGATATCCCCAAAAGTATAAAACAGAAAACAGTTTCTGCCAGCTCCCCTCGCTAACACTCGCCTCCACAATTGTGTGTCCACAGCTCGAGTGGGTCTGCGATGATGCCTACCAGCTGGCCGTGGGTCAGTCCTTCTTCTTTGTGGGCTCCGTGCTGGGCACAATCTTCTTTGGCTATCTGGCGGATCGCATAGGACGTCTGCCCGCCTGTGTGATAACCACGCTGACGGGTGCTCTGGGCGACTTTCTCACCTCCTTTGTGTCGTCTTTGCCGTGGTTTTGCGCCACTCGTTTCGTGTCTGGCCTCTCCACAGATACCCAATACGTACTGATGTATATTTTGGGTGAGTATTTGGGGCACGACTCGTCCCGGAATCCATCCCTAAAGGATCCTCCGCCTTTCAGTCTTCGAGTACCTCAGTCCTAAGCATCGCACCTTTGGCCTGAACATCATCCTCGCTGTCTTCTACTGCTTCGGCCTGATGGTCTCCCCCTGGATGGCCATTTGGTTGGGCGACTGGCGTTCGTACCTCTGGGCTGCTTCCCTGCCCGCCTTGGGTGTGCTCGTGTATCCCTTTTGTCTCTTTGAGAGCGTCGAGTGGCTGCTGACGAAACACAAATTCGATCGCGCTGTCCAGTGCCTGAAACGCATTGCAAAAATCAATGGCCGGCAAGTGGAGGACTCCGTGTTCGATGAGTTTGTCAAGCACTACAGGGAGAAGAAGAACCGAGTGGAGACGACATCCTCGGACACGTTTATGGGCATGCTAAGGACGCCTCGTTTGAGGAAGTTCACCATTATCCTGTTCCTTAAATCGTGAGTGGATCGATCTCTACTCTCCTGGAAGTTAACTCTTTTCTCTCCTCAGAATGATCATCACGGTGGCCTTTGACATCCTCAGTCGCAATGTGGAGGGTGTTGGCACCTCCCCCTTCCTGCTCTTCTCCTACACGGGCTTCTGCTACCTGCCCGCTGGCCTCACCATCATCGTCTTCCAGAACATCATCGGACGCAAGGGCATGGCCTGTGCCTCGCTCTTTGTGGGCGCCATCATCACAGCCGTCACGGGCTACCTGGTGGCCACACTCGATCCCTCGGAGTATGCCCTGATCTTGGCCTTCATGGTGGGTCTCGGAAGATATGGCGCTGTCGTGGCCTACGATGCCGAGGCGCAGTATGCGGCGGAGATCATACCCACGAGTGTCCGGGGTCGGGGCGTGGCCAACATCCACGTGGTGGGCTATGCCTTTGGCTTCTTCAGCTCGTATATCATATTCCTGGGCACCATTTTCAAGCCGCTGCCCTCGCTGTTCATCAGTGTGCTGCTTTTTATTGGGGCTGCCCTGTGCCTGACGCTGCCAGAGACTCTACACAAGTGAGTTTTCCCACTCAAGGATCTTCTTTCTGCAGTTTTGATATCTCTCTTTTCCTGTAGAGCCCTGCCACAAACACTCCAGGAGGGTGAAATCTTTGCCAAGGATGAGAAATGGTATTTCTTTCCCTGCTTTCAACGAAGAGAAAGCCGCAGCATCAAAACCGCATCTCAGTTGGAGGCTGCCAACGTCACAACCAAATAGTTTTAATAAATATCTGAATAAATTAAATACATAAAAGAATTAATTGCCTTGCAGTTGAAAGCATTCAAGGGGCACCCACAGAAAACCCACAGATCTGGTTGATCTTTTTGGTGGAAAACTACAGACAAAATGCACTTTCTGTATGCGTTTTTTGCTGCCATAAAATATAATCCCACAGCCCAGACAGACATCAGCTAGGCAGTAGGCAATAGTCTGCCTGTAAAACAATTATCGCCACCCTTAAGATAGAAGAGATCTTGGGGCGGCGTCTGTCCTGGGGGTTAGATTTCAGACGTGTATCACGCCCCTGGTTCCGGAACTTTTACTGCCTCTCTCTACAGATAAATGAACTCTGTTTGGATATTCGAGAGGCTTCGGTTGGTTTGGCGCCCGTCTCTCTGCCGCTTTGTAATCTATACTATATATAATCTATATCTCTGGATCTCTATATCCAATAAAAATGCCAGGCGACAAACAAAAGAATTCTGGCCTAATCCTCAAAGACAACAAATGACGCTGAGGCGTGACTTACAGCATGGCACCGGGCGGCACTGAGGCACTCAGCCACTCAGCCACAAAGCCACTGAGCGGCTAAATCTATTATAAATCTAAGACAGCGTCAACAACAACCGAGATTTGCGAGAAAGTTGAGAGGCAGTTCGGGAGGGCAGTTGGCCAAGTTAAATGCCTGATAAGAGGGGGCTATCACACGACACAAAAGACGCATTTCGCCAGCCGCCCCCAAAAAAAACACAGAGTCAAGGCCGAGAGCTATGTGAATGAATGAATCAATTAATGAATGAATGGTTGTAATATTACATTAAATATATTCTCAATTAATCACTAGATACCTCCATAGATCCCTTAGTTTCCTTGCTCCTTTCGTTTGTGGGTGTGTTCGTTCACCTTTTGTAGCTGTGGAATGTTGAATCGCGAGTCTCTAAATCTCTTGGTAAACATCACACACCCCAAACAGCTTGAGCAGCAGTAGGAACAGCTAACAGCCAACAGATAGGCAGCAATCTCTAGTAGCTGTTACTAATTACACATCCTAATCAGAAGCGTATGCTTTATACTAAGTATAAAAGGCTCTGGTCGGCAGAAGCCAAGCGTCAAAGTACTGCTCGCCTCGAGACAGAATGTAGTTGCCTCACCACAGACAGACTCAGCTGCATTCGAATTCTCAGCATCTCCCTCAGAACATCTTAAAGTGTTTTGTGTTTTATTCAAAGTGAAGTTTTATTCAAGCAAAGTGAAGAATGGATTTCGATCGTGTGCTTGAAAAGTGCGGGAACTTTGGTAGATTCCAACTGGTGCTACTCATCCTCTATGGCTATACGAATATTCTCAGTTCCCTGCATTATTTCTCGCAAACTCTTATTACTTTTACGCCAGATCATTGGTAAGCATCCCTAGGGAAATACACTCTGTTGAGTAGATCTCCTTTAATCGCTGCTCTACTCGTCTTGTCTTCAGGTGCTCCCATGATGATCTGATGGGCCTCAGTGCCGAGGATCTACGCTCTGTCTACTCCAATGTCTCCCATTCTTCGTGCACTCTCCTGCAGGGAGTGGTCAATGGCACTGGCATACCCTCAGAGTCCGCGGAGCTCTGCAAGGACTGGATCTTTGAGCGGGAAAGTGGCTACGAGAGTCTCACCACGGAATTGAAGTGGGTCTGCGACAAGTCCCACCAGCCGGCAGTGGGTCAATCCTTCTTCTTTCTGGGCTCTGTTGTGGGCACCATTACCTTTGGCTTCCTCTCGGATCACATTGGACGCCTGCCAGCCATGCTGATGGCTGCTCTTTCTGGTGCCACGGGGGACTTTATGACCTCCTTCGTGCACACCCTGCCCTGGTTTGCCTTCTCTAGGTTCGTGTCTGGCTTGTCCACGGACACCATGTACTATCTGATGTACATTTTGGGTAAGATAAGAGACAGATCATTAGCCATCCACAGACTTATCTCTTTCCTCCCTCAGTCTTCGAGTACTTGAGCCCCAAGCGCCGTACCTTCGGCCTGAACATCATCCTCGCTGTCTTCTACTGCTTCGGACTGATGACCTCGCCCTGGGCCGCCATCTGGATTGGCAACTGGCGTCGCTACCTCTGGCTGGCCTCGTTGCCCGCTCTGGGAGTCCTCGGATATCCTCTGCTCATCTGCGAGAGCGCCCAGTGGCTGCTCACCAAAAAGAAATACGACGAGGCGGTGGCCTGCCTCAAGCGAGTGGCCAAATTCAATGGCAGACAGGTGGAGGACTCCGTCTTCGATGAGTTCGTGAAGCACTACCGCGAGAAGATGAACCAGCAGACGCAAGTGAACAAACAGAGGGACACCTTCCTGGGCATGTTCAGGACTCCGCGTCTCCGTCGGTTCACGCTGACGTTGCTGCTGAAGTCGTGAGTGATTCGAGGAGATTTGCAGAGGCCAAGTACTCACCATATGCCTTGGCTCTCCCTTAGTGTCATCATTACCCTCTCGTACGATGTGATCAACCGCAATATGGAGGGTCTGGGCACGTCCCCCTTTAAGCTGTTCTCCCTCACATCCAGCGTGTACCTGCCCGCGGGCTTTACCATTCTCCTGCTGCAGAACCGAATCGGTCGCAAGGGCATGGCCTGTGGGGCGCTCTTTGTGGGTGGCATCATCACTGCAGTCACCGGCTTCCTCATTGCCTTTCTCGATCCCAAAGAGAATGCCATCCTGCTGGCCTGCATGGTGGCCCTGGGACGCTTTGGCAGCACCGTTTCCTACGACGCGGAGATCCAGTACGCGGCAGAGATCATCCCCACCAGCGTGCGCGGACAGGCAGTGTCCAATATCCATGTGGTGGGCCTGGCCTCCAGCTCCCTGGCCTTCTACGTGATCTACCTGGCGCAGTACTACAAGCCGCTGCCATCGATCTTCATCAGTGTCCTGATGTTCTTTGGCGCCGCTTTATGCCTGTCTCTGCCCGAAACGCTGCACAAGTAAGTCTGAGCCCTGGAGATCCTAGCAGAACTGCAGAATAATCCTCTGTTTCCCTTAGGAAACTCCCCGAAAGCCTGGCCGATGGCGAGGTATTCGCCATGAACGAGAGCTGCTTTTACTTCCCCTGCTTCTATAAGCGCCGCAATGGTCTCACAAAGCACGCGGATCCCAAGTCTGAGCCCTAGAGAGCACTCCTCAACTGAATGGAACTGATAACTGAAAACTGAAAACTGAATGATAAACGAATAACCTGATGAGGAGCCCAACATAGTGTTGGGTTTCGCCCGTAACTGAATGGTCTGATAGGTCGTATTGCTCATGTGAAGGATGCATAGTAATAGTAAACCATAACCGTTGTTTAGAATGCACTCCTATATCTAATATCTATCCCAAATATTCTACCCCACAAACAGAACTGCTAAATATCTATCGTCTACTATGTGTACTAATTTTCTTCACGTATATTATGTTAAATAAAACACTACTATACCCATAAAAACAGAAACATAAAGAATTAAATTCATTACAATCAAAACATAATTACTTGGGCTTATAGAAAGAGTTCCCCCAGAAATGGAAAATTTAATGGCATTCACTGACTCTGGTTCGAAGCCTTAGGCTTCTCAGTCGTTAAAAATATTTATACTCCTGCATAAAACATGTCTTTCAGCTTCTACACACAACCGAGTAAGAAGAAAGCATACATCTACGAATCATTAGTTATTAATTAAATACCAAATTAATATCCCTATGTCCTATGGTATCTTAAGACTAATAAAATACCAACTCTTAGAATAATTAAAAATATTATAAAAATATTCTGCTACCCAAAACCAAACTCTGGCTATAATTTGTTTTCTTTTAAATTATTTTTTGCATTGTATATTTTATACGATTTTTTATAGGCTTTGCTTTTGTTTCTCTATATAGTAGTACATATATAATTATTATCAGTTTTCTTTAGACGATACTTTTGTTTCATTTGTTGATTGAAGATCGAAATCAAATCGAAATAATAAAGTGAGAATAGTCAATAGTTATGGGAGGATGAAGGAGGAAAGGGGAGTCTTGTATAATTATGTACATATGAAAAACTCTTAATATTTAGGTATTCAAAAATTGTTTCATTGATTTTAAGTGATTTTTGTGCCGCTTAAGTGTTAACTATACGATTTCCGTTCTTATACACAATGGGAGCTTTTGGAAAAAACACAATTTCTACGTGCTACAAGATTACAAGCTAGAGGGGGGATTTTAGATTAAAGATACAGTATATATATATATGTATATATATACATACTGCTTATATATAAATAAATCTATATATATGTATATATTTATTAGAAAAGGCTGAGCACACAATCTGAATTTGTGTAGGCATTCAAGTGATAATTGTTTGGGGGGTGGGGGTATTATGGAGTAGGATTTAGAGGCAAATACAATTGTTTAGCTAGACTATAAACTAAGTGAAACGACAATCGATTTGCTGCTCTTTCAGTGCTTGGCATCCTTGAGGGCCTGCTCCTCGCGATCGGCATCGATGAGGGACTGCTTGCGCTTGCCATTCGATGAGGATTCCATTTGCTTGGCATCGATCAGCGAATGCTTCCGCTTGTACTTCTCCAGCTCCGAGTCGGACTCCTCGTCGTCGTCGTGGTTGTGCTGGAGGCACGGGAAATCGAACATACGCTCGCCCTTGCCAAAGACCTCGCCCTCCTCAATGGTGGTGGGTAGGCTCCTGCAAAAAGGGAAGAAATTTAAATATAATTCCAGACGAATGCTCCTCCCATTACGCCCACTCACCTATTCAATGTCTCTGGCAGCAAGAGGCACACGAAAGAGCCCGCAAAGAACAGTATTCCCAGAATGATCGATGGCGCCGCCTTGAAGAAGGTTCCCAGCCAGAGGATGTAGGGAGCCAAGAAGGATGCCGCAAACCCGGCCACATGCACGGCTGCCACACCCTGTCCCCGCACACACGTGGGAATCAGCTCGGTGGCATACTGGGAGCCCGATTCGTAGGAGATGGCCACACCAAACCTGGCGGCAATCGTGAGGCAGGCGAGGAGAATGGCATTGTGATTGTGCTGCTGATAGGCGATGGCAATGCCAGCGGCAGCGGTGAAGAGGCCACCCACCAGCAGGGAGCCCGAGGCCATGCCCTTGCGGCCAATGCGATCCTGCAGCAGGACGAGGAGTATACTGGATGGCAGCACGGCCAAGGCACTTAGCGAGAACATGATGAACGGAGAGATGCCCATGCCCTCGACGTTACGAGAGACGGCATCATAGCAGAGAGTGATGACCATGCTGTAAAGACCAAGGCGAATTTCTGTCAGTATTTGATGGACCAAAGGGGAATGTATCTGGGAGCCTACCTCTTGAAGAAAAGTATAAGCGTATTCTTGCGCATTCGCGGTGTGCGGAACATGTCCAATAGCGTTGCAGTCTTCTTCTCGTCGCCGCCCTGCATCTCGCGCGTCATCTGGCAGTGGCGTCGGAACTCATCGAACTCCGCCTGGGTCACGCGACATCCATTGAACTTTGCCACGCGCTTTAGCCGCACGATGGCGCCGTCGATGTCATTGCGCGTCACCAGCCACTGGGCGCTCTCCTGCACCACAAAATAGTACAGCACCACCAGCAGTATGGGCAGCGAGGTGCACGCGAGGTAGATCTGCCAATGGCCCGCGAGCACCGCCAGCCATGGGGTGAAGACGAGACCCATGCAGTAGAACAGACCCACGGCCATATTGAGACCCAATGTCCTCATGCTGGGGCGTATATATTCGAGCACTACAAAAGGGAAGATATTCATATTAGATTCATGTTTGATACATTCATTAAATCAGCTGTGACTTGTACCTATAATATACATGAGATAGAAGTTCGTGTCTGCTGCCAGTCCGGATATGAATCTGCAGAGTGTAAAGGTCCCAACAGTCTTTGTGAAAATCGTGGAAAAGTCTCCAGCAAAGCCACAGAAATTTGAGAGAATCAGCGCTGGCACGCGACCTATTTTGTCGGAGAGCAGGCCATAGAAGAGAGTTCCCACGACAGAGCCAATGAAGAACAGCGACTGTCCAATGCGAGCCTTGTAGGCGGAATCACAAACCCAATTTAACTATGGGCGAAGAAGAGAAGAAAAGATACGTTAGTATGGGATGTTTTCCCCTAAAGATATCTAGGGTTGATTTAAGATTGGTTTATTTGAAGTAAAGTTCACCCAAAGTCCCCTTTCTTGCAGCCTCACCTCTGTATTCATTGATCTATAACCAAAATCATAGTTATAGATCCATTTGTCGCACTTTTCCTTGCTGACGGTGACATTGTGGCCATTGATATCGTCCAAGCGTGTGCACGAGGCTTCCTCCTCAAACTGCGCATAGATCCCAGCAATCTCCTTGTAGGTCATATTCACCAACTTATCGTGATAGCACCAATGATCTGGCACAAAACTAATGACTGTCTGGGTAAAGTAATGCTGGAAAACAGATCAAAATATTATTAGAAATTTTAATTTGAAAGGATAAAGAATTACTTACCATCGATACGATGATATTGATAAAGCCAAAAAGGGCAAGAATCATGAATTGATAGCGATTGAAATCGCCACATTTGGCCAGAATCTGATCGAAATCCATGTTGAAATTTAATTAAATGGCAAATCCAAAAGTTTAGATTTGTGTCTTGGGCTTTAATTTGTACTCTGTGGATGGCGTCTGAGTGTGTGACGTTGTTGTTGTGACGCTGTTGTTGTTTCTTGTGGGTAGGGAAATGCCAACGGTCTTCACATTGGTTTTCTATCACAAATCACATTTGTTCCTTTGGCTTTGTCTGAAGAAACGGAAAATATATAATATTTAGACATCATAAATCAAGGTCATTGAACGGCCATATCATTTAGATATATTTAACATACAGATAAATGTTATTTTGTTTATTTGGGGATGCATTTAGATAAGATAATTGCTGAAAAATAAGCAGCATTTTAGCAGACAAAGAAATAAATTAAATTTCTACAAATAAAATAAAAATATAAACTTAATTATGAATGAAAGAAATCGCATTTGGTATCCTAAAGTTTATTTCTAGGAACAAGTAAAAGGAGAACCCAGAGAATAAATTTCATTCCTTACACTTTTCTATATATAAACATTTCATGGAAAATCAATTATGAGAAAAGTTATTTTTCATGAAAAACCAAGAGAAATCTTAGAAAAAATTAAAACAGAAGAAGAAAATCTCTGAACTGAATAGAATGAAAGAATGAAGATGAAAAATCATTGCAATTCCAAGGAACAATGATCTAATAACCCCTTATCAGACTCAACAACTTTTGTTTTCCTGTTATGGAGCCCACGTTGTCTCTCGCTAATTGCTCTGAAATGGCAATAGAAATGTCATCCACAAATAAATAGTTTTATTTAACACATCAATCGTCACATTAGCGGCAAAAACAATTGGGGAAAACAATTGGGGTAACGTATTTCCCACTCGTTACGTACAAAACATATGGGCCGAACGATTAGGACTAATCTTTGTGTGATTGGGTTAATCAATGACTACCGTATGCAAATCCCAAAGATAAAACCCAAATGATAACACATATCCGATCATCAGATGTGGGGGCAAACAAGCGTGTGGCACAGACTGAAATTAAGGTCACATTTCAAATTACAACTCAGCAAACAGTCGACTGGCTGGCTGGCTTATCACTAGGCACAAATATTTATATAGACGCTCGTTTAGATAAAACAAAAAAAGCACACACAAAAACCACTAAAAAAAACTATAGTAGATCGCTGACTAATGGCAGAGACTGTTCTGTAGGGGGGCGGCGACAAATCTGGAAGACTGTTGTCAAGTAGGCAACAATCGAGTTTCAATAGCGAGCGGAGCACGTGTCGATGGAAATGGTAATGGAATCACAAATTCTTTTTTTTCTAGGAATAAAATTGTAATTTTTTACCCATTCGTTTTGGCTCGCATGGCTTTTGTTTTTGTTTTTGCTTTTGCTTTTGTTTCAGATTTGTTTTCACACCTAAAATAAATAAATAAATAAAATAAATTTTCGAAAGCTTTCAAGCATAGATTTTTCGGTTAAATGCAACTGGTTTGCCATTCTGGTGGCTCCCCTCCATTTGAAGCTCCCTTCCATTCGTAGCCCCCCCGCCATTTGGTGGAGTTCTCTCCCAAGAACTGAAACAACATTCTGTTGTTTTTGTTAAAAAATGAAAACATTTCCAAGGTTTCAACTGATTACACAAACAAAATCTCGTTTAATGTTGAAATGTTCAAGGCTTCAATCGCATAACCAAATTGCTTTACAGCCATTGAAGTAAACTTCTTAGAATATTATATTAATTAAACAACATTTATGCAGAAAAACGGATATGAAAATTTCCTCCAACTTTGTTTCAGTTTTACAATTAGTAGCACATTTTTTCACAATCATCTGCATTTAGAAAACGCCAAAACACAAAGTAGACCCCAGACAAAGTCTTGAGTAAACTTTTAAGATAAAAATTATACAAAGATTATCCATAACTTATCACTTAACGAGTCTTTTTATTGCCCAAAGGATGCACTTAATCTAAAGTTTTAAAAGACTTAGCGAAAACGTTAAAAGATGATTCATAATTAATGTTTCCTTCCCCATTGAAATCACACATCTTTAATTACCTCAATGTTCACGGGAAAACTCTTCTCTGCCGTTGGTTGTGATGTGAAATTTCGGTTTTCCAACTCGGAAAATGTTGAAATGTTGTTGTTTACGAACGATGCGAACAAAGCGAAGCAGCCAAAAAATGAATGTTGTTTAATTCGAAAACAAAATTCTTGCAGCGTAGAAACAAGAGAATATCCCCTGTCCTGTCAGCCACTTGATGTTTATCTTCCAGATACAATTCACATATATCTTTAGAGATGCTCTATATATTATATATCTAACAAAAGTTCAAGGAACGCACGGCACACGCGCCTCAAAAAAGCCAATCAAAGAACTGATGAAAATGTCTGATGTTTGTTCTGCTATTTCCGAAATGGATTCAGTTATTTGTTTGTCCCGGATAACACACACAAAACACTCACAACCGTATGGGTATAGTCTATTTTTTATAGTTTTCGCTTTTTTTTTTTGTTGTTTCTGTTAACTTTTTGCCGAATTATGTGAGGCGCCCGCTTAGGCCCGTTTGTCGGCGGCCGACGGTATAATCTAAAGAGTTGTAGTATGTGCGATGGTGCGTTGTGTATCCACCGAATGCTCCTCACAGACTGAGCTGCCAAATGCCAACGATTGTTTATTAAAAAATGCCAAACAGCTGTTCTCGGACACTCTCAGAGAGCGTTCAACAGCCAGTGAAGGGGCTGAGGGGGTACTGCGCTGACAAGACACGGTTAATAATTAAATTCAAAAGCTGTGAAAAAGCAAACTCGAGTCGTGATTTTTACGAGCACCACACACAACACCGCATGGCAGAGGCAAGGTGAGGCGTATACTTGATTGGATTCGATACGATTTCGATTTGATTTACATCCCCATATCCCCTGATACTGGGGGATACTCCCAGCGAACCCTTGTGATCTCCAAATCTCTTGAATCTCTCTCGATACGATATGCGATATGCGCATGCCTTGAAGGAAATTGCCCTGCTAATTTTTTAAACAAATTCAAAGTACAAATCGATGAGTCTCTTTTATTTAGCTGCCCTATAAATAAGTTACGTTTTATCTTTCTTGCGGTCTATCTTTTGTTCGATTTTTGGCGTTAGTTTGAAGCTTAAAGATTAAGCAATTTTTGTACCAAATAAGAAGATACAACATACATATATATTATCTTACGGGAATATATCTTTCAACCGGGGAATTTCCTGGGCTGATTCATAGCCTTATTATTTTGCTAATTGCTTATACTAAACTTTGCATTAGCTGGCCATTTTGTAATATGTATTAATTGTTGCTCTCTTTTTTATTTGGAGATTTTTGATCTCTTTTTTTTTTGAGGTCGCTTTCTTTTTTGCTGTCTGTTGTTGTTTAAATGCGGTTATATGGGGCAGCAGGCGCCACCGAAAAAGATGACAAATTGGCAGTCACAAAACCACAAAAGCTACTGCCTTAAGTAAGGGGTAAATAAACCATGTTAATGTAGTTAGAGTCTAAAGATAGACAGAACACTTTGTTTTGGGGTGAGAGAATGCGTCTTGGGCCTAGGTGAATATTTTTAAACATTTTGTTATCTAAAAATTTCAATAAGAAGAAATCCTCTTTTAGGATGCAAATGAAAAAGAGATTAAAGCTGCATAAAGATATAGGGATTTCGCATACAATAACTAAGCGAAAGCGCTCTGTGTAAATAAACTTTTTCTCAATAAAAATCGAGCAAATCTATTGGACACTTCAAACACTGGTAGTTAAAACACAATAAGACATAAATAACGTGCACATAATCAGAAATCAAAGCTCTGAGCTAATGACTTAATGCAATTATAATCCAATAAAGTTTGGTATGGCAACAAAAAGAGGGAAGGAAAACCTACTACTCGTAAGTACTGCAGCGATTAGATAATGGCCAAAAGGCAGCAGACATCGAAGTCGCGACATACTCAAGTAGCAGCAGCAGCAGACATAGGGGACATATTTTGGGGTCTGTGCTTAGGGGGGAATGTGCTAACGAGGGAGTGGTACTTGAACGAATACGAATACGATCATGACTACGAGTAGTGCGTAGTGGTTCCAAAAGTCAATGCCATATCACTCTTTCCCCCCCCCCTTAAAAAAGCAAAAAAGCAAACACGTGCTTCGCTCTTTTCTGTGGCAACTGTACTTATTGATACTTAATGGATCAACTGTGGGGAAATACATACATATGTATGTATATAAACATTAGCCTTGCATTTTCCTTTGTGTTCGAGAGACAACAAAAGAACAAAGAAAAGCCCTAGCTGGCCAACTCTTTTATTGTATCCAATTTCTAGGGAAATTCTCGATGCAATCGCCATATTACTCATGCTACATGCTATCCGAAGCTTGTGCTGGAGGGGATTTTCATCGAACTACGAGTAGATGATTAATATTTGGCTTTTGGCTGATCCGGCATTAATTGTATTTACACTCCCTATCTAAATTTTACACCTACTTGAAGAAACAACAACAAAAATGCACATAAATCCAAAAGGCGTTAATTAAAAAAAAGGCGAGATTTTCGACCATCTTTGGATGTGTAATAATTAAAAGAATCAATAAAAATAACGCATGGATTATGCTTATGCAAAGGTGTTAGGCGATTTGGATGGTAGGTTAAGATAGATTTTTGCTTAAAAAATATATTTTGGAGTCAAACAAAGCAAACAAAGGAG
This sequence comes from Drosophila obscura, assembly GCF_018151105.1. Classification (NCBI taxonomy): domain Eukaryota; kingdom Metazoa; phylum Arthropoda; class Insecta; order Diptera; family Drosophilidae; genus Drosophila; species Drosophila obscura. The sequence continues at coordinate 10,575,110 of NW_024542828.1, forward strand.
GAAATCTGTGGAACTTTCTTGCTTCTCTTATAAATGTTATATTTTAAGAATCACTTTTAACACCTTTTCACTTATTTTCTGTCCAAAAATACTTTCAGGAACTATCATTTTGGGTCCTTGAATCGCGATTTATCTTTTTTTAGCACTCGAAATCTTCGAAATTCACAGAAATCTTTAAATTCGACCCACAAATATATTTTTGTTGCGGTCTGCCGCTGCTTTATTTTCACACAAACTTGCGAAATATTTCGAAAATGGTTTTTTTATAATAATAGTAATCAAAGATTGAACTTACTAATTATAGTATAATACTCGTATTTTAGTATCTATTATGAACAATCACATTTTGCGTCGATTTTTTAGGTGTATTTTTGGTTAATTTTCCATTGAAATTGCAGCTGTTTCTGCCGATGTGGCGGCGGTTCCTGTCGCGAGGCGAAAGCTTGCGAGAGCAAAAGTAACAAAAACAACTATTTCTCTCCCTCTCTCGGGAACAGCTGTTCCTGCACGCTTGATCTTGCTGCTGCGCTCGCGTGACGACAATTGAAAACGGTTTGACTTCAAGTTCAACGAATGTGTGCGGTTTTAAACGCTTTCGCGTGTGCCAGCAGAATCAGCAGCAGCGACCCACGCTGCCTGTTCTCTGTAACTGTAACTGTAAATGGTAGTAAAGCGCTCTCTCATTAAAGAAGAACCAACGACTCTCTCTCTCACATTGCAAAAGAACAAATGTAAATGCTACGCTCTCTCATTGGAGTAGAACAAATGTTATCCCTTTCACTCTCATCCATCAACCCTGCTCTCGCTCTGTCTTTGTTTCAACTCCCACTCTCTTCTCTACGCAATTATGGGACATGCACATGCATGTCTGTTTTCCTTGGTAATTGTGGGGTGACTCTCCCCACAGATAAGAAATAACAGATCCAATTTCTCAATTGATTCAAATGTTTGCTGATTAATCTTTTATGACACAATTTCTTTTGTGTGTTCGCTTGCAGGGGAATTATTATTCATTATAAATAGATATGAATGCATACAGAACTGTTAGCATCAATTAAGGCGTAATCGAAACATAACTGAAAGCGACAAATACTATTATTAGAAGGGGAAATATGATTGAGCAGAGGGAGAGACGCGCACGCAGACGCCTGCCAGATGGAATTTAAATGCGATTCAAATGCGGGTCTATCTTATAAAGAAAAAAATATTATCTACAGAAAATCTTTGCAATCCACATACATATGTCCATGCCATGGACCGTCTACTTCGCAGAATATAAGATCCACAAGGCTTACGGCTCTGTATAATTCCGCAGAGCAAGATCCAGCAGTCAACTGTTTCCATGGACAACATAATGCCGAAATAACACAATTGGTCGGAATTACGCTTAGATTAGATATAGCATAGCATACACCCCATAAACCCTTAACCGGAACAAAGTTCTCCATGGCAAAGCGTTGGCAACAATGAGAAATCCGCCCATAAAAGATCGCTCCCACTGATAAGAGGACATTGATAAAGCTCTCCCTGCCTACCCCTTTCTCTACATGGCTCTCGTTCGCTCTCTTGCTTCTCTCTGTTTCTGGTCAAAGTCATCGCTGAGTTGTGTGTTGGCCCATCCGAACCAGACTGGTTTGTGTCAGTTGTAACCAATTACGAGCCCCGTTCGAGGCATTCGTGGCATTCGCATTCAAGACTCGTACAATCAGCCATACAGCAACGTACAATATTCGTAAATATGCTCGCATTGCTCGACAAATGGCGTCAGCAGTTCTCCTCGTTGTTCTTCAGATTCTTTCGGTCTATAGAAGCACCTAAATATCATTTCTCTAGACAAATCACCCACTGGGAGAGGGGTATTCCCCGCAAACATTGTTCCAATAATTAGCAACAATTGAAGGGGTTACCATCTGTTGGGTTCTTTACCCTCAGGTTGATTAGTGCTCTCATATGTTCCAAGGAAGATAAAACTCAAGTTCAATTAAAAGTACATTAGAAGAATATACATATGAGATTTTCGATATAAAAAGTAAAAAACACTTCAAGGAAAATTTAGCTATTAAGCTATTATTACATAATCCGGAAATACATATCGTAACATCTGGAAAAACTTAAAATTTCCCAGAAAATCCCGGTGAACAAACCTTTGTAATTCTATCCTGAAATTCTCCGATCAGTTCGAGAAAACTTTCCACCCAAAGTTCCATTGACCCAACGACAACGACAAGCACACACTTGAATATCCGATTCGATTCTCCTCCCAAGCCTTGAAATTTAATTCGCTAGAAACAGAAAGAAAGCCGCAGACTCAAACAAAAATAAAACAGCACACAATCAATTATTGCATAAACAAATCAATGAATGAAAGTGTCGAGTCAGAAGACAATTGAGGCGGTTGTAGCCCCTACGGACAGGGCACTATGCAAATGATGTCATAAGAGACAGCGCAGACCCGCACACAACTCTTTGGCATGAGGCGATGCTGTACCGCCAGCATAAGCATTGGAAATATTCCACAACAAATTAATCAGATGGGAGGGGGCGATACAAGTCACCCGTACCCCTATAACAACTCAGAACTTCCGAAACTGGTATGAATCGGTTCGAAATAAACAAAAGGTTTACCTTTTGAATCATGATCGTGTGTACATAACAGCTGATTGTCAGACAACCGACAGACAACAGAACCCCCCCCCCCAGTGACAGGCACACACCCAGACCCAGACGCAGACCCCCATTAACATTTTATGGTCGGTGGAGACACTTTCGATCGTTTCGGGGGGAGCAAACACGTTGAACGACTCTTTTCTGAACACAAAAAAAATAGTGCAAAACATTTTTAATAGGCGGCCCTCCAAATCGAAACCCAAACGAGCGACGGACGTCTCTGGCATTAAAATTTTATATAATATATTTGTTTATTGTTTGCAGAAAAAAACAGCGCCACACACACATGGAAATCTATGAGTCTTTTATCATTGAACAAAATTGAGTCAAAAACGTGACTAAACTTTTTGTTTTTGATTCAATTTTTTTGTTTGTTATCTAAGCTATGCGCATAATTGTTGGATCTAGAAAAAACAAGTTCAGTGCAAACTTCAGGCATCAATCATGATGGATTGAGTACCCCCCGGACACTCCTCTGAATTAGAGTTCGGCATCGGTCAAATGTCATTAGTCCATGGGGGGCTGGGGCTTAGTCTAGGAAACCAGTTACAAATCTCAGCGATTCCGAAACGAGTTATGCGATCCGTTGCGCTGCGATCCGTCCAAGGAGATTGCTTCCACGAAAGCAATCGAGATTATCATCTGTGTATATGCATATAAAATAATATACCAGATCCAACTGGTTCCCCAGACGTAGCCCAGTACGTCCAACGTCCAAGATAATAGTTCTCCGTCGATCACTGCGTTTCCTTTCCCTTTAGCTGCAACAGTTGACAGTGCAACAAAAACGTACCTATAATTGCTTGGGGAGCACTCTAAATGCCCCTTCCCTGTGGTGAGTTCAAGTAATATCTACTTAAAGAGTTGATTGATGATTGGGAAGAGCTTTATTCTATCTAATCGAATGCTTGTGGGCTGCCCGTTAAAGCAAAAAATATCTACCGTATATCTACCCTTATCACATACATATATTGCATTGGATTCCTTTTCCTTTGAGGAATACTGTCAGCTCCTTGTCCCATAAAAAACCTTCCCCTTTTAGAGTCTTTAAAGTCACTTCTCTTCCCTGTGTAAACTATGCACCCACACAGAATCCCCCACAAAGCAGCGGAACCCCCATTGACATTTCAAAGTGTGGCGCGAGTGGCTGCTCCTCCTTCGCCTCCCTAGAGCGCCACTTTTGCCACTTTGTGGACCAACATTGGTATTATAATATTGGCCAAGGCCAGAGAAACGTATGTGTGTGTTTGTGTGTGTTTTTCTTGGTCGTGATCCAGAAAACTAAATCGAAACCAGTTGGTGGGGGCACAAGGAAGAAGGAAAGTGGGGAAAACCAAATAGAAAACGTTTCCTAGATACGCGTCCATTGGCACATAGAATATGCAGCGCAGACGATTGCATAAATTTGTTAATTGCTATTTTTAGGACCTCACCAATCACTTGGCGACAAAATAAATATAAAATAAATACAAAATCGAAACGGTAACAGAGAAACGGAAACTTTCCACTCGCCTGTAAGAAACCATTTGCATGATGCTGCTGTCTGTCGCCTCCTGCTCGAACTGCACTTCAATTGTCGTCAATTAATTGTTGTTAATTTACACACAAACACAGACACACACACAGAGGGACTCTCATAGCACTGCACTTTGGGATATTGTTTAAATATAGAATGATTTCGTCTTACTATTCCGCCTCTCCACTCCTCAAATCCCATCAATTTGCCGTTAGTTTGTTGTCTCTTATACAAGCTGCACTGCGATTTACCATTCGTCCCGTACCGTGGCGACACTTTCATTCAACTGCAGCAACAGTTTACAGTTCCGTTACGTTTCGATGTCGCGTGTGCTATGCTCATCTATTTTCTATTTTGTATTTTGTATAGCCTGCTGCCCGAGTGAGCGCTGTCCGTTGTACGACTGACTGTTCTCCAATGCTCGCGCCGCGCGTCAGGTATTCAAAATATCGGCCATGACTTTGGCAAAGAAAAACTAAAAACAAGTACCGATAGCAAGGCATAGGAACGACGGCCAGATGACCTGTAATGGGTAAGTAGAGATTGGGTCATTGAAGCTCTCTCCCTCTCAACTGCTCTCTATTTTATATTTTCTATTCTCTCTTCTATGTACGATCAACATACACATCCGATCAACATACCCCTCCTCGCAATGTGTAAGTGCTAGGGTACCATCAGATTCTAATTCATTTTGTAATGCTCTCTCACGTTCTTTAACGCTCACTTACTCTCCCTCTCCCCTCTCTTTGGGTCTTTTGCTTTCCGCTCAGCTGTCTGCTGCTGCTGCGGCGCCTTTGTTGTTGCTTTCCTGTAATGCAAAAGGAGAGACAGAGAGTGCAGCTTAACTGCGTTTTAGATCGCCTGCGGAAAGATGTCGTGGTTGGGCAGAGGGAGGGAGAGAGGGAGTAAGAGCGTTAAAAGGAACAAAACGTAAGTTGGCAAGGTTTGTTCAATTGAGGTGAGTCATCATTAGACATCTCTCTTACAAGGGAGAGAGTTACCAGAAAATATGAACGAATGCCTCTCACTTTTGTGAACCTTTGTCTATTAGGACATCTTTTGGGATTTAGCCACCCCATTTTGGAGTTCGAGAAACTACGCAATAAGAATTTTGCCGATGCGTTTTCCACGCTGCACCAAACAACGCAATAGCCTGAAGGAGGGGGAAACTTAGGTAAGAAAGAGGCTACTAGGATTAACCCTCGCCTCTCCCCCTCCGCAGACATATGCACTGATAATATGAAAGAGAATAGTGCAGTACAAACATTTGGAAACTGATTTATGCAGTTCTTTGTTAATTATTTGTGTGCTATATTTGTTCGAATTAACCAAACGGAACCGGTTCAATTTGCGCTTGATTTTTATGTTTTGTTGTTTCACCCCGCCAATGACGTCAGCAGTTGTGTAGTCTTTACACAAAAATCAAAATACAATTTTTGATTTAATTATTTTGTGCGGCGGGACGATTTGTTTGAGAGCATTCACCGCATTCATTTGCAAAAGAGCGTAACTCTGATAAAAACACTCAAGCAACGGCCGGTCGGCAGAGACGTCGCCGTGGCCTGTGACTAGAGGTGGGCGCGTGAGTCGGTAATCAGAGCGTGAGTTGCCCCCTCGCGCATGACTTTGATTATTCTAAGCAATATGTGAATAGAAAATATCTAGAAAGACTGAATTTCCACCCAGGAGAGCTTTGAACAGTTCGGGAAGATTTTGTCTCAGGTCGTTACAGGAAACGCAATAATTCTTATCAAGTCTATTGCTTCCTGATCGACTCACGCTGCCAGTTCTAGCGACGACCTTCACATTGAGCTTCAGAAATGTTTTATTTTCGTGGGATTTTCAGTTCTTGGCAACGTCCAATGAATCTGCTTACTCATTTGTTGACTCTCGCAGTTGCTGCCACCTCTATATAAATACAATTAGGCCCCCACGTTTCTATATTTGCACTTTAGATCCTTTTAGACTATTTAACTCAAGGTTCTTATAAGAGTAAGTAATATATCATATATTGACTGATAATAGCGATAGTAAAGGTTTACAGAGATGACCTTGCTTAGATATCGTAACATTACCATTGATTTGATTAATTCAAGGCCACCCACAACATATGTACTTAATTATTATTTACGATATTAATCAAATACGACAGTTTCACATGTCAATAATATTTAAACTTGATATAGAAAACTAATTTGAGAATTATATACTACTTATAGATTTCCCTGTATCTCATTCTCCTCTAATATATTCCATTCATTAATTAGGTGTTCAAACAAATGCCCCCTGATAAGAACTGTTCCTTGTTTGCCATCAAAAGTGTGACACTTATCAGTTTAATTTGTTTAACAATCCAACACAGTATCAATGGGGTTTTGGAATTAGCTTTAAAAGTGATTTGCGGCTAGAAAGAGGCGAATATGGATGGCTGAAGGTTTCAGAAAGTGAAGAAACAAGTGAAATTCTTAGGGATTAAAGAGGATTTTGGGGATTGGGGGAGATAATTGATTAGGGAAATGATTTAATAAATGGGTGAAGAGCAATGGAAATGAGCAGAGATTTGGAATAAGATGAAAAATAGGAAATCGAAATAAAATTAGGTACAGAAATGATTCTGCTTAGTGTTTTGATTACCTTCCTTAATTCTACTAATTTAATCCTGATGTTAAATTGAATCACCTCTAACTTTTCTGGATGATTCGCTCTTAATTATTACTCGTGTGATTTAAATTAAAATTAGTTATGCTTATGCTTGAGTGGGTTTTTCTGTTTATCGGCTTGGATTTATGTCTCCGCTAATTTGGATGCGAATGCGATGCAAAATAACAAATTAATTAAATGCTCGAATGACGCAGATTGTAGCAGGCGGCTGGGCTTGTATTGTATCGAAACTGGATCGGCTTTCACCCAGGCAATTAAAACAGAGGAGTTCCAAGTCCTACTCCAAATATATGCAGCAGCAGAAACAGAAACACTGCCAATAAATCATCAGCGAGCATTGTGCGTGGTGTTTCTCGTATGTATGTATGTATATAAGAAGTGAAAATTACTATCTAATATATTTTACAATTGTGCTAACGAAACGGACACACAGCGGTGTCCAAAGTGGTATCCAAGGGGGTAGATAGAGAATCCCCTGTCGTGTGTCACCAGAACTTGACATCGTTGTCTTTGAGAGTTTCACCAGGGGGGATTCTATTTATAGAATAACTCAAGGACATTCACAATATATATAGGAAGAGCAGACATTGCTATAATTTATAAGCAAGCAAATCGCGTGTGGCACGGTGATAAATACGCAAAAGTTTTGGGTAGGAAATTGCATACAAAGAAAGCCCCCTTAAGCCCCCACAAAAATATGAGAAAATTTTCCATGCGTCAACCGTTTCTATGGATTCCTGCTTTTATGCTTTTCCCCATGTTGAAAAGGAAATTCCATTCATTCAGCCTCCACTTGTTGGTTCCTGTTTGAGTGTTTGGCTTCTGTTGTTTTCCTATCGAAGCAATTAGTTTTGGTTTCTGATGGATTCTGTTTTGGTTCTTTGATTTTCTGGTACATAAAATGTTTAAGGAATGGGCATACAATGTGGGAATTTGCTGCAGCGTAAATGCTGCACAAAATGTAAGAAATTAAATAAGAAATTAAATTAGCAAAATGTTTCGCCTTTTTCACCGTTTCACCGGAAATGTTCATTGCGCAGAGCACGGCGTATACGTAATTTAAACGAAATTATTGCTAAATATTTAGATGTTAGCGATTGCTGGGATGCTAAGTGCCATTCGAAAGGTGAAATTGATGATTAATCCATAAAAATAAAATATTCAAAGATTAAAGATGATACGTTTTGGGGGGTAGGCACCCTCCAGGGGTAAACCTTACACGTTTCACCTGTCGCATGGGTGATTTTTCTCAACAGTATTCATTGAATGAAAGAGGTTATCCCCTCTGGATTTTACTGAATAAGGTTGTCCAAATGTATTTCATTTCATATTCATGCTGCCAAAGGCATTACCATCAGCAGGCAGCAGCAGGCAGCAGCAGGCAGCAGCAGCAGGCAGCAGCACATCATTATTCAATGTCAGAACTGGAGATATCTCGCTGAATAAACAAAACAACACGAATACCAGGAAGCTAGCCTCCTACGACTAGAGCATGTTTTTGCATTATTTAGCACTCTTTTAAGGGGATATTTGTAGAAGAGGGGGTTGCGGGCACTCCATGTGTGTACAGAGTGTAATCCACGCAGGAAGAGGGTCAGAGGTTGATAGACCCGAAGGGTAATTAAAGCCCACGACCCACACGACAGCTGGCTGGCAACCGAATCCCAAGTAAATAATTGAAACTACTTTGCTTAAGCGTTTCCAGAGCGGGTACACTTGTGCAATTATTGAATTAATATTAAATTTCCCAGGAAAACAGAGTGGGAGCGAAGCTTCTTCTATTAAATCAATAATCAGCACCATTAACATAAAGGCAGCCCCAAAAAGTTTTTCCTTTAATCGTTTTCTTTTGTATCGTTTTTTTTTTAAGCTTGCGGAAGGTCAAGGAACCTTTGCTGCTGCTGATGGGAATCAACGCTTTTGATGGGTATCGTTGGCACTTAGTTGGATTTCCATGGCTGTCACAACACAACAAAGAATCACTCCTCCTTCCGCTCTCAGCACAAAGGACACTGCAACTGTCGCAATTCCCATCCTCAAGGAGAGAGATCTACCCTGCAGCGGGACAACGACACGTTTTTCTTTATGCTCAAATATTTTTGCCGGCTACCAAAAATCGATAGCTGGGAGGAAACCACAAACAAAAGAACTTATGCCTTAAGCCGCTTTAAAATGTTTTCCATGGCATTTAATTATCATAATAATACAATTAAATTAACAGCAGAAACTTTTGCATTCATAACTCACCGAAAAGATTCCACGTTGACCTATGGACAGCGCTTCGAAAGTTCCCAGGACAACGAAGCAGTGGAGTCTCGTCCACTATGCAGTCGTCAGGGAAAAGGCACCAGGAAAGGCACTGCACTGGCCAGTGGCCACAACGCAACCGGAAAAACGAGGAAAACTGCAATGGCAACGGGAACGGCAAACGGCCAACGAACCCCGCATGGCGTTGGTCCTGCGTTGCTTTGCTTGCGTTGTTGACTCGGAAAATCCGTAAAGTAAACTGAAAGCCAATCGCCCAAACAGGAATCGAATCGGCAACAGCAGCAGCAGCAGCCAAGTGCCGCGTTTCACTCTCGGCTGTTCGCTTCTCCGTGCGGCGGGGGCTTTTCTCTGCGGCGGCGGCACTCTGCACTGTGGAAAACGAGGCAAACGAATGAAAATTTATTTGTTTTATGGCCCGCAATGTGCTTGCCGCCAGCGAGGGCAAAAACAGCTGAAATGGCGTCGTGCCGACCCGACGTGAACACGCTTTTCTCTAGTGACGTCATTAATGCGACTCATGCGCAACGAGAGAGAGAGCGCGCACTCTTTTGGGGAACTTTTTCATGCTTTGGGGGCAACAAAAATGCATGCTTGTTGCGCCCCATGACGCTCTTTGGCCAACAAAAAATATATCAAAAATGATTTGGCATGGGGTGGGATGGTAGAACCAGGGCTGGTCGATGGCGTCACAGAGCGCTACTATGGGAACAGCAGGGCATATCGATACAGCTATCAGCCTGAAACACTTAGATCAAATTAGTAATCTACAAACCGTTTTAGAAGTCTGTTTAAAACTTAATAAATACATTGAATACATATTTAATATTATCTAAAACATATTTTTCAATCGATTGTAAAACTGACAGGCAATTGATAGATACGTCCTGTAAATATATAATTTATATATGGGGAATCTACAAATATTTCCAAATTCTGAACCTCCAAAAAGGCTTCCATTAAATCGCTTCATTTAAAATACATTTTTTATTACGATTATTGTTTGTATGATCCAACATAAAATAGAGATTTCAATATACCAACATCAATATACAATGTACAATGCGATGAATGCCATAAATATATACTTTTATCTATCATAAAAATAGAGAGAGAGAGCCTGAGTTCTATAATATTTGGTGAGATTTCTTCACTAAGGAAATTATTTGCCAATTGTTTGGCACTCACTGAGGGGCGGGGGAGGGGCACTCCTTATACTACTTTTGAGTCTGTGCTAAGCATTTGTAGTAAAAAAGATGAACCTATATAACAATTGTGCAAATGAGTAAAGCTTTCAACCAAAATCAACAATTGAGTCGAAAATTAAAGGCTAATTAAGTGACTGAAAGGAACATCCATTCCATAACACATTGAATCACTTTTGAACGAAACTTAAAGCTGGAGATTCAGTTTGAGGAGCATTTGCATTTGTGCCACAAATTTGAGGAGTTTTCGTTTAGGCGTTGGCCCCCGCAATGCCTGTGAGGGGATCCGACAGATGGATGATGGCATCGAGTTCCACTTGTGTAAGATTCTCGGTGAGCAGCTTCTCAATGCTTATGAACTTGGCATTGGGTTCCTGGATCGAAGAGGCATCCATTTCCTGGTCGGGTGAGGTCTGTAGAACCGAACTGCTGCGCTTGGCGCGCTCTGAAACAATGAACTTTTAGTATAAAGAATATCTTTAAGAAAGGATTATGTCTCTTACCAAACCGAGCACGATGTGCCTCCTGCTCGATGATAATCTCATTGGTGACATAGACCTCGCGACGGATTTGATCCCTTAGCTCCACACTCATGTCGGGTATGCACCAGCGCACCAGAATCATCACCAGAGCGACAAAGTTCTGAAAAAGAGAATAATATTTCATCATCATGTCAACATTTGTCCATCATTTGTGGGTCACACCACCCCGCTGTGGACGAAGAAGCCGTATTTGTTCTCCAGTCAAGCGACAGTAAATGCAATTGGCTAAGACGGGCTAAGACAGGTGTTAGCCTCAACCCTAATATTTTCGGGAGAATTGGGAACGCACATAGAAACCCCATAGAATGAAACCAGCGCATGCACCCCCACACATAGATCGGACTTTGGCAGCAGCACAAGCAGAGAGAGAGAGAGAGGCAGCAAAATGTCAAGAAACTGAAAATAGAATAAAATGAAATGCCAACTAAATGGATAAGTTGCGGTAGGGCAGTTCTGCACGACAGTTGGAACATTGCAGACAGTAGCTTTGAATACTTCGAGACGAGCGGACGTGGTGTGTGTGATAGCAAAGGATAACCAAAGGATACGATACGATTATAAACTAACAAATTCAAGGATTAAGCAGCTAAAATCAATAATAAAAGGACTTCATCTACCACTTCCAACAGTTCAAGCCCTTCAAAATGAAATACTTTGAATTTCTGAGCCTCTCCTCAGTGGGTCTTAGCATAGCCGTACTGGACATCCTTATAGCCCTGAGCATACTCTGCCCCTCCACGTATTATCTGTACTTTGATTACTTGGATATCGAGAGATGGGAGCAGACCAACGATGTGGAGGCCTTGAGTGCCTTTGGCACATTTGTTTCTACTTTGGGTAAATCAGAAAGAAACCTAGTTATAAATGCATGCTAAAGAGAAAGAACTTTTCCAGTGGATTATCTCTGGGTGCGTGAATTCTCGCAGGTCTTTTACATGACTGCCACACTCATTATTTGGGTCAAGGCTTTGATAAATCTGGCAGTGGCCTGCCTTCTAGTCGATGGCATTAAGCAGGTAATGGAATTGTCATAAAAATATGGAATATTCCCTGTTTAAATTTTGGATTTATCCACAGAAACGACTGGTTTGCATTGCCCCTTGGCTGATCAACACCTATCTATCGATGGCCGTGGAAACTGGCATTTTTGTGAGTCTAGAACTTCGAATTGATGAAGTGGATGCCGCAGTGGATCGTCGGATAGCGCGCAGTCTCATCTTCGGCGTATTTTTAGGTGGGCTATCACATAATTTATATCTTTTGGTTAAATTTTAATTGATTTTTCTGTGTGTAGTGCTCAATGCATTGGTTTCCTATGGCATATATGCGCTCTATCGGAAGCTTAAGTCTACACCAAATGAAAATATCGAAGCCATTCAACAGAATCCGCATACATTCAATGCCTGAAACTAAGTATCCTCAGGGGATTTGATTTTTAAAGCAATGTCTTAAAGCATTTATAGGAAAATAAAATGAAATTAAAGCTGGAAAGCGAAATCTATGCTACTTTGCCTCAGTTTTCGCCTTCAACTCACTTCAAAGACCACCACAAATCCTAAGCGACAGGCCAAAATTATGTAAAACATGCTGCTTAAATCGTATTTATCCGGTGATGAGGGCGGCAACCGAAAGTCTGTGTATCTGCAAGAAAGAAACACATTTTGGTATCACATTCCAAACAGAAAATCATCCGGCAGGCCATACTTGCACGATGTTATGTTTGAGAGATCGCCTGCGAGGCTATTTAAGGTGGGTGAATCGGAGACTTTGAATTCGGAGAGTGTAAAATCCAGATAACCATTCAAGGTGCCGTCTTTGGAGACATAATTGCGGTAGACCAGTCTCGGAATCATATCCGATGTAAAGGCAATGATGAAGCCCTACAAAATACAGTAATTAGAGATGCTTCCCTAAGGATATGCCCTGTTTCACTCACATTTGTAATCACACTTAGCTTTCCAATGCAATCCAGTATTCTGTACCATACGCCAATGTCCCTTACACGCTGCGACACGGGACGCTTGTGGTGTGTCAACAGTTTCTTGGCATCCAAACGCATTTCCAGTATATTATTGAGCAAAGCAAAGAACGGAGCCAGCGGAAAGGCTGCCACAAAAATGGTCACAAATCCGTATTGCAAAACCATCTCCAAATATTCGGGAAATAAACCGCGTGCGCCCCAATCCAGCAGCTTAAAGTCGCGCATCCAACGCTCGTCTTTGGTTTTGTTGGGATTTGGGGCGTTGTTGAACAGTCGTGACAATCCCACTTGAATGGCCAGCACTTTGCGCCAGAACATGGGCAGATATACCTCCAGTATGGTGTTAAAGGCCTGCTTGCCCACCATTATAATGGCCAGCTGTATGCACAGCTCTGTCAGGCAGCCACCAGAAGAGCACTGGAAGAGAGATCAGGGAAATATAAGCAAATGGAAGGTTACTTTCAATGGTGGCGACCCACCTCCTCCTGTCGATAGTCAAACAGTTTGTTATACTGCCCTGGATGTCCCACAAATTTTCCCTTAAAGAAGGCTATATAAAATATCGAGGCATAATAGTTGACAAACTGCAGCAGATAGATCTTGAGTGTCAGGGAATCATCGAACTGCGTCTGCGTGCGCCACATTTCCAGCTCTGTGAGGTACTCCGCAAGGTGGCTGTACATCTGAACAGAAAGGGTAAAATCAGATAAATAAGTTAAACAAATAATTTGAAGTGGCATACTCACATAATTGAGGATATAGAGCAAACACAGATTCACAAAAGCCGCCGAGGCAGTGGCCAAAACAATAGCACTCGAGGTGGTCATGGGACTGGCGCCCACTTTTAATGCAGCCAGCATGGACATGCGGTACACGACCACAGCCAAAAGAGCCACAAAAGCCAAGGCGATGAGCAGCAGCACCACCGAAAAGCTAAAAACAGTCGCCGGCAGCTTCATGCGCCAAAAGGGAACCGTTGGCTCTTTGATGTTCGTCACATAGTCCACTCTGGTGGGTGGTATGTGCTCCAGCTTGGCTAAATACTGCGGCCTGGGGTGCTCTTCATGGACATCAAAGCCCGTCAGATCCCATCGATGGGTAATCTCCGCAGAGTAGCGCTTCCACAGCTCCAGGAAGAGGGTGGCCCAAAAGGACATAAAGACGGCAAAGAAAACCGTGCTCGGATTGTCGATGAGATACGTGACCTTGGCATAATTGCAGGTCTCCTTTAGGTCCCAAAAGTTGCACCAATCACAGAGGGGACACATGGTTATATTTGTGTTAGCACGCAGGCAAATATCTTTGCTAAAACAGAGCAATTTTCAATTAGTTGGGGCTACAGTGGATGACAGAACTGTAAAGCTTACACAGGTACATAGTTTTTAAGGGAGAACCAGGAGTATAGAAAGCATATTAGACCCACAATGGAGGCTAGCAGCAACATGTAGGTGTAGTAACCCAGCCAGGCGAAGTACAGACCTGAGGAGGGAATATACATATAGTAAAACAGCCTCTCTTTGGTGCTTGTAAAACAAATTAACCAATTTTAACACCAAAGTACTCCTTGATGTCATCCAGAGGCTGATAGCGATACCACTTCTTCACAGAGGCCCAATGCTTGTAGAGCAAAGCTCTCATGGTGCCCGCTTCGACTATTTCGCCCTGAAAAAAAAGGAGTAAATATCAGTTTAAAAATACCTTTTATATATCTTGTGTAAACAAACTCACATCATGCAATGGATATGCCGCACAGTAGACGCCCTCTGCCACCAATCGTTCAATGCCAAAGGCCATGTCATGTTGATTTTTGGCAGGAAAACGCTGACGATCCAATATAAACTCCACAATGCGCGACCTCACGGCGGTGGTAAAGAAGCAATCCTGTCGTATATCAAATCTAACAAAAAGAAGCGTAAATTAAAGAAAATATGGCTAGGGGAATTGAATATCTTTCCACTTACAGATACTCCTTATCGCGACTGTAAATGGCAGTAAAACGATGCGCTCTCTTGGGGAATATATGCTCATCCACATGGATATTCCGTAGAAAAAATTGGCAAACGGTTTTCAGACTAGAAAATATGCTTTTTGTCGAACGATTGACCACAGACATGCCAGGGATCTGCAAGAGTTATCAGAATATAGATTATTCAATAAGAAATGCCATGATTTAAATCAAGACAATCAAAGCAATGGCTCACTAAAAGGTATTCAAATATATGTTCAATTGATAATTCTACAACAATGTTAGGCTCGGGATTAGGTTTTCTTTCATACAGCAACTCACAGCTGGACACAAACAACATTAAGGCCTAGGTTTTAGAGGTTTTAATTATGTAAAATATTTAACTGATTCAACAACGTCTGGGCCAACCTTCTTGGATAAGTATTGAGCCGCGTTCCGTAGACGATTCGTTCTTTCATATATACGCAAATTACACAAGGACTAAAAACACACAAAGAAACATTAAGAACATACAAGAAATCATACTTTTAGAGAGAAAAAAAAATAATGGGATTCAACTCAATTTCAACACAGGGTTAAAAGTCCGCAATGATTTAAATGTGAGCTACAAAAGACGAACGAACGAACCTCCTTCATGGGCATCCGTAGCTTAAGTATCTCCGCATAGCGACGCAGCACCTCCAAGGGGGCATGGATCTGCAAAGAATAAAGACACACATTAATGAGGTTTCTTTTGCAGAAATTCCAGGCTTACCTTTACGAAACATATCTGATCCTTTTGGCTTTCTTCGACCTCTAGGCCCTGGCTCAAGAGATTCGCCTCGAACACGCGTCGCTTCTCTGTGTTCTCCGCCTCGGTGGGCTCATGGGCCATGATCCTGTAGGCCAGCACAAAGTCAATGGAGCGCGTGCAGTCCGCGAAGAACAGCGATGTGTTGATCTCCTCCCGCTGGTAGAACTCCCTGGGGCAACTGCATTCGCGTTCATCGTAGCCATTATTCCCCAAAGTGGGTTCAGTCATTGGCAGCAAGGGGCTTGAGAGATGATGATGGTTGCTTGGGTCGGAGGAGTTCTTCTTGCCATTGGCCAGTGGCCCGGCAGCAGCTTCTGGCAGTTGGAGCGTTGAGGCGTTGCTGTAACAGAGAATGTAAGTTCAGCAATGGAATGGAATGCTTTCAGTCGTGGCTATTGGTTAAAACAGTTTGATGTCCATTAATGTCCCCATAGGACCCCCCGCTTAGCGTGTTAATGTTACACCCTCACCTTATTTAGGTCACTCCCGGGGTGAACCCCCAAAGCTACAACAATTTGAACACGTTGAACCATTTAATGGGCGCATAGGAGAGCAGCCCCCACACACGTGACATCAGTTAATAATTTCTCTATTTTTCCTCAGCATTTATTTGTTTAGCCAGCAGTCTGTTTCCATCTGTTTAGTCTTTTCAGTATATTATCTTAAGAGCTAAGTGCAGTGCTTCACATTCAGTTGATAATGTGGCAAAAGCATTTGTTAATAATATATGCAAACACTTGAAATTCGAGCGCTAGAAAAGCAGCTTCTCATGTGAGTCGCTTTTGTGTGGAAAGGCTGAGGCTGAGCTTGCAAAAATGAGAATTCTCCTATGATTCACGACTATATCCGATCATAAATAATACAATACAAAATGTACCTTAACTGCCAAAGTGCAATCGAATGAGTAATTGAAGTTATTCATAAGTGGGGAATAATTTATAAAGATGCTGAGTGGCATTTAATAAGATTGTGGCTGATGCAGAGCACAAGTTCTTATCAGCTATAAATAAAGTGGGAAAAATGATAAGCCAATAACATGTAGAGATGGCTGTCAAAAACATTATGTTCCAGGGTATAGGAGATATGGTTCAGACGTATCAAGTGTCCGTATAAGTAAAATGAGTACAAATTATTTTCCGCAGAGTAGAATGAATTTTGGGAACCACTGCATTTTATAAGTACATACATATGCAAAATATTTATTGGCAGTGACTAGAAATAGAACAGCCACCGGAGAAAAACTATATAGTGGAATCACGAAAGGAACGCCTGGTTCCGGTGATCGAAGCTTAAGATACCCTAGAATATGCGGCAGTGCGGAATTCTATAAAGGGACTGAACTTTGTCTTTGTCATACTTCCATAAATCTCTCGTTAAGCTTTATGTTTCCTCCATTCTCTTTTGTACTCTTGTTTCGTGTATGGCTCGGCTCATCAAGCATTCGTATTTTACACACTTTTCAGCCTTGGCTCGCGGCGATTCATAATTATCTTCAACTTCTTTCGAACAAAAAACTCAAGTATGAAAATTTACACACAATTTGTTATTGTTATTTTGTAGGCCCACACATTGGAAATTTTGGCATTTTTTTAGTTTTTATCAAGGCCAAGAGAGACAGAGCCAGACAGAGAGACATTGAGAGCGGCACTAATTTATTAAGCATTTGTGGCGCTGCTTTTTCGAATATTTGTCATCCAAGGAAGCAAAGCAGCGAAAGGTGACGGAAAATTATTTGCCCGAATTTTTCTTATATAATGTATGTAGATGTTATGCTATATTCTGAACGAGTATATGCATGATCCGTTTAATCATCCGACCGACAAGATCCGCAAGATGCACAAACACACACACCCACACACGCAAGGAAACCGTTGTCTTTTACTTTTCTCCCGCGAAACAGATGATTAATCCACAGGCAACAACAAGACACAAAAAGGGGAAATACTACGGCAAACCCGTTTCTGCGAAAGGTGATCGGGCGTATGTATATACCTAAAGGTATTAATTGACCCACCAGCGGGTGTAATATCACATCTAGCACGGAAAAATCTTTCCTGCGAGTTTTTGCTTCTGGTTCGCCCGATGTTTGAGAATTGAGTGCTCAGAAAATTGAAATTATAATCCAACAAGCGTTGGCACTGACAACGAGAGAGCGCCAAAGAGCGAGTGAGGTGCCCAACGCGCAGCAGCAACAACAAGCAGAAACAAGAGAGAGAGCCGAAAAGTCAGCTGGGCGAAGAGCAAGACGCAGACAAGCCGGCATATGATAATCCCCCCCACCACACACTCCTGGGATGACTAAAGTACCGGTTAAACAAAGCAGCGGCTTTCGAATTGCTTGATCCAATTTAAGCTGCGCTTAATATAACTTTCATAAAATAAAATACTGCTTTACATTTTCATAAAGAACGTGTAGTCTAAGTGAGGGCATCACACAAATCCACCTGTTGCCAAGCAACAATTGCCCAGTTTAGCCAGTACTTCAATCAGCTGGCGTCTGAGAGAGAGGCGAGCTAACTCTAAGCACATGTTTGCCCAGAGATCATATGGCAGGTACATTTGTACGTAAAAGGCGCCCTCTCTTCCTTCTATTTCCCATTTCCAACACAAAGGGAAATTGATGTGCTATTTGTGATAGGAAATTAGTTCATTGGGTAATTACTGCGTAAATTGTAGATTAATATTCAGACAGGGTCGCCAGAACAGGGGGATGTCTGATTGCCCATACAATCTGCTCGCTGGCTGTGAGTCACTGAATGATGAAGAACAGACTGACAGTCCACATCCGAAAGAGGAAGCAGAAGTTTATTTATCTAAGGTTATGTGTCTAAGAACAGTGAATCGCAGTTTCTGCTTATGTGCCTAATGCATATAGCAGTAGCAAGTGCGAATGATCAACATAAAAGACAGATCAAAGCATACAGGGTGCTCTTGAAAGTGGAAAGAAAACATTCCTCTATCTATTTCCCCAAAACTTACTGCTAGAACACCCTGTATCCACAACAATAACATATCCAACTCAATTACAGAAAAACAGTCTACAAAAACTAGCCGCAATTATCTTTAATGGATATTTCCTCTATATAGTCAGCTCCATTCCATTGGACTTACCTTGCAGCGAATCTGGCTCTCTTATCAGAGAGTGAATCACTTGATGACCTTCGGTTCTCTTCGCCGGCGGCATCCCGCTCTTGGTCCATAAAATCCGTCGTTGTACGGCTCCTGTGTCTGCCCTCCCAGAGACTTCTGCTGCCCTTCAGCTTATCGCTGAGTCCGACGCGCTGCATCAGTTCCATGTCGAAGGGGGCCAGCGGGGTGGTGTATGGCGGTTCCAGATGGACAGCAGGCGTCGCAGGAGTCCCCTCATCCTCCTCCAGCAGAAGCTGCAAGCTGTCTGCCGGAGGGGTAGACGCTTCTTCGGCGCTGTCTAAATTTAGCATTTTGCTTAGTGGCAACTTTTAAATTTAGCCAATCCGCGGAGTCTTGCTGCTTCCCCCCACCACTTCTATCCTACTTTCACAAGGCATCTGTGTTAGTAGTGTGTGCGCGCGCGGCGTGTGTGTTTGTGTGTTGCCAAAAATATTGACGGCAGGGTCAACTTTCATCTGTGCCGCTGCATTGTTATGCACTATTTCTAATATCACAATTCAATTATTGCACTTTGCGCTGGAGGAAGTGCAGCGTAGATTTAAATAATTATTGAGTATGCAAGAAGCGCGCGCGGAGAGATTGTGAGAGGAAAAAAAACGGTTTGCCAATTTATAGGGATGAGAAATATATCAAAATACCGATATATATCATTTGATTCTACTTATGGTCGTATGACACTACACATAACTACGTATCGTATGTAGAATTGGAGTCGATTTTTGGAAATGTCGATATATGCACAGATTTTTGAATAGCAATTGAAGGTCAAGCCAGTTTATTAAGTTATTGTTAGTGTTTCTATATTAAAATCCATTCAGCGGTACGAACAGCGATTCGAATCGAATCCACATCCTAATCTCCTAGAGACGATAGTATCGAACATAGAAAAATATCGCTAAGCCACTAATACTTTTTCTTATCAGAAAAAAGCAGCTGACTCTACGTATGTACAGATGTACATATATACATGAAAGGTATAAAATAATTAAGGAAGTAATTAATACAAAAAAAAAAACAGAAAAACACATGACATTTCAAATAAAATTAACAACGTGTATTGAACAGAACATTTAACAGAATAATTCATATCTCCAACTCTCAATTTTAAAGGGGAACAACAACGAATTTTTGCACTTTAATTTATGGAATAATAATACAGTAGTGTTTCATATTGTTTCCACTATTATTATGGGGCTAAATTATGCATTAGAGTTGAACTTGGACATTGAATTTACATCAGAAACGTCGCCGTCAGAGATGGATACGGATGCGAATACGGATAATGGAGGCACTATGTCCCACTCCCTACTTGGCATTGTAGTTCTTGTGCACCTCGGGTGAGATGTTGTAGACGAACTGTAGGATCTCCTGGATGACGGGCTCCTTGCGCGTCACGATGGCACGGTCCATGTCAGCCAGTTTCACGCGGGTGTCCGCATCGATTTTAGCAGCAACGCCCTCCCGGCTGCCCATGTGCTATAGGTATGGGATCGTAGCGGATTAGCTTGGGTTCCAAAATCGGATCGAAGATGGGAAAACTAACCTTGGCCTCGAACTCTTTGAAGGCGCGCTCGCGCTCCTGACGGAACTTCTCAATCTCCTCGGTGGCCTCGTCCTTGGCCTGCTTCAACCTCCTTGCCTTGCCTGTGTATGTGTGTGTGTGTGTGTGTGTGGGTGAAAATCCAAGCAGAAAAAACAGTTATTCGTTAACTTGCACAATATTTACTGTTTTCCAGCGAGTCATGTGACCCGCCGAGCGTAACGTCGATAAGTGGGCGGCGGGCGCACAGGGGGAGCGGTAAATGGTGGTGGGTGAAAAAACACAGTTGCTTTTGCTTTCTGTATCTGTTTCTCCAATTGGGTGAAAAATAATATTCCAATTTGACTTACGTTTCCTTGCCTCTGCCACCTTCTCGGCGGCCTTCTTCTCTGCAGCGAGCAACTGCTGGATTCCCTGCGTTTGGCTGGCCATCTTTTAAGTTGGCTTTACGTTTTACGTGCTGTGCTGACCAAGAAGAAAAAAGCAAGTGACGACGACGACGATGGAATTATTTGCTGGTCGAAAATTGTCATATGACGAAGTTACACACATGCAGAAGCAACTCTGCGCGTAGTGGTGTGTGTGTGCGCACCAGGGATGGATGATTACGCCAGGGACACTATGTACATATTTTCACGTATAATTTAATTTTTTGATTAATCTGTGCCCTGTATATTAAAAGTCGTATTTTTATGTATGATTCTATTAAAATTAAAAATAATCTAAACAGTTTGGGGTTTCACGAGAACTAATTGATCTCCCATAAAATATATCGATACATCGGATGCTTATCGATACGCTGCTGCATTCCCACTGACGCACATTTTTGTTTATAACTATTTCATTATTTAAATTGTTTAAAATTCGCCGTGTAATTAGTTGAATCTGAGCAGAAGAGATGTCCTTTTCATTTACGCCCAACACCAATGCTGGAATTGGCGGCACAGCGCCTGCAGCGGGTGGTTTCGGCGGTTTTGGCGCGCGTCCAGCAACAACAACGGCGCCACCTCCAGCATTTGGTGCAACTGCAGCGCCAGCCTTTGGACAAGCAGCAGGAGGATCGCCGTTCGGACAAGCACCAGCGACAACAGCCTTCGGACAGGCGCCCACGTCGTTAGGACTTGCAGCGGCCACAGCAGCACAGCCAGGATTCGGAGCACCAGCAGCACAGCCAGGATTCGGAGCACCTACGGCACAGCAAGGATTCGGAGCACCCACAGCACAGCCAGGATTCGGAGCACCTACGGCACAGGCTGGATTCGGAGCACCTGCGGCACAGCCAGGATTCGGAGCACCAGCAGCAGCACCTGCATTCGGAGCAGCTACAACAGCATCGCCATTCGGCCAAGCAGCGCCTGCCGTCGTCACCGTAGCGCCCACATTCGCCTTTGCGCCACCGGCCACGAGTGCTCCGACCACAGCGCCGCCTGCTTTTGGTTTTGGCAGCACAGCCACCACCGCACCGGCCACTTCAGTCGGCATGGCACCGGCTCTGACTGCGGGCATTGGATCCTTTGCGTTCGCCAAGCCCCAAGCCACGACGGCAGCCAGTCTGAACTTCAACACGAACACCACGACAGCCACGTCGCAGCCATTCAACACGGGACTGCGGCTGGGGGGCACCACGTCAGCTGTGGGCAGTGGAATCTTTGGCAAACCGGCTGGCCAGCAGACCACAGCACCCGCGGCATTTGTGGGACTGGGCGGAATCGATGTGACCGCCACGCAGCCAAAGTTGGGAGACAACAAGAAGGACGGCATCAAGGTGAGTCCCCGAAGGCCATGGCTATTCGACCATATTAAGCATTCCCTTGGCAGATCAAGGAAACCCAAGTGCCGGATGAGATAGCCAAGACGGTGGAGGCCCTGAAGGTGTACATCAAGCAGCAGAAGACCACCTCCTCGGACATCGGACGGACGTCCACCTCAAAGTTCTCGAATGTGACGCACGAGATCACGAGCCTGGCGTGGGCGCTGCAGAACATGGCCAACTCGGTGGACACCAACAACCAGCAGATCAAGCTGCTGCGCCTGGAGACGGCCAAGGCCATACAGTCCCTGGAGATGTCACAGCGAACCCAGGACACGCCCATCGGGCTGCAGTACGAGAACAATGCGCCGTTCCAGTACTTTCAGTGCCTGGTGGTCAAGTACGAGCAGGATTTGATTGCCTTCCGGCAGCAGATCACGCTTACCGAACGGCACATGCACGCCCTGGCCAATCCGCAGAGCATCGCGCCCGAGGACCTGAAGCGCGGCTTCCGGCAGCTCAACGAGGCCTTCATCTCGCTCGCAGGTCGCCTGCACGAGCTCCACCAGCGCGTCGAGGAGCAGAAGGAGCTGTATCTGAATCTGCGACGCTATAAACTGCGCGATGCCACCAATGTCTTTGAGAAGATTGACAATCCACCGCCACCAGCAGTCGAGCCCCAACGGATCAGCAGTGGTCCGACGCCCTTCTCCAACATTTCGGCCATTAGCAGCCTGAACAAATCGTACGCATCGGCGGCGGCCGCTTCCTCCAGCAATGCGGCAGCCAAGTGATTGCTCCCACGATCCTTACGTTGAAATAAATCGTTATTCATGAAGTAAAAGTAATCCTCGCGAGGCTTTAAATATAGAATAGAATATATTTCATTTCCAACCGGGCCAGAGACAAAGATCAACAATCTGGTTACACCAAAACGAATCGCGAATCGCCTACTTCTTGACCACCTGTATGACATCCTCGTCGCCCATCACATGGGCAATGCCCACGCGCTGGGGCGAGTACTTCGTGGATGTGCCCCAGACCAGGGCATACTTGAACTGCGCGGCCAGCGTGCGATGAATGGCATGGCAGACATGCTCCACACTAACACCCTAAAGGCGGGGAGAAAGGAGGAGAAACGAGCATTAGAGAGGGACTATAGCAGAGTTTTTAGAACGAACCTTTCTCAAAATCAGACCATCATCAAAGTCTGGCGGTGCGCCGGGCTTCTTGGTGTATACCCTGATCAGTTGTAGGGACTCCCAGAGGGCCTCCAGCATGTAGTCCAGATTCAGCTTCATGTTGCAGCTCACGACAATGGAGTTGGGCTGGCGGGCCAGGCGATCCACCTCCTCGATGGAGATCTGATCGATTTTGTTGTACACATAGAGGCAAGGCAGATAGACACGATTGGCAGTGACCACATCGATGAACTCGTCCTCGGTGCAGTCCTCCCGGAACAGCACCTCGGCGTTGAAGATCTTAAAGGAGTGTAGAATCAATTGGACCATTTTCTCGCTGCAACGCGTCAGGGTGCAGGTCGAATTGAAGCTCAGGCCGCCGCCCTTTTTCTGTTTAAAGTAAATGTTGGGCTTGCGCTTGTTCAGCCGAATGCCCACCGACTCCAGCTCACGCTCGAGCAGGTCCCTGTGGACATTCGGCTTGGTGGCATCGAGCATCATCAGCACCAGATCGGCTGTGCGCGCCACGGCAATCACCTGACGACCACGACCCTTGCCCTGGGCGGCACCCTCAATGATACCGGGCAAATCGAGCAGTTGAATGTTGGCGCCCTGGTACTCGATTACGCCGGGAATGCAGGTCAGCGTGGTGAATTCATAGTTGGCTGAGGGCGGAAGAATCAAATGAAAGTGGAATCGGGGCTGGGGTAGGGAATCTATAGATGGTGCTACGTACCCGCCTCCGACTCTGTCTTGGTGAGGGTGGACAACATTGTGGATTTTCCCACAGACGGAAAACCAATAAGCGCCACTCTGGCATCTCCGCTTTTGAGCACATCGAATCCCTCGCCCTTTTCGCCCTTCTTTGTGGGCTCCAGCAGCTGGGAGCGATACTTGGCTAGCTTCGCCTTCAGCAGACCCAAATGGTATTCGGTGGCTGCAACAAAACACACACAAACAAAGCAAGTCAGGTGAAATCCTAACCTAAATTCCAATGCGGTAGACAGCACAGCACTGCGGAGACTGAGACTCAGACGCCGCAGAGTCGTGTCTGTGGTGTGGGGTGGTGGTGTCGGCTGCCGGCGGCTCTTACCCTTGTTCTTTTGCGTGCGTGCGATCTCACGCTCGATCTCAGCAATCTTCTCTAGGATGCCCATGATGTTGCTGCTGACGCGAGTGTCTGTGGGCCGGGCATTCAGTTAACAAACACAAAGTTCGCGTTTTATTATTATTTTAGCCAACAGGGCAGTGTGACCGCGCATTTATCGACTAAATATACCGTCTGACCCGCAAAAATATACCTAAATATACCATCTCTTTGTCATAATATACCGTAAATATACCGCTAATCGCGGCGCACTTTTAAATTGGAATAAATTTATTTTTGTTTTAAAAAAACTCATAAAATATAGACAAATACACATGTAAATACTGTTTTACCATTACAAGAAACCCCACAACACGCAAATTACGATAAATTACAATAGTGACATCGAGACAAAGAGAGAGGGAGATAGACAGAGAGAGAGTTAGTGGAGGGGGCGGCGCAGTATTTGCAGGCGGCGGCCAAAAAAACCAATTCCGCTGCTGCAGCTGCTGCAGGTGCTGCCCCTGTTGTGCCTCCCATTGCGTTTAGGCGTTTAGCGATTAGCATAGTAACCGTGTCCATGGTTGCCCATGAACTCCGTCCAACGTTGTGCGTCCAGGGGATCCAGCTCGGAGCAGACCTCGCCCGGCTGCAGCGATCGGCAGGTGCAGGTGATCCCGATCCGCGTCACAATCAACTGCGACTCGTACTTCGGCAGAGCGGGCTCCGAGTCCACCAGTCGCTCGCTGAGGCACTGCTTGAGGAACTGCTTGCGCAGAACGCGCAAATTATCGATGGTGTAGCCTGCAAGCAAAGGGAATGCCCAGCCCAGTATTAAGATTCATCTGAGGATCAATCCGGTTCTCTTTTGCACTCACTCTTGTAGGCGCTGATCTTCTCCTCCACGCAGCTGAGATCCTGGGGGGAGAAGAGCGGCGGATAGGCCTCCGATTCGCGTATGTTGAGCACAAAGGCAAAGTCCAGCGAGGAGCTCGCATTGCCCAGGGCCTTGAGCAGCACCCCAGTGGAGGAAATGGAGGCCAAATACCAATCGGAGGAGCCCGAACTCTCCTCTCCTGCGCCCTCCTCGCCAGCCGCTGTGGTGGCCCTGGACGAGGTCTCCTCGCGTCGCTGACGCTTGCGTCGCCGCCGGCTCTTCTGTGCCGCCACTGCCGCTGCCTCCACCGCCTGCTCCCTGGCCTCATTGTCCAGTTCCAGATCCCAAAGGCTGAGCGGCGACTGGGCGGACAGCGGCAGACTGGTGGTGCTGCTGGTGCTAGTGGTGGTGCTGTCCAGGCTGCCGCTGCGCACATCGCGATTGCTGTTGCTGGGATATTTGCTGCGCAAATGGATGGGCCGTTCGTTCTCCATCAGCTGAGGCACTTCGTCGTTGTAGACCATCTCGTACTCCTCCGGCACGCGCATCGCATTGGGGCCATCTGGAGGCTGCAGTGGTGGCACCTGTTCGTAGTCCTTCTGCGGGTAAGGAATCATATCACTGGCATGGAACTCTTAGACCTCAAACTGCAATCGAAAACTTACAAACTCCTTGGGATAGACACTGCCGCCGAAGGGCGGTATCTCATTGGGCAGCAGCTCCTGCAGTTGCTGCTCCATCAGGGGATTGTGCTTGTGATGCTTGCGCTTCACCGTCTGCTCCGCCTCGGCCACCTGTCGCAGCAGCTGCTCCCGATTGGCCAGCAGCTTCTTGAGCAGCTTCGGGTGCTTCAGCGGCGACTGCTTGCCGGCTGGCGCCGGCCGCTGTGTGCGATTCAGCTGCACCTCCAGGTCGTCGGTGCTGAAGAGCACCGCACCGGGCGGCTCAATGTGCCTGGCGATCGCGTAGAGCTTCAGCACCGTCGACTCGTTGTAGCGCAGGCGACAGGTGTCCGCCCGCGCCTGCAGGATGATGTCGCTGTCCGGCACAAACTCGTAGGCATCGCGGGCATTGGGCCTGTTGCGGCACTGGATCTGCCAGTGCAGGAAGAAGTCTCCGCCGAAGCTCTGCGAAATGGAGACGCCGCCAAGCAGACTGTTGGCCCCGCCGGCATCCGTCATCATGGCATTGAGCAGCGGCTGTCCGGTGCGTCCGTCCAGGATGGTGGTCTGCGAGTAGTAGTAGACGGGGAAGCCCGGTCCGGAGTTGTACTTGACCATGAAGTCGGTGACATTGTCGTGGTTGAAGTGGCCCGGAACGATGGCGCTCACGCACTCGCTGGCCGGGAATGTGTAGTTCCACATGACGCTGTAGTTGGCCCCATCGAAGGCGTAGACGGTGCTGTTGAAGGCCGCCACCACCACATCGGAGACGCTGTCCCCATTGAGATCGGTGAGCACGGCGGGGACCATCAGACCCGAGCCCGGCTGCTGGTACAGCGGCGTGAAGTGCTTCTCGCTCGTGTGCGCCATCAGGGAGTGCAGCCGGAGGGAGTAGACGCCGCCGGGGGTGTTCTGGCCACCTGTGAGGATGAGCAGCACTTCGGTGCCGTCCGCCTGGGTGAGCAGTTGGATGGGCACGAACATCTCCTCGCGGTAGGGCGTCGGTATGCTGCGGATCACCTTTCCCGTCTTGCCGGAGATCAGCTTGATGTGCCCCGCCTTGGACTCCTCGCGCTCCTCCAGATGGGCGGCAATCAGCTCGGGCACCGCGTCCCCGTCCAGATCGCGCAGCACATTGATCGTATAGAGATCCATGACAATGGGCGAGTTGGTCTCCACCTCCAGCTCACGGAAGTGCCAGATAACCGAGCCAGTGCGTCCATTGATGGCGTAAATCATCTGCAAATGGAGGATTTCCGGTAAGGATTCGCGCCACAGGCAGGTCTTTCGCAATGCTCACCCCAAGTCTGCCCGCGGCCACACAGTCGGTGCCGCCATCCCCGTCCACATCTGCGCTGCAGTGCAGCGAGAAGACATTGGCCACGCTCCACGACTGCCACAGGATGGAGCCATCCCTGCCATTGAGAGCCACCACGCCGCCCTCGCAGGGCACCTCGTCCTCGCCCTGCGAGGACTTGCAGCGTGGCAGTGGAATGCCCTCGTAGTGGATGTTGTCGTCCACGCCATAGCCGAAGATCACATCCTGGACGCCATCCCCGTTCAGATCCGCCGCTCGCAGCGGACTCTCGCTGTTCATGCGCGCCAGGCTGCGTGTCCAGCGCTTCTGGACGCTGATCTGAGTGCAGGGCACAAACTCGCTGCCCAAGCTGCTGCCATAGCCGATGCTGGCGGAGGAGGAGGCGGCGGCGGCGGCGCTGATGCCCGCCAGCTGGTTGGGATCCTCGCGCCACCAGTGCCGGATGCGCTGCAGCGGCAGGGGGAAGAGCGTGAGCATGAGGGCGGCGAGGCTGAGCAGGGCACAGACCACGGTGATGGCGGCCAGGGCATAGCAGAAGGGCTCACAGCAGCGTCCGCAGCGTCGTCGCTTGTGCAGCTTCATGATGGGCGCAGTGGAGCCCGAGCTGGAGACGGAACCCGAGCTGTGCTTGCGTCGTGGCGCCATCAGTGGGCGCTTCAGGCCCTGCTCCTCGCTGCGCTGTGGGTGGACAATGTACAATTATGGCCGGGATTACATTATGGCTGGAATTTCTTCCTTTTCGTGGCACCTTTTCGTGGCACTACTCACCTTGGCCGAGCGCGCGTCCTTGATGAACACCTCGTCGTCGACATCGTCGCTGATGTCCTCATCGATGGACGAGTCCCGTATGGCAATACGCTTCGAGGGCACATATGGTCGCAGTTTGATCATCTTGTCGATCGCGTTCGAGGACTCTCGCTGCGCCTGCAATTATGCGGAGAGTCGATGGTCGCCGATCAGAGGATTTTCCGCTGAGGTTTTTAATGCATTTTTTGTGTCTATATTCTCCTGTTTTTGCGCAAGCAGCCAGCAGGAAAAACTGCAGTCAGTGCGCGTCCTGCGGGT
Organism: Drosophila obscura; assembly: GCF_018151105.1. Classification (NCBI taxonomy): domain Eukaryota; kingdom Metazoa; phylum Arthropoda; class Insecta; order Diptera; family Drosophilidae; genus Drosophila; species Drosophila obscura. The sequence continues at coordinate 10,603,336 of NW_024542828.1, forward strand.
CGGTTAAAAATCGATAGCGAGACGTCACCAGCTTCAGCTTCAGGCCTCAGCTGGTTTTCCCGATTCGGCGCAGGCGCAATCGTCGAATAACGGACACTGCTACCTCTCTCTCCCACCCACAGGCAGAGGCACACACACTCCCTCGCAGATAAGAGAGGCGAAACTGCAGAGGCAAGGTAAGTTACGGCGCAGGTGAGGCGCAGTAAAGCTGCCAAGAGAATTTGTTTTGTGGGTGGATTTTCGCTTTCTACAGCAATTTCGACACGAAATTTAAGCCATTTGCATAGCTAAGTGGAAACCTTGTGACCAGTGTGTGCCTCACCTTTGCTTCGATTGGTACTTGGCACCGCACACGTGTTGGCCAACGGCTACAGGTTTTGTTTGTCAACATTGCTGCCGCCCACCTGGGCGAAGCGCACCTCCTCTCTCTCTCTCTCGAGAGAGCCTCCCTTTACACACTCTCTCCGATGGCAACTGTTGCTTGGTTAGGGCTCTCCAGTCCCTATACCACCCCACAACCATCCATCCATCCATCCATCCCTGTTGGGCAACTCCCTTATTAACATTGTCAAAGCGGTTCAATGTCCTCCGCTGTGGGGCCTTTTCATGAATGAAGTGGAGGGTGGGACGCACAAGAGTTGGAGAGGGAGAGCGACAGAGACTCCCAAAGAGAGAGTGAGGGGGTGGGATGGGTGCGGTTTCCATTCAGACAAACTTCCGCATATTGGGGGCTAAATGTGGGTCACAGGCTTCTGTGGGGCACTGTGTGTGTTTGTTGGCTCCTCCCCGCCACCAAGTTGCTTATTAATTTTTAATGCCATTTTGTCTGCGATTCTATGGCCAGGAAGTGCGATAAAAGAGAGAGATTGGAAAGGTAGCAGCGGAGAAGCGGAGAAATTACAAAGGCAACGAAGATATCGTTGATCGATTGATGCCAACTGATCAATTGAACAAAAGATTGAGTTATAGTTACCTCTACCACGAGTAAAACCACACAATCCTCCTCCTCCCTTCCACTCTTCCACATCTTGAAATTTGCGATCTTTTGACTTGTCGCTTGAGTGGAGCAGTTGAATCGCCGTGTCAGGCCTTGGGTGTTTCAGGCCTCCTTGTCTTATTTCTTCTTAATAATTTTCACGACCTTGCCGCAATTGACGTCACACAAACCACTAAATTACAAAATACATTTCCATTGCATCCCACAACCAGCAGGCAGGATCTATTTCTATTTTTTCTATGTATTTTCTTTGGTTTGTTCATAATTTATTTCACAAATTCGTTCTATGACGTAGCCGCTTGTCAAAAGCCAAAAGCCAAGTGAAAAAAAAAACAAAAATTTCCCTCTCTTTTCAAATTGAAAGTGCGGCCAAAACCTTTTGCAAATTTCCACCGCTGCAGCTGCAGCGGCTGTGGCTGTGGCTGCTGCCCTCAGCAGAAACTTAAGAGCACCACTTAGTGGTGCAGCAGCAGCACAGCAGCAGCAGCAGGACGCCGGGGCAACGTCTCTGTGAAAAGCGTGCACGAGCACTCAGGTCGGTTCGGTGCGGGTCCAAGCTCGACTGCATTCGAATAAACTATAGAAAAATCAGCGGCTTTTTATAGCCATCCCATCCATCTATGGATGAGCAGGGGGGGGGTGGGGTGTGGGCTGGGGCTATGGGTGCTTAAGTGTGTTATTATCGCATCAGAGATAATTTAATAACGACGAGTCCTTCTTCTTGTGGCGCCTGTGTCGGAGGCCAGAAACAGAAACAGAAAGGAAAGGATGTGATGTGATGTGATGTGTAGTTTGTGCCGTTTGAAGAGTGTTGCGGCAAGGCGTTGAGTGTTTGGCAAAGCCCCATGGCCTGCCCTGAGGCAGGGACCTCTATAGGCTCGCTGTATCTGTATAGAACAAAATAGAGGAGGGGCTGCTCCCCACATGTCTCTAGTGGGGCGACAACTGCTTCAAGGTTAGAGCAGGCAATTTTCCTCCATCCCATCCCCTTCCCGCCCCCCAACAGGTATTCCCAGGGTGAAGAGTATCTATTTATCTGCATATATTTTCCTTTGGGTATAAATAAAAAGAAAAATGTAGTTCTATATGAGAAATGGAAGCTATTTTCTATATATAATAAGCAGAGACACCCCTAGGGGTGCTCCAAGTGCAGAAAAAAGTGAGAATAAACCTCTATAGATGGGCGGAGAGACTGATAAATAGATTGATGATCATTCATCATGTGAGACCTCCATGATCCATACTCCTCCTCCATAATAATTTATTCTATAATTTGTGATTGAAAGGGAACGCTTTTAACTCTTTTTATACCCGTACTCAAAAAGTGGGGTATATTAGTTTGTGGTAAGTGGTGTGTGCACGCAGAGAGGACGTTTCCGCCCCATAAGATATATATTCTTGATCAGCTCATAGCCGGTCGTATGCCATGTCCGTCTGTCCGTCCGTCGTCCGTCTGTCCGTCTGTCCGTCTGTCCGTCTGATGGCGCCTATTGAGAGCTATAGAGCTAGGAAACCAATTGGTTTCCAGCCTCATGTGTTCCCCTCGTAACGCCCCGCCCCCTCCGCCCCCACAAAGGACGAAATGGCGGCACTTTAAAGTACGATAAAACAACGCAGTATCGTAGAGCCCTATCTACCAGTTGCCGATCTGAACTAGTCGGATTATAATTATAGCCAGATGAGAATTAATTTTCTGTTGGTTCCCCTCCTCTCCAGCGCTGCTGACGCTACTGATCCCCGCTCCCCCTGCCGCGTTCAGTGCGCGGCACCCCTAGCGGAAGGTGTGAATCAAATGAACATGTACAATCTACATGTAGTGTAGAATAGCATTGTATATGTGATGTAGTAGCAGATAGCAGTGTAGCAAAAAAATGTAAAATTTTTTTTTTTAATTTAAAATTTAAAAATCATATGCTCTAAATGTATATACTGACTGAGTACGGGTATAGTGGTCGCGTCCCAGAGCGACTCGCACGTTCCTTCTCGTTATTTATGGATCTCCCATCTTGTTTCCCCTTTTCTATTCCTCTTCTTTATCTGTACAAAATAATGAAGATAAAAACTCCATAAGTACGACTCTTAAATGCTTTAAAGTTTAAACCCTATGCTATATCCCTCCTTTCATTGTGCATCCCTCTGCTCCAGAATATCCCCCAACAAACTCCACTCCCATCAGCTTTGCTCTTCTCCCCCCTCTCTTTGGCCACTCAACCAAAGCTCTTTTGTCATCTCATTAAACTTGATTTTCCAGGCTTGATTTTCATCTGCCTCTCTGCCTCTCTGCCCTCTCTCCTCTTTTGCTGTTTTATTTTTTCCCTCTGATTTGTGCATTCCGTGTGACGTCAGGCGGGCGGGGTGACGGGTTCATTGGATTACCGTTGTGCCGTTGCATTCATTAGCCCCGCCATGTGGACAGGGGTCCCAAAGTGTCTGCTCACTTATGTCCCCTACATACCTCCTCCATTCACCCGCCCCCCCCCCCCATGGACCAACTTTTGCTGCGACAAATGGGCCACTCCTTGGGGCAGCACTTGACAAGTTGCGGAAGGACCTAACAAGTCCCCAATTGATTGGAAAAAATCACAAAAACTAAAGAACGAAATACAAAAAAGATTCAAACTAGAGACGGGCGGGCCAAAGGGCGGGCTGGAGGAAACTGTAAGAATTTCACCGAATTAAATATTGCATCAAATCGATAGACAAATGTCGCATCATGATGAAGGTCCTGGCAATGCATCAGGCGGTATGTGGCCACAATGTCGATGACGACAGAGCATAGCAGAGAGCAGAGCAGAGCATAGCAGAGCACAGATTATGTGGCAAAAGGAGGCAATGCCAAAGCACTCGTGGAAATTATGTTAAGTGACTGAGGCAAGACAAACAGACGACGACAACGACGACGACGCACAAGACGACAAGGCAGAAGGCAGAAGCCAGAAGGATATTTGCCCGTGTCCCATATATATGGTAGTAGTAGTGGTAGTAGTCATGCTCGCATCCATTGTCACACACAGATATACTCCCATGCAGTAACTGTCTTTAGTTCCTTGTTTTCCTCCCGATATTAAAGTCTACACACATTTTCAGGGGGCTTTCACTTTTGTTTTTCCCGACCAAGCCGCAGTCTGAAAAAGAACGAACCCTACCCTCCTCCCTCCTCACCCCTCCCCGCGAGCACACACAGACATCAGCGTCAAGCATCCTGCTGCCGCCTGACATCCTTCGGTTGGTTCGGGTTACCCGTGCAACGTTTTAAATTCAAATCGGCGGCGCCTCCAACTGTCAGTTGCCAGCGCAAGTTCGAACAGCAAAGACGTTCAGATCGGAACAAACCAAAACCAAAACCAAAAAGGGGAAATCTTCCACCCAACAAAATCTTAAAGTTCTTTCAAATTAAATAAACAGAAATATCTCTAGATATTTATTAGTGCGAAAATTTGTATAATTCGAAAGTGGTTAAATTAATGGCAAACAAAATTGGTGTCGCAATTGGTGTATCCATGAGATTGTCGAGCTGATGGTTATGCAATCGCTCGGAAGATTCGACAGATTCTAGAAATCTAACCCAAAATTAAGTGCTTCAGAAACTGAGGAGGTTCCATCTCTATCTACTGATTGTGTAAGAAAATGTTGCTACAATTTGTTTCAGAACTTTTGAAAACTTTTGAATCCTTAGTTTTTAATTTAATAATTTTTGCAGAGAAAAATCAGAAAATAAATATGCTCCAAAATTATATAAACTTTTAAATAGTTCTAAATTAATCTCAAGCTCATCAAAGATATTTCAAATAAGTTAAAGCAAATTAAATGTCTTAAAAGCCCTAAAATTTCCCAAATTTTTCATAACTTCAATACTTATTCCATAAAGGGTTTTCTTCTTTTAATATTCTTCTAGTGAAGAATATTTTCTAGCAATTAAAGGATCAAAATCTGTTTAAAAATTCTATTAAAATCTGAAAATTTCAAATTTACGATTCTTTAAGTTATCCCCAATTTGCGGCAATAAAAAACTACAAGAAAAACCTCTTGCTAAAACCCGAGTTCGAGTCCTACCTCCGACAATTGTCCTTGTCCAATGGGGGGCTGCTGCTGCTGCTCCTCCATTGCATTGGCGGTGATTCCTCTTTCATTGCTTCCCGCTTGTTCTGTATGCGCCCCTCCGCATCATCGTCGGGGCGAGGCGCATAGAAAGGCGCATGGGCCACTTAAGGAGCGGCGGCAGTACCCGCAGCCGTCCTTCCACCCCTGGTTAGCCTTCGAGTGGCTTTAATTGTGAATTAAGACGGGTATTGTGCGGCTGGAGAGCGCGACAGAGAGGGGGGGGACAGGTATCGCCTGCCAGGGTTGCCAGGGTATCGCCAGCCCAGCCAATGCCGAGGACGATTTACTGTCCTTTGTTATATTTTTATTTACTTGGGCAAGCAGCATAATTGTTGCTACTTTTCACGTGTCAATCGCTCTCGAATCTTGAATGTCGATTGTCAAGGACGGACGGACGGACGGACGGCGGGAGGGAGGGGCCCTTCGTCTTTGATCCTTTTGCGAAGGCGAAGGTCAGGGAAATATCCGATTTATGTATCAATATCAATTGTCCTTTGTCACCTGCTGCTGTACACAGGAAGAACCCTGAGAGTGGCTCAGCGAAATGGTGGCACAAATATTCCTGCTGGTGATTTGCTTCATCTGCCTCAAGCAGTATGCCAAGGGCGAATTCCAGTGAGTAAATGCAATCGGGAATATTTATCCATGATATTTACACATTGAATGCCAACTGCAGACAAAGTCTAGAGATCACAGACATCATGCCGGAGGACATCAAACGCTACGACAAAATGCGACCGCCCAAAAAGGAGGGCCAGCCCACGATAGTCTATTTCCATGTGACGGTCATGGGCCTGGACTCCATCGATGAGAACTCCATGACCTACGTGGCGGATGTGTTCTTTGCGCAGACCTGGAAGGATCATCGCCTGCGTCTGCCCGAGAACATGACCCAAGAGTATCGCCTGCTGGAGGTCGATTGGCTGAAGAACATGTGGCGGCCGGATTCGTTCTTCAAGAATGCCAAATCGGTCACATTCCAGACAATGACCATACCCAATCACTACATGTGGCTGTACAAGGACAAGACGATCCTCTATATGGTCAAGCTGACCCTCAAGCTGTCGTGCATCATGAACTTTGCCATCTATCCGCACGACACACAGGAGTGCAAGCTGCAAATGGAGAGCCGTAAGTCAGCGAATTCTTCCACAGAAATCTGTACTCTAGCGTGCTTCTTTTCCCCCTCAGTGTCCCACACCACGGATGATCTAATCTTCCAGTGGGATCCCACCACACCGCTGGTGGTGGACGAGAACATAGAACTGCCCCAGGTGGCGCTGATACGCAATGAAACCGCGGACTGCACGCAGGTTTATTCCACGGGCAACTTCACCTGCCTGGAGGTGGTCTTCACCCTGAAGCGGCGTCTCGTGTACTACGTTTTCAACACCTACATACCCACCTGCATGATTGTGATCATGTCGTGGGTGTCCTTCTGGATCAAGCCAGAGGCGGCTCCGGCCAGGGTCACCCTTGGGGTAACTTCCCTGCTCACACTGTCCACGCAACACGCCAAGTCGCAGTCCTCGCTGCCGCCTGTCTCCTACCTCAAGGCCGTGGATGCCTTCATGTCCGTTTGCACCGTGTTCGTGTTCATGGCCCTCATGGAGTACTGCCTGATCAACATTGTGCTGAGTGACACGCCCATACCCAAGCCCATTGCCTATCCTCCCAAGCCAGTGGCCGGCGAGGGCCCAGCCAAAAAGGATCCGGAATCGGGTGGGGGTGGAGGTGCTGGCAATCCGGCGGCCAGTAAGCCCACAATGCTGCCACTGGCCGATGAGAAGATGGAGAAAATTGAGAAGATCTTCGACGAGATGACCAAAAACAAGAGGGTAAAATACTGTACCAATATTTTTCGCTTAAAGATCTCTCTTATGGTGTGGCCCTTCCTTAGATTGTGACGACCACACGCCGTGTGGTGCGACCGCCCCTGGATGCCGATGGACCCTGGATACCACGCCAGGAGTCGCATATCATACTCACACCTGGCATTGCTCCTCGGCCGCCGCCGCCGCCGCCGCCGTTGCCAGTGGAGCCGGAATTGCCCAAGCCCAAGCTGACGCCCGCCCAGGAGCGTCTCAAGCGGGCGATCTACATCGATCGGGCATCGCGTGTGCTCTTCCCAGCGCTCTTTGCCAGCCTCAATGGCATCTATTGGTGTGTGTTCTACGAGTATCTGTAATGTGATGCTCCCCCACTGTCCCACTGTCCCCTTCTGATCCCTCTCTGTACATATGCTCGCTCTTAAACGTTGATTGTTCGCATATATATCGCATATATCAGTATCAGTATATCGTATATATACTCGTATAAATATATCTCTTAACTGTTAAGCTTTCAGGCGCACAGAAGCTTTAAGTCGTATGAATTTTAAAACATAGACAAAAATATTGTTGGACACACCACACACTCTGAGTATATTAATATTAATATTTATTAATTATCAATTATTATAATCGATGAACAATACAAAATTCCTGCAACAAGCTTCAAGGTTCAGAGATTCCAGTTCCAGTGACGTTGTAGCTGCTGTAGCATTAAGTGCAAATCGATCAAATGTAATTAATTAATGTCTCAACCAAACAAATGCTTTTAATTGTAAATAAATAGACAGAAAAATTACACTACAACAGAGTCTCATTGGAAAAGAGTAAGCGATGAAGACATGGAGAGAGAGAGAGAGAGACCATTGACTGCTAAGCTGCTCTGTGAGAGTGAGATGGGAAGTGTGCTGGCAATTTACGGGGAATTGTTTTGTGTATACCCTTAATAATACTTTATAACTGGCCGTTACTTGCATTTAAAATACAAAACTAAGCTTTCACGAAAGCTTTTGCTGTGCTTTCTTTGTAACGGTAAAGAAAGCTGCTTCAAACAGCTGTTTGAAAAAGTCTTTCCTTAAAGCTTTGGAAGTTTCTAATGTACTTGCAGCCATGCAATGAACTCTAACGTAAGTGTGTACCTCCCTTTATAGACCCGCTCTACCATACCCTACCATACTTTTTTTTTATGGAGCATTTGCATTATACATTTCCAACATTTTCTCAGCCATTAGGCCCCTCATGCCCATTCATTTATTAACACTCTTCTTCGTTAGACGATTATTTTGCGCTGCTTTTTCTTTCCAAAAGGTGTCAACATTTGGACAAACAATGGAACTTGCTCGGGTTTCGTTCGCTTCTTTCTACAGCATGGTGGAGGTGCTGGCTCTTGGCTGGCTGATGGCTGGCTTTATGAATACCCAATTAATTATGTTGGTCACACGCTCTACACTTTTACACTTTTACACTTTTACACTTTTGCCTTTTCACGGTCGTTAGTGACGAGCGTAGAGCAAAGAGCAGAAAAACAAAACAACACACAACAAAAAAAAAACAGATACAAAATCCAGCAAATGAGACAAAGATAAGAGGATGAAAGGGCGATGCAAAGATATCGAAAACTTCAATAACTTCCATCTGCAGCGTTCCACTACGAATGGTTTCCTTGGGCACGCTCTTCTTCTCTCTGCAACCCAAGGATTTCCATTTAATTTTGGTTTGGGTTTCTCCTTTTCATCAATTCATCGATACGAGTATTATTGTCTCTAGTTTATTTTCGCTTGAAATTATTTGCATTTAAAAGTGGGCCAACCGAAGCGCCAAGAGTTTTTTTTTTGGGGAAACCACAGTCAAAATATGATTCACAGTTTGTACTCGAACGTACGACTGCTGCCTGCCTGCCTCTATGAGAGGTTGTTGTGAGAGAGTGAGGAAAAAACATAGGAAGGTTGTGCAAGCCGGGGAATACCTGAGGTTGAGCCTCCGAATAGTGCTGCGAGTACGAGTAGTTTATGTGGGTGTGTGCTCAATGTAAATTTGTTTAGCCCCAAAGAAACGATGGGTTCAAAGCGGGTTGTTGTTCAAGGTAGCTTTTGGCTTAACAAATTTCCATTGGCAACATAAGGAAAGATCTAGATTTGTGCCTGAAAAACAAACGAAAAAAATAATCAAAATTATTCCGATTTCTGTCTAAGAAATCTGCAAAATATTGATTGATTTCTCCACTCTTTAGGAGATATATATAGGCATTGTTTTATACTTTCTTTTAAGGTAGTTCTGATACCAATTTACTGCTCATTCTATCACGAAATTTATACAAATTTCTGCCTAAGAAAACTCACCACAAAATGTGGGAAATACCTTCATTATTTGGTGCTATATTTTGGCATCGTTTTCCGACCGATTCGTGTCACAAAAATTCTATAAATTTCTGCCGAAAGCTTATGGTAATCTGCAGATCTGTCGCAGATTTCTGCATAAAACTAAGCCACTCCAATCAATCTGTAAGTCTCTTTTTTCTGTGCCTCTGTGGCGCTGCTGCTGCTTCTCAGGTGTTGGGCTCTTCATCTGCCTTCTGGCGTCACAGCTCTGGGGCCCAGAGAGAAAGAAAGAAAGAGAGAGAGAGAGAGAGAGACACTGCCAGACAATGCCCAAAAGTCTGAAGAAAGTAAAAATCCAGCTACCGTTGCGGCGATTAAGTCTCTCTCTGCACAGCACTCCCTCAAGCCCCACCACTCTGCACTCTTTCATTTACTCCCCATGCCGCCACTCCTCTCTCCACTCTTTCCACAAACGAAAATGAAACGATCTGCAACAGCAACAGCAACACAAAAGCTAAAGCCAAAGCTGCCTGACAACGACTCTGCGATTCCATTCCCCACTAAAAAAAAAAGATTGTTGTACGATTTTGAAGCCCGCGAGACTGTCTTCGCTGGTTGGTGTTTTGTCTTTTGCCGTTTTTCAGTTTCAATTTCAGTCGAATTCGGGCAGCAACGGCACACGGAAGCAGGAGCCGCAACACCCACAAAAACTTGGAATCTTGGAACAATATTGGAATAATACTTATAATAATACGAGCAAAAATAAACACGAAAAAATACGCTGATATTTTAGTGTGAATTTTAAACAGAAATCCAAACATCCAAACATATTGGAAGTGAAATTTTCACTGCAAATTTCGCAATCGGCAATCGGCAATCGGCGAGTGGCGCATAAAAATAAATATTACAAAATTCAATTAAAGCCAATTGGCAGACTCGTAAACAGCAACAACAACAACCAAAATTGAGACACTTTCGGTCTGAAACAATTTCCATAAAAAAGCAACGCTCCAAGTCGAAATTTTTAACACTTTCATTTTCGTTTCGTTTCGTTGTGTTTCGTTGAGTTCGTCGCGTCGCATCGCATCGCATCGCGCAGACGTGCGGTGTTTCGTTGAGTGTGTTAAATAATAGTAAACAAAAAGCAAAGTGAACAAAATCTGGCAAATGTTGAAAAACTAAAAGAAAAACGGAATACAACAAAAAAATTCGAATCGAGCGATGTTTGGCAAGATGCATTCGAATGCATTTCTACTGTGTTTAGGTGCGTATTTTCCACACAATGAAAACAGACCCATACTAAAATAAAATAAAATACAAAAAATTAACAATTAATTAACCCAAATTCCATTGGATATCGTGTGACATTTTGTAATAATTAATGCAGTGATTTAGATTCCTCTTAATTTGTGCCAAAAAGTAAATAATAAAAACCAAAGACTTAAGCAACAAACGCTGGACGTTTGATGGGACCGCTTTTTTCCATGAGGGAGGTATCTGAATGGTATCTGAATGAAAGTCTGAATGCACTTGGATGATTCGTTGTGGCAACTTTCGTTTGCAAGCAATAAAACTTCCGGCCACCACCACGTGACGTCAGAGCCAAATGGCAAATGCAAATCGAAAGAGAGACAGGGGAGAGACAGAGCGAGAGAGAGAGAGAGACCAAGGCCAATCTGTTGCTCTTTCTTTCGCGTAGAGTACGTGTTTTTTCTTGGTATTACCGCAACAGCAGGCCTGACCATCTATTATGCAACACATAAAAAATACCGTTGATGTTGTCAACACTCTCTGGCTCACCCCCTCCCCAGAGCCCAATCAGCTGCTGCTGCTACTGCTGCTGCTGGTGCCGGTTCCCCCAAACATCCAGGCGACGGGTTTATTTATGGCCTGACCATGAAGTGCACACAATTTTAATGCTACCTCCTCGGCGGCTGCATTTGCGGCTTTCGGAAGTCATAGTCATGGCACGCAGCTGTTTGTTGCACATTGCCCCTGCCCCAGCCACTGCCACACGCTTCACAAATGATAGTTTTTCCACCGCATGACATCTCTCTTTGTGGGGGGGATTTTCACTTTCATTTGAGTTGGAAAACCGAGGGAAAAAACAGCTGGTGGGCTTTGATTGGCTTTAAGCCTTGTGTGCTTTTTGTCTGTTTTAATTGAAGTAAAGATAAAAATACAATTGTTGCTTTGTAAATTAAGTTTGTTTGTTGAATCATATCTTGGATATTTTACCAAATACTTTTCTGTTAGTTTTGAGCATTCAAAATAATTAAAATCGTTTTTAATGGTTTTACAAATTTTAGAAAATATTTTAAGACGTTGAAAAATACAAATTGAAATGCATTTGTGGGAAGTACACGCCAAACGGGACGGACAGTTGGATATATGTCTAGATCGATTTGGCTTTTGCTGCTAATCAGGAATATTAATATATATCATATAATTTATGGACCTACTTTGTGTTGCAGATATCCAAATGAATCTATTGGATAAATAACACTTGAAAACCCACTTAGATCTGCTCTAGATATTCATTTCTGTTTGTTAATTTTCACTTTTATTGATTCCAATGGAGAGTGTGACACCTTTTCAGGTCATCTTCCAGCCATTCGAACACCTACACAAAAGTCTTTTGCAAACAATGAACCACAAATAAATGCCAATATTCCTATATCTATGCCAGAAGAGTCTCTGCCTGAGTCTGCGTCTGCGCGCAGACTTTTTTGGGGCCATTCACTTTTGATACTCTCAGATTTTTTGTGTCTCTGTATTAAGCCCTGTAATTGGCCAAAATATTCCATTGTGTCCATGCCCCATGGAGGGGCAGCACACAGAAACCAAAGCAAAGCAAAGCAAACCAAAGCATTGCCATTGCCATTTTATTCCAAGTGAAAGTGACAAAAAAATAAAAAAAGAGCGTTCGTCGTTGCAGGGCGCACACCTCGAAAAATGTTAATGAGCCGCAAAAACCAGACAAAATAAAAGCAAAACTACAACAACAACAACAACAAAAAACTTAACCCAAATCGTTGGATAATAATCAATTTGTTGGTTTTCCTTTTCGTCTGGCAGAGAGGTGAAATCTGTTTACGGGGTAGCGGCGACCTTGAGGAACAGCAGGAACTTGCACTTCCTCCTCCTCGTCTGAGATCCCCAAAAAGAAAACATGTCGAGTCATTAAACAAAGTCAGAGCCAGCCAACTGGAGCCCAACGAGCCCACAGAGATTATGTCACGGCAGCCACCACAAAAAAAAAAAAATCACATACAAAAAAAAAAACTTAAATAAACATTAAACGCCACCAAAAAGCAGGGGAGGATTGGCTGTGGTGGAGTCATAACCAGCGACATACTTTCTCATTTTGGGAGGCAAAGTACTTACAGATACTCGTATGCGTAATGCCAATTTGTGACATTATTCAAGCGAAGACGAACCGCACGGAACCGAACCGAACACTCGCTTTAGGGGGGTGGGGTGCTGTGGAGACTTTGCATAAGGCAATGGCCATTGTTTGTTTGATTTTGAAGTGTGTGTTAGGTCAGTGATGGATAGCAGAGCGATGAGAATTGGAAAGAAAAACGTATAGCTAGAGCTGCATAATAGTTTTCCGGCTTGGGCATGCGAATCATTGAAGATTGCTGCAATTTAGTGGCCTGAAATTGATAAATACTCCATGAATAATGATGTTAAATAATTATTAAATAAATTCTGCTAATTGCTGTGGCTCCTTTATCTCTTTGTAGTCCTCTTTGCTGGCTGCGTGTTGCTGCGTATCCACGCCCAAGAGGACGACGACGAACAGCCGCTGCATCTGACAAACGACGGTAAGTCCGCACGCCATGAGATTTGTTGTCACGGACATTCATAACTTTAACCTTGAAGGCAGCGTCTTTCTTTCAGCCCCAACTCCATGACAAGCGACTGGGTCGCCAGCTGCGCGAGGATCTCGGCCAGAGCCTAAGCTCCGCAAGCAGCGGCAGCGGCAGTGGGAGTGGGAGCAGCAGTCAGTCCACATCCACGTACGAGGATGATGAACAGGATGAGGACGATGTGGAGGGCTCCAGCGAGTACTATGACAGCGATGAGGAGCAGGACAGCAACGACTCGCTGCCACGATTGCTCTCCCAGTCGACATTCAATCGGATATCGGAGACCCTGGGCGCCATCAATCATGTGGGACACATGCTGGTGGACATGACCAGAGGGGGACAGGATGCGGCCAAGCCGGAGAGTGAGGGAAGCGATGACAAGAGCCCCGGCACCAGCTCCAGCACCACCTCCAGCTCCGCTTCCACCACAGAAACAACGCCCACTCCCGCCCCCGCCGGTGGCAGCAGCACGAAGATCGTGACATCCTCTCCTCTGGGCAGATCGGAGCCCCTGCCGGGCATCTCTGGCAAGCTGCTGGACAGCCCCATTACACTCTCCGCCAACAGTTTGCTGCCAGCGGGCAGGCCAGCCAATCTGAGTGCCATTCAACAGGTGGCAACCAAAAGAATAGGCGTCGAGTCCTCCCCCATGTTCGTCGAGAACAAGGAGCTCAAGCAGAAGAAGAAAAAGAAGAAGAACAAGAACAAGCAGAAGCTGAAGCAGAAACCCAGCGAGGATCAGCTGCAGGGCACGCAGCAGATCCAGCAGAAGATCAAAATTCCAACGACGCCTCGAACCACCACCACCAGCAGCAGCAGCAGCACCCCGACAACCAGCAGCAGCACGAGGATCACGCCAGTGACCCTACGACCTCTCGATCAATTGGCTTTGGCCAGCAGTGAGGAGGCGGAGGAGTCCGGCACGGGCAAGGATGTGGAGAACTACTGCAAGACGCCAAGCGGCCGGGCGGGACGCTGCGAGGATCTCAGCAGCTGTCCTGCGCTGCTGCTGAATCTGAGCAGCCTGCGCGAGTCCCTGTGCTTCAAGAGTCTGTTCGTGCCGGGCGTCTGCTGTCCCCTGTCTTCGGTCAGCACTTCGGAGAGTTTCGCCCTGCAGAGCACCACGCAGAGGCCGCTCAAACTGACGGCCAAACCCACTCCCGGCAGCACCACCAAACGCACCACTGTGCGGCCAGCGACAGCCAGACCCACGACGCGGCCCACCTCTGGTCTGGTGCTCATTCCCCAGAAGAAACCGCCAACCACCACTACGACGACAACGACAGAAGTGCCCCTGGAGCCCGAGGGCCTGGACGAGATTGGCAACAACATTGTGGATCCGGACGAGTGCGGACAGCAGGAGTACTCCACGGGCCGGATCGTGGGCGGCGTGGAGGCACCCAATGGCCAGTGGCCCTGGATGGCAGCCATCTTTCTGCACGGCCCCAAGCGCACAGAGTTCTGGTGCGGGGGCTCCCTGATTGGCAGCAAGTACATCCTGACAGCGGCGCATTGCACGCGGGACTCGAGGCAGAAGCCGTAGGTTTACTTTGGCAGATTCTTCCTCGATTGATTGCTGATCCAACAGATCCTGTTTCGTTACAGCTTTGCGGCACGACAGTTTACCGTGCGCTTGGGCGACATAGATCTGTCCACAGATGCGGAGCCCTCGGATCCGGTCACATTTGCCGTGAAGGAGGTCAGGACGCATGAACGGTAGGTTGCCCTAGCCCCTCCCTGAGCTGCAGATGGTAAATATAACTCTCTTTTTTTTGGCAGCTTCTCACGCATTGGTTTCTACAACGACATTGCCATTCTGGTGCTGGACAAACCCGTGAGGAAATCGAAATATGTGATACCCGTCTGCCTGCCCAAGGGCATTCGAATGCCACCGAAGGAGCGGCTGCCGGGACGCCGGGCCACTGTGGTGGGCTGGGGCACCACCTACTACGGTGGCAAGGAGTCCACCAGCCAGCGGCAGGCAGAGCTGCCCATCTGGCGGAACGAGGACTGCGATCGCAGCTACTTCCAGCCCATCAACGAGAATTTCCTGTGTGCTGGCTACTCCGATGGCGGCGTGGATGCGTGTCAGGTGAGCAATGCTGCTGCAAGGAAGATCTTTAAGCAGAGAGATTTATTTGGTTTGTGCCCTATAGGGTGACTCTGGTGGGCCTTTGATGATGCGCTATGACTCCCATTGGGTGCAGCTGGGCGTTGTGTCGTTTGGCAACAAGTGCGGCGAGCCGGGCTATCCTGGTAGGTCATCATACAAACTCTTGTTGGGTATCTTTTCTAATCAATTTACCCCTCGCAGGTGTGTACACACGTGTCACTGAGTACCTGGAATGGATACGAGATCACACGCGTGACTGATGATCATCGGACTGATCCATCCGCTTAGCCTGTAACTTGTAGCCTAGGTTTAGTTACTTACTAGTCTCTTACTACGTACTCTTAATGCTCTGACCCCGATCCCCCTGTTCCACTGATGCCCTGACTCCTTCCTTTATTTATTAACACTTTTGTTCCATTGTTAACTTAATTATTTAATATTTAAACGTTTACGAATAAAGTGTGTCCAAGAAATTCGCTATAGTTAATCCGATTGCAGGTTTCCGAGTGCTAACATAGTGCACCATTTAGTTGGATTTTCATTTAGTTGTGTTGGTTCAGTCATGAAACTCTGCTGCTTTCTTTTCGCCTGGGCACTTTCTTTTGGCTCGATTCACAGCCAGTTAGTTAGTGAGTTTCCGCATGGAATTTCAACCTTAAATATTATCTAATTTAATTATATTTTCCCCTTCTAGACATACAACTTCCTCCCAAGGATGAGTGCAGTGCGCAGTGCCAGCCCGCACGATGTGAATTTATATACCAAGCACCTGGCGATTGCGTAGTTGGATTTTGCTGTCGCGTCATGCCCTAAATGGGTGTATAAATACACATAATTGGTAGAACCTTTCTGCCTAGTTGTTCCCATTTGAATGTCACGTTGTTTTGCATTTCGTTCCCCCTTATCAATTGGTCATCCTCCATGGCTCTTAAGCCAGCATAAAGAATCGCTTTGGAAATACTTTTATCAGCCCCGAAACTTTAACCTTCAGTGTTCCGTCTGGCCCCCATCATGAAGCTACTTTTTTTACTCTGCCTGCTGTCTGTCCCATTGGCAGAAATAAATTGTGAAATAAAGTGTAAGAGCGAGACAAACCCCACCGAAATTCATATCCAGCGATATCTTTATCCTTTCTCCTTTAGATGTCGTCCACACGGAGCCAGAGTGCATGGCCTTCTGCCTGCACGATGCCTGCTATGACTTATTCAAGGTGAATGGCAGCTGTCCAGGGGAACTACATTGCTGCAAGATCCACATAATGGGCGGATGATTCATTCGAGTTTATATTTCTATAAATATTTCTATCCCCCCCTATTATCTGATTACTACTCGTCTTTTCGTTATCAATGGGGGAAGCGGAAGGGTAGAACCTGATGATAAGTTTCATTCATTCTTTTTTATGCGAGAGTGCGAGCATTTCATTTAGGTTTTCTTTATCAACGAATTGAAAGGGGAGCAGAAACGTGACTCTGTTTATTGCATAAGGTTGTTTCCTCTCTGTTGTTGCCGGCTCTAAATCTGCCACTTATTACTCCCGCTCTCTGCTTCCACTCTGTGTTCTCTCTCTCTCGTTTCGCCGCCACTCTCTGCGCAATGGTCACAGCTGACGGACGCGTTTTTTGTCGCCCTCTCTCTGCAAGCCGGTTGCTGCGCGTGTTTCTTAGTGTTTTAACCATCGAAATATTACACATAAATCACCAATAAACGACCAACTCAAGTAGCTCTAATTGCTAAAAATTATAACACAATCTACAAGTGATTTACAGCAGTTCTAAATCATCAAATATATTCGCATTACCACGCCGATAAGACGAAACAATTTCGTGCATTTATGTTCAGAACAGATGTATGTATGTGTATTGCTTGTGCGTGAGAAAGAAAGCTTTGGTGTATTTTGTTTATAAAAAGCTTTCATTTGGCAAAGAAAAACGCGTGAATGTTATATAAAATAAGGTAAGGTACTCGCTGACAAGTGCGAAAGCTTTTATTTCGTAGAGTAAGAGAATGATTCACGCCACACTGTGTGGTATGGGGGGTCAAAAGGGTCATGGTGGTTGGGTGCTAAAATATTCCACTGCCTAGAGCTTATTTCACAACAAACGGGTATTTGTCGTTCGCCTTTCGCCATGAATAAATCTTTATTCATGTGTTAAGTTCATTTCAAAATTTAATTTAAAATTTAAATTTTAAAATAAATTTCTTTCTCGACATGTAAAAATTGCCATGTAAAGTGGTTAATGTAAAGTATTTAATAAAGCGTCTCATAGGTGGCGCCATTGAAATCAAACACCATACAGTTTGAGAAGCAGCTCGAAAAAACTCTGGAAAAATTTGAATTGAAAAAATTCGCATAAAACTAATCAATACAATTTTTCACAGCGCTGGGTATAGCGGTATAACTTACTGGCGATTTTTAAAGGCAGTCGTAAACAAGATAGAAAAAACTACAAGGGGTTTACTTTTTTTTTTGTATGAAACGTTCTAGTAATTCTAATTATTAAATATTCAAAAATAAATATAAATATTCAGGCGGCAATAACTTATCTAACAGTTCTAGGAAAATACATACATAAAAAGCTGCGATAACTTGCAATGAAAACAATGATGAATAATAAATAAACAAACAAATAAACAAAGTATATATGGTATATGTGAGTTCCGTTGTTCAATCAGATCAAGGGCTATCTTTTTCGGGGAAGGCAAACATTTAAAAAGTCCACATACCAAAATTTCACTGTAATATATTTTAGATCTGAAATACTGAGAGATTAAAGGAAGAATTTTAGGTGTAGTATACGGGAATTGCAGTACATATTTCTCAAGAAAATTAAATAAAAAACAAATATAAAAAAAGATCTGTTCCCGCCCGGTTTCGATCCTCATTATTTCTTAGAATTGTTATCAATATTCTGAGCGAAATTTTAATGCTTTGGGACTTGGGACTTTTCTCTATAAGGTGCTTCACACACAAAAAGTCCCCGCGAAGAAATAATCAGAAAATAAGTAATAAGAAAATAAATAAAATAAGAAATAATGATTTTAAATGTGGAACCGCCACACTACGAAAACTCATATATGGGGATCGGCATAAGCCTCTTCAACAGCAACTCCTTAACCGCTATACAACTGAATTTCCGTAGAGTAGATGCAATGCTGTCCATGGGCGCTCCACCGATCGGGGATGGGTGTTCCACCTCTGCTTACCATCGTGCTATTACTTGCTGAAATCCATTTGAAATCCATTTCTTCGACTTGTCATTCCACTCTTAATTAGCCCCCCTATTGTAGCCCACTTTCAATGGGCGACCGAGACCCACAGGCAGACAATTGGCTGGGCAGAGCCCCAAGGCGACGTAGCAGGGTGGAGTCGAAGAGAATGGAAAGGCATTCAAGGCATGCCTGAAACATGCTGACCAGATTATCAGACCCAGTGGCGGAGCCAGTGCCAGAGTTGGGATGGGCCTGGAGAGGATGGGTTGGATATGGAGAGGCTGCGGAGAGGGTGGTGTTTCCTTCACCTTTAAATAAATTCGAGCACGCTGATCCTTGATTAAAATTCCTATTGTCCGGGGCCCCGGCCCCAGCCCTAGCCCCAGAGAGACCTGCCAGCTCCTGATTTTCTTCGTTCGTTTCCCTTTTTGTTCTGGAACGTAATTAATATGCAGGCCAGAGAACGGTCTCTAACTGCTCTGGCACTCGTTATAATTACGCATTTAAATTGGCACAAAGGTTGGCCAGAGAACCAGAGAACCAGAGAGAGCCAGTGACTACAGACTACAAGAGACTGTATAGTAGGATTATCCAAAGGAGTCCACACCATCATCTTCAAACTCTATGGATGGAGGATGCTTCTGCTGCTGCTGCTGCCTCTGCTTCTGCCTCTCGAGTGTTTCGTGTGTGTGTGTGTGTGTGGCCCCACATAAATTTGGGTCAATGGGAAAAACGTCAGAATTGAGTAATTACAACATAATTTTCAATTTTGCAGTTTACGTTGTAAATTAATTTGCGGTCGACATTCCCTCCTCCTCCTGCTGCTGCTCTGACACTGGCACTGGCACTGGCGATTTGCTTAGGCTGAATCGTGACTGGTTTTCCGGGGTGGGGTCGGTTCGGTTCGGTCTCGGTCTTTCGTTGGGGAATTGATGGGGTTCGGTGGCGGGGTCTGGTCTGGGGGGGATTGCACAACAATTATAACAACAATTACGGGGACGGACATGGGATTTGTGTGTATTGTGTGTGCTTCACGGTTGGGGGTCTCTCGCTCTCTCTGTCGCTTACAGTCGCGCCGTTTGTTGTGCATAATTAATTTGCAGTTATTCTACTGGATCGCGTGTTATTACCCTATATCGTACCCCCAAGAGAGAGAGAGAGCAGGAGACTTGCATAGGGTGAAAGGTTAGCTCTATTCAGTGGGTTAATTGGTGGCTGCAACCAAAACTATTTCTTGGTTTAAATATAGCTAATAATATAATATTTAACTGAATTAATTCCACATTTTAGGGGAATATTTTTCTTACTCTCCGAATTATTCTACTATATTATTACCGGGTTTATGTATATTTATTTACTGTAAATTATGATTTAAGACTTATTCTCACCCCCGCCAAGCAAACTTCTTGCCATAAAACGTTTTCAAAGGGTATCCAAATGTTTGTTGGATGCTTCCAAAAACTGTTGACGATTTCCCAGTTGAATGGATTTTAATTGAAAGAACTTAGAGACAAGCTAGTGTCAATGACACTGGCGCTACGAAGGGAGGGTGAGAGTAGGGTCTGGGGTCTAAAAGGCGAAAGGGCAGTGGGCAGGGGGGGCAGGGGTACAGGGAAAAGGCAGTTCCCAGCAGCTGTGACAAGATTCCGGAATCATGTGGGTTGCTGCTGTTTGCTTGCTTGCTTACGAGTATGCAAGGGCGGCCCGAGGGGGGGCATTGGCATTGGTGGCGTTGGCGTTGGCGATGGTGGCGTTGCAATATAAAATTGACCCGAAAATGTGTAACAAATGTTGTGACATATTTTCGCAACGTTTGCTCTCCGTCCCCGTACCCGTACCCCGTACCCCGCTGCCGTCCTCCCACTTTGTACTCTTTCAAACAATTTCGAACCCGCTGCCAATGATCCTGAAAAGCGCCAAGCGCAAAAGAGTCTGAAAGGATGCTCGGAATGGGTTTTCCAAAAGGGAGTTTTCCGGGGACAGGCATTGGGATTGGGGTTTCGGGCAACATTTGTTTTCGGCTACATATAACAAGAGGAAAATGTGCAAAAATGAATATGAAAAGCGAAAAGAGTGTGTGGGTGTTTCTGGGTGTGTGTGTGTGTGTGTGGGGGGGTGTGGAAAATCTGTAGCTGTAACTGTAACTGCAACATGGCATGAACTTAATCTGCTGCCGATTGTTTTTCCTACGCTTTTCTCTGTGAAAAATAAAGGGGACGGCCCCATCGCGGGTGGGGGAATTTGTTGCTCAATTTGTACTCTGGG
This sequence comes from Drosophila obscura, assembly GCF_018151105.1. Taxonomy (NCBI): domain Eukaryota; kingdom Metazoa; phylum Arthropoda; class Insecta; order Diptera; family Drosophilidae; genus Drosophila; species Drosophila obscura. Next base: position 10,624,044 of record NW_024542828.1, read on the forward strand.
TAGGGTAGGGCGACGCTGGGGGGGATGGGGAGCTACTTTGAAAGCTACTGAAAGCAACCCAAATACGGCGCATTTTCCAATATTGCGGCAACAATTTTCATGGATTTTTTCGCTGCTTCTTTTGTTTCTCGGTTCTTCTCGGGAATTGTTTGTATTTGGCAACTCTTGGTAATAATGAAACCAACAGCAGATTCGCGCAGCGGATATGGCGGTGCTGTATGTGTGGGGGGGTGTGGGGGGTGTGGGAGTGTTCATTTAATTGAAAAACAAGGCGTGGCATCAGCAGTGGCACTTAAAGCACAAATTGAGAACAGATGGAGAACGGATGGAGAATGGATGGAGAACGGATGGGGCAGGTCAACAAAACTTAAAATAATTGCCCGCACAACAGTTTGAAATTGAACGAACCCGAAGTAGCGTGGCCCCACACAAAAACATGGACTCTGGAGGCGACTCCGTGGCTGCTCTTCGGTTAACTCTCCTCCGATGATTACCATCCACCAGCGTGTAACCATCGTCCAAGCGGCAGATAAAGTTTTGCGGAACCACTTAATGGGTTATTTATAGAGTTTCCCTCACCCTCACCCTCACACAACCGAAAAGCTGCCTGGCTGGACGGCCCTTCGAAAAAGTCTGAGTGCCAAAACTAATTAAATTATACAATCAGAAATTTTGCGTAAACAATGCAGTAAATAATATGTTTTTTGTGTAGTACTACCGTACTTGGAGTGGAGGGTCAGAGCTTAGCCAGAAGTTAAATTTACTTTCCAAATATGAAGTACGAAAACATAGATTGGAGAAAGTTTTTCTGCTCCTCCACCACCTCCACCTTTTGGATTCGGCACAACGGGAAATCTAAAGCTTAGATTTTCAGTTTCGAAGTTGGAAACTTTTTGAGTTTATGTTTTTGGAAAATATGCGAAGCTCAAAGAAGCCAGAAAAAACCAATAATAAAATTAAATACAAAAATGCTACAATTAATATTAGAAAATGTGAAAAAATATAAACAATAAATATTAAATATAAATATATAAATATTTAATTAATTATAATTGAAAACTACTCTCGTATTGAAATCCGAAAATCCTCTTTCCTTTGATTTCGTAGCTTTATGCAGTTAATAAAACAAAAACAAAGCACAAATTAAATTATATTATGTCCAAAAATCATCAGCTATCGTCCATCAGTTCCTGTGGCATATACAGATACAACACACTATGGTGAAGAGCAATAGAATATGATATCTCATTTGCACAAGACCCAAACGCACGTCTGACAATGAAACGATGAAACGCTGCAGAGATATCTCAAATTCTCAAAAGACAAATATGTCACACAAATCATACGTATTGCTTGTCCACCCCCCACTCTCTCCCCCCGTTTGTGTGCGCTATAGATAGTGGCTATATTTATATCAATTTGAATGAAATACAAATTTGTATTGTAAACATCTTGGGAGACTATAAACAAGCCCCAAAGGGAGGTGAAGAGGGACGAGGGAAGAGCGTAGAGCGCAGAGGGAGACTGTAACTCGATATAAGGATGGTTGCAATTTCTCGCCAATTTCTTTTGTGCTGCAACACCACATATCTTCTCCCTTGTGTATGTGTATGTGTATGTGCTCTTGCCACCATGGCGACCTTTTCTTTGGGTTCTCCTCGCCTCTTCTGCCTCATCGTCATCGTCATGTTATCTGTGTGTACGCTACCCCACAAACAGGACACAGCGCCCCAGAGCATCAGCCATGGCAGTGGACAGGCCAAAGAGGCCGCCCCTTCCATGTGAGTGTGTGGGGCAAACAAGAGAGACCATGGAAACGCATTACCCACCTGCTGATGTCCCCCCGCCAAAGTCTCCTCCGTTGCAGGTTGCAGGTTGCATTATGCGGGGGGTGGGGTGGGTCGTCTACCTTCTTCACCTGCTGATGCTGATGCTGCTGCTGCTCCTTCGGCTGAGAGCAACGCAAAAACCAATAAGTCAAATGACCAAAAAGGCTTAACAGACCATGGCAAAAACAAAAAACAAAACAAAAAAGAGTGGAAAGTGGAAATGTATGTGGGGAGTGATCTGGTAAGGGGGGGATGGAAAACAACAGCAGCAACGTGAAGCTGAAAATCAAGCGAAAATCAGCAAAAAGAAAATGTGGCACGACACGAGAGCATGCGAGAGGAAAAATGGAAAAGAGAAGTGGCAAAAGAAAAAATGAATAAAGAACCAGGAAAATCTGAAAATCGGAAAACTATAATTTAAGTAAAACGAACAGAAGATGCTCTAACAGAGAGTGCAATGAAAGCAGAAGATAAAGACGGATTAAAAGTTAAAGTGGTGTCCGAACATGTCACGCGTCATGCAGCAGCATGCCTCGGTCTGCGCTGCTTGGCCCACTTAAGGACTAAGCGATCGGTTGTATCCCTCCATTGCACACTGTGCATTCCCTTTGCTCTGTGCATTCCTTTCTTTCTTTATTTATACCCTTTACAATTATTTAAATAATATTCCTTCCTTCATTTCATCTTTTCTTGACTCCTGCCGAGTGGTTTACCTTTGGAATTCCTTGCTTAAGCCGGGAAGCTTTAGCTCCAGGTTAAAGCCTTTAACTGCATTGAAAAGCTCTGAGACTCTGCTTGAAACCAAAGAATAAATCTCATTGTTGACTGTTTGCTGCCGTGATTGCCGTAAAAGAGTCGAGAGATCTATGGCTACGACTACGACTACGAAAGAGCGAAAGGAGGGGAACGAGAGTGGAGAGACACACACACAGTCGGGGCCGATGGATGTCCCATTTGTGCCAAGTGTGTGACAATAAAATGTTTACTGATAGCCATACCCATATCCGCCAGAGACAGCAGCCAGGAGACAGCAGGCAGGAGCCAGCAGCTAGCAGCCAGAAGGCAGGAGGCAGAAACAACCAGGAAAAGCAATTGAATGTGGCACAAAGTGCTCTATCGGTTGCAAGGGCGGGGATGGGGAATTGGAATGAGAACGTGAGGGTGCCATCTATTAGAAAAGGTTGCCCAGGCCGAGCCCGTCCGTCGACTATTATAAATAATAAATGCTGACTGGTCAGCCAAAGGCCCTGCACTGTCCCCCCACCCCACACACTGCCCCCAAGGCGCAACTTTCAGCCAGAAAAAAGTAAAATAAGAAAGACAAAAACAATTTGCTGTCGCTGGAAAAACCCATTCTCCATTCTGCGTTCTCCATTCTCCATCTCCATCTTTGACTTTGGATTGGGTTGGTTTTTCGGTGTGCGACTTTGCTTTGCTTTTGCTTCTGCAAGCAGGAGGTGTTTTTCCGGCTGACGCGCCTCTTGGCTCATAAATCTCGGTGCTCCCAGAGAAAGAAATAAAGCTAAGCGTACGTCTGTACGTCCTGCCATTCCTGTGTGTCCTGTGGCACCTGGCAAATTGATTTGTTGGTTTATTTGGTATGCCAGTAGGAAGGGGACTCCTCCGATTCCTCGGACTGCTCCTTCGTAAATTTCAGGTGTTCCGTGCCGTGCCGCCTGTTTGTGTCATAAAATACGAGCCAGCATGAACTGTGTATAGTGAAGTGTCCTGGCCGTGTCGTCCTGCGCCTGTGAAAATGACATTACGATGAAGTTAAGCAGCAAGCAATTTTCAATTGAAAAGTGTCCTCCTGGCAGCTCCCTGCTCCTTGCGGCTCCTTGCGGCTCCCTTTCGATTCGTTTCATTTCGTTTGGTTCCTTTGATCGATTAAATTCGATGGCCAGCCAACCACTTAATGCCCTTTAATTTAAATCAATCAATCAATCAAGCCAGCCAGCTGCTGTCAGTCAATGGCTGCAAGTTTTGGCCGATTTCCCAGGCTCATTTTCATCTCATTTATTGAGGGGGGGGGGGAGGGGTGTGGGAGATGGGGCATAGTTTTTCTATAGGGGGTAGTTTTTCGGGGGGCTCTGATTTTAAGCAGCTTAAGCAACAGCAGCAGCAAGCAGCCGCCTTCGGTTCAATGACCATTCGGGCCTGGGTCCGGGCCCTTTGTCTTTCACTCTTAAGCTACTTAATTTATTTTCAACCAATTTTCCCTCTTTGTCTTTACCTATCTTTCCTCTACATATTGAATTTGTATACATATCCTTTTCTCTCTCTCTTGCTCTCTCTCTCTCTCTGAGCTGCCTCTCTGTGTTTAGGTTAAGACAATTTAAAGTGGCCCCAAAATTGAAATCAAATCAAATCATTTCCACCCCCCTGAAGGACTCCACTGACCTGAATTTGAGGACTGCCTCTGCTTTCTCCTCCTCTTCCTTCGCTGTGACTGTGCAGCATCAGTTGTATGTGTGTGTGTGTGTGTGTTTGCCTGTGTGTCTGTGTGTGTGTGTTCTACAAAGGGAATTCTGCTTCAGTTTTCGGTCAAGACTTAAGATACAGGGCAGAAGAAGGGCTGTAGCTACTTTTCATCTGTGTGTGAAGGAGTGTAGAGATTTTGTGGAATATTTAAAGGGAATGGCAATTATAGTTCTATTTTTGAAGGAGAGATTCCTCCATCACTTTCTCCCTCTCTCTCGAACGCTTGCAGGCGCAGGTGTTTGCCTCGACAAATGAAATCTTATAGATAAATTATGTAAATATGCCTGTCTGACGATTTAAGCCACATTTTGATACAGTTTTTGCTTCACTTTCGTCTGGACAAAAACGCTCCTTAAAGACTCTCTGATTTTGTTTGGTTTTCTTATGTGTCTTAACATTTTTAGCTCTTTTATTTGCATGGAATTTTGTTTGTATTTAGGAAATTATAGAACTACCTTTTAATGAATTTTTCCCATAATTTTCAAAGATTTTTCGTTCGTTAAAAATTTTCCACTTCAATTATCTATTTTTGTATCTATCTTAAGTCCTTTTTGCATTGGTTTCAGAGTTGAAGAATCTTTAAAAGACTGCAATCTGCTGGATAAATAATTCAGCTTATAGTTGTATATGCAGACAACCTTTTAAAACATTTTCCCATGCCCCTAAAAAATTTCTTAAATTTTCCTCATTTCCCTCTCTTCATGTCAGTGATTGCTGTGACCTTTTTTGGGGGGGGTTTGTGGTTTCTGGACTGCCCTTTGTATCAATTGCCTGGCATTGCCTGCCTGCATGACCTGCATTGGGAAATGTCATCATTTAGCTAACAAAATCTTTCAATATTTCATGACGCAATCAATAAACGTGAACCAGCAACAAGCCACGTGGCACTAACAATGCACGTAAGTTTCTCAGATACATTTCAGGGATGGGGGCTGATTGGCATTCTTAACCCCCCGCCCTCAAGCACACACACACAGAGCGCAGGCATGGTGGGGGGTTTGGGGACTTGCTGACGTTTAGCTACAATTCGTTCTGCAATTCGTTTCGCCTGCATATTCGGCCAATAAATTGGGCTTCCAGGAGGCAGGCAGTCAGGCAGGAAGGTCCTTCCATTGCTGTGTATGCCTTATCCTAACTCCCATCAGTGCCTGTGCCGCACTCCCAGCGTAGAGCCTTGCCTTGCCTTGCCTCTGCCTTTGCAGCACTTCCATTGCAGGTGCACACTCCTATCGCTGCTGCAGCTGCAGTGGCAGCAGCAAAATGTCAAAGTTCAATGTGCAATTTAAATGCAACACTCTGCACTGCAAATGTTGTGGGGGCGGGGACGGGGCGTGGGCTGTCTGCACTTCCTTATGCAAAAAACCCCGAAAAAGGAAAAGGAAAGATGAATAGAAATTGCAAACAATTTGTATTTAAATTTTTGTGAGTCTGCCGCTTGGTTGCATGCTACCTGCGGCTGTTTTTAATTGGCAAATAAAAATGCGAACACACGAAAAAAAAAGAGATACGTCCACATTTTTTGCATATGAATGCAGAAATGAAATGCAATGCAATGCGAGCGATTCCAAAAATTGAAATTGATGGTCAAAAATCAAGCGCTGAACAAAAAAAAGAGCGTATTCCATGGAAAATAAAATAACATAAAGTACGAGGAAGCAACACACATGGGTTCGTTTGGGTAAATCCCCCCGGCTGACAGGGCAGGAAGCATCGATTATTCAAAAAACATCCGCAATTGGGTAGGCGAAGCGGCCTATTCAACAATCTCTGCCTCCCCGCTACCACGCCCTCTATGCGCGCAGTTTGTCAAAAATTATATTCACTCTTTATCCATAGTTCTTTTTTGGAAGCATCGGAATTTATAGACCTACGGGCAGATAGGTCCCGTGGCAGGTGTAAAGGCATGAACATTGGCTTGAAACGTTTGGGGTTTTTGGGTTGAAGTTTGGATGCCAAATATTGTGGGAAAAAAGTATTCTCTATGTTATTTATGCTCCCAAAAGTATCTTCTAATGACGTATGGTATATGGATGGAATATGTTGGATAAATGCACTCAGGCACTTGTGCCCGAATGGTTAAAATTCCTTAAAATAGATACAGAGATTTATTAAAATAACTGTGGCACTGTAAAATGTTTGGGAAAAATACTAAAAGAAACTAAATCCCTGAGTTTTCGGAGTATAATAAATCAATACTCGTATCTGCGTGTATCTGTGATTGATCTGTGATTTGCCTCAGCAAATCTATTCCCAACAATCACTTCAATTACCCATCATGTCTATCCAGGGTATCCTCTCATTGAGTTTCCTGCTTCGCTGGACCCTTTTTATCCTCAGTTGCTTTGCTTTTGGATTGGATGTGCCTGTCGTTTTAGTGTCTATTGTCGCGTGTGTGTGGGCTATTGGCTGTTGGCTGTGGGCTGCTGCTGGACCCGAAAAGCGGTATCCATCCGCACACACACACGCGACACATTGATAGGTTCATCCTGTGGCGCTGTGTGGTTGTGTCCTGTATCCTGTGCTTGTCTCTCTCCCTCTCGCTCTCCCTCTCTGCTTTTTTTCGCCTCTTTCTCATTCATATGCATGACGATGTGTCCATTTTTGTGGCTTTGTCATTAATGCATAAAAAATGCTAATGGGCCGGCGTTTATGTCAACGCTTTCCTCTGCCCAGCACAAAAAAAGGTGCAAACTGTTTGTTGGTTGTTGGTTGCTGCTTGTTGGCCAGCACCCCCCCCCCCCCTGCACCACACCGTTTTGTATGTAGTTTTGGTGTTCTGTTGCTTGTTGTTCTCGATGTTACGGGTCGGGGTGGATGGACAGGGGGAATGGGGGACGACACGACAACGAAATGCTTGTCGTAATGCCTTTTAAATGAAGTTGTGCGCCATTTGCCATTTGAAGTCTTTGGCTGGCGATGCGAGTGCGGAGTTCGCAGTGTGACTCCCTCCCCCTCCCCCTCCAACCCTTCACCATCACCCTGTGCCAATCCCTATTTTGGCCATGTTTTGGCCGTTTGCAATGATGGCCACCAAATTGAGTTTGGCTTTCGTGGTGAGTGGTTTTCTTCCTGTTGATCCTTTTCCTTTTTTGTGTGTGTTTTGTTTTTTGTTTCTCTTCTGGTCGGAGGATAAGCTGCAATGTCAGAATTGGGGCATGCCCTTTGCTGGGCTGGGCTGGACTGGGCTGGACTGGGCTGAGGTTGTAATGCCAAAAAGGGTTGTGTGGATGGCTTTCGCATTAAGAGAACAGAAAGACACAGAGACAGAGTAATTGGCAGATTGTGTTTATGAATGGAAACGATAAGGCAGCCAGACCATTTGCTTCCTGTTCGAGTGTGATTCTAATGAATATTTGAAATAAAATCCAATCCAATCCCATGCCAAAGGTTGCTCAAGATTTAGTTGCCGAACCCCCTTAAAACACTTTCACTTGAAGGGAAGGAACAGCTTGAAGGGAGTCGTGATTATGACCCTGCAAAACGGAGTATTGTAAGTGCTGCTTAGGGATTTACTTTCATCCAAATACTCACAGAGTATTCACGGGGTATTCAGTTAATTCCGTTGCCAACGCTTTCGGGCTAATGACTTTGCCCGCAATCGGAGTAGCACATAGAAGACCACGGAGAAGATCAACAGCAGCACATTATAAGCCCACCAAGCGGTTTTTAATGGGCGTGGCGGCTTGTGGGCAGCCAAGTCCAATTGAATGGTCCACACATAGAAATGGAAGTAGTCCTTGTTCAAGTGGTGGACTAGAAACAGCAGCAACACTATGCCCAGCAGCAGACACTCCCATTTCGAATTGCCTCTCGGCATCTGCTCTCCTTCAGCTTTCCTCTCCGCTGTTTTGCTTTCATCTTGATCTTCGTTTCCGTCTTCTACTTCGCTCTCGCTCTCTGTAGTCCATCCACCTGTATCTGCGATCTCTGACGTTTCGTTCTGCTTTTCCATATTGGAATTAGCTCGACTCGCCTCGCCTCGCTTCGCTGGATATAAAATATTCTGACAGCTTTATCGCAGCTGTGCTGTTATCGATTGGCATTTCAGCTATCGAACGAGCTAACCTCACTTATTGCTCCTGCTGCTGTTTGCTCTCTTTTCGTTCTTTCTTTGTGTTCGTTTGCCCACTCTTTCGTTTGTTCCTTTGCCTATAAATAAACCGCAAACTTTAAAAATTTCCTCTTGCAATATTTACGATTCTCATTCTTCCCAAAAGTGTTGCCCCACCCCACTGTGATGTCTGTCTGTCTGTCTGTGTGTGTGTGTGTGTGCTGCCTGCGCCTTAGGAAATCAACGATCCGAGTCCGACCATTAACGCTACTCTCTATGGATGCGCCACACCTCTCGCTGCCACCTCTCACCATGCCCCATCTGCCTCCTCCAATACATATGCAGATGCGTGTGTGCGTGGGGGCCTCTACATTCTCTCGCTGTGTGTGTGTGTGTGAGAGTGTTTGTTTTGGCCACGGGTTTTAGTGTTATCGGGGCGTCGACATCACTAGCGCGTAACGCGAAAAATTTTCAGCCAATGCGCCAAAAACGTTGTTTGCCTTCGTCCTGGTACGGTCTACGGTCTGCTCCTTCCTGCTCCTCCTACCCCCAAAAGCATCGCGCTGCTGCCTGCTCGTCGCTGCCCCGCAGCGACCTATGACCAGAAGCAAAGCAAACTAAAAACCCTGAAGGACGCGTAGCGTACCCCCGAAACGAGTCAAGTGGAGTGGAGTGGAGTTCATTTCATCAACGGCTGCGTTATTGCACTGGTGGTTGGGGTTGGTGGTTAGGTTGGGGCAAGGCCACAGCCGAATGGGTGGTGGCAGAACTGGGCGATGGAAATGGGCGCAAGAGGAATGATTGGTGGTTAGAGGCCGGGCATCAGGGACCGCAGTCAAAATGGCAATTTATCATTTTGTATTTAAGCGCGTTGCAGGTGAGCAGAGAGAGCAAAGGGAGTGGATGGAGGAGGCGGAGCAGCAGCAGGAGGAGGAGAATGGCCCGTGGAAAGCCAAAAACCAGTGTGAAAAGCACAAATGAAAAACCCCCGAAAAACCAAACGAAATAAAAGGCCTGCCCGCTGCCGCTGCCTGGCATGTGGGCCACGTATTTTTAGATACTAACAAGTGATAAAAGGCAAACCACGTAGGCAACTCCATCCCATCCCATGCCCTGCCATGCCATGCCACGGCATCCTGCAACCATCACACACGGATGGATTGCCGGATGGATGGATGGCTGACTGACTGGCTGGATGGCAGTGATGACTGACTGACAAACTGAGGGACTGCCTGACACCTACTGATGGCAAAGAAAGGAGAACCAAACCGAACTGAACCCAACCAGGGCTAAAGGCCCTGACGCGGCATTCCTTAACTGCGTATCCATCAATGTCGTCGTCCCCCCTCCACGCATCCCACGAATAAATTCTGCTGCTGCTCCTTCTAGTTGTGCTGCTTGGATCCTTCTGCTGCTGACGTGCCTGCATTAAACCTACACACAAAAGCAGCACCAGAAGACAGACAGCACACAAAAAAATACGAAGAAATTGAAAGGCTTTTTATAGGCAGAAGCAGCAGCAGCAGCAGCAGCAGCACACATCGTCCTGCCCCACACCTACATGCCACATCCACATCAGGAGGGCTTCCACCATTCCAAGCTACCATCCATCCAAGCAGAAGCTGCTAAATTTTTTGGCAATTCAATTGATGGAACGAACAGCCACGCCGCCCCGCCCCGCCCCCCAAGGCGTTTGCTTTTAAATGCTCTGTACGCCACTTGGCTTCTGCTTCCTGTTCCGCGAGCGAACTCCCCCTGCCACAGCCGCTGCCACACAGCTACTCCTGGTGCTGCCCCAGCTCCTTCTATCAGTACTGCCACTGCCACTTCTTGTGCCACCTCCGGCTACCTCTGCTGCTGCTGCTGCTGCTCTCTCGCTCTCATGGAGAGATGCGTGGTTTATTAGCTGATCCCTTCGTCTTGACAAGCTACTTTTGACACGCCCCCATCACCCCACGGCCCACAACAAATACAGGAAGTCTTAGGCGGTAATTTACTTTTCAGCGCTTCACTCGGCAAATTATGCAAGACTCTCCCCACCACCAGATCCTGCCTCATGCCCCAGCCACAGACCCAGCAGTGTCTGCCCTGAATTATGGTGGCAGCTTAAAGTTTCCTTTCGCTCTGCTCTCTGCTCTCTGCTCTTTGGTCTCTGGCATGTTGGAAAGAGCATTAGAAGTTGTTCAAGTGCTTTGCGAATTCTTTTGGCTTTGGATTTATTTTGCTATGAAAATTTAAATTATGAAAAAATAAATAAAAATTTAAAATCTGAATGGAAGTAAATCCAACAAATATAAGCAGGTGGGAAAAGGGCAGGATTATATGAGGGGTTAAGGGGTTGATTTCTAAAGGAAATGAAAGATGTACGAGTGCTCGTATTACAACATTTTCCAATATATTTTTACAGTGCTTTTGCCCTGGAAGAAATGAAATGAAATCTAAAGAACATTTTATGAATTATTTTAGGCTTTTTAGCAAATATTTTCTACTTCTTTTGGCTATGAAAAACACACAAAAAATACCCAGAATACGAATAGCAAACAGCAAATAGCAAAATCAGAGCATTAGATAAATATGTGGCAAACTCTCTTCCATTGCGTTACCATTGAACATTCAATAAATTATTCAATTCAGCAGTTTCGCCCTTTTGTGCCTTAACTTTCATTCAATTATGGCCATAAATACCAATAAATATCTCTGTTAACCCAGCTAAAATCCACAACAATTTAGAAATCTGCTCATACTCGTTAAACCCCTCATAACCATCAAAAATCTATCCCCAGAATAGACCAAAAGCCCAGCCCAGCCCAGCCATCTGATGTCGTGTCTCGTTTTCTGTATCGCAGCAATTGCAGTTTTAACCTTTTGGAGTGGCCACAGTTCTAGCCGCACCACCACCGTTCTCCGTTCTCCGTTCACCCTTGATGGCCCCTTTCACTTTGCTTTAGCTATTACTTTCACTTTTACTTTCTCCTTTTTTTCCAACGCCACTCCCGCCCCCCTCAAAGACGCCGTGTCACCTTTTTGGCAGTCAGTCGAAGAGAACTCATAATCAGGACACGTGCTGCCGTTCATTGTTTCGTTTCGTTTCTTTCATTTACTTTTAGCCGTGAAATTTCCCCCTCTGCTACTCGCATTTCCCACTGCTCTTTCTTCCTGCTTTTCCAACCTTCTGCCTTTCAAATTGTCAAAGTTTTTCCCGTGGCAGTGACAGTGGCAGGGGGTGCCTGCTCCTTTCCTAACTACTTTCTTTGCTGCTGCCGCTGCTGCTGCTTTTACTTTCCGCTTTTGGCTTTTATGGGATGCTTTTTATTTAGTCAATGACTTTGACGTCGTCGACAACTTTAATCGAATACAATATCAGCTGCAGACCCTCAGTCAGAGGTGAGGAATGCCCCGCACCGCACTCCCCCACCCTGCTGAACGCTTTGAGGTGTGCACGCGCACGCGTTTCGCTTAATGCCGCGTAAATTGTTTCGCAGCGAAGCCCCCAAAAACTTTTGCACATTTCTCGCGTTTATCCGAACATTTACATATTAACCCGTAAACTGGTAGAAGAAGAAGAAGCCCCGCTGCTACTAGAGAGCTGAGAGTTTACCCGGGAGAGAGCTTAGCTTGGGTCCAAAAATAGTTTTCAATTAGTGTGTGTTTCTGCTGGGAACTGGCGGCCACCCTTCTGGTAGGGGGAGGGCGTAAAACTTTTCTGCTTTGCTCAGCCCAAAAATTATGCGCATTTTTATTGGTACACACAATTTGTGTTTATCTCTGGGCCAAAAGAAGTTATTGGCCAAATTATAACCCAAAACGGGAGAGAGAGAAAACTTGTTATTGTTTTGCAGTATCCGCTTGAATTTTATTTTTCTTCTTTTAAGTAATATTCGGCCAGCTATTCCATAGATTCCTTCCACGAATCAGTGGTATTTATTTTATATTTTGTTGCTTCTTTTAAGTAATATTCGACCAGCTATTCCCTAGATTCCTTCCACGAATCAGTGGCATTTATTTTATATTTTTTTATGTTTTATTGCTGCCTTTCTGTTGTGTACCTTTTTGTGGGTATAAATCTCAGAAATATTAAGTAAAGACACACACACACACACATGTGGCAGCGGCAGTGGCAGTGGCAGTACATTTCGCATCTAAATTTGAATTTATCGCCTGCCCCGAGCATTAGTGGAACGCTAGAAAGGAGAGGAGGAGGAGCAGCAGCAGCAGCAGGAGCAGCAGGAACGGATACTGGCGAGGCTTAACTGCTGTGGAGCCTTCTGGATGAAATAGGACTAAAAGTTAAATGGAAATCTATGGCTTTGCGGCTTTACAAGGCCAAGGGGATTGTAGGCCAAAACGGGTTGCCTGCTGGAAAATGGCAAAGGAAAAGCATAATATTATAAGCTGCAGCAACGGCAGCAGCAGGTGAGGTGTGGGGAAATATGTATGCATGAAAAAGGCAGCTGAAATATGATGTAAAATGAAAGTCTAATAAAAAAGATGCCAAAGAATGGAAAAGAATGGAAAAGACAGAATGAAAATATGGATTAGCTGAGTGAAAAACTAGATTTTCCGGAAAAGAAAATAAAACGGGAGATAAAGACAAGAAAAAGAACAATTTTAAAATAGAAATAAAAAACAAGACAAACGGAATTAAGATCTAAAGAAAGAGATAAATAAAGCTCAATGCCTAAGAAAGAAAGTGCACTACGAAAAGAAGGACTTAGCAAGCCCAGAATGAAGGAGTGGCTCCCAGAAAAAAAAGGAACCTTAGGGAATGAAGGAGTAGACGAAGGATAAACTAGCTAAGTATAAGAGAAGTATAAGAATGGAATTTGAAATCACAGAAAGAAAGACTGAGGTGGAAATAGGAGCAAGCCAGAGTAAAACGAGTTAAAAGGGGAAAAGAGAGAAAGAGAGCGAGTTCGAACCTTGTTTTCTATAAAGTTCCTTTGACATCTGATTGGTGTGGCAAAATCACTCAGAAATCCTCCACAAATGTCAGAGAGCATCACAAAAGAACACAAAACATCACACACACACACACACACACAAAAAACCCAATTGCAGCCTTGTTAGACGTCAAACAAAAGAAACGAAACCAAACGAAAAACGCAACTCTAAGCGCAACTGTACTTCCTGTAACACATCTTGAGGGAAACACTGAGAGAAATACGAGTGTATGTGCAGTAAAGAAATATATTTAGCTATGTATTGTCTTTCGGTATGAGCAACAGCAATGGAAGAATGTCAATGTACGATTGATGTATTCGCACTGTCAGCTGGGCAGCTCAAGGATGTGTTTACGCAGCCTGGGCCTTAAACAGGGCGTAACTATATCCTGGAGACAACAGCACAGCAGTTGGGTGTCGGGTGGGGGTCCTTGCCAACGGGCCGGCCGCCGTCTTCCGTCTTCCTTCATTTTGGGAAGACCTCCTCCCTTCTGGAAGAGATCAGGTGATCAATCTGCAGTGCATCTGGGTGCATCAGTGGAAGCAGCGATCCTCGATAGTCGTCACTTCAGGGTACGCCTCCAAGTGCTGGGAGACAAATCAGCAGCTGGATTTGGGTTGCAGGGATTGCCCGACCGATACCTGCTGCAATGGCTGCCATAGTTTGTAGTCTTCTTGGTAGTTGCTGCCACTCTTCAGTGGCTGCTGTGGCATGCAGTTGCCTCCAGGCTCTTCTGGCGGTCGGCCTCTGTGAGTCTGATCGTTGGAGAACATTTTTACTCCGATGTTTGCTCCACAAACTCCCAAAACAGACTGAAATTCTGGAATAGATTTCTAGGCGACATTTCCCTTAATTCGATGACTAGATCCAAGATTTTCCATTACCCAGATTTCCCCTTTTTTTGTGGTTTTTTTTCCCAGTGTAGTTTTCTTCTTGTTTTCTGACGCCTGTCCTGCCGCCGCACACACACAAAAAGTGATGGAGTTGCTGTAGCCCGCATTTCGAGGCTAAATGTCGAAAACTTTCACGGGGAAAACTTACTAACGCCCCGGCAAACCCTCCCCCTCCCGCCACCACCACTAAAACCTCAATCCCACGATTTGTGGAACAATGAACACTTTTTTGTTGTTGTTGTTGTTGTTTTGATTAGAAAAAACGCCAAGCCCGCGTCAGGTAATCGTCTGCGGGTGCTGTTGCCTGCCACAAAAGCGGGTTCTGCTACTGCTACTGTGGAAATTGAACTTCAAGTGTGGCATCAGATGTTGGTGTGGGTGTGGATGGGCTGTGGGTGGGTGTGCCTCTACACTGATGAAAATCAAATAAATAAAAAACTAAACCACAAGATGACGTCGTTGCCATGACGAATGTGGGCGGCGGATCGTTTTGTTAATTCGATAAATCTATGGCCATCGAAGGCAGAGAAAAACGCAAAGGCGAGCGAGCGAGGTTTTCAGTAGCTGCAAAGCGTTCGACCAGAGCGGGGCTAAGACCCAGTGGGAGAGAGAGGAGAGAAAGAAAGCAGCACACTTTTCCCCCTGTGTTTGTGTGTGTGTTCATTCGTGTGTATCTTTGTGTGTTTGTTATTATTGATGGGTTCACTTTAACATTGCAGCAGCAGCAGCAGTCGAGACGGCACAGAAGCAGAAGCCCCTCATTAGTGAGTGAAACACACACACAGCGGACACAGCAGACACTGCAGACACTCTCAGCCGTGTGAGGCAAGTGGCAAGTGGCAAGAGAGAGGCATCACATCGTTATGGACTCACCTACACCGCCAATTGTCATCGACGATTCAAACGGTTCAGCAATGGATGCCTGTTTCACGGCATTCGACAAGGATGGGTATGTACATGTTCGCCATTGGGGCATAGCCCTTTAAATTACATCCCAAATACAACTAAAAACCAATCGAATATTCATCTGTGTGCAAACCGCCCTTTGGGGCTTCTCTTTGGGCATAATTAAATCAACAAATAATCGAATATTCATCAGTGGAAATGGTACCTGTCCCTTATTCATGAATTATTCTTTTAAATTATATAATTCAACAAAATGGAACTTTGTGTTTGTGTGCAAAATTATATAATTACCTTTATAATAATATAAAATATTATTTTGCAGCCAACCGCAAAGTAAATGATTATTAACAAAATATGCAGCGAAAATTTATATAAATAAATTATTCAAAAAATGCAGCAACAAGATCCCAAATAAAACATTCAGAAAAATGCAATAACTACCTAAATAAAAAAAAACAATAATTTTGTGAAAATATTCCGTGTTAAAACAAAATAAATGCCCCTGAAATAAAGCGAATTAACGCACTTCACTCTCCGCTCGGTGTTTTAGAGTGTTTTGCAACCACAGAAACCGCAGAAAAAAAAATGTAAATTCATTTGATTAAAACTCCAAAAGGGAGGTTGTGGAACCAGAGAGCCATAACCATAACCAGAACCAACTCGACTATAAATGGACATAAATTAGTTCTAATTGACATTTTAAAATGTTTTACAAACAGCAAATCAATAAATGCAAATGTGGGAAATAATAAATAAAAGAGGAAAATCGGAAAAAATGTGATAAAAAATGAAAGTTTCGACAAGAAAAATGTAAAATTTGTAAATTGTTGAAATTGTGAGAAAAAAATTAAAGTTACATATTTCAGCAAAATTAAGAAATTATAGAGAATTGTTAAGCGGAGAAGAAATTGTGAAAAAAAAACCCTTCAGGATGGTTTCCAAATGTTGCTTAGCTTCATTTCAGTCTCTTCACGAAACACAAAAGACATAATTAGCTAATAAATCTGAAAGTATTCTTCAACTTACACACACCCTTACGCCCTCTCCCATTAATTACTTAAAACTTTCTGTTAACCTTTTGAACTCTTATCTCAAATGTTTTCCCTTTTCTCTTTGCTTTCCAACGACAGCGATGACCGCCTGAATCTCACTGAATTTTCGGTAATCTGCCGCGCGCTGTTCCGCAACGACAAGGGACACATCTACGATGTGCCGCCGGAACGGCTCGAGCAGATATTCGCTGTGTTCGACACGAATGCGGATGGGCATATCGATAGGGAGGAGTTTAAATTCTGTTGGAATCAATGGATAAAAACGGTAAGCTGCCCGCTCCCGCTCCCACTCCCTTTCCCTTTCCCTTTGCCTTTCTTTTTTTTTGTACCTCTTTTATGCCCTTTGCTGTATACCCTTTTTGTTGTGTTATCTTCTCTCTTCTGATGGCAGTGCAACCTAACTCTTTCCTGGCATACTCGTATATAGTGGCTTCATCTTTTGTATGCTTTCTGTTCCTAGATCTCTGTTTCCATCTCCTGCTCTCACTGCCCATCTTAGAGTTCCAGCGCTCTTCCCGCTTTCTGTTCTCTATCTCCCTTGCCGCTTTCTGTTCCCCAATAACTGCCACTGGTCTATGTTCTGTTATCTCCTGTCCCATCTCTCCTTGCTCCTGCCCCTCCGCTCATTTCCTGCTCCGCCCTACAATCTTTTTACACTATTTACGCATTCTTGTTGTTGCGGCTAACGTTTTTGGCTGTGATTATTCAGTGATTCATATCCGGGGACTCGTAAAATCATAAAAAATGTGATAATAAAATATTTGTCAACATGTTTCCCGGCAGCCACACCACATACCACACCCCACCCCACCCACCCACACACGCACGTACACGGGGACACACACACAAACGAACAGCGTGAGTGGTATACGAGGGGGGTGGCACCGCACTCACATGGGGCTAAAATTTTGCAATCAAAGTGGCCGAGTACTCGGATTGTGTGTGTAATTCAATCCTGATCAGAGGCGGCTTTTCCCCCTACCGCTTTGCTGCGGGAGGCGATTGGGGGGGTGGTGTGCAAAATGTCGCTTACAGCGAATGTCACACGTCATGGGGGGATTGCTTTCATCATCATTTCCATTTCCATTCGCATTCCCATTCCCATTCCAGCATTTCCATTCCGCATTTCGTGTTTGGCATCCACATCATCATCGTCGTCAGGGCGGCTGGCGGCTGCCAGTGCCATTGCCATTGCGACTGCTACTTCGTGACAGACAGGCCAGTGGCAGCAATATCAGCAGCCGTGGCTGTGGCTGTGGCAGAGGCAGCAGCGTATGCAAATGTGATAATCTGATGCCCGGGACCGCTGCTTCTGCTGCTGCTGCCACAAATTTCCCACTCAAACCCAAAACACACGCTGGCCAGACGCCGCACGTAAAGTGATAAAAATGCGTGACAAATAAAATGCCACAGAGCTCGGCAAAGAGGGGAAGGCAAAAATATGTTTGGAAAGCGGGAAAATATCGGGTGGGCAGGAAAGGCAACAAACAATATGCTATGCTGGAAAGTGTGAGGAGCGCCGTGCTGAGACTGCATTCAAGAGTTCTTTGGATATTAAAAAAAAGTCAAAGGGCAGGCTGGGAAATTTTTCAAATAATTTTATTGTAGTCTATGACTTTTTCCCCACATCTACATTTACATCTCCATTTCCATTTCCAGCTGACTTTCTGGCTTCTTTCATGCCTTCCTTTTTTTGTTTGCCTCATACAACTTTGTTCTGCCACAGTCACTGCCATAAAATTGCGTACGTGATGGGGGGGGACAAAAATTTGCCGAAGAACTTCTTTATTTGTTGGGGCTTCTGCGTTCTGCAGGCCTGGCCCAGGACTTGGACAACTTTAAGCTACTTGAAACCGTAGCTAACTTTTCCATTTCCATTTGTAAGAAATCAAAGTTTATTAGGGGAATGGAAAATGTCTATATTTAGGTTTTTATTTGTGCAAAAAGTTGTAGATTGAAGGACTTAAAATACTTGAAAGGCTTTTCAATGCATCAAATAAATGTATAATATTGGAAATCTTTGATTTTGGGGCACATCTTTTAATTTTTGGCTGAATGATTTCACTTTGAAATATCTCTGAAAAATTACAAAATATTTTTGGGAATTTATTTAACATACAGACCTTGAAATATAAAAATATATTAACAGATTCCCCTATAAAAATTATTTATGATTAAAATCCTGTTAAACAAAATTTACTTATATTCTGTAAAACCATTTCCCTCCGAACTTCGTTGGGCAAACCATCCTTATTGATCCCATTTGTAATACAAAGATGTCAACTTTAATAACCTCCTCCCCACAGCCCTGCCCATTACTTTCTTTTGATTTTTTCCCATACAAAATTATTACGTATACGCACTGTGTGTGTGTGTGTGCTGACTGCCTGTTGAGCCGATTTTCCCCGACTCTCACGTCTGTCACACGCGACAAATTATTTCACGAAACGAGCAAAAAATAATAATAATTTTTGTTCTTCTTCATGCACATACATACATATATCTGATATGCCATTTACCCCGCCCACAGAAACACACCCAGCCACACCACCCACCCACCCCCTCAGCGACTGCCCTCAAATTGTGTAATATTGTATAAAAAATTTATTAACGCATAAAAAACGAACGCAAGCGACAGCACAGGATGCGAATGAAAATCTTCCCGGCAGCTGATATTGTAATAACGGGCAACACTTAAAAAAATGACAGCCCCACCCACCGCCTGTCGCAGTTTTTCGACCAAAAAAAAAAAAAGAGAAGAAGAAAAAAAAGGAGAAAATGCTGCCTGCCATGCCCATAAAATTGACTTTTGTTTGTATTTCCGCATGAATTGCATAAATGGTAATTTTGCAGTTTAATGTTTGCGTGGAAACGAGAGGAAAAACAAGCCCCGAAAAATTTGCATAATAAACAAATCAACTGATAGACGAGAGAGAGAGAATGGGAGAGCGGGAGAGCTGATGCAAAAGTAGGGGAGGTTGGGGGGCGCTTGGCGCTTAGAATTATGTGGATGGAAGTTTTTGGCAGAGGAGACACGAAAGACAGACAGCCAGACGTATGACTGTGTGTGGAAATTAAATAAACGCATAAATAGAACATTAACGCCATAAATCATTTTCATTTGGTGGCTGCTATTGCGGCTCCTGTCTACATATATATCTATATATATATATATATCTCCTTCAACTATGTCTGTATCTGTATCTGTACATTGCACATTCTATTGCCCCTCCATTTCGATTGAAGTGTGTTCGACGGGAAACGGAAATGGAAATGAAAGGCAAATTTATGGAAATAATAATAATAACCGAAAGCAAAATGTCTGTCTGTCTGTCTGTCTGTCTGGCCCAATGATTTCCGCGCGTGTCCAGAATTTCTGTTTCAATGAATTCACCCCATGGCCACCTCCCCCGTCTCGAAAAAAGGTAAAATTTTGATTTATAAACATAATTCAATATGACGCGGGGGCAGCCGCCACCACTTGATGTTTTTATTGTGTGTGTATATTTTTGGAAAATGCTTAATTTATGTGCTTAAATGTGCAGAAAATGCACAGGCCATCTACTACAGTGGGGACTCCAACTCTGAGTGCTTCAGTGGTTTTACATTTTCCACAGAGAAACAGGAACAGAGAGAGAGTGAGAGGGAGATGGAGAGGGAGAGGGAGAGAGGGAGATTGTGTCCTGAGGCGTGAAATGCTGCGGTCTCAGTGAACGTTTTTTGATGAGGGACAGCGACCAACAGCAACCTTCAGACAGTGTCCTGCGGCTGGCTGCTGGCTGCCCTTTTCTATATAATAACATATACCTAAATAATTAATTGACAAAAGGTACACAAGGCAAGGCAGGCACACGTTAATAAACCTCTCTCTTAGCTTGCTCCTTTGCTTTTTTCAGGGGGGTTGGCACTTTATTTAATGCGAATCTATTTCTTTTGTTCTGCAACTTTTGTCCTTCACTCAATTGACTCAAAGAGGGAGAGACTCCTTTCTCCTCTTCTGCTTGTTGTGGGTTTTCCTTTTTTTCTTTTCGTAAATATTTCATTTTGTTTAAACTGCTTTTATTTCGTGTATAATAAATTTATGGCCTCCTCCACACCTGGGAGGTCGAGGTGGTCCCTTTATGGCAGCACAGTGTGTGTGTGTGTGTGTGGCATGCCACATATATCATAACAGGCATGGGGCACATCATCATATAGTTCATTGAACCTACTCCCTACTCCCTGCTGGCTGCCACCGCGCTCTCAAAAATCCAGCAACTGCTTTAAGAGTCTTACAATGTCTACCGTTAATCTTGCCACAGATATATGTGGCACATATACTACGCTATATATCTATATGTATGTGTGTGTGTGTGTGCCTCTTTATAATGTCTTCATTTCATGAGGCATTTTTTTTTTGCTTTGTTACGCACCAACACCGCGTGGCAGCGCGCAGAAAGATGAGTGGGGCAGCAGCAGCAGCAGCAGCAGAGGCAGGGGAAGGGGCAGGGAGGAGTGCCAAAAAGTCTTCGCCCATGCAACTTCTCTGCTCAGCAAGCGGAAAATAATATCTTGCTATAAATTTCGCTTAGTTTTTCCCTTCTCCACAGCTTCCCTCCTCCTGCTCCTGCTGCTGTAAGCTTAATTTCCACTGACCCATCTCTGGGCTGTGGCTCTCTCTGGCTTTTCCCCAGACAGCAGCCAGCAGCCAGCAGCCGGCCTCACCTCTCGACTGTCGACTGATGAAAGTTTAACGACCAAAGTTGACACGCTGTGGCGATTATTTAGAAAGTTAATGACTTATAACATACCTCCCAAAAAAAAAAAGTACGGAAAAAAAGTCAACGGAAATGAACAGAAAGTAGAGGAAGCACCCGACAACGAGTGAGAGAAAAATGGGAGAAGAATGTGCGAGGTGGCTGTGGATTAGCAGTGGAAGGAGGCAGAAGACTGAGCAGAGGGAAGCAGAGGGAAGTCCCAAAAGCAAGAGCAGCAGAGGACAGAAGTCGGAGGCGAGTGTGAGCGAAAAATGAAAGGTGGGTAGCCCCAGAATGAGAGTTTTCCCACCGAAAGATTCATTGATTTACTGACCAACCATTTCGGAGCGTTGGTTTTAGCTTGATTGGACGTTTATTGAAAAATGATTTGCCATTTCTTAGGCTCTTTTTCTCTCTCTCTCTCTCTCTCAGTCTTTCTTTCTCCTAGAGTAGGTAGAAAAATTGTTAGAAAATGTTAGGTTAACTATGGGTCCAGACGCCGCCACGAATTTCTTACCAAATTTACATTTGACGTAAATTGACCAAAAATTTCGTTTCTACGGCCATTTGTTTTGCGAGGAAATTCCTGCTGCTGCTTGAGACATATTTTATTCGCGGAAAGTGGAGCAGAGACAAGGCAGCATTTTCATTGAAATTGTTTGCAATGTTGGGAAAGATAAATCGAGTCGATTAGCGAGTTCTGCGACTATTTTAAGTGCGAGTATATATTAGTGTGGCTCTAGTTAGCCGATTGTGTTGGTTTTTTTTTGGTATTTATATAGTTAATGATTAGATCCCCGCGTATACCCCATAAATAATAGAGGCATGGCATTATTTCTCGCATATTTACTGCCACAAATGGCTCACTCTTAGAGCCTAGGTACACTCCTGTCAGAGCAAAAGCAAAAGCAAACCCCAAACAAAGTTGAATGAGCCCCACAGAGATCCAAGCACAGAGATCCCAAGTACTGTCAGAGGCAGACACAGACACACAGAGGAGTGCGAGTGGCAGCCAGCAGAAGTATGCCAAAGAACCTTTTGAAACTTTCGACTTAACAGAAATCAACTCAACAGCAAAACAATTTCCATATTGCCCATAAGTTCTGCCCCCTCCCTCACTCACCGCTCTTCGACAAGTTTTCCCTCGGCAAGTTTTCCACGCTTATTTATAGTTGGGTTTTCATTTCTTTTGGCGGCTGTGCTGCAATTTCCACCTTTCGAAAAGGGTCTATCGAGTCTGTGTCGAGCCTGTGTTCTGGCAGCCGCATAAATTGTATAATGTAATTTTCCAGGCAACTGTCAGAGCCAGGACACAGAACCCTGCCTGCCTGCCTGTCCCCCTTCTATGCATCCAACAAATCCACAAAACTGTCAGGACGCTGAGGACTGTCTGTGTGTCTGCCTATGCCAAAATATATACGTATCCATGGTATTGGAGATTGCTAGAGATTGGGGGAAGGAGAGAGACGAGTCGAGTCGAGCCGAGTCTCTGCTCTACTCTGCTGTCTGCTGCCACCAACTTATGCAACAATTTCAGAACGGAAATTGCTTTAGCACCTGCCCCACATGTCTCCTCCTGCCACATTGCCGCCACTGCCCTTGCCACTGCCACTGCGACTGCCACTGCCACACATGTGGGTGTGTCTCGGGCCGGAGTCTCGGCCGGGGTCTCGGTGTCTCGGCGGGGTTTTGGGTCTCGAGCCACGTTTGCCTTTTTGGCACATACTTCAATACGAAGTTGAATTTCATTTTCGATTCGTCGTGGGATCGGTCGCCTCTCTCTCGCGTCGTCACTTTGCAACTTTTTTTTGGCATTCGCCGAACACTTTGACAGTTTGTCTGCCTCGCCAGGCACACACACACACACACATGGGGCACAGGCACGAAGCAAATTTATTTGCCAAGACTGAAAAACTTATTTCCTATGGCTTCGGCTTCGTCTTCGTCTCCTACGGCTACTTCTTTTGGCCTTTGTTTTTCGGGTTGAAAGTGTAATTTGAATTTAAGATTTCTTTGCGGTTGCACAGAAAGGTGCCAGTGCCAGTTGCCAGTTGCCAGTCAGCCAGAACCTTTCTCTATCCCTTTCGCTATCTCTGCCCCAGCAGAGAAAACCAGCAACCAAAAGTGTGGTCGTTGTGGTTGCCACCAAGAACATACACAAATATACACACACACACACACACTCCTCGTACTGCTTCAATAATTAATTTAAGTGTAACACATTTTCTGGGAATTTTCTGGGCTTTCCTCGCCCCCCCCCGAAACTTGATTTTCTCGTGCAATTTCATCAAAGATTCATAGTTTCAACTTTAAATTAAGATGTTGATCTTAAGAGGTGGAGGAAACAAAGGCCCAGAGGTCAAGGAAGGCTGAGATTGAGGCTGAGGCTGAGACTGAGGCGCGTGTTAATTTGCCAAAGTTTTCACTGGCAGCCCCCCAAAACAACGATGATGTTAAATGATGGGCAGGCATAGCTCTGGGGGTTTTATGGGTTCCATCACATTCACAGCAGATGCCTCATAATTGGATGGACCCCAAAACCACCTCACCCCTGATTTCTTGAGGTGAAAGCCAGAAAACTTGATGTGCAAATTGCGGCCACCCCTGCTCTGGCTCTGGGCTCTGGGCTCTGGCATGGAGCAGCATTTTGTGGCTTTTCTTATGTGTTTGCCCCAAGTTCTAGACTCCCACTCCCCCCAGCCACTTCTAATTTGAATGTGTGTCTGTGTCTTAAATGGAAGTGCGTGTAGATTGCACTTTGCATTAGATAGTTTTGATTTTGATTTTGATTTTGATTTGTGGACGAAGCGCCTCGGGGTTTCCGAATATTGGTTAGGTTAGACTTCAACAACAGTCTGAAGTTTCAAGTTTCAAGTTTTAAGGCAAAACCAAAGGATTTTGAATGTTTGTAGTGGAGTTCAGAGTTTGATGAGAGCGAAAGAGAGAACATGACACAAGATTTGAGGCCACAAAATATTCCAGAACCTGAAGCTACGATAGCTGAGCGTAGATGTCAGTTGCAGCGACTTGAATGCAGCAGAAAGTTGCATGGAAAGTGAGTTAATATGAGGCATCATCATATATCACAGACAAAACTCTTACCCCTGAGCTATCATCATGGTATTAGCCCTGAGAGAGAGAGAGAGATCCCTTAATGCGTCCCTCCACATGCCACATACCTGGCTGCAGTTCATCTCCATTTCTCTCTGCCTATCCGTTATTCTTCTGGCTGTCTTCTGGCACTGTCTTCGCTCTAATTCCTCTCCTCTGCTGTCTATCCACTATCCTAAGCATTTAATCTTCCCGTAGGACTCCCTGAACACAAATTACCCAACACTTCCTTTCACTTACTCCGCCGTAGAGATGTTCAGATTTCAGCCACACACACACACAACACGTCGTCTGGCTGGTTGGCTGGTGGGAAACTTTGGCTAAATTGATACATTAACTACCTTGATCCGGCTATTATCTTGGCTGCACTATCCTCTATCCTGCCACGCTGCCATGCTGCATCCTGCTGCTGCTGCTGCTGTTGCTGCTGCCTGGAAAACTATTCTCAAAATGTTGAGAATGTTCGCTATGTAAATGTAAATCACTTCCTTCGGGCGGGGTCTCGCCGGCATCCTAAAGCGGTTGCATATCCCAACCCAACCCATCCTATCCCATCCGATCCCAGTGGCAACTGTGCGACTGGGTGATAAATCATCAACTGCTTAAGCGGGTGTCTGCCCTGTGCCACAGGCTGTTGTTGCTGCTGCTGCTCTTGCTGCGTCGTGGAGAGGTGCACTCTGCCTCTACCTCTGCTGGTGCCTGTGCCTGCAGCTCTCACGTTGCCACCGCTTTAAGGCATTTAGCTGGATGACATATTTTAAATGCCCGCCAGACGAAACAACACAAATCAAAAGGAGCAGCAGCAGCAGCAGGAGCTACTCCTGCAGGAGCAGCAGTGGCTCCCTCCTGCATCTCTCTTCCGCTCTGTACCCTCTCTGGTTGTCTGCGCCCATAGATCATAATCATTCATAATCAGCGTGCACATAAATAACAAATTAAAAGCGCTTCACTAATTTTAAATATGCTCGAACATAATCAGCTTACTGTGAGCCACAGACGCCACACAGCCAGCAGCTCCCCTGCCACACAGTCATCGAGTGCTGGGGAGGATGCGTCTGCGTCTGAGGCCTCTCGTTCGGCTTTGGCACTGGCACTGCCACTGGCACTGCTACTGCTGATGATGCTGCTCCACCTCCTCCTCCTGCTCCTCCTGCTTCTCCTGCTCCTCCTGCTCTCCTGCTGCTGCCAGTCAAAAGATAGCAATGACAACCTAACGAGCTGCTGCTGCTCCTCCTCGTGTGTCTCGTGTGTGTCTCGCGTGTGGCTGTCTGTCTGTTGTGGCTGTTGCTATATCTTTTGGCTGTGTCTGTGATAGATATTCAGATGCTCTATGCGCTAGAGGATATGCTGCATATCTAGTGGAGTTTGACAGCTGCTCCACCAGCTGCTCAAAGCGTAATTCCAAGTAAAAATTCTACTCGAATTCCCTTTTGGTGCCACTTCCCCCATGCAGCGCATTCTCCATTCGTTATGCTAATCCTAGAAACCTTTTCAGAACTTTCGTTTTTTCTTATTTTCTTCGTTTTTTGACTGGCTTTTACTTCATTTAAAACGCATTTATAACGCAGAGCGGCGTTAGCGAAAAAAAAAAAAAAAACGAAAAACTCATCAGCAGACACACACAGGCACAGACACACCCTCTAATACACACACTAATGCAGTGTCCTGACCCCCTCTCCCTCTCCCCATCATATATGTATACAAATTTTCTTTTTAGCTTTTTATGTTTGTGGGGTGCCCGCCCGCCCCCCGTACACTCCGTACTTTTGGGGTATTCATCCCATGGATATGGTCCCTTTCGCCCGCCGTCATCTCTGGGTTCATATACAATTTTTCTTACAATTTTCTTTCATTTTCTGTTGTTGCTTTTCACGTACTTTTCTTCCTTTTCGTTTTTTTTTTGTATTTTTTATTTTTTGGCTGGTTTGGCCTGTCCTGGCCTGGCCTCTTGCTCTAACCTTTTATGCCTGTCTCGCTCGTTTTCCCCGTGATGCTTATGTCTCGCTCTTTCCTTTTTCTGGCAGATTGTGCGACCGGTGAACGCGTTCCTCATTGTTGATGTACAAAATGATTTTATAAGTGGTTCCTTGGATATAAGTAATTGCAGTGCACAGCAGCAAGGACATGAGGTGAGTGGGGAGATAACGGGGGAGAAGAAGACGCCACGAGTTCCAGGAGTCGCGATTGGGGAGTGGGGAGTGGCAAGTGCGAGTCCTGGCAGCTACGTGGCCAGCAGCAGCTCCGGCTTATCCTTCGCGGGCCTTCCAGGGTCGGGAAGGACATAAAATAAAATAAAATAAAGCAAAGGCAGAAAAAAAACGTAACAAGAAATGAAAATGAAGGACCCAGGGCGGACCCACGAGATGAGAGGCAAAGTCATTGCCGCAGCAGCAGCAGCAGCAGCGGCAGCAGCAGCATCCGAGATGATGGAGAGGATAAGGGATAAGGCAGGACTCCTCTGCATGTCAGACCTCAATACCAGATATTGCGGCCACGAGCAGACGACGATGTGGATGGTATGCGATGGCATGGGCTGGGCTGGGCTGGTAGCTCCACCCTTCCTCCTCCTCCTCCTCCTCCTCCACCTCCTCGAGTGCACGGCAAAGCGGAAGCGGATATGCTTTACTTAAGTCGCATCCGCGACTGCGACACACGCCGGATGTCGTCGTCTTCTTCCCATCTGGCAACTGACATTGCCCCTGTGCCGCATGCCGCATGCCCTGTCTCTGTCTCTCTCTCTCTCTGCGGCACATGAAAATTTGTCAAAATTAATAACACGCACTTCCGTCTCGTTGTCGCTTTATGGACTGTGTCTCATGCTCTCTCTCCCGAGAGAGAGAGAGACTCGACTCGAGACGTGAGCCGTGACTTTGCTGCCATTTTGAAGATAATCGAATGACCGCTTTGCCTTTGCCCCCCTGCCTTTCTCTGCCTGCTCTCTGTAGATACTGGAGCCCATTAACAAACTCTTGGATACTGTGGACTTTGATGCCGTTTTCTATTCATTGGACTGGCATCCCAGCGATCATGTTTCATTTATTGATAATGTCAAAATGCGGGCCATGGACGAGTCCTCGGCGGTAAGCGGCAGATTGAAATTCGAAGGGAAGTGCTCCTCCTGTCATTCTGTCGTATCCTTTTCCGTTTTCCCTTTTAGCTTGACGCTGATTCTGCCCAGGTCTTCGATACGGTCATCTTTGCCGGTCCGCCACCCATGAAGCAACGCCTCTGGCCACGTCACTGCGTGCAGGACTCGTGGGGCGCCGAGCTGCACAAGGACCTCAAGGTAGTCGATCACGGCATCAAGGTGTACAAGGGCACCAACCCGGAGGTGGACTCGTACTCTGTTTTCTGGGACAACAAGAAGCTGTCGGACACCACGCTGAATGCCCAGCTGAAGATGAAGGGCGCCACCGATATCTATGTGTGTGGCCTCGCCTACGATGTGTGTGTGGGCGCCACCGCTGTGGATGCCCTTTCGGCTGGCTATCGCACCATATTGATAGACGACTGCTGTCGGGGCACCGATTTCCATGACATTGAGCATACCAAGGAGAAGGTGGTCACCAGCGATGGGGTCATTGTGCACACAGCCGAGGTAAGGCGTATGAAAGGAAATGGAGGATGGAAAATATGTTGTGGGCTCTACAATTTCAAAGTTAGAGTTCTGTCAGTTGGTAGCATCAATTTTCTGGTAATAATTTACCTAAATACCCATTTTCATCATGATTTAGACACGCCATAAAATAAATACCTACACCCCCAAAACAATTCAAAAAAAATATTCAGCTGTCAAATCATTTACCAAAAATATTTTACTGCCTCCTAAAAATTGCTAAAACCTTTCTCTTTATTTTTCCCTTACATTTTCACAGGTCAAGGCCATGGCTGAGGGTCGTGATCGCCGTCCCGAATTGGGCTACAAATTGGCCATGGAGCTGAAAAGTCCCGATTCGGTGCTCTCACAACGCAATGGCTTTAGACCCACTTACTAAACCCTTCCCCACCCCCCAAAGTGGACACAGGTTAAGGAATTGAGCAGCACGCTAATGGCTTATGGCTAATGGTTCATGGACTAAAAGACAAAATAAAAGTTTAAATGGCTTTCAGTGTAGTTTAGTGCGTTTCCAAATAGAATTTAGAATGTAGAAATAAACTCAAAAATCACCTAGGAAGTGCATTAATGGTAGTTAGAATTGTTATCCATATGCAACATATGCAACAAATGCAACAAATGACAAATGCAACAATAAAAGTGCAAATACAACTTCGGACAAACACCAGGAAATTCAAATAAAATTGAATAATGAATTAATCTAAAGGTACGAGTATTAACAATGGAACAGTCTCTCTCTCTAAATAGTGGATATGTAGACCCAAGGCACCTTCTAATACAATACTAAATACCACAATAAATACCACTTAAATGTTGTGCCTGCTGCTGCACTTGTTTCAGATTAAATTACAAATTACTTATGTTTAGATATCATATTATATTTAATTTATATTTGAAGGGAAACGAAAGGATTTGGGTGTGAAAATATTGCATGTACTTAAGGTATAGAATGAAATGGAATTAAATGATTCATAAATATGATAAATAAAACCAAGAAAAGTGAAGATTTATTCAGAGAAAGATGGAGGTTTACTTCATCTATTTCAATATTAATTCCACATCTGCATCAGCCACCTGTAATCTCCCCCCTATCTCCCCGCATAATTCACGTTTTCCTTTCAGCTAATTAAAAATGTCGCAATCAATGTCCATCTGCAGCTCCATCGCATCCCTTTTGTCGTGCTTAGATGCCATCATCTGTCCAAGCCACTCCAGTCTCTGCACTCCACTCCACTCCACAGTTATCCCTCACAGCCTTTGTCTGTCCTGATGGATGAATATTCTTTTCTTTCTTTGTCGGTGCGTGTGCTCCGGCCAGCAAAAAAAAAAACAACTTCAAAACAAACCGTATAAATTTCCCTGGTTCCGAAAAGTGTGGCACAGACTGTTAAACGATTCTCTAGTTATTTTTTCTGATGCTTCTGCTGCTGCTGCTGCTGCTATTCCTGTTTTTGCCAGGAAGCAAACCGAAATAACAATCCATGCAACGTTTAAAAGAAAGTTTTCTGTTTTATGTGTCAGCTACTCGTAGAGAAAAAAAACACACACACAGAAGGCAAAACAGAGAAAAGGGGGGAGAGCTGAGCAGAGCCGAGCAGAGTGCCGCTTCGACTAAAACAAACTTTAAATTTATTAACACCCGCACGAAGAGAGGGCTCTCCTGTCCACTGTACAGGGGGGCGGGGGGCGTGGCTCTGCCATTGTACTGTGAAGTGTAAAAGTGCAAACTTTTTCTATATTTTTTTTGTTTGTTTGTTTTTTTTTTTCGTTTTCCCTTGCAGCATATTTTTTTCCATGTGTCCGAGAGCGAGCGTTTTGGCCAAGTTTTATGGTAAGCACTCCCCTTGGAGCATGGGATTTGGCCTGGCTTTGCCTTACACATACATGTACATATATACATGCATATATGTATGTATGTATGTATGGTAGAGTAGATCGTGGAGGAGTCGTCTCCAAATCGTTTACCTTTTGTGGCGTCGTCTGCCATAGACAATGAACCTTCTGCCTGAATCCCAGACTCCTGGACTCTACACCCGAAAAAAAGAACTTTTGTTCGTCGCTGGCGACGCTGTCGACTGGTTGGGCTGGTGGTGCGGCAGTGCGGCAGTGCGGTGGTTGGCTGTTGATGTGGTGCGGTCATGCCACTGAAATCCACACGCTGCACAGCTGTCAGCGGCAGGAAAAAGATGGTGAGATGGACAAGGAGGGAGTAGGAGGAAAAACCTCGCTCTCTCGCTGATGAAAATTGCTTGCAAGTGGTTTCTGTTTCTGTCTCTGGACCGACTCTGGACTCTGAACGACGGAGTCCCAGTCCCAGTCCCAGGCCTTTTCTGCACATGTAATGGTCTCTCGTTTTGCTTGTAAAACTTTTGGATTATTGTCAGGCACACACACAGTGGTGCTGGGTCTGGGGCTGGCCATTTGCCAAAAGGCCTGGACATGGTAGCATGTGGCATGTGTGGCACGATTTGCGATGTGTCTGTATGTGTGGAAGCGCTTCGTTCGCGTTTTTCCTCTCAACAGCACATTTCTCGCATATTTTTCTCTTCTTCCATCTGCCGGTGCCGCTGCCGGTGCCGCTGCCGCTGCCACTGCGTAGGCGTCGCCATTTTGTCCATGACCTGAAACTGCAATTGCACACACACACACACTCATGTATATCCCTTCTGTGTGTGTGTGTGTGTTGCATGCAGATGAAGCTATGGGAGCCTCAGCCTCAGCTGGCTGGCTGTCTGCTGGCGACTGCTTGACTTGTAGCTTGTACTTGGGCGCTAAGCTGCTTGTTTGTGGTTTGTGGAGCTGCGTGGTGGGCGGGGGCGCCTCCCAGAGAGGGTGGGCCAGGAAGGGAGTTAAGGAAGTGAAGTGCCAAGGGAGTGAGAGAGGAAAGGAGGTAAAAGCAGCAGAGCAGTGGAAGGTGCAGCAGAGGAGTGGAAGTTGCAGCAGTGGAGTAGAAGGTGCGCTGCAGGGGAAGTAGCATGCAGCATGAAGCACACAACATGCAGCATGTACATACGTACATATGTCCGCTGGGTGTTGCACTTGAGATCTTCATCGTGTGCTTTGCAGGGGGCTTAAAGCCTTAAAGGCAACATTAGAATCATTTTGTTAAACAAATATAACTAACCCCCCACCCAACACTGCACCCAAAAAATAGAACGAAAAGCTCTCCATAAACAAAAACTTAAAGTCTCAACAAAAATATATCCACAAGAGAAATGTGAGCCAGATTTGAGGCGTAGCATGCACAAAAGCTAAACACTCTGTGGCAGCTCCTATGGGGCTATGGAGCACAGTGTCCGATTTCATTAAAGATTGCCTATAAACTAAATTTATGCGTAGAAACGACTATAACTTATGTGGAATAGTTCAATTTTCTATTTTGTTTCTTTGAAAGAACTAATTTTGGAGCATTCCTAAACCAGATTTGGATATATATAGTGGCTAGCATTATCTACGAGGGACTTAGAGCGTCTAAAAAATAAATTTGTCCACCAATAAAACTCTCTTCTCTGGCGGAAGGAAACGAAATAATTATAGGAGACTTTATAGGAGACTGTTAGAGCATACTTTTTTTTTCCATCCAAGAACCCTCTACCAAAAGTAACTTTTAGCACTCATAAAAATCCAATAAAAATCCCGAAACAACTCCAGGCGGTATGCAGAGGAAATATTGTCTTAGATGAAAATTCTACGAAATACGCTTGCACTTTTGCCCCACTTGCACTACTGTTGTCATGGAATGGAAAAGTCAGCAGTGCCACTAAAATAACAACAAAAACAATTATAAGACACACAACAACAGCAGCAGCAGCAGCAGCAGCAACTATTACGCCCAACTATGAAGGCGGGCTGTCCCCCTCACCCCGTTTGCTGCTTTCTGCCGCTGGATTTGAGAGGCGGAGGGAAATTAGTTTTGCCAGTGCAAAAACCTTATTGAAATTATAATTTATTTATTAGCAGTAGAGTGCAGTGCAACCCACCGGAAGGGGGGGTGGGGTGTGGGTGTGGCCGTGGAAATGAACTCGAAAATGTCAAACCAATTTGCTGTTGGTAAATTTGGTTCGTTGATTAGATTGTGGGTTGGAGGGTTATGGGGGGGCTATGCGGATGCGGATGCCATGCCATGGCCAAAAATAAAAATAAATACAAAAAAAAAACTTTTAATTATGAAAACTGCAAAAATGTTGCTGTTGCTGCTTGCTGCTGCTGCTGCTTGTAATTAAATTTTGATGGCCAGGTAAATGGAAGTTTTTCCAAAACGGATGGAGGGTAAGGCGAGGCAGAATCTTGGTAAATGATGGCAGAATATTCCCAACTGATTTAGCAGCACAAAAATGTGTAGCTGCTTGCAGCAGCAGCTGCAGGAAGGAGCTTCCTGCCTTCGTGCGTCATACGCTTCGTATGCGCAATGTGGCTTTTGCCTGCCTGCCTGCCTTTGTGTTTTTCCGTGAGGTTTCCTTGCAGTCAACAGGAAGTTGTCCTGGCAACACGCTCTCCCCTCTTCCTACTCCCCGGCCAGCGCTCGCTGCGTTCTTTGCAAATGTTAATTTTAATGCAATGAAATGAGTTTTCCCCACGAGAGATGGAAAGTTTTTTGGCTCTTCTTGTGACTTGTGGCAGGATGTGATTATGAGGGTGAAAAATCCCCAACACTCGCCACATATGTATGTGTCGTGCGTCTTGTGGCAAATAAAATGCTTTAGTGATTTGCCAAAAGTTTTGTCATTAAGGACACTTGCTGTTGCAGGCCAGACCCAGTCCCAGGCCCAGTCCCAGGCCCAGGCCCAGGCCCAGTCCCAGGCACTTCATCACGCATCACACACATTTATGGGCGCTTGATTACAGTTTTAGAATTTTCCATAGAATTTTTACATGGAATATTTTGCACGATGCAGAGTCGCTCCTCTATCCTCTATCTGCCTGCCAGTTTATTTGATTATTTGCTAGATTGTCGTCGCATAAATGACAGCCTGTGTAAATTTGTCAGACAGTTTTATTGGAAAACATTTCGAACATTTCCACATTGCACACACATTTCCACACAGCATTCGCTAATGCTTCGCATGTGTGTGTGTGTGTGTGTGTGTGTGTGTGTGTATGTGAGTGGCATGAAAATCAATCAAATGTATAAATGATTTAATTGTTTGAACATCCGATAATTGCACAAAGTCGTTGCTCAGTCGAGGGGAAGAAGTTTCCAGCGACCAAGAGAGAGAGAGATAGAGAGAGAGAGAGAGAGAGAGAGAGAGAGAGAGAGAGAGAGAGAGGGAGAGGGAGCGTGAGAGAAGACTAATGAATCCATGTCCTGTAAATGGCCCCTGGTAATGCCACTGAAATGCCCCTGAAATGCCACTGAAATGCGTGTGCGTGGCTTGCGTGCTTCTTTGCCAATCATCCATTATCCATTAGCCTTCACAAAAAGGCAGCAAAAGGAAAGAGCAGCCAGTCGCAGCGTTTAAGTGGAGGCACACGCTCATCGACATTTAGATACCTCGCAACTTAACGCTGTGAAAAGGATCTAAAGGAATCGCCAATCGAAAGTTTCACTAGAAGATGAAGTATGAAGAGTCCATTCTTTGCTGCTTAACCACACTGGGAGAGAGATTCATTTATAACGATTTTTGGCTCCATAGAGCAGATAATATCGCGAAATACATAAATTGAATATACCCCTCTGGCAGCGCCCACCCCTTGAGAATTTCAGGCTATAATTATAATCTTGTTGCGATTGCCCCCTGGGGGTGACTGGGCGTCGTATACGTGATATTTTTTAATTACTTTCAAAATGCTTTTGCCGAGCGTGGGTAAAATTTCATTTTAATTGCCACAGGACCCTGCCAGACCCAGATTTCCCAACATTTCTCTTCTTGCCAACAAAATTTGAAACCCCCAAAAGTGCTGTCCCCAAACTGCGAAAAAACTGCCAAAAAACTAGAAAACACAGATGGAGATTTTCTTTGCGAAAATGAAAATTTAATTAATGCCAGCACTAAAAAGCAGAAAAACCAAAAACGCAGACACACACACTCACACACACACACACACACACACACACACGATGCTCCTCTAGAGAGCGAGTGCGAGTGCGAGTGGCGAGAGTTTTCTATTTTCTATTTTCTCTCAAACTAATATGGAAAATATTTTGTATCTGTGAGGAAAAAGTTTTTGCCACAGGCAGCTGGTACAGGAAGAGTGGATGGCGTAAGGGGGGGGCCTTCCTCTCACCCCTCTCATGTGGGGTGTTTGGGGTCTCGAGACTTGCCTTAAGTGTCGCTGTGGTGTCATTAGCTCTAAGGATTAGTTCCAGCGACTTGTGTGGGGCAATAATCAAACAGAAAAATTAATAACAGAGCAAGGCAGGGAATCTAAGCAATCAAAATGCTAGAAACCTTCGGAAATTCGTCTCAATCTTACGATAATTCTGCTAATTACTGTCGGCTCTTCGTTTCAGTTTTATTTTTAAATGTAGAAAAGTTTTTTAAAGCCAACAAATCGACTTTTCATGCTTCAAATGGCCAAAAACCCCTCAGGGTCCGTTTGCACACATTCTGCTGTGGAAATCAAACCCCAAAATGGCCTTAACTTGATGTCAAAGGTCATACCGCACTATTAAATCCAATGTCGAATGAAATTTTGTGGCATTTAAAGCGCAAATGAAACGAAATTAGCGCCTAAGGGGCAACAAAGTGGGCAACAGTAGCTACAGGAGCATAACGAGGGGCAGCAGGCAGGCAGGCATAACGAGGGGCAGCAGGCGGTACAGTCAGTCCGTGGCAGGCAGCAGGCAGAAGCAGAACGAATGAACGAGCGGTACAGCAATGAAAAGGCATTTAAAATGTCAACACGACCGCAACATCGTGTGCGAAATGGTCAGCAAAAGGTGTGTATACATATCCAGAGATACATATGTCTCTGTGTATCTGTGCATCTGTATCTGTGTGTGTGTGTGTGTGTGGACTTTTGCGGTTGCACCAAAAGTAAACCAAAAGTGACAGAGAGAGCGAGAGGGTCAAAGGTGAGAGCAGGGCAGGGCAGAGCAGAGGCTACGCTTAAATGCTTGACCACGAAAAGGCCATTAGAAAATGGTCAGCGTACTGTTAGCAGGAGCAGGGTAGGGTAGGGGGGGTTGGGCTGGAAAAGCCATCTCTTGTGACAGTTGGAAAATTAGAAGCAGCGAGCGAGAGAGGGGAGGGCAGGGCAGGGAGCGTTAGTGTGGCATGGATGGGTTAGATGGGTTAGAGAGAGTTTCCGCAGAAGAAAAACACACTCTGAAAACCACAAAACGTTTGCGCCCCAAAAACACACACGTGTAAAAGTTTGTCCAAGTTTTTGTTTTCTTCTTCTTGTTTTTTGTTTTCTGGCAAAAGAGGAGTGGAAGAGATAGATCTCTGCGGCAGCATGCCAAGGCCAAAGGTGAGATGGGTGATGTTCCACGTAAGGAAATGTTTTGCAGGGAAAATTTGTCCAAACTGTTGATGGGTGCCGGATAAGAGGGGAAATCTCAGAGACAAGCATCAACTTTAAATTAGAAATTTATATATTTATGCATCGTTTAAGTAGCTACAACTTTCGTAGTTTCAAATGGAACAACTTTAAAGACAAGTCCCCAAAGATATCAAAGTTTTGCCCGTTTAGCAATTATTAATTTAGGCAAAGTTTAAGGTTCAAAGTAAATACTTTCTAAAACACTAAATAGTTAATGCTGCAGCTGAACACTTTTTTATTTATAGAACTTGGAGAAGTACTAAGTATTTTGGGAGTATTTATCGAAAATAATTTAAATGTGTTTAACGGAGAAAAATCATAATAATTGCTGCTGGCGTGTATCCTCTCAATATCTCAATGAGAATCATTTTTAAATGCAAGTTTTTGTGTCCGTAACGATTTTAAATATTTATACAAATATTTTCTTGTTTTGTATTTGAGATTTTATACGTTGTTCTCCTTCATCTGAAATTCATCTTTTAAGTTATTTATGTTGGCCCAACTATTTGTTATTCGTTTAAGCAAATGCCTTGGGCACTTATCCCTTATCCCTCTCTTTAGCCTACTTTCATTTGTGTGGGAAATGTTTCTCTAAGGAAATCTTTTTGCTTAGCAACTGATATATGTACGAGTATGTATGTGCAATTTTCCACACAAAAAAACACTTTCCTTTATTTCCTTTTTTTCTTCCTTTGCTACAACGGACAGTCATCGTTGGGTAGCCTGCCATTTGTTGCTGCATTTAAATTTTCACTTAATTCTCCCATGAACCACTTTTCCCTAAACAAATTTCCATTCTTCTATATTGTTGGACAGTCAGAAGAAATCAACAGAGTCACGCTCTGATTCCCATTCCCAAAACACACACTCACACACACAAAAAGAAACACCTGCATTTGTATCCAGGCTCTGCATTTGTATCTGTGGCTGTACAGATCTGCTGTGTGTGTGTGTGTGTGCTTAGATGCGTGTTTATGTCTGTCTGTGTGAGAGAGTGAGAGTAATATAATCTTTTTGCCGCAATGCCGTTGAATGTATAATAAAGCACATGACTTTGGTTCTTTTATGGCTTTGGTCCGTGCTTAATTTTTGGGATACCCGCCACAGCGGCCGCAGCCGCATGCCGCATGCCGCACGCCGCACCTTGGAAACATCAACAGAAACAATGACCAACAGGCAGCAGCAGCAAACGACTCTGCTTCTAAATCCAAGACCAGCACCCAGGGACACCCAAATGAGGGGCCTTCCAACTCCGGAATGACTGAGGTTTTCCACTGTACTCCCAGAGACTGCCAGGACTGACTGAGGTTTTGCTCTGGACTTTGCTGTGGCAAGAGGCAGACCAAGACCAAGACCAAACGACAACAATGTGCAACAATTAAATGTCAAACAGTATGCTGCCTTTTCGCATTTTGATGGACGCTTAAAATCACTGCAACTGTCAGCGTGACAGGAGCTGCTGCTTGGAAGTGGAGCCGTAGCTGTAGCCGTAGCCGTAGCCGTTCGTTTGTGGCATGAACACAAGTCACGGAACGGTCACACACATGACACACACAGATAGGAGAGAGAGAGAGAGAGGCAGGGAAGGGAGCGCCGTGTAGGAGCCATTGCCGTGTGCCTGAAGAGCAGGTGCACATAGCGTTTAAAATGTACACCCATAAACAAAAGTGCAAACAAAGCCATAAACAAGTGGAGCTACCAGCGGCGGAGAGGCGAGCCGAGTCGAGTCGAGTCGAGGATAAGAAGCAAGGGTGTAGCGGGGGGGCGTGTGTGGCAGGGGCAGGAACTTTCAACCCCCGCAACTACTATGTTTATGCTTCTCTCTATATCCTTTTTGCCGACGGTGTGCTCTGGGTGTGTGCCCGCGCCCGTGCCCAACGTTCGCCGTCGCCGTCGCCAATGTCGTTTGTTAGTTTTTGCCTGCCTGTCGTTTCGCTGCCCCTGAAAGGCACACTGGTTCAATATTCAATGACAATTGAATGAAAATGGAATACAAATCACAAGGAATGCCTGGAGCAGTGTTAAAATCTTTTCTTGAGGCGTCTTTACACAATTATTTTGATGTCTCGCTAGAAATATTTCTCTTTGCTTTCTTCCCACATTGATTGATTGATTGATAAGTAAATAATGTGAAGTTTTCATTAGAAAAACCAAAAGCAAGACTTAGACCACTCTACTGCGAGTATTTCCCCTCGATAAAGTTCCCTAAAAGTGCATCTTGGATTCTCCGTAATTTTATTTCCACTTTTCAACTACTTGCGAGACACTGCCGCTGCTGCTGCGGGCACTTGCACCTCTGTGTGCTGTGCCAGCGACATTGAATGTCTGTGCAACGCCGCGGCGCTTCCATTCCATTCCACTCCATGGCGACGGATACCTTTCCACTCCATGCGGAATACCATGCCCATCCAGTCCACCCCTGCCCCTACGCCCTCCCCTTTCCCAGCCCACACTGCCATTCCGGTGGCTGGTCTCTCGTGCTGCTGCTTCTGCTCCACTATGCCCCACTGCCACTGCCACTACTGCCACCGCTCACAGTTTGTTAGCTTTGCTTTGTGATGGAGCTCGAGCTCCAGCTCCAGCAGCAGCAGCAGCACCCTCCCTGCTTCTATGATACTCAACGTGCCCCCCAAACGGGGGCATGATGGCGGAGCGGAGCGGGGGCGGGGGCGGTGGCCAAAGCCTTCGTCGAAGCCTTTGCCTGTCAGCGTTTTCTCTGGCGCTGCTGCTGCCGCTGCTTGCTGCTGCTGTGTGTTTGCTGCGCTTTGTTTTTAATACTTGTACGTGGTGGCATCATCATCGTTTATTATTTTATTTTTGTGTGTGCGTATACGTAATATGTATGGCAAAGGATACACAGGACATCCACACACACACACACATACATATACGTGTATATGTACATAACCCATGGGTCCATGTCACGCACACATTAGAAGGTAAACAGAGCAGGACACGCGTTTCGGCCACTCGGATGCATAAACATTTGGACATTCCATAGCCATAGCCATAGCCATCGAGCCTCATCCTCCTTCGCCTCCTTCTTCATTCAGGAACATCCTTAGCCTTATTGCGTGTCTGTGTCTCTGTGTTAGTGTGGCATTCGTTGGGCTACGAACTAAATTAAATTTTTACATCAACATTTGCGCTTCATTAGAGAGGTAGAGGAGAGGCGCAGGAGCTGGAGAGCATCCCAAAGGATGTGTCTGTGTCTATGTGTGTGTGGGACAATGCCAAGTGTTGTAGTCGAGTGCTGCCCCATGGGAAGCACGCAGAGCATGCCCCAGCTATAGCCCCTGTCCCATGGACAAATGAGTGGCGCAAACTCCACTAAATTAGCCCCTGAAACGGAAGGAAGAATGGCCAGGATGTGTGCCGCCTGTGGGCCTGAAAGCGTTAAAGTTATCGCTGGCATAACGATTCAATTGATGGCACCCAATGGCAGTGGCAGTGGCAATGGACGGATGAATGGGATAGTGTTAGTCGGAACTGATAATTGGATATAGTTTTGGGGTTTTTATGGGGAGATAAACAGTAGGTAGGGAGGCAGGGAGACAGGGAGGCAGGGTGTTAGGGAGGCAGGGTGTAAAATTACTTTTCTAGAATTTGATTTATATTTTCTTTCGAGTGTGTTTTTATGTGTAGCAGGCGTGCCAGTAGCTTCATTTTTTAGCAAGTCCAAAATATTGTTTAATAAATCTACAATTCAAATTTTACACTACTGATGGCTAACTCATTCGTAGTCCAGAATCCCAGACTTGATTGAGATCTGGGGCATGCAGCAAATCTTTCGCTTAATCACACACAAAGTGAGATAATCATTTTTGTACTGATCCTCACAGTTGTATTCCTCCAGACATTTGCCGCCCTGGCCAAAACAGGACTTTAAATCTGTATAAAAAGTAAAGAAATTAACGATCAGTGCAGGCAGTCCAAAGTACACACTCACGTCTCTGCTTGGGATGCTGTAGGGAATAGTAGCTGCCAACGGCAAAGAAAACTATGAAGAAAATCAACGTCAGTGTGCAGGCGATGAGATTTTTCATTTTTGGTATTTAACCCAAAGGGGTTTGGTCCTTTGGTCTGATTAGCTCCTATCAAAGTGCAAGCTAATTCTGTTTTAGCTGTACTTTATCTCTGTTGATGAAGTCTCTCGCACAGCCTGCCTGCTGCTTAACCCTCTAACTGAGTAAGTAAATTATTATCATAATAATGCAAAAGTGCAGCACTCATCTCGTCTCCCACTCTCTTCTTCATCTCTTTCTGTTTCTTTATCTGCTGGACCTGCTGCGGCTGTCTATGGGGCCAATGTTCAAATTGAAACTTCTTAATTAAAAACTTACAGCAGCAGCAAATCGAGGGGAATGGTACACGCAGAGAAATTGCAAAACACTTATCGAAAGTCAGCTCCGACAAAAAGGAAAAAGCCAAGAAAATACCGCAATTTATCTACGAAAAATTACATTAAAAATCATTAATAATCGAACCATTCACTTGCAAAATTTCATAACATTATTAATTCTATAAATTCTATAATTATAATTCTATAATTCTATACATGCAAATAGTCAGATAATATACGAATAATATTTTGTAAAACTAAACAGAAAATGTTAAAAGTTCGCATATCACGTACTGTACTGTAGCGGGCAGTGAAATACAGCGAATACTCTGGTGAACGAACTTTAAAATGACGGCACATATTTCCGAGTGTAAAAGGACACCTCTCTGGCTGCGCTGCGCTGCCCTGCGCTGCGCTGGCAAAATCAGTGTGAAGCAAAATAAACCGCTTAAGGACTTGCGACTTGGCTGGCGCGTTGGAAATAACAAGAAAACTGCCCTCAAGCTAGAGTCCAGGGCCAGAGCCAGAGCCAGAGAGAGAGAGAGTCCTAGCGGATGTCCTGGACGGATGTGCTTGGTCAGACCTATGGCTCCCGCACCCGCTGCTGCCGCTGCTGCGGCATTTAGGGGCAGCAAAGAAGAGCACAGCACAGAATAGAACCACTACTCGTCTACTCTCGTGGCAGCTACAGTGGGGGAAAAAAAAATTCAATTAAAAGCAACAGCACGTAACTGAAACTTTTCCTCTTTTTCTCTCTATCTGCTTTTTTTTTTCGCCCAAGTTTTGTATCTTTTCAGTGGCACAACCCCCCCGCACATATCCCACTACCTCACCCACTCTCTGTGTATGTGGAGGGAGGGAGGGGGTGGGAAAACCATCTGCCTTTGGGGGCAGCAAAGCCTTTCCCCAAAGCACTTTGAGTTATAACTTGGGTGCCAGCTGTCAGTTTTTCGCTCGCTCGTTCTCTCTCTGTCTCTCTCTCTCGCTCGCTGTCTCTGAAAGTTGCATGCGGCACACAGCCACGGAGTTGCAGCAGCTATCATCAGTTCTGTGGCTGGCCACAAAAAATGCTGCCTGCTGACTGCTGCCTGCCCGTGGAGAAGGAGAAGGCTTATACTTATACCTTGGGCTGTTACGATTGTAAAGTCTTGGCGGGAAGGGAGGGGAGCTCTCTCTCCCTCTCTAATGCCAGATAATGTATTCTTCTGTGGCTCCTCCTCTTCGTTCTCTTTTTTAATCAAGTTATTCACTCTTTTTGCTTAGGAGGTTCATCCTTCCTTCGCTCCATCCATCCTTTGAGTGTAGCTTCGTCCTCCATCTTCGAGTGGCTTCTATCTGCCTCCATCCTGCGATTGCAGCTTCTTACATCTCTCTAGCATTTTAGGGAGCAGTTTCTATCTGCCCTCCCCTTGGCTTTGGCTTGAAATGTATC
This sequence comes from Drosophila obscura, assembly GCF_018151105.1. NCBI lineage: Eukaryota > Metazoa > Arthropoda > Insecta > Diptera > Drosophilidae > Drosophila > Drosophila obscura. The sequence continues at coordinate 10,664,919 of NW_024542828.1, forward strand.
TGCCTAATGCAAGGCGATTCGCACATTACGTATTCGCAGTGGAGGCCTGCCTGCCTGACTGCCTGCCCCAATGACGTCACTAGAATCAGGTCAACACTGGGGCGGCTTGGAGCCTATATCTAAACGGGCAGCGAGCCCTGACTCTGGCTGTACGAGAAGGTTGAATCTTTGGCTGTGGAGCAGAGAATCCCCTGACTGCTGAAGGAACCAAATTCCATGGGGCAGGGCAGAGGTTGAAGCTGAAGAAGAGGCACATTCTGTGCGAGAGCAGAGGTTGAGGCAGCAGTGGCATACTCTTTGGGGCGGGTGGCAGGATGCTGGAGGGGGCCACAGACTGAGGGACTGAGGCATACAAATTATGTTGTGTAGCCTGCAAAAATGGCAATTCACTGTGGACTCTCACTCTTCACTCTCCCACTTTCCCTTTCTCTACTGCCACACACACACACCACACCCTCTCCCCCTCCCTTCGCCTTTCTCTCTCTCTTTTTGTGGCACATACACCTTGAGCTTGAGGTTTAGTTTGGCCTTTCTTCTATGGCCTCCTGCTCCCGCTGTGTGCTACTTAATGGACATTCATTGGTCCCACCCCTCCCGCTCGACCGCTCTGCATCGTTTTTTTTTTTGACATTTATTTTTCCCTTGGACTTTTTTTTGCGGGAGCTAAATTAAATACAGATTATGCGAAAGGACCTCTCGGCTCTTAAGTAAATGAAATGAGAGATGAGAGGAGAGCAGAGCAAAGCAATGCAGAAAGGGATGGGGCACGGGGAACGGGGCAAGGGGAACTGCCCTCTGATATGGCATTTATTTTCCATATATTGATTGCTTTTTAATGGATATTTTAGCCAGTAGGCAGTGCCAGGCAGACGGCGGTGGTGGGTGGTGGGGGGGAGCCATTCTATTAATTTTATTTACCCAAAGAGTATTTACTTTATTTGGATATTTATTTACATAGTTAAATGGTTCGCCCACCAATTGTTGTGTGTTGTGTGCTGTGTGTTGTTGGCTGTTTGATTTACTGCGAAAATTCGCTGGGAAATTAATTGTTTGATTTGTGGCATTGCCCAGAGACGTGGCGCGACGCGACGTTTTTGGTTTCCATTTTCAATGTTTTTGCTGAGCATTTTTTTTGTTCTGGTCAAGCCTCCATTTCACTTCCATTTCTATGTGGGTCATTCGGTACTCTGTTTTCCCCTCTCTCTCTCTCTCTCTCTCTTTATGCTGCTTCTACGGGTGCTGCTGCTTTATCCCTCTCTAGTGATTTACAGTTTTATTTGCTCAGTTTATAAATAAAACTGTCAAGCGAGCGTCTCTCTTTCTCTCTCTCTCTCTGTGACGTTGGCAGCTGCTCATCTAATGGTATTTTCCACTCTCCCTCTGCCCCTACCCCACGCACCCAAAGTTCTGTTTAAAGTCCTTTTCCTCAGCCACCCACCCAAACAACCATTTGTTATGGCAACCACCCACACTGCTACCCTCCCCTCCACTCACCACTCTCCCACCTCGCACTCTGGCACTCTGGTAGTCCCCACGTCAGTCACGGGTCCATTCAATCAGTGCGAATGTCAATCAAGCGGGCGGACTGCAAAGCCACTGCATTAACAGCGGGACAGGAGCAGCAGCAGCAGCAGCAGCAGCAGCGGCAGGTAGCAGGTAGCAAGAGCAGCCAAATGAAATGAAAGGAACGGAAAAATAGAGGCAGAAACCCAACAAACTGAAAAATAAAGATAACACCCACAAATGACAGCAGCACAAAGAAACGAATAAAGGAAATGTACGAGAAATGCTTGCAAAAAATCTATTGCAGTTTTCTTTCTATATATATATATATATATATATATATAATTTATTATTTGATGTGATGATTGGATATTTAAATGAAAGAAATCAAATTCAAGGTATTTCAGTTATATGTCTCGTATATTCAGTTATAAATAGAATTATGTGGGTAGGTGGGTAGGTAGGATATTCGAAATTAAAATTACGTACGTACAAATATTTCACATGCTCGTCATTCGTCGTACATCAAGCGTACATCTACAAGGAAAAAATATTTATAAAATATTTTTATTTATAAAAATCTTTTATTGGTATCAGTTGTTGGTATCAAAATATGAGTTATATTCTGAATACCAAAAGAAAATAATTTTATTATCCACCTTTAGAAAATTTCCTTGAACCCATTATATACGCTTACTCCTTGTAGGTCATAACAATACCCTTTAAATGTACGCATACACGAAGCAAAAGACTCCCGAAAGAAATACTCACCACGCTCTGGTACTGCTGGCTGCTGCTGCTCTTTGGGGGCCACACAACTCTTTGGGTGCTGCTGCTGCTTGGCTGGCTTTCTCTTTTTTCGGGGAATAGCAGCAGCAGTAGCAGCAGCAGCAGCAGCAGCAGAAGGTTCTTTTACGCATGGAGGAGAGGCATGGCAACAGCAAGGGGCAGGCAGGCAGGCAGGCAGGCAGGCAGGCAGTCAGTGGCAAGCAGCAAGAGGTAGGAGTCACAGTCAGTGGCACAAGCAGCATCAGCAACAGCAAACGGCAAACGGCGGCTTTCATCTTTTTTTAGCACACGCGCCCCAATAACAGCCACAGCCAGCCATAGCCATAGCCACAGCCCCAGCATCAGCGCCAGCGTCAGAGCATCCACTCACTCTCTCTCTATGGATACCCCGGAGCCTCCCTGCTCCTTCCCGTACATCTCCTCGCTATGGAGACCCCTTATTTCCCATCACTAGAACCGCATTCCATGCCAGTGCGAGTGTTCTGTGTTCAGAACTCAGCTCCGTTCCCCTTGGTCGCCTGTCGACTGTCAAATCAATTTGTCAGAAATCAGTGACAGCTGCTTACAGCCAAAACATACACACACACACACAGACACACATGAACGTACGGGAGAAAGCAGGGGAAAAAGTACAGGGACCATGGCCATCAGATTGAAGAGTTGTCAGGGCAGCTATGGGAAAATGGAAAATAGTACAACATTCAGACATTCGCAAAAGGAAAAAAGGAAGAGCCTTTTTGTGGGGTGTGGTGTGGTGTGGTTCGGGGTTGGGAATATTGCCTGGGGTGTAAATTATTGCGCATATTTTCATTTCTTTTCAAATTGCTTTGCAGATTGCCAGCATTTAAGGGCACAGCCCAGCCGACAGCACAGAAAAAAATATAACCCAAGCACAGCACACACACTTTTGACATTTACAACTCATTTTTGTTGTCTCCCCCGCCGCAGAACGAATAAAAAAAAAAAAAAAATGGGGAAAATGGGAAAGAAAATCTCTATGCAAGAAAGTTTTTCAAGTTCGACTTGGAGTCTGACAGACAAGCGGCTTGGCTTTTGTTTGCATGCCACATCCACACACACACACACACACACACACACACATTCACATTTAGATACAGATGCTGCGAGGCGTATACGTAATTTAACAGACAATGAGAAAAAGCGAAAGACGAAAGCCGAAAGCCGAAATGCAGAAAGAAAGGCGCTTCTCACAAAACAAAAACAAAACAAAAACCGAAAAAACAACAAAACGTGGGGGGGGGGGGGGGGATGGAGGAAACGTAGGAAAGGTCTTTGACTCAGTGGGGTAAACGGGGGGGTGAAAGGAGCTACAGTATGCCCTAACTTATGAGTTCTCACGGGTTCGGATAGTTTTAGCAGGAGCTTCGCTTGAGAAAAAAGGTAAAGAAAAGCTGGTGCGTATTTTCTGGCCTAATTTCAGCAGAATTTTTACAGATTTATAGGATTTTATTTGTAATGGAAAAGGTTTTAATGCCTAATACAAAAGTTCTTTGCTGGGATACGAGTGTAGGAGGCAAAAACGCAACCAATGGCTGCTGCTGCATGCCGCGTGATATTAGTCTTTAATCTACTTATAGCAATTTTATCACTGTTTGACTTTCGGAATGGAAAACTCTCCTTTGGTTTAGATTTGCGTTTTAATTCTGAATATTTTCCCTTGAGAAATTCGAAAGATTATGAAATTTCCGTTTCGTTTATTCAGAGATTATGTCGGGGGCAAAGTGTTAAGCTATAACTTTAGAGCACATTTTGAACCACTTTGCTTGCTCGATGAATATGAAATGCAAATATTTAAACAAGATTTTTCACGCTGAAAACAGATTTGTACGCATTTTCCGGTTACAAGAAAATGGGGGTTGAAAAATGGATTGAAGGGGTTAAATGCTGGTGGTGTACACAACAAAACAGCAGAGTGTGGAGGGAGAAGTGGAGCCGAACAAGGGGGTTGATTAAAACGAAACCCAAAGAAAAGGGCGGGGAACTTCTTCTAGCAGATGGACACCCGTTTCGATGGGAGTTAATGAAAACAGATTGGAATTATTAGAACAAGCTAGAGAAAAGGCATTTGGCAAGGCTCTGAAATACATCTAGGGGGAAATGTGAGGGGCAAACTTTCAGATAATAAATTTAAGCTCTTTTGGCAGGGAAAAACCTATCGAAGTTATTAAGAAAAAAAAGTTTCCTTTAAATGGAATGCTTGGAAATCTGCAGTCATAGTCCCGTCCCCAATGCATCCTTCACTGCCATCAAGCCGCTTCAATTTTCTTTAACTTGAAGCCGCAGTCTTCTCCACAATTCCTTTGGCATTTTCATGCTCTAGGGAAACCAACGTTCGGTTCGTTGCTGCTTCGATTCTCAAAGGATTGTTTTTGGGGCTTTATGTATGATGTTTTTTGTGCGGCAGTGGCATGAGGCAGTGTGGCACAGTAGCAACAATCAGAAAAGAGAAAATCAGTAAGCAGCATGTTAGCTGCTGTTGCTGTTTCTGTTTCTTTTTTTTTGTATTTTTTATTTATTTTCCTTTTTGTAATCTCTACCCCTTTTCTGTTGTTTCTTTCTCTTTCTCTTTGTCTATCTCCATCTCTTTGTCGCTGTCTCTGTGCTCTTGGCTCTTTTTCTTTTTCTTTCTTTTCTCTGCTCCAATGTCTAGTGCTGTGTTGTCTGGTGTAACATACAACAAGCCCCATAAATAAGTAGTATAACGGCCCAGAGACTGGTCCGAGTACACTGGCAGCTTCCCCTTCCCCTCACCACATCATGTTTGGGAAAATGAAAAATGGATTTCTGTGTCAGTTGGTTGCCATAATTTACCCCCCTTGCGTTTTCCCCATCTTTCCTCTTTGCTTTGACGCGCATTCATCATTTGGCATTCAGAGAGTTTTACCCCACCCCCACACCCACACCCAACCTTTTTTTGTTGGTTTTGATTTTCCTTTCGTTTCATTTCGTTTATTTAATTAATTATTTTAAAGATTTGCAGCCTTTGTCCTTCTTTTTCTTGCATTTTAATTAATTTATCAAAAGTGCAAATGCGGGGCCAGCCTTTTCCCTTCCATTTTCTCTTCCATTTTCCCTTCCATTTTCCATTAATATTTTATGTTATTTTTAAATAAAACAAACTTTAGATTAGCCCCAACCCTCCCCAGTGCCCTTGTGCCTGTCCTTTCCTGTGGGGAGCGAAGGGAGGGGCATAAGTGGGGTTAAGCTGCCAAAAGTTGAGGCCGCAGTGGAAAAAAAAACGTTGCCTGCTTTTTCGTCTGGTTTTTCTCTCTGCCTTTACCCTCTTTTGCTAATGCTGATAGGTCTAATAACTCCCTGGGATGCTGTAATCCTTTGGGTTGTGTCTTGTCCTTGCTGTTGCCGTGCTCCTAGCACTCCTGCTCCTGCTGCTGCTGCTGCTGCTGCTGCTGCTGCTGCTGCTGCTCCTGTTTGTTGCTCTAATGGACATGGGCGTTAAGGTCACGTAAATGAGGCCCCAACAGCAGCGGCCCCCGCCCTTGGATGATTATCATTATGATTATGATGATGCCTGCCCCCGCGTGCTACGTGTTAATTTTCTCTGTGACAGCGTGAGCCAAAACTTTTACTTTCTCTCCCCCCTACTATGCTCCCTGCACTCCATTTTCGCCTATTCAGATTCCCCCTGCATATTCGTTCATTTTCAATAAACAAATGTCCTTTTGCCCGCCTGCATTAAATATTAATCTGTGCTGCAATTCCTGATCTCGGAAATTAGTTCCAGAAATTATAATTAAATTCCATTTTTGGGAGGCTGCATGTGGCATGCTCCCCCAACCCCCAACCCCCTCTCCCATCGTCCATCGCTCGTCGCTTTACTCGTTATGTCTTTCTATATATCTGTGCACATGTATCTGTGTGTGTGTGTGACAAATAAGCTTGGTTGGTGGGTGGGGAGTAGTGGGGTGTACGTAACCTGTGTCCTGGACAACATTTGCCAGTCAGACGGTTGCCATAGACATCACTTGAGTGCACAGACGATAGACAGAGCATCCCATGCCGCACTTTAGCAGCAAACCGCCAGAGGAGAGCAGCCAAAGTCAAAGGAGGGAAGGACATTCAAGCCATCGAAAAGGGAGTCTTAATTAGAAACAATTTGATGCTGTCTGATTGCCAGAGTGCCAAGGATATGTGTCTACGTGTGTGTGTGTGCCTCTAAGAGACTTATAGGTGCAACTACACTCAGCGAAAAATACAAGTACACGTAAGATTGGGCCGAAAGATCAAACTGTTTAGGAATAACTCAAAAGGTTTCCATAAAAATTTGCCATTTGCAACCCAAAAGTTAAATTTTGCATTTATGAGATTTTATGGAATTTTCTGAAAGTATTTTATAGCAGTTTTTGGTATTTTATGGACATGGCTGTTATGGCTATTTACGATACTTTTAATAATAGTTCTAATAATATATACTTTTAATTTTACTAATATTTTTTGGCTTTCTTTTCTATAATTCCAAGGAAAGTAATTCTGAAATTATCCAAAATAAATTTTCGTTGCATTTTAGGCAATAAATTTCTCTGGGTGCACACACACAATTGCGAGGGGCATGAGGCCAGGCAGGACACACGCTGTTGACTTTTGATCATTACGCAGAAGGAGTAAACGCACTCAGTGCCGCCTCCCTCCTCCATGCTGCTCAGTGTCTGTTGCTCAGTTATTGGCGGTTATCTAAGAGGATAGACATGGAGTTTTTGCACTGACTGAAAAGTCAAGTTATTGCATCCTTGCGGCAGGCATCATTTTTGTTCATTAGTTTTTGCAAAAGAGAACTTCAAAAGGAAAAAGCAAATATCATTGAAATTAAGGCTCAAGGCTGTACTTTACATTTTTGTTTACAGATTTCTATGGCCTAAACTGCACTCTTCAAGTCACCCTTCAATCCACTCTGGAATCCACTCTGGAATCCATAATGTATATAATTTGTGCCTCCCAAAAGAACTCTCTCTCTCTCTCTCCAGGGAAGAACCTCCTGCTGCCACTGCCACTGCCACATCCGTTTCCCTTTGCCACATGTGTGTATCTATTATTTCATTTCGATCATTGCCGCCGCCGCCGCCGCCAACTGGTTGTCGATTATTGAAATTGATTTGCACAATTGAGAGCCTCGATGGCGAGGACGCGCATAAATCACACGAGGCATCAATTATTGAAGGCTTGTCGTCAGAGCGGCGCAAGCATCAGAGGCATCAATATTTGATTGGAGAGAGTGGGGGGCATAACGAGAGGCAGCGGCAGAGTCAGAGGCATGTGGCGGGCAGGCATGCAGCAGCACGCACTGGTGAAGTTTTTTTTTTTTGCTGTAGTTGAAAGCTAAAACGGGAATTGGGAGCTGAGAGCTGTGAGCTGGGAGCATGAGGTCTCTGTCTCTGTCTGGCGATTACAATTTCTCGTTTCTCGTTTCTGTTGCTCGCGCGCATCGTTGCCGATCAATTATGCAAATGTGGTTCTGCCCCATTTTCCACCCCACCCCCGCCACCGCTCCGAAACTCTCCCATTTTCCTACACTTTGCTACATTTCCTCGCACTTCCTCTCTGACATATTCAATAATAAAGTGTCGCCGCTGATGATGACGACGACGACGACGCCATGCCGCAAGCATGTCGCAGCATTTATTACAACCAACGTATATATTGCGTATACGCAATGTTTGCCAAAGTATTTGCTCCCTTCTCCGTTTTAGTGGGTGGCAATTGTCTGCTGCTGCTGCTGTAGCTGCTGCTTGCCCCGAACGAAAAACAGCTGGGGCGTATACGTAATGTGCGTTGAGGTCAAAGAGCAAGAGAGCACCAGCAGCACCAGCAGAGAGCAGCATATGATGCTGTAAGTGGAGCTCTCTAACTCGATTGAAGTTTGCGGGAGAAGTGCGAAGGGTGGAGAGACGGAATTTTCTTGGTAATTGGATTCTATGCATAAGAAAATTCATGGCTCAGCGCGGTTCGCCCTCGCCCTCTCTCACGCTCTGCCATAATTAGCATTTTTTTGGCTTTATTTTTTCGATATTTAAACGAACCTTTTCGCAACTTTTCGTAGCATTTTTAGCTCCCTTTTTCGGCATAGCCTTCTCTTGGTACTCCTTCTTCGTTAAGGCCACTCTTTTGGTATTCCCCCCCACACCTCTTTCTATCTTTAGCATCTCCATTTTCCGACACTTAACCCCCCGTCTTTGGACCTCTGTGCCGGCGCTATTAACACATTTTTGTGCTGAGGCCAGCTAAAGACGGGGGGCTATAAGGGGGCTTTAGCTGGTAACCGGATCCTCCGAAATAACCTCCGAAATAAAGTTCAATATTAATGCACCCTTTGACCCACACACACACAGCAAGGCGGAGGAGCGTCGTGTCTCGTCGCTTCGGTCCGAGAATCAAGCGGCGGCCATAAAAATAAGACAAACAGGCTACTTAAAAATAAGAAACCCCCCGCCGAACAGAAAGAAATTTTAATGATCTGTCATAAAAAGAGGGAGAGAAAATAACACAGAGAGAGAGAGAGAGAGAGTGCGAGAGGGGAGGATCCCCAAAGGGTGGGCAGGGGCTGTACAATAAAACGTGAATTTATTAGCATAGCATACTTTTGAGGGCAATCAAGTAACCAGAGAGAGGTCGCCGCCTACTCTGCCGCCGCTGCCCCGAAAAACTGTTGCTCCCCAAAATCCTTTAAGCACTTGGTCTGCAGTGGCGCCACCGAATCATTCAGTGTGTGTGTCTGTGGTGTGTGTGTGTGTGTGTCAGTGGCAGCAATTAATTCCAAAAATCACAATAGCCATAAAGATGATGATGCGACGGACTACTACTATTTGAATGGTGTGCGCAGTGTGGGGCGGGGGGGACAAATGGAAGAGAGAGTGGAGAGTGGAGGATGGCGTGGAGTCCTGTGGCCTGTCAAAGACAGGGACCCTGCCTGCCCCAAAAAATTTACAACAATGGCGACAAGCAGCGTTTCGTAATAAGTAGTTTGCCTGCCTGTCCCCTTTGCCCCTTGGGTTGGGTTCTGTTCGGTTCGGTTCGGCAGCCATTAAATCAGCGGCAGGACATAGCCTAGCGGCAGGACATCGCCCAGCGCCTATTGCGGCACACAATATATCAAAGTTTATGTTGATTTGAGTGCCGCAGCAGCAGCAGCAACAGCAGCAGCAGCGCCAAAACTTCGAGCAGCATCCCTGCTCTGTGGAAAAAAAAGGGACCACCGCATTGTCTCTTTTTATTGATTTATTTGGTCGCCCCGGTCCCCTGGTCGCCCGGTCGCCTGGTCTCCCGTTTTTGCTTCTCTTCTTTTCTTTTCTTTATTTGTGTGCTTATTTTTGATTAGATTTATTTATTTTTATTTGTGCTGAGCCGTCATCGCCGTCGCCGTCGATGAAATTTAATAATTCCACTTAATGCAATAATAATTTCGTCGCCTTTTGTCCCGAAGCACACACAGGACACTCCCTGACTCCCCCTGGCTGTCTTCTCTATCTGTATCTGTGGCCAGGGCATAATTTGTGCGAAATTTGTCAGATTGCTGCCACATCAGGCAGCAGCAGCAGCAGCAACGGCAGTGGCAGTGGCGGCGTCGTTCTGCCTCTGTAAGGCTGAGTAATGCCAGAGGATGGGGGCATGGCATGGAGTCTGTCTGTGGAGTGTGGGAGTCATTTGTAATATGTTTTATTTGACTTGTGGCAGCTGCTTCTTTCGGCTGCTAAGTAATTGAGGGACGCCCAGGCATCCATCCCCAAAGGAGGCGTACAGCATGGGGCGTGGGCGTAGGCGCAGGCGACAGGAGAGGCGATGGCTGATTACAATTAGCTGAGAGGCTGGTTAATTGGCAGAAAATGAAAGGTAAACAGATGGATTCTAGCCATGGGGTTTTTCCATCAGAGCTGCCATGTACTCCAGAGTATCGATTGATAGGCTAAAGGGAGGAAAAACATTTTTATGTAGCACTTTTATGACTTTAAAGGCTGTCGATTAATTAAAATATTAATTTTGCCCGGGGAGTTCAGAAATTCCAGCTAAATTATATTTTTATTTATTAATTTGTAGCTAAAATAAAGATTTGCCCTCAATTTCTGAGTGAAATTTATGCCTTATACTTTTTATTATTTTTCTTTTTATTTTTATTTTCATCTTCATTTTCTAATTTAAATTTTTATATTTTTTATTATTTTTCTTTTTTATTTTTAACTTATTTTTCTTGATATCTTTCATGTTCTTTCTATGTCGTTTCCAATATAAAAATAATTCAATCTACACATGAAGATTAATTAACGAAAAGCCCAGGCAGCCGTTCGCCTAAGCAACAGAAGTACCTTTACCTACATATCCAGTTTTCTGCTTTGTATTACCAACAATATTTCTCCAGCAGACTCTCCACACCTGTGACAACTCTCTTCTAATGCACGTCAAACCTCAGTAGCAACAAGCACAAAAAAATGGGACAAAAAACAACACAAACAGAAATTCCAGCGGCCTCTTTTTGACATTTTGAGTGACATTATTTGTGTCAACAATAAAACACTCAACCAAAGCAGCAAATCGAGACAGAGCGAGTAATACAGTAAGACGGGGCGAGGGCGAAAGAGAGAGTGCGTAATAGAGGGAGAGAGCAGCAAGCACCAAGTACTACAAAATGGATGGCAGGAAGGAAAGTGAAAAGCAGCACAGAAACCGAGACAATTTAAAATTCAATAAAACTTCAATCAGCGTTTAAAAAATGTGTGTATGTATGTGTATGTGTCTCTGCCCCCAATCAGTGTGTGGGTGGGTGTGTGTATGTGCGCTTGTGTATGTGTGTGTGGCAAGAGGCAAGTGTGGCAAGACAGCGCCCAGCAATTTAAACAAATTGAAAGCAAGCGCAAATAAAAAACAGTTTGTTGCCACTTTTCACATCAATTACGCACTTGAGCCAAAATAGACGAAGGCAAGAAACGACGCAGACGAAGACGAAGGCAGGCGCGAGGGATAGAAACCCAAGAAAGTCCCAAGGAAAAGCCGAAGTCCTTGCCATCACCAAACACCCCCACCCACCCTGCCGTCAATCTGGCTCTTCGGCTGGTGGCTGGCTGGCTGGCTGGCTGCTGCTTCTAGTACAAAAATAACACTTGAAACTAAACGCGCATTCAGGCAGCGGTTGCTGCTGCTGCTGCTGCTGCTTCGGCTACTGCTGACGTCGCTGCTTTGCTGCCTTGCCGCTTGCCACACCCACTTCTTGCCACCGACAACAACAATTTTCGCCTGCGTACACGGGGCGGATTTTTCCACGAGCTTCTGCTGGCTGCTACTTCTACTGTTATTTTTCTATGCGCCAGCTGCTGCCACACAGTTCGTGGTCCTCTTTTCTATGCTGATGCTGCGGCCGCTGTACGGGAGGGGGGGCGACTCCGCCTTTTACCACCTACCTATACCCCACCCCCCACACACCACTTCACACAATCATTTGAATATATGTATGTGTGTGTGTGTGTGTGTGTGTGTGAGTGTGTTTGCCTATGTTTTTTTTTTCTTTTTGCAAAAAGCGAAAGTAAATGTTTGAAAATCGTAAGGAAGGAAAAATCAAGTAAGCATCGACAAAAAAATCAACGAAAACATTGGACGGGCAAATTAAAGGGAAAAATGTCCAAGCCGAATTTGGGATGCTCTACAAAGGGAAGAAGTTAAGGGGAATTTACGTGTAGAAGCTTCAGAGATATGGTAGGAATAAGATGTAGGATTCGAAGGCTACATTTTTAGATTGGAATGAAAATAAAAAATAAATTATTAGAAAATAAAAATAAAAAAAAATAAAAAGATACCATAAAAAATACCATACAAAATACCGTAATTGCTCAGAAGAGTAATACTCCAGAAAATACCACAAAATAAATCAGAAACAAATATTATACAAAACCCTACTAGAGGAACTCAATGTTCTTCCTGTTGCCCATTTTCTGCGCATAAATTTATCTCTCAAATCGGAAATGTCACACTCAGAGCCGTAGCCGTTGCCGTAGCCTTATCCAATCCGTTGGCAATCTGCTCCCCAGAGACCTATTCAATGACATATTCCCCATACCCTGCCATCCTTTGCATGCGAATGGAGAGCATCTAAGAATAAGGCAAACAGAAAGGCAAAGAAAAAAAGAACGGCGGGTAGACGGGAATTGCTGGCAAGATTTTTATTGCGCGTGATAACAAGTGGGGAGGCTGGCACTGAGGTGGCATGGGGCAAGACCAGCAGCAGGAGGAGGAGTGCTATGTGGGCTATGTGGCAGCCCATGGGTTGCTTGGAGAAAAGACCAGGACCACTGCTGCTGGCTCTGGCTCTCTGTGTCTGGGGCAAGCGAGCGGCGGCGCTGTTTGATGTTATTATAGATGACGATGACGATGATGGCAATGGCGATGACGACAGCCCGCCACACACACAGACACACACATACATATATACATATACAGTCAATGATGATCCCCGCCTCCTCATCTTCCTCCTCCTTTGCCTCCTTTTCATACTTTTCATAGATCTACTACTGCCTCGTCCTGCTGCCAATCAAAGTCGCCGCCGCCGCGCGGCAAATGTCTTGTTCTTTGGCATGTTCTCAGGTTGTCAAGGCTGCTGCTGCTGGCTGCTGCTTTTTGTTGCTGCTGTTGCTGCTGCTACTTGCCTCCTCAAGTACATGCGTGTGTGTAGCTATAGCTGTAGCTGTATCTGTGTGTGTGTGTGTGACGGCCATTACTTTGTTGCCTAGGTGTTGCCGTCGCCATTGACAATGATTCCATCTAACTTAAAGCTGACTCGACTGAGATCTGGCAATCTGAAGCTCTGGAATTTAAGAACTTCTTTCTCTGACACAACACGACACGACATGACACGACACGCCCATCTCGCGAGTGTCAGCGAAATTCCTTGGGTGGGAACAAACATCTCAAACATTTCTAACATTTTCAGCATTTCGTATTCATTGCTTTATTCGCTGCGTGAGGGACATTCGTCAAAATCTATGGGAATTAAACTTACAGTTGTCTCGTACTTCTCCTACCCTCCTACTACTCTGCTATTTCCGCCGGAAGGGGTGCTGCTGCTGCTGCTACTCCCATACCCTGCCAAAGAGGAGACACCTACTGGCAAGTGATTGGAGCATGGAGAGGCTCCTCAGCTGACTGAAATTATCCGAATTGAAGCTGCAACTGTTACTTGCTCTAATAACAATTCTGGGAAGCGAAACCCCTCTCTGTGTATTTTCCATAGAATTCTGCGAATAGTTCTTTGCATATTTTTTCATGTTTATTTTCAAGGGTATCTGCCGCTTCGAGATGGCCCTTTCCCGTTCTTTTCTCCTGCATTTCACCTGCTTTTGCGTTTAGCGAAAGACTCCACTTGCCAGTCCACTGTGTTATCCTGTGTTCCTGTGCTCCGCTGCCGCTGCTGCTCCTGGCGCCTAACAATATGCAATAATAACAATTTACATATTCATGAGACACCCCGACCGACCGACAAACAATAACAACAACAGCTACAACGGGAGTGGTGGGGGGGGGGGATGGCAGGTTGAGTGAGAGACGTCCAAGAGGTGGAGTTCTCGTCGCAGAGGTGGAGGATGGATGTGGCGGCAGTTTGCATAAAGAGCAGCAGCAGCAGCAGCAGCAGAGGCCGCTTAAAAAGAAGAATCAACAACGGAACAGAAGCGTATCCACCACCCCCCCACGCGGTCCACGAGTGAGTCCATGGGATGAGTAGGGTTACTGTTTGCTGCCCCACTCCCTCCCCGGAAATACACTATGGAACGCCCCTTGGAGCGCCCCACAAACCCCTTCCTGAAACCCTTTTAACACATCCATTGGAACGCTCCTTGGAACGCACACTGGAACCCTTCTAAAATATATGGAAAACCTTTTTTGGACACCTCGTTGGCAACACTTTTGGAACTAGTTTTTGAGCCAGTGTTGGAAATAATTTTGAAAGTGGAACTAGTGTTGAAAACCTTCCTGAAATTCTCTGTGGATCTCCCTCTAGAGTGTCTTCTTTTTTCTTTTTTTTGGTAGTCTCCGTCTGGCACCCACTTACGAAGCAAACTCCTCCGTTGGAACCCCCCTCCTGGAACACCGCTGTTGAATCTCTTTACGTACCCCCACTCACCCCTTGAAACCTGCACCCTTAGCCCCCACCCTCTAGCAATTGACCCCCCGTTAACCCGTTTCGGTCAGCAGCAGACATCAGGCAGCAGCCGTAGCCCTTTTGTTAAGCCGAGACGTAACTGTAGCTGGTCCCCAAATATTTATATTTATATATGGAACCCGTTGCCCCCGCCCCAACCCCAGCCTCCACCGCACCCCCTTTTTCTCTCCCTCGATGCCTGCCTCATTTATTTATTTTTCATACTTTTATGATATTTATTTTCGGGGTCTGAGTATTTTTCAGGGCCGAGTTTTTTTGTGTTGTTGCTGCTGTTTGCAGTCAGCGGCAATTTTTGCGCTTCGAATGATTTTCCCGAAGTGGATTTGCATTTGCTTTTGGGGAGAGGGCAGCCATCCATCCCGAAGATTGTGTGGGTGGGGGAGGGGCCAGAGATTAGGCTTACAAAAGAAGAGCAGCATATTTTTATTTTTAGTTAGTTTCTGTGGACCATGGACCCACTCTTGGATGCTGCTGGAAGTCTTGTACCCAAAAAAAAAAAGAAGAACCTACCACAAAAAAATAAATCAAAACAAAGGGCCAGCGGACGCCAAAGAGCAGCAGCAGCAGCAGAGAGCAGCAGCATAGAGAGAGGGCAGCAGCAGCAGCAGCAGAATGTAAACAGCATCCACAAAATCCACTCTCTGCTGCTGCTGCTGCTGCTGCTGGCGCTGCTGCTGCTGGCGCTGCTTTTCCTCTCTCTATTCTTACAGGCAGAGGAAAAACTTTAGAGACTTTTCCCACAGCCACTGGGCCAGCCAGCCAGCCAGCCAGTCAGTCAGGTGCAGACAGTTGACGTGTTCGGTTGACCAAAGCGGAAGTGTGCATCGACTGTGTCGATATTTGTGACCAAAAAAGAACTGACACACACACACGCACACACACACTCGCTCGAGAGAGAGAAGAGCAGTGAGAGAGATAGAGAGAGGGAGAGAGAGAGAGAGAAAGAGAGACAAACAATCAGCCGCCATGTATGCCACAACATACAACAAAATCTGAGATACGACGGTGGAAAATGTGAATTATAATTGCGCGGAAAAGAGGGGCAAAAATAGAGCAACAACAACAACAACAACAACAACAACAACATACAAAAAAAAAGACAGCGACCGACCAGCGACAATTGTCAATGCGCCGCGCCGCGTGTGTGTGTGAGTGTCCCGACGAGCCAGTGCCTGTGTGTGTGTGTGCGAGTGTGTGAGAGAGCGAGTGCTGGTGTTCCCCCACCAACCATACCCCCCTCAAGTGTGAGTGCGTGTCCGTGTCCACATATCAGCAGCAGCAGCAGCAGCAGCGACAGACCCGAGCAACGCGCAGCCAAGCAGCAGGAAAAGCAGCAGCCACGCAGCAGCAGCCGACGACGACGACGACGCCAGCAGAAGGTAGGGCCACCAAGACATTTTTCCGACGCTTTTCCAGCAGCAGCAGCAGCACAGCATAACAGCAGCAGCAGCAGCATAACTCACCACACCCTGATCCTGCAGGACCAGCAGCTGCGCAAAGAGAGAGAGAGCGCGCGAATGAAAGAGAGATTAAAGAGAGAGAGATTGACATAGAGAGAGAGATATACTGGGAGGCAGTGGCAGAGATTAGTGCGGCTGCTGCACGTGGAGTCTGTGCAAAAGCCAACAATTTTGTTCGTTTCAGACATTTCGTTGGTTCCTTCAACCATTTCCCCCCCGCCAATCACCCCCTTCTCCCTTCAATCTGTTCGTCCGTTTCTGCCCTCATATTTTTAGCCCCCCTCCCCCCGCACAACAAACAACAAAAAAGAAACTTAAGAAAGTTTTTTGTTGCCTGGGCAGGGGGAGACTACAATTGTCGCTGATAATTTTTCATAGCATACTTTTGCGGGGCGCATCCCTTTGCTCCTTGCTCTAAATTGCTAGCATGTGTAGCAAGCAGTACACGCCCCCCCCCCACCGTCCCCACCTGCCACTGACCTTGGTCTAAATTGGTGGAAATTTTATTTGAGATTACCGGGGGGCATTAATTTTTTGACAGCGGGGCAGGTTGGGATTCCCAGAGAGGGAGAGGAAGAGAGGGCGAGAGCGAGAGCGAGAGCGATAGCAACACTTTTTGATGCCAATAAAAAATGTAGGATACTGTGTCACACACACACACACACACGCACACACCCATAAGGGCACAGAGATTGACATGTGTGTGTGTTCGTACGTGTAAATGACCGGAAACTGTGCTCAAGTGCCGCCTGCCTGGCTCCTCCCCTCTCGCAATGGGGAGCTGCTAGGAACCCTAGGATTCCCATTTTGTTGCTACTTTTGTCCTGCTTTTCTTAGCAATCTTTCTTGCTACTTGCTACTAGCCCCTCTTGCCCCTTCTCCCTCTTTTTCTAGCCCACTTTGGGGCTTGGCTTTGCCTTTTGCTTTCTTTTCTTGTCCTGCAGGAAGCACTTCAATTGTCAAATTGTTCCTTGTTTATTGTTGCAATAGTTTCGTTGATGGACAGGTTTGCCTTTCAGCCTCCCAGACTCGCAGAATCGCAGACTCGCAGGAGACTCTACTCCATGTCCTGTGACTGTGCTTCTTCGTCTCGTCTCGTTTCGTTTCGTATCGTGTCCTTTCTCCTTTCACTTGTTTTTAAAGTGATTTTCGCAGACGTAGTCGCTTTTTATGGGCGTCGTCCTGTTCTGTCTTTTGGCTGGTACCAGAACAACATTCCTCCTTCTTTGTCCTGCTCCCCCACACGGCCTTCCTTCCAGCCATTCTTCCTCTTATTTCTACTCCCCTTTCCGCTCGTTCTTCTGCTTCCTCCTCTTCTGTTTCCACGAAGTAAAAGCCAAACAAAGCGAAGCAAAACAAAACAAAACAATCAACACGGAAGTATATTTCTTGTACCCACTGTGCTGTGTCCTCCCCCTGTAGCTCCTGTAGCTCCTGTGCCTCCTCCTCCACCTACTCCTACTCCTTAGCCTCCTGCGTTGTCCTGTGTACAAATCAGCGTGGCCTAGTGCGCTGCTTGAGGTTGACGCGGAGCCTTTTGTAAGGGAATGCGGCAGGCAGAAGGGTTTCTAGAGGATATGCGTTGAAGAAGAGCGCCATAGAGGATGTAGAATGAGGCAGGGGGTGGCCAAGGGAAGGATGTAGAATGAGCGCCATGGAAGGATGTTGTATGAGGGAATACGGATGTAGGATGCGCGCCTGCAAATGTGAGTTTTATGATGAAGTGCACAGCCTTTAGCTTCATCGGCGTTGACATTTAAGTTTCTGTTGCTTTCTCCACTTCCTGTTCTGCTCCTGTTGTTCTTTGGCTGAGAAAAGGGGGAAAGTTGCAGTTGCAACTACTACAAAATAAAGCCACGTAGCACAAATCAAATTGAATTGCAATTCCATAGAAAAAAATAACAGGCAGCCAGGAATTGAAAAATTGCAGTCAATGGAAATGAGAATTGAATGCTGCCAGAAAATACTTATGTTTGGAATTTCATAAACAAGAGAAAAAGATACACAGATATACAGCTACACAGTTACTTTTGAGGCCAAAAAAAAAAGGCAATTATAGAAAACATAGACAGAGGCAGACAGGCAGCCCAGAGAGAGGAGCGGAGCGTGCTGGTTGCCATAGACAATCCTCCAGTGGGCGGCAGAAAGGACTCTCAACTCTGGGGCCAAAGATTTTTCAGAGGCTTTGGCAACATTTCTGTTAGACGATGACAAGTAGCGGCGGCTGTGGCTATGGCTGGGGCTGTGTGGCAGTGGCAGAAAAGTTCTTACAACGTTTTGCGCATATTAAACAAAAGTTGACGACAGCAGCAACAGCGAGAGCAGAACAGAGCAGAGCAGACGATGGGGCTGGGGCTGGGGCAGTCAGTCCACACAGTCATCTTCCTCATTATTTATTTGATTGCCCGCACCGCACAGCCAATGCTCGAAATTACCCCCTGGGAAAATCATGCAACAGTGTGGGAGTGGGGGGTTTGGAGAAAAATCATAGAAAAGAGACAGACCGAGGCAGGAGCAGTCCACCACTCTGAAGAGTGGAAGCAGCAGCATCCAGAGGCGGATCTCTTTCACACACAAAACTCCAGAGTAACCTGTGGCAGGAGGGTGGCTGGAGCTGGAGCATCCACTCCATAGTTAATCCCACAAGCCACAAAACAAGCAGAGAAAAAAGCAGAGAAAAAAGTAGTCAGTAGTCCACTCGCATAAACGTAATTAATAAGGCAAATTAATGCCAAACAATAATACAAATTCATTTTCATGCAAACAAACGAAACTAAATTACACACAAAGTGCGGCAGGGGAAAAGGGGCGCAAACCCCCAGTTCAAGAGAAAGAGAACTCAAGCATCCATTCCAGCAGCATTCAGAATCGCTGCTCGACGAACCAAACAATGAGAATGAGTGAACCCAGAGAGCGGGCGAACGGGCGAACGGGAGACCAAGAGACTGAGAGAGAGCCCCGTAGAATAAACATGAAAATTGAATGCTAATTTTCGGTTGGGTTTTGGAGCAACCGAAAACTTGAATACCCTCATGGGAACCATAGTTCGGGGCAGCAGCAGAAACCAGCAAGCAGCAAGCAGCAGCAGCCAAGAAACCACCAAAGAAGCAACGAGATTTTCCAAAACGATTCTACTTTAATTGGGGCACTTGTTCCAAGTGGAGAGGGCAGTGTGGGGAATGGTTAGAATTTATGACAATTGTTTGGGGAGCGGTAAAACTCCTTGGAGTGCTATATATATATATTGTAGGGAAACGGGAGGCTAGATGCGAGCAAAAGATGCGTGTAAAATATACAGATAGCTGAAATAGGTTTACTTTTTTTTCGTGGCTCAAAAATTGTTGAGAAAAAATTTCCTCTATTCGAAGTTTCTTCATGGAGTTTCCACTTAGGGCTTTTTCCCTGAAATTCTTGACTAAGCTTCATCATTTCTATATAATTTCGATGTCACTTTGCATTTTCAAGGCATTTTCTATCAAAGAACTATTCGTAATTCTCTTTTAATTATTATTTACCATAAGAAACAATGGGAATTCGCTTGATCTTTCATTTTCTATCGTTCATGACCTCAGTTTATCTTCTTGAACTTATTAATTTAGTCTTATCTACATATTATCCCCGCTCAAATTCGTATGTACCTGCTACCCAAAACCCACCCATTGGGTCATCCCAAGCAATGGCCCATAGCGCGTCTGTATCATTGATATCTGATAGATACGAGCCCCCGTAAAATCAATCAAATTAAGATACATTTTCGCATTCGCCACAATTTTCTTGCTCATTCGCAAACTCAATGGAAAAGTGCTCGTTACCTTACCCTTTTGCCGGTCAGTTATTCCACCTTTGCCACATGCCACCTGCCACACATAGAGAGAGAGAAAAAGAACAACAATAAATGCTAGTTAATAAGTACAGGTCATACACACACACCCACATACAGTGGTTATAATTACACACACAGATACAACACACACACACACACACACACACACACACACACATCGACAACAACTAAACAGTTCGTTGAGCAGAAAAACGAGGGAAATCTACTTAATCACGTTTAATTAAGGTGAGTTTATAAGTAGACATCCCACGCCACCCACTCAGCCTCTCCCTCTCTATCTCTCACTTTCTGTATGTGTGTATGTGTGTGTGTGTGTGGGTTATATTTTTTTGCGAACTGCTTTTATTGCCTGACGAATGATACAAAAGAGAGACAGAGACACAGTGTGGGAGGGACAGGCGACGAGCTCACGCTCAGGCACAGGTAATCACAGAACCAGAGATCCACAGTCTCATCCTCTGCTCAGATAGGCCCATGCCCCCTCCCCAACCAATGTGCAACATAAATGCAAATTAGGGTTAAATGTTCATCAGAGTCTCGGGGCGTGTCTCTGTGTCGGTTTATATCTGTAAGTTTGTGTCTGCTGCTGCTGCTGGTGCTGCTGCCTCTGCTGCAGCAGAGGATTATAATAATAAGCAAGTGCTTAGCATAAATGGATTTATTGGCTGCACAACATTCATTCATCAGGAGTCAAATGTTCCTCCCTCACTGGCATTGGCACTCCAAAAGATGGATGAGGCAAGCATGCAAATCGAGTGGAGGAGGATGCCATAGTCCTGCAGCAGCAGCAGCAGCAAAATATAGATAGATAGGCAGATGGAGAGAAGGTGAAGTCATAATCGTCGAGGTAAAATATATAGATAGATGGATAGAAGGAGTAGCAGCCATAATCCTTGAGGTAGCAGACAAATCGAGCCACAGTCATGCAATCAAAGATGGCCATAAAGGCAATTCCAATCAAATTCAAAGCCAAAGATAGACCCAGAAGTAAGCATATGAAGTACAAGGTTCTTGCCTTCTATTTGATCCTTTTTCAGCTTGATCCCTCCCTCCCTCTCTAGAGACAGCAACTGCCTTCAGTTTGATTTATGCCCCGTGCCACACGTAGTTGTCCTTCCAGTCAGTGAATCTTCTTCTCCACTGAATCTCTATCGCCTGCTCTCATTCGCCACTGAATTTTCCATTCGCCTTGCAGGCTTCTGCTGCCTCCTGGTGCCTTCTGGTGCTGCCTGCCTGCCACCTCCCCTGCCTGCCTGCCTGCCTGACTGCCTGCCAAATCTGTGTGTCACACATTTGGTTAATTGAAAAAGCATCAAGGCCCTCATCATTAGCAAAAGCTTCGTGACTTATGCTCATGGTCCCACATCCTACGGGCCCCTCCTGCTGTTTGCTGCCTCCCTCCGTTTATGTAATCGATGCATGTCGAACAGCAGTAGCAAACGGCTGGCTGTCTGGCTGATGGCAACGGCGGTGTGGGGTGGGGTGGGGTGGCAACAACAAGTGAATGGCGTGTGTGACACGAGCTGAAAAACGAAACGAAATGGAACACAGCAAAGAGAAAAGAGCGAAGAGCGATGAGAGGTGAAAGGGATGAAAGGAGAAAGGAAAACTGTATGCTCGTTGATTTCAATTTGTGAATGGTTGTTGCCTCTGCCGCTGCTGCTGCCGCTGCTGCTGCTGTTGCGGGTGTTGGCGGGGGGACATGCATTTGCATATTGCACATGCGACGCCCACCGCCCGCGACTATCCATTCTTCTATGTTTTTTCTAATTAAGCTTTGGGCAAAAAAACAAA
This sequence comes from Drosophila obscura, assembly GCF_018151105.1. Classification (NCBI taxonomy): domain Eukaryota; kingdom Metazoa; phylum Arthropoda; class Insecta; order Diptera; family Drosophilidae; genus Drosophila; species Drosophila obscura. The sequence continues at coordinate 10,686,478 of NW_024542828.1, forward strand.
AAAAAAATAAAAAACTAAAGCACAGGCCGCGCTCCTGCTCCTGCCAAACGAAAGATAAGGCTGCAAAAAGTATTTACTCTATAAATTGCAAAGTATTTGCCTTTTTTTTCTGGTGGATTTTTTTGGGGATTTGGCCCGACGCTTGGGCTAAAAAGTACATAAATTTCAAATAAGTCACGTTTCCGGCATAGTTCTGGCCCACACACACACACACACACACAACCACTCACACACACACACTCACAGTCAGATACAGCTACAGCCCTAGAAATGGCGTCTGAAAATTTTCGCTTTGTTGTGGCGTCTGCGGCCAGCGGGTAAATAAAAGATAGACGCCACCGCCACGCCACGCCTCTTACCCCCCCGAAGAATAAAATGAAAACTAAATTGTACAAAAATATTTTTGCCTCTTTTTTAGCCATCTCTTTTCCCTCTCTCCTTTTTTTTTTTGTTAACTTTTTTGATTTGGAAAAGTTTTATAGTTTGGAAATTATTTTCGTGGCTGATTTTTGTCTGATGTTTGTTGGGGCGCAGATTTTTAAGCTGATTTTCAGATTATTATCAACACCCCAATAACAGGCACGCAAAATAGTCGACAGAAGAGCATAAAGGGAAAATAGCAAAGGGAAAGAAAGAAAGAAAACAAAAAAAACAAACATCAGAAGGAAAGCTAAAAAACATTTCTATACTAAAAATAAAAATAAAATTCCTAGAAAAATATTTCTAGCAATTCCACGAAATGGGCGACGCTCGCATGGGGATCAATGAAAGGAATTTTCATCCGTTCGATACATACAAGAGAGAAACCATTCCCAGTATTCCCTTTTCTAGTATTCCGTGCATGGCCATGTCCTTCCGGTCTCCTGCTCTGTAATGTCACGTAAATAAACCCAGCAAATGGCTGACAAGCAGCAGCAAAACCCCCACACACCCCCCACCCTAAGCACCAGTGGCCAGGGCATGGCCAACACCAAGTGACTGCTGATTTATTTGCCACATTTCAGTGTTCCCTGTTCCCTGTCCCCTGTGCTGTGTGCAAGAAAGGGGATCTAGTACATTTGAATACCCATTAAGGGGTATCCTGGACATTGGTCTGCGGTTTGCAACGCACAGCCAAAGGAGAACCGTAGTCGCGTATACTCCTTGACACTCGGTACTCAGTTTCTGCGATCTCTTGTGCCATCCCGCGTCTGCATTTTGTTTACATTTTGAGAGAACGAGATAGCAATACCAAAAACGAAAACTTTGTGCTCGAAATATCAGCAAAATGCGGGTTTACTTATCAGCAAGATCAGCGCCGCCAGAATTGCAATGCAAATGGCAACAACAATTTTTCATAGTTTCTTTTCACCGTCACCTTCTTCGCCTTTCAATGCAGGCAAGAGCTTGCAATGCAGAGCAATAGCAGCCCCCCCCCATACAGGATGTACAGATGTATGTTTGTATTTTTGTTTGTGATGCGCGCAGTGACAGATCTGCAAATTACAATAACAAATTTCTGGCCCGAACATGTCGGGACTGGCAAGCCAGAGGCAGAGAACAGAATACACATGTAATCAAGCATGCCCTTTACACTCAAGGGTATCTAAATGTCGTTGCTTTGTAGTTTGCTATTTTTTGCATTTTTTACAGCTCTCCCCCTCTCTGTTGTTTGCTTCGCAGTAATCCCCTCTCTTCTGTATTCCCTCTGCACAAATATTATACACACTTTATGTGCATATTTTTATGCGGCATTCATTTCTCTCTCCTCTCCATGTAGTTGTGTGGCATTTACTGCTGTTGTTTGCTCGTTTGCTCTGGTCGCCATTTTTACGACTCGAATTTGTTGTCCCATCCCCCCCATCCCCGTCCCTTGCTACTGCTGCCTGGAATTTGAACTTTAATTGAATAAGTTTTAAGCGGATTTTCCAAAGAGTGAGAGTCCACTCTCTCTCTCTCTCTCTCTCTCACTCTACCTATACCTCGCGGTGCCGTATGTGTTATTCCTAATTGAAATATGCAAAACTTGGGGCCAAAAGCAGCCAATTTTTGCATAACAAATATGCTTCGAGAGGAGAGAGGGCAAGAGCAGTGGAGCAACAGCTGAAACACACAAAAGGTGTTGCAATTTGATTGCGGGGATTGGGCCAGAAGCGAGATTTGCATTTATAATGCGCATTAACCCGTAAATAAATTATGACACAGATAGAGTGAGAGAGAGAGGGAGAGAGCTTTTATTTGTGGGTTTCCGGTGGCGAGTGCTTAGCATAATTGGGGCAGAGAAATGGTTTTGAATCCAAGGGGGATTCTCGGTAAGAGTTATCTCAAGTCTTATAGTTTGGCCTTCATTGCCTTTCCAAAGGGGAATTCTTGGGTATTATGTGAGTGCGATTATGACTAAAACTATTTCCACAGAATAATCATGGCAAATATCAAATATTTATGGCAGTTCTATTCTAGGAAATTCTGTGGAATTGTCAGTCCAGAGATTGACTTATTTGCGAGATATTTATTACATTTGAAAGCAAAAACAAATTCTAGGAAATCTCTTCACTGCAGATATCTGTTGCATTTCTATATTGGATGAATTATGCGAGATTCCAGGAAATCTTTTTTGGTTTATTACAGTACAAAATGAATATAGAGATATTCTTTGGAAATGGGATATATTTATTGCACTTTTGCAATAAAGATCGCATGACTTTTCGCTTAAATTTCTGTTCAATTTCTCTCCCATTTTTTGAATACTTTTTCCTCCTCTCTCCTCTCTAGCTGTGTGTGTCACTCTCCCCACCGACCCACTGTCGAAATTGATAGTCCGAAAAGCCCTCTGGGTTGGTCGCTTAACAAAATTGAATTTCATCAGTTGGAAAACTGATTTTTGCTGTCAAAATGGAGTCCAGTGGCCCCTTTTGAGTACTCAATAATTCAGAAAGGATGAATCGATGTGCGAATCGATGGGAATATAGTATATTTCCGCGTTTAATTTGCTTAACTTAAGGACTCCACTGCACTGGCCCCCCAAAGGACTCGCCCAAGGCAGAGTGTGGTGCAACAGCCAGCGGCAAGCCACAAACGACTTCCATCTCGAACGATGCCCCAAACGGAAGTCGAGCGACTTCTTTTCCTCCTCTTTTTTATTTTTGTACAATTTTTCCTTTTGAACATTTTTACATAAAAATCAACTTTTTCTGTGGGGTGTGGTGTGGCACCTGATGTACGTGCCACACACACACACACACATACACGCGTACACTTGCAGAGGAAACTCACGTTGAAATGTAATTTCATGGCACACAAGTTTTTAATTAAATTTCATGGCAGACGGGGAGGTACCACGAGACCAGCAGCAGCAGCAGCAGCAGACCGAGGAGGAGATGCTGCAGGAGTAGCAGTAGTAGGAGGAGGAGGGCGGCGCAGGGTGCCTGCAGCAGAAGGCAGAACGCAGAACGCAGAAGGAGTGAGTCTCTCGTAGGCGAAGGCCTTTTAACATGCAATCAACAAACCACTCTAGCATGCATATAGGCCACCAGAGAGCGACGAGCAGAAGGCATACTCGTATTATACGATATATTCCGTATACATTCCGCACTATATGTATATAAATATATATGTATATTTTGTATATACATAATATACTCTTTTCGTACAAATGCCACTGCCACAAAAACTGCAGCCTTAATGCGTTTTTCAAGTGGCAGCCAAGCAGCAGAAGCGGCAGCAACAGCAGCAGTACAGGGCAGAAGCTAGAGGCAGTAGCAGTAGCAGCTGCTGCTGATGCTGCTGCTGCATTTGGGGGCATGTGTAATGAGTTTCCAGCGGCAATCATCGTCACATAATTTTATTAAGCTCTTAGCTCTCTCTCTCCCAGGGACCATCGGCAGACCATAAACGGAATGTCCGCAACGTTCGAGTTGGTCCAAGGGCTCTTCCGTTCCTCTTCCTGTTCCTGTTACTGCGGTTCCCCTCATTGCGGTGCCACATGCCACATGCTGCCTGCCTGCCTGCCTGCCTGCTGCCTTGCTGGTTATTGGCCATCAAGGGTTTTCAAATAACTTTATAAAGATCCTAGCTACGTTCGTTGCCTGCTGTCTGCTGTCACTGTCTGCCTTCCTGTAAAACTGTTTATACGATATTAAGATTTCTATATATCAACGAAAAGGGGCCACGGAAAGAGGGTAAGGGCCGGTTGGGGAAAGTGTTTAAGTGGCAGAACGATAAGAATCCATTTGGCAAATGGAAATGGTGAGTCAACTAAGGGGTGGGGTAGGGGAGGCAGGTTGTGTGATATCTGTGAGAACATCTGGTGTGAAAGCTATCTGGGAGATACAGATCGTTGGGTATATATAGATAAGGGAATTTATGTTGATGGGTTGATATAAAACTGAAAGCTTTTAATCGTTATTATTATAATGATCTCTAAGTGCTATAAACTGAAATAATTGCAAGGTAAATTGAAGGATATAGAGATAGAGCGAAAGATAGAAAAAAAATAGATAGATGAAGTGCAACTTACCCATGAACAGATGGATAAATAAATCGATAAATGAACCTATAAATAGATTGATAAATTTCTAAATTAATTCACAGGTAAACAAAATAATTTGTTATTTAATTTACTAAGTACATACATATATAGATTAAATAAATCGTTAAAAAAAACCCCAACAACTGAATATGACAATATAAAATTCCATCTTCTATTAAAAATCCCTGCTTCTACCTTCATCTCTTCAGCTCTTTCCATATTTCTTTCCTCGCTGTTCAGTTAATTATTGCCCCCTGAGTTCCCCTCTATAGCTGTTAGCTACTATACACTACAGATATTTCATTAGCCCTCTGCATATTTGGCAACAAATCAAACAAAAAAAAGAAAAAGCTGAAGAAAAGAAAGATAAGAATCCATTGTCACGGGCGGGGGGTAGGCTGTGGCAGTGGCTGTGGCAGTAGCCAGCAGATATAAGATACTTTGACTTTGTTTATTGTCAAACAAGCGACAAGCGATGTGACCTCGGGGCCACGTACTCGCATCGCCTCTGCCTCTGCCTCTGTACCTCTTGTACGCACACTCGCAGATACACACACACACAGGCACACGCACATGCACACATACTATGAAACGATAGCTAATGCAATTCGCTGTTGTCGCTGCTGTCGCTTCTGTTGCTGCCTGTTGTTGTTGTTGGCAATAGTTCTTCCGTCCATCCGTTCCGTCTATCTGCGGCATTACATTACACACATGTGGCATGTGTGGCAGCGTGGCAGCGTGGCAGCATGGGGGCGTGACTCTACGGGTGGGGGTGGGGGCGTTGGGGCGTGCAACAAGTTATGTGTCGCCGCAATTAGTTGTTTGGCCTTGCCCCCTCCCGCCCCGCTTGAGAAATTTCTTGGCACCAAAGCCAAAACCAAAAGCACCCAGACACCAGGCCAGGCCAGGCCAGGCCATCAGAGCCACCGACTGGGAGACGTTGCAGCAGCGCGTAAGTGTATTTAGTATCTCTGTGTGTGTGTGTGTGTGTGTTTAAGTGTGTGCGTTATGCAATTGATGAGACTCATGGGTAAACACTCGAACACACAAACACTCGAAATATTCAATGATATTTGTAATAAAAACCACAGAAAAAAAGCTCATTAGTGGATTCCACGGCTGAAATTTGCCAATTTTCAGGTGCACTTTGCAATATGGGAGGGGGAAAATTGTATTCTATAATTATTCTTGAATTTATATAAATATTATTCATTGTTTCTGGGTCTTTTGGCATTCAAATAAATGGAACTTGGCCATCAAATGATCCTCATAATGGTCTCTGATTAGTGTGGAAAGTGGAACCCACTTACTGGGATATCTGATGGAATTTTATAAACGAAAAAATAAATAAATAAAAAAATATCCCCCCACCGAATTTTTTTTACTTTGCTCTTCCACTCCCTTAGAATTACCCTCTGATTGCAGCTGTCTTTTGGCCATCGCATTGCATATTTTATATAATTTAAATGCGAAATGTATGTACATACATACATATGTCTGAATGTCTGACTGAATAACTCGTTGAATATTTATAGTGGCACGACCTTCAAATGTCCCATATTTTATACCATCTCCCCTGGGTCTTCTCTCTGCTCTTTTCATGTGAGAGAAATATTTGATTGCATGCATTATGCAAATATATAATAAATATTAAGAGCCAAATTGTTGGGTCAACGCTGACATTTTATTTATAATGAAAATCTCTCAAATAGTTTTCACACATTTTTCTCTCTCTCCTGCCACTGCTTGCTCTCTCTCCCTCTCTCTCTTACCCTCTTTTAGTGTTGCACAAATTTATGTGGCAATTATCAACACTCTCGAAGCAGAGACCACACTAGCATCAGCATCAGAGCTTCATCCCATATCCTGCAAAAATATTCATTAAAATTCCTTTTGTTTGCCGAAAGATTTTTCAACTTTTGGTCATTGTTTGGGTGAGTGTGGCCATGTGTCTTCAGTGTCGCTTTCGTGTGTCTCCTGTGTAAATTTAGAAATTTATGATTATTTAAAAATTCATTCATGCAATGGGGAAGGGCAGGGGCCGTGAGGGGCAGGAGGCAAGGGCCAGTAGATAGTGTGTGTGTGGCATAAAATATGAATAAATTATCGTGTCCATTGTTTGGGGCTTTGCACACGGAAAAGTAACCAAAAATTGGAGAAGGGCCAACAGAACAGCGTGGTAGAGAGCGGAGCGGAGCGGAGTGGGGAGTGGGGGCTGAGTTCTGTAAGACTTTTCTGGCCACAAGCAACACGGATAAGGACACACGGACACATGCGGCATTGTCTTAACTGGAACTCGAAGCCCACTCCCCACAGAACACCCCCCCTTTAACCCTCTCTGTCTCTCTCTCACTCTTCTGGACTCTGGAACCCTCTTGAACATGCTGTTGACATGGCTTTTGTCATTTTCTGGTTATGGCCAAGCGGACAAAAGGAACGCAGGAAACACTCCCACTATCCCCCACCACTCTCCTTCTACATTCTCTCCATCTCTTCATAGACTTTTTGGCTACAGTTTTGGTTACACTTTTTGCTACAATTTGGCCCATGTTTATGTTGATGTTATATCCAATTTTTGCAAGAACAAAAGAGAAAGATCTTCTAGAAATAGAGAGAGAGAAGAGGAGAAGCTTTTGGAAAATGTAAAATAAAATAAAAAAATATGGAAAATACTTGGAAAGTGTTTTAGATGCTCAAAGAATATATTTAAAAGCCGTTTTACAGGACTCTGCAGTTTGAGCGATAGCCAACGACAAACCACACACAAAGAAATTATCCCAACAAAAAAATAATTGAGAAATGGAAAAAGCAGCCGGGAGTGCGGCCAAAAGTTTTGCCAAAAAAAATGTGGAAATAAAAACTGATATTTTTGCTGTCTCGTTTGAATACCAATTAAAATTTCAATTTCAATCAGGAAGAGAGAGTGAGAGAGATAGAGAGACTGTGGCACGTATCGCGCATTATAATTTGTGGATTATTTTTGAGATATAATTCGAATATTTGTTAAATGAATTTAAATGAGCTGCGACAGCGCTCGGTCCGCTTTTCCTCTGATTTTGCTCCGCAGGTGGATTTCCTCCGCCATTTAATGGCATTTCCTGCCGCCCACACCCCATGGGAGATTTTCCACTCTCTCTCTCTCGCTCTCTCGCTCTGGTGTATTTTCCTGCGCTGGCTTATTTATTTTTCACTCTTTTAATTGACTTGAATGTTTGCAGAGTGGAGGTTTATGCCATTTCTGTAATTAATAACAGAACGAACGGACGGACGGACGGACGTACGTCCGCGGGATGGAATCGGGACTGGGTGATTGGGGGATCCACTTGAATGATTAATGAAGCTAAAAATGTCAACGTTTTTCAGCTCTCTCTCTCTCTCTCTCTTTTTGCTGCCCACCTGCTCCTTATTTCTGCCTTTTTGTGCAGGTGAAAGTGCTTCCGTTTTTTGCAGAGTTGAAAGAGTTCTGCGGCAAGGCGCAGTGTCGTGACTTCGGGGGGGCATCAATTATTCATTAATCAAACACTAAATACATTTAAGTTGATATTCATTTCCTATGGCAATTAATTAGCAAAAGTGCCAGCGCGGTTTTTTTGATCGCCCACATAAATCTCACTCGCTCTACCGCAAGAGCTGCAACAACCGCTTCGCTTCGCTTTCAATTTGCAACACAGTTAATGTTGCAACAAGCGCAAAAGCGCAAAAAAAAAAAGGAAAACTTTTCGCAGTAAAACAAGGAAAAACCCCCGGAAAGCAATAAGCAGTCGAGGGGCTGCTGCAGCACAGCCATAAAAAACAAACAGTTTCAGTTTCAGTCCTCCCCCCACTTTTCAGTCTGTGAAAATGCAATCAAGTTGCAGCAGCAGCAGCTCAAATCGGTGGCGACACCCAAGAAGCAGCGCCCCAAGAGCGGCAACAAAAAGTGTCAATTGACAATGAAACCGAGAAGGCGAGCGGCAGGAGGCAGCCGGCAGCCGGCACCATAGCATGACATGGCAGGACATAAAATCCTTGGACCCCAAGTAAGTGAGTGAGGAGTCTCGGCTTTCGGTTAACGATTTGGTCATTTGGCCAAGCACTTTCCATCCATCCGCTGGATAGCAGCTATCCAGCAGATACTCCCCGTTCCGTATCTGTGTGTTTTAGCAGCAGCAGCAGCAGCAGGATATACCCATTCGTGGCAGCAGGATACAGCTGGATACAGCAGGATACTCGAGTGTATGCGCAATGCCAACTATTTTCGGGGGCACTTGAAACTTGAAGAAAACTTGAGCGAATGCTCCCATTCCTTCGGGGATATTTGATGTAAAAGTTTTTTGTGCGGCTCCTCTCCCATTGGAGCCCTCAATCTTCCAGGAGTTCCACTTAATTGAAATGTTTCCATTCCATCGGCCAACTTCTCCCGATTACACATCCAACAGCCACAAAATTAATTGAAAGACGAGCGAGGAGGATGAGGCGCTCTCACATATGAGCGATAAGCAAAAGTTTCTGGCAACCAAAAAGATGATCAATGATTTAATCCAAGGAGGCGATAAAGAAGTAGGGAAAGAGCCTTCATATGTACATGAAAATATAGTTTTTGATGGGCAGAACAATTACAAATATGTAGAGAAGTTTTGTGCTGAAGAAAAGTGTAAGAAAGAAAGGAAGTTTTCCAAGTGGATTAAAGTCAGAATATTCTTTCCAACTAACGCCTCCAGTGACTTAAAATTTGAAGTAGAATCTGAAATACCATAAGGAAGGAAAACATATTTACTATATCTAAGAAATCATTTAAAAATTATTTAGATTTGCAGAAAAATATAAAGAAATTATATCCTTGTTTTCCAGTTAATTCAGTAGTAAAAATTGTGGGAATAAATAAATTAAACATATATATTATATATTAATATATATTATATATTAATATATATTAATATTATATATATTAAAATATATATTAGTAAAAAAAAGGTTGAACAAATTTTCTTTTTTGCGTTGAATAGCTAGAAAAACTCCCCGTTTTTTTCTTTTTATTTTTGTTTCTGCAAAAGCTTAAATATATTTTTTACCAATTTGCTGCAGTGACATGCAACGTTTTGGGGGTTGGCGGGCCACACTTACTAGCGGAGTGCCGAACCAACAGTAAAATGCACTTTGACAGGCGGGCGGCTTAGCGTTTGCACCATTTTTAGGGAATTATTTACTGTGGCAGCCGCACAAACACGGGCAGAGACAGAGACAGTCACAGACAAAGACAGCAGATGCAAAAACAAACACAGATACAGAGGAGAGAGAGAGAGAGAGAAAGAGTGGAATTGAGGGGCATGGATGGGCGCAATGCGAAAGCCCTGAAAGCTTATCTTGACAGCCATTAAATGGCCGCAAAGCAGCGCATGTGAATATGTGATTTATGTGTATGCGAAATGTCTAACTGTATCAGTGTGTGCTTAGTATCGGTGTGTGTGTGTATATTTACCATCTATCTGTGTGTGGGTTGCGTGCGTGTGCATTTTTAAAAGGGAATCAAACGGTGGGCGCAACAGCAGCAGCAGCGCACGACTTCTAATCGCGCGCTTATCGCGTGTTGTCCTGACTACTGCCACGCCCACGCGCACACCCACACATGCCCCCGGTGCCACACACACACACACTCCACCACCCTCCTTCCCTACTCCCTGTGGCATGCCAGTGGTCTATCATTTTTATCGCCTTTAGGGGTCTACTATTTGGTTTATTGACCCATTCTGGCCAGGCACGAGGCACCAGGCACCAGGAGGCCAGTGGGCCAGGGGGGGCCAGAGGTACAATTTGTTAACGGCCATAAATCCCCGTTTCCCCTTCGCAGAAGCAGCAGCAACCAATTTTCATGCAAGTTAATTTCCAGTTAAAGTTCAGATTTCCCTTCCTATAAATATCACGTATACGCCACCCTTTTGATAGATGATAACCTTCCCCCCCCGCCCCGCCCATACTCCTTGGAAGCTAATAATAGAGCACACACTGCCCTTTGACCAGAGATTCTCCTTTTCTGCTGCTGCTGCTGTAGCTGCCTGCTGCTTGCTTCTTCGGCTCGTTTCATTAATATTTTTGCCAGCACAAACAATGTATTGACATTTCAATTAATTATGAGAGCATGAGTGCAACAGAGCCGGGACGCTAGAGAGCAGGAGAAAGAGGGAGAGGCCTGGTGGATAGAGTGTATTGGACGCAAGCCGTGACCTTTTGGTGCCTCTCCTGCTCCTGACAGCTCTGTGAGATGGTGAAAGTTCAAGCTCTGACATTTGCGAGATGTGCAAAGAAAGTTTAAGCGAAAATTCAATGGAAAAATTGATGTAAAGCAATCAATTTTAGAGGGAAAGGGCAACAGGCTTTAGAAGAGTATTGTAGATGCAGTTTGAGAGGCTTTTGAAGAATTTTAAATTCTCTACAGTGTAAGAAAATTTAATAAATATTTTAAAAAGATTAAACAAACATTCAAAATAAATACTTCTTCCAATTGCATTTGCTTTGCCTTGCTCCCATTTACCACTCAAAAGTATCTCTATTGAAACTCCTGTAGCACCTCTCTCTCTCTGTCTCTCTCGCTGCTATGCAAACGCACTTTGACCTTTTGCATACACACCTTTCACTTGTCTCTCTTTCTGTATGGCTGCCTGTCTGCTCGTTTCGTTCGCTTTTCTTTCTCCAATTTTGGCTTTTTCGCCGAAATGTCATCAAACCAACGCGCGCGATGTCGGCCGGGGGGCTATTGTGGTTGTCGTTTCCGGCTTCAACTGAATTCAATGTTTATCTGAATGTGGAAACTGTCTCTGGTCTTTGCTCTGGTAAAATGTTAAAGTTAAATCAAAAGTCTCCGCCGCCGCAGCCGCCATCATGCCACACCACACGGAGGAGGTGAGAGCTTTATGCAAATCCTAGCACACACACACACACAGAAAGAGGTCCTAAACGCAAAATGCTACTAAGCCCACTTACTTACAATTTAGCAAAGAAAATAAAAACCAAAGAGAGAGAGCAGCACACACACAGAGAGAGAGAGAGAGAGAGAGAAAGAGAGAAATCATATTGCGAAAAACGAGAGTGTAAAATTCTTTATTTTTTTGCATAGTAGTACATCCCATAAAAACGGAGGGCAACAACGAAAGAAACGAGGAGCAAAACGTAGCGTAGCGGAGGAATAAAACAACAAGCAACAACAACAGCAAGCAGCAGCAGCAACAAAAACTGAATCCCAGAGCTTTATGGCACACACACACACACACACAGACCGACAATACACAGACATACACTCGTATAACACTTGACTTTATTCGCAAGTGCCTTAATAGTGTGCGTGTGTATCTGTGTGTGGACTACTTTCTGGTTCTGTGCGGGCGTTCGGCACAAAATCCAATCAACATAACGAGCTACAAGCGCCGCTGAGCGCCCCGGCATAAAAACGCAAAAAAAAAAGAAGATACATACATATATGTACAGGCATATACACAAGTGGTGTGTGTGTGTGTAGTGGTTGTGCGTGTGTGTGTGATGTGTGATTGTGTGTTGGAAACACTGGAAGAAATTATGTTGCAAGGGGATAAGGCCCCTTAAGCCCCAAAAGCCCCCCCTGGAACCCCCAGCCAAGCAATGAATGGAATCCCCCATTGAATAATCTTTTCAAAATTGTGATTGAAGGAACTTATGTCGGGGATTTTGGTATAACAAAAATATGAATAAATGTGAAATAAATCTGATAGATTGGTGCTCTAAGGATTCAGCAGTGTCAGCAGTGGAATCCTTGGGAATAAGTCCTTTTGAATTTAATGAAAATATTGAGAATAAATATGGGGCGTACGTTTTTTGATGCTGTTCGATCACTGTCTGTGGCAACATGTTCGATCATTCCTGCTGCTCTCTCCCAGTGTGACTTTTCTATTATTAGTTTCAATTATGACATCTCTGCCAGAAATCTAACAAAGCAAAACATTCCCCCCCTCCCCAACCCAACTCCAGTCATAATCAATCTTTAAATCGCTTTGTGCCACAGTTTTCCATTCCGTTCATTCAACTTTTGTGTCTTGTGGCAGCAACAACAGCAGGGCCAAAACACCAAGGCGGCTAAAACGGCGGCTCTAAACCAGCGGCTGACTGACAGAAGTGCTGCAGTTGTTGTTGTTGCTTCTGTGTGGGGGGGAAAAAAACATTGCCCAAGCTGGAAAAGTGTGTCGACGACACCACACTCTCACGCACAAACAAATGAAATAAAAGTAAACCCATTTACACCACACACACACACACACACACACATAGAGTCAGGAGAATGGGGTGGGGGTAGAGGGGCATTTGGCGCCAACTGCTTTGGCAAGCTGCAAATGTGGGACATTTGGCAGTCGCATTCGCATTGTTAACTTTCTTTGACAGCGGGCCAAAAAAAAAACAAACACAACAAAAATAAGGGACCTCCTAGGGTCCAATGTCCTCTCCTCCAGTGCAATCGTTGGGTCTTCGTTTTATTTTTCTGCTTATTATTCCCCTCTCTGCTTGTTATACCCACCCACCCGCTGGGTCTTATGATTTTGATTGGGGCTAAAAATACATCATAATGCGTATTTATTCTGCTTTGGAATCAAGGCTGTGTACAGTGTACCACCAAATACTCGAATGATCGGTACGAGAGTAAGTCAACCCACGCGGAACATTCTTAAATTACTCTCCAATTCTCTCGCACTCTTTACCGCTAACGAGAACGAGCAATACAAATACAAAAACGAAAGCTTAGTGCTCGAAATATCACCAAAATGCGGGGTTACTTATCAGCAAGTTGAGCGCAGGTAGAATTGCAATGTAAATACTAGCAACAACACTTTTTCAGAGTTTCTTTTCACCGTCACCTTCTTCGCCTTTCGATGCAGGCAAGGGCCTGCCATGCAGAGCAATAGCTCTGAATATTTGTTTGTATTGCGCGCTGCAACGTAAATTGCAAAAACACTTTCGTGCTTTTCGAGACATGAGCGAACGTGCAAGGGCGTGTGTACGGCAGTGATGAGAACTAGTCGCACAGTGGTACTCAGACAGTAGTATGATATTTGTTTCTATGAAAAGTAATCCCACAGTAGTCCCATAGAGTATAATATCCTAAGCCGATAATTGAATTCCGGTTCTGGCATTTTTGTTCCCCTAGGCTTTGGCTCGCCACCTGGCTAGAGGCTGCACATTTTTGTTGCCTAGATCGGAACTTTCGTACTTCATTAAATGATTTGAAACACCCCTATGAAAATATCTACACTAGTCTCGCAAAAGAATGAACTCAAATCTCCCTCCCCCTTGTCATATTTTTGCCATAATTTTCTTCACACTTTTCTTCAATGGCAAAACCAATTTGCATGCAATCTCTCTGATGACAAAGAGCATCACACTTGCTTTGCTTTTCATCCCACAGATGGGTTGTGTATGGTGTGGCCTTCCGTTTCTGGCCTTTTTTCTGTGGTGTATCTGTATCTGCAACTATGGCCACAGCTACAGCCGGTGGGTGTCCGTGTATTTATGGGTTGAAAATTGCAGGCACAGCAGCAGCAAATTAACACAGCACGAACGAATCGCAATCGAATGGCCAGCCCAGCCCTGCCCAGCACAGCAGTCTCCTGTGTTTGTAGCCTGTTGCCATTCCATATAGCATGCCCCATGCCACCCATATTCCTATTATGATGCCCATTGTGTATGTGTTGTATGCCCCTTTCAACAAATTGATTATTTGCATGGAAATCCTACAGCCTGCTGCCTGCTGCCTACTGCTGCTGGCCACAGGAGCCGCCTGCAACAACTATGTATAATGGCACTCGACTCGGTCATGGCCACGGCAGATGTTCGTTCGTTCTGCCTGCCTGTCTCTGTCTGTCTGTCTGTCTTTCTCTCTCTGAATGTGCGTCAGAAATGGGCGTGGCAGCCACACGCACTTATCGCCCATGCAACAGCAACAGCAGTGGCAGCAGTGGCAGCAGAGACAGCAGCAGCAGGCAGCCCATCGTCCACTGGAGTGAAGAGAAAAATTCTTATAAAAGGATTAATTCGATTCCAATATACGCACAGACGCACACCGCACATCCCCCTAGTATTCTGGATTTCCACATTTTCCATTCGGTTTTTCAGGCATTCCTCTCGTTTGGGGCAGCATCTCTGGCCGGCAGATATCAGCCGGGGATATTGCCAGTCATTGTGTGGGGCATTGTTTTAAATGCCCCGAAACCATAATGATTGTTGCACAAATGAAACGAAGAGAATGAGAGGCAAGCAGCGAATGTCTGCGAGTGTGTGTGAGAATATGCGTCGAAAGAGTATGCCAGAAGGGTATAAGGAATGGAGAAACTGTTCTGCAAATAGCAGATAAATATCCTGATCCTGTTAAAAATATGTACACAATTCCAGTATTGAAAATTCGATATTTTAAGTAAAAACGTTTCATTCCTTGGCCCAAAATGCTCTTAAATGAATCCCCAATCGTTAGAGCATTTCAACTTCATCTTTAGGTCAGCGAAACTTTAACTCCTTATTTTCGCATGGCCTTTTGTGTTCGTTGTGTGGCTGAGTGGCGGATTGCAATTTGCATTTTTCATGCAACTTAATGGAAGCGTCGCTACCTCCCGAAACCGATTAAAGCTTCATTTATTGGTGTGGCAAAACCTTTTAAATTTTCAATTTCGGGAATCAAGTGTGTGTGTGTGTGTGGCATAGCGCAGGATTAATTGAATTTATAGCCACACACACACACCACGACCTGAGAGATAGAGACAGAGAGACACACAGAGAGATGCAAAGAGACGGAGCCACAGATAGAGACAGAGATGCACATCTACAAATACAGGAGACAGAGACGGTGAAGGGGAGGATACACACGAACGTTGCATAGATTGAATTGCATTTCAGGTGATGACAGGGCACAGATTGGCCAAAATGGTATGTTAATTGGTCTAAATTTGATTTCCAATTTAATATCACACGCCGCACACGAATGCCACAACGCCAGGTGCCAGGTGCCAGGCGCCAGGATATCAGTGTGTGTTTTTGGGGGTGTCAAGGTGGTGGCCAGACCGAAGCTTAATCAAGGCGCCAATCCTTGTGTTTTGTGAGGTGCTAGAAATTATTCAATGAAGTACCCCAGTATCGATGTCATTATCAAATTAGTTAATATTTCTGACCGCACTCTCTCTTGCATTTCAGAGGCCACAACACATCAGCATCTGAGCAGAAGGAGGAGGAGAAGGACCCTGGGAGCCACACCAGTTATCCACATCCACATCCACGCACCGAAGGACACACACACAGCAGGAAGAGACACACCGAGGCCTAGCCATGGGCAGTGGACACTATTTCTGGGCGATTTTCTACTTTGCCAGCCTCTGCAGTGCTTCACTGTAAGTACAGTAGACCTACCCCGCCTCAATCCCACATTCCCACACACAGACACACACACTCTCATACAGTAGCTGCAAATAGTAAGCCACCAGCATAAGCTTCTTCTTGATTTTTCTACCATTTATTATCGCTTTAATAATAATTATTTTGTACTACTTCAGCTTTTCTCTGTACTCTCTGTATACAGTAACTGCTAAAAGTAAGCCACCCAACCAACCAACCAACCGCTTCTTCTTCATAATTTTTGGGTTCGCGTGGCTCTGTCGTACAACTGTTTCACATCAGCACTTGAGCGCCGGAAAAGTGGCTTTCCAAAATTGGCAATTTACATACAAATGTCATTAATTTGTTTGCGAACAGAAGCAGAGCCATGCCTCGCTTTCGAGGGGCAGTAAATACGATATATGTATATATGTATGTATATTGTATATGCTGTATCGGTTAATGCCCCTCCACTTTATGGCTGAAGTAGTCGTGTAGTTTATGCCTCTTTCATCCACTTTACAAAACACAGAATAATCGTACACTCCGCTGCCCCCTCTCTCTCACTATCTCATTAAAATGTAATCAAATTTTCGTGTAATATTTTTGTCGGAGCATAAATTTTGGAATTATTTACGCTCAAGTCGAGGCCAGAGTCAGCAGAAAATCCGCATCCTCTATGTGACTTTGGTTTCTTCTTCTGATAAGTGCGACAGTGTATAATAATCTCTCTCTCTCTAATGATTAAAACCAAAATGAAAAAAACACTCTGATTCCACCTCTAATTTGTACATAACAAAAAAAAAATAATAATAATAATAATAATGCTGTATGAAGCTTTTCTTTCCAAAAATATTCAACATAAATTCAAAGCTTTTGTCCAAAGAAAAATTTGCTTATAAAATTATACCGTTCGTACGTTATCCCCCATATCCTGATTTCAGAGCAAATAATGCCAAAATAAATTTCCGAGAAAAGGAGAAAAAAGTCTTAGATCAAATTTTAGGTGCAGGCAAATATGACGCACGTATACGACCATCCGGAATCAATGGCACAGGTGAGAATACCCCTAACATAACAGCAAACTATTACTACTACTACTACTATTACTCCATATGGAATACCCTTAACTTTTAGTTTTGTGTTTTTTTGTTTTAAAGCTTTTTTTCCGTTTGAAGTGCTCTCAAAAAACATACATATATGATATTTAGTGTTAGATATATGTATAACGAAAAATCGAATCGAAATTATAGTGATATAATCTAAGTAACTAACTTAGTTTAGTATGCCATTCAGTTCGCTCAGAGTTTAGTTAAGTTAATAACTTCACTTTTGCAAAATGTTGTCGATAAACTCACAATTTAAACCCAAACTTTATGCCAGATGGTCCCGCCATAGTCAGAATCAATCTATTCGTACGAAGTATTATGACGATTAGTGATATCAAAATGGTAAGTCCACTCACACATGGAGAACCAGCAAAGCAAAGCAAAGCAAGAAAGAATGAAAGAAGCCAGTAACAGTCATTCGATATCAGAATTTGATAAATTGGATAGAGATTCGATAATACCCACGCCCCCCAATCACACTCCCATCTCTGTCTATGTCTCTGTCTCTCTTTTACTCTGTCACATCTCATCTAGAAATGCTCTTGCCTCACACAAAACACACACACACACACACTCACACATTTGTTTTTTCGTTATCTCTATTTCTTATATGCGTATAAATATATCCGCCACCCAACCCCCACCTCCATCCACTCCACACATATTGAGTTTGATTTTTGCCACTTTTTTATGGCAGATTTTTGTACAAGTCTTCCTGTACTGTACTTCCTGTATGTACATTTATCTTTACGTTCCTGTTGTTCTGATGGGCTCTAGAGACCCAGCAGTCAATCGTTTGTTTGTTTGCTCAATTCGATTATTTTTTGTTGTTTAGTTCCTGGCTACATTCAAACTACATCCATACTTGAAAGAGTTGCCCACTTACCGGAGTGGGTGGTCCAGTACGTTTCAAATGCAATTTTGCCCAACCCTCCCCCGCCCCACCCTTTGCATATGAATGTATGTATTTTTTTATCCATTAATACAACCCATTTATTGAGCATTTAAAATCGATTATGCCCATCCTCTCCTCTGAATTACGAAACGATGCGCAAAGTTTTTGCAAGAGTTCGTATTTTGCATTGGACTTTTTTTTGTTTTGTTTGATAATTTAATTACGACTAAAGTTTTTTGATTTCAATTTTTTCAGTTCATTTATGTTGACTTTTGCCACAGCAGCAGCAGCAACAACAGCAACAGCAATGACATCCAATGACATCATTAATAATGTAAAAGCATCATAAATATTTGCAAAAATAGCACACACACACTCACACACGCAAATATAGTCGATACAAATATATGAAAAATATCCGAGTACACATAAATATCCACGCTTAAAGCTCTATTAATATTCAACTATTAAGGCATATCAATTAGCAGTTTTTTTTCCGATACAACTCACACGAATTTCCATTTGTATTTTTTTTCATTTTCCACACATACACACCACCACCCCCGTATGAGCCAAACCCACAAAAAAACACCCTCCCCCCTCGAAGGTCACAAACCACCGCCACCACTCCATAGACAAATAACAAAAGCAATTTTAGTATTAGCTTAACTTAGCTTATACAGCAGAGAAATACTCTTTACGCATAGCTTTAACTTCTTTGTATCTTTAGAATTTAAGTAAGAAAAAAACACCAAAAGAAAAGCCAACGGGAAAAGAAAAGCCATAAAATAAAACTATATTACAGTTGGAAGGCGGCCACTACCAAGGAAAAGTGTGTTGCCTGCTTTTGGGGTGCCACAAATAAAATCTTGTTTCTTTTTTGGTTAATTTTTTTAATTTTCTCGGGAGCAACCAACAACTGTTGTTTATAAAAACAAAACAAAAAAATTATAAAAAAAGTATTGTACCCAAAAAAGTATTGTCCATATGTATCGTCTACCCCTGCAGATGGTCCCGCCGTTGTGCGCGTCAACATATTCGTACGAAGTATATCGAAAATCGATGATGTGACTATGGTAAGTGCCCCACGCCGCGTGTAATCCTCCACAAAAGAAAAAGAAAAAAAAGAAAAAAACAAACTGCAAATCTTAGGACCCTTTGAGCTCCTGTTCAACTCCTTCTCCTCCTTCTCTTCGTGTGATACTTGATAGGGTTGTTGTCGTTGTTTGTATTCCGCTCTATTTCTCTCATAGGACAAAAAGACAAAAAAAACACCACAGAAAAATAATATTATAATAAATATTATATTATATTCTATATCTATATCTATTTATAATACATATCAAAGAACTATGTTTGACTATCGATGTGATTAAATGATTTTTCGTCCATTGATGATTTCCTTTTGTAAATTTTCGACTTCAGTTTTTTTTTCGAAAGTTTTTTAGCAAAATTCTCTCGAATTCGTTTTATTTCCATTTGCATTTGTCAAATTAGAAAGTTTTCTTACGTTTGCATTGGTAATTGAATTAGTTTTTCCTTCTTTTCTTCATTATAAAATAACAACAGCAAAAATGTATAAAAATAACAACAACAAAAATGTCTTTTTGGATCTCTTTCCTATACACATCTCTCGCTATCTCCTTCTGTCACTCACTAGCTGTCTATCTGTCTCTCTCAATCTATCTCTTTCTCTCTCTCTCTCTATTGCTATCTCTTTTAATTTTAAACAAAACTAATTTTTAGATTAAAAATTACTTTCTACAGCTCTCTCTCCCTCTGTACAAAAAAACTCTATAAAAATCGTAATGTTAAATGTTAATTATTAAATTAATACTGAATTAATCACGTATCCAAATTTAATTATTATTCACTCAAAATGCGACCTACAGATGTGCCTTCATGCGGAGGATTCAATTTATAAAATATTGAGATTTTTTTATCAATAAAATTTACTTAATTTGATTTATAATTTTTATGCTGCTATTCGTATGTACAAAATATTTAGTGGAACAATGGAAATGAAAATGTGAAAATGTGTGTTCTTGTTTTTGTCGATGTGTGTGCTTTTGTGTATGTGAGTGTCGTCCCCCCTAACAACCTCTAACCCCCACTCTTTTACCCCGTAAAACTCTACTCGAAAAAAAGTAATTCAATGGAAATAGTTTTCCTTGTTTTTTGTTTTGATTTTCCCCCTAAAATCAGTACTGTAATTGAATATGTGTGTATGGCATGCATTCTTCAAAGAGCAATGAAAAACCATGCAAAACTCCTACCATAAATAAAAAATAAAAAATATAGAATGAACAAAAATTGAAACTACAACTAAAAATACAATTAGCAAGCGAACTAAATCCAGAAAAAAAAAACATAACATACAGAATATTTCATTTTTTCAAAATGAGATCCATGCAGACATTTTTCCCCATTCGAATATTTTTGGTTTACAATTCAATTAAATATTTGATAAATTTTCTGATTTTATTGATGAGTTTTTATGAGTTTTTTCCTTTGATTTTCCATAACATTTCGTGCACACACATGAAAATTCATCAAGTAAATAGTTTGTAAGCCTTAAGAGTTAGTTAGTAAGTATGATTAAGTATGATCCAACTAAGTTCAGGTCGGATGGGATTGATTGATGATCGATGATTGATGATGCATTTTTGTAGCTAATTTGGCCACAATGGTGAAGGTGAACATGTTCCTGCGATCCATATCGAAGATTGATGATTACAAAATGGTGAGTCCGACCAAAGGATCGTGCACAACTTCAACTACAACTACACAACCACAAAACTACAGCTACAAATACACCACCCCCAAAAGCCGCTTACTTTCTCTCACTTTCGCTGTCTGTCAATGTGTGTGTGCGTGCCGTGTGTGCGTGTGTGTGTGTGTGCTCGTAATACATACAGAAATATCCAATTATTGTGGATGCCTGGGAGAGGCGGCGCTGCGCCTCTCTTCCAATGGAATATATGTACATTTTTCTTAAACAGAAACTAAATTAAATTGTAAACTTTATAATTATATTGTATAAAATATACGTGTATATCTTTTATTGTACAAAATACGAGTATTTATGGTTTTCTTTTTACGTTTCTCTCGAATCAGAGGCTCTCCTGCTTAAACGCTTTTGTGTCTCTCTCTTCCAATCACCGCCAAACGCCACAAACGATGTCACATGTCAGAGATCGATCGAACTCTGGTCTCTTAAATGCAAGCAATATACCAGCGAAAGTACTACTAAAACCTACGTTTAAGTCTTAGCTATAATTTAAGCTTAAATTTAAGTGAGAAATGAACCCACTAACCACAGATACAGCCACCGCCATTCACCTTAAACCACCTTTGAAACCCACAAGAAAACCCACGCTTCCCATTCAATTTCATTTTCCTTCGGTTTCCGTTTTCATTTAAATTCAAATTTGGACAAGAAAATAGGTTTTGAAAATGCTTAAACATACATGAAAAACCGGTATTTACTTGCAGCATATAAACGGAAAATTTAGCCACAAAGCCATTTACACAACTCAACATTTGCAGTTTGTCTGCAGTTTTGCTTGCCACAAAAAAGTGAACAGTTTGGACAGCTGCCATTGCCCCACATAACCAAATTATTTCTAATAATTATTCATTTTTATTCACTTTTCCTAATTGGAAAGGATTTTCATGTTTATCGGTTAACATTTTTGATAGTTTTACGAGTGACAAGCAACAACAGAAGTGGTAGTAGCTCTCATTAGGGCAAACAAACAGGGTTTTCCATACTCTTTTTGTGTGTTCAGAGTCCCAATTTTTGAGTTACAAACGTTCCTTCCTTCGATGTGTGGCATTTTCGACCACTTTTGGCATGAATTTTAATTAGTGTTTTTGAATAAAATTCCTTAGGAATACTACATTAAATTATCAAAGATTTACCGCATGAAAATTTAAATTTTAAGTTAGATTTTAAGCCATAAAAAAATTATTAATGTTTCAATATTTTATAGACTTTTTTTAAGGAATGTTTTAGATATATACAAATACGATATATAAATGTTTATGATTCTATGTTTAAGACGCCTTTGCTTTTGTCCTTTCACTCCAGCTTGCCAACTCCTTAATGCTTGTTGTTTGCTCTTTTTGCCTGCCTTTTGCCTGTGCAACACGTTGCATGCCCTGCATTTTGTTGCATTATGAACTATTTATTAGACATCAGACATGAAACAAAAAAGCTGAGGACCTTTAAAATCATATATATATATATACTATATATAAAACAGATATATATTCAATATACATGACAACAAAATACCCCCCAAAAATTTCGCCACGCATTGCTCTCGCCTTTTTCATATTCCAACCAAAAAAATAACGTAATCAATTTCATTCTTTGCTTAAAGAAAAAAACCCCCAATCAAGTAAAATTAAATGAAAATGAAAATTCAATTGAAAACCTCCTCCTCTCGAAACACAAAGAAAATTCCCATTGAAATTTGCATTGTAGTTGAAAATTGAATTGAACCGAAAAATGTATCCATGAAAGCTCCCCTATTTGATTTCCTTTACTAATGAGAGTTTTTCTTTACACCAACCTTCGACGGGTCCCTCCCCCCTCGAATATACTACGCCCTGCAGGAGTACAGTGTGCAGTTAACATTCCGAGAGCAATGGACGGATGAGCGTCTGAAGTTCGACGATATCCAGGGTAAGTGAATCAAAAATATTTATGTGCAAGTCGAAAAATATTAGTATGAAATATTCTAGAACAATACAATAGAAAATACTATAAAAATAAAAAAAAATACCAGAGAATATAAAAAAAAAATAAAAAATTTATTCTAGAAAATATCAGAAACTATAAACTTGAAATATTGCATACATAAAAATGCTAGAATATAAAACTTAAAAAAAAAAGAAACTGAAAATATATAAAATCAGAAGCTTTTCTTTGCGTATAATCATTTTCTTTAATATTTTATGTATTTTTGTATCCGATCTTTCAAAGGTCGGCTCAAATACCTCACACTGACGGAGGCGAACCGAGTCTGGATGCCGGATCTTTTCTTCTCAAACGAGAAGGAGGGACATTTTCACAACATAATCATGCCCAATGTGTATATACGCATCTTTCCCAACGGTTCAGTTCTGTACAGTATACGTATCTCGCTGACATTGGCTTGTCCAATGAATCTCAAACTATATCCATTGGATAGACAAATATGTTCATTGAGAATGGCCAGTTGTAAGTGTTGAAACGATACAGTATTTAACGGGCCAACTAACACCTAACATTCATAACCCAAACCACAGATGGCTGGACCACAAATGATTTGGTGTTCCTTTGGAAGGAAGGTGATCCGGTGCAGGTCGTTAAGAATTTACACCTACCTCGCTTCACTTTGGAGAAGTTTTTGACTGATTACTGTAACAGTAAAACCAACACGGGTACGTTTCTGTTCGTTCCTCTTCCGCCTTCGAAACGTTTTCTTCGTCTCTACTCGCTACTCTACTCTACTCTGTTCTACTCGCCTATGTATCCATGTATCCGTATCTATCTTTTCCATAGCTTGTTTTTGTTGCATGCCACTTAACCTTTTCAGTAAATGTATTATAAACAGCCTCATAACCACTTCATAGCACACATTTCCATATCGTTTTGCGTCCTGCTTTCTGCTGCCGAGAATCCCCCCCGAATCGAATCCCGTAAGCAGCAAGTTTTTACGACTCACAAACACTTCCATTCCATAGTCGTAGTAGTCGTTCTACACTCGCATTTAGATACACTTTCAGGAACACAGATACCAGTTTTTACCTTGCTGTTTTTTATGAGCCACATGCGCGCGCTCTTTTACCCCGCAAAATGTTTTTGTAACTATTCAGGAAGCAGGAGGGCAGGAGAGCAAAAAAAGGGCAGGGAAGAAACGGAAGAAATGTAAGAAGCAAAAATGTACGACAAAAGCCGTAAGGAAAGTAAATTAATCGAGGAAATTGTCTGCAACGTTGTTTAAACTTTGCACAAAGAGACATCGAAGATGATTCCCAATGATGATGAAGATGATGACGTTGCTGATGCTGATGACGAGTGAATGCAAATAACGAATGCAAAAAGATTCTTTTTTTTTATACAAGTTCTGGGGAAAACTACTCTGTGTGTGTGCGCATATTGGGATAGAGCGCAAATACGAGTAGAGGATGGATTCATTTGAGTTTGTTTACCCAAGTATTTTCAGTATTTATTTAAGGAAAAACTGCACCTTAAACGCCTCAAACGTTAGAGTAGCATTTAGAGGAAGTTATTTTAGCAGTTCGTACGCAATCAGTGCCCTTCCCCCCATCATTCACCAGCCTTAAAGAGTTATTTTAGGGCGCCCTGCATGAAGCACAGTATTAAAAACAAAAAGGAAGAGAAATAAAACTCAAGCAACATTCGTTTCAATTCTCTAAAATCAGTGAATATCGTAATTTACGAGGGACTAGTTCTCATTTAAAGGTCTACACCTCTGCCTTGCAAGACCTGGCATGTTCGTTCATGTCTCGAACGGCCATTTTGCAGATCTGTCGCTGCGCGTAATACAAACAAATATGTATCATATTTTATGCGGCTGTTCCTCTGCATTGCAAAACCTTGCATGCATCGAATGGCGAAGGTGACGCCTAAAAGAAACTATGAAAAATTGTTGCTGCTATTTACATTGCAATTCTTCCTGCGCAGATCTTGCTGATATTATTTTTGTTTTCGTATTATTCGCTCGTTCTCTGTAAAGACCGTAATAGTCGGCCGGGTATATATGACTACGTGATCATGCAGGGGCTCTAGTACTTCTAGCATTCTCCATCCTCCCAAAAAAAAAGTCATTTATCATTTACTATCCTCAAAGTTCGTGTTAGCATGAGTCTGAATTTACCTCATTTTCTCCCTCATTTTAAGCTAAACCACAAAATATAAAAATACAACCATATATTGTTGTAGTGTTCTCTAAGATATAAAATACATATACGCGTATATATATTAATATAGATGTTGCAGTAGTGTTGTTTGAAATTTTAGAACTCTCTCTATCTCTCTTTTTCTCTGTTCGCATTGAAAACTAGTTGCTCACATAAAGTTTATTAATTCTATATCTTCTATGAGCGTTTTTTGCGGAGTAAGAAATGTGTGAGAGCTCGTGTTAAGGTGTGCGTGCGATTCGATTCTGCTGCAATCAGAAAGGCGAGGCTGCTTCGTTTGATTGATGAAAGCCCAGCCAGCCGAAAGAACCAAAACAACCAAAAACCAAAGGCAGAACAGAACAGAGCAGAACCAAAGCCAAGAGCCAAAAGCCACAGTGCGAAATGTGCCAGATGTGCCAGGATGTGCAACGATATATTTGTTCCAGAAACCCAGAAAACCTCGAATACCCAGAACCAGAACCACACACGCAGCCCAGCAAACGCTTACCAAACAAATCAAGCACACATATGTACCTACCATACACAGAGAGAAAATTCAATGAACTAAAACGACGAAACAAAATGAAAATTTCCCTAAAAACAAAAATATCATGGGAAAAATATGAGAATGTTTTCAAATAAAATAAAACACCTTTGTCTTGAAGAGTATGGAACGCATTTGCCAACAAATTAACGGAAATGAAGCATACAACAAAGGGGCGGTGCCCAATGGGGAGTGGGGCGTGCTGGGAGGGCGTGCCAGGGGAAGTGTAGGGAGAATGGAAATTCGAACATCGAACGTCGAAAACTTCATTTCCGTTAAGATTTTTGTTGTGCAAAAAAATAAAGGAAAAGAAAAAAAAGACAGAAAATTGAAATTGCTGTTGATATACTTTTTGCCTATGATGCAATTTTTCATTTGATTTTTTAATTTTCCACTCTCTGTGTGTCTCCCTACCAGCTTTTCTGTTTTTCCTGTAAATACATTACCACACACCCCCACTCCCGTTTTCCCCACTGCCTATGCATTTTCTGTTTTCTGAAAAACCCCCTCCCCAGCCCAGTTTCTGTACAGACAAAAAACAGAGCAAAATTCTTCTCTAATAAATGTGTGATTTTCTTTTTTTGTTTTCTTTCTCTTGGCAAAATTTTGTGGAAAGCAATACACAATTTTATGTTTCCCATCTCTATCTCTCTGTCTCTCTCTAAAATCTCTAATCATTGTAAATTATATTGGATATCACTAATTAAACTATCTATCTGACTGTGTGTGTACTATATGTGAAACAAAAACAACGAATACGAAAACGAAAACGAAGCAAAAGAAAACCACTTTTAAAGACATCCTTCCCCAATTAGATTTTGAGTTTGACACAGTTTTATATACCTTGTATACTCATAGGTGAATACAGTTGCCTCAAAGTCGATCTACTATTCAAGCGAGAATTCTCATATTACTTAATACAAATTTATATACCATGCTGTATGTTGGTCATTGTATCATGGGTATCATTTTGGCTGGATCAAGGCGCAGTGCCAGCGCGTGTGTCATTGGGTAAGTAAATGCAGGATATTCCACAGTCGAAACAAAACAAATCGAATTATGTTATGTCCTGAGAATGTCTACACAAAAGAGATAACTGCATTGAGCTCGATCACTCCTTGCCGCTCTCTCTCTCTAGTCTCGTATTTATTTTAATCTATGTATAATATATTCTGTACTTTGGATCATCCATGCGATTAATCGAATTTCTGTTGACAGGTGTCACCACTCTATTGACCATGGCAACACAAACATCGGGCATTAATGCATCACTGCCACCAGTATCCTATACGAAGGCGATTGACGTGTGGACCGGCGTCTGTTTAACCTTCGTGTTCGGGGCATTGCTTGAGTTTGCCTTAGTGAACTATGCATCCCGTTCAGGTTCGAATAAATCTAGTAATTGAGATTTGATATGCTTCTTAACAACCTTATAAATGTTAATTAATCGATGGTGTTTTTTCCTTTTTTTTACTACTATTTTTGACTGTTGCTTTTTATTGTAACTCGAGTGAAATAATACCAATACTACCTATATAACATATACATAGTATAATATGTATATGTATATGTCTGCCGTTAAGTGTACATACAAGAACCAGTAACCAGTAACACAACCAACCAACCAACCTGTCTGTTTATCGATTGACTTGAAGAAAACACAGAACCCTGTGTGTTATCGATTGTCTTGAAGAAAACACAACTCTGGGCGCCTGAACTGACTCTTAACGCCACTCACACACAACTGTACCACCCAAAACAGCGGACCGCTTAACACACTCACACACTCTTCCTCCTACACAATCTCTGGGCAGGAGCCGAAGCCCCCCCACATATATGTCTATATATATATATATTGCCTTATATCTGAACAACAATGTTTAGTCGTAGAACTTTCGATATGTGTACTATTTTTCGTTTCACTTAATTTTCATCTTTTTGATATCTAACCACAACAAAATGATGTTCTACGTGTGAATCTATACTAATCCAATTTTTCTGTTTTACTCTCTTACTTTCATTCCGCGCCCAAAACCATCCATCCACCCATCCATCAACCCACCAACACATCAATTCCTACAAAATACACCCTATGATCCCCTTTATCCATCCACACAAAACTTCTGCAAAAACCTCACGAAAAAAACGCGTTTGAAAAAAACAACAACCCGATGAATTTTTCCTTTCTGTTCGGTTCTTCGATGTTGTATCAAAAACAAAAAATGCTTGTAAATATAAAAAAAAAAAAACAAATACTTTTTGTATAAACTATAAAAATGATGTGTGTGGTAAACAAAAAAACAAAATACCTATAATTATTTTCATTATTTACAAATTTCTTTGATGGAAACTTGTTTCGAATCGTTTAAACGTGTATTTTTCTGTATTGTGTGACTATCTCTCTCTGTCTTTCTCTTTCTGTCTGTCTCGCCTTAAAACACTCTCTCACTATTGCTGTCTAACTGTTTAACTTTACTGTGTGTGTGTGTGTATTAAAATGCATCTAAAACTGTATAAAAAAAACACCATCGAAAACATCCGACAACCTTTTGTGGAACATATAAATTCTTGTAAACATCTATCCATCACAACATGCAACATTATATATCCTACGATATGGTATATACGGATCGGGCCGCAGACATGCATAAGGAGAATATGAAAAAGAAGCGCCGAGATCTGGAGCAGGCCTCCTTGGACGCCGCTTCAGATCTGCTCGATACAGATAGCAATGCAACGTTCGCAATGGTACTTACCTCTTGATATACTATCTCTCTAATCAATCATATTTCTATAGGGGGGGGGGGGGATGTACTTAGAAAAATACCAGAAACTAGTAGAAAATAGCAGGAAAAATACAGAAAAGTTCCGGAAGAGAAAAAGAGAAAATAAAAATTAAAAACAAACAAATAATAGAAA
The DNA here is from genome assembly GCF_018151105.1 of Drosophila obscura. Taxonomy (NCBI): domain Eukaryota; kingdom Metazoa; phylum Arthropoda; class Insecta; order Diptera; family Drosophilidae; genus Drosophila; species Drosophila obscura. The sequence goes on from NW_024542828.1 coordinate 10,714,722, forward strand.
ATGCTATACAAGAGTCAGAAAATATTTTATAACTACCAGAAATTACTAGAAAATGTAAACTAGAAGCAAAAATATCAATTTGAAATATAGACAAATACTAGACAAGTACCAGAACATCTTGGAAGAAATCAGAAAAGCATTGGAATAAACCATACCAGTAAATACTAGCTAAAGTCCTGACAATGTAGAACAGAAGCACAGAAAAATAACAATATTTTACTAGACATCCATCCGAGTGCGTTTTTTAAGATATAGGATATCGAAAAACCAACCTAAAAGGTAGATCTTGTCTCTTAAATACTGGCTATACGCAATCGCCGCTAAACAAACCCCCAACGGCGGGTACTTGTTACTCTGCTCCCATTTGTTTTTCCTTTCGAAACAACAAACATCAAAACGTCGAATTGGCTAAAACGCAACAAATTGCTATGATAAAACTATTAAAACAACTATTTCCTTTTATATTTGCCTCTTTCTTTATTACCACAACAAAAACAACAACCAAAACTTTTTTCAAACGTGTACGTACCACACCACAAATAAACAACAACCAAAACAACCGAAACAAAATATATGCAAAAACCTTCAACCGAATCATCGCAAAACCACCACTCGACCGGGAATTGAATTGGAAAAATTGCAATGAAAATGAAAATTAAATGAAATTTACGCACATGCCCCCTGAAACACCATCACCACCACCCACTGACACACCTGCCAACCTGCTCGAACCAACCAAACAACCAACCAAACAACCAACCAACCAACCCATCGAACCACCATCGAACCCTCATTTGTTTCATGTCAAACGGCATCGCAATATCCACGCGGTGGCGGCCAACAGAAACCGCTAGTGCGCCATCCCGGCGATCCTATGGCCCTCGAGAAGCGTCTCCAGTGCGAGGTGCATATGCAGGCACCCAAGCGACCCAATTGCTGCAAGACCTGGCTATCGAAATTCCCCACAAGGTAACTGAGATACATGGCACCGCCCCCTACCCCTCAAAAACAATGGGGTAGTGGCGGGGTGCCTAGTAGATCTCTTGAAATATACTTTAGTTCTATCTGTGTGTTGTGCATATAGTAGTTGATGGATTTACTTTTTGATGTTGTGAACATGTGTACTACTACTATTCTCTATTATATTCTCTTTTCACTAACTCTTGTTGACTTTTTTGCTATCACATCAAACAAAAACAATCTCTCAAACAGTCTCTCATTGATTCCGACTCTCCTGTGAAAAACAACACCCGAAAAATCTGCCGCTTGCTTGCCGTTTGTTAAAAAAAAACTTCAGTTTTTTGCTCGCTGATCATTTATGTTGCCAAAATTAAAAAGAAAAAAAAGTGAAGTTGAAAAAAAAAAAAGTAAAAAAAAAATATTTTACTAAAAAATAAAACAAGAAATAACAACAGTGTGAAATTTGACAACAAAAAAATTATTTTTGAAAATTTTAACTAAAAAAATTGTATCTTTTTATTTCTAAAAAGTGAAATTTTTTATTGCTTTTGTGCCTTTTGAAATAATTTCTTGTGTGTGATTTGTTTGTTTTGAAAATCAATCAATCGAATGTTGTGTTGTAGATACAACCCCCCTTCCATCCCGACCCCAAACCCCATCCTACCCTCTGTAGATACCACCCCTCACCACACCCCTTGCACTTATAATTTTCCAGCACGTCACACGCGCCCCACCTCGCCGCCTCACACACATTTTTAAAACAAACAAATTATTTTGCCAAAAGACACAAATTTTGAAATGAGAAATGAAAATTTGAAACTGAAAAATTTGGAAACCAAAAACCAAGAAAAAAAAACCGAAAAACCGAAAAAAAAGTAATCACAAATCAAATCAAAAAGCCAATCTTTAGATGATCAATTAATATATATTTTCTTCGTACTTGTTGAATATTTATCCAAAGACAATGTTCTAGATCGAAGAGAATCGATGTTATATCACGGATCACCTTCCCGCTGGTCTTTGCCCTCTTCAACTTGGTCTACTGGAGCACATATCTCTTCAGGGAGGAGGAGGATGAGTAAATGCCGTTGCCAATACTTAAATTTAAAACATAAAAAACTTAAAACTTAGAAATGAACAGCAAATGTAACCGAAACACATGGGAAATGATTGTACTAACCTATTCTTTCAATTCTTTTTCCATTCTTTCCACAAATTTTGGTTCTCATTTGGATTCATTTTCATGCTCTTTTTGTGTTGCGTTTTGTGTTTTCCAAATGATTTGTTGAACCTCAAATAAAAAGGACCTTCTAAGGACCGCCAACGGCTATGTAGAATCCAAACGAGAGAGAGAGAACGAGGGGCATGCCCCCAAAGTACAGAAACAGAACAGAGTTATAGGCAAGGCTTCAAGGCACTTCCATTAAAGATTAAAATGATAATTCGAATGATGATGATTAACAATTAGTTCTTAAGCTCAATTGATGATTCAAAAGTGTGACTGCATAGTAGTTAATGTTATTAATAATTATAAAAAAAAACACACACACAACACACACACACGACACACACCTAAACAACAATTGTTTGAGTTAGACTAGTTCAAAATAAATTTAAAAAACAAATTCAAAAATTACACAAATTATTTGTACTTAAAACGAAATTTGATAAGTTTAGCCCTAAATCGTAAATCCAAGGATCAGCGGTCGAACCATCGACCATTTTTTGTACATATGAATGAATACGAATATAAGTTTTAAGCGAAACAACAACCAACAAAAAATCTCTAGTTTAAAAACAAATTCGAATTGTATAAAGAGCATTGTGTAGATATTTACTAAGTTTAGTCGATAAACCCGAAGCGGAAGCTAAGCGAAAAACTCTAGGTAAAAATTCTAATAAAATTATATGTTCATTCATCGAAAAGAAGATATCGAATAAAACAATCGTAAGAAGAAAGTCCTCTGCAAAGCACTCACTAAAAAGAAAAAAAAACTAAATCCCAAGAAGTATGTTTATTTTAAGGCCAAACAAAAAGAAAATGGTTAAAATGGTGGGTATTTTTGCATCCGTTTTCCTAGAACTCCTAGAATTATTCTTTAAAGCCTGCTTTCAAGTTTGAGCATTTGTTAAAGTAGTTTTACAATATTTAATACTATGAAAACTATTATGGGAATATTCGTAATCCTGAATTCTTATTTGATTTAAACACTAGACTTTTATTCAATTTTCCCTTATGTATTCTGGGTCCAAACGGCTCCGTTTAGCTATAGTTTATTTCCCCGTTTTCCTTAAGTAGAGTTACTAATAAAAATATATAACAACTAAAACCAATTAAACAGACAATACAAATACGTAATCGAATATCGAATCGGTTCGATAACCGATATATAGAGCCACCACCATATAGAAAGTTCTTTGCCAATAATCCAAAAAATTTAGACCAAATTTTTTTGGTTATTTAAGTGCCTTTTTTCATACGAATAAACACTTCCAAGACATCCTCTCCCTTCGACCTTCGATGCACTTACAGCTTTAACTTTTAGCCAACAAATATACTAACAAAAGTACTAACTGAATTCTACATAGCAACAATAAAAACAACAAAAAAAAAAGAATCAGTAAAACACTTAAAAACTTTCAAATAAAACAAACATTTTTTGTAGTTCTTATAAATATTTGTTATTTTTAAAGCTTGTTTCGTCTTTTACTTTATTTTTAAGTTCTTTGGAAATGCTTTTCGATAAATTTTGCTTTGAATTTCATTTCGATAACTAAAAGGTAAGAAGAGAAATTAGAAAATACTAAAGAAGCCCAAAAAATGAAAATCAAAAATCAATGAAAAATGAAAAACTTATGCTAATATTTAAAAGACACTACACAGAAAAAGGCACCCATGCATAATAATTGTTGTCATTATAGAACATAAGCAAAAACAAACTTATATGTAAAAGAAAAATTCTAAAAAATCGATAAATCGATATATGTTGATCACCGATAACTTTCGATAAATCGATAACATATTGATAGATGTGCATTCATGTTGTAAAACTTGTGCCAAAAACCTTAGTCGAAAGAATATCGAAGATAAATTGGTGGTGACGATGAACGATGACTATAGCGATAACGATAAGACGCAATAGTTGTAATGTAAATGAAAAGCTATTACAAGCTAGCAAAGAAGATCGATAAAAACGATAATCGATGTACGATTTAATGATAACTATAGCGATAGTTGATAATGTAAATGAGAAAGCTATTGAACATACAGGGTTTTTAAATGTGAGCATATAAATGTTGAAGAAAGAAATAGAAGACGGTGGAGAATAGAAGAAATACTAGAAGAAGAACACGAAAAACACACACCAAGTTATCGATAGTATATCGATTGAAATAATAAGAACAATTAGGCATTTATTTATGGTGGGGGTTCCATGGATTGGGGGACAAACATATGTATATGTATGTATGCATGCATATGTAGGTACTTTGGTTGTGTGCTGCTTTCAGTTTAGTCGATTCTTCGGATTTTGTCAATTATCATTTATTTCTATAGGCAAATTGTTCAGCAGCGCGGCAGTCCAATCGATAGCACAGATTGTAAATACTATAGTCACAAGAGACAACTTTAGACTTGAAAGTTTTGAGTATTAGGCGGAGTAACAGAAATGGGAATTAACAGACAGAAAGAATACGTAGATGATAAGATTAATGTATGGTTTTAGATATTAAGGAAAAGTCATTACCAATACTAAAAGAAAGAAGAAAAACTACCACTGAAGGCCACTCATTCACACACCAATCGACACTACACTACCACTAATCTCAGCACAAGAATCCAAGTGAAAACTTTAGATAAAGATCATGACACATATCTAACAATCAAAAGACACAAAAAAAGATATTGTATCTGAAGATGGAATGTAAATACCAACAAAAAAAGACACCAATCAGAAGCAGAAGAAAAAAATCACCTTACTTTATAGAGCTATAAGTGGACGAACGCGCACAGTACACACTCACAGCCAAAATTATAGCAACAAATTGTATAAGAAAATCCACACCAAAAAAAAAAACACACACACACACCCACACAAAAATGTAGTCTTAAGATCGGAAAACATGAATTTTGCTCTAATGCGTACCCAAGGAAAATCCAGGTAATTAGTTACAACCGAATCGAAGGTAAAGTCAGTGAGAGAAAAAGTTAAACAGAATACCAAAAAGGAAAGCAAATCAAAGCAAAAGAAAGGCCTAAGCGAATGAAATCAGTAGAATAATTATACAAAAACAAACAAAAATAGTTGAAAATAATTGTTGTCGACCCGAAAAGAAAAGCAAAAGAAATATGCAAAAGAAAACCGAAAAGAAAAAGCCAAAAAATTGTGTAAAACCCCCCAAAAGAATAAAAGATGTTTGTGAAATGTTTATAAATAAAATGGAAAAAAAAGAAATATGAAAAAAAATTACAACAAAGTTTTTATAATGAGAAAAAGTTGTGGAAATAACCGAGGGGCACTGCTGCAGGAGGCGTGGTACTAATAAATGAAGCGGTAGGCGTATTTTCAGGAAAGGAAAGACACTTTGCCTTTGCCAAGAATTCTTTTTACTAAAATTAATCCTGAAATTTAGCTAATTCTGACGGTAGAGGGAAACTGCATGTCCCGTGCCATGTACCTATAAAAAAACAATTTGGGATTTGTTTTGGTCAATTTTAATAACAAATCAGAAAAAATTTCCTCATCTATCGCCTTCCTTTGACATCCAAAAAGTAGTCTTTTGTGGCCATTCGATTAGTTTTGCCATTGGGACTCCGTATCAAGTCCTCCATAATAATGGCCCCGCCATTCAACTGCTTGTACTTAGCATCCGTGTGATCTCTCACATAATCCACAATGTCCTGGGCTTTTAGATCACTTCCCTGCTTCTTGACGACAGCGGCCGCAGCCTCATCCCCATTGATTTGATCCCAGACGCCAAAGGCGCAGACCTCGGCGACGTCTGGCATCTCGGAGATGATCGTTTCGATATCATTCGGATAGTACATGATGTTCTGGTACTTCAGCATGTCCTTTTTCCGTTCCACAATGTACAGAAAGCCATCGTCATCCATGTAGCCGAGGTCCCCCGTGTGGAACCACATCTGAGAGTCGCGCACCTTATGAGTTTCCTCGGGATTGCCGTAGTATCCTGCCCAGTGCTGGCCATTCCGGATGCACACCTCTCCAACCTCATCGGGACCCAGGGATTCCCCCTCTTCAGATATTATTTTTGCCTTCAAGCCACTCTCCAGGCGACCCACAGAGTTGGGTTTCTCATCAAAATGATAGTTCATGGTGGCCATTGCCCCCAATTCCGTGAATCCATACACGAAATGCAGACAATCGCTGCTCAGGCGACTTCTGATGAGATTCTGTGTCTCGACGGAAGCGCGACCCCCTCCAAATAGGTAAAACCTGAGGCTCGAGAAGTCTGCGGACTCGAATTCCGGAGAATTAGTCATCATTGCCATGTGGGAGGGCGCCTGTATAATCCATGTGATCTTGTGCTCCTCTATGAGCCGCATCATGTACACAGGATCGAAGACATTATCTGCGATAATCCTTGTAGTGCTGTAGACTGCCGATGTGATGGTTGTCAAGACCCCAGTGATCCAGTCGAGGGTGCTGTGTGAATACTGAATATCCGATGTGGTTAGGGAGCTAAAAATGAAATAAAAGATAAATATACATCTAAGAGATTGTATCTTTAGTACTTACTGGCAGCCGGCTAGTATCTGTCGACTGTTGGTGATGGTCACCGCCTTGGGAATGCCCGTGGTGCCCGAGGAGCAGAGTATCGCCAGCGTCTGATCGATGCCGTGCTCCAGTTGGACGGGCAGAAAGTTCTCCCCGATGGGGGATGAAAGTATCTGCTGGATGGGCGTCGATCCATTCTCTGGATGGTTCCGCATCGTAACGATCTCCACACCCTCCATGTCCCGAGTGGCTTCTCTCACTTTCTCGTACTCATCTCCGTCGCAGAAGACGATCCGTGGCCGCGTGATGGAGAAGAGCTTTTCGATGGTACCCCGATCGTAGGCGATGTTCAGCGAGTGGAAGGCGATGCCATTGAAGAAGCAGCCATACGCGACGGCAGGGATATGGGTGGTATTCCTGGCGATAATCCCCACGATATCCGACTGGAGGAGACCCTTCGTACGCATATACGAGGCCACACGCATCGCATTCAAATGGAGTTCTTCGCGGGTGAGGATTGTCTCCTCTGTTGTGGATATCTGGAAGATACAGATGTATCTCTCCCTTGATGATAGATGGAATCAGATACTCACTTGGGCAATCAGCTTCGGGTGCCTCCGCATCTCATGGAAGATAATCTCCCCAATGGATAGATTCGGGTCAAAGTACTCTTTGATCTCTGATCCACTCCAGATCTTAAGGTCTCCATCGTAGGAACTTGCGGGTACGTAAGGCATGCCGTGCTCTTTTCTTGGCTTTCAATCTTTTCAAACTGTTGATAATTTGCGAGTTCCTACGTTCTTTTATACCAAAATAATAACAAAAACAAAAGATAATCCCAAAGATTGCAACGAACGTAGTGGAAGATATGAGGATGGTCCAATCTCAAGGCTTCTTTTCTTTCACCATTTCTGTTTACATAGTTAACATCACACACAAATTATTCTGGGGATGGAAAATTTGATGATAAATCCGCGTTAATACTCGTAATAACAAGTCATGGGATCTTTTGAATTAGCTTATCACATGAATAACATTTCATTACATTGTAGAAGTCCAAGTCCAACTTTCCGCCATATCATTTTATATGTTTCTGCACCGTGGGATCTAGATATCTATATCTAGTGTCTTGTATCTGCGGGGGAGCGTTTACAGAATGACAATCCAATAACTACCGTTGACGTATCTTTGCCTTGCCAGAGATTGTGGTGTTATCTATGAATTACGATGCTTACAGCAGAGCAATTGGAGAGGTCAGAAAACATTTAAGCAGCTAAAGAAATAGGTATTTTATGGTATCTATTGATGGGGAAATTACATGCGCAGGCAAAAGTAGATCCCTTTTGATGTCCTTTTCTAAGGTATATGATTAGTAATTATCAAAAGATTTGAGACATGGACGCGGTTTCTATTTCAATTTCTAAAACGAATTCCTATACAAATCAGAGAGAAATTAACTGTATTTATTTATTTTCCCACGAGGAGAGAAATTATTATTTCTCTTACTATTATTATTATTATTTCATATCTTTCTTCGCTTTTTTTTAAAAGCGAACCAAACATACAGTGTGCAGTGTGACCGAGAATGCTGAGAACTTAACCCACTAGGGCCCCCTTATTTAAACACAACTAAGGTTAAACTGGAGTGTGGAAAATAATGCTGACATATAGATATATTTTACCTGAACCGTAGTTTTATGTATAAAAAAATAATAATTTATAATCATTTTTGCGTAACATTGAAATACCTATTGGCTGGTTGACAATGGGCTAAACATTCATATTGGCGCCATGTGTTAAGTTAAGTTCTATTTATTGCCGGTTTCTAGTGGCGAAAAGTGTTGCTGCAAACAGGCGCCAGATGGCTATTCAGTGAAAAAATAGTTCCAACATGAAGCACTAGATGGTGCGTGCAAAAACGGAAATTCAAGATAAAAATTAAAAAAAAAAAAAAATTAAATTGATTTCAATACAGTTAATGATGAAAATAAACCTAGAAAAATGGGTAAACAAAAATTCACAAAGCATAGATCCCAAACATTCTCCAAAATATGAACGGAAGTACCTAATTTTCCTTAAATTTATTTAAGCATAATATGACCCATACACACACCTAATTACTAACTAAATCACCTTTTAAGCCCCCCAAAAGCTCCACTATTAATTCAATAAACGTCTCAGCTGAACCATTACACAACTTTGAATGAATAATCATCTGATCTGATCATTGGAGGCTGCTGACAGCAAAATGGTACATCTCGTGTCAAGCGAAAGCGTTTTGTCGTCGAAATATATCCGGACACTTTAACTGCTGCTAAATTGCCGACTAATTTCGATTCCATTCCATTTCCAATTTTGCAATCTTTTGCGTGACCTTTAAATAGGAGCCGCCATCAGAGACCTGCCGGCAGTTGCATCAAAATGTTGAATCAAAACGGCAGCAGTAATCCCTCTACGAAGTACGATTCAAAGGAGCACATATGGTGCGGGGCCCGGCAGCAGGGATTCCACAATGAAGATTTGACCATTGGACAGATCATCTTTCGACAGCTGCAGCGCGAGCCCCAAAGGATATTCCAGATATCGCACTCGGATAATACGAGGCTCACGCGTTGGCAGATGCTGGAGAATGCCTCCAAAATGGGGGCCTATCTGAGGGGACAAAAGTTCATAAAGGAAACGGATATTGTAGGTCTGATGGCCAGGAATACGACACATGTGGCAGCCGTGGCCTATGGCTGCCTCTTCAACGGCACACCCTTCCATGCCGTTAATCCGAATCTCGAGCAGAAGACCATCAGGGATCTGTACAACATCACGAAACCGCGCATCCTATGCTGTGACAGTCAGGATTATGAGAAGATCAAGGACATGGCTGGATCGTTGGGTGCCATAGTTCTCATAGTCAATGGAAAGATTCCGCATGTTGCGAGCATCCCAGAGATACTGAAAACAGCTGTAAATGGAAACTATGAACCTTCAGAGTTCGCTGGGGGCATAAACCGCACCATGGCCATCCTTTGCTCTTCGGGCACCACAGGAACCCCCAAGGCGGTGACCATTTCCAACAGTCGCAAGCTCTTCGAGTGCCACAGGTACGCCCAAACGAAAGATACTCTCAGAGTGCACGGTTTAAAGATACTTTTTGCTGTAGCTACCTGTCGCCCAATGATGTCCAATATGCTCCCAGTACCCTGGATTGGCTGACGGGACTCATTTCTCTCGTCACGGCTGGAGTTTATGGCACTGTCCGTTTGATATCCAGCGAAATGTTTAGCCCTGCACACTTTTTGGAGATCTGTGAACAGAATGAAATCTCGTGGACCATTATGGCCAACTCCCATGTGGCCATGTTGGCCAATTGCCCGCAAACCAAGGCCCAGAAGTTGAGGAGCCTGCAGCACTTGCTCTTTGCAGGCGGCCACTGCCTTGTGGCGACTCTCAAGAAAATGCAATCCTTCCTGCACGGGCAGGGTATCCTGAGGAATGCCTATGGCCTGACGGAGCTGGGAGCTCTCGTATCCTACAACTATGACACGCAATCGAAGCCCGAATCGGTGGGTCGTTTGATGGCCAACATTCGAGTGAGGATTGTCGACGCCGCGGGGCACAATCTGGCGGTCAAAGGAGTGGGGGAGATCCTGCTGCACAATGGACAGCCGTGGAGCGGATATTTTGGCAATCCCAAGGCCACGGCGGAGATGCAGGACCCCGCAGGATGGTTCCACACGGGTGATATTGGCTACTTTGATGAGGATAACTATCTGTACATTGTGGAGCGGAAAAAGGACATGCTAAAGTATCTGGGAATGATGTACTATCCGCATGAGATCGAGGAAGTGATCGCCCAAATGCCTGATGTCTCGGAAGTCTGTGTGTTTGGCATGTGGCGCGAACAGGAAGGCGATGCGGCCGCTGCCTCTGTGGTCCTTCGTCCTGGCAGCCGAATCCAAGCCTTTGAGGTGGAGATTTTTGTGCGGGAGCACATCTCCGTGCCCTTCAAGCACATCCATGGTGGGGTGCAGATCGTGCAGCAGCTGGCAAAGAGTGCCAATGGAAAGGTCAATCGTCAGGCGGTGAAAGCGGACTACATAAAGCGGAGCTCCTCCTCCTCCTCATAGACAACCCACAGAGTCATGGCATAGATACGCAGATATAATTCATGCGGCATAACGAATGACTAAGCGAAAAAGAGTTTCACTTTTCAAAAGATACAGATACAAACTGTAAACCGCAAGCACTTTTGCCCCCTCTCACAAGATACAACGTATTTACGCGGATACTATCTAAACTTTTCACTGTAATATGTATCTGGCACACCAATAAAGATACATCTTAATCCGAATTAACAATTACACAAAAGATTATACAAATTACCACTGGAAAATTATACTTTTGTTGCTTAAGAAAACAATTTTTAATTTTGAAAATAAATTTTTAAAAATGTAATAAATAAATAAATGAAAATAAAACAATAATGTATTTTTGGGATGCCTAACAAGTATCTAAATTTGTTTTAGATACTAAATTTGTTTTGGTCCTATTTCCTTACTGTAGATATCTAGTAATCTAAACCAATATCTGTTATCATTAACAAACCACACAAAAAGATACTTTTTTATAAAGAAGAAAAACGGCTTATACTATTAAATCATATATGTATCTTTTGGATACGTTATAGTGTGCAAATTGATCTCTAAGCAAGTAGCTGCAATAGTAGCAAGTAGCTGCATCAGCACTTTGCCTTTTTATCGCTGGCCTATAATTTTCAAATCGAAGATTGAAGTTCATTTTCCAATAACAATAAGCACGCGACGAAAACGCAAACAAAAGAAAATTTCCCATCGAGTCATGAAGGCAGCCAGCCAGCCAGCCAGCCTCTACAGACGATGATGATGTAACATGCAGTAGAGTACCCCCTGCCCCTGCCACCCTGCCAAGTGCTGTGTCATGCATTTAGAAGATTCATTGAGATCGCGAACGGCACACACACATATGTACATTTCTAGAACTGCTCGTTCAAAAAGTGCCACTGGTCATTGTAATCTCAATCATGTGTTTCTGGGTTCTAATCAAAACTGAGTGTAAGTGTAAAAGTGAGGGTAAATCAACATGTAAGTGTAGGTGCAAGTGTAAGTGTAAGTGCCCACAAACTTATCTAAAAACAACAAAAAATGCAAATGCGAATCTCTATAAAAACACGACTGCAAGTCGCCAATTGTCATCAGTCGAGTACCAGACCTCAAATAATAGCAATACAAAAAGCATCAGAGGCAATGCCTTACGTACCCGCAAGTTCCTACGATGGAGACCTTAAGATCTGGAGTGGATCAGAGATCAAAGAGTACTTTGACCCGAATCTATCCATTGGGGAGATTATCTTCCATGAAATGAGGAGGCACCCTAAGCTGATTGCCCAAGTGAGTATCTGATTCCATCTATCATCAAGGGAGAGATACATCTGTATCTTCCAGATATCCACAACAGAGGAGACAATCCTCACCCGCGAAGAACTCCATTTGAATGCGATGCGTGTGGCCTCGTATATGCGTACGAAGGGTCTCCTCCAGTCGGATATCGTGGGTATTATCGCCAGGAATACCACCCATATCCCTGCCGTCGCGTATGGCTGCTTCTTCAATGGCATCGCCTTCCACTCGCTGAACATCGCCTACGATCGGGATACCATCGATAAGCTCTTCTCCATCACGCGGCCACGGATCGTCTTCTGCGACGGAGATGAGTACGAGAAAGTGAGAGAAGCCACTCGGGACATGGAGGGTGTGGAGATCGTTACGATGCGGAACCATCCAGAGAATGGATCGACGCCCATCCAGCAGATACTTTCATCCCCCATCGGGGAGAACTTTCTGCCCGTCCAACTGGAGCACGGCATCGATCAGACGCTGGCGATTCTCTGCTCCTCGGGCACCACGGGCATTCCCAAGGCGGTGACCATCACCAACAGTCGACAGATACTAGCCGGCTGCCAGTAAGTACTAAAGATACAATCTCTTAGATGTATATTTATCTTCTATTTCATTTGTAGCTCCCTAACCACATCGGATATTCAGTATTCACACAGCACCCTCGACTGGATCACTGGGGTCTTGACAACCATCACATCGGCAGTCTACAGCACTACAAGGATTATCGCAGATAATGTCTTCGATCCTGTGTACATGATGCGGCTCATAGAGGAGCACAAGATCACATGGATTATGCAGGCGCCCTCCCACATGGCAATGATGACTAATTCTCCGGAATTCGAGTCCGCAGACTTCTCGAGCCTCAGGTTTTACCTATTTGGAGGAGGTCGCGCTTCCGTCGAGACGCAGCATCTCATTAGAAGTCGCCTGAGCAGAGACTGTCTCCATTTTGCCTACGGCTTCACGGAATTGGGGGCAATGGCCACCATGAACTATCATTTTGATGAGAAACCCAACTCTGTTGGTCGCCTGGTGAGTGGCTTGAAGGCAAAAATAATATCTGAAGAGGGGGAATCCCTGGGTCCCGATGAGGTTGGAGAGGTGTGCATCCGGAATGGCCAGCACTGGGCAGGATACTACGGCAATCCCGAGGAAACTCATAAGGTGCGCGACTCTCAGATGTGGTTCCACACGGGGGACCTCGGCTACATGGATGACGATGGCTTCCTGTACATTGTGGAACGGAAAAAGGACATGCTGAAGTACCAGAACATCATGTACTATCCGAATGATATCGAAACGATCATCTCCGAGATGCCAGACGTCGCCGAGGTCTGCGCCTTTGGCGTCTGGGATCAAATCAATGGGGATGAGGCTGCCGCCGCTGTCGTCAAGAGGCAGGGAAGTGATCTGAAAGCCCAGGACATTGTGGATTATGTGAGAGATCACACGGATGCCAAGTATAAGCAGTTGAATGGCGGGGCCATTATCGTGGAGGATCTGAAACGGAGTCCCAATGGCAAAACGAATCGAATGGCCACCAAGGCGTATTTTTTGGAAGTTAAAGATAGAAATTAGGAATCAGAGGAAGCAACGAGAAATTATTAGAAAAAAATACGAAATAAAGAGTAGAAAAATACTATAAATAATATCGGCAAAATACCCAAAAAAAAATTATATTAATAAATAATTAATAATAAATAATTTTGAAATATAATGCTATTGAAAAAAAAGTTCTAAATAATATCAGAAAATATAAGTTAAAAAATATCAGAAAAAATATTGGTAAAATATAAAGAACACATTCCAGAAAATATTAGAAATCAACTAACCCATTTAATTTACTCTTTAATCTGCTATCTCTTTATATTTAACCTCTCTCTGGGCTTTTGGAGCTCTCTCTCGCTTTCTCTCTCAACTAAGTGACGTAGCAAAAAACCGTTTGAAAAACGCAAATCGCAATCGTAATCGGAAACGGTTATGGCGCGATAAAGCGTGATAAGATACGATATGTAAGGCGCCGGACAGCAGCACAACACACGCACCTGAACCTAAAGAGGAACCTCTCGCCAGTTGCTGTAGAACGTGCAAAGCGTTTGGACCCCGCCATAGACATCCGACATTCCGGAGAAAGCAGAGCGCTTATCAGCGGACGGACGGACGGACGGACCTTTCATTATGGAGCGCTCGAGCACACAATTCGATAAATATACGAAAATATGGAGTGGACCGAGGCCGCAAAGCTTTTTCGATGCAGATTGCTCGATTGGTAAAATACTGTTTGCATTTATGCGAAATCATCCATCGAATTTGTGTCAGGTAAAGGCTCTCCCCCCCTTCTCTAGAGATCCCTACCCAATTATATATTTCCTCAACAGATCTCCGATACAGAGGGCACTGCCTTGACCAACGGAGAGGCCATCTCCTTTGGCATTCGGATTGCCCAGCAGCTGAAAGCCTTGGGCCTCAAGCAGGACGATGTGGTGGGTGTGGCAGGCACAAATACCACATATCTAATGCCAGTGGTGCTGGGTTGCCTTCTGAACGGCACACCCTTCCATGCCGTGAGTCCTTGGCATGACGAGGACACCCTCAAGCACTTGTTCTCCATCACGCGGCCTAGGATCATCTTTTGTGATGGTCTCGTGTATCCTCGCATCAGCATCATTTCCAGGATGTTCAAGAGTCATGTGTACACCCTCAAGGATCATCGTTTGGGCATCCCTAGGGTGGAGGATCTGCTGGAACCCACCAAGGCAGAGCTTTATTATGTGTAAGGAAACCTTTTCCCTTTTGTATGTCAACGATACAATATCTGTGTTTTTGTTGCAGTCCCGAACCGCTGCTCTTGGGTGGCGATCAAACGGTGGCCATTCTGTGCACTTCGGGCACGACAGGACTCCCCAAGGCAGTGACCATAACCAATGCAGCTTGTCTATTTGATTTTGGGTAAGAACTACATTCCATTCCAGGATCCGTTCCCTCTCTAATCCCTCTCCTCTCCCGTTTCGTGTAGCTTTGTCACGGGCCAGGATGTTCTGTTATCCTTCAGCACCATCGACTGGTCCGCTGGCATGTTTCAGATGCTCTTCAGCGCCTGTCATGGCTCCACGCGCATAATCACAGATCGCGCCTACACCCCCGAATATCTCCTGCAGTTGGTGGAAAAGTACAAGGTCACGCTCCTCACATTGGTGCCACAGCAGGTGGCGTCTCTCATTAAGGCTCCAACGTTGAGCAAACAGCGACTCGCGACCATTCGTTTCATCAGCATTGGCGGTGGCAATTGCTATGTGGCGAATGTCCTTAAGATGCAGGAATATCTCCTCAATGGACAGATATCCTATGGCTATGCTCTCACGGAAACCGGGGGCGTTTCAGCCAATATGGGCGTGGCAAAGCCATCATCTGTGGGCAGAATTGTGCCAGGGGTGAGGGTGAAAATACTGGACGACGCTGGCCGCAGTTTGGGGCATGGCGAGACGGGTGAGATCCTCCTGCACAATGGCAAGCAATGGAATGGCTACTATGGCAACCCCAACGAATCGAAGCGGATGCAGGACTATCAGGGCTGGTTCCACACCGGTGACATGGGCTACTTTGATGATGAGAACTACCTGCACATCGTGGAGCGTAAGAACGAGATGCTGCGCTTCCATGGGGCCCAGTATTGCCCCCACGAACTGGAGCAAGTTATTGCCGAACTGCCGGATGTGATCGAAGCCTGTGTCTTCGGTCTGTGGAACGATGTGGATGGCGATCCAGCGGCCGCTGCTGTCGTAAAGATACCTGGCAGTCGCTTGAGCGAAATGGACATTGTACAGTATGTGGCCAAGCGACTGGTCGTCACCCACAAGCAGCTTCACTGTGGCGTCTTTTTCCTCACGGAACTGCCAAAGACGGGCAGTGGCAAGGTCCTGCGGCAGCAGGCACGCGACCAGGCTCTCGGGAAAAAGTGGTCCGACTACGGCAATGGCCACTAGATCCATTCAAATAGTTTAAGAATTCTGTTAGGCTTAAAAAATGACTCACACAGTCAGTATTTAATTCCATGCGCGGGCAAAAGATACAACCAAATAAATTCCAAACAAAAAAAAAACGAAAAACATTTTTGATATCATTTTTTTTGGTGGGTTCGTTGGCGGCTTATCTGTTGATGATTAGAGGCCGCCAGGTGCGATAGTTGCGGTGCGATTGAATGATGAATTGAACGATTGAACGATGGCCAAGAGGCAGGGTATAAAGGGTGTAAAGTAATTCAAGGGAACAACACACATGTTAGAGGTCAATCGTATGAGCAAGATAAGAGGGTAAAATGTTGTAAGAGAAATATCTATAGGAATGCCAATTAAGATTATCAGTTTATTGAGTCACAAAATTAATGAAAATCCATGCTCCCAGCGGTATTCTTTATGGGTTCAAGTCTTAGGGGATTACTGATTTTGTAAGAGGCTTAATATATCTAATAAGAGGATATTAAAAGAGACTCTACTCTCTAGAGTTCTTATAAAAGAGTGCAATTAAAGATTAAAAATCATTATATAACAAGTGAAAGTGCGATAAGAAATGACAATGATAAATAAAATAAATAAAAAAGTAAGCTATCAAATTTGCAGGCTCTCACTCACATTTTGTTTTATTCAATTTCATTTTTCTTCATCTGTTTAATATTTCAGTTTTCCTTCAGAATCAGTTTTAAAGTCTAGATTTTTTGTTAGTTCCGTACCGGACCCGTATGTACCGTTTTAAAGCTATTGAGTTTCCCCAATTTGGAAGACATTTTATCACAAAACACTGACAGAAATCGAGACCCAAACACTTCGACAGGAAACTGATTTTTATTTCGCATACAGCTAATGTATTAAGATATCACATACAGTTTTCGAGCCATATATTAAAACACAAACACATTTTCAGCCATTGAGACACAAACTCTTTAACAGAAATTTATTTTCTTCACATACAGTTTTAGAGCCATATATTAAAACACAAACACATTTTCAGTCATTGTGGCACAAACACTTTTTGAGACATTGATTTTCTTTACATACAGTTTTAGAGCCATATATTTAAACACAAACGCTTTGGGAGCCATTGGGACACAAACACTTTGAGAGCCATTGATTTTTCTAACAAACAGTTTTATAGCCATAGATTAAATCACAAACACTTTGGGAGCCATTGAGACACAAACACATTGACAGCCATTGATTTTTCTCACATAAAGTTTTAGAGCCATAGATTAAATCACAAACACTTTGGGAGCCATTGAAATTTGTATCACAAACACTTTTAGAGACATTGATTTTATAACTCAGTTTTAAACACAAACACTTTGAAAGCCATTGACACGCAAACACTTTGATAGTCATTAAATACGCAAAACAAAAACATGAAAATAAATCAAACAAAAAAACTCTGAAGAGAAACCCTCTTAGCATCTGCTCTCTTTTCTGATAGCTCTCTCGCTGCATCGGAACACACACACACATGTTGCTTTGTCCACACGCAATGCACGCACGCACGCAAAAAAAATTGAGACTTCTCAGGCATTTTGGTGGTTTGCACAGCTTATTTCGTACAGCCAAACGAACATTTCACTTTCTTTGCACTTTTCACTTATTTCACTGCACTCGCACACATTTATTAACACTGTTGGGTCTCGATCTGACATTTTGCTGCCATTTTTGGAGTTTGAGGACACAATTTGCCAAATTTGTATCGGAACGAAAACGAAAGCGACTTTTTCAGCTGCTGGCGAGTAAGCTTCTGATCAGCCGCCGGCTTGAAGCGCGCAAATTTGAGGGAAATTTAGGGGAATTAATTTAGGAAATTTAGGGGAATTAATTTAGGGAATTGAATTTCAAGGGAAATTTAGAACAACAGTTGAATAGAGGAGGAATAGAGGAATGAATAGGGGACATTTTGAGGAGAAAGCTTTAGGCAGACTGTGTTTACAGATTAAAGTCGCTCCTTTGCTCTACCGAAAGTTCGATCAACAGTTTGAGAGTGACTTCATTGAAATGTTTTTTCAGAAAATCTCCACTGCAATCATCAATCAGTGACAAAAATAAACAACTAGAGATAAAAATGAATTTAAAGTGCCACCCGTTTGTCAGTTCCCCTATAATCTCCCCCGTGAAAGATAACATTTTGGCAGATTCAAAGCCTCCACAAAGAGATCACCTGAACAGACAAACAGCTGAGGGAACTCATGTTGAGACCCTCGCAAAGGGAAGTACATACTTAATGGAAACAAACCCATTTACTTTTGTCCCAAATAACATTATTATGTTGATTGACAGGCCAAGAAGCAGCCGTTGTACGTGATCTTGTCAGCATTGCAATTGGATACTTTGTGCCCCCAAAGCATGCCCCATGGCCCATGCACCATGAGTGACATGTCTGCTCTGGCGACTGAGTCATGGATCGATGTGTGCAACATTCCCGAAATAAATGTGCAACAATTAAGCGGCCACTTAGAGGGGCAAAGAGTATTAATTTGGTCTCAGGGATCAGTGATAATGATCGCACCAGCACACACACACACACACACACACACACACACACCACTCAATCCCCTCCTCTGGGGTTGATTGACAGTTGGGAGAGCAGAGAGACTTCTGGCTGGCTCTTTCTGCTGCCGTTTTATACATACGTATGTATTTTCAATGTCAAGTTCAATGAAATCCGATATTTCTTATAAATAAATTCATTTTCTTGTGCATCTGGCGGATGGGTGATCATGTCTCTGGCTCCTCAGAAACCTGCTTCGAAATGGTATCCAGGAAGTGGCCAACCCAGGCAGCGCCAATGGGCATTAGTTCTGGCGTTCTGGCAGCCACTCAAAGCCGCCTGGCGCCTCCTTCGATCTGCGACTGCGTTTCTAATTGTCATGCAAATACCAATTATCATTTGTCAGTAAACGGCCACTAATTATAATCTGTGTGTGGTGTTTTTGTGGTGTACCCACGCTCTTTATTTTTTTATGCGATTTTCTTGAATGATTTCTGATTGCTGATCAGATCTCAGATCCAATCTCTCTCGCTGATTAATTCATTAGCCACTGTCGACCAGTTTGTCATGTTACATGGCACTGCTGGCACACCACACCAATGACTGCCACAGAGTCTCCGTCTGGCATAATTGGCATTTATTAATCGTGTAGAAAATATATACACACACACACACACACTTAGAGAACGCTGAGAGATTTATAATAGTGGCAACTAATTTACGTCTCGCTGAAGGACTGTTTAATTCCGATTAAAATTTGCATGTGTCAAAGCAAATCATTCACTTTGGGTTCTCTCTCCCATAACTAATTTCCAGTTTTCAGTTCCTGTACTTGTCATCTGATTGCCCATTCAGAACCTTTTGGATGGTAGAATACTCCTACAAAAACCATGCCTCAGCTAAAAACGTATTAAGTCATCTGTAACCTTTTTTATGAAGCAGAAAATCACAGGAAAATGCTCTGTTAATACCCTCTTTCCAGTACAAGGCCCGAACAACTTTGACACATTGCTGTGCAGCGTATGGAGGGGCCTTGCTGTGGTTGCTTTGAATGAAGGTGGAGCGGGAGCTGCCTCTAATGGAGGGGCAGGGAGCGTTGGCAGCCTCTAATAAAGGAGGGGCGGTGATAAATAGTATACAATTTATGGCGCTTAAATTGCAGTCATGCGCATGAGGCGGCAATGGCTAACAAAATCACATCCTCCCTATCCCTATCCGTTTGCAGACCCTTCCCTTTTAACCCCATCGATTGGTACGATTGCTGCGGCTTAGAGCGGATGTTTGGTGTCAAAACACAAGCAAGCGGGGCTCGCTGCATTTTCTATGGAATTCTATACCGGACCTGGGAGGGATCCTGGGTCCCCTGTAATTTATGTGCAACGAAAAACAAGAGAGCAGCGCGCGACGCGTACGATTGGGGATCGATTGGGGATCGTGCGGGCCATAAAAACTACTACAGCTTGTGTTCGGTTCTGTTGTGTTGTGTTGTTGGGTGCCTTTATCAATTTGTGTTCGAAAGTTTTTTCCTTCTAAGCACGAAGCAGCAGGCAGCGGGCGGGGCAGGAGATCATAAAAGTTGCAGCCAGCCTCTGCTGAGGCCTCTGGAAAAGTAGGAAAAATTTACATAATTACTGCCTGGCGGGTGCTTTGTGGAGAGGCCGCCGCCACCGCCCGAACGTGTCAAAATGAAAAGTGTTGCATGATTAGCGAGTAAATTATGCCGCCGAGGCATAAATCTAGTCTGTGAAGATAATCAAATAAAATGTGGCGATTAATAAAAAGATGAAGATGCAACCCACAGAGAGCAGAGCAACAACAGGCTCTGCTGTCTGTAGTCTAGGAGGAGTCGCCTCCTTTGTGCTGCAGATCTGCTCACCATCGACTGGCGCCTGGAGCGTGCGAATTTCTCGTTTTGCCGCCCCGTTGTGGGAGGTGTGAAGAATGGTTAGACGGTGGGCAGGGCATGGACAGGGGCAGGGGCAGTGGCAGTGGCAGGAGAGAACTCTGGCAACATGTTGCCCCTTGGCTGGCGGTCGGACATGACACATTGTTGTTCGCATGAAGCATAACTTGGTCAACAAGCGAAACGATCGCTGGTGAGATGATGCCACAAGTTGATGATGATGCCGCTGCAGATGATGAAGCCTGCGGCTAGATGCAGCAGATTGAAAACCGGCTGCTGAAACGAACACTGAAAGAAATGGTGGCGAAATGAAAGCAAAATGGAAGGCTTAATTTTTAACGATTTTAAATGTTATTTAAGTGGATTTTGATTCAGAATTTTATTTTTCTCAGCTCATCTAAGGGATTTTCATGACGTTTAAATTTGCTTTAGCTTGAAGTTCCATTTGTTTCGTTGCAGTGTCGAACATATTGCCGAGATTGCCGCAATAGATACGATTCCTTAACACCATCCTGGTCTTGGGGGCCAAAAAGTTGCTGTCGCCGATGTTGTTAAGAGCAAAGTGTTGTTAGCCAAGGCCCAGGCTCGGGCTGCGTCTTTGACTTATTTTTCACTTGTTTTTTTTATATTTTTTTCATTTTAGCGGTGGTTTCGTATTACCGTTCGACCAGCAACAGCAGCAGCAGCCGAAGACCGAGACCCGGTCAAGGTCTCATCTGCCCCAAGTGTCTCTTTAGCCAATTCCATTGAGAGCGACCATTTCATTGAGCCACCAACCAGTCCGTGGCATGGCATTCCACAGACAGTGGACTTCTACTCTGGCATTGCATTTCCTGTCGCATGCGCCATATAAATTAGTTTTCCATGTTCACTTGTCACTTGTATCGGACGGAGCCCAGACCAGCCGTTGAACCCGTTTGTTGGCCCCCGGTCATTGCGGGTGTCCATTCCACTTAGAATCGAAAACCCTTATCACTAGACGACTCTTAGGCCTCGTCGTCGTAGTCGTCGTCGCTTGCAGAATTTGCAATCAATTTTGGCCAAGAAGCCAACTAATTGCTTTTACATTTTATTTATTTATAGGGGCTCCTACACACGCACCACGACACCACGAGACCCCAAGCCCCATTGATAGCTGATAGCTCCATATATAGGTCTTTTGGCCTTGAGTTTAGACCCCTCCCCCCTTATAATGATTACGGTAATCAGAGCAACTAGTTAGCTAAATGTCGTACCTTTACTATGGGGAGAAAAAGGCTTTACTTTACGCCGAAACACTTTTACTTGCTTATCGCTAAGGCCATAAATTATGTTTTCCTTCAAAGAATTTTCCTTGGAAATTATGCAAATGAATGAATGACAAATTATCTTCTGTATTGTGGGGGCCTTATCAAGTCCCAAACATTCCCTCGACTTTCTCATTCGAATTTCGAATCCCGTTTGCTGCCGCTGGAGCTGCAACACGCACAAGGTCCGCGGCTCGAACCCGGGCGGGAACAAGTCTGAAATCATTTTTTCCTTTTTCAATGTCAACTTTTCATTTACTCCCATTTACATTCAATTTTTATATCATTTTAATGAGCCGCGTTTTATGATAATTTCCGGAGTGTGTGCTGGTATTTATAAACATTTCAATATTCTACTGTTTTACGAGCTGCATGTCATCATCACAAGCATGACTTCGACTCCCTGTTATTTTTATGGCCTTTATTCTGTGGGCCCACCCAAAGAGGTGAAGGTTGTAGGCAAATAGAAAGTACATACATATGTACATATGTACTTCCATATATTGAGGAAAGTGCTCCGAGAACCATCAATTAAATGGAATATTTATGATGTTGTGCATTGAACTTGAAGAAATTTGAAGGAAATTTGAAGATATCTTGCTTCTCATGCACAAGGTTACCGGCTCGAACCCGTGCGGAATCAACTTAATCATAACCAAATTGATTTGTTTCAACTTTTTTCTACTAAAAATCTTCACTTTATCTTCATTTCATCTTCATTGTTCTTCCTTGGCTAAAATTTCATTTCCTTCGAAAAATTTGATTTTACCTTAAAAATTAGTAAATCAAAATATTTGAAAGCTTTTTGTGCAAAGCTTTTTTTCTAAAATGAAATAAATATTCATACAAATAGTTGGAAAAGCATTCAAGTCGAACCCAAGACACAACACGTTCATCAGGGGATGTAGCTCAGATGGTAGAGCGCTCGCTTAGCATGTGAGAGGTACGGGGATCGATGCCCCGCATCTCCAGGATTTATTTTTTTCACTTTTGGTTTGGACTTTAATTCTTTTTCATTTTCTCTTAAGTAATGCATTTTTGCTAGGGGCTGTATTCATAGTTAACCCAAAGTCGGCCGTCTGGCAGTTTGATTGACATGCTCTCCCATCGTCCACGACATTTGGTGTCCAATTATTTAGTAAATAGAATATCATGCCGGTTACAACTACATTTCACACGCTTTTCCCAACTAACTTCCAGTTATGCAATCGAGTTTTGGCTCTGGTTCTGGTTCTGGATCAATGCATGTAGCTCTTTAGGCTGTCTCTCCATTTCCCGGGTGTGCGCCCAGCCAGCAGAGCAGGCATTGCAGCTAATCCAATTAGGTATCATTCATCATGTTCACGCAATGCAGGCCATGAACTAGAAATGCAACTAAAACCCCGGGACGGACCCCCAGGCTCAGTCCAGCCAGCGGGTGGATCGGATGGGAAGCCAGAGATTCTGCGGATAGAACGTTTTGACATTTCCGTCATGTTTCGGATGATTGAAATCTGTTTAATTAAATTTAAGTTTGGAATGCGTTAATTTTTCTAGATTCTTTCTCCTTTGGTATTTTTTCCAACGATCTGTGAGAGTATAACCCCTGCTAAGAATGCCTGATTCCTAAGATAATCCCTTGATTTAGCGCCACTCGTGATTTTTATCTCCAATTCCATTTGCATGGCCTATTCCCATATTCATTAATAAAACTATCTAATCTTTGGCCACCACTTGACTTTGGTTTGGCAATGGCATTGGCATTGGCATTGAATGGCCAATGGCTGCAACCGAATAGATTGGGGGGCAGCAGCTGCTGGGATACCCACTCGATTGGATGTGATTGTGGATCTGCATGAATCAGCGGTATAATGCGGTGTGTATTCTCCATACGTCACGTAGACCTGGGGCTGCAAGTTCCCCAAAACCCGAATGACATTTTGTGCGAAAGCAAAAAAAAAAAAAATCAAATAAACAGCAGCAGACGTAGGCGAAAAAATGCGGCTGTGATGGGGTAGTCGCACTTGGAATACTCTACGAGAATGTAGAAAGGCTCGTACTAGTTGCATCTCCCCCTAAACAATCTCATCTACTCTTTTTCTATGTTTTAATCCATTTAATGTCGCATGAGCTTTACTGAACTCATTTTCGATTGCGGATTATAGCAGCGATTACGCGACTCATGACGAAAGGTAGACAAAAACGATGTGTGTGTTAGTGCATGTCGGCGCCAGCCGGTGATTCTCTCTCTCTCACGGATCGAATGAACTCTTCTAAGCAGCCGAAGCAATTGCTCGCATTTAAAGCTGACAGGGACAGGTGAGAGGAGAGCACAAAATGGCTGGATAATGATGAGAGCAACCTGTGTCGTAAGCAGCTGGGCAGGTGGTGTATGGGAGAGCGTGTGAGGAGTGTGTGCGGAGTGCGGAAATGCAGAGCGCGCGACAACTGACGTCATCCATCGGCCATCTCTTTTATGCTTACGCCAGCGTTATGATCGAACACGAGAGAGCGTTTAAGTTCGTTTTTATGTTGCCAAGAGAGCTTTTCGTTTGGGTTGGTTTCGTTTTCACTTTTTATTTTATTTCGGCTGCTGTGTGTGATGGATCAGACAGAGGTGGGGGGTGGTGGTTGGGTGGCTTATGGGGCGGGAGCCTCGTGTTTCGTCTATTCATGCGAAAAATCCACCAGACCCCAGGCCAGCCCAGCGTATGAATGAATATGAAATGTGGGAACAAATGAGGCGAACGGCAGCCAGCAATTTCGCCATTTCAAGGCCTACGTGACTTGTCTCACACACATGGAAATGGACTGCGACTGCGGTTCTGGCAGACAGACAGACGGACGGGGCCAGGCAGGTTTCGTCTCTGGGTGCAGAGTCCCCGTTATTTGAGCGTAAACTAGCTCAATTCGCATTTATTATTTAATCGTCTCTCTGCCACCCCACACTGGGATCACTCTCTCTCTCTCTCTCTCTCTCTCTCTCTCTCTCCTTCTCGGTGAGACGGCCACATGATCTGTACGCTTCTGGCACGTGCTGACCGTGCTGGGTATTACGACAGAGAAAAAGGTCTTTGACTGTTGTCAGCTGATTCTAACTAGAGAGAGGGAGGCAGAGAGAGAGAGAGGGCGTAAGGTGTTATCTCCTTTTCACCTGCTTGACAGCATAATAATGATGACAATCGGAACAAAACGGTAATTTAGGGAAATTTCCAGTGGTACCATAAATTCAAAGATAAGATTTGTTTTGTGTTTTTTTTTTTAATATATTTTGAGTTTATTTACAGCAGCTTTGTTTCAGTTTTCTCCTTACCTTTCTCTTTTCAGTCTTAAATTATAAATACGAAAAATATTAAACTTTTTTTTTTGTTGTAGTATCTGGTATCGTACTAGTAGAACTCTTATGCTTATAGATCAGGAACTTTAGCTTTTCTTTTGTGTGGTGGATCGGTCATCACTCTCTCTTTCTCTCTTCATAGGATGCTTCTTCGCAGGAACATCAGCGGCAGGAACAGCAGACAGTGGCTGTAAAGTTTATATAGAATATTATAGTGGGAATCATGGGGAATCAGGGACTTATCTTATAGCGAAAGATATATTGAAAGCCATGCCAAAAAATATATAAATGAGTGAATTGTGCTAAATTTTGTATAAATTTATTTCAACGTGCAAAATGCCATGCAAAAAAAAAAAGAGATATATATAATGCTACTCCTCTTACCACTCTTCAATCTATAATAAAAAAATTCGAACAACCTCTCGATATTTTTTGATATTAATGTATTTTTAATTTTATTTTGTTTAGTTCTGTTTTGCTTTGCTTTCTCATGCTCTTTTCTCGTTCTACTCACTTAGATGGAAACGTTTTTTTTAAGTATAACAAAGATCTGTTAGTTCTAGGGAAACTTAATCTAGTAGTCTATAAATAAATAGTATTTGCAAATAAATAAATAACTCAATTTTTACATACAAAAAACTACTGGCTATAATTTCACGCTTATCTCTGGCCGATCGATCGATTCGAAAATAAATATAAATTACATACATATTAGTTTGTTTTGCTCAAAATGTTTATAAATAAAAATACAATTCTTGTGATTTGTGAGTTTTTTTTTAATCGTTTTCATAGTACTTAACCTAGGGACTAAAACCGTGTGTTTCTATGTACAAGAAGGTTCTCTCAACATATTCGAAATTTTCTCAGCTTCGTTAACAGCGATTACAAACGATTCAAATGATTTAAAGCGTACTCTGCAAGTTATCGTTATTGTTTTCAATGTGGTCGTATTTTTGAGTATTTTTTTCATCGTTCTTCAAGAGACTCAAGTATTTCAATAGACTTTCTCTTATTAGATCTGGTGTTATGGCCTGCGATTATACATATACATATCTGTTCTGTTCTGTTGTCGGATGAGCGTGCAATTTATCGTACATTTCGATGGTAATTCTAATCCAATTTTTTGGGGCGTTCTTATAAAATACTCGAGACTCCGTCGTAATACATTTTGATATTCATCATGTGTGTGTGTTTATGGGGGTATCATCGCTGGGGGGACAATGGTCCGCTGCATCAAAAATACTTTAGTAAACCACAGTTCTTGGGTGGATATAACATATATATACACATATGTATGTATGTATGTATGATGTATGGTGGTGTGTGGTGTACTTTATGTGCGATGTGATGATGATGATGATGAAGGTGTTGTTGGAAACTTGCAAATTACAATATCGTTCGCATACTCTCGGTATCAACTTTTTACACTGAATATTTCTTGATTTTTCTCTCACTTTTATATTAGTTATTCGACTTGCTTCCACACTTTGTACTTTTTTAATTTAATATTTCATTTCCTTGTTGCCAAACCAATAATGAAAAATTTTCAATTTTCCAACTACATAAACAAATATAAATTTTGTAAAACCAAAAATATGATTTAAAAGAAAACCAAATAACCAAAAAAAAATTAAATTTTGTTTTAAATAAAAAATTATATTAATTCTGTTTGCAAACAGTACAAAATGTGAGAGATAATGGTAAAAATAGTTAATGCCAATCAGAAAAAAAAAATAGTTGAAACATATTTAATAAAATTTGGAAAAATTTTAGTCTTAAATTTTTTAAACGTTTTTTTTTAGTTCCAATTTTTAGGTGGAAAATAAATGTGAGAGTTAGGGGTAAAAGTTAAAAATTTTGATTGTTGATTTGAGGAAGGGGAAAACTCACAAATCGTAGTACAGCGAATCATCGCCTGCTGCGGCGCCGCCACCGCTGCGCGCATGCGCCTCGGATGTGGCATCCTCGTAGCTGGCATCCTCCAGGGATCCCTCGTCCTCGTCCTGCTCCTCCTCCACGCTGCTCATGCGGACATTTCGCTCCACCCGATCGCTGGTTTCGCTTAGCGCCATCGATGGCAGCGGGGAGCTGCTCTCCCAGTGGGTGTCGGAGGGCGTGGCCAGGCTGGTGGCCATCGTCGTCGTGGTGCCGGGACGCTGCTTGCGCTGCTTGCCACCGTTCAATGCTGCCCCTCTGGTCTGCTGCAGTTGCTTCTTGCCTACCATCGGACGCTGCTTGCCGCCCTTCGGTGGCTTCTTTTTGCCACCCGGCTGGCCATTGACCGTTCGCGGACGCTGATGGACGGCCTTGGGCAGGGACGAGGATGCTTCTGCTGCGCCTCCATTCTTTTTTGCACCATTCTTCTTGCCACAGTTGGGTGGCGGACCACCCTCTGCCGCCGCCTTGTCACGCAGCTCCTTGCAACGCTGTGCCTTGGGGCCGCGCTTTCTCAGCGCTCCAGCACCGCCCGCGGGTCGCTTTGGGCAATTGTGCTGCTCCTCGCTTTCGTGGAGCTTGCACATGCGTCGCTTCTTCTTTTTGTTCTGCTTTGGATGCAGATGCGGAGGGGGATGCAGGGAACTGCTATGGCTACTGCTACTGCTATTGCTACTGCTATTGCTGGTACTATTACTAGTGCTAGTACTAATGCTACTGCTAATATGGCCGCTCTCGCTTTGACTACTGTTACTAATACTAATCAGGCTACCGGCACTGGCCGCATGCACAGGCACTGCAATGCCACTATTTCTGCCAGTTGTGGAGGAAGTAGCAGTTTGCTTTGCACTTCCTGTGCCTGTGCCTGGGCACAACAAACTGCTACTTCCCCCACAGCTAGTGGTGATGGCAGCACTCGCACTGCTGCTAGTGCCACTCGTGCCACTTCCATTGCTGCTACTACTGCCACTGCTGCTGCTACACTCTGGTGGCTTCTTGAAATTCACCGCATCAATCAATTCAATCAGCGGCTTGCCCGTATCACAGAGTTGCCGTACGCCATGCTTGATGCGATTTGCCCCAAAATTCTTGGCTATCAACTGCTCCACACGCTCTTGCGGCACCGTCTCCGTGATGGCATTCGTGTAGGTGGTTAGCTTGCCCAGCGAACGGCTGGCCGGGATCTGTGTCCGCCGGGGCTCGCCATGACGATTCAGGGCCAAGTAGTAGACCCTTCGGGCATTCGAGTTGTAGGTGGAGGAGTATGTGTTGTAGTTCTGCAGGCCCATGTTCTCGTTGAAGACACAGTCGTCGGTGAAGTCTTTCTGCAACAAATCGAAGAGCTATCATTAAATGATTTGGCTACAATAATTATCGAGTACAAGTAAAGTAAGAGCCAGGGTGGACTTAAAAACTATTAAAAAGTCATGGAAAAGGATTGGAAAGTAATTCAAAGCAATAGGAAACTATCGAAAGTGATTGCAAAGTGATCGAAAGAGATTGAGAGGCATGTAAGATCCACCAAAGGTACATCAAATCAACGAATGCTCTGCCGTTTTGCGTCATGCAGCAGTGCCACTCTGTTGCCTCTGTCCCTAGGCTTCTACAGAAGCAATGTCCACTAAATGGAACCAATGTTAAACCCTTTTGGTGGCTCAAATAAAAGGCCACTTCAAAGCGGGGCATTCCACAAGAATCATTACCAAAAACGAAGCCCATGCTTTGAATTACCAAACAGTTGTGGCCAGGGCGGCGGCGTCTATTCTCTTTTGTCTATCAAATTGTGGAATCTCTGAGATAAATGCGCTCATTATCACAGGATGTGCTCCCTATCGGTGTTGGCCATCCAGATAGCCATCGATTCCTGGCCTCAAACCCCATAAACATTTCTACTTTATGAATGCCACATGACAGCCAGCCAGCGCCGGCACACAAAGGACAACAACAACAGCAAACAGCAGTTGAGAGAAATCGAAAAGAATTTCCAAATCCGAAAAAGAAGGAGTGAAATTTTCACATTCGTTTTAGGTAGAAATGTAAATTTCAAGACCAAAAGAAAAAGGATGCCTGGGAGGGGATGGGACGGGATGGTGGCCTTTGGAGATGTGCCGACCGACTGGCAGACGGGCAGGGCAGACTGCCTGAAGATCAAATTCAATTAACAACATTGAATTAATTCGCTTGTCAGGCAATTAAAATTGTTTCGTAAATAAAATGGCAAACAAAGGGGAAGGTACCGCAAAATGTCGCCGATTAAATTTAGAAATTAATCAGGCTGAAGTCAGGAGCGAGACGCGATCCAATCTGATATGAAATGAGGCATCAAATGAGGCAACAGGCAACAGGCAGCAGGGGCGATTCACAAAGATTGAGGCACAAAATGTTGACGCCATCAACAAACGTTTTTTGAGTTGTGTTGTTGTTTTTTTTTTTGTTGGGGGTTGGAGGTTGAGGTCGTGCCGCGACGAGACACATTTTTGTGACATATGTGACAACAAAGTCGGTGCTAGTAGGGCTGGCTGGCTGGCTGGCTGGCTGCTGCTCTTTCCCCAAAGAAGACTCCTTCCTCTTTCACTATTTTATTGTGTGGCACAGTCTTTTATGTTATTTCCTAGCATTTGGATTTATTTTTAGTTTTTAGTGTCTTGCAAGTGACAATTTTTGCAGACAGCAAAGGGAAATGAAATGAAGTTGTACTTTGATAAAGAAAAAAAACACACACACTCAAAGAAAAAGAAGAGAATTGAATCGATATCTAGAGAGCCATTAGCTCTAAGACACCTCTCTATTGGCGCCAGGGCCAAGGGTCAACCGGTTGTTTCTCCCTCTCTCTATAGATAAAAAAAGAGTTTCCAGAAAGAAAACACCTACAAGCGGAACCACTTAGAGAATCATCAGCGCCGCGTGACGCGTTCCAAAGGGTCGTGAGATATCGCCACTAAACAGGACAATAAGCATGATAATGATGCAACATATTCATTGGGCAACGACGACCATTAATTGGACTCCACGAAAACCCTCACAGCGTGTGGTCTGTGGTCTGCCCAGAGAACAAATTATGCAAATTAATAAGCCAAAAACAACATTTTAATTGGTGACTCAGCCAGGCAAGGGGTTTTCGGATCTGCGGGGGGTTCTGAGAATTTATGAATTGGCAAACCATTTTGGGAGGGTTTCAATTAGCATGCAAATCACCTGCCAAGTCACAAGATTGTCGCGAAAATTATTTAAAATATTAAAATGTAATGAAATGCTGTCACGAGGCGGCAAAATCCATTTGCTAGAGTAATTTCTTTATAAATAGAAACACAGGAAAGAACAGAACAGAGCAGAGACTCTGAAGAGTCTTTCGTGAGTAATTCACAACCAAAAGTTGCAATAAAAAAGTGTAAATTATATGTCTGTGTTCGCTGGCAGGCCGGACGCGCTGGGGTCGCCAAAATAAACAACAAGAGCCAGCCGCCCACTTGACCAACTTTCGAAGATATGTTGGCGGGCGGCTATGCAGTGCGGCGCCTTCAAAGGGCTGCAACGCCGCCGCTGGTGAAGCGCATCAATCAACACCCCAGCAGCAGCATCCACCACACCACACACCGCAAAGTATCTTTCAGATACAAATCGAATGCCTACTCGCGATGCGGCTGACAGAATTGGCACAGTCGCTTCTATTTCGAATGCGAAAAAGGTCAAAGTGCCATGCGACATCGACAGCGGAAAGAAATGAAATAAATTCAAGCAGAAACAAAAACCCAAAAACCAAAAACCAAAATGTAAAAAACACTAAAAACTAATGTCGCCCGAAATGCAATCACTGTTGCATGGCGCCAGACCAAAAAAAGGCAGCATCGCTCCGCATCTCGCTCCGAGCGTCACAGCGGGATAAAGTGTCACATTAATTGTGAAAGGAAGGCCGTCCAGGCACAAAGGACCCTCCAAAAGGACAACCGATATCACTTGGCACTTGGAAAGGTTCCTCCTTGCTGGCTGCTCTTCGCTCTGTTGCTCCTGATCGTGTTGCTTTGTTTTTGTTCACATTTAATTTTTTATTTATTGACTGGCAAAGGAGAGCTCTTCTCTTTCTTTTATGTGTGTTTGTCGGGGTTTACCTCAATCTTTTAACAGTTCCTTTGTTTTGGGCTATTTAAAGAGAGAGAGGTTTGTTTGCGGAGGGGGGGGATAAAGAGAAAATAGAGCTATCGGCAGAAGAATTGCAGAAGCGTGTAATTGTAATGCGAAAAATAATTTCACTTCATTGAAGTTCACTTAAGGGATGTCTGTATTTTGCACTCTCTATCCTGACTATCAGGGCTTGTCAGGGATTTATACATACATCATATATTTTTTTTTTGGTTATAATGTTTAGCTTACTTACCGAGCCATAGACAGCGCCACAGGCATCCATGCACAGATACAGGCATGTGGCCACACTCTGCAGCTTAATGCGTCCCACATCCACAGTGGAGCGCTGGAGAATCGCTGCAAAAAAAAAGAGAGGGCGCAGAGAAAGTCTCATATTAATTAATTATCAATCACAGTCTGACCCACAAAAAAGAAAAAAGAAAAATACAGAGTGTCAGGATGTCAGTTGCCGTAAAGGGCCCAACGTCCAACGAGTTGTTAATTGCATACACATACCCAACACCTGGCGAGATGTCGGGGAACCAGAAAAAGACTTGAAACTGCTCTTCAAAAACATGCAACAAACAACAAAAAGTAACTACAACAAATATAAACCATTTAAAGAAGTTCCAGCTGCGATCCACTTAATCATAGATTCCACATTTGTCAACCCAATCGAAAGATGCCCGGAAAGTGGACATAAATTATATAAAGATCATTCCTTCGGGTTAATTGAAACTGCCGCCTTGCACTTGAAGTCTTGCAATGATATGAATAAATACACAGACACCAAAAAAAATTCAAGTTCAACATCGTTTAAGGTCAAACCACTTGTGTGGTCGGTCCCCCAGCAGCAACAGCAGCAGCAATGAGAGGCACTGTGGAGGACCGCCTGCCTCTTTGTCAGTTGGCACTGTGGCGGCTGTGGCTATGTGGCTCCGTGGCAGTGGCCTGGCGGCCAAAGTGTGTCAGCACTTGTGCAGCTCTTGCAGCTCTTTTGTGCTCTTTTGGAGTGTTGTTCGTTCAATGAACTTTATGCACTTTGTGTGCATAATAAACATCAATTTATAAATATCGCAGCTTGTTACGGGAGCAATTTCCATAGGAAATGGCAAATCGTAGCCAGCTGCTGCTGCTTCAAAAGCGGCAAAAGAATTTCCGAGGTTCATAATAAAAAAAATTATTATTAGAGATTATGGATACCCCGTAATGCCCGGAACACACACACACACATAATCGAACATCTAACGCGGGGGCCAGTCCCCTGACTAGACTCCAAGGCGAGTGGAGTGGCCACTTGAGTGATGGAAAAACTATGGAAAAATTGTTTATGGAGAGGAAACAGTTTTTGGCATGCTCTCATGATATGATATGAGGATGGGAGTGCATTTATTAACCATCTAAAATTGATGTATATTTTAATGACAGTTGTGGAGAGTAGAGGGTATAAGGATATTTGTGGATGTATGTGTATATGGAACGTTCATTCCCTTTAAGAACTTTTTAAGTGATGTAATGCCCAGGAATTATCTCATTTCTCTCTCTCTCCCGTTCCCCAGAGTTCACTTTTGTGTGGAAACTGTGCCAGGAGATAAACAGACAGACGCTATGGCGGCGGAGGCAAATATCATAAAATACTGCTGTCAATAGGCCCATGCAATTTATGGCCCATATGGGTATACTACCGTATCTGCAACTGCAACTGCAACTCCGGCCACAATACAGAAAAGGCATGCGTTTTTATTTACAGCGCCTCCCCCCTTACCACTTTCCCTTAGCTTTCACACCCGGAACACCATTCTTCCTCTTGGACTTCCAGTGCCAGAATTTACCCCCCCAATCTTCTCTTCTGCCTTTTCTTTTACAATACGGAAATTGTAAACTTATGGCAAAACCAACAACAACAACAACAAAATACCATGTTCCCGTTCTTCCCTTTCCCAGCGTTTCTTTCGTTCCGTTCCCGTTTATACGATAGATTTATAATTTCCCTCCCAACCAAAAGAAATTCCCATTGACATGAGTAATTGTTCCCGTTTGTACGTACACTAGCGCAGAGAATTTTGGACATTTAATGCTGAGCTCTCTGTTCTGACAGCACCACCGACGATTTGGTACCCTATCTCTATCTTCTATGGAAACTCTAGGAGATTCTGTGCTCTGCAAACGTCTAATCAAACTCATAATACCCTCTCCGATAGGGTATCAACAAAAAACAGACATACTAAACAAATGACATGCTAAGCGCGTCAGTTCATTTGTTAAAATCAATGGGGTGGGAGGTGTTGGTGGGGCAGGGGAGCCGGCCCGCCCAGTGACAGCCTTGCCTTTCACTTTGCTGTCCGTCCCCTAGCCCCGATTGCCCCCCGTAATACCCATGTGGTGTTGCATTTCACTTGCGTCGTGCTGGTCGTGGGTTGCTTGCTGCGACTCTTTTCGACTCATTTAAAAAACGATTTGTTTTGCTCGAGTTAACAAAACGTAATTTTCTTCTTTTTTATCTTTTCAGATATAAGTATGTGTGCAGCGACAACATTTAGCGTATTAAATTGTTTCAAAAAAGAATAATTTATATTTATTCTTGTGGGAAACATTTCCATTGAGAGTCGATGCGCTAGCTCTGTCCCTTTCCAACAGCCATACATACGCTCAGCAGAGAACAGAACAATACCAGAGAATGGTTGTTTGTGCTCTCTCAGCATATCATAGAACTTTGGCGTAAATGTTCGCATGTGGCGCCGTGGCTTAGTTGGTTAAAGCGCCTGTCTAGTAAACAGGAGATCGTGAGTTCGAATCTCGCCGGGGCCTATGCCTGATTGTGAAGGCATTGTATTTATTTTGTTTTTTTCTTTTTCTTTATATTTCAATTAAAATATATGGACTCTCATTTTTTATTGGCTATTTCTTTTTATTTATTCAATTTTATTTGATGTATGCAATGAAAGCAAAAAGTGCTTCCATGAAACTCGTATAATTTTCACCTAATACCCATATAAATGTTTCCCATTTGCTCAGTCTATTATTATCCGACTTATACAATAACAATATCGTTTGAGTATTGTGTGGAGGTGTGAAATACATGCATAATGATAATCAAATGATCTTTTATTGATCAATCAATGTGTCGAGTGGCAATTCAATCAAATGGGGATTGCAGTTCATTGAACCATCCAATCCAAATTCCTGGCACGCTTCTGAGCTGCTTTAAATTACCCACATATTAAGCACGTAGTCCGCTTCGAATCCGGTGAGACAGACGGAAATATGTACAATAATACGACCCCGTCGTCCAAATGAATGTCACGCTCTGACAATAATTAAAATGTCAAAAAATATGCCTGTCAAAGAGTCGAAGTTTTTGGAAGGTGCTCGATTGAGTTATGTGCCACGGATGGATGGTTCCATCCTCCTATAACTGTTAAAGGAGTGAGGGAAGGAGGGCAGAATGCATGTATGCAAATGAGACCTTAATTTTTGACCAATTTATGTGCAGACCCAAAAGACTGACAAAAAAGAATAAAATATAATCGGCATCCATAAATGTATATGAAAAGCATTTTTATTATATTTTTAATTATGCTTACATACAGAAAAAAAAAGTGTGACGTTTTGGCGTGACATTTTATGAAAATTTACGATCACTTTTGTGGTTATTTAACATAATACTCGGAATGCTATGCACAGCCCATAAAAAAGATATCTCTGGGAACATCTTTCTTTGTCCTCCCCAAAAGATATTTTGAATGCTTTGTTCGGACTCTTCACTACTGTGCCACGCCGTCTTTTGTGGCGTTTTTCTGTTTGTGGCCTTTGTGGTCTGTAATTTATGATCGTGGGCAGCGTATTTTGACAATTTGATTTGAATTAGAGGGCGAGCATATCAATCAATTGTGGAGCCCAAACAGACACACTCCATATGTCCCCCAGAGATTGCCGAAGAGTTAACAGTCAGTCGTCTGTCTATTAAAGGCCAATTAGTAGCCACTTTATTGAGTTGTCGTTTTGAGGCCATAAATCTTGGGCCTTCCTGTAGTTCCTCTTGGCAATAAATCAAACTGTGGGCGGTGCTGCGATACGATAAGCAGATCTATTTAGCATTTGCAGGTGGCTTTAATTTTCTTATTTAATCAAAGCTACTTATGTAAATGTTTGTGCCGCAATGTGAAAGCCGCCCTGGGCCTGTGCCTGAGGCACAGTTCTCACCCTAAATTTGTGTGGCATTTCATGGTTCGTTGGAGAAATTGCAATCCCGGTATCTTTTCCGGTATTCGCATCTCATACGAGTATTAACACCCATTCAAACACTCAAGCACAATCGTCGGTGAGTGGCAAAATTCAATTCACAGTTGGCTAAACCTCGCACCCTCTTCCGCGACTCCACACTCTCTCTCTCTCTCACTCTCTCGATTGTATCTTTGTATCTTTTTTTTGGGCAATTGAAATGCATTTTTTTTGAGGGGTTGCCAACGGATATCCTGCAACCGAAAACCTTATTGGCCAATTTCCGATAAAAGCAAAATGCGAAAATGCGCAAATAAATAAATTACGATCGTCTTGACAGATGATGAGATTTTTCTGTGTGCCCCGGAGGGGTTGTTTACCCCTCAGGAAAACGCCCACAAAAAGGGATTGATTTCCCACATCGTTGCATATGGCTTATAATAATGGAAAATATTGTCATATCTTCGAAATGAAATCTATGTGGGATGGGGGTGCCTGAAAATTCCTCCATTCCACACACGTGTACGGATTGATATTCTGTGGCTTTCACTCGACAAATAAATGGAATCCTATCTATGCTACCGTTTCCCAAACCGAGGGGGGATATCTTTGGTCTAAGATCTCGTGGTCGCAGTCCCAATTCATTAATGAAAAATGAATCGGCTTATTGGGAATGCCTTCATTTGATTAAATTAGACTAATAATGTGTAAAGTATGGGCAGTTCGAGTGGTCTCTAGTGGTCTCCAGTGGTTGGCCCACCAAAGCAGACCAAAAGCCGATTAGCTTGAAACTCTTTCCAGTGAAAGTTTATGGCCTTAAAATAAAACGAAGTCAAATTCTTACAAATTAATACAAGGCCGAGAGAAACAACCACTCCACTCCACACACAAAAGTATGTTGCTCGGTAAATGTAAGCGGAAAAAATGTTGTAAAATGTTAAAACAAACAAATGGGAACTGGTGGGGAAAAAGGCCGAAAATTATGTTTGAAAATGTCGAAAATTATGTTTTAAAAAATCTACAAACAAAAAAAAAAAGAAAAAAACTCATGTTAAGAAAGATGTTAAAAACTGTAAAATGCTTTGTGAATTTATAATGGAAACCGCAGCAGCAGCCACGCCTCCACACCAGCAGCCAGGGGCCAGTGACAGGCCAATTTTGGGAGGAGATTTCCCGCAGAGAGATGTTGCCCCTTTCCCACCCCCTGTTTCCACTATTTCCCCCTGTGCAGCTCAGCTCTCTTCTCCAAGTGTTTTCCGCATTTTCTTAGCTGGTTGTTGCGGCCTTTTCTTGTCCACTAAACAACCAGTTGGAGTGGAAATGAAATATGTAGATGAGTCTTTAATTAATTTGAGACACGACAAGACAAGTGGCGTCGTCTGTGGCTGCGTCTGCGACAGCGTCTCTTCTGCTGCATGCTTCATGCCGCATGCCGCATGCCTCCTGCCGTTTTAGCTTTTACCCCCTCTAGCAAATGCCACTCTGCCGCACTCTGTGCAACATCTAGTCAGAATCGAAACAACAACAACAGGTCTTCATGCATAAAAGAGGGGCTTTGCTTTTGTGACTTGTGGCTGAGACACAGATACCTGGGCTCCTTGGCAGGTGTTGAGTCATTTTGGTTGACTTACCATTAGAGCTGCCATTGATCATTGATCGGCGATCGGAGATCGGGTAGATGGAATCTTATAGGTATTGATCAGTGGATCAGTCATAAATACGACAGGGATATGGGCAAATGGAGAGCTACATCTACCACTTCTATAAATATAATTTCCCATCCATCCAGCACTTCCTTAAACCATTATGGAGATCTTCCCAAAGATCATGGCGAAGCTTCTTCTACTGCACCCCCCCTCCATTTCATGGTCACACACTTAAAGCGACCCTCCCTCCGCCATGCAACGTGCCACGTATCTGCTTATGCCTTAGATCTCTGACCTCTGTGCCAAATATTTGCATTTGGCATTAAGTCGATCATAAATTTTAGACGACTAAAGCTCGCTGCTGCTGCTGATTGCATTGCAATTTTTCTGTGCCACAGACAGAGTGGGAAAAATTGTCAACATTGTCGCCAAAGGCAACGCGAGAGGGAGGAGAGAGAGTGCAGACAGATAAGGGCCCCTGTGCACTCCCATAGAGTGAGATACTCCCCCCCCCAGAGACAAGCGACTGCCATTGTTCTACGCTGATCATCATCATCATCGTTGCAGAGTTCTAACCCAAATCTAAGCCTTATCTTGTATGCCACAACAAATTTGTTGTGCGAATCAATTAGCCATAAATTTTGGTGTGTGTGATTTATGGCCAAAACTCTTAATTAAAGTCACGCAAAACTAAGGGGGAAAAGTGACTACAAGACTTAAACTGTTATAAGTTGCCATATATGCTCGTATGACTCGTATGCAAATATATTATTTGTAGCTTGCGCCGCCTGTCAGAGCCCCGCCGCTTGTCAAAATGTTAACCGTTGGACCCAAAGATCCCACAGACCACAAGACCGCAAATCCCAGGCCCCCAAAGCCTCAATGCTGCTCCGGCTGTCAGCGACTTAGACTCTGGTTAGACGGCATTTTTTGCATGGCAACAAAAAAAAAAAACACAGTAGTCCATAAAACATTTTTAGCATGTGCAGACTGGCGGCTTTTAAAATTACTTTGAGAGGCGACAGATGCGGGCTGGGCTGGAATGATCTTGTAGTGTCAATGGTTTCTAGTTTTTATGATGGGGCGATAGAGAAAGGGAGAAAGAGAGAGATAGAGAGAGAGAGCGCTTTTTGGTTTCTCCTAATAGCTCCCTAATCGAAAAAGTTCCCTCCTCATCGAAGCACGACCAAATAAATTAAGCCTCCAAGTCAAAGTTCAAAAGAGTCTTTCCCCCCGTTCGACATTTGTGGTATGGGTGGGGTGTGGGGAGAGGGAGCAAATGGTTTTGTGTCGCCTCGTTGACATACATATTATGCATTTGCCCAAAAATATATACGGAAATTATCTGAATCTGGAGCGTAACAAATGTGTGGTGCCACAGTCACAGCCACAGCCAAACTGTCGCCCTGTCAACATCTGAACACAAAAAGGAAGGGAAAGGGAAACGGGAGAAAGGGCAGGGAGGCCTAAGATTGGGCAAAGGGACCGTGACTGCCAATGGTTGGGTATTTTTAGCTCTTGTCAAGTGAAGACCCTCCCAAAGAGATATTTGACACACGAAATAACATTTCAATTAGTTAATAAAATGCACAATTTAAAAAGGGGGAGGCAACCCACAGAGTCAGGCAGGAGTCCTTCCAGTGAGACTTCAATGGGAACTTGTGCTTAGAGTATTTTAATCATCTTTTAGCAGGTATCTTCAAGTCGGTCCAAGTGCGCCGCTGCGCCTGGCTTTCTGCCGCATGGATGGGGGGGGGGGGGGCTGGGCTAGGCTAGTGTAATGCTTTCTCAAATGTTGATACATTGGTGATCCAGATAGCACACGTGCACTGGTATGTATTGTGCGAGTGTGTGCGCGCTATCGCCACAAAAGTGTAATACCACATGTGCGACGCGTCGCCAGTGCCCGTATCTATCAGATACACGGGCGCTTAGTATGTAAATGTAAATGTATCTGTAGCTGTGGCCGTAGCTGTGTTTTGTGTGGGGCGTAAATAGTGCAGAGTGCGCTTAGTGGCATTTGCAATTAATTCACAGTAAACAGCAAATGTTGCAAATAAATTAGCAGCAACAAAAGCAACAACCATACCAATACGAACACGAATACGAATACGAGTGCAAGTATCTGCAGAAAACAAAATCGCGACTGAGCCGTGCCGCATAAAATGCAATCGAATCTACTTTGCTTATCGCCTGCCCAACATCGACAGGCGTTTCGTTACAGTTTTTTTTTGTATTCGCAATACCCTAAACTAAGGCAGATACTTTGATCTTTGCTAAAGGTTTGAAGGGTGCGAAAGAGAGAGGTATATTAATTGGAAAATAATATGTTCTTTGGCTAAAGCCGTGTCTCTTTCGGTACAGCAAAAGTTAGAGCCTTTCTTAGTTGAGAGATCATTGTAGCCAGAAATTTTGTGAGGATATTCTATAAAATACATAGGATATGATTCTATGAGAATTATTATATTTTTGGGATTTTATATGCCTATAGCCTTCCCTTAACCAAAAGTACCAAAAACCAGTAGAATTAAATAACTATTTCATCTAGAATCACGCTAAAAACATTCTTAATAGAAGCATAATTATTTTAAGCAGCGGCAAAGGAAATCACTTGAAGAAAATCACTCGAAATTATTCCTCCAATATGGTAGTAGCCCTTAGAATGATCAGCTTTAATGATTCGTCAACATTTCTAGTGCTAAAATGTATATTTAAAAATAAAACCACTGTTTAAGTTTCTCCATAAACCTTCCACCATTTAAAAACCCCCAAAAAGTGTATTTAAGCTTTCGTTCTTTGCATCTCTCTGGGGGATTCACCTAGACACCATACACACACACACACACACACACAGACGAAACACCATTCGAAAAACGTCATAATTATCGGGGAGAGTGAGTAACTGAACGAGTGGCACTCAAACGCTACACCTACAGATACAAAATACAGCTACAGATACAGCTACAGGCCCACAGATATACACAGATACAGACACATTCTGCTGCCACACAATGCAAAATATATTGACTTAGGTCAGTGGCTCATTGAACGCAAATGCAAATTGTTGTTGCTGCTGTTGCTGTTGGCCCCTCAGTAATTCGCACTTCACACCCTGACGTACGTACGCTAGAGCGTCGGGATATGTGGATGGATGTGTGTATCTGCAAGATACAAAACTGCAAGTAGCTGGCAAATGTGATAAACAAACCTGACGCCAGACGCTGGCCTGTCTGCCTGCTGACTGCCTGTTGCCTGTTGTCTGACTTGTGAGCAGTTAAATTTTAAAGTCAAACAGCGGAAAATGTTACCTCATCCGTGGAATGGGACATGGGGGAGGAAGGTGCAGGGGATGGATGGCCTAAGTTATAGACCAGATCCATATATCAGTTGATCTCAAGGCTATGCCAAGAAGTATCTTTTGAATCAAAAAAATATTGAGTTACCCCCAGAACCCCCATAACCCCCATAACCACACACAGCATTAACTATCGGATTACAGAAAACAGAATAACTGAAATTATTGACCAGTCGCTAGTTAATTTTTATTGTCCACGTCCATCTTCATGAGAAATTGAGCGCTGGAGAATTATTCTGGGAAAAACCGCACACACAAAAACAAAATCTCAAAAAGTTAATGTCCGCTTAAACGTTCATTAATTAGATAATCATCGAAGCAATATTATTGGTTGAAAATGCCTTAAATCTAAATAGAGACGCGTCACATTGTGGAAAATGTGTCCGTCAGTGTTTTACAAGTCATTAAAGTCCCCCCGCACCCGCACACAGATAATAAAAATATATGTGTATATTAAATGTTTGAAGAGTGAAAGTGATGCTCTAGTTCCACTCACAGAAAACATACAGATAGATATAGATACTCCACAGATACTGCATTCGAAAGCTACTCCCTGGCGCATGTTTGCTACATTTTATTGTCGCTTGCTGTGCGATCATTCGATCGGCAAATGCATAAAACGCCTCTCCATCTATCGCACAAACAACACTGAGAAAATCTTTATGATGTGTTAAACTATTTAAAGATATTTTGGAATATTTCTGGCCTCACTTTTTGGGATCAAAGCCACAACATAAAATACTCGTCGTAGCTTCATTCACTATTTGCCTTGACTGCGTTGCGTTGCTCAAGCTGATCAATTTCTGTAATTATTGCCACCATTATGGTACAAATTGCATTGTCAGACACATCCAGTTTTCAGTTTTACTGTGTGAATGGACCACCTGCACAGGCGACACAGGCGACAGCAGCAGCACGCGACTTCAGTCGCCTACTTTGACAGCCACAGCGACAGACACAGAGCCAGAGCCAGAGCAGCCTTTTGTTCGTCGTTCGAACGTTTAACAATGTCTGGCAGCTTGCCAGAGACCGCCTCTGTCTCTGCTGTCCAGACCGTCTGAACATTTGTCATAGCCCAACTTCAGCACTTGGTTCAGCACTCAACAATGCAGATGCAGATCTGCAGATATGCAGATACAGATACATTGGCTGCTACCCACAGATACTCTGCTGCGCTGGTCCAAGATCGTTTATCGATCGACAATGTAATTGTGATTTATGCAAATTGTTATGTTCGACACCTTTTTTGTGTGTTTGCCTCCTGCTGTTGCAACCATAAAATCTGGCCAGCAAATTCTCTGCGACTTTCTTCTTTCTTTTCTCTTGTGGGAGCAGGATTGTTGTAGCTTATTATGCTTGGCTCTGAATCTGTATTCCAGGGCTCCCATCCATCTGTTTATTGACTTGGCATGCCCACAGACGAAACGAAACAAATAGTTCGGGAACCCACACGAACAACTCACCGAAAAAAAACTACTCGATTGTTTTCATTTCTATTAATATTTTCTTAGGAACAAAAAATGATTGTTGCACCCCATAAAACAAAACCAAAACCAAAAAAACAAAAATGCAAAGCAGAGGCACGGACAGGCATTAATCACAGAATAAGAAATCGCAGAAAAATGCTAGAAAATCTAGAAGTAAATTCAGAAGTTTTTCGCAGTTTGCAAATTGTGAAAAACAAAAACCAAATACGTAGCGGGTTTCTGGCCTGGCGTCAATAACCCCATTTCATTGATGTGTTGGCCGTTTGGCTGAGGATTCCTTGTTGGCCAATGGCCATCAATGCAATGAATGAACCAGATGAAGATCTTGGCTCTCCTTTGGCTAAGTGGGCTATAAAGTGGTTGAGTATCTACCAATCTGCCAATCTACCTATCTACCAATCTGATATCTGGTATTTGCTGGCTTATCTCA
Source organism: Drosophila obscura (assembly GCF_018151105.1). Lineage (NCBI taxonomy): Eukaryota > Metazoa > Arthropoda > Insecta > Diptera > Drosophilidae > Drosophila > Drosophila obscura. The sequence continues at coordinate 10,757,063 of NW_024542828.1, forward strand.
TCTAACCACTTTCCTGGTCTGGGTCCGTGTGTGTGTGTGTCCGCGTGTGTGCCCCAAAGTGTGGCAATGCAATGTTTGGGTGGTGCTAGTTTATGCGTGCTCTGATTTCGTGTTCATGTGTGAATTGGTACGTTAAACGAGGCACCTCAAAGACCAGGCTACAATTGGCAAGGCTGCCAGTTCTGTGAGCAGGCAAATTCCATCAGAAATGTGATCTTTAAATCCAATAATCAATCAGAGAGCAACCCAAGATGCACTCTCCCACCATTGAGTAATTTCCTATCTGTAATTTTCTGTGTACATCTGCTGCTGCGGCTGTTGCAACAATGTTGCCTAATAGAACACTTGTTCTACTACAAAGCACCTGAGAGATGCCTGTCTGCCTGCCCCAAAACAATGCCATAATTTGCGCTACATTTTGTAGGCCATGACTCCCCAGACACTTTTTTGTTTGTTTGCTCTTCCAGCTACAGCTACAGATATACAGATATAGCCACTATATGTATACAGACGGTGCATTGCATAAATCAGAGAAAGAAGCAGCCATTGAAATGCGTAAATAATGCAAAAGATTACATGGAACAAAAGGCGGTACCAGGAGGCGCACTACAAATTATGAGTGGTAGTGCAATCCCTCAGATACGGAATAAACTACAAGTGTATCTTGTAGACAGTCTGGGACAGCGCAGCTGCTACTGTGCGACATTTCCTCTGTTCAGTTCGGTTTGGTTCGGTTCTGTTCTGTTTGAGGCTCTGTTGTCGCTGTGTCCCACACTCGAGTGCATTTTTATGGCAGCGCTCATTAATTTTATGTCTTTTCATTTGTCGGAACTGTAGGCGGAAACTGCCGTATAGCTCTCGAGAGATAAGCCCCCGAAGAGAGTGGATCCCACACACAGACACAGAAGACTACTTTGCTTATGATTGATTGAAGGAGAGATTTCCACACCAACCCACCCCACCCAGAGCAAAGACTCTGTGCTGTTCACGCACTTGCTCCATTGACCGCGTTCATGCATCGATCACATAACTCTGTTGGGCCATTCCGTTCCCTTTGCCAAAACACGTACCACAATCAGCTAATTGGATGAGGTACGAGTAGAGTCTGCCCTGCCCTGCCCTGCCCTGCTCGGAGTGTTGCTTTCATTAGCATGCAAAAGCAGATCGTTTTGGCGGATCCCAAGCCAAAGATCTGATTCAGATTCCGATTCCGATTCAGATTCAGAGGCTCCGCTTAATGGTGACTACGTGTTGTATTTTTTTTTCGGTGTTGGTGCCTGGCCCTGCTCCTTGTGTAATTAATGTGATCCGCCCGACGACCTTAACTGTTCGCTTGTCCAGTGCCTGATTAAAAAGTGTTGAAAAACAAGTTGTACTCGTAAATGCCATGACAAATGAAACGGAAAACGCGAAAACAGAGTGCCACCAAAAGGTACACAGGTAAGGTATACACTTGGAGAAGATTTACCATCAAAAAAGAGTGCCCAAGCCATGGGAAATACTCCACACAAAATGATCAAAAATATATTACAGTTTACATGATTTTTTCTACGAAAAAAAAAACTACTCAGAAATCTCCAAAAAATATAAAAAATATCGACAACTAATATATGGACTATATTTTAGTACCTACTTCATTTTTCTTGCAGTGCCCAGCAGGAGAATCCTGAAACTGAAACTGAAATCGCTCTGTGGTGGTATTTTGTCATTTTAATGGTAGCGTTGCTGCCGCCGCGATCCCCTCATTGGCTTGTGGATTGTTGGATTGGCTTTTTGCTTGGGATTTTGAGTCTAATTAAGGCGAACATGTGCCAAGATCAATGTCGGCGGCGCCATAGTGGCGTGCGTATCCCACAGATACTTATATGATAAAACCAATAATACTTATGCCTCTCTGCCTGCTACCGAAAATTAATTTATGCCTTGCCTGGGACTTGTTGTGGTTTTTAGTGGCTTTAATTGCAATTTCGCAGAGCAGAGCAGAGCTGAGCTGACAAATTGCCTGACGAGTAATGGAATTTTGTGTGGAGAATTATGCGCATTTTGCATGCGATTTATGAGAGCGAACAAACATGCAAAAATCTCTGCTGAATGGCATTGAACTTTTGTAGAGAGCGCGAACCAGATCCTCCCGCCCATTCTTTTGTAGTTTTTGTTCGCAGAGGGATTTATGCCACTCCCCCCAAAGGAACGCTCCCATTAGGCACGTTCTATATCTTCATGCAAATGAGGAAGAGAAGGAGGAGAGGAGAGTGTGGGCCTCCGCCTCTTGGAGTCGTGAGGGAGTCATATCCTCCCAAGTAATGTCAACGATTTGCATGCAAATTGCATGAGGAAGTTGCACACAGCTAACAAGGCCATTAAACTTGGCCCGGGAATGGCAATAGGGATAGCTGGGCTCAGCGACAGTCCCCGAGGCATTGCCAGCAGCAGTCAAAGTGCAAATATGTGGCCCGGCAACGCCCACATATTACTCAAGCTCACGCCTTGGCAAAACCCCTCGTACAATTCAATTGGAAAGGTCCTCCTGGGGTCGACTTCTCGCGCGTCGCCGACTAATGAAGTTGAAGCCCAGGACTCGACTCTAGGCCCAATCGCTGTCTAAATTTAGCCAAGACTTCGACTTCGACTTCGACTTGGACGGTGACTCTTCGACTCTTGTGGCGGCTGCCTGCCACCTACGATAAATCAAAGTTAATCAGATCTAGTTTCGATTGGGTTTTTATGCCTCGATGCGCTCCTCGCTGCTCTCCCGCTCTCCCGCCACGTTCGAGGCTCCACCATTCGGTTGCCATTGCCATTTAAATTAGCTGCCGGGTAATTTATCGCATTGTTGGCTCTTTGCAGGTCTCGGTTAGCGTTTAGCGCCAGGATGCCGCAAAACATCGGCCCAGACACAAAGGCCCTGTGGGCTCTGGGCTCTGTCTCAGTCTTCTCTACTCCTTCCCCTTTCCCTGTCCCGCTGCTGTGCATCAGTGGCTCTGATGTTGTGGCTCAAACTGAATGGCTTGAAATGTGTGGCTACCAGCAAAAGCCTAGTCCACCGATAATTACGCATATTTTGTTGCCTGTTTTGATGGCGATTTTTACGTTTTATACATTTCAGTTTCAGGCGGCAGACAGACAGACAGGAAAGGGTATGATCGGTGGCAGAGATTAGCTATGGCGAGGAGTTGGTGGAATGTATTTGGTATACATATATTGGGTGTACTTTTTGGGCGTTTTTTGTTGGAGATTCTCTGTGGAATTGACATATATTTTTAAAGAAATTAAAGACTTGATTGCTTCTGTTTTTTTTCTGTTACAAAATAGTTACCCCAATTATTCGCTCTCCAACATTCCATCAACTCATCTTTCCAAGAGCTTCTCTTAAACTCCTCCTTTTACCCCATTTATCTGCCCATTAAATCAATTAATTCCCCATTTAATCCATCTAATTATAGTTGCTAGTTGCTTGTTATTCTTGACCCCTATCATTGATAGTTTACACAAAGTTTTCCACAGGTTTCACAGTTTTGTTCCCCTGGGAAAATACTCGATCGAAGGGCATGAAAACTTCGGCGCCCCAATAAAAATAAAACAGAAAAACAAAACTTAACTCGAAGAAGTTTTTATTATATTACGGAGAGAGAGAGAGAGAGTATACTTGTAGTATTTTCCAGATACTCCATTTAGCATTTAGCATATGAGAAGGAGGAGGAAGGAGCATTGTGTCTGGTGTGAGATGAGATGAGATGGAGAGTTGGGTTGGAGGTTGGTGGTTGGAGCTTGGAGATCGCTTGGGTTTTTAGTAGCTGTTAAATGGCATGGTCACAGTCGGTGGTCCGATCGATGGAGGCTTCTACTTCTCCTTCCACCACTGCCATCCTCTGCTCCTTTTTAACACCCATTCTACAGTCCGATCTGGTTCTGGGATCTTTGTAACCAAATGGGTTTCAATTTACACACTTGTCGCCTATACAACGACGCGCCGTTCGCCGTTCGCCATTCTGCTGTGGAGGAATCTTGTCATCGCCTCAACTAAGGCGCTTATTTATTTGCAAAAGAAGTTTATAAGCATCGCTGGGGTCTTGGTATCGCATTGCAAAGACATATCGCAATTATAAATCAGTTTAAGTCGAGCGACAGAGACCCTGACATTAAGCAATGAAACCTTTTGAGCTTTGTTTGGCTTTGTCTTTGTCAAGTGGGCCTGTCCGTCTGTCTGTCTGCCTGTCGTTCTTCTGCTGCTCCCCAGTCTGCTCTCTCTCCCTCTCCTGTATTTTCTGTCTGTCAATCCTTGTCCAACGATCGCTTTTCCACGCTCCCTGTGGCACCTTTGTTTGCATAATGCCACACTGGCTGACTCTGCCTGACTCTGCCTGACTCTGACTGCCTGACTGCTGATTGCAACATTTCTGAGTGAACAAATGAATGATAGATCAAATCTGCAGCTCTCCCTCTGTGTTTGCTAATAACTCAACAGCTAATCAGTGAACAAGCAACATGTTGCATGCCGCAATTAAACGACGAGCACAAATGTATCTTTTTCTGAATCAATTATGTTGCTGTCTCTATCTCTGGGTGGGGTGTCTGTGTTTGAGCATCTAATGGATACAAAATGTGGGAAAAAAAATGCCACAAAAAAATGCAGAAAGCGCGGCTTAGAGGCCCTTCACATTGGCGGGCAGAAATACACCAAAGAAATACCTGTAGAAATTCCCAACGCAAAGTCCAACGGAAGTCCATACAATTAGCACGGCGATAAGGTGCGTTCAATAACCGATAAGTTTGCTGCCAATATATACTATATACACCTATGCATATCTACACATATATATGTATATATATTTATAGCATTCATTAAATGGCAAAAAAAAAGAGCCGCCTGCTAATACCAGTTCTGGCAGAAACTATTAATCAACATAATTGATGGCAATTGGTGCATGCAGCAGAACGTCTATGTGTGTTTGTGTGTGTGTGTCGTCGTGTCGTAACAAAACGCTTATCGGCCATAGCTGAATCTAACACTATTAGTCAATGGATCGGCATCGCCATCGCCATCGCACCATCCATCGCTGCATTCGTCCCACCAGCAGCTGCCTATCATCAATTTATCTGCAGTACCTCGGTACAGTCCCTCCAGAACTCCACAACTGCATTCTTGTCTATCTCTTTCCCTCTCTCACTATCTCTCCACTGATTTATGAATTTGACCGCCGCCAGAGTTCTCCAGTTAATGACCCTGCAAACTTTTCTTACTTCTTACTCATACTTTCAGTTCAATATTTTTGCATAAATCGCGATCAATAATATCCCTGCTGCTGCTGCTGTTGCTCTGCCAGTAAGTTAGTAAGGCAAGAGATCACTGGAGAAAATTGAAATCAATTCCCTGGGCAGACTGCTCCTAACACACAGCAGCAGGAGGAGGGCTGGCGGGCAGCTCAACGTTTGATTGGCTCAACGATTGACATCGCGGAGTGACAGAGTGACCTAGTGGGGCCTGCACATAAGGAAAAAAAAAATCCAAGATCAATAGCTATTCAATTGAAAAAGTTGAAGGAAAAATGCTAGGAAAAAACTGTGAGTAAAAAAAGTGGAAAACGCAAAAATAAATCGCATTGATTTTCTCTATTTTAAACCTATACATTTTTCGCTTCTTTAGCCACGATTTGTATTCCTTAACTTTTTTTTTAAATCCTATTTCTATCATAATTCTACAAGCATTAGCCGCGCGCGCGTTTTAAAACGCCTGCACTCAATGACCGTACAAGTCGCTACTTCTTTGGTGTTTTTTTCCAGCTATTTAGTCTACCGATTAGTGTCAATTTGTGCAGAGCATAACTTAAAGTACACAGCTACATAGTGCATATGTGTGTACTTATAGTTATGGCTGGTGCTGGTGCTGGTACTCACTCGGCTTTCTCGCGCACTCTTTTGTGTGTCGGCGTGTTTATTCAATTAGCATATATACCTCGTACCATATATACACCATATACTCGCGTAGCATATCAGGTGGTGGGGAGGGAGGAGGAGTATCCACTGGGATCCACCACTGGGATACGTATGGATCTTCAGACAAGCAACGGATGACATGGACATAATTGCTGGCTATTTATCATGGACACTTGGAGATGAAGTCGAAGGCGAATGCTGACAACTCAATGAGCAAAGTACGCGGATTGCGGATTGCAGAGAGCTGGAATTAACACACCTAGACCACGTAGCGCAGATACCATTCGAAGGAACACCTGCCCCGCTGTGGCAACAATCCATGTCCCATGTCTCATGTCCCATCTCCATTCTCCAACCTCATGCCCATTGCCATTCGCGTCTGGCATCTCCCCACTTCCCCCACGGACAGAGTTTAAAATGCAGACAAAGTAATTGCGGAGAGCTCGGGCTGATTAAAATGGATTTATAAATTATGCAGCGGTGCGATTAAAATCGCCTGAATAGTCGCGTCGGCGGCGGCGCTAACAAAGCTGCTGCTGCCACAGCCACAGCCACAGCCACAGCCACAGCCACAGGCCACAGGCTCGAGACTCTGGAGACTCTGGAGACTCGATCGGTCGGAGAGCCTTCAGGGTCGGGATCTGATCTGGCCTCCTCCTGCCTGCGTGGCCCGCAGTTTTGGCTAATAGAAAGATTTATCACCCCGTCGGCGACTTGCAGGCCGTGCAGGGCCAGACGACGCGACTCGCGCGCGCGATTTCCAGCTCAGCGATAAAAACCGCATCGCCTTCTTCCTTCGACTGAACCGACCGAACCGACCGACCGCGTTACGATTTCAATTTTCATTTTCATTTGCACGTCGCCGTCAATTCCTTGGCCCTCAGGCATTATTTATGCCATTTCTTCAGCTCTGCAGCTTTGGAGTGTATCTTCGCTTTTCCTTTTAATTTATAGCATTTAAATTGCAATTTCTTGTACGCTGGAAGGGGGCCCCGTAGATGCCTCTTTTTCGCGCTTTTTGCGATTTTCACACCTTTGGAAATTGTAACGCTTTTTGGCCTCTCAAGTGTTCTTTCTATTAGCGGGTTTTCTGTTTTTTTTTTTTTTTCATTCGCGACTGCACTGGCCTGGCCTGCACTTGGCCCACAGCCCACATGTGTGCCGATGTGTGGCTGTGTTATTTCCACTTTTTCCTTTGATTTGTGTGCAACAAGAAATCACTTTTCATGGGAAACACACACACAAACTAACGGTGCTCCGCGTGATATATCTGGCAGATACCCCGCTGATCTGACAGATCAGGATATGGAGCAGAGATGTCTATAGCCAAAGTGCGAAAATGGATTCAATTTGTATTCATTGCCTGAGATGAGCAGAGAGAGAGAGAGAGTTGAAATGAACTTGATCTTCGATTGCTTTTGGGGGGTAAACGAGGAATTTTTCGATAAGGAAAGTTCCGAAATGTTAGAGATTTAAAAAGGAATTTTCCAAATTATTTAAGGTAGTTTTTTTAGCTTCTAAAATCTATAAAAATTCATTCAACTTCCACCATAAATTGCTTTAATTAAACATTTACCTATGACACAATCTACTGCCATAATTTGTACTGAATAAACCCACTAAAATTAAGCAAATTTTAAATAAGGAAATGCAAAATATAAAGGCAAAGACAAGGTACAAACAGTGCTCGCCTGTGGGCACACCTTTCTCCCAGCTAAAAAGAAAGTAATTGATTTAATGAATTCAATTTTGAAGTTTAGGCAACCGCCTTGCCCCGCCCCACCTCACACCAACTCATCTTATAGTCATATCAATTAGTGGTTAGAGACCGCCCAGCATTGGATCATTGGGCCAATCCGTGAGCATTTATCTTCATTAGACGACTTGCAAGAGATACAAATCAATCTGCCGGATCGCAATGCAGAGACAGAGAGACAGAGAGAGTGTGGGGAGAGAGAGAGGAGACTTGGGACTACTATGTAAATATCGACAGCTTTGCTGATGTAATGCCTGCGATAGGCATGACCATCCCATTGAGTGTGGAAAGCCGCCTGTCCCATGTGCCACTGCCAGTGCCAGTGCCCGTGCCCCATGCAACATGCTTTCGGGGCTGATAAGCAAATCAACAGGTTGAACAGGCGCCACATCAACACACTGGACAAACGGGTAGGCAGCACCGGACAACTGGCAACGAGCATCGCCCGATCGGGCATCGGGCACCTCGCTCAATCTCAATCAAAATAAAATTGTATCTGAAATGAATTGAAAGCGGGGAAGCATGACATCGGAGGGGGGGAGCTGAGGATTGGGCATTCGAATTGAATTGAATCTAATCAAAGCACCGTTCGATTCCCCAGATCACTATCTAATCGGGCAGCCAGCAGCCTGTCCAGAGAGAATTTCAAAGCAATTAAAAGGCAGCCCCAAAAAAAAGAGCTAGAAAAATGAAACATCAGCTGATTGATGCTATAGCTTTCAGCACGTAGCCGAGTAGCCTTCCCCCCCAGGGATCTGATCAGCGGAAGATCAGCAAACAGAGAGAGAGAGAGAGAGAGAGATCTACAGATCTGCAGTCATCTGTGTGTGGCTGCCTCAATCGACACCCACGGCGCTCGAGCAACCAAATAGAGTTAATACTTTAATTGATCTTGTGCCGTAAGTACATCAATTTTCTGTGTGTGTTACAAAAGAGCAGCGGCAGCAGCTGCTGCTGTGGCAGCCACCCACGGCTACAGCTACAGCATACAGAACAAATATACATATAAATAAGTGTGTTTCAAGTGCTTGGGATTGTGATTATGAAAGCCAAAAGGGAAACACCACCAAACTGCTGCTCCACTCGAAGAGGAGAGTCCAGTGATGCGGGTCGCTGTGTGGCTCGTGCTAATGTCAAGCAGCGTTCAATGCTGCTGCTGCCACACAATGCTGCACGGCACGAATGCTGATTAAGTGCACTGGATTATGGGCTACAGCAGTGCCGTGCCACTTAAAGGGATAATTCACTGAGTTTTTTGGAGAAGTTTTTTCATGTAAAGATTTCATTTCTATAATTCACCTAATCATTGGGTTCTTTAAAGGAATTTGTTTGGCGCTGTAGAGCGCTGAAAAGATCATCCAAAGAGTGAGATATAATCAGCCTAAAGGCATCGAAAATCAATAGGTTAAAGGGATCAACGAACTATAAAAAATGCTAAGCTATAACAGCGATCATAATCATCCAGAAAGTGATCGCTAGATCATAAAATGATTCCTCGATCAACGATCTATGGCTTCACAATGCAACCCAGAAAAAAAACACTGAAAGATTGATGGCAATCTCTCTTTGATCTTGAAGTGATTTACATCTTGCCATTCCCCAGCACAAGATCAGCACCAAAAATCACTTTCCCTTCGCGTTCTAAGTACCTTTGACAGATCACCTTCGATCACATTCTTCTAAGATCCCCAATCTATTAGCAGTTCTCCTGCACCGATGGCTGTGCTGCTAATTTGGCACACGGCAACAATTTGAATCCGTATCCAGTGGAGGGGCGGGCCACAGGCAGGCATTTCCCATAGATCACAAGTGTCTCGGGTCTCTCTCTCTTTCTCTGTCTCTCTGTCTGCGGTCTGCGGTCTGTCTTTCTGGGGGTCTCTGTCTGTCTGCGTGGGAGTCGTGTGCGGTAGTCGAATAAACTGTCACAGAGACTGTCAGAGAGATATTGCAAAGGTAATTAGCATATAGCACCCCACAATACCCCACAAAACGAACTCAACTCCGCTTGGCATTTGTCAACAATCTGTCAAAATAAAATGCAACAATGCTTGGCTACAGAGGCGGCAGGAGGCGCGGCTGTGGTCTGGCCTAGCCTGGCCATAAATTTAATGTCTATGACCAGAATTATGCAATTTTTTATGAAGCCGATATGTGATATCTTCCATTCATTCACAACAACCGCATTCAGCCAGTGAGTGGTCACGATTTTTGGTGGGCGACTTGATTTTCGTATTACTTTACATTGTAGATCGCTAATGGAACTGTCTGTCCGGCTGTCTGTCTGTCCGTACAGCATCTGAATTATCATTCATAAATGCACGAAGAGTTGGGCAGTCGGGGAGTTCTCTCTGATAAATGGGTCAATCAGCGCAGGGACCCAACAAATAATGAAGTAATCGAGACAAGGAGAAAGACAACAAAAAAAAACCAGAACAAGTCCCCAAAGCAAAGGAAGGGCAACAGCGAAAAAAAAAAACTGTTGAACAAGTTAACAAGTTGCATGCCCCTTGGGGGGGTTTGGAGAGCACTTTCAATTGAACGTTTAAAATTTATTGTCGCTGTGCCGGAGAGGCTGCTGCTGCTGCAGCTGCAGCTTCCCCCTGCCAAAGTGGGTGGTCTTTGCTCTCTTCTTTTTTTTTTTGAAAGTCTTTCGAGTCTCCAATTAGTGGGTCACTGGGTAACCAGCCTCATTATGCAATTGCATTAAAATTGGCCATAAAATCAAGGCAGCAGGCAGGCAGGCAGCCAGACTGCTGCAGCTCTTGAGTATCCCCCATGGATGGCAGATCTTCCGTGTATGTCTGTCTGTAAATAATAAAGAACTCTGGCTGATCTCTGCAGGGATCCCACCCCTGGCTTTTGGTGTTTGGCCAATTAGCAAGCTCGTTGAGATGCCATCAGGCGTTGCTTCCTTCTATTGACCAGAAAAATGCCATTGAAAACAAACAGATGAGGCCCAGAGCCCCAGGCAATATGCTCCTGCCTCGAGCGTCTTCATCCCAGACTTGCGTTCTTTTAGCACTTTTAGTGGCGCTCATAAAATTGAGCTGCCAAGGAAGCATTTTTGTGTGGCGTGTCTGCCGCCCGCATCTTTTGTGGAAAGTGTTTGATCTTCGACGAAAAGTGCACTCATAAAGAGCCTTGAGTTGGCCATAAGCAGCGATCATCATCATCATCATTTGGATGTGTTAATTAATACTCAATCTGTGGCCGAAAAGCGACGCGCGAGGGAGATATTCAAGAGATATGCGGAAGCATATTATGGGCAAATATTGAATGGAATTTATGGGCCATTGAAGGAGGTTTTTTTGGTGCGCAGTAAGACAGGAATATTGAAGGGTATAAGAGGTAGCACATGAGCTGGAATAGGTATAGGAATATGTAGTTTAAATGCAGTTAGAGGCCTCCCAACTAAAGCTATTATTTGTTCATCATTCAAGCCAGTATAAATCAAAAAAAAATCAAGAACCAATAAAGCAATGCAGCTACGCGGTATATTCGATGCCATTCCAAACACTCCACTTAAAGTTGTGAAACATTCTTTCTGTCAGCTCAGACGAATGCCTTGCCATGTCCAGGGCTCCATTCAGTTCAATCAGCAAGCCATTCAGACTTCCTCATTGCGCAGAAGAGAACAGCGGCCAAGCTTCAGCTGCGGCGAGGAATGCCATGCTGGATAATCCAGTCATAGATACTAATTGAAACTCATTGTTCGTTTGCGGCAAGGGGGCGAAGGAGTGGTGAGGTCTGGGGGCCTGGGCTCATCAATTGGGACTCTCCAAAGCCAAACAATTGACACTTTTCCAATTGCACCTTCGGGCTGGCTGGCGGGCTGGCACCCGCACACCTTGCAACCGATGGCAGTCCATGGCAACCCGTTGGCGTCAATTAGTTTAAATAAAGCAGCAGGAACGAACAGCGGCTACGAGTCAATGGCCCATGCCGCTCAGACACACACACACACACACATGCCCCATGGCCCCAGCCCCCTCCACCATGCCACTGTTAGAATTTTTTTTTGTATACACTGCATAACATCGGCACGCACTGGGACTCCACTCCTCTCTGCTCTCTGCTCACTGCTCACTGCTCCTCCGCGTTGTGTGTGTCATCACCTCAATTGGGTTCACTTCCTACTTGTAAGACACACGGCGGCACCGCCACCGGCACACCGCCACACCGGCCACGAAATGTATCTGCAAGATATCGTACCGCCAGCCATTAGTCGTCGTGCTCCTCTCCTCGCTTTTCACTTTTCCAACGGAAGTCATTTTTAGAGTTAAATATTTTACACCGAAATAAAAACACACACACCGAAAGCCAGCCCCTCGGGCAAGCCTCGCTTCTCGCTCTGCGCTCTGCGCTCTTCGCTCTCTTTTATCTATGGAAATTGCACACGCACTTAACCCGCTTGCTTCACCGCTTCCAGTAGCCACCAGCGCAGCGATATGGCTGAGACGTTGCCCCTCACATTTTTTTATGGCCGTCGATAGTCGCGCATATTAAGGAGCGCGAGACACAGACCCACGCTTGTGGCATGCAAAAATTCGTACGAGCAGCTCCTCTCGGTCCACAGATTAGCCAGGCAATTTGTCGATGACTCTGTAAACTTGAGCTATTAAGTGCGAACAGGCCATACAATATATATACACGTATATGTATATATATATTTGAGATCAGGGAAGGAGTACGTACTCCAAGGAGAGCCATGAGAGCTGACTGTGTGCGGCTTTCGTTTCAAACCGGATTCATAATGCCACTCGTACGCCTCTCTTGTTAATTGAAATACATTTTGGTGTTGTTGTTTTTTGTGTGTATTTTGTATGCATGTGGGACTGTTTGCTGTTTGCCTGCCTCTTACTGGGTATCTGCTGTAACACTATGATCATTAATATGTCATTTACAAGTCCACAAATTGTTGCTAATAAATTGTTTTCGACTTGCGCGCACACACAAACCAAATATAATTCCCCAAGACACTCGTCAAACTCACTTTTAAGACTTTGATTGCTACCAATTTGTGCATACACATATATGCGTATCACCAGGGGGAGGAAGAGATAGTTTATGGAGTTTGGGTACCTGTGAGGGTATAAAGTGTGAAGTGTGTAGTATCTTTGAGGTGTCTGTAGGGAGTGTAAGCAGTGCAGCTTTGAGGGCATGCACAGACTGAATCATCAGTTTGCCCATCAAAGAACTTTTTCGTGTTCAATTTGTCCATCACTTTCACTTTCAATCATAATCTGTCGGCACTTTCAGCTACAGAAACAGAACAGAACAGATATACTTCTTTGACTCGAATAAACAATCAGTTGGATTGGTAGCTAACAATTACATTGGGGAAATCTTGATTAAATCATAAATATACACCGGAAAAAAGAGAATCTCTTAGTTAAAAAATTAATAATTTAATTGAAATTTATCCTGCCAATAACTAAGCGAAAAATACTACAAAAATTTAAATTTAAATTTAAACTTCCGATGGCAAGCGGTTTTCCCTGAGAATTTTATCCACTAGATGGCTATGCCTTCTCTCTCTTCTGCTTCTATAATCTAACATAGAAGTTCTATGTTTTGCTTACTAATATATCTGGTATATCCAATTGAAATTTCCTCCCCCATACCCTTACATGCGATGGTTCACCTGCTGCCCACCCACTCGCTTATCAATTGCCTATCGCTGCTGCCTGATGCATTTGTTCGCCTTTTATTCTGTAGATTTACGATTGTCCAGCCAATTGGCAATTACAGTGCAATTAATTTATAATCCCCCAGCAACGGGGCACTACTTACTGAATACAGAGAGAGAGAGAGAGAGAGAGACCCGACCAGACCTACTTATTGTGGAGTAGGTGACACAGTTTTAGAGACCCAACAACGGAGATAACATAACTTGTACCTGCCTGCCTGCCTTACGATATGATATGATATTTATGATTGTGTCTGGAACTTTGGATGGGGAAATCTATTGGGGCGGCTTAAGGTGTTTGTGCAACAACCTGAAGATACATTTGTATCTACCAATTTTAATGCGAATTAATCACTTTATTTGGCACGAAATCCGGTTGGAATTACCATTCGGGAAAATCGTGTAAAAATCGCGCCAACGCCAAAATGCATTAATAAATTGATCCAGTTTTTCAGTTTGGTTTTTTGTAGGTGGCCTGGCCCCATGTTTTCCACTGTTTTGGCACTTGTTTTGGCCTCCCCCCTCTCTCTGTGTGATTTAGGCCTTTTTTTCTGACTCTTCCAATTTCCATGGTAACCCAAATTTCTGTAGGTTTCTCCCTCCTTCTACGAGAATGAGAGACGCGTGTCTGGGGGCCCCCAAAGAGAGAGATTTACGACTCAAATGACCATGAACGTGTCGGTATGGACTGTCTATAGACCATTGATATATATATGGACTGTGGCATATATCTGGTAAAAATATCACGCCGTCATGCGAACCCCAACAATTGAAACGTACAAAAAAAAAACCCAAGCAAACGAAACGAACACAACGAAAAATGGGAGTAAATGATGTGTGTAAAGTGGCATTATATGCATGTCGGAGTGTGTAAAGAAAGTCTATGTTTGCCCTTTTTTCTAGATTGATTTGTTGGGGAAAAGTAGGGTGGGTCGTGAAACGTTTTTATAGTGTGAAATGGTCCGATCTTTTGGTAAATTTTTTACTCTTCAGGGAACGCATTAAAATCTTGGAAATTCTTGTGGAATTTATTCCATTATTCCCCTTTTTATGTTCCCAAAATTTATATATTTGCAGCATTATCCCTTTTTAAATTTCATTCAAAAATCAATCTGCAGCCAGCCAAAAATCCACTTTTAAATTCCACATACGCCCCGTATAACGCACAGCCTTCATTATTATTTTTATTGTAAAACCTCCAGAGCGATATGCCTCCATGGATCCATGGCTGTGGCCATTCGGTGGTTTTTTCTGTGCCACTGGGCAGCGGCGTTGTATTTTATTTGTTGCCCCGATCCGATCGCAGTCTTTTGGGTGAAAATGAATTGCTTGTAAAAATGATTGTAAAACAACGCCAATAACCACAGCAGCAACAGCAGCAGCAGCAGCAACAACAGCAACGGCAACGGCAGATTGTGGCAGAGATCTGCGTGCAAAATGTCATTAATCATTATAATTTATATAGGAGGGCCCAGATCATAAACAATCGACTTCGGGGGCCGTTTACCAAAACGTTTTCTTTTTTTTTTTACGCATAATTTAACATTTCTTGTCAATGCTGGTTGGTGCATGGCATGCATTGGGGCATGAAAGACAATGAATGTTGCAAGTGAGGGGAATTTTAACTAAATATTCGAACTAAATACCTGGCCTAGACCTTTTTATATAACAAGAGAGAGAAGAGCACCTAGCAGAAGCATATTTAAATACAGTTCATTGCCACCTGTCTAAAAATAACAAAACAGAACTCTTGGCTGCCGGAAAAGAGCCACCGCTACAATACCGTACCATAACCCACGCCAAAAAAAAAAACCGAAGAAACTCTGAGGCAAATCCATTTGACATATTGCGCTGTATTCGTATTCCTCCACTCTCTACCATAATCCGCGTACCACTCTCTATGTTTTTGCTCTCTAGAGAACTATTCCTATGCGTACCGTAATCTTATCTAAAACAAAACACTTTCGCGGGTCTCTCCGTCACCATGTTGCCTGGCGCATAAATCACCCACCACCACCACCACCAGCACCAGCACCACCACTGGTCACAAAGCAGCACCAGTGCTGGTGGTACCATACCATGCCGTTCTGCCATTTGCCTGACTGATGATGAGCCCCAGCCCAACCTCGCTGACAATAGCCCGTCAAGTGCTGTCTTCTTAGTGTCTGTTGTCTGTCCGCCAGCCACCCACACACGCCACTAGAACTCACACACGGACACGGAAGTGTCCCATGAAAATGTTGTACATGTGCTCCAAAATAGTGGATAGCTTTACATCTTTTATTTGGAGAAGAGTCTGTTGGAATTTCGAAGAGGTTTGATTAGGGGAAAAAGAGATTCACTTTTAGCAGATATAAAAGATACAACCTCATAAACATAGATGGAATATTACAGAAAGAATACTAGAGACTTGTTATATGAGTTTAGGGAGGATTTTCTGTGGTACTTTCATGTAGAATCCTTTCATAAAAGAACGTACCATATAGCCCAATGTTTTCCCAGCCCTTTCCACACTTCTCTTTCGCAGCCCACTTTTATAGAGTATCACATTATTCCCTTTGCCATGTCTCAGCCATTTCCTCTTGTGCTGAAAAATTTGTACAATAAATTTGTTTGCCGCCGCCGTCTGGCCACAAGAAAAGGCAAACACCAAGACACCAGAGGCAATCTCCTTGTCCGAGAGCTGTCTGCATTTGTATCTGTATCTGTGACGTAGCTAGAGCGTGAAAATGTTTGTGTAAAATTAATTTATTGTATTATGTGAGGATAGTGATATAATAGACGATGCTCTGAGGAATTAAACGTGTTGAAACACTTCCCTTTATGCTCTCGAGTATATTAATCATGATCTCGAGGGATTATCATTGATGCCATTTGCTGAATCAATTTATCCCCCTTTGATGTGGCAGAGAATAGTTCTTTGATTCCGAAATAGAAGTGGAATGCATTCGTTTTCCTTTGCCAACAAAAAAAAAACTTTAGTTGTCTTTTGTTTGCCAGCAGAGACATTAAATATTTGGACAAGCAATTTAAGCGAGAAGACTCTCCTCCATTGATTGCAAATAATAATGTGAAAGATCTAGTATTTAAAAAGCCAATTAACAGGCTTAACCCTCGCGTCACAGAGTGACAGTGAAAGTAAATGCCAGACCCAGACCGGGGATCGATGCATGGCTTCGGGTCTCTCCGGTCTCTGGTCACTGGTCACTGGTCTCTGAGCCACTTCATCAACGTACAATATGCAACGTGCAATGTGGTGCTGGCTATGAAAGACGTGCCGTAAATTAAGTTATCAAAAATGTCTGTCGGAAGCTTTTAGCATCTTCCAAGCTTCACTTTTGGACTTCACTCAACTTCACACCTCTCCCGGCATCGCATAGCACCACGCACTAAATCAGTCGCATAATTGGTGCCCCGTCTGCCGGTGTCTGCCTGCCTGCTTGCCCGCCGGTAGATGAACGGGGAGTACGAGCACTCTCCATATATCATCATGAAAATATGCACGCCCCATGCCAAGGGATCGGGATCGGGTTTGGGGTCTGCGGGTCGGGGTCTCCTCCTTGCCACTCCAACACCGTTAGCTGCTTCAGCAATTTTTTTTTTTGTGGCAACTGCAACTGGAGTTGAGCCTCTGCTCTGTCTGAGCCCCTCTGACTTTTGGAGGTCAACTGGTTGATGAGGCTGTGCCACATGAAGATCGGGAGATGAAGATGTGGCTTCCACATGGAGGCTTGAAGTTGTGCCTCAAAGTAGAGAGCAAAATGGAGCTAAAGATGAAGCTTGAATATGGCTACAGATGAGGCTCAAAGTAGAGCTAAGATGGAGCTAAATATGAGCTATAAATTGGAGTTAAAGATGAAGTTGTGGCTCAAGTGCAGCTGAAAGTTGAGGCTCGAACAGTAGCGAAAGATAATCCTCAAAGTGAAGCTAAAAATGATCCTCAAACTGAAGCTGAAAGCTAAAGTTGACGGCCTGGAAAATGCATTTAATTCGGCAATTTTTATAAAGTTTAAACAACTTTATTTTGACAGCAAGGTGTCGCTGTCTGTAAGCTGACTTGCTAAAGACTTTTTGGCTTTCCATGTAGCCAAAAAAAGCCTCAAACGAATAACTGATTCACTCAAATTTTATCCACACATTTCTCAACAGTTTCCTCATGGATATCCCAAGAAACTCTTTTTTCATTCAGACTCCTTCTTCACACTTTTGCTTTTCTCCTCATCATCATCAGCCTAACGTGAATCTTGGGATGCCATATCAGCAGCAATCTTTCTCCTATCAAGGCCATAGCCCAAAAAGAAAAGTTTATTATCTTATGGGCCCACTCCAGCAGAAGCTTGGCAGGCAGGAGCGTGATTTTGTTGCACTTTGTACAATTAGGAGGCCATAAAGCCCTCACTCACCCACTAATAAACACAAATTGCCTTTGCTTTGGCCTCCGGATTTGGTGGCTTGTGAAAGTGTTTTTGCTGGCTGTCTGTCCCGAAAAACCGAGTGAGATTCTCATTTTGCCCACTTGTTTGGGGGGGTCTATAAAAATCTTGCTCACTCAAATGCAAGCAATTCAGGGGGAAGAGGTCTTATAAAAAAGCTCTTTTATGGAGTAATTTCAATCTTATCGCACTTGAGACGCATTATCGCAGTCCTCATCGAGTCCAAAATCAAATTAACACCTGAAACCCGCAGCTCAAAGCCGAAAGCACTGCTGGGGACAAGGCAAAGTGCAGGTAAAACGAAATCCGGATACAATCTATGCGGCAATCTCTCTCTCTCTCTCTCTGGTGGCCGCCTCCTGATGTCTCAATGCTGTACAACAAGTTTTTCGGGGCTTGCTTATCATCGATTGCAAATTGGGCGCCCAAAAAGAGTGAATGAAAATGAAGCCGTAAATTAATTCGGTTACAAAAAGTTATGCAGATCGTCGTCACAATCAAGAGGGGCAAGATAACTACATACTCGTACAGCTCTTTGTGTGTGAGTCATTCGCTCGCATATTTCCCCCAGAGAGACGGGCAGAACTGAGAACTGAGGTAATCAGGCCGAGCGGTTCATTAAAGCAAAAGATTTATGCCCTTTAGCCTCACACACTAACGAATTTATATGCCAAATAATACAATGCTGCTCCACCATTCGTATGCTGCCATAGTATGTAGTCCAAAGCATACGAGTATTGCCAAATCAAGTGTCTAACTTAATGATCCTCAACATAAACAGAACTAGAATATCTAGCATTTGTAGCAGGTCATCTGTGGATTAGTAGGGTATATTGGACTACAGTATGGGGTATGTAACAGGAGCAGGAGCAGGGTTTTTTTCTAAGTATATTTAGATAGAGTTTGGTAGAACGGCTTATATTGTATTTAACTTTAATTAATCATAACAATCCCTCCAGTATTACTTTCCAAAAATAAAAAATAAAAAAATCACCCAATAATTATGATTTCTGTACTAGAAATCCAGCCCCGTTTAGGGGTATTTGTTAGTCTTAATCTTCAGCTCTCTGACATTCCTTCATCGTAAGATTTCTTTTGGCAGTTTTTTGAGGCCTCTCCTCTGCTCTATCCAAAGCATTTTATGAGAACTTTCAACTTGTGGGCGCTACACCTATAGAAAAATAAACACCTATACATATATCTATGTATATGTATATGTATCTGTATATGCGCCGTGTGGGCGTGTATTATTTCTGATATTCGAAATATTTCATATGAACCATAAGGAATTAGTTTATTTGGTTGTTTATTTAGTTAACAAAAAAAAAGTAAAAACCAAACATTAAATATACTCATTGAAGAAAATAAACCAGCACAAATGAAGTGAGTAATCGTATAGTTTACTGTTAGTACTCACTGTATTCACTCTGCTCGTCTTGGGTCCCATTGACAGTGCCATCGGGCAGCAGTTGGAGTATGCGATTTTTGATGTACAACTGGATCTTGCGGGAGGTCCATGCCAGATGCGATTGTGGCACAGTGGAGCGTTCATTACGATCCAGATTGTTGATGGGACTATTGTTATTACTGTTACTGTTACTGCTATTTATGTTTAGATTATTTCTAGAGTTATTCAGTCTTTTCGATTTCGAACCAATGAAATTATTATTATCAGCCGATGGGGACTGTTGTTGTTGCTGTTGCTGTTGATGTTGATGATGCTGCGGATGATGATGCTTTTTCTGCTGATGTCTGATGCTCCTTTCGGTGCGCGATAGCACCGCTAGATGTTCGCTTGGACTTGCCGCAGAGATGACAAATCCCAGCGGTTCCTCCACTTGATCATCATCATCCTGCTGCTGATCATAGGATTGTGATGTGGTTTCTGTTTCTCTTTCTTCTATTGTTGTTGTTTCTTCTGTTGTTGTTGTTTGTATGGCAGTTGATTGCATGGTTAAACTCTGATTAAATTCAGCATTAATACTTTGATTTGTTGTTTGATTTATTACACTCACTAATTTACTACGACTATGATCACTTTGTAGATAATTACTATTACTAAACCGAGTACTATTTGAATGGCTGTTGTTCGTGTTGTTTATTTGTTGGTTCGATATCGTTGTTATTGCCATTGGCATCGCAAATACCAAACAGCCCTGCCAGGCAATGAGACACGAAAGGAGGGCGCCCAGCAGCGCCAGGGCCCTCCAGTCCAAGCGCAGGTTTATTCGCATCAAAGATCACAACTTAAGGGAATTTCACAAGAGTCTTTTCTGCTCCTCCTCCTCTCAATGTTTATATTTCACCTCTCGCTTGTTCGCTCTTCTCTGCTCCTCTCCTCTCCGCTCCCCTGTGTGGATGTTTATAGTTTGTTTGGGCGCCACGCCCTTGAAACATATGAAACGTACGCCCCTTCGCTTTAAAGAAATCTTTTTTTCCCTTTTTTTTACTTTCGTTTTGGTTTCGTTGTTTTTTTTTTGGGTTTTGTTTTTTATCGTTGAGTTTTATTTAGAGGCGAGTCTCTCTCTCTGTGTGTTTGAATGATTTTCAATGGAAATTAGGTTATCATATCGTAGACGCGTTGAACACTTTTCAATTGCGGATCTTCATCTTCGTCTTCCCCGCTGATAATGCATCTTATCATATGCAATGACTTTCGTGTCATGTCAGAAGGAATAGGCATCGCTTCCTGCCTGCAAAAAGAACAACAACAAAAGATACATTTTCGATTAGATATATCTTGGAATTACAAATTAATAATGATTGCCGACAGACAACAATTTATAGCTCAGATTTGCAACCATCGAGTGGCTTAAGCCCAAAATGGGTATATAAATTCTTCATTTTAAGCGTTTCTAACGCAATTTTTGACATTTTAATTAGTGTGTTCGTACGTCCGTCCGTCCGTCCATCTATATATATATAAAGACCCACAGAGTGTGAGCGAGTCTTGCCTCATAGAACTGGCACAGTTTATTTTTGGTTAAGATACAATTGTATCTCATCAAGAAGTTACATAAAGTAGAAACACGGCTGCTGCCCAAAGGGAGCAGTTACGCAAAGGAAAAACACTTTCCCCCAAATACTCGGACAAAACGAAACGAGAGGGAAAACTCACACGATTGTCGACATGGCAAATTGTTTAAAAATAAAGTCACCAAACAACAAATACAATTCGCAGCAGCAGCAGCACAAAACTGTGTCGAATTTGAAAATAATCACGCACTAACTGCAGCCAAAAGCGGACGCGACGCGTCGCCACAGCAGAGACAGCGACAGCAACAGTGGCGGTATTTGTATCTGTAACTATGAGATACTAGCGCGCCACTGCGCCGGCCGGCGGGGTGGAGACTGAGTGACGTTTGCCACTGCACTTAGACTCCCGGCGGCTGCCTGCCTGCCTTTTTGGCACGTGTTCAGCAAACCTACGCAGCAGCAGCAGCTTCATTTTCATTTTCTGTGCAACATTTAAGTGCAGCGCGACAAAAAAATCAAGCAGGAACAACAAATCAGACACCACTCATAATAGAAAATGTTAATTGCTTTCATGTCCTTTCTGTCGGCGCAGTTATGCAATGGCCCTTTGAGATACAGATACAAGGCAAGCGTTTTAAAACGCACAAAAAACGCGCCAAACTGCTGACAGCATTTGCAGTCGTAAAAAAGCGAATAAGTCAGCGGAATAAATCACGGAATTTAAATAAATATGTAATATAAAAATCAGCAAACATTCTGCAAGTTTTTCGGCAGAAGAAAGGCTTTCCTTGCCTTCCCTTTCACCCAGATATATAGTCACATATGTAAAAGATATGAACGTATGGGGCTTGGCACACATTTTGGCCGGTTCTCAAGACATTGTTTATGCCAGCAGCAGCAGCAGCAGAATTTATGTTAAATTCTGGCCATGGGGAAGGGCAGGGGCAGGCCACAGCCACCACATCCAACAGAAGCGACAGCAAACATTAAAAAACCAAACGCGACTCCAAAAAAAAAAAAACCAGAAGATATAAAAATAAACCCAAAGATGGAAATAAGCCAAAATCCCTAGATAGAAGTATAAAAATCCCACCTTTGGGTGGCAGGCATACAAATGTATCTTTTGGTTTTACGACTCCATCTCTGCTGCCGCCCATTGGATCCGTTCCATCTGTCGCTCTCCGCAATTCAACAAATTATGATGAACATCATCGTAAAAAACCATAATGAAAAGCTGCTGTGTGTTTAAGGCCCCATAATATGAGCAGGAGATCCATAATTACAGTGATTGCTGGACGTACGGGAAAGCGAAAGTCGCATGCTCCTCCCTGGGGGGTACTTTTCAATATAATAGATGGATGGTTGCTTGCTTCAAGATTCTCTCCGTTTAACACTTCCAGGAGGGGCAAGATCGTTTAACTAGAGATTTGATTGCATATCCGTTATAAAACTGGATATTCACTTAACCCATTTTTAAGTGGTAAACATTGGTGGCCATCAAACTAATGTCCCAGTCACAAAAACAAAACAAAAACTGCCCGCAAGAAAAAAGCTTCATAATGAATAGGCCAGAGAAGTGTGGCGGCAGCTTTAGTCAGCGAATGAATTAATTTGATAATAAAAATGTGCGCACAGTGGAATAGAAATGGGATTCAACCAGATTTGCATATTTAATTTTAAACTTATGTACAGTTTATGTTATTTTCCACTACAATTTTGACTAATTTTCTGCCCCAATAATTCCCCTGTTTGCTTTCCACTTATAGCAAATATATTCTATCCATTTTTCCCATCAATTTTGATCACTTTTCACCTATGCATGTCCCACTGTTTGCTCTGAGCGGCATTCCATTTGATAAATGAAACGAAATCATCTTTCGTAGCTCTGCGCCAACAGCTTGACAACAAGTCACCCAAAAGTCGTTGAGCACAGACAGAAAACAGCAAACATCCGAACAGCCGAACCTAAACATAAATTCAAATTAGCAGCAGTACAAGTATCTGTATCTGGAGGAAACAACACTAGCTTAAAGGGGGATGGGAAGGCGCATGCCGCCTAGTCATTGAACTGCTGCCAGACAAACTGATTAGCAAATTTCGTTATGTTTTTTGTTTTTGGTTTTCTTGCTGGCTTTGTTTTTGTTGCTCAGTGCCAAATTTATGCGCTTGACAGTCGCAGACAGATGGGGCAGGTATCTCTTTTGGGAAAGTATCTATGGGATGGGAGGGTGGCGATAAATCTAAGCCTGGGGGCTGCGCAACTTAATTAGTTCACGTCAACCGCTTGGTTACTTTACAACAAAAACAACAAAAAAAAAAACAAAAGCGGGAAACACGCTCTCCGGACATTTATTACATTGCCTGAAAAATGTTAATTTTAATGTGATTTTTATTTAAGCTTTTATTCGTTTTTTGTTTGCATATGCAAATGTGCCTTTACGCGATTTGA
This sequence comes from Drosophila obscura, assembly GCF_018151105.1. Lineage (NCBI taxonomy): Eukaryota > Metazoa > Arthropoda > Insecta > Diptera > Drosophilidae > Drosophila > Drosophila obscura. The sequence goes on from NW_024542828.1 coordinate 10,780,300, forward strand.
AATTAATTTATTATAACAGTTGAATTAAAATTGTTGATAGACTAATAAAATAAATATGCTATGGCACATTAGCATAAATACTAAGTATATACCTACTATTTCTATAACAATCGCAAATTAAATGTAAACCAGTTTTTGTTGGTGTGCGGCTTTTCGAAAGTGAAGGTTTTTATATTTAAATTTTTTTTTGGCTTAGAATTTGTATTATTTATTTCATTTTCATTAAATTTAATGCGTTTTAGTTCGAGATGATTTATTCTTATTTTCGTTGAAGTTATAGCCTGGCAAAATAATTTGCTAATGCTAAAAAAGTTAAGAGGTTTCCGAGGCAGAAGACCACAAATTCCCAGACATCTAATGGGGTGTTTTCTGTGGTTACTCTTCGGAGGGTCCCCCATCCATAACCTTAACAAAGTTGTGTTGTAATAAAACACACACGAGTCGTATATGGTATGTGGTAATACGAAAAATATTTCAATGCCAAACAGAAAGCGAAAAGCAGCCCACAGAAACAGAAGATATAAATGATATTTCTCTATAGTTGAAGATACATTTTGGATGACGTTATTTTTTTGGCTTGTTGACACTTGTCACAAGATTGAACGAGAATAAATATACAATACTTGTCTTCTGGCTGAAAAATACTCTATGGAATACTTAGCCAAAGATTGATGTGCGGTGGCATTGCACTGACAACTGGCTTATGGCCTATAGGCCAGATGAATCTATCTGCGAAACAGAGAGCAAGATGCATTTCCCCCCACCTCTGCCCTATTCTCACGTGTTTACAAAACAATTAATTTTCTTTAGAAAAACAGAGAACTGTGCGCGTGTGTGTGTGGAAAATGGAAATGAAAAAGATACCGATGCATAACTCAAACAAGCTGCAGCCCAGACGGACCGAATGCACTAATCGATGGTGCACTTCATTTGTATGGAAAACAACGCATAAGATACTTGAGGGGCAGGAGCTGGAGGAGGGCCACACTACTTCTTGCGTTGGGGGAAAGCACTGCCGCGGGGCAGGAACAAAAGGGGCAGCAGCAGCAGCAGCGCTTTTGTGTAATCGATTTGAACCGGAAGCAATTGGGTTGCAGCCACGACGGTAGCAGCTAAAGAAATCCTCTCAAGATGCAGCTATTTTAAATATTTGGTGCACGAGACAGCCACAGATACACACACACACACACACACTTACAGATGCACACACACTGACACACTGATGAGAAAGACATTCAATCACATGCGAGGTGGATGCTAAACAACAAAGCAAATATCGGTCGCTTCAGATATTGACAAAAAAAAACACAAAAAGCAGAAAAATGTATCTCGAAGATACAAGCGATTTGCACGCAGCCATCAAGCAGAGAACATGAATCGATCTCTGGCAAAGTACGAGTGTCTTTGGCTATTGATAGATGCACGATCGATTCAATGATATCTCGATGATGAATCAACATTTTAAATGTGCACAAAAAAAGGCGAAAAAGTTATCTCTAAAGGCTTGAGAAATATCTAAAGTTACCACTTAAAAAGTAACTAAAAATCTCTGAAGAAAAATTCAAAATATTTAACATTAAAAAATTGTGGAAGTTGGCTTTCTTGCCTTCCCTAAAAAAAGAACTTTAGGCCACTGCAAAATTATCTCCATCTATTATTGTACAATTATTACTTCCAAATATATCCCAAGAAACAGCAAACCACACGATAAAACCATCAACCAAAGTATCTTTCAACTTCCAAAACACATGTATCTCTTACATCTCTAGAATGTATCTCATGTATCTGCCCATTAGCACACTCATCTCCTACACATTGTCGCACATTTATTGCAGTCTAATTAAAAGTCACGCACTTTACGTGCGAAAATTAAAACAAAAAAGCAAAAAAAGGCAACCAAAAATTCAAAGACAACGCGTCGTATTAGTAATGTGACAGCAGAGACTCTAAAAAAAAAGCAACAAAATCTACAACAGCAATTGCGTCTAGGATATTTTAAAACTGCGTCAAACAACAACAACAACTAAACCAAAAAAATAAAAGAAGCACCAAAAGAAAAACCAAAACAACAACAAACCTAAAGAAAATACGCGACGATTTTCTGGTTTCTTCTTTTCTTTTCTGTTGCTGATTTTTTAGCTTGTTTTTTTAACCTGAGGGGTGTACCTAAAATTGTGGCCATATGTGTGTATGTATGTATGTCCGTGTGTGTATGTTTGAACTATAGTATGTTGTCGCCGCTAAATGTATGCCGCACATTATGTGGTCTAGTGTTCACGCTTCATTAAAACAAACGCTGCATTTTGTACCAAGTTATCCCGCATTTTTCGATGTTTTTTCTTTTGTTTTTTCGTTTTGGTTTTTCTTTACTTTTAACTTGAGTTTTTCTTTTACTTTTACAGTGCACATTCCACCATTCCATATGCCGCCTTTTGTGGCCAAAAAGCAAAAACTATTTACGCACTGACCATAAAATGAAATGATTTTTTTTGCATGCGATAAGCCTTTATCTACGACCTATGATCGTTGTATATTTTATACTTTGCCTCAACAGAAACCATCAATCAAGCTCCCAATTTGAGGCGAGTAAATGTGTCACAAAGGCCAAGTGAAATGTTACCCAACAAACGCACCATCCATCCATCCGTCCAGAACTGAATATTAAATGAAACTGCGACTACGAATGTTTAGTCTGAGTATATTTGATGATTGGCCAGGCTTTACGACAGCTCAAATCAAGCGGAAAACACGACAGTCTCTCGGGATGGATCCATTATATTTTATGGCCCAAAAATGAATTTAATTTCAATTAATTTGAAACAGCTCCCCAAATGCAATATTATTTAATATTCTCCACTAAAGTTTTTGTTGTGCGAGGCAGGCAAAATTATTTATGGGCTAAATTTTATGGTTCGACTTTTCACTTAGTGGATCACCCCCATTGACGTAGTCCGAATAATTTGTGGGGTATACTAAAATATTTAATCACTCACTGCCTTCGTTTTTTTTTTTTGTTTGTGTGCCTTTTGTGCCCTTGGTAGAAGTTTTTTTTTTGAGTTAACGAAAGTGTGTCGTAGGGGAAAGGGTTAAAGGGCAGGGGTATTTCAATACGTAAGGCATTCCTATATTCCTATTCCAAATATCACAACACATATACTCAAATATTCATTAATTCCATATAAATCATTTTTAAATAAAAAACACACAAAATTTGCTCGAAATAAATTCTAAGAAAATATCTCAAATATTTCTCACCGTTAATAGCCTCTATAAATATTCCACTCTAAACTGATTTAAGCACTCGATGAAGACGACTCATTAATTTACTAGGATATCACCTGCTCTTGCCCCACAATTCATTCATTTTTATAGAATATTATCCCCTTCCTCATTTTTCTGCTGTCAAAACTATGATCCCGGCATGTGATTAGCAGTTGTTGAACCCAACGCACACACACACAGATGCGTGCCACAAACGCAAATTCGCATAAACCTGCACACACACACACAGACACAACTTAGATAATGGCACTCAGTATTAGATAACAGTCAACGCCGGAAGGCAGTCAATTTGTAGGACAAAAAACTGCACGCGCAGAGGAAACAACAACAACAGCAGCAAAAGTGAAATAAAAGTTTGCCAAATGAGATTAAAAGCGCCTGCGTGCGTTTGCAGATACAGAGATACGCACTGTGATACGCACTGCTAGAGGTATACACAGATACAATATGCTAAAAATAAATTATATAAATTTTGCAGCTTTTATTGAAGAGGTGCTCCTAAGGTCGTTTTTGCACACAAATATTTTGCTGTTTTTTGTTTATTTTGTTGAAATTAAAGTTTATTTTCCTTAATCTGCAGTGGCAGTGAAATTACTTAGTCGCAAGCACGCTATAAACTAAATTTAATTTGTTTATAGGTAGAGTGCATTCGGATTAAGATATCAGAGATACCGGAGATTCTTCTGAAGGTGTTGAAATATAATCAAAAAATAAAATATGGATCTAATTCGTGCCAATTAGCAGCCGGCTAATAGAAAAATGTTTTTCTGCCAATTTGCTCTTCAGGCGGCCATTTGTTTGTTGGTTTTTTGTGATTTTTTGAGATGGACTTATTTTATATGTACATAAGTCATTATTTAATTACTTTTTCCTGGCAGGCGGATGGTCCATTTAAAATTTAAATACACTTATTGCTCGGCTCGCTGCCAAATCCCCAAAAATTATTTCCATTTATTAAGAAGGAGAATGAAAAGTCAAGGAACTTGCACTATTTATGGTCTACTCAAACATTTTATCTAAAACGATATAGAAAATCGTATATGTAACCCCCAGTGAATATTAATTATTGTTTTAAGCCAAAACGACACTGAGAACTCAAAAGTCATTTGTTGAACAAATATTTAAAATATTTGGCAATATTTCTACAAATATTTCCAAACATTTTTCTACCAAAAAAAAAAAACTAAAATTATGTAACATTTATTTTTACGCACCTTTTTTATGTTTATCTCTTTTACTTTTTTTGTGAGTTTTACGATTCTGTATTTTTAACGCGTTGGTTTTTGGATGTTGGTTTTTCTTGCACTCTTTAAAGCACTTTAAACAATTTGCAAGAATTTATTTATTGCAGCAACAATTCAACATTTTCTTGCAATCTTTCAATTTTCTCATTTTCGAGACAGATCAGACACAACACTCGGATATTTTTCAATATTTTCTATTGCTTTTTACTCCAAAATTACACTTTTGTTTCCTTCGTCCGTTGCGGGGATTTCAGTGTTTGGCTTTTTCCCGGATAGCACACAATTTTCACAAAATGAGGAAAAACCGGAGAACGCGAACACGCCGCGATGGATGGTAGATCGATCGATGGATATTGGTGGCAAATATTCGAAAATTTTTAGCTGCGGATATTTTCGGGCGGACTTCGAGTGCTACTGCGACTGCGGAACCCTCCGCTTTTTGTATTTTTGTTGCCGCTTCGGCCGGCGCTAGTCAGAGACTGAATTGTATTTTCCAACCGTATTTATTCCACAGTGTTGCTGTTGCTGCTGCTGCCTTCGTATCTGATTCGGCTCCCCGACCGAACCATCGCATAGCGAACCGGAAAGAGACGCGAGAGAGAAAGGTAGAGCGAAAGAAAGAGGCCGGGAAGGGAGAGGACGCTACTAAGAGTAGCGTAGTGGGTGGATGATGGACGAAAAGAAAGACCAACGATTTCGATGGTTCGTTCGTACGATTGATAGCTCTTCCCTTTGGCATCCATCGGCGTCCGCCTTGATTTTAGGGCGAATCAGAATCAGGTACCAGAATATCTCACAGATTTATGTACATATGTATATGGGTATGTGTGTGAGAACGTGTTAAGATGGTAAATGATGGTTAGGGTTATTTTTTTTCTTGGGGAGTGTTTTTCATTGGTTTATGGGATTTTTAGAATTTATTTCCGCACAAGATCGCAATGATTTATTTGTCTGAATAATTTCTGAGAGATAACCTTTTCAAAATTTTATTAGTCCAAGAACCAATCGGAAATGATCCTTATTACTTTCTATTACTGCCTTATAGAACCTTTAAGGCATAAAACTGTCCAGCAACCATTCAGAAAGTTTCCTAACATTAATATAAGGCTGTTCCTAAGCCTCTAAATCAGAAACCATCCAGAATCCAACCCAAAAACCCACTTGGAGCCCCCATAGTAGAGCACCATCCCCTGTTTCCACGAAAATCTTTTAGTTCAGCCAATGGATCCCCCTGTCACGTGCCATTTCCCGCTGACAATATGAGTGTGAGGTGCGATTGCAGTCATCGCTAGTGTGCTAGGGGGTGTTGGGTTCGTCCGTCCGATTGCTTGACTTTGGGTCTGAATTGGGTTGTTTAGTGCCGCTGGCGTTTGTGCTTTTTGGCGCGTAGACCTCTCTCCAACCAGCTACGTATTTCGCCAGAGAACGTTGATTTGCACGTTGAATTTTCAGCTAACGAATAGCAAAGCACAGCCCAAAGTGCAGCCGCAAACAGAACCCAAAAAGCAGAAGCAAGACCTGCAATGCATTGTTTATGTGCTGCCGGGGAAATCGCTAATGAGTCAGGTTCCCCTTCTGGTCTAAAGCGGAGGGCAGAGCGTAATCGGAACAGTTTGATTGTGGTCCTGATAAGCAATCAGCCTTTGACCAGCTATCGATCTATTTTCTGCATCACCAAAAGTATTTTCGGCTAGCTATAAATGGGGTCAAAGTGTGCTCTAAGCCGTGTAGGAATCAGCTGCAGCTCAACTCTTTCGGTTTATGCACGAGGAATTCCGGCACTTTTAGTTTTTATATTTATCTTATCTGCATGGCCGAATGGCGCTTATAGACAAAGTCACATGGGCGCGAGACCCACTTTTTGGTGCAAAATATTATGTACATTGAACTTGACAATGTCCGTTGAGGGAGATGGCAAATACACTTCGGGCTTCGCGGGCTAGAACACGTCACGCCTCACGACTGCGTCAGCGGTAAGTAGGCAAGTCCACTATCTAGCGATAAGACAGAAGATAAACGATTTTGGGAACTCTGTTTGTTGGCATTCTACGGAAAATGGCAGGGATTTATCGGTGGTACTCAAGGGAAAGGTTTGACGGGGTTTCCTCGTGCAGTAGAACACTTTTTGGTAGCTGGAAGGGTTGCATGAAATATATTTTCAGCTGGAACAGGCATTATTGAAGTCTCTTCAGAACTACTGAAATATAAACCCCAGAAAGGCTTTCTCTTAAATAAATAAACTATGCTTCTGGATCCTATTAAGGCGCATTATCTCCTCTAGTATCCATGTCTAAGTACATCTGTCTCGAACCCCAATTCTAATATATTTCCTTTCCTTTCAATTGCAAACTTTAAATTTCATTTAGTTTACTTTACTGTTAAGTTTCCCTAAGTGTTTCCACAAAAGTGGGGACTAGGGGCCCCAAACAATTAACTCAATTAAGTTTGAACGACAACATTTGTGTGTCTCATCGGGAATTTCTCGCCTTCGCGACGTGCCGAGCGGCGCACATGCCAAATGTCCGTGTCCCATGTCCCATTTTCCATGCCCTTGGCCTTTCATTTTCCTGCCCTCCCTCGCAAGTGACCCTATAAATAACCTACGACACAGGCTGTGCGTGCGGCTCCCCCGCAGTTTTCGAGAGAGAGAGACTTTTGACTTTGTTGATCTTAGGCACAGCCATCCCCCGCCATACTCCGATTATCCTTCAGAATGCAGCCACCAGACAATTAAAATGATTAATTAAGGAGGAGCAGCGGCAGGACATTTTCGGGCTAATGACTTAATTAACCCCCGCCAGTTGAGTGTTCCAGCTTAATGTGGTCGCCTCAACACAAGCAAGAGGAGAGAGCCGAGAACAGAGGTCTACCCTTTGACCCTTTTTCCACGTAAACTGCAACTGTCGTTCCTCCTTTGGCCTTCCGCAAGATGTTAAATTAATTAAGTAAAAAACCGTAGCCGAAACGAAAAGAACCGAAAATGTGGCAAGTGATGTGGCACCCAGTGCGGCGAGGTGTTTGCTACAGCATTTAAATATGTGAAATAAATGAGGCAGCTGCCCTGCAGTCCCCCCCCGCAGTCCACTATCCTGACTCCCTGTTTTTTTTTTTACACCTTGCGTGTTTTGCGCGCGTTTCTCGGGCGTTTAAAAACGCGCCAGCTCCAGCTTCAGCGTTCCAGCGCTCCCAAGGTTGGCGGCTTTTTCTTGTCTACAGAAATGTATCTAGTAGATCGCTTATCTGCGCGTTTGCAATTGTTCCATTCGCGTCGCGTATTCAATTACAAAATACATTGTCATGTCGACTGTCAGCGGACATGATTTCCATTGGTTTTATATTGGTAGCAGAAACTGAATCTGATTTCTTTATTTTCGAAATGAATCTGCCCATCGGTTGATGATCAATACGAGTGGAGCAGCATTTGGGCATTGGTATGCCAACAGAAATGCATTAGGCAGCCATTAGGCTTCCATCAGAGTTACTTTCAGATAGGCAAAGTATCTGTTTCTGTATCTGTATCCGCAGCCGGAATAATTTATGTTAATAAAATTGGAATAGTTGGCTGTCAGCGAATGGCGACGAACATGCAGCCAGCCGTCAGACAGCTCAACTCAACTCAACTCAATTCAAATCGAATCATTTCGAATCAATTAAAAACCAATCTGGAGCCGATCTGCTGGCCTGTCTTTTGTCTTTAGCCAAGTGACCAGCAACAAGTTGTTGTCTCTTTATGCACAAAAACAAGTTAACCCTTTACGCGGGAGTGCAAATAAAACATGGAAACATTTGTAATATTCTAAAGGATATAAATTATTTATTTTTTATATCATACGACTATATACCATTCAAGATCCCATTCATTAAATCCATCCATAAATTCCTTTAACTTTTTAAAAGATTTAAGTTATTTATTACATCAATAATTCTATTTAAATAATAGTTGCATGAAATGATAATACAAATATCAAGTAGATATATATCCCAAGGGGTTAAGCCACATGCAAATAATGATCAAAGTGAAATGCTGTTGTCGCCACCAGGTCGCTTGGTACTCCGATCGGATTAGATTGAACCTAAGATCAGTAGTGAATATTCGTATCTGTATCTGTATCTGCATCTATATCTCTGTCTCTATCTATATAGGTAATGAGAAAACCGCCAGCTGAGTGATCGATTATGCTGGAAGTAGTAAGTAGTGGCAGTGGCAGTGGCAATCCGCTCTAATCACAATAATTGATACGTAAATATTTTGATATAGATTGCAATGCTAATTATGTGAGCAATAAATTACGTGTGTGTGTAGCCGAGTGGGCCTTGAGCTGTACACATCCCCCCACCCACCCCACTCGGCTGTGTTCTATCGTAACTCAGATATAAATCAAAATTCTAGCATTCCAATATGTGTCTTTATTCGAAATTAAACTAGCAAAATTTTGTTTAACAAATAAACAAAAATGTTTTTATGCCCTCTGATATTTTTGCTGCCATTTATCTTGACGCTTTTGGCTTTGTTTTGGAATCAAATTTGCCTGCCACTGTACGATTATGCTGCTGACTGGGTGAGGGGGGGAGAGGAGATCAGGAGATGAAAAGACAGATGATTGCAAGGGGACGTAGACGAGATCAACGCAGGCCTGTATATACTTGGCACACGTAACAACAACTACTTAAAGGGGAGGATTTTGTTTGGGGGTAAACAAATTTCCAAACTTTAACTCCCTGGGCATGTTCAAAATTTCATAGTTTTACCATTAAAAAAAAAAAAACACCAATCCTGCCATAAAATGCCCACGCTGGAAATGGCTTTGGTTGTGGAGAACATCTACCATGGAATTCGGAGATGTTTTGGTCCGGAAAAGTACGACATATCCTCCCCAAAGATATTTCATACTAATATTCCACTTCTTCGCACAGTGATTACCCCATAAAACGCCACAGACCCTCGAAGATGTATCGCCAGTGTCGCTACAAGCAACTTCGATCGAAGATGCATCAATGTGGTAGCTTTCGTGTTGGTGGCGGTGCCGACTGGTGTGCCAATCAGCGACGCTTCCGTGGCTATCACTCCGAAACCAACTCCAAGTGCAGCACCTCCGAACGTTCGCTCTCTGAATTTGAGGCCTCCACGGACTACATTCTGCAGCAACAGCAGTCGGAGCAGGAGCCTTGTGCCCGAACGCTTTGCAGCATGCAGCCAGTGGACTCCCGCTACCAGCTTCATTATTCGGTGTCTGGTTTGGCTGCTGCGCTCGACCATGGCCACTGCCAGCGGAAGATATGGAAACTGCAGCGACGCAGCCTCATGGAGAATGCATGGGAGGTGATTGGCATTCAATGCGCCTGCTGGTGGAGCAGATACTCGCCCAATCTGGGGGCACTGTGCATTGAATCCAGTCTGGATTTTCTCTCTCGCCAGCTTACCCCTGAGCAGAGACAAGCGAATGAACCAGAGCCAGATATTGTTCATTATATACGTGAATTTGTGAATCTCTGCCGAAAGGTAAGGCCAATGATGAAGTTATGGAATATAGCCTTAACCCTTCCTCCTGTTAGATCTACCAAGCCGCAGATTCTGTCATCTCTGATGCTTTGTGCTTCAAAAGCTCACCCACCTTGGATGTGCTGAATATCAACGAATTAATCCCCGATTTGAACAGTGCCCTCATTCAGTATTTGCTCCGACTTGAGGAGCTACCAGAAATCAATAGTTTTTAGTACTTTATGCAGCTTCACTCCGCCAATAAACCACACACGAAAAAACCCCATCAAAACCAACACCAAAAGTGGTTCCACTTTGATTCGAATTTACAGCCCACTTCACGCCCCTCCCAGGGCAGTTGGGGCAATGATCGTAAAGAAAAGTGGGACTGATGGATGGAATCACCAGCGAAGAACCCGTTGGCAGGTGCTTCAAGCTGTTTGTTGGTTAGTTAGTTGCTGCTTTCCACCACCATCACCACCATCACCACCACCAACAACCAGACACCACAGACACCACAGATTCAGATTCATGAGTCAATTCTTGGATGTTATGGCGCCTCCTTTTACCCCATTTCAAATGTCATCATCATCTTCCACTAAAGAATTATGAGTGCGGCACATGCAATGATTGGATCTGAATTTGAATCTGTATCTGGTTTTGCATTCCTTTGGCGCTGCTGGTGCTGGTGCTGGTGCGGGTGACGTTGACAGCTAAATGAATCGAATCTCATTTGGTTTGCCAAAATATTTATGCATCTCGCATTGACTTTGGTTTCGTTTCGTGGACCACGCCCCGAAATTTGCAAGCTTTATTTATGAGAGGGCCGCCAATGAATCAAAAGAAATCTGTCAAACAAGTTTATGACACTTTTCTGACGCCCTCTGTCTCAACCACTGTCTGTCTCTGTCTCTGTGTCTGTCTCTGTCTGTCTGCCTGTCTGTTGGCGGAGCCGTTGACATTTTAATTTGGCAGCCATCGATGGCAATTTAATAAATTTGCTGCCTGATTTTAGTTGGGTTTTGGAGCACTGTCGTTGTGTTGAGCAATTAATGGCGGTGAGGCTGCCCCAAAAGCGAAGGGCACCTTGAAAAGTACAGAACCCTGAACTAGGCAATGAAAATGGGAAAGTCAAGGCAAATGTTAGGGATGTAGGAGACAAATTTAGGGGATTATTTTGGCTTCTAAGGCTATTACTGTGAAGTGCATGAAGAAATGCTATTTCTGACTCTAATATTAATTCAATCGCAATGAAACTTTACATGTTTAAAGTTAATAAGTAGTTGCCCGTGTCTACCAAATTTCAACCTTCTATCTTCAAAACGATGCACTCCACACCATTTTTATCTGTGCCCCAAAGCGCATCTCTGCCTAAACAGCTTCAATCTATTTACCTTTTGAATGCACAAACTTTCCCATCTTATCTAACGAAATTCAAATTTCCAAAAGCTTCTTGTCTTTTGGGGTAGACATTCTTCCACACTCTCCGGTGGGGCTGGCTGGCTGCGCTGGGCTGGGCTCCCACAATCACTCATTGTGTCCCATGCTCCATGGCGAGCGATTCAGTCAATAGATCGCCTTTCATCCCACAATCTACTACTCGTAAATGTGAGCAATTTTTATTGTTCTTGGACTGCCAACGAAATCGATATCAATATCTGGGCTATTAACAAAATCAGTGGAACGGCCATCGGCCATCGGTCCATCCATCCATCCAGCCAGCCAGCCAGCCAGCCATCGGTCTCTGTTCTACGTAAATTTATGGAACTTGCTGGCAATAACAATTAATAAAAATTGTAGGAAAAAGCATTCCGTATGGAGGTTAAGGTCCATATCTCGGGTTACCACTTCAAATAGATATCAGAACTTAATCAAAGACGATCGAATCGAGAGACACACAAAAGAGCATTGAGGGTGGGCAACTGATGTGTTTCCTTCTTCTGGTTTTTCTTCTGGGTTCCATTCTTTGGGGCCAGTCACTAGCGCCAGTCATAAAGTTGGGCAAAAAAAAAACAACAAGAACCGGCCTTAGAGGCGACACCGTTAAGGAGCACAAAGTTCTGGAGTCTAGACTGGTTAATCCTTTGTAGATCTTGTCCATGCGATAAACTTGGCTATCTGTCTGATTAGTGTGGCCTAATGTGACAGCCAAACGACGTTCCAGCGTTCCAGCGTTGCACAGTTCCAGTTCCAGTTGCAGAGAGTGTTTTTTTTTTCCTTCCATTCCCACCTTAACTGTAGTTTGAGTGATGTAATTGGAGCGGCTTCTATTTGTGGATGGGCCCCTGCCTGATGATGGTGATGATGATGATGACCCAGGGGCAAGGCATAAATCAACATGTTAGAGCGGCCGACACCAAGAGAACCCAACCAAGAGAAACCGGTCGCTCCTTCTCCCTCTCCCTCTCGCTCTCTCTCCATCTCTCTCTGTGGCCATCCTTAGGTAAGAAGTTGGCACCCTTTTCTGTGCTCTTGAAGGTGATGCATCTGAGATGCAAGAGTTCCTTCTATATTCCCGCATGTGCCATTGAGATTTATTGTATTTATGTGTGTGACAGGGCAGCGCCTTGCGTGTGTGTGGTCCCTGCTCCTCTTTTTTTTATTATTACTTTTTATTTTGTATTTGTTTAATTGCAACTCAATGAACTTCGAGTGAACTTCGCTCAACAGGTGGGCCCCCCAAAAACCTTTCTCTCAACTGATTGACATTGAACTTTTTTTAAATGATATCATCTACACCCAGCGACCGATTTCCAATGAAATCAATAATCTGATTTCCAGTTCTCTTCAGCCTTTTTGAATGTCAGCCTCCGCCTCGTATATCAATTTCATGTGTACCGTTAAATGATGCGGCAAACCCAAAAAGAATTTTGAACCCAAAAATGCCCCCCAAACCCAAGCCCAGGCCCAAAAATACCTCTGGCACTCTTGAAACATTACCTAATCGCAGGGCCTAAAGACCATTTCCAGTTCCAGAAAAAAAACCGCTTTAAATGCCAAACTAATTAACTGGTAAAGAAAAAAAACAAAATCAAAAAGGGAACCACCGAAAGAACGCCCTCCAGGGCTGGCTGTGGCTGGCGCTAAGCTTCCAAGTATATTTTTTTATATTTTCGGAAACCCTAATTGAAACAACTTTATTACCAACCAAAAATATTGAATATATAAGGCAGGATTCTCTGTTTGCCTGGAGGATATTTACAAGAAGGAGAAGGCGTCAACATACACAATTTTTATGTGTGCAAACGGATCTTTGGTGGAACTGAAAGAATCGATTGCAGTGGCGCCTCTGCCTTTGCCTCTGCCTCAGCCTGAGTGCCGGTTACTTCTTTTACAACTTTCGCAGGAAATGGAAGGGAAACACAATGCTGCAGTTTAAAATTGAAACAAATAATTTACGAGCTCATAACGAAACCATGAAGAAGGAAGCTGCAGCCGCAGATCAAGTCGCAGGCAAAGGCGACTCTCAGACGACCTGCGAGATTGGAGAGTTCATGGAGTAAGCCTCCTCCTACAACAAAAAAAGTGTCAACTATCAGTGGTATACACCTGAGAGACACAGCGAGAGATAGAGAGAGAGAGAGAGGGGTAGCGGTGGTATAAGGTTTCGCCGATCAAATGAAATTGATATGTATTTATTTTCCAAGAGAATCCAATCCAATCCAATCCAAGAGAATTCCGTTTCCCAAAGAACAAACAACATTTCTGTTGAATTTTCTATGGTGCAACAGGTTTTTGTTTTTTCTTTCGTTAGATCATTTTATTGTCGTTTGTTTGCCCATAAAATATTTCGACATTTTTATTGTTGATTTCTAGTTGCATTTTTGTCATATTTCTTATTCCGATTTCCCCTACCCACCCCAAAATGACTCATTTGGAAGAACTTTGGACTCTTGACGCGCATTTTGGTATGAAATATTTTTTTCGTTTGCGTATTTCCCCCGGGTACGCGTCATTGGCAAACATTTTGGTCATGCACCATAAAAAATTACCAAAAATACAATAGTTTTGTGCCAAAAATATCTGAGGTTTTGGGGAGCTGGAAAATACGTCAAAGGCGAAAAACCGCAACAATTGACGTTGCCAGGATTTTTAATTGGAAATCATTTCTGGTAATATGTTCTTTCTGCGGTTCTGTGTGAATTTGGGCACGTAGACCCATTTTCTGAGAACGATATATAATATGCAGGTTTGTATTGCGAAATACATAGGCTCTAGTTGGGGGTTTTTGTTTATATACATATGTATATTTTATATATGTTTCACGACTTACCTTACCCATATATGTTTAATGTATTTCTCATTGCGCTATTTCTTTGATTATTTTTATTTTTTCATTTTAACGGCATCCGAATAATATACAACAAAATTTCCCTTTATCACTCACTAAATTTCAAATTACGCGCTCAATTTTCCCTCCGGCTAGATGCAGCACTGAGTCATTTTCCGCCGTTTGGCAACACTGATGTTTACTACGTAGCCAAACCGAACGCGCTTACGTTTCACGTTTTCTATTTGTCATTCGTTTACCGTTTCTTTTTTTTTACCACGATCCCGGACTAAAATGGCTAATTTAGTGGCCCGATTATCGGTTAAAACAGGCGCACTAATCACACAACGCAGCAATGTGGGCGTGGCCGTGTGCAGATATGCCAAATACTCGAGTGGACCGGTGAATACAGGTGGATTTAGCAAAAGAACGCGTCGCCTGCTGTCGCTGCTGGGCGGCAGTGCCATTTCCGTGGCGGCAGTAATTGCAATTATAAAACTCCGTGCCCTGGAGAATACCGTGAATGCAGTGAGCCTCAAGAAGCGCATGGTAAATATGTGCATAAAAAGCGACCAAAATAATAAAAAAAAAAGTGTTGTGCCTGGTGTGAAAAAGTCAATAATTTTGGGACGTAAAAAGACTCGCGCAGCTATTTTTAGATTGTGGTATTGCATTACGTTTCGCTACTGTGTTGCTCGTTACGTTACGCCATCAGCTGTTTTCAGTTGTTTTGTTTTGCTCGCGACATTCGCTGCACTAATGTCGATTTTTACGAGTTCATTTACGTTTTAATTAGCTAATCAATGATTTAATTAGCTCTTTATTGTCATGTTACCTACGATCTATGGATTCCGTGGGTATGTGTGTGCAGTGTCCCACGTAAAAAGAAGCAGATATTTGGTTCAGGGTCGTTATCACTCCCCCCCATTGAATGTTGTAATTTTTGTTGTCTGTTTTTGGTATTCATGTAGGTGCGTGTCCAAGTTCAATGAAACAACAAAAATCAACAATAGCTAGAGAGGCAATGTAGCTGTTTGGTCGCCGCACCTTTTAATACCCTAAGAGGTTCGCAGCTATATGATTTAGTCAACGAATTTTAATGAAATTTGGTATAACTATAGAAAAACCCCTACAACTGCTGCCTGTAAAGTTTCACTGGAATATGTTTTACCATAAACAAAGAAGTTCCACGGTACTGCTGCTCCATAGTAACCCTCGGCCAAAGGGTGTCCAAAAATACCCATTAAAGCCGCAGCACTATCTACCCGTCATTTGTCAACCTGTTGACATTGTCTCTGGGTGGAGAGACAGAGACCGACCCCACCAGACAGACGCTGATGTGCAGTGCGTGCCGCCCTATAGAGGGTGTCTGATGATAAGACCCCCCCCTGTCTGCATACGAGTATTTCCACGATTTGTGGTGTGAAATGTTAATATTTACATTGGTAGGGGGTGGGGGCAGGGCTTTGAGCAATTGCTTATCAGAGCATAGCTTTGGAAGTAGGTGAGAGATAGGATTATATTGCCAAGTACTTTTTATGGGGTGTAAGGGAAGGGGCATTAGGCATTAGTCATGCTAATGGGGTAGGGGAAGCC
The DNA here is from genome assembly GCF_018151105.1 of Drosophila obscura. Classification (NCBI taxonomy): domain Eukaryota; kingdom Metazoa; phylum Arthropoda; class Insecta; order Diptera; family Drosophilidae; genus Drosophila; species Drosophila obscura. The sequence continues at coordinate 10,796,171 of NW_024542828.1, forward strand.
CTCTACTGATATTGTTGGCTTCCTGAGGAAATACCATTGATAATTCCACCTGAACAGATAGCAAACCGCCCGTGGAAATTTAGTTTTCATGAGAGAGAAGTTTGAGAAAAGATCTCAATAGATTTTCCCCAGCCATACCAACATTTCCGCTTAATAAATCCTTGATTTGTTCACTCCTAAATCCGCTATTAAAACCCATCTCTCTGCGATTCGTTAATATCTCAAGATCAAATACTCATAATGCCACATTGTAAGTGCCACAAATTCGTATGAAATCATGCGCCACACACCTTGAAAAATGCATTACCAGTGTGTGCCACAGCAGCGGCAGGGAGATATATGATATGATATGATGAAGTGGCAAAGTAGTTATGATACGATATGAAACGCCCACACACCTGCAGGCGGCTATCCAATGTTCTCACTCTCCTGAATGCTGACAGAATGCCAGTTACTGATAAATTTATCTATCAATCGATCTGGTTACTGGATTTGATACACCCACAAAATACGAGCATGTCCGTCCCCCGTCCGCGCGTCCCAATGCCAGACGCAGGCGTGGCCTGAGCTTCAATCCGGAGTTTTGGATTTTGGTTTTGGTTTGTGGTTTGTCCCTGACATGTGTGTTATGACAACTGCGCCGACGACTGCGCCTGATGATGATGAATGAGTTTTAATTGTTGCCTATAAAGCCAGCGCCTGCAGCCATATCAAATCCCTCCTTGTACTCTGAGCTCCCCAAGTCCACCAGCACAGTGGTGCCTAAGCCATGGAAAACTGATGAAGAGGCTGGAAAAGAAATAAGCAAATACTAGAGGAACTTTTTAAGGATAAAAATGGGTTAAAAATGCTTAAGATTCAGCACAAGATATTCCTTTGAAACATGCTCTACATTTGTATAATTTGTTTAGCCAAATTCTACGAAAGGAATTGCCTTTAAGTGTCGCAATCTGTGTCCTATATCCCATAGTTTTTACTGAATTTCTAAGGCTGAAATTTATATATTTCAAACCCTTTCTGAACTACTGTTCCTTCCGAGTACTACAGCCTGCAGAATGATGTCAGCTTTTGGCTTTATGAAGAATTGTAGCTGTGGTGGCTCTCGGTGTTTTGGTCTTTTGGTTTTTTCGATCTTGACGCGTAGGCGTGTCCGCCGCGAAGTGTTTTCTGCTGCTGCATTGCACATGTCTAACATTCAAATTGGCCTTTGTTCGGGCATCGGAGATTCGGATTGAATTGAATGAGTGTCTGTGGCAGGGTACTCCTGGGAGGAGTAGGAGAACGAGGAGGAGGAGTAGAGTTATGGCCTGGGAGTTGTCTTTGCACCACAAATAAAATACAATTGAGTCATTCCTGTGGGCCCCCCTACGAGACAGGGTCTAGATTACATTTTTTTGATTTTGTGGGTGGCATTAAATGTCAGATTTATTGGGATGAGAATGGAGGAGGGATGATACCCTCTCTCACGCCACAGCCAAAAAATGTTCTCAAAATCAATTTGACACTTTATTTGCCAAAGGCGCAAGGCAAAAACATCACAACGTGGGAATCCTGTCCGCGTCGATCGTCAAAATTCGAATTAAATGCAAAGATCTACATGTACGATCCGAAAACCGGATCAAATTAATATTTCTGAGAGCAGTTGGATGCCGGTGCCCACTGGGCAGGCATTAATCAAAACGTCACCAGATTGGAGACCTCCGCCAGACCCCAGACCTCGCAGCAGATTGCAATACCCCAGCGAATGCTTTTGTTGTCGCGGCTGCTGCCTTTGTGACCAAGCGGCGGAAATATCGGTGTTCGTGGCGCGATCCAATCATTCCATTGATTTATTTCAATTATTCGAGAGTATAACAACGGCCAGAAGACCAGGCATATTAAGTTACCTTTATCATCCTTTCGATTTGGCTCTGATTCAATATTCAATTCAATTCAATCCAATCCATTCCATCCATTCCTTTGCAGCGCGATGATACCGAGCTGGAAAATGTGAAGCTTACGGCACGGGAGCGTCGCTTCATCAAATTTGCCTCCGTGGAGTTCGATGATCAGCTGTACATGACGCCCCAGGACTTTCTAGAATCTGTGGTAGAACAGGAGCCCAGACGTAAGTGCTATTTTTAGTTTTTTATTTTCTTACTAAATATTCCCTATTTTTATAGCACGTCTGAAGCGCCGGCAGCTATCCAGCGATGAGGTGGACAAATACAAGGAAAACACACCCGCATTGAAGAAGGGCTCCACGCGATTGTTTCGTAATTTGAGAGATAAGGGTAAGGGACATCAGTACAAGTCTTGAATCTCCTTTAATGAAAGCCTTAAATAACTACAAATTAAATGCTCCCATGGAATATATCAACAATTTTATGCTCCGAAACTCATAGTTTATATTTTATTCTTTTACCTAACTTTTCTCTTAAATTCCAGGCATTGTCTCCTACACGGAATACCTGTTCTTGCTCTCCATTTTGACAAGTAAGTCGATAGATGATTACTCCTTCCAAATATACCCTTTAATATATGTAAATTTTTCCCGAACTTCTGCAGAGCCCAAATCTGGTTTTCGCATTGCCTTCAATATGTTCGACACGGATGGCAATCAGCGCGTGGACAAAGACGAATTTCTAGTGGTAAATAGTGGTGCTAATGCTAGCCCCACATTTATGGGTTCTTCCTATTGCTTTTTGTATAATTTACTTATAATTTATATGTATTGCTTTTATTCATTAGATAGTTTCCATTTTGGCTGGCGCCTTTAAAGAGAATCAAAATGTTGATCCCCAAACCAAGCGAATTGTAAGCATTGTTTTCGGTTGTCCCAATTTAATTTAAGTCTATCATTTAAATATTTCAAATATTTATGATAAATGAAAATTCGTTTAAGCCAGCCCTAGGGCAATGGAAGTAAGCTGCACCCCCTAGACACATAACCTCAAATTAAGATATGATTTATTTGTTTTATTTTATTTGTCAAACCCTCACGTATCTCCCTCCCCCCTCCCAATTCGTATATCAGCTTTCGCGTTTAGTGTCCTATGATGAGAAAAGAGAAATGCAGAATAGCCGTATGCCCATGGCGAAGAAGGGTCTTGTAAGTGGGAGAATAAATTCGTATACTAATTTTGTTGGCTTCGCTGCAAGAGCAAAAATATGGCTCAAAAAATATGCCACTAAGTCGCATAAGTCCTACCGTATGCGTTGTATGTAGAAGCTTACGTTGTCTTATGTTACGTTACGTTTTGCTTACGTTATTACGTTGTTACCTTACGTTACGTTATAGATCATATTTCTATATGTATATTGGCTTTTGCTTTAAGTTACTTTTGTTCTTCTGCCACCAAAATTCCCACCAAAAACCATAACCATAATCCTCACTAAAATCCCCTAACTTTTCTTCTCTCTAAAACCCCCAAAAACAAAACAAAAACCCCCCCAACACAAATCCCCACTATATCCGCCGGCATGTACATATACCCAGATGGAGCGCATTTTCAGCGGCGCTTGGAAGGAGAAGCACGGCGAGCAAGAGTCCCAGGAGCTCGAGCATGAAGTGCCACCCATTGAGGTAAACCCGAAGCATGAGATCCCCAGAGTGTGACTAACAAGCATCTAACTTATCCACTAGTTTTGCTAATCCTACTATCCTTAATCATTACCAGAAGGACTATGTGAACGATGGCGAGGGACTGCAACGTCGTCATGTGGTGTCCACCACATTGCAGCTGCATTTCTTTGGCAAACGCGGCACGGGAGTCATCAACTATGACAATTTCTATCGCTTTATGGACAATCTGCAGACAGAGGTGCTGGAGCTGGAGTTCCATGAGTTCTCCAAGGGCAACAGCATCATCAGTGAGCTGGACTTTGCCAAGATTCTGTTGAGATACACTTACTTGGCCACCGATGAGTACGATGTATTCCTGGAGCGACTGCTAGAGCGTGTGAAGGATGAAAAGGGCATAACCTTTCATGATTTCCGTGACTTTTGTCATTTTCTGAACAATTTGGATGATTTTACAATTGCCATGCGGATGTATACACTGGCAGATAGGGCCATATCAAAGGGTGGGAGAAATTGTCCGTTCCTCGCTACAGAAACTCATTTTATTCTTGCTGCTTACAGAGGAATTCTCACGGGCTGTGAAGATCTGCACGGGCTATAGCCTCAGTCAGCATTTGATTGACACTGTCTTTGCCATATTCGATGCCGATGGCGATGGTCTGTTGTCCTACAAGGAGTTCATTGCCATCATGAAGGATCGCCTGCATCGCGGCTTCAAAGTAAGTGGTCGTTTCTTTGATTACAACGAGGCTCTGGATGCCTATGACGAGCCCGATTATCCCATATTTGTGGCCTGGCGACATCGCGTCTGCCGGCATTTGGACTACTTCATTGACAGCGATGCGCTTTGGCACTGAATTAAACTAATTAAATCCACTCGTTTAGTTCTTTGCATTATCGTTTTATAATCGAATGTCCTGCCTCTCGCTCCAATCTCACTGTTACTCATTTTTGTGTGTGCTTTCGTTTTGCCTGTAAGCGTTTTCTTAGCTCTAAGCTCAATGTTTTCCTTAGTTAATTTATAATTTCTCTTAACAGAAGCGCATTTTATTTTATTTTTAATATTAATTTTACTTTCAAATTGGCCATGAAATCATTAAACTCTGATTTGCACAAGAAATTTGATTTTTATTGGTTTGTGTCCTGAAGAAAACATTCTGAAAATGTCAGGAACATTGTTTACATTGTTAATTTGTTATAGTTTAATATATGTTTTAACCTTTTTGCATTAAAACCTCCCCCATTTCCATTTAATGGCACTTTTGTTCAGGTTTTTAGCTGCCTATATTTTCTTTTCCTTAGCAAGAGGATGCTCCAGATTTGGACGAACGTATAGAGGTACCCCTTGAATCGCTCGAGCCCCAAGGTGCAGAGGTCAGTGGGTGCCGCCGAACCCACAGTATTTTTATGCTTTCACTTTGCTTTTTTCTGCTCCTCCAATCACTTGTGTGTCTACCCAAATTTTCATCTTTCTTTTCTGAGCTACCTCCTGGTCTTTAACTAATTGCCAAAATAACCCTTCCTTACAGTCTGTGGCCAAGTCCGAGGGCTGGGATGCCTTCAGGTTTTGTGTGCGCCAGGAGATGAAGACCCTCATGAAGTCCTCCAACTAAGGGAACGGATGGATCGGGAGGAATCTATGAAAAACTACGCCAAAGCCAAACAAAACAAAATTCTAGTTACCACAATTTTTCTTCTAAAGAATCAAAATCTCTTGTATAGAAATTATTTTAAAAAATATTGTTAATGCATCGAATTATTTATGAAATTTGTTCAATATGGGAAAACTCTCAGCCGCTTATAGCCAAACAAAAAATGCATAGAAAATATTGTTGAAACCCCTTTTGTTACATAGCATAATTAATAAATTGTTTTTTCAAGTTTTTATTACATTTTTATTTAGTTTTTCATTTTTGATTAAGATTTAAAGACTTGCTAGAAAATGCATTCAGATAAAATTCGCACAATGAGGACCTCTTTCCCCTCTCTTTTTTTCTTTTCTTCACTCAAAAACTAATACTAAGTGATTTTTAGAATTAAATATTCCGCTTGTCAGTGGATGGGAGGGGAGTGGGGGATTCCGCTCCCTGCCTGGAAGTACAGCAGGGGGTGGGGGTGGGGGCGCTTAACTAATGCATAAATATAGTATCTAAGTATATCTAATATAAAACTCCAACTCGTATTTGTCTAGATCATTTCTTTGCACTCGGGCATTATTACATCATTACATAGAATATCAAAAACAGAAAAATAAAAATTATCACAGTTAAATTGCGTGCATTCGACAGACGACGGATACACCACACACTATACATCTATATCATTATCATTATCGTTATCCTCTCTATTAACATTATCCATCGCTGCTGGTATACAAAATATATAGTTTCACATTCGTACATTATCTTTTTGCTACTGAATTATAGGGAATTGGTTTTGGAATAGTTTTCTCTGCATATACACAAATTGCACAACATATTACTAAAAATATAATATAATAATTAATTAATCAATAAATGATTGCATCTAAATGATAAATAAATGATTTATCTGTGTGTCCTAGTCCTGCGTTGTGGGCGGCAAAGTCCAGCTCACGTACTTCTCCTTCTCCTGCGTGTCCTTGTAGGTGCTGCGATTGGCCGCCGCCTTTGAACGACGGAACTTGAAATTGGCAAATACATCCCGCTTGGGATCACCATCCATCGCCAGGGACTGGTGGTGGCTGGCATCCAGCTCTAGGTTCCGCTGCAGTCCCACTCCCGCGATGGGCAGCTCATCGCTGGCCTTGCGGAAGTTATACGCACCCTTACGCAGCTTCAATTGCTGCTGCAGCTGCAGCTGTTGACTGGCCATGGATGGCGGCGTCTTCTTGGGGCTGCCCATCTTCGGCAGTGGCTTGGGATCCCGCATCAGCAGGGGAAACAGCGCATCGTCGGCATCAAAGTACCATGGACGCGAAAAGTGATAGCCAGCACTGTAGTACGGCTTGAAGATGGGCTCATTCGAGCAAATACTGAAGGCGTGATAGGCGTGCGAGATGAGCTGCGGGAAGCGATCCACCCAGTAGTTGGTGAACTCGTGCGGTATGCAACCGAGCATCTCCTGGGCCGCTGGCGTCAGCTCATGATAATGATGCTTCTTGTTGCGCAGCGCCCTCAACAGATCTCGCACACTGGCGCCCATATAGCCGCGATATTTGCGCAGATCGTCTGTGATCATGGGATCCAAATGCTCATTCCAATCATCCAGGACCACAATGCGTCCATTCTTCTCCAGCGATTTGAGAGGCTCTGCATGGAACTGCAGTTTCTCCACACGATCGCTCACGTCCTGCAGGAAGGAGAGCATTTTGGGCTCATCCCAAAACAAAGGATGATTGCCAATACAGCGTGCGGGTGGACGCGATTGGGCATCCTTGTGTATCATGTCGGAAATTAGCTGCTCAGCAAGAACCTACAAGAAACGAGATGCAGATTAATCAAGAGAATGCTTCAGGGCAGGCATTCCCACTGCTTACGGTCTTGCTATTGTCGCTGTCATCATCGGAGCGCAGCTTCGACAGATTGTACTCATGGGAGAGTATGTTGGCCTGACGCTTCAGATTGTCCCCAAAGGCATGATGGCCGCCACTCAGCACATAATAGTAGACGCAGCCCAGCGAGAAGATATCCACAGCGGTGGTCTGTATAAAAAGAACACATTAAAAGAGATTCCAAAGAAAAATCTGTATCCGGACGTACCGTTCTTTGGGCCCTCATCATTTCGGGCGCTATCCAACCATCTGTACCCGTAACGCCCGAACGGCGGGAGAAGCTTGTCTTGCCGAAATTCAACTTTTTGCACAGACCAAAATCAGAGATCATCACTCGCACCTTGCCCTTGGCATCGGGCAGCGAGATCAGAACATTCTGTGGCTTGATATCGCGATGGACAATGTCCAGGGAGTGCAGATGACTCAGTCCGGAGGCTGCCTGGCCCAGCACCTGCCACACATCAATGTGATGCTGCAGCTCCAGCGAACGATCGCCTTCGGTGTAGTCCTGCAGCGTGGCGGCACACAACTCCACGGCTATGTAGCGGAACTGACGATCCTGTTCGGTGCAGAAATAGCGCACAACATTCTCATGGGCATCCGATTCGCGGAGCAGCGCCACCTCGCGATCCGCAAAGGTAAAGCATTCGGGCAGGAGTCGCTTGACGGCCACAGACCTCTCCTCGAAGGAGCCCTTGAAGACGAAGGTGCCCTCGCAGCCCTTGCCCAGCACTTCGTTCGAATTGAAGCTGATCTTGCCGACACGCACCTGGCCGTTGCCCAGATCCACCAGATCCTCGGCACTGATGTTGCTGCCGTTGCTCCCCTTGCTGCCGCTGCCGTTTGTACCATCCGCAGTCAGGGCCAGCGTTTTGGATCCATTCTCGCTCTGCTTCTGCAGCTCCCGCATGGTGCTGCACGTGTACCAGAACAGGGCAATCATCCCGAGAACAATGACAATCAGTATTTGGTGCACCTTTCCGCTTGGATGCTCCATGAACCACTCATTGATGAATGCCTGCACCTTGTTGCTGTTCTGCAGGATGATGGTCTTGGTACGATTGATTGTATTGCTGTTTGTACGCTGATTAATGCCCATCTCCACGAGTTCCGGATCCGTTTGCACGCCAATGTCGGCGGCATTCTTCTCATTGTTGGCCAACAGGCCATAGCCATCGTTGTAGTTGTCGATGGTCGCCAGACTCTGGACATCTTTGACACCCGCTGGCGTGGGGGATAGCTGCAGATTGGCTTGCCCTTCATTGGGCATATTGTAGTGGCCCAGCATGATGCCCGCATGCTCGTGCAGCACATCATTGATGTAAACGGTCTTGGGATCCGTTTCCTTGTTTGTGTTCTGCTCGCCAACGGGTCCGTCGAGCAGTTTTACGGGTGGTGTGGTGGAAATCCTTGCCGTATTCTTATCCACCAGCGAGGGAATGGCATACAAGCCACTCTGGTGCTCGCCCACATACAGCGATTGACTGAAAGAATGCCAAACATTTAGTACAGCTACAACAGAAAGGGGGCGGTGGTGGATTTCCTTTTGCTTACAATAGTTTCACAGTGTTTACATTCCCTGTTTTAGATTCCTCGAGTATCGCCTGATAGGCCTCATCCGAGAGGGTGGTAAAAGGCACACTTAGCAGGCCATCAGGTCCCAGCAGAAAGGCAGCCACCACGGGACTGCTCAGATCTCGCTGCCACAAGAATTTTCCCTGTTTGCGATCTAGGGTTACGATCTGTCCATTTGTGGTGGTCGTCAGGTGGATGTACTCTGCGGAAAGAACATATTTATTAGCTATGGATGTGCACTTGAGAATTCCTATGCTCCACTCACCATACTCCTTGACCAGCTCTGGCGGTGCACTCAACGCATTGTAGTCATAAAATGTGATATTCCATGGCTTGGCATTCTTATCCTTGGCCAAACTGTCGAACATCATCACTGTGTACTGTGTCCTGCCCAAATAAATGGCCCGCGAGGTGGCCCAGCCAATCTGTTCCCCCTCCTTGCCATCCATTGTGGCATCCCCAAAGCCCATGACCTTCTCGCGTCTTCCTGTCTTGGGATCCACCATGTACCAGGTGTCGCTCTTCTTGCCGGAGTACAGTATGCCATCCGAGGAGCGACACGGCGCATTGGCCACCAGTTGGGGTATGGTGTAGGGCAGCTTCTTGAGGCTGCCCATCTGGCCCAGCTGATAGATGCTGCCATCCCGTGGATCGGGCAGAAAGTGTGGCATTTGGAGATTCTCCTGCGGCTCGGAAACGATGGGGGGATCTGAAATGGAGGAGCGAAATGAAATATTTATTATTATCAATGATTTCCAATTTAAATATTGATTAATCGTTTCAGGTTTTCAAATTGACTACGGATGAATCGATGAAGACAGCAGTTCGATTAAGGTATTTAAAACAAGCAGTACAAGTAGTAGAAAATGAAAATCAGTAGTCGCTACGGAAACTATTAATAAATTCTCATTTAAAATACTTGAAGATAGCGCGTATCTTAGTTTGATTCGACCAAAAAGGGGAATCACAATCAACATAGCATCTTTCATAATTTTTTCTATGAATAAAAGTATTTATAATGGAAAAGCTAAAAAGTTAAACCTTTTTTATTGTCGTACCCTCACATCGAAATCGTTTTCATGTCACTTATCAGTCGCTAGGGCTGGGGGTCTATTGAGTTGTAATAAAATCTGTCTAAAATCGATTCCATTCCAGATAACCCTTATCTTATTTATTCTATAAACTTTAAACACGCGAATGAGGCTACATAAACAAGTAAACGTCTGTTGGCAACGAGCCCTTGCCATAAACATTTATTCCCCTGAAAAACTAAAATGTAGAACCACATTTAAGAACCCTTTCCACTGAAAATCTTAGACACTTAGAGACATTCTATAGCCCTTTCATACATCAACATACATTGGTGTTTCCCTTGAAGAAAAAAAAAACACCAAGAGAGTAATTTGAGGCATATAACAGTTGGTTAAACAACCAATTCCACATGCATTCTTTTGGCAGTCAGATCGATCTTTGTTTCTGCCACATACATACATATATGTATGACATATGTACGTACTGTTTACCCCCGGCAGCCAACCTGTTGGCAATTTCTGTTATCGCCGTGGCCAACAGAATGGAATAACGAACAAATAACGACTTCAACGACAAATGCAAATGGCTAAAGCATGGGACTGACTGGTAGCGATAAAGAGAGTGGGGAGAACCAAAAATTGATATACTAGCAATGAGCCACGCGGTTCCTGGCACTCCATAATATCTCTCCATATTCTCCTCTATTGCCAGCCAGAGAGCTCTTATCACTAATTACAGCCAGCCGCGTCACCCCCCTAAATGCACATGGCTGTGGTAGCAGAGGGATGGAATCCCACTAATACAATCAATTTCTGGGGCAGGTCATTTAACCCACTGTGGGGCCGCCGGGCACTTTCATTAGCATATAGATTCTAATTAGCTTCCACCGCTAGAAGACACCACCAAAAAACAAGTTTCCGCCGACATGTGATGAGGTAATATTAAAAGAATAAAACGAATTCGAATCTACTATACATATATCAGAAATATAGATCTGTTATGTTATGCCTGGGCAAATCGTAGTAATTATTGTGTATAGACACAAACAAATTAATGGCTTCAATGAATCTCACACGAGTGTGCACACGAATAACACATAGTACGGATGTGATTTTTTTTTCCTTTGAAACCTCAGGGCATGGCCAAGCCAGGCCAGGCCAAACCTGTGATCCCCACATGTTGCTTTCGCCTCTGTTAATGATTGCAGTTCCCCGAATATATGCGACAGCATTCAAAATTTCTAATTATACAAACGTTCCATCCCAAACGCAAGTTATCGCATAAAACAATCTTTACGGGGCGTGGATTTTTTTGGTTTTTCCTAAAACAAAAACATGTGTGTTGGGAGAATAGAAATTATTGTCTGGGGAATTGATGGTGGGCATAACTCAAATTCAATGCATTGGAAGACCAGCAGAATGCGTCTTGAGAGCATTGTTAATCGAAAATGTTAGCACAAAAATCGCACAAGAAAGCCCAAGTGTACTATAAATAGGAAATCAAAGAGAGCTGGGAATCAAAACAATAAAAAAAGAGACATTTAGGGCTTGATGAAAGTCGAATTTTAAATTCTCTTTGTGCATTTAAATTAAAATTAAATGAGCTATCCGATAACCCTGATCTGATACAACAAATAAAACCCTGAGGAAAGGATTCGTCTGGCACTAGTGTCATCTTCCTTTTACTACAGTAGCTGACCAGTTACAGTTATATGTAAATTATATCATAATTGGATAAATAGCCTTGCTTCAAATGTCTGCTACTACACAAACCAATCGATAATATTGCAATTCCACTCGTTAGTAAGTACGTCTCCAATTGGCCCAACAAACACCTGTCTAAACGCTTTGAGACTCTCACTGTTTACGTTCCATTTCTTTAACCTCTGATCCGACTATGAATCACATTTGCATTTTTTTCTAATTCTGGAAACTGCTTTTAGCACCCCATATAGTAGAATATACTGGTAAAAACAATTCTGGAGCTTGACCGCAAGATTATGACAACCATTATAACCTGTAGACCATTAAAAATCACAACGTCACGCCTGATAAATAATTCAAATTGTCTCACAAATCGCTCCAAAGTCTAAAAACACCCACAAATGGGGTGTAGAGTATAAGCAGCAACTGGTGATATCGCGCTGGCAACTTAATTGAAAGGAATTGTGTGCCTGTCTAGATTGCGTATATTCATACGTGAGACCTCTTATCAAAGCCCAAGAGGCACACAGCACAAACACAGAAAAGACATAGCGTGAGAGGAGAGGGAAAATTAAAGAGAAGGAAACAATATCTTCTCTCGCTCTCTCGTTTCACCATCTGTTTGTGTTGTTACGGATGTCATGGCGGTGGCGGGCGATGAGCTCATCAAGACGCATGTTTATGTTGCACTGCATTTCGCACAGATTGCATTTCAAAGTGCATTGCATTCCACGGGAATTCTTGGAAGGAGTACGCCGGTGCAGTGCATATGGTGCATGGGGGGGCATGTGTTTCATGTCTCACACGCAGCGGCACGCTCCATAAATGGGGTAAAAAGTTTATTGGGAAGCAACAAACCACAACTAAAATATAGAGCACGGGTCGGCTTTGGGCTTCCACGTGCATGGAATGGGGAATAAGAGTCGGTCGGGTCGGGGCTTTGGCTTCCATGTGGACGGAATAGGAATGGGAATGGAAATAGAAATGTGTGTGTGTGGTGTGCGGGTAATTACCATCTGCTATTGTCCAGCGTATTTCACTTGTAACCGGATCGATGGCCGTCAGACCGCCACCCAAAGTGGAGAACACCATCAGGGCCTCCTCATCGCGAGCCAGGTCCGTGCAGTCCTGCAGACAGTAAAGTATGTTAAAAACTCAAATGATGACCAGCATAACCACATAATTTGATGAAATATTTAATTGACATTTGTGGGACATGCGTAAAAACCACCCGGCTGGCAGGCTGACTGCCTGCCCTTTTGCGTGCCCGCCTCTTACCGTCTTTTCTTCACTGCTGCTGCCACTCACAACTTCTGCCGAGTCGGTGGCCTTAGCTGATGCAATCGAGCCGCTGGCAAGCAAAAAAAACACGCTACAAACTAAAGCGTAGAATCTCATTTTGCACAACATCGAAGGAACAAAGAGGGGCAGAGAGAGGGCGAGAGAAAGACCGTGTACAATATTGGGGTTTTTTTTGCACTTGCAATTAGTCTTTGTTGTATAACTCTGGCATATTTTCATGCCCACTTATTTCATTCAATTTCTAAACACTTCCAGCACTCGCAGTGGCTTAATTCACGCATTTTCTTTCCATTTCACATTCACTTAAGTCCATTATTTCCATTCGCCATTGTTGAGAATTTGTAGTTGAATGAGCTCCTCTCTCTACCAGTGCTGTAAATCAACCACTAGAGTGCCACCGATCCATCGCATTTTGTGGCTTATCGCTATCGGGACAAGGTTTATACGGAGCATTTCAATTCTTGAATTTGCAGAACGAACAAAACGACGAACAAAACAAGTGAAAAGCGACGAATTTAAGAAATTCGTTCAACCAATTTATAAATGCAAGTCCATCTGATCAAATTGTATGCATACACGATCCTTTGACAACTGTTTATGAACTGATTTCGCAAATTGATCTTCGTATAAACAGATAAGTTGGCCTATCGATAGACCGGTCGGTATCGATACGTTACACAATAATGCGGACACTTTTGAGTAATTATTTATATAAACGCCTTGTTCATACGGATATTGTGGGAAAATATGCCAAGCAGCAGCCGCACAACCTCAAGGGCAAGAGCAAGAGCTCACAGGAGTGGCTGACACGGCAGCTGGCCGATCCCTACGTGGAAAAGGCGCGCATGATGAACTATCGCTGCCGGAGTGCCTTCAAGCTGCTGGAAATTGCCGACAAATACAAAATCCTGAAGCCGGGCGACGCTGTCCTGGACTGTGGAGCGGCCCCAGGCAGCTGGACACAGGTGGCAGTGGAGCGAAGCAATGCCCATGGCAAACAGGAGCGGGCGCCAGTTGGAGCAGTCTTCAGCATCGACCTGTTGCATTTTCATGCCGTGCCGGGTGCCACAATATACGGCGGCATGGACTTCACCACCACCGTGGCACAGCAACGTCTAAGAGAAGCACTCGCTGGCCGCCAGGTCAACTGTGTCCTCTCCGACATGGCGCCCAATGCCACAGGCGTGCGGATGCTGGACCAGGAAAGCATCACAAATCTCTGCTACGAGGTCTTGCGTTTCGCACTGGCAATGTCCGCACCGCAGGCCAATCTGGTGGTCAAAGTGTGGGACAATGGCGATGTGCCCAAGCTGGAGCGGGATATGTTAAAGTTCTACGATAAGGTGAAGCGGGTGAAACCGCGCGCCAGTAGAGGCGACTCCGCGGAGCATTTTCTGGTGGCACGCGGGTACAAAGGAGCGACGGCAGCGTAAACTCAACATGATTTATTTAAGATAAGATCATTACAAATATAGAAATCTATTTAAAAGCCAATTTTAAGTGTACCCGCTTAGGTAAAGCTAATGCTTGTAGTGCGTCAGATGGGTGATCATCTCGTAGAGCCACCTGGGCTGATCGTGAGGAGCCATATGTCCGGCATTGCGCACCATTATCTCCACCAGATGACCAGCGTGCTTCACATATCCAGCCACCTCTCCGTCAATGCGCCAGATCTCGCGTGGAGCCACCTTGTAGCGATCGGAGGCAGGGAATTTCAGGTGATTGAGGTAATTCCTGGTCAGAGGATACGCGACAATGATGTCCAACTGGCCGCTGTAGATGCACACCGTATAGTGGGCCAGGAGTTCGGCTATCCATGGGGCCACACTGTCCATCACGTCGTTCTTCAGGTGCAGCTCAACCTTGTTCTCCTTGTCGAGATCATGGAAGGGTTTGTTGCCCACATGGATGGAGCGACGCGTTTCACCGGCCTGCAGGAAATTGCCCAGGTTGGCGCCCGAGTTGTCGTGCGTTTTCAGATAGTTATAGTACCAATTGAAGCCCGTGAGGTTGCTAAAGAGCGAGCCATTGGTGAGGTCGCCGTTGATCAAAGAGTCGAAGACATTGAACGCACATTCCATGTCGTGGTTCTTGATACAAGCGGCCCCCTTGTCCTCAGCCTCATGGAAGCTCTGCAGGCCATTGTCGTCGATGAGGCCAAGCTGATACAGATAGTCGCCGTACTTGAGCTGATGCAGTGGATCCGACAGCCCGTTGCCAATGGCCACACCCTTAAGCGGCACATAGACGCGCGTCTCGATGGCATTCTGCACCATGTGGATGTGATAGGCCAGCGCTGGGACATATTTGCCAGCGTAGGACTCACCAGTTACCCAGAAGCCACTCGAGTTGCTCCACTCGAAGAGCTCATACAGCTGCATCACGGCCTCGTGAAGATTGCGACCGACATCCTTTTCGTTTTTGGCATAGCCCTCGTCCTTGTCCGTGAAGCTGAAGCCCGTGCCCACGGGATTATCAATGTAGATCAGATTGTGCGTCTTGCTCCAGGTGTAGTTTCGCTTCTGCAGCTTGCTATGGGCATCCAGCTCCAGCGGGCCGTTTTCCGTAAACAGACCAAAGAGAGAGGACGCGCCGGGACCTCCCTGGAGCCACAACACCACCGGTGCATAGGCTGCATCCTCCTCCGCGGGAAAGTACCAAAAGAACATGTTCGAATTGAATCCCTTGTCCACCGTCAGATATCCCGAATAGCTCTCAACGCCATGATACTGGGAGCCTACGACGCGGGCCAACTTCTGCACTTGCTCCCTAGGGATGGAGGAATTCAGAATGAGGGGCGTGAGGAACAGCGGCTCGCCGGGATCGACGCCATCCTCGAAGAACTTGTATCGTGGATACGGATTGATGAAGCTACGCCTATAGGGGCGTTCCCCTTCGTCAGCTGCACTGCTGCAGGCTGCGACAATCGCGACGATAATTAAAACTACGCAGTGATTTGCAGTTTTCATTGTTGCTGTTCTGTGCTCTGCCACCCAAGAACTGGAAGACAATAGTGGATTACCAAATGCTTTGTTTGGCTGTAAAACACCCCCAGCCTACTCACCACTCGACTGATAAGCAAGTCTAATCAGTACTTGCCTTGCAAAGTTTTTTTTATTTTTCTGCGAAAACCGGCAAAAATATAAAAACGGATTGAATTGGAAGTGTGACCACAGCTGGCCAAAATACCAAGCAAGGGAGGCGGGACTTGTAACAGACAGTGTTGGAAATAGTTGGAATAGTTTTTTGTTAATTTATTTTATCCTGTTTTATATGGTCAGGATCAAGCGACCCGACCCGTTTTTGTCTGGCCAACACATAATGTTCCCCAAGGAACATAACAGCCTAAATTTGAATAACAAAATTTCAATGGAGTAACCAAGCTCGCTTTCCAGCACTTGTCATTCCAGCGTCAAAACTTCTGCTATTTCGGCCAATTTGTTTTTGCGGCGTCGGGATAAACAAACTACAAAATGATGGACACGTTGGACTACATAACGCTCAGCAATCCCGTGAGCAAGGCGGTAATCTCGTCGGGATCGGCCATCTTTCGCGCAATTGTAATTATCCATTATTCCATTTCTGTTGGTATTCCCTTTACCGTTGTTTTTTTTTTTTGTTTTTCGCAGGGGCTGCGACCAAAGCAATTGGTTCCAAAGGAGACGCAGACCCTGCGCCCGGTGATGCATCAGATGTCGACTGGGTCGCTGCACGCTTTGGCCGGCAGCCATTATCACTTTGTGCGTCTGGCCGGCTTGGGTGGCGCCTCGGCCATATTCATGGGCGCCTATTGCAAGTACGTCCTCAGGGACATTAAGGACCCAAAGGAGCAGCTGGACTCGCAGGCCTTTGCTGATGTCGCCAATCGCATACACTTTTTGCATTCGTTTGCCATGATGGCCATGCCACTGGTCCACTACCCCATACTCGTAAGTAGTCCCATTCCAGGTGATTCCCCCAATTATAGAATTGTTTTTGTGTTGTTTTTGGTTTATTCATAAAGCTTTTCGGTATTTCTTTTTGTGTAAAGTTACGATTTCTGAACGGAATTTACAACAACTCGCGTTACGATTTCTTCTTCGAGTGACAAAATGAATGGAAATCTATCTCAAACTCTCGACTGATCGATCTCTGATTCTGATACGCCTTACGACTTCTAATTGACATTCTAGTGCGCTGATTGATTGACTTTTCTCAGGTTACAAAAAACCTTTTGTTGAGCTATGAACAAACACACATTGATTTATGCTAAGCGTTTGCCATCCATCCATCCACTCTATATATATATATATAGTACATATATGTATGTATGTATATTGTGTTGTATATGAAATGTTTTCCAAAGCTAAAGCTAAATTGTTCAACAACCACTAATTGCAGCTTACAAAGTAATTTTCAATACCATTTTGTTGGGGGTGTTTAATTCATTGTGATATGGATGCAGGTTCATTTCATTAGCTGATATGGGGTTTCAGGAACAGGAATATGGAGACTTACAATTGATTTCTCTTTCGCTTTTAAAAATGTGTGTACCAAAAAGGCATCGATTCTTCCATTATGTTTTTGTTATTGGGTTTTACATTTTTGTTTTGTTTCGTTTTGTTTTTTTGGATGTGGTTATCATCAGCCTTATTTGATAAGTAAAATGTGAGAGGAGCCATTCGCAGGCTTCTCCTCTTTTGTTCGGGTCTTTAAAGCCAACAACTAAAGCTAACATCAAAATATGCACACAAGGCTCCACTGCCTGCCTCATCTATGGTAATCTTAAGTTCTATGACAACTATGGCTAATTCTGATACTCTCTCCTGTAGACTGGCTCACTGATGACCACTGGCACACTGCTCTTCAGCGGCTGCATGTACTATCGTGCATTGACCGGCGAGAAGCGTTTCCAGGCCTATGCCACTGTGGGTGGCTTCTGTCTGATGGCCGCTTGGCTGACGCTGGCCATATAGGAGGCTCACAATCTATCGTCTATCGTCTATGGGGGGAGGGGCGAATCTTAAGATTACGATTAAGCTATAGGCAACGTAAAATCTAAAGCTAAAGCCTGTCGCGAAATATGCAGAATTAATTCTTTGTCGCTGAAGTTCTATAAATATATATTTATATAGACTATATATAGGATTACAAATAAATCTCTAGGAGGCCTTGCATCTAATGGAAGATACTTCTTTGTTTGTTTGTTTTTGTGTGTGTTTAAATGCGTTTAAATTTCTTAGTATATATATACAAAATGCAGCAGTTCTAGAAACGGAAAAGTTACAAATTCAAAAAAAAAAAACAAAAATCAGTTTCAAAACAAAAAGAGAACAAAAACAAAAATTGTTACATTTATTGTATACCTGCACACATTAATAAATTACTATAAAAAACACACATTTACATATACATATGTTAATACTAGGCATAACATTTCATAGAATTCTCTCTTTACTTTTGTTTTGTTTTCTTTTAGTTATTGTCGTTATTTGTTGTTTACTGGAACACATAATACAAATGCAACGCGACCTTTTGAAGGTCGGAAATGCATACAGTTTTTTGTTTTGTTTTTGTCTTTAGCTAAAATTAAATGTATTGCACATATAAAAAACAGTCACTCCTCCATCTACCACTCTGCTCCTCATCCTGCTCATTCTTTGTTCTTATTGTCCTGCTGTTTTGATTTCCTATGTTTCATGCGCACGTTTCGAACCTCGTGTCAAAGGTTAACTCCTAGTTTATACACACACTCGTTTGTCTAACAATTAGTTTGATTTGTTTTGTACACAATTTGTAGGGGGCAGGGGTAGGGCTAGGGGGGTAGTAAAAATTCATTCAGTTATTGGGAGGGGGTGGGTATCCTGTATCCTGTGCTATCCTAATAACTTCTGCTTGGAGGCCTCCGCAAAGAGGAAGGTCTTCTGTATGCGCGCATTGGCCGCCGGATGATTCGTAATTGGTTCCAGTATCTTAAGTATATAGTCTTTGAAGGCCTTCGGTACGGCGAAATGTCAAGAATCTTTCTTGATCCGCAGATTATCATCATGGGCCTTTTGTTGGGGATAAAGAAAAAATATTAAACAATAATCATAAATTTAGAGTAATTTTTGTTCGTACCTTTTGTGCCACTTTGAGCAGCGCATCGAATGTCGAGTCTCCCGTTTGCTTCACCATCGAATGGAACACCTTCTTCTCGCTGGTCGTCAGCAGCTCGAAGGGCGATCCAAACTCCACCGCCTTGCCGGCATCCATTACCAGCACCTTGTCCGAATCCATCACCGTGTGCAGGCGATGGGCAATCGTCAGCACTGTGCAATCCTTGAACTTATTCCGAATCGTCGTCTGAATGAGGGCATCCGTTTGGGGATCCACATTGGCGGTGGCCTCGTCCATCACCAGAATGCGATTCTCGCGTAGAATGGCACGCGCCAGGCAGACCAGCTGCCGCTGTCCCACGCTGAAATTGGTGCCGCCCTCGGAAATCTTGCTCGACAGGCCACTGGGCAGATCCGCGACAACTTCCTTGAGCTTCACTTCCTCCAGGGACTCCCACAGCTTGGCATCGCTGTACTCATCAAAGGGATCCAGGTTGTAGCGCATCGTTCCAGAGAAGAGCACCGGTTCCTGGGGGATAATGGAGATTTTGCTGCGCAGATCGTGCAGTCCCAGATCGTTGGTGTCGCGCCTATCAATCACAATCGATCCCTCGTTGTAGGAGAGTCGGAACAGGGCATTGATCAGCGAGGATTTTCCAGCGCCAGTGCGTCCCACAATGCCGACCTTCTCGCAGCCCTGAATGGCAATGTTCAGCGATCGCAGCACATAATCTGCGGCCTTGTCGGGGAAGTACTTCAGCGAGAGATCATCGAAAATAATCTTGCCCTCCTCTGGCCAATCCTTTGGCGGCTTCTTGCTCGGCTTCGACTCAAAGTCACCCTCTGGCTCCAGATCCTCGTACTCCACCACACGCTCCACCGCTGTCATGGTGTTCTCCAGCTCCGCTGACTGTCGCATGCCCCACTGCACCATGCCCGTCATGCCCATCGCTTGGGTAATAGCCAGACCCACATCGCCGCCATTCTCCGGGGAGAAAAAGAAGAACGAGATCGTGATCACAGCTATGTAGACGACACAAACGCAGTCCAGCCAGTAGCCAAAGGCGCGGCTGGTGGCCAAAAACATGTAGTAGCCAGAGCTGTGCATATCCTGGTAATTGTCAAACTCGGCAATCAGTTCCTTCTGCGCGCCAAAGGCACGAATCGTTGGCAAACCATTCAACGAGGCACTCAAATGGGAGTAGATCGGGGATCGTGCTGTGAAGACAAGTAAATTAGATGCTATATTTCAATGGGAAGCAGGCCAAAAACCACTCACTGACTGCCTCCAAACGCTTGACATCTCGCGAGGTATTCAAATAGAAGGATCGCAGCACATAGAAGACGACAACGAGGAAAAAGGTGGCCAAAATATACCACACATTGATGATGCACAGGACAACGACTATGCCGAGTATCGCTAGGAATATCTGCATGACATCCATCATCACGGAGGGCAGTATCTCATCCACTTGTCCCAGATCCTTGGAGAAACGATTCAGTATACGGCCAGAGGGGTTCGTGTTGAAGAAATGCATGGCCGCACGCGTCACACCCTTGAACATTGTGTTGTGCAGCGTTGTGGAGCTCCTCATGGCCAGGTAGAAGAACAGCATGCTCCTCACGAGCGAGAAGACGATCACCGAGACATTTATGCCCGTAAAGTAGTAGATGTCCTTGGGGTCTGTGTCGGAATTGATGCGGGTTTCGGGAAAGGCGCGACGCAGACGAGCCATAAAGGTGTCCCGCTCTGCTTCTCCGTTTTTGTTAACCCTGCAAGAGATTCATTCATTAGTGATTTTCCCTGAATTTCCTTTGCTTTATTTACTCACCAATAGGACAGGAAAATGTCACCGCCAGAGCCGAGAATCTGTGCCCCCACGCAGAAGAAGGCAAACACAATGAACAGTCCATAGCCATTGGCACCGAAATACTTCTTATACAGCGACATGCCAATGCGTCCCTCCACGCGCGCCTCCTGCGTTTGCATGGGCGAGTCCACGACCACAGACTCCGCCGCGGATTCCATGGAGGAGATGCTGCCATGACGATCGCGCAGTTGGCTGTTCTGACGCGAGAGCTCCTTCTTCTTTTCGGCATCCCCGCTGGCGCCCTCATCCTTTTTGCTCGGGTCCGTCAGCATTTGGGCAAAGTCCAGGCCACTCTGGCACATCGACTCGTAGGTGCCCATGGCACTGATCTTGCCCTTGTCCATGATCACAATCATATCGGCCTGCTCCAGGAACTGCAGCTGATGCGTCACCAGGAGCACAATATTCTCGCGCAGGAATCCGCGCATGCACTGATCGAACAGGTGGCGTCCCACATGGGTGTCCACAGCACTGAGGGGATCATCCAGCAGATAGATATCCGCCTTTCGATAGACCGCACGGGCCAGGCTAATGCGCGCCTTCTGTCCGCCAGAGAGTGAGGCTCCTCGCTCGCCCACAATCGTCTTGTCCGAATAGGGCAGCAGCTCGAAGTCCCGCTCCAGGGCACACTTTTTGACCACAGTGCGATAGCGATGCTTGTCCATGGGCAGGCCAAAGAGTATGTTCTGCCGCACGGTGCCCGTGAAGAGCCACGGCTCCTGGGAGGCATACGACAGGGTTCCATTGACCTTCACCGATCCCGCATCCGGATTGAGCTCACCCAGAACCGCCTGAATGAGACTGGACTTGCCAGAGCCCACTGGACCGATGACTGCCACCAGTTGGCGTGGCTTGAACTTCAGCGTGAGGTTGTCCAGCGTATTTTCGTTGCTCTTTTGATCCCACTTGGCCTTCAGTTTGCTAATGTTGATGGTGGGCTCTGCCCCGCTGGTGCGACGACTGTTGGGCTTCAGCATACCAGTCGCTTGGGCTGTGGGCTCCGACACGAGTCCCGCCGCCTTTCCCAGTTTCTGCTCATCCAAATCCTCCGACTTGTCGCGCACTTTGGTCTCCTCGTGCAGCATGAACGTCTGAATGCGACGAATCGAGACCAAAAGCTCTGCAAACTGCGAGATGCCCATGGGGAAATACACCGTCATGGTGTTCCTCAGGATGTTGTAGTATGCCGTGATGACGAAGGCCTTCTCTGCGGTCAGGAGCTTACCCAGCAGCACGAATCCCACGAGGCTGACAAACACCGATATCCGTGTGACAAACATAATGAAACTCTGGAGGGTGCCGCGTATATAGTTCACATTTCGAATGGCATTCATCTCCTTGGTGCGCACATAGTTGATCATCTTGCTGAATGGGATCTCCCAGGCGTACATTTTGATCACTTGAATGCCCGAAATGATCTCATTCATCATCCGTACACGTTCATCTGTCCTCAGGGCAGTGCGCAGACGCAGCACGGAGGTCTTTTTGCCCAAATACGCTTGCAGTGGGATAAACATCAGCATCACAGCCACGCCAAAGAAAGCAGAGACACCAATCTAAAGGAACAAACCGAAGAGAGATTAATAAGAGTTCTACTCCACGACATAAAGGATGTATTCGTACCTCTCTGTACATAAGATATGTGATAATTCCAATCTCCACTGGCCCCAGCCATAAATAATTCATGTGTATGACCGACAGATCCAGCCGTCCCACATCGTTCGATATGAGATTAACCACCTGTCCGATTGTGGTGTCCCCCAGCGCTGTTCGACTCAGACGCAATGCCTTGCGATATATCATGCCTGCAACAACACACACAGAGAGAGAGAGAGAGAGAGATGATCATTTATCATGCTCCTCTAGGGTTATGCCCCATTCCACTCCACTCACTTGTCATGGCTATCCTGGCCTTCATGCCCAGATGGAACATGCCCAGCATATAGGGATGCATAAGCAAGACATTGAAGGCACTACACAAGATCACGCCCAGGGCGTACAGATATGCTTTCGTTTGGTTCTCCCCATCGCCCTCCTGGTTGCTCGAATCCGCATAGAAGGCCACCAGGCCGCCCAGAAAAAGAGGTTGAGTGACGCTGTAAATAAATAATCATACAATAAAGGATCATAAATAACTGCCCAGCCCATCCCTTTGCCAGTGTGCGTGCGGGCGTGGTCTTACCGGAATCCAATCTCCAATATGAACAGCACTACGCCAAGTCCCGCCAAGCGCCAGCCAAATACATCCACGGAGGCTTTCAGTAGGCTGGGTGTCTTCTTCTTTTTGCGCTTCTTCTCCACCTCCCGCTCCCAGGCTTCGCTCAACTGGGCGCCCAATGTGTCTGTGGGGCATACAAGATTAAGATATCAGCAAAATAGACTCCAAAAGGTGGAATGTTGGTGGATGGGTTCAATAAATTATTCGCGATAACAAACAATGTCAGAACAGAGTTTACTCTGTGCTCGGCTATTGTAATTGGCAGATGCGACAGATTGCTTATTATGATATCACAAACAGGGGAGCCACAAACAAGGTATGTCTGTCTAAGGCAAATACCGATAAAAAAAAACAAAATGCAACCGAAAATGGGTAGAGAACTGAAAATTTAAATTTATTTATTTGCCAATTTGATGGATCCCTTTCCTTCGAGTAACTTCCAATAAAAGTTCCAATTAATAGGTTTTTTTTTGTACTCTAGGGGTAACGTTATCTATGGAGCTTAAATCGAATGCAAGATTCCAAAACAACAGCCAAAGATTACGACCCATAGACACTGCCTAATCTTTGCTACTAATAGTCATTGTTTTTTGGGATTTACCACCTTGTAAACTGTGCATTGTCCATGATTTGGCTTCCAATCATGAGTTATGGCTGCCAACAAACGCAAATCCCAACCAGCTGGCAGCTGCTCCTACCATAAGGGGAAACCATACGACCAACTGTGAGTCGCGAATCTCAAATACTTTTTTTTATATGGAACTTCCGGAAAGCTTTACCTTCGAAGGGATTAAAATTTCATGAAGATTACTTAATGGCATATCAAGTGGTAGTTGATCATTTATTTTCGAGAGATATGCGCCATTGCATAAGTCGCCTGTCGAACGCAGAAACCACTCAACGGACTATCTATCTATCTATCTCACTGAGGGGAGTAAGTACATAAACCGCAGAGATAGCTAATTGTATTATTTGTATGTATAGTATCTCCCTATCTACTACTAGAAGTATAGGTAGGATAGGTATAGGGCATGCTATCAATTATTTTTGGGCAAAAAATTAAATTAATGCGGCAAAACGAACGCCTGTCAAAGTTATCACCGGGGGATGATATGTCACAATTCTCGAGACAGTTTTGAAATATTTGAATGATATGTGAAAACTCAAAGGTCTCTAAAGGATGATAACAGATAAAGATAGCTCGGATATAAGATAATGTTGGTAAGTAAGTAAAATTCAATGAATGTGCATAATATCCAGCAAGGGACTATCTTATCTGGGGCGGGATTAGGGCCACAAAATGATCTCAATGAAACTGGTTTTTTATATGGGGGCACATAAAATGTTGTGATCCTTCAAATTGGTAATGGAATAACCCAAAATGTCCCCAACCTGAATCAGAAACTATATTTTCCAGTGATGGGCCACATTCTAAGCCACTATCTAATCGTATTAGTCGGTTGTGGTACCTTGAAGTGCCCCTGCTGTCGGTCTCGGTCTCGCACTTGATTCGGGAAATGCTGTCTGTGCAGGGAGATAATATTGTAAAGGTGCTTATAGCCAGTCTTATAGCCTGCATTTGGAGAAGTAAGGAAGTGTGTCGACCCACTTCATGCCAACGGGGATTACACAGCTCTCCAAGGCACGAGGGACAAAGATCATTGAAAATGAAACCAAATGAACATTGAACTTCGGTACGATATGATTTCTTTTGGTCTATTGGTATTTGGACTTGGGCTTAAAAGTCTCGTATTCTTAGGTGAAAGTCTCTTCTTTTTATTGGGATTATAATAGCCCCATCTATTGACAGTTACTGGGTGCCACATGACGTCACGTATCTACACTATAATCTCGCTTACGTGCTGATAAGAATTTCTCTTCTCATTCTTAATTTAGTGAAACCCCTATCAAAATGCTCGCGCAATGGATTTTCATTTCCTAATTAAATTAAAAAAGATTGAGATTATTTATTGAATGGCCCTGTGAAAGCTTTCCATCATTATAAATGGCCATAAATTATTGATATGCTCATTTATTATGCAAGCCACACTCCACACACACGCACCGATTCGATGGTTCTCTCTCTTTTGATTTTTGGTACTTTATGTCGATATAAATGACTCAATTAGTCGGAAATATTTGTATATAAACAAAAAGCCATGTACTCACCCGATTTGTGTTCCTTCAATGCTCGATAGAGATCGTTTTCATCCAGAGTTTTCTTGCGGCCCTTGAAAAATGTGGGCATGGCAAAGCTGAATGGGTAACAAAGATAATCAATAACTAATTTAGGTATTAATATTTTAAGGAAAAACTCACCAGAACATCAATGACGAAAAGATATTTGAGGTCTCGCGCGGATTCTCCGGCAGTTCATCGGCTTTCATTGATTGCATTTTGTTGGTCTGGTGGTCGTTTGGCTAAATTCTTTCACTTCCTGGTCATTGGTCGGGGGTATCTCTTCTTTAATATGTGTCGCTATAAAATAGATTTAAAATTAGTACTAATTTAACTTTTTATTCCCCAATATTTGACCCATATCTGAGGATATTCCTATCTCCATTAAGTGTGTTCTTTGGCAACAGAATTCTACATTCTTCAGATTTTTGACGAATGATGACTTGATAGTAATTTTTTTCTGCCGTTTTATTTGGACTATTAGTAGATTAGCGTTGGTTTTATTTTGTGTTTGTTTCGGTCCCAGGCGATAAAAGTGACGCGTTTTGATAGAGTTTTACGATCTGTGGCACACACATTCCCAAAATGAAAAATCCTTCACTGATTTTTAATCACTTCATTTCCACATAAATATTACGAGTATGTCCGTTTTAGAATTAGTTCAATTAATGGGAAAAACCCATTGATGAGTCTGATGCCACTCACAGAGAATTGACACTTGGATGTTGCGGGAGGCTTCTCGCTCACACGGCTAACGGCAAAAACTTGGCTCGTGGCCAGGCGGGCCAACGCTTTTATAGCCCCAAAAAGGGGGGAATGCAGCGACTGCCGGTTGGGTCGTCGCGACAGGTTCGTGCGCGTCTTATCGGAATCGTGGGGCGATCGTACAAGATGGGAGCGTGTCCAGCCAGCGAGAGAGCAAGAGAGCAGGCACACGGTACAGCAATAAGAAGGTAAGGCAGTCTCCTGGTAGTCTCTCACTGAATCAGATTTTACCGTTTGTTGCCTTTTCGGCTTCCTTACACACCTTGAATTCGATCAAGCGGACAAGCACGAACATGCACAGAACACGTCCTACATTGAGAGAGCATCCTCTCTAACATGTAACTGCATGTTGTTGCTACATCTCTCTCTTACACACATGCACACGCACACAACGCTTTTGGCCGCCTTTTAATGTTTAAATTTGTTGCACATTGAATATACACTTACCACTCACTCGCCTCGGCGGGCAGCAACACGACTCCAAACAAAACAAAACGCAAACAAAAACTTAACGGGGGAAACGAATAGCAAGAACTTCAAAACTGACGGCAAATCAATAAGACAACTAAATAGGATTCCTATTGCAATGCTTTTGTACACTTTGTGCAAGTCACTCAAGATGGAGGGGGCTGGTATTGATTGGTATTACTGTTTAAACATAATTCAATGCTCTATTTATTTTTTTTTGTGCTTAATTTACAAGTTGTGTGCAGAGAAAAACATAAAAAACGTTAAACAAAGTTCCCAGTGCGTGCGCGTTAAACCTGCGCAGAAACAGTGCTGTGCAATGTGCCAGCACTCTGCTAGTCGTTGCTCAGCACTATGAAGTAGTGCTGCTCCTCCCCCGTTTCCTCTTCGGGCAAATAAATTATCTCCTGGAATTCCAGGCTCTCATGCACCACTTCCTCATGCACCTCCGGCTCGTATTCAATGGCCTCCTCGTACTCCTCGCAAGGCAAGACAATTTCCACTGCCTGTGTACTGTCTGCATCTGCATCCGGCAAACTGTCTGACTTTTCTTCCATTTGCTCCATTTCCTGAACTCTAGCACAGTGTTTTTTCGACTTCTTGTGGCGGAGAAAGCTGTATCGGGAGTTGGTTTTGTATTCGCAAAGGTCGCAGTCAAATATCCCGCGGTCGTAATTGTTCAATTTATCATCAGATTCATCCTCAGATTCAGGCGGGGTGAATTCTACGCCTTCACCATCCGTCATGGGTCCTGATGTGATGATTTTATTGTTCCGCCTCAAGATTTCCATAATATATCGATGCTTTTCTGTCGTCTTGTGCAGCATAAAAGATTTTTTGCGGGATGTTGTGAATTCGCAAGCGGCACAGGTGTAAATGTTTCCATCGGATTCCTGCGATGAAGTCGAGTCACAATCACGGCGCACCGGCACTTTATTTTTTTTTAGCAATGGATCGCCTAGTGCCTGCTCCCTACGGCGATGTTTCGTCGACTTGTTGTGCCTCAAAAAACAGAATTTTTTGGCAGTTGTATACGAGCACAGGAAGCATTTGTACAAAGGTCTCTCAAAATCGGAGTCTGAATCTGCTATATTCGCCATGGCATGGATGTGCTTCCTGGAACGACGGTGACGACGAAGGTCCCGTCTCCTGTCCGTCGTATAGTTGCAGCCATCAATCATGCAAGCGAGTCGTTTGGTTTTATTCACCGACCTATCTTCCTGTTCCCGTTCTTTAGGTTCGATGTTTATGAATGCTGCACAAGCAGAAAGGCCGTGAATATATATTGTTTTCCCATTGCCTGTTGCCATCTACTTACATTCCACCTCATCGTCGGATACACACTCGAGCGCTTCTATCTCGAAGAATTGCTCCTCGGACATGATGGATTTTGTTGTTGATGTTGTTGATTTTTTTTAATAACAAATATTATAAATTGTAAGAAGTGTGACCAGATAAAATATACCTCCTCCACCAAATTGTGAAGGAATAAAAAATTCGTATTTAGTTTATACCAACAAACCGGCAAAAATACCATAGCAACAATCTGTTGCTTCAAATTGGGCACACCAATTATTTTTAATTTTAATTAAATTAACAAGTTTTTTTTAGTCGTTTTTAGACGTTTTATGCAATATTTTAAAAAGTTAGTAACTAAGAAATAACCAACAGCCAACATGCAGAGTGTTTTCAGCCGCTCCCTGAATATAGGTAAGACAAAGTCTCCATGGACTTTGATCTCGATCGGTAGAATGGCTTTTTATATGCAAAAGATCTTTTACTGATAATTCTCTCAGCCCGCAGATCCGTGCCGATGCGGCAAATAGCCTCCATTGCCGCACTCCCCGACACCCATCAGATGCTGCAGAAGACCTGCCGCGACTTTGCCAACGCCGAACTGAGTCCAAATGCAGCGAAATTCGATCGCGATCACCTCTACCCGGCACAGCAGATCAAGCAAATGGGCGAGCTGGGCGTCATGTCGGTGGCCATTCCCGAGGAACTAGGTATTTACTGTGTGAAAATCGCTCCCCAAAGAATCTACAGGTTGTCTATGGTTCAACAGGTGGCACAGGATTGGATTATCTTGCGTATGCGATAGCAATGGAGGAGATCTCTCGTGGCTGTGCTTCCGCTGGGGTCATCATGTCGGTCAACAATTCTCTGTATCTGGGTCCACTGCTGAGCTTTGGCAATGCCGCCCAAAAAGAAGCCTTCATCACGCCATATACGACGGGTGAGCGTGTGGGATGCTTTGCTCTGTCGGAGCCGGGCAATGGTTCGGATGCCGGTGCTGCCTCCACCATTGCAACGGAGAAAAGCGATCATTATCTGCTGAATGGCACCAAGTCGTGGATAACCAATGGCTTTGAGGCGGAAGCCGCTGTGGTATTTGCCACGACAAACAAACAGCTGAAGCACAAGGGCATCTCCGCCTTTATTGTACCCAAAGGTCTGAAGGGCTTCTCGCTGGGCAAGAAGGAGGACAAACTGGGCATCCGAGGATCCTCCACCTGCCAGCTGATATTCGAAGACTGCGAAATTCCCAAGGACAGCATACTGGGAGAGCCCGGATTCGGTTTCAAGATTGCGATGCAAACATTGGATGCTGGACGCATTGGCATTGCCAGCCAGGCATTGGGTATTGGCCAGGCTGCTCTGGAGCTGGCCGTGGACTATGCCCAGAAGCGGCAGGCCTTTGGCAAACCCATCTCCAAGCTGCAGTCCATCCAGCAAAAGATTGCTGACATGTCGCTGGCAATCGAATCGGCGCGACTGTTGACCTGGCGGGCCGCCTGGCTGAAGGACAACAAACAGCCCTACACCAAGGAGGCGGCCATGGCCAAATTGGCAGCCTCCGAGGCGGCTACACTTTGCTCCCACCAATGCATTCAGATCCTGGGAGGCATGGGATATGTCTCTGATATGCCAGCGGAGCGCCATTATCGCGATGCTCGCATCACCGAGATTTACGAGGGTACCTCTGAGATTCAGCGTTTGGTTATTGCGGGCTCCATTCTCAAGGAGTATGCTAGTTAAGGGAAACGAGATCATTGTTTAATCCAGTAGTTAAAAGTGGAATTTTATATAAATCCTATTTTTGTGGTACTTTTGGTTTGTCTTGGTATTTTTTCTTGCGTGGGTGACTGATTCGGTATATTTCAGTATTTTCAGACTGTTGGCTCATTTTGGCGTGAACAAATTTCATTATTTTGTATTATCTATTTATTTTTTTAAACCGCGGTCACACTCTGCTGCGCGTTCTCTCGCGCACATTTGTACAAATTTCTTTATTTATTGATCATTTTTCGTTGCACGGCAATTAACACAATGCAATGGCCACAAGTACGTGGTAATGAAGCTGTTTACAATTGAAGTGCGCGATTTCGGCCAACAGAAAGTACGTTAGAAACGCCCCAATTGCCCCCGTCCATCTATCCGTCCAGCCATTGGGTCGGTGCCAGGAATAGAATAGCATAGCCAGCAGCCATGGACGTTGTTTGTGTAATTGATACCGTCGTGGGCGATCATCTGGAAGATCGCATCTGTGCCCTGGAGGAGGTCAAACGGGCCGTACAGGCGGCCGGAGCTAACTTTCAGCGTGTCCAGGTGGGAGTTTAATTGGAAATTCCTAACAAATACACTGTAACAAATTTTTTTGGCGTTTGTTGCAGTTTGAGAAATTGGACTTCGGCGAAACGAATGTGATGGAAACATTCTACAATGCCGATGTCGCGGTGATAGATTTGAGTGTTTTGGCCCAGCAGCGACCGCTTTCGTATCACTATGGTGTGCGGGAGAGCTTTGGCATGAAGGAAATCATCTTAATCTACAACGATGTGGAATCCAAACAGACGCTCAGCCTTAAGGTGTGTATTATCTCGGTTTTAGTTGGGGTGCGGGTGGGGGGTTGGCAGAGGTGTAATGCCCTGTGTGCCCTCTGTGTGGCACCCAGCCGCAAACATCTTATTGCGAATGATGCAACGGGCGGCATTTCCGATAAGATAAATGTTAAGCAATGTTAATATCTGTGCGTGTGTTCGTTCTGTTTGAAACGGCAGCCACAAGTCATGTTTCTTGACGATTGTTTGTTGTTTTTCTATTTCCGGTGAAGATATACCTCGTCTATTATTGTTATTTTTAATCGCACGCCCACGCAGACGTCCAACACTGGCGGCACACCTACACTGGCGGTCATTAAAATGTGTACACCTCTCTCTTTCTCTCTCAGGTCTCTTGTGGAAATTACTTGTTTCTCAGCTACAAACTGAATGCAGAGACCAACAGCTGCCTTTTGACCAATCAACCCAACAGCAAAGATCAGCCTGGCGACGGACGCGTGGGCACACTGCAGTGGCGTCTACGTAGAAAGCTTCAAGATGTGGAAATCCAATCAAAGTGAGTAGAAAATTGTCTTAATTACTGCTGCTAAAAGATATCCCGTTTTTCAGAGCACACATGCGGGAGAAGTTCCTGAGTGATATGCGCACAGCGAGGGATACGTATGCCACCAATGGAGCCAAGCTGCAGAGCATACTCCATGAGATGCGCAAGCGTCTGGACGATCCGCATGTCCTCTCCGGCGAAGTGGTGCACAGTTTTATGTGCTCGCTGCGGGATGTGCAGGACTACGATGCGATGGTGCGGCTGGTCAATGATCTAAAGAATATACCAAACACCCGCAAGTTTGTGGAGGCTGGAAACATGAGTTTCCTCTATGCCTTTGCCCTGAATCGCAGAAATCGCAAGGGGGACAGAGAGAAGGCCCTGGAGTCATCGCTGAAAGCCCTCGAGAAGAAGGAGAACCACTTTCCGGACATGCTGTGCCTGTGCGGACGCATCTACAAGGACATCTTTGTGGAGTCGGACTACACGGATGCCACCAGCCTGGCGCATGCCATCAAATGGTACCGCCAGAGCTTCGAAGTGCAGCCGAACGAGTACGCGGGCATCAATCTGGCCACCTTGCTGGTCATAGAGGGCAAGGAATTCAGCAACACGGAGGAACTGCAGCACATTGGCATGACCCTGAACAATCTCATCGGAAAGAAGGGCAGCCTTTCGACGCTCAGCGAATACTGGGATGTGGCCACATTCTTTGAGATTTCGGTGCTGGCCGAGGACTATGCCAAGGCTATTCAGGCGGCCGAATGCATGTTCAAGCTGAAGCCCCCGAACTGGTATCTAAAGTCAACGATCGGCAACATTTCGCTGATCCATAGGTTCCGCAAGAAGCCCGAGGATCGTATGCCCACCATCGAAGAGCAGGTATTTCAATTCTGGATGGATTTCTTCCTGGAGGCCACAAACACAGAGGAGATTAAGAACAGCATACGATTTCCCATATTGGTGAGTGTCTAAAATGAATTCCCCAAGGATCTTTGATAACCTCTTTACCCTTCTCTGATAGATACTCGAGCCACAGAAGATCTATATGCCCAGCTATGTGACCATCAATATGGATGCCGATGAGAAGTCCATACAGATTGTAAACATCTGTCTGGCCCACTCAAAGAACACCTGCAAGAAACTGCACGACTTCCTTTTTGTGGCCTCGAAAATCAAATCTGTGAGCCTCTACAAGCGTGACGATCGCTGCGCCTATCTTTATGTACATCACAACTCGGATGACTTTCAAATCTACTTTCCGTCATCCGAGTGCAGGCAAAAGTTTTATGATTTGATACTGGAAATGACGGCCGATCAGGAGGTGTTTGTTAATCTCAGCAATGATGATGCGCAAATAGAGGTGAGTTCTGAGTGGTAGAGTGATTTAAGTGATCACCTGTCATCGATAAATGATCGATAATCGTCCACAAACGATTTAATATGTTCATTTAATCATTTAAGGTTCGATAAATTATCTATAAACCGCTTAATATCCTCTTCCAGTACGAATACGATTACGATGAGCAGAATCGCAAGATGGTCCTGGGCAAGGGCACCTACGGCACTGTGTATGCCGCCAGGGATAAGCAAACGCAAGTGAGGATTGCCATCAAGGAGGTGCCGGAGAAGAACTCACAGGATGTGCAGCCACTGCACGAGGAGATCAAGCTCCACTCGCAGCTGCGGCATCGCAATATTGTACAGTATTTGGGCTCACGCTCGGAGGATGGCTTCTTCAAGATCTTCATGGAGCAGGTGCCGGGCGGCTCGCTCTCCGACTTGCTCGAGACCAAATGGGGTCCGCTCAAGGACAACGAGTCCACCATGGCCTTCTACTCCAAGCAGATACTCGAGGGCCTGAAGTACTTGCACGAGCAGGACATTGTCCATCGCGACATCAAGGGCGACAATGTGCTGGTGAACACGTACAGTGGGGTCGTCAAGATCTCCGATTTTGGCACCTCCAAGCGGCTGGCGCGCATCAATCCCATGACGGAAACCTTCACTGGCACCCTCCAATACATGGCGCCCGAGGTGATCGATCAGGGTGTGCGTGGCTATGGCCCGGCGGCAGATATCTGGTCGTTTGGCTGCACAAACGTGGAAATGGCCACCGGCAAGCCGCCCTTCATTGAGTTGGGCTGCGCCCAGGCGGCCATGTTCAAGGTCGGGTACTACAAGAAGCATCCGAATATACCCGTAGAGCTGTCCACCAATGCCAAGAACTTTATTCTGCGTTGCTTTGCCATAAGCGTGTTGGACAGACCATCGGCCTCGCAGCTGCTGGAGGATCCCTTTCTGGCTGAGTGAGTTATTTGGATAAACTCTGAAGTTTTCCCTTGATTTTGCATTTTTATTTGATTCCTACAGCAAACCACGCAAACCGAGACCCGGCTTACCCATTAATACTGACTTTGGCAGGAGCATTTCGGTGCCAGCGGATCGCCTGATACACAAGACGACGCCTCCATTGACCTACAATACTACCTGCAATACGCCCACCACACCAGAACTGGAGTAAGTCCCCGTCCCCTACACCTACACCTAATTCCCATTCACAGCCAAACTGATGCGTAATGCTCCCTTTTAGCGTTACTCACACATCTTCTGTGGATATTGATGAGCTGCCCAGCCTGCTGGAGCGCCGCAACTCATCCGGATTTCTGCTCTCTCCCGAGATTGAACCCTCGACGCCATCGCTGCGCACTAGCATCAGTGAGACGAGCGAAACGGATGGCTTTTATAGGCTGAAAAAGGACTCGCAGCGACGCACCACTCTATCGAAAGTGCTCGCATTGGACGAGTCCAAGATCTGCGACATTTGGCTGAAGAAAATCGATGCGGATCAGAATTCCATTGCCATTCGGAAGAGCGATCTGGAGATGCTGATACGCGGATTGAGGGACTACATTATGAACGAGAATGAGAAGCATTTGGAGGCCACCATCAATGAGCTGAAGCAGAAGCTAAACAACGATGCAGTGGCCTTGGATCACCTCCATTTGGCGCTGTACTCCTTTCAGGATGCAGTCGTCTGTGTGCTGAGGTACCACTGCATCAAGCCGCATTGGATGTTCGCCTTGGATAATCTCGTGAAGCGCGCCGTTCAGGCAGCCGTCACTATCTTCTCCCCGGAGCTGGGGGCCAATCTGGCGGACAAGGATCTCTCTGGGAATGATGATGAGAGCGTGCAGACGTCACCGCTGCAGCATGCGGGCTCCTCGGACAGTCAGGAGAAGCAACAGTGCCTGGAGAAAGTCCTGCCCACCAGCAGTTCTGGCGGCGTACTGCCCTCGGACCCTGGCTACGATGGTGCACTCCACAGCTCTGTGGAGTATGTGCGCATACTGCGCGACATCCGTGAGAACCAGCACAAGCTGCAGCGCCAGATGATGGAGCAGCAGCGCCAAAGCATGCGGGCACTGCACAACATAAGCCAGGAGCTGGCCCACATTTACATGGGTGGCCGGAAGAGATTAAGGTGGGGAGTTTCAGACTTCTTTAAAATGTACTTCTAATCAAAGAATCTCCTTCCGTAGACGCACCATCAATGGATTCAACAAAAAGTGCCATAGAATGAGTCCCAGTGCAGCGGCAGTAGGCGGAGGCGGAGCCGGAGCAGGCAGCGCACGGCCAGCAGTGTCTGGGAATGCCAGGCGGCAGCTAAACAAGCACAACTTTGGTCTTCACGAGGTAGACGAGCAGTTGGAGCAGTGGCTAACGCAGCAGGACATTGATGAGTTCTCAAAGACACTCATACTGAATGAGGGCTTTACCTTCGAGGACTTCATCTACAATATGGAAAAGCTGGATCTCATGCGTTTGGGATTGCGGTGGGTGTAGCACAAATGCCTCATCCTTGACCTGTTCTAAATGTCCATCCTCTTTTTCCAGCGTTGGCATTGAGGTGCGTTTGTGGAAGCTCATCATTCAGGAGCGTGTCTGCACTTCATCCGATTGCCTGGACAGTCCGCCCAGCACCTACCACAAGCCCATTGGTGGTGGTATTGGCTCCACCCTGAACAACAATACGCTGGCATCGCCCACAACCACGACACCGGGAACACCGGTAACGCTGGGCGGCATCAAGACGAAGATCAAAAAAAGCGAAAGCGAATACGATTCCTGCAGCGAGTGATGTGATCCCCTGCAGCCGTCGCCCCAAAAGCAATGCCTTAATTAATTGTTAATGTTTATTTCTCATGTGCTACTAACAGCTGCATGGATGCCCCCCATTTACAGGGTATCCAGCAGTCGCCTTAATGGCAGAGATTCCTCGTTTTCTCTCTCTCTCTCTTTTTTGGGAATGTCCTCAGGGTGTCCCCTGCTCTTGTGCCTTTCCCTGCCCACCCCACCCACACATGCATGTTAATTTATCGAAACAACAAAATGGAATTTAAGTGCCTTAATTTAAAACAATAACAAAAATTAAAATATAACAACACTAAAGGGTTTTATTGCGAGCAGCTTCAGACAGACAGATCGATGGTTGAACCAGCAGTGAAATGATGTCTGATTTAGCTATGAGCGAGAGCCCTGAAGGATCTAAGGAATCTCTAGAGAATTGTTTATCGAGCATAGAAAATCATACACATTGTCCCTCATAACTTTTCTAGTTCGTTTGCATTTATTTTTTTTTGTTAAAGTTTTTTTGTTGGTTTCGTCTTTAGTGACATTGCAGAAGTTGTTTTGTTAATAGTTTGTTGCTTTTAGGTGTTGTTTAGAGGCAAGAAAATTTGTAAATGAGAAAATTTACACATTTTCTCATCCGAAGGTGTTGTTGTTGTTTCTTTTTTGTTTGATGTTGTTGTTGTTGTTATTCGAAAGCGTTTCGTTCTGTTGCTGCAGTTGTTCTTGTTGTTGTTATTGTTGTTGTTGCTGTTGTTGTAAGTTGTTGCTTTTGTTGCTGTTGTTGTTGTTGTTGTAAGATAAATGTTGCTTATGCCTTGGATTCGGCTTCGCTGGCGGTGACCTGCGATTGGGCATCGCTCGATTTGCCATCGTCGACCTTGCCAAATACACAGCAAGGACACTTTTCCTTCAGAGCCAAGCGATACTTGGGATGGCTATAAAAGAGTGAAATAATCAGAGATATATATCTCGGATATGCTGTTCAGATATACCCACCTAATGCCATAGACAATGGGATTGTAGCAGGCCGCCGACTTGGCAAAGCAGGCACCCCAGATGGTATTCAGTGGAGTAAGACCCTCGAATTTGAATAATCCCATGCAGTTGATCACCAGGTAAGGAGTCCACGCCATGAACCACAGCGAAATGGTGACCAGAGCCACTTTGGCGAGCTTGCCCTCGGCACTCTTGTCGGCATCCTCGGAGGAGCGCAGGGACTTGACATTCATCTTCTTGGCCTGCTCCCGCATGGCCTTCTCGTGAGCAGAAACGGCCTAGAGGAACGAACAGGTATCACAGTGGATATAGTAAATGATATAGGGGTGCGATTATGTGCTTACAGCAATGATGAACCAATAGGAATAGCAGATAAGGAAGAGCGGGATGTAGTAGACAAAGATGGAGTAGAAGATCAGGTATGAGCGTGGATTCCAGTCGCGCTCCAAGTAGTCAATGCCGCACGATGTCAAATTACCCTCCGGCACATACCTGATACATACAAATGGAAAATGGAAGACTTTAATCCCTTAAAATACAAGCAAGAATCCAGCTTACCTGCTCCAGCCGAAGACGGGGGCCAGGCACCAAATGCTCGACATGAACCAGATGTAGGCAATCTTGCCCAATGCCAATGGAATGGTCATCGGCCGCCCGGCCATGCCCTTGACAATGACCTGGTAACGGTCCAGGGAGATCATGCACATGGACCAGATGGAGCTGCAGCCAAAGGCGGAGCCCAGGCCCGCGTATATGTCGCACATCATTGGCCCAAGGACCCAAGTCTCAAAGTACAGATTGATGCCCATCATGGGGGTGTTGGTAATCATGATGCCAAAGTCGGAGATGGCCAGATTGATGACCAGGAGGTTAGCAGGAGTGCGCAGTGATTTTGTGGTGGCAAAGATGTAGATCACCACGCCATTTCCGCACCAGGAAATCGTTCCAATCAAAATCATGTAGGCCGTGAGGATCTTTGCCCAGATGGGGTCCATGGCGGGGAACTGGTTCCAGTACGGGCTGATTAGATGTGCCATATCGGGTGTGACCTTATCCACCACCGATCCATTGGAGAGGGCTGCAAAATGCGGCCCCAATTGTGTGGCTACTGCTGCAAAGCTGCAACAGACCAACAGAACAAAATATATGGTATAGATATCATGCCATCATCTATGGGTGCAGTGCGGCGTCTTCCTACCTATCCATTTTTATTTGATTTTCCTTGTTTTATGTGTGTGTGTAACTATATCCCGCCGATATATCACACTTTTTCTACATAAAAAGCTTGCAAATTCCGTTAGATATTTTTCAAACACTTTTTACATTAAAGGATTCCCTAATTTAGTTCTGAAAATTTCACTGGAGCGGACTATTCGCGGCGATTGGTCATTGGAAACCTGCAACGTCCGCTATGGCGTCTGAGGCTTTTATAGTTTTTCTTGGAGATTCTTGAAAGAACCCCCTGGTAGGGTAGGGTTCAAATTCAATTAGCCAAGACACCTAAAAATATATACTACAAAAGTGCAGACAGCTTTTGGCTTATAATCATAATAGGCATAACAAAACGCGAGAGAATCCACTGCCCATTGCAATGGGCCAATGTCAATAGTTTGACATTTCGGTGGCTTCTTTCAGCTCTTGATTATGGCTATCTATGGGTCTCTGACATTGTGGCCGACAAAAAAGAGGCGTAGAAAGTCAGCGATTTAATATGTCAATGCTTAAGAAATCGATGGGAAAAACAATTTAGGGAAAATATATAGTGAATAGGAAAAGAATAGGAAAAGTGCGTGAGACTGAGAGGCGCTGCTGCGTAACGCGCAACAGGTTTAGAGCAATAAGCAGCATTCTAGAATTAACCTTTAGCGTTATTTGCAATATTTCAATTAGTTATGTACTCTTAAAGCTCACCAAAACTTATATATAAAGATGAGTAGCGTTTGTCCAAACATCCATTATTCATGTCATTAATATTCCACACCCAATGTCCCACCGGAATGTGCCTTCAAAGTCACGAGCCATTAGAAAAATGCCCAAAATCAAACACACTCTTTCGAGACTGATCCCCCGCTTTGGGCTTTGGCTCTGTGACTCGCTGGCTTTAAGCTGCTTATAGAAGTGGTGCCCGTGCTCGTGCCCCCCCTCTCTATACTATAGAGATTGATCTATTCACACTTCCATTGTCACGCTCGGGGGTCCGATTGTTTGGGCGTCTGGTCGCGGACACTAATTTTCCGAATAGGTGTGCGTCTGTCGCTTTTGTGTGCGGGGGTTGCTTTTTGTAGATCCAAATTTTAGCATAAAAGCCTTTTGTTTTGCTTGAATTGGGTCAACTTTTTAGCTAATCTCTCTCTCACTCTCTCACTCTCTTAAACCCCCGAACCCTTATATGGTTTTATGGCAAAGACAACGTGAGGTCTAAATAGTACAGTGAACGCTTTCTGGAGGGATGGTAGACTCCATTAAAATTATAACTATTCGAGCTGTCCATCAATCGATTGGTGTCACTGTAACTGCCAATTTGTATGTGACAATTTATGTGACAGTCGACACATGTTAAGGTTGGACGATCTTTTCGTTTAAATCAATTACATACCGCAAAGCATCCAACCAGAGATATTATAAACCATAAAAACGGCATCATCGTGGGGATACAAAAATTAGTATAAAGTTAGACGGAGATCAAATGGAACCCAAAATAAATACAGAATGCGCAAAACCGGAAGCTCAGCTCAGATCATCATTATCTTCGCAGTCATCGTCATCGTCATCATTATTATTATATCATTATCATCGCGTCAGAGCTGTGCTTTTGCGGTTTACTGTTTGTACTGTGTAAACCAGTGTATGTATATGTAGGTGTAAAATCTATCAACAAATTGTTGAAATTGTAGCGTATCCGAAAGGAAAACTTTTTGAAACTATGCGAAAACATGAATCGCTTTTCAATTTATTCAACATTTATTCGGGTTTCTTTAAACAAACAAACACAAAATTCGTATTCGCTCGCCCACCTGCAAAAAACAAACAAATACCATAAACAAAGCGGGGGTAAAAAACGAGGGGTACAGGTACAACAAAAGCAAAAACAATTGCAGCAAACATTTGCGGGGGCAGCAGCAGCGGAAGAAGAAGAAGAAGATGGAACGAGTAGAAGAAGCAGAAAATGGAGATAATTTAGCATTAGCAAATAAGCGAGATAAATGCTTCGATTTGTTGTTGTTGTTGCTGCGGCTGCTGCTATTATTTGTTGCTGCTGCTGTTTTCCTGTTCAATGAGGCAGACACGAAAAAAGCGGAGAAACGTGCACCAAGAGCCGTTATTGTATGCCCTTCCAGTGCTTCAGCCGTTAATTATTCGAATTCGAATTCAAGTCAATGATGTTCGAATGGCAAGATAAGGTGATGGAACTTCTGCTCTACAAGCAAGTGTGCTTTACGGGACTGGTTGCTATTCCTTTTTCTTTGCTTTTGCCAAACTTCATCTCCATGCAGTTATGCCCTCTGTCCCCTGTAGGACAGTGCATAATTAACAAACACCTATGATTTGATTTTTGTATTTTTTATGTTCGACAATGGCTTGGCGCTTGCACGTGTATATGTGTGAGCGTGAGTGGGTAAACGACGGCAAGTGTTCTGTGTGGGGGTAAATGGGCGAGAGAGAGAACGCTAAAGTAATGGGACGATCTTTTCGGCCTCTGCTCTCTCTCTGGCTCTCTGCTCCCGACGATCGAATGGTTGTTGGGGCTTGGTTGGGGTCGTGTGTGGGAGCGCTTGTTCTTGGTGGCTGCGGAAGAGAGTGTCATTAGTATAGTGCAGCGGCAGCGAACAGCTGAGATCACCTCGGACACAGACGCTCTCTCTATCTCACTCTCTTGCTCTATGGCTGATGTTATTTTCAGCGGCTGAGGGATTTACAGTAACAAACGCGAACCGCTAAGCAGCCGTGCAGTTCGCTCTCGGATAAAATTTACATTATTTTTTGTTCAAAATCTGTTCTGTTTTGCTGTTAAATTTAGACACTCGTTTAAAGCGGAAGCCCTGCCAGCGTTTCTCCAAAAAGTAAAACATCCATTTTCCGCCGCGTGTGTTTTTCTAATTCGATCATAATTGCAAATATTCCCCAGATAAAACCAAACGAAAACGAAATGTCAACTCGCAAAAATTCTATTAACCTTTGGTTTGGTTAATTAATTAATGACGAAATCCGTCGCCATTGTCGTCAGCACGCGCGCCTTCGAGGCATAAATGCAATTAAATCATTAATAAAAACCAGACAAATATTCTAATATATGTATGTTAATACACACTCACACACACCCAAAACATGCACACACACTAATAGAGAGAGGGGAACAGACAGTCATATGTAAAGTGCATTAGAAGGCGGAATGAGAATGAGTGTGCGTGCGGTACTTGTTCGAAATTTATTTTCGAATAAATAGTACAAAGTTGAAGAGGAAGCAGTAGGAGTAGCCGCCGCCGCCGACTTAGCCTCTGCCGCCGTCGTAGTATGCAGCGCAGCATCCCGGTCTCATCCCCATCCCGTTTGTTCATCCCATCTTCCATCCCCATCCCGCCCCACACACGTAAAAACCACGGCAAAGGCGGGCGGCATTTATACATTTCTTACGCATGCACAGTGGAACGAGCTGTATTTGAGTTGCAGTGAAATTGATTCAATTAGTTCAATTGATTAATTGATTGTTTTCCCACGAATATCACCGAATCCAATAGAAATGAGCTGAGCGAATGATTAAACTTGACTTGATAATTGTTTGTTGTTTTGTCTTAAAAGGTGTGAAAACGTTTATTAATTGAATGATATGATAATTGTTTATGGCAGTTGATAGATGAAGATAAGATCTGCCAATGCCCTGTCCTTTTCATCCACTTTCCAATCTCTCACAACCACTGTGCGCCGCCGTGTACGCGTTGCCTCTCGATATTCTTCTGACGGGATGCGATGGCGATGCTATGCCTGTGCATGTGCCTGTGCCTGGTCCCGTTATCCATGTATATTTTCGTGTGGTGCGTCTTCTCCTCTCGATCCCTAACCATGTGCTCAATTCTTGTTTGTGTGTGTGTGTGTTTCTGTTTCTCTTTCGGTTTTCGGCGTCTGAAATAAACGAAATAGGAAATTTTGGTATATTCCATTTATAAATAGATTTCGCCATACCATACGCAGCCTACGGTGGAAAAACTCTGAAGTGTAGACGATGTGAAATGTGAAAAGTGAAAAGTGAATGAAACGCATGTGAATCTTCTCCACCCAGAGAAATCCCTTGAATACAAAGCTGGAAATTGAATTTAAATTTTCGTAAATTTATTAAAGAAAACATGTGATCGGAAAATGTGATTTTTTTCGGCGAAAGAAAAGCACAAAGAACAAGAGAAGTATCGAAAAATAAAAACAAAACTACAGCAACAGAATGCAGGCCTCGAGCACCACCACAACAACAACCACAAAAACGAAAAAGCTGAGCAGCAGCACGGGCGCGGGTGCGGGTGGCAGCAACATGATCAGCTCCGTGGCGGTGACGAGTGCCACAAAGACGACAACCACTACCCGGAAGCCGGCTGGAGCCAGCCCCAAGTCGCCAAAGGCATCTACAACGGGATCAGTGGCTGCCACATCCAGTGGAAGCGATCCCCACGCTGAGATTGCGGAGCTTTCAAAGAAAATCAACGAGCATGCGGATGCCATATACCACACGTGGAAGAGTCGCGGGTTGCCTCCGGTGGAGCTCCTTGAGATCTACACAAATGCCGCCGCCTCGGGGGACTTTGCCGAGGTGGCAAGCGCACCCACAGCGGACGCGGAGGGACTCCAAAAGATGGTCACCAGCTTCGTGAACAAGGACAAAGAGCAAAGGGGAAAGACTGCGAAGAAATCCGAGGGACCCACCACCAATGGCAAGGTGAAGAAGTCAGCGACCGCAGCTGCCGCAGCTTCTGGCGGCGCCTCCACCTTCGAACAGGCCCTGCAATCCCCCAAGAAAGTGGCTGCCGTCAGCAAACCCCTGCCCGATGTGAATCTCAACTACGACATCAACCTACATTTGGATATGAATAATCTGTCGCAGGAGCAGACGCAGCATCTCCTGAAGATCAGTGAAATAATCCAGCAGCAGAAGGAGGCAACGGCGGTCAATCCTCTGAAGAAGCGGCAGAGTGGGAGCAGCAGCAGCGGCAGCGGGAAGACTGCCAATTCTGTAAAGGTAACAGCAGCAGCCTCAGAGACGCAGCCGTCCCCCACCAAAAAGCAGACCAAAGCCAAGAGCGGGAGTGGCGTAACAGCAACAGCTACAGCAGTTGGCATCGATGTTATAGATGCCCCACAGCAGCCCCATAGAGTGGCAGAGGCAGTGAGTGATAAGAGCGCCGAGGCGACGGTGGTGGCCACAAATCGCAAGTCAAGCAAAACCAAAGAGAACAGCGCTGAAGGGAAGCAGCAGCCGGCAACCAAAGAAAAATCCACAACATCGGTAGTAGCTACTGCCACACGAAAATCCACAAGAGGCAGCAGCAGTGGCAGTGGCACTGGCAGTAGTGCCACTGATAACAGCAACAGTTCAAGCAACATTGTGGCCAACGCATCTTCTGTGGCAACATCCGCACCAGCAGCAGCAGCAGCAGCAACAGCAGCAACATCGATGGATGCAGCATCCGTCAGCACAACGATGCCAACGTTGAATAAAGTGAAACCCACTAGCGGGGCACGGGCAGTCCTAACCAATGGCCAGGATCCCACAAAGAATAAGAATGGTACGATTGAAAATAGTAGAACCCAGAACCCAACCAGAGCACCCCATACCCGTAGTAGTCCACGTAGTACCTGTAGTCCCCGTTACCGTACCAGAAATCCCAGAAATGATGATGATACGTCATCTCTTCTAGCGGGTCTCCTCACACGCGGATCGGTGGCGGAGCGTGTTCTGATGTTCGAAAAGTGTCCGGACGTGAGGCATGCATTCCTCAACATCAAGCGCCCCCAGACTGACGTTGCGCCCAAGAGTCTACTCAAGGTGAGTTCGCAGTCTTCTCCCTTCTCCCCCAATCCCTTGCAGTCCATCGGTTTCCTGGGGCCCTAATTGAATGATATTCATGAGGTTTGGGGCTGGTGGATTTTTCCCTCCCGCCGCCACCAATTGGATGCCCATGCCTCGCGATTGTTATCTAACAGTTGAAAATGCCAGAGGAAAATGTGAAAAAGCGAAAACTATAGCAACAAATTGAGTGCCTGCCTGCCCCAGGCCCCCCCAGACACCTCTCCGATCTCCTCACAGATAATTGCATTTGTTATCGATGCGAGTGGCAGTGGCAGAAGCAGCAGCGGCAGCGGCAACATTGATTGATTTAAGGTTACCCCCTGAGACGCCGCCGCCGCCACATGAGAGATGAAAGCATGTGCCAAATCAGTGACTAAATTCAGAGAAAGAGCAAGAAAGAGAAGAAGAAATGTTGGGGGATGCACATGGCAAAGGTGTTATCTTAGGCCTGACTTTGATGGGAGATCTTTATTGATATTTTATAGCTCCAGTAGCTCCTTCTTTTCAGAATACTATAGTGGGGATTACAGGGATTACTGCATACCGATCTCATTCATAGATTAGCAATCAATCAATGGTTAATTAACCATAAAGGGACTCTTATACCATACAACTATTCCCCCAATCCAGCGGTAGTTTTGGGAGCAAGTTAAGCAAAAAGAGCCCACCCGGCGTGTATTTTCTTATTACATTTTGGGGATCGATTCTGGTGCCACTTTACCGAAGAATAACTCTCGTACGTATTCCTATAACTCTTAGCAAAACCTCTGTCATTTCGGATCCAATTTTGGGGATGGGCTCGCATCCGAGTAGCGCCAATCGAGTGCCCCTAGCGAACGAATAGTGTGGGGATGCGATTGCTCGTACGAGTACCAGTATGCATATATTTACGTATACAAACAATTAAATCAAGCATTTACGATCAACCATAGCCTCTCGATCGTGCACACGAGCAAAAAAAAAAGCAGAGGGAAAAATAAACCAAAACCAAAAACACACAACTCACAACAAAGTCGAATTTCCGAATAGTAATCCCTGCAGGTGATCATTATCAATTTTGGTTTTGTTTTTTGTGAGCAATACTCGTATGAAATGCAATTGTGTTTTTGCTGCTGCTGGTTGCTGTTTT
Source organism: Drosophila obscura (assembly GCF_018151105.1). Lineage (NCBI taxonomy): Eukaryota > Metazoa > Arthropoda > Insecta > Diptera > Drosophilidae > Drosophila > Drosophila obscura. The sequence continues at coordinate 10,840,150 of NW_024542828.1, forward strand.
TTTTTAGAATTGTAGAATTGTTTAATTATTTAATTACAAGGGTGTACAATATTCCTACAAAAAAAAACAAAACAAAACCAGAAAACAAACAGCGATCGACAGCGATTCCATGAAACACTTGAACTTTTATTTTTTTTGCCTAACGACGATTGTTGGCTGCTGTGAAATTCCTCACTTCATCGAACGTTCGATTCGGTGGATCGTTGAATTTGTTGGATCAAAGCAAATAAATTGTCTAAATATATAATCCCACCTCCCCCCACTAGTTCTTGCAATTAACTTTTAGGCAGACAAAATCCGAATTTAGTTTTTGGTTTTGCTTTTTTCTCTCTCCCTCTCTCTCTCTCTGTCTTGCTGAGAGATTTCTTTTCTCTGTAAGAGATTTCTCTATTCATATAAATTAGGCAACAATGCGTATGCGTAATATTTGACTACGTGTACAAACGATTGTGTAGCCGGGCGTATACGTAATAGACTCTTCTGCGCGCACATGCCTCGAGAGTATTTCGTTGGATTGTTTGCTTTTTTCTTGTGTATGGACGGTTGGGCGCAAAGATTAATATTTATGTCTTCGTTGACAGTTTTAAAATCATGAATGGCCATTGAGCAGGGGGCCATAAATGATGGAAGTTCCCTTAAGACAAAGAAAGACAGTGTGGGATTTACTTCTAGATGGGGGTTAAGGTTAGGAAAAACAGAGAGAAATTATACAGACAAGATGTGCGCTTAAGGGCCTTGAATCTCAATGAAGAAAACATGTTTTCAGTATTTTAATTGTAGTTTAATAGCCTTAGAGATCTTTGAAGAAAAAACATTTCCAGTTTTTTAATGCCTTTGAAGATCAATAAAGAAATCGAGTTGCCAGTCAAATATTCGATCCCTTTCGGATCTTCGAATTTACTTTCTTAGTGCGCAAGCAGAAATGATAAAAAATTAAAAATGTATTTCTAAGGCTATAGCTTCTACTGATGACTCAATAATTCGAAGAAATGCATTTATTTAAAAAAAAATTTTTCATAAATTGATTATCTCAAATCTGGAACTATTTATAACATATTTAATTTATTTATGACCCATCCAATAATGCCAACATGCCACCCACATTCTGTGCTGTTTTTTTCGTAGCTGCCAATTAAGAATTTATGGCACAAGATGTGCCTACCTTTCCGCCCCAAAATTCCGTAGCTAATTAGCAGATCGCCACATAAAAACCCCACCAATGGATCGATGGGAAGGGGAATACATACAAGGGGAAAACTGTTTTCAATTCACGCGTACTTGCCTTCAAAGACGTGTAGTAGTTTTACCCTAAGAAAGGGAGGGTGTTATAGACTCTAATTGAGGATTGGCCAGGCAGAGTTATAGATGGCAATGGAGGAAGACATTTTCATAATTTTTGCTTCCTTCTTGCTGCTTCTGTTATTCCCCCCCACTCAATGCTCATATTAGACAGCAATTTCGTTTATGTTCAGTTGAATGGCAAACATTTCATAATAAATTAAAAGGTAAAGGGCGCCAAAAACCCCGAAATATGGGGCGTGGCTGGGCGCCTGTCTGCGAAAATTCCGCGAAATCTAAACAAAAAGAAACGAAACCAAACGAAAATAAATAAATTCGTAATTTTATTGAGTGGCGGGGCAGGCCAAATGGGTAAACAATTCGAGAGTTTTTAGATGGAAAGATTAATGTGGTTATAATCTATTATTCATACGAAACACATAGGTCAAGCTGCATGCCACACCGCCGCCGCCACAGGACACGAATCTGCTGCAAAAGGAAATACGCTCCACAAAGAGTGTTTATATACCAAGGTACGAAGTCCTCGTAAAATCCTTAAATACACATGCTCTAATGAGATCCTCTCTTTCTCTTTATAGATTCTACTTTCCACATGGCAAGCCACAGCCAACGATTGCCATGGAGCGTGTGGTTCGAGGCATACTCTCCGGCTTCGATAGCTTTCCCAACAATCAGGTGACCAAAGACGATCTGCCAAGGATCCTGAAGCTCTGCGGAATGCCCTATTACTGGCGCATGCCCGTGATGGTCTTTTGCCAGACATCCAATTCGGGTCTCGTCGAGCGTCAGAGATTTGTCGAGTTCTGGAAACAGTAAGTGGATCCTCCTTACCCTGCTTTCAATCCAAGATCTAATGGTGATACTTTTCTCTGGTAGAATGAATATATATTGCCATGAGGCTGCGTCTCGCTTCGTTTACATCCTGTCGCGTGGCCAGCGATTTCGCTCTTACATTGTGCCAGAGGATTTGGTGCCGATGGTGCAGGATGTGGTCGACACACATCCCGGTTTGGCCTTCCTCAAGGAGGCCACCGAGTTTCATTCCAGATACGTGCACACGGTCATCGCGCGCATTTTCTATTCGGTGAATCGCAGTTGGAGCGGCAGGATCACAATTGCAGAACTCAAGAGATCTGATCTTTTAGAGGTACGTATCCCCTAAGATGGCAAAAGGATTCCTTACCTAACGATCCGCCTTTTTCCGTAGATGATTAGCCTTTTAGAGGAGGAGGAGGACATCAATCAGATCATGGCCTTCTTTAGCTATGAGCACTTTTATGTGATCTACTGCAAGTTCTGGGAACTGGACAAGGATCACGATCTGCTCATCAATCAAGAGGATCTGGCCAAGCACAGCGATCATGCATTGTCCTCGCGGATTGTGGAGCGCATCTTCTCCGGCTGTGTAACGCGCACGGACAGCAAAAAGGCACCCGAGGACGAGGCCAAAATGTCCTACACAGACTTTGTTTGGTTCATACTCTCCGAGGAGGACAAACGCACACCGACGGCCATTGAGTATTGGTTCCGCTGCATGGACATCGATGGCGATGGCGCCCTATCCATGTACGAGCTGGAGTATTTCTACGAGGAGCAACAGCAGCGCATGGAGGGCATTGGCATCGAGTGTCTGCCATTTGAGGATTGTCTGTGTCAGGTGGGGGGACTCCTATTTCGATCCTTTTCTATCTGTGGAGACTTCTTTAATTCTGTATTGTTCTTTAGATGCTGGATATGATTAAGCCTGCGAATCGGGACTGCATTACGTTGGGCGATCTGAAACGCTGCAAAATGACGCACGTCTTCTTCGATACCTTCTTCAATCTGGAGAAGTATTTGGATCACGAACAAAGAGATCCATTTGCCTCGCAGCGGGATGAATATGTAAGTGTCTGTCATGCAGCAGTGCCACACGGTCGACACATTTTATATATCCTCTTGTATCTTGTATCTTTTATAGACCTCCGATTGGGATCGGTTTGCGGCACAGGAATACGAACTCCTCATATCCGAGGAGAACGATTAGGATTGAGGGATGCGATGGCTTAAAGATACACACACATATTTATTAACATACAAATTTTTATACAAATTTATACACTACGTAAATGAAAAACTGAAAATGAAAAACAAAGAAACAAAAACAAAAAGAACGAAAGAAAGAAAGGAAATAATTTTAGTCCCATATGTGCAATAAATTCGAATTATTTATTATGAGTTTCTACAGATTTTAGTTGAATTTGAATGACGAATAAAATAAATTAATTGAAAATTATACCACAGATTGTATGGAAATTAATGGCACTTTAGTATAAAAAATATATAAAGGCTCAAGAAGAGCAATAGCTTACACTCTGATGCTCTTCGTTGGATTTCGTTTACTTCATAATCTTTCATTGATCTTCACTTGACGCCCACTTTTACTTTTCTTGCACTCCACAAATTAAAACAAGTTTCTCTTTGAACTTTTTCATTTTTTTTTTATTATTAAATTTCTGTTTTTGTTTTTTTTTTATTGTTTTTGTTGTTTTCAAAGTTTAACTTAAATATAGTTAAAAATAGAATTTACTTCTCGTTTTGTCATCATTTGAAAACGCGAACAGAACTCATGTTGAAACTCGCTTTTAGACTATGCAAAAATTTGCCTAAATACATTGTGTATATATTATATAATTGGTATAATCAGATAATCATAGAGAGAGGATCTCAGCGCCAAACAGGACCGACCACAATTCAGATTACAGAGAGGTACAAATTACAATTATTTATTATTTTATTTAAAAAGGGTTTTAAAGGGTTTCTTTTATTCGTTATTCCTGCTTTTAAGGTGTTTTTTTTTAAATATATTATTCTGCTCACAATTGCTTCTTGTCGTTTCATGAATCACAGATGCCGCCCCGTTTTTCGGGGAATATTTTGTACAGGAAGAGAGATAGAGGGGGATAGAGCTACGACGTGCCAGCCAATGTATCATTCACAAACGACTAAAAAAATATACACATTAATATATATAAAGAGGGGTTTAAGCATTGGGTTCTGTGTTCGAAGCAAGCAAATAGTTTTGACTGTAGAAGAAGCAGCAAATAGACATAGGATTCAGGCAGATTATATATAGAAAACTCAAAGTATTATTCGTTTTGTCGCTCTAGCTCTGTTTCTGTTTTCTGTTCTGTTGTGGTGAGGTTTCTACTGTTTTACGCGTACTTTTTCACTATCCTCAAAGTTCTTATCATTATCGTTGGTGTTCTCAGAGTCTGAGGAGGACCCACCACCACTGCTGCTCGCCGTTGCATCCGTGTCCCGACTGTAGACGGGTGTGCTCTGTCCTCTCACATATTCGCCGGTGATATGCACGCCACGTATATCAGAGCCTGGCACTATGAACATGGGATCCAGCAGGAGTTGTTCCTACAAAAAAAACATCATTTAGAAATAAATAAACCAACATTATGTGTGTATGTTTTTTTTTTACCATTATGGAGCGCAATCCTCGGGCACCTGTATGCCTTTCCATTGCTAGCTTGGCTATTGATTCTACTGCATCCTCATCGAATGATAAATCGACTTCATCCAGACCCAGCAGCGCCTTGTATTGAGGCACCAGGGCATTCCTTGGCTCGGTGAGAATGCGCACCAGCATGCTGACATTCAAACTGTGGAAGGGCACAATAACCGGAAAGCGTCCAACGAATTCCTAAAAACACCCAAGGGATTAATAGGAGAAATAAATGGAATAGCACGATATACATACGGGGATCATGCCGAATTCAACGAGATCACGGGCCTGCACTTTGGTGAGGCATTTATCACGCTCCTCCTGATCATTGTCCATGGGTGCAGCCACCGATTGCACGGCACGACGATTGCCAGAGCCGCTGGACGAAGAAGGCATGCCAAAGCCCAAATACTAAAGGGAAAAGGAAAAAGGAAAATAACAATTAATTATGGAATAAATAATCTAGAACAGAGATCACCCACCTTCTCGTTGAGGCGTCTACCAATGAGCCTGTCTAATCCAGTGTAGGCGCCCGAGGCCACAAAAAGGATATTCGTGGTGTCCACTTGCACCGTTTCGCCGCGCAGCTTCCGCGGGGAGTTCCGCTCAGGCACATTGACTACTGTGCCTTCGAGCATCTTGAGCATGCCCTGCTGGACACCCTCACCGCCAACATCGCGCAGCTGATGGATACCAGGGACGGCGCCAATCTTGTCCACCTCGTCGAGGAACACAATGCCTGTCTGGGCACGATCCACATTGTAGTTGGCATCCTGCAGCAGCTTGGAGATGACGCTCTCAATGTCCTCGCCGACGTAGCCCGCCTGGGTGAGGGTCGTGCAGTCGCAGATGGCAAAGGGGACGTCCAGGCAGCGGGCAATCGTTTGGGCAATCAGCGTCTTGCCCGATCCCGTGGGACCCAGCATGATGATGTTGCTCTTCTCCAGCTTCACGTCGGTGGACTTGTTGTCGAGTATCTCGGAGCCAGCGCGATTGTCGCCGCCGCCGCGTCCCGGATGGTTGCCCAAGCTACTGCCCAGACCGCCGCCGCCGCCCATACCTCCGCCCATGCCCATCTGTGCGGGCTTGGGGGGCAGCTCGTTGCCCGGCGTGCTGTTCAGGGTGTGACCAATGCCCGTGATGTGCAGGAGATCGGGACGGGGAATGCCGTCCAGGCCGCTGCCCCCCTGTCCGCCATGGCCGCCGCCCTGCTGCTGCTGCAGCTGTGGCAGATTGTGGTGGATGCGCTTGTAGTGATTGTAGACCGCCACGGCGAGCACTTTCTTGGCAAAGTCCTGGCCCACCACATGCTTGTCGAGGTACTCCATGATCTTCTGGGGCGGCGGCGGCGGCTTGCGCTGGTTCTTCGGCTCATCCTTGACCCGCTGCTTGGTCTCCACCTCGGAGAGCACCACAAAGAAGTAGTTGCACTTGGCGCACTTGACGAATCGCGTCGAGCTGACGAACGTCTCCACCTGCGTGCAGGCGCTGCCGCATTTCGGGCACGACAGAAATTTGTCGCCACCGCCGGGTGGATCTCCGCCGCTAGTTGTGCTCGCGCCACCAGCACTCGAGCCGCCTCCAGGGAGCTTTGAGGTGCCGCCACTGCTGGCGCTGCTGCTGCCACTGCCGCCGCTCCCACTGTCGCTTGTGTCCTCTGGCGTCTGCGTCGTTCCATTGGTGATGTCAATGTACGCGGGTATATTCATGACGGGCTCCAGCACAATCTGCCTGCTGGCAGCGCAGTGGCGTGTCGCCAAGTGGAAGCGTCGCACGCCACACACTTCTGGTCCTCCTCCACCTTCTTCTGCTGCTGCATTCCTTCTGTTCAATATCACACATTTTGCTGTGTGCTGTGTGTTAGGGACTCCGGCACCTAGAAAGAGCAACACAAAGGAGGAATCAGTGGGATGCTGACAAAAGATATTTATTAAAAGACTGGAATCATTGACCCTATACTTTCCAAAGGTTAATAGCATGGGAATCCATATAAACGAGAGATAACAACGCAGTGAGATGGAGATTTCAACCGCGGAATACGAAACAAATAAAGGCCAAGGCCAATTAGCTTCTTCCGATATCACAGATGACTGACGAAACTATCTTTTTCGCACTATCAGATTATTGTCGCTTCAAAGATCATCATTGGATCTTTTTTTACAGGTTTTAGTGATCCTAAAATAGTGAAAATTCAACCCCAAAGAGTGGAAAATGGAGCACTTTCTCCCAGCGTAGACTTCCCGCCATTAACTTCCGCATAAGATCGCTTTCCCTAGCTAACCCGTAAGCCCACAAATATAATAACCAACTGCCTGGCCTGCCTGGCTATTAAATATATCAAAACAATTATGCCGACGACCACCATTGCGTCAGATGCCGAGCAAAGCATAGGCAATCCACATGTAATATTACGAGTAAAGCTGCTTTTTAAGACAACTCAAGTTCAGTCCAAAGACCAACAAAAAACAAGAAAGGAACTCCAGTAGTCGCAGCATTTGATACTCTTTTGCAGATCGATGGTTTCTAAGGCCGTTATATGATTGACATCGGTAGTTACAGTGAATCATACCCCTTTACAAGGGTATTACAACAGCGTATAAAAGTGGTCTTATTGGGAAAAACCGAAGCAATCTTCAATGGAAATACGTGCATGTTTGATTTATGTAAAATCAAAACGATCGAACGACTATCGATAGCCTGTTGGATCCGATCCCCTTTGGAACGACGCCCCTGTGTGGGATGTTGACCGCGAGAGCAGCTTTTTTGGTATCAAAAGAAGACGACCTTCACGTAGAGTGGCCCAGAGGCGCAGCGCGTGGCGCCGTATGCGGGGGGCCTGGCTAGTAAATTCTGATAAGCCAAATAGGTAAAACGCCATCCGAATTGCAGAGGAGAGCACTGATACGAAAGCAGCTGCACCAGCAGGAAATGACGCAGTTACGTATGCGATGATTTTCGCAGCAACAGTAGCCACAGTGGGAAGAAGACTTACCCTTTGCCCAGACGCTGTATTTAGGGCCCAACAAGATTATCCGCCGCACCATGCTCATAATGGCTGCTGCCCGTTTCACTCTTCTCTCTCCCCTGCTTATCCACTGCCTGCGGAAGTCTCAGCTGAGCGCTGTTGCTGCTGCTGCTTCTTCTTGCCTGTGCTGATCGGTGGAGTTCTTGGTTCCAGACGGTTCCTTTAGACGTTGTTTCTAGACATTCAGCCGGAGCTGTTGGTTATTTTGCACAAACTTAAAAGCGCTTTGCAGTCTGCTCGGTTTACGACGCAATTGTGTTGATTTTTTCGCCTGCCTCTGCTATTTTTTTGGTGGAAAATGGGGGGAAGGAAAGAGATTGCGCTCGGCACGTAATGTGTTTCGCTGTGTGCGTGTGTGTCGATTACTTTCTGCCTTTTGATTGCTTCTCCACCTTTCGGTGGCTGCCGTTTGTCTGGCGTTGGGGTGGCGGCTCACTGCTGTTACTTTATGGCGCCAAGGCAACTTTGATTATTGCACTTGTTTTTGTTTAAGACCTCTAACTAGAGTTTGGATTAAACACAAATATTGCTGTAACAAGATAAATTTCCCACTGAACTGTATGTTTTGGTGCAATCGATAGTTCTCTTCCTCTTTCTCGTCACAACGCACCGTGGGCCAAGTACAACAATATCTGAAATGAAAAGAAAAACAATAAATTTGGACTGTTGTGAGGCCAAGACGTATGTGAATTTGGAAAACAATTAAAAAACTGAAATTTGTCAGTTTCGTAAGACATTTATATTTCCATTTGAGTAGATTTTCAATGGACGCTTTAAACTTAGTCTAGAAGTGGTACAGTGGTGGTCTATATCTATTAGTAACCGGGTATGATGCGACCCCTCTTGCTGGCCTTCTTTAGCTTCGTTTTCTTCTTGTCCGTGCTGCGCTTCTCCAGATTATCCTGCCGCTTCTTCTGTCGCTTGTCCTTGTCGTAGTCCACCTTCTGCTTGCGCTCCGACCACTTTGTCTTGGCCTTCTTCTTCTCCACCTTGCGCTTCTTGATGGACTTCAGCAGGAGCTTGGGATCATCCTTCACCTTCTTGCCGGCCACCTTGTCGAACGCCTTCTTCCACGCAATATCCGTCTGCATCTCAGCCGCCTTCTCCGTCTCGCCCTGCTCCTTCAGCTCGTTGATCTGTTTCTTGGTGTCCTTCAGCTTCTTGAGGATTTCCCTGGGATTCTGATGCGATTTCTTCTGCTTGCCGCCGGGTGTGGCGGCAAAGTCCACCTTGGAGTAGACAATTTTGCCCTCTTGATTGTACACCGGCAGCTGTTTCACGGCTTTAATGAGTGCCTTAGAGTCCTTTGAATCGCCATCCTCCTCCTCGTGCTTGACCACTCCATTGGTCAACTTTTTCTGCTTGACGTTTTCGTTCTTCAGGTTCTTGGCCGAGGAGAGCATCAGCTTCTGGACGCCCTTGCTGCGCTTCATCTTCTTGGCCTCGCGCCGCTTCTGCTGTCGCTCTGTGGTGGGCCCCTTCTTCTGGCGCAGTTTGTTCTTCATGGATGCCAGTCGCTCCTCCAGATCCAGATCCGCATCACCATTTTCCTTTTGTTTTTTGCTCTTTTTCTTTGGCGCTTCTTCGGTGTCCGACAGCAAGTAGTCCTCGTAGGTGTCATCGTCTGGAAGGATATATATACACAATAATGATTGAATCTCGTTTGGATTATCCATACGAACCTTCCTCTCTGGAGTATGGCACGCCAGCAGTTGTCAGCAGGTCGAGAAGGCGATCACGATACTCTGTGTACTCCGTCAGTAGTGTTTCCTTTTTTTTCGTTGTACTACTTGGCTTCACAGGCTCTGGGAAATACTTTTCCCGCATTTCTTGTAATGTTTCCGTGGCGGACCGCATGTTATTATGGACTAGAGCTGGGAAAAAATCGATTCAAACATCGATATAGCCGATGTTTTGGAAATCGATGTTTGTTTGCGTCCACTTCAAAAAAAATTCCATCTCCAATTTACCACAAGAAGCAACAGGGTAAGAATAAAATGTAACTTTAAAAGCATATTTATAAAATATTTTTGTATTCCAGCATGTTCAACGGAGTCTGAGAGGATGTTCAGCTGAGCTGGAATACTCATATCATATAGACGAGCCTCCTTAAAGGTTAGCAACGTAAACAAATTGTTATTTGCAGGCAGGAACCAGTGGGTTCTGGAGCAATAAAAGAAAAAAATGGATCTACAAAAAAATTTCTTTATATTCGATTTAATCGATTAATCGATGTTTTTGTCTAAAAGATCGAAAAAAATCGATTCTGCGAAAATCGATTTTTTTCCCAGCTCTATTTCGCTCCACTATGAAAAGCTCACTTTTTGACGAATAAATGAGACCGGGTAGTTGAACTTTTGATTGCGCCGCAAGCATAAGGTATGAGGTGTGACGTATGACGTCACAAAATTCAGAGCTTTCAAGAAAAATACCCACCTCACCACATAACTCACCGTGCGGGATTTCGATAGTATCGATATTTTACTGCTAGCCTCTACTATCGATGGTTTTGCGAATATCATGATAGTATCGAGCTACGATATGATCGATATGTATCGAAGCCGCCTTCCAGCAGTGTTGTAAAGTTATTGAATTTCATTGTTGTTTCGCGTCGTTGTGTATTTTTTGCTATTTTTTTGTATTAAAAAGATGTTTTATCATGTAAGTTGTTCTGATTTTGGGCTTAATCAGTAGCTGACCAACTGTTTTACCCCTCAGATATCGCTGGAGCATGAAATTCTGCTGCATCCACGCTACTTTGGACCGCAGCTGCTGGAGACGGTGAAGCAGAAATTGTACTCTGAAGTGGAGGGAACCTGCACGGGCAAATACGGTTTTGTGATTGCCGTCACAACCATAGATCAGATCGGATCCGGTGTCATACAGCCCGGACAGGGTTTTGTGGTGTATCCGGTCAAGTACAAAGCAATTGTGTTTCGTCCTTTTAAGGGGGAAGTGCTGGATGCAGTGGTAAAGCAGATCAACAAAGTCGGCATGTTTGCAGAAATTGGGCCCCTGTCTTGTTTTATATCGCATCATGTGAGTGGAGATATACCAACTATGGAATGGGGCTATATTTAATGGGTTACTTTTTCAGTCCATTCCCGCTGACATGCAATTCTGTCCGAATGGCAACCCCCCATGCTACAAGAGCAAAGACGAGGATGTGGTCATCTCTGGAGAGGACAAAATTCGTCTCAAGATTGTGGGCACACGTGTGGATGCCACGGGCATAGTAAGTCTTAACGTTTGGCATCATTTCTTTGAAATATTTAATGTTCCTTTCCCCCTAGTTTGCAATTGGCACCCTGATGGATGACTATTTGGGTCTCGTTTGCAACTAGACAGCAACCTCCAATTAAACAATTTAATTATACATATATTAAACTTTAATGAAATGCATTTAGACAGCTAAATATCTATGTATATATATCGTAATAAATATGTACTTTATAAGATTTGATTTCGATTGAAAGAGGTACGTTTACATTTGTAATTTTTAGTTTGTTGTCTGTGTGCTGCTTGGAATGGAGCTTCAAATATATGAATTGGATGGATAAACAAACAGCTCTCTCGCGCTATACATAGTGCATATACATAAGTAGTTACAATTATAGTAGAGATATAATTAGGAGCTATACAGGATACATATATATATATACGATAGGTCATATGTGGTAGGGTAAAGCACTTAAGTACATATAAAAAGCCGAAAACTAGCGACTTTAGATTGCGATTGCACATGTGGAAAAAATCATATAGAATACGCGGCGATTGAGATATTATTTTTGTTCAGATTGGTTTGTAGAATTCGGTTTCGGGTTTAGCCTCATAGATCCCACGAGAAGAGGTGATGCTTCACGAGCATGTCGCGCACACCATCCTTCAGCGGCTGCGATTCCTTGCCACGCTTCGGCGGCAGCTCCCAGTCCGGGTTCAGATTGAAGGCAAACTGCGAGAGTATCCTTAGCTCGCATTTGATCTGCACCCAGCCAGGGGAATCGATAAAGCTCCAGGTGTGGTACCACTTCTGCACCACCTCCTGGCAGGCGCAGAGCACCTCCAGCCAGAGGTGGAGCACCTGCTCATTGAGGCCCAGGCAGATGAGAGAGCGCAGCTTGACATCCATCTGGGCGTGTGCATCGTCGTGCGTTTGATTGATGGCCTGCACGCAGCGGTAGAGCAGCTCCTCGGGCGTCAGCACTTTGCCATCCTCATCCAGACGATACGTTTTGCACAGCACCAGGCGACTGTAGACGGATTCAAAGTCCTTTTCCACTTCGCGCGTGGCCGCCTCCTCGATGTATAGCCACGGGTGGATGGGTCCGCCGAGGAATGAGGGCCGCTTCATGCCATGTTCCAGAAAGGCCTTGATGGCAGGCGCCAAGGTGCCACGCACCAGATCCGTCACCGTCTCGGAGATGGCATCATCACCTGCGGAGGTATACAGCTTGCTGCGCTCGTCCAGCAGCTCCACGAATTTGGCGGGAAACCAGCCCCGCAGTCCGTTCAACTCTCCCACCCAGCAGTGCTCGTCCTTCTGGCTGATGATGGTGATGATATCGTTGCGCCTGAAGCCCAGCTCATCGTCGTCATGCCGCTCAAAGTCGTGCAGCGCCTTGGCACGGCGCTTGCGCGTGCGCGCCACATTGATGAAATTCTCGTGGTCCTTTGCATGCGATTCGCTGCTGTAGTTTGCCGTCAGCTGGATGTGCCCCGCCAGCTTGGGCTCAATCGTGATGAAGTGCCGCCCCACCTTGAGTATGGCCTCGCGCAGATCCACCAGTATCTCCGTTTGGCGGATGTTCTTGTTCTTCAGCTGGTCCGCCTCGGAGCCGTCGCCGCGAAAGAGGAATGCCTCCAGTATGGATTTGCTTTTGCGCACCTGCCTCCTGGCTAGCTGCTGCTTGGGCAGATTCGATGTGGCCTCCGGATTGCCAATCTGATGACCCTGGTCGGCCATGAGGTAGGCCAAGTGGCGACGTCTATGCGTGTCAATCACCGTCTGACTGAGGGAGCCGCCAACCTCTAGGGCCTGGCTGAAGAGCACCTCCACATCGGTGACCTCGCCGGGAATGTCAGACAGGGAATTGAAGATCTGGGCAGAGTTCTCCAGGTGCTTTAGCTCCTGCTCTTTGACCTTAAGCATGCCCAGGGTTAGCTGGAACAGCACAATGGATCCCTCGTAGAAGAACCAGTCCCATATCCGCACGAGAATCTTCATGTGCACCACATTGGCGAAGACCGTGAGGAACCAGTGGAGCGTAATCAGCGACAGCTCAATGTCGTGCTTCTTGAGCGACTCATCCACGTTGGTCAGGTAATTGGCAATCAGCGTTTGCATGACGCGCTGGTCCGCCTGGATGCCGAGCAGCGTGGAGCTGTAGTATGAGGCGGGCAACAGATCCTCCACAATGGTGGCCATCATCCAGAAGGCATTCTCCTCCTCCATGAAGAGCAGCAGGCAGGCCACAATGACACCCGTGCCCTGGCAGTAGCCAATGTCCGGGAAGAGCCACGCAATGCCACGCAGAATGCGACGCAGGCGGGGAATGCCCGTGCCGTTGGGATTGCTGAAGCACGCGTTTGTGGGCAGGATGCGCAGCAGATCCTTTTCGATCTGCTTGGATGTCATCAGTTGGTCGTTGCTGGAAGCTATAGGGTAAACGAATGAAATATGTATCTCAAATGTATGTATCTGCGGCGGTTAGTTTTACCCTTGACAATGTCCTGGTAGCTCGTTTCGCTCTTCTGCTTCTTGGCCAATGCCCCCGAGAGTCGCATCCACATCTGGGCCCGCAGAGTGTGTGGAATTCCCTGGCGTACCATGTTGCGCAGCTTCTCCGTGCGCGGCAGCATCACATCCACATGCTCCCAGGTGAGCTCTGTGGCCTCCTTGTTGTGCGAGAACTCCAGATGGGCTATCCACTGCAGTCGCTGCTGGGCATCCTCCACAAACGGAATGCCAAGCAGTTTATTTGAGCTCTGCTCTGGTCCGTCTTCCTCCTCCACGCGAAACCCAAACTCATCGAAACGATACTCCGGCTGGTCGTTGGGCCCCCCAGATGGCCCAGCTCAGCCTCACCGCCCAGCTTGGCGAGGATCTCCTGCGGCCACATGGACGCCGTGAGAGCGGAGAATGGACCCCCAGGGTTCGGTCGCACGCCATCGGCTACGCTCAGTTCTTCCATCATTGGCGGCAGCTCGCCCAGATCGTCTTCGGAGCCCAAGTTCTGCAGTTTGCGCTGTGTTGGCGTTGCAAGCGTGGAAACGATAAAATTTCCATTAGCTTGATAAGCAATCTTTCTGGTTAATTAAAGAGCTTCGCTACCGTCGTACGTACCGTATGTTCTGCACGGCCCACGTAACCCTCGTGATCCCTGCCGAATATGCTCCTGGCCATATCCATTCTGCTGCTCAACTCGTAGCCTGTCTCTGGATTATAATATTTTGCGCATTCAATATAAGATGGTTCCACTGGCTTTCTTTTCCAAAAGCTTACAAAAATTTTCACTTTGTGAAAGGCAGGTATGAAAACATACCGTCGTCTCGATAATCGATAACAAAACAGCTGTTAAGCTGTTATGACACTAGACTTTGCTAACTGACTAGCTGGAAAAATAGAATGGGAGATGCCTGCAGTCAGAGCGAGAGATGTATATGTGTCCAGCTGGCTGTCCAGTTGAACTGGGATAAAATAAAAATATACAATTATGTAGTGCCACCTAGAGACGGCTACGAACAATAATTTTGCATTTTGTCTCTCATGACAATAGCAGACAATTTAGCAGAGTCTAATGTCATAGCACCATTAATAATCGATGTCAGCTGGGCCAAATGTCTGTACTTTCTTTCTCCAAATGCAATAAACAACAAAAATTAGCATAATAATGCAGATAAAACCCATTATTACATGTGAGTGGCACACAAAATTACTTGGTCCTCCCAATGTACGTTGATTTCTGGTAGATTCCGGCTCCTGCCCGCTCTTCCGCTCGCTGGAATCGCAAATCCTGAATGCCATTCCTTTGGACACATGCGAGTGGCGTCGGACCTTTCAACGGCCGACAAAACATGTTCGCCTGGAGGCCCAGACCCAGCAGTTTAATGTGGCGCCACTGGAGAAGTACAAGCAGGGCGATTGGAGCATTTTGGAGCATCCCATTCTGCACATTTTTGTCACAGAATGCAATGTAAGGCAACGCCCTTTATATGAGTAAAAACTTAACTTTTAAAACAATTTCCAGGACGTTGACACATACAAGGCCACCATTAGGGAGGAGATTGATGCCTGGCTGAAGGTTCTGACCAGCTATGGCATCTCGGACTGGATGATTCTGCTGGTGGAGACGCTGGACATGCGCAAGACCAAGAACTTTATGCCACGCACCACAGTTCTGGACAAGATACGTCTTGATTTCGGCAGCAAAAACGATGATCGCTGCATCTCTGTGCTGAATCCGGCCAAGTTCGAGCAAAAGTCCACGGAATCCTTTCGCTGCCTGGTGCAGCGCATACGCTTCCTCATGCTCACGAGCTACAATCGGAACATTGTCAAATACGAGGAACTGATACGCGCCAAGCGGGAGAAGCGCAACCACGATGGCTGGGATTACCGGCAGTACTTCTTCATGCAGGAGGATCTGGCGCTGACATTTGAAAAGCTGGAGCTCCCCACGGAGGCGCTGATCCAGTACGACGAACTGGACGCCATGTTCTCGCAGTTTATCACCCACACGGGCTTCAACGAGAAGCAGCAGTGGCTCAGCCACTTCAAGCGTCCGCTGAGCGCCTTCCATGGCATCTGTCTGACGCGTTTGGATAAGTTCGAAATGCGCGAGAAGATCCGCGAGGAGGGCGTCTCTCTCCTGGAGTTCCGCAACTATCTGTTCGAACGGCAGGCGTATCTGCTGCTAACCAGCAATGAAATACCCGAGATAGCCAAACGATTGCTCAACTTTCTGTTTTCCACGCTCCGCGAGGTGGAATTCATCAAACTGGAGTGCCAGGAGGGCGCCCTGTGCTGCTGGGAATTCGTCTGCGCCTT
The DNA here is from genome assembly GCF_018151105.1 of Drosophila obscura. NCBI lineage: Eukaryota > Metazoa > Arthropoda > Insecta > Diptera > Drosophilidae > Drosophila > Drosophila obscura. Next base: position 10,856,017 of record NW_024542828.1, read on the forward strand.
GGAGGTGCTGCAGCTGTGCGAGCAGGCCATGGAACCGAACGAAGTCACCTGCTTCCAGCACTGTGCGCCCATCTGGAACCTGGCCAAGGACAAGCTCTATGAGCTGGGGAAACTGTGCGGTCTGCTGCCTGGCTGCACACCCACCTCCGAGCAGCTGCACATCGTCGTGCAGCTGTCGTCGGGCATTGGCGATGCGCCGCCAGATCAGCAGCAGCAGTTCCTGCAGGCCACGCCACACCTCAGGGATCGCTCGCCCAATCGCAAGCCCAAGAAGTCGGCGGCCCAACAGCTGAAGGAAGCCTTGGGCTCGAATCAGGCATTCCAGAAACTCTACCTGGAGCTGGCGGAGCTGGCAATCAGCACGTACAAGCATGTGGCACGCCTGCGCTCGGCCCGACTGGTGGGCCTGGATCTGGGCAACTTCTACTGTGCCCTCAACGAGCCGCACAAGGCGGTGGGATTCTTTACGGATCTGCTGCGGGAGCTTAAGGCTGAGAACTGGCACATGCTGAGCTCCCAGACGCTGCTGGAGCTGGCCAACTGCTATCGCAAGATGGGCGATTCTCTGGCCTACACGAAGACCTGCAGCTCCATCTCCTGCTGCGTGGAACTGGAGACTCTGGTGCGCACATTCTACTTTGATGAGTTTCTCAAGTCCTTGAAGACCCTCAAGACCACACTCTCCGCCCAGCCATCGTCGGAGAATGCCAATTTCTGTGTGCTAGAGGATCACTTCCGCATCCTGGACATTGAAGTGCTCAACCAGAAGCCCATTATACAGGATGATCATGTCTTGGTGCAGCTCAAAGTGGAGAGCCTTTATCCCCGGGGCATTGTAGCGGAGACACTCAAACTGTGCTACGAGCTGCAGGCCACGACCCTGGAATTTGCCATGGAAAATGTCTCCCTGACGTCAGCTCCTTCTACTACGAAGGTGAAAGAGTCTGTATCGCGCCTGAAGGTGGAACTGCAGCTGGTCTACAAGCAGGACAATCGGCTGCACTCTGCTTCGGTGGCCTGTGATATGCCTAAGAGCAAGCAGCCCGTGCGACGCACCAGCAGCACCAAGCGAAAGCTCTCTCCCAGCGTCCAGGGTGACTTTACCAACTTTGTGCAGGCGGAGAATATAGCACTACAGCCGGGCGTCAATTGCATTGAACTGAAAGCCAAGGCAACGCGTGTGGGCAACTGGCAATTCAAACAGGTCTCGTTTCCCGCGATTTATGCCCTGAAGAACTCTTATTAATCTATTAATCTATTCTTGTAGCTCTGTGTGAGCATGTCCAGCCTGGAGTTCCTCTCGGAGCAGCTGCCGTTTGCGGCGCCCTGCTTTGAGATCAGCACCAAGCCGGCCAGTGCTTCGCTGGAGTTCAAGACCCTCGTTGCGGGCATTGTGCAGCCCATCAGCCTGAATGTGTCCGGCGGCAGTTTCATCTTTCCACCCGATGCCAAGATTACGCTGCGTTGCTCTAAGAATCTGCGCCTGCGACAGGCACTGGACACACAGGATGCTCCTCCCCCTCGTGATGATGCCACATTCGAGAGTCTGCTGCAGGTGCCTCTGCTCCAATTCAAGTCGTTCGAGGAGCGTAGCATTCCGCTGGAGGTGCTCACGGATATGCCGGGCAGGAAGGTGTCCAAGCATCACGAGCATCACATTTCCTTGAGCTGTCCCTGGTCGCGCACCGAGCTGCAGATACCCATCGAGTTCCAGCCCGCCATGGAGGCCACGTGTCGGCTGCACACGTGCGGCACCCAGAAGTTCCTGCAGGTCATAATGAAGGGACTCGATGCGCATCTGCTGCTGCACCATGCCAAGGTCAAGTGCGATGTGCCTGGCGTCCAGCTGCTCGACCTGAATCCCATGCCCCAACAGCCGATTGTAAGCCAGCAATCAAAAGCATTTGTTTTTGTTTGCTAATCACGTGTTTCTTTCATGCAGGAAATCTACAAATCCCTGACTGTCACGTATCTGTACGAGATCCAAGTGGAACCCCTGAAGACCGAGCACGAGCTGCCCATCGTCAAGGTGCACTTTGTGATCAAGTACGCGACGCTCACGCAGCCCGAGGTGTGGCGTAGCTACGGCTGTGCCTTCGATCTGGTGGACTACACGACGCTCTTCAAGCTGCAGGCCCAGCTGGAGCCCAACGAACTGTGTCGCCTGCGGACGGTGTGCAACATGAATCTGAAGATCAGCAAAGTGCACGAGAACCCGTACACGGATCTCATGTACGAAGTGCTCAACGATCAGAATCTCTGGGCCGTTTGCGGTCGCTCTGCGGGTGAGTGTACGGTTGCGGTTGTGGTGTTTGCTTTTGGTCGTTTATTTTATGATTTTAATTCTGATTTCTCTACACACGTTTTCACACTTTAAGATATGGGTAAGTTGTTGTTGGTTCTTGGCCACACACACACGCACACTCACATAAAAAATATCCCTAGCGAAACTAACTCCCAGATCTGGGGTAGATCCAATGCCATGTAGCAATCTCTTTAGCAACTCCTAAGCTTTCCAATTAACCATCCACCACTAAATTATGCTTACTTTTTCGATTTCTTGTGACTTTCCTGGCTAATCCTCGCTCCATCCTTTTAGGTGTCGTCTCCATGAAAGACGTGGACAGCCATTCCATATCCCTGGATGTGATGCCCTTGAGCACTGGCTTCCTGCCCATGCCCAGCATTCGTCTGTCCAAATACACGGCTGGTGGCAAAACCAAAGCCGATGCCCACTCCAAGGTGCATCCCTTTCCGCCCGGACAGGTGTACAACTCCACGAAGAGCATGCAGATCCATGTGATAGCCAGTGTGGCGGAGAATCAGTGAGCAGCCCAGCCCAGCCCGAAAGTCAATTGAATAGCATCTCTGGCCCGGGGTGGGGTCTGAAGTATTATTTATATTATAAAAGTAAAAAACAAAACCAAAAACAACATAAAATCAAGACTTGGAGCAGGACAAATCGCTGGCCAGCTTGGACAGCTGCTGCTCCTCCACGCGGTAGTAGTGCCAGCCCTCTCGAGCAGTCAAATCTACGGCGCCCAAGCTCTCGTAGAACTTGCGAGCGGGATTCCATTCGAGCACATTGAACTCCAGGCGCGGGCACCTCAACTCCACGGCACGGGCAGACACCTCGAGGAAGATGCGCCTGCCAGCGCCCCGCTTGCGATGCTCCGGCTTCACGTAGATGTCCTCCACAAAGAAATAGCGTCCCTGCCAGGTGGAATAGGCCTTGTAGCAAATCGAATAGCCAATGGCCAGGCTGGGAAAGCAAATAAACGGAAATTGTCGTGTTAGCCTTATCAAATGTTGAAGCGAAATGTTTGCCAGCGTCAAATAGATTTCGTGTTTGGCCTGGCAAACATTTGCTTTTGCCTAATTTTGAGTTCTTATCGTTGGCTTGGGTTTACTTTACGCACTTGGTGGCATTGTCCATGAGCACATAGACTTCACAGCATTCCTCTCCACCCGAGAGTCCTGCATCACGTATGAGAACTGTGCAAAGAAATTACTTTTAATGGGAGGTATCTTTGTTTGAAAATGATATTCTGATAATTCCTTACCCTCCTCCGTCAGCTGTGGGCCATTGCTCATCTTTTCAAAGTCCGCCAGTTCCTAAAGAACAATGAAAGAGAGGTTAAAATTAGATTATCAAGTAAATCCTATTGACTCCCCACCTGGATCATTCCTAAGACATCTTTGATGTCCTCCACTTTGGCACGCCGAAATGTGAATTCATCGTTTTTCGACATGGTTCGATGTCTGCTGTACTACCAATATAGAATGTACAACTAATTCTTAGCCGGTAATTTGTAAGGGCGCTTATCTCTCTTATCTATCTTTTAATTCAAATGTTTGTTGGTCAGAAGGTCGTGGCGTGGGATGTATCAGCGATGAGCGATAGCCGATAAATAAGTGCAATATCAGTTGGATTCTGGCTGCTACGAAACGCATGCATGTGAGTTCCTGTAACCACCAACAGATGGCGCGACTATTGTGTAGATTTCATGAAGCAGAATAATTTGTAATACGTATTATGTTTTAATAGTTTTTTAAAATAAACCCATGAAACTACTCTTTTAAAAACTAGCCAATTTTATAGATAATTTATTAATTTAACGTATAAAATTATTTGTTGCTTAAAACGTCCAGTGTTAACTATTTGTAGGTGCCGTCAACCTTATCAGTACTGTCTTGCCCCCTCTGACAGAGCTCATAGACAAATGTTTGCCGAACAGATTTATTATTTGAGTGAATAGTAGTTTTCCCAGTAAATATTTATGCCTCGTTTCATTCTCTTAATAATTTCGCTCTTATCGAGTGTGTACCTTCGATGGCATTGTCTAAGTGATCCCCACATATCTGATGCTATCTGATTGTCGTGGAAAATGCCTTGGAAATCGATGTTGTTTTCAACTTATACAATAATGAGCATAATATTGGGTTGTTTGCTGTCCATCATGTGAACCTAGTACCTTGACTGGTAGATGGGGCTATCAGTGGTGACCTGCTACCCCATTAGAATGGCTCTCTGCAGCCTCCTCCTCCCCTACTCTGTGGCTAGTAAATACTGACTTATAGTTTGACCTCTTGCCACACCACAGACACATAATATTTTCAATTTTTGTTCGCCTCTCCGCTTATCTCTGTGCTCCGTCACGATGATGTGGCTATGGATTATGGGATCCGTATAGTCAATATATATAGTATAGCATCCATCCATGGCGTAGATTATTTATGTGTACGATCCACAATTGAGCCTGCATTTCAATTTTCTTAGAATGCATAGGCAGGATAGAGCCTTATCTTGCTTTACCCCTTCTTTATGTGATTCCGTCCTTTCTTTTATATTATTCCTTTTAAATGGCCATTAATATGTTGTATTTAAATGCCACCAAAGAAAAAATAAAACCAAAGCCGAACCACAGCGAAGCGAAGCCAAGGGCTGAGGCTGATAAGGTCCCAACTCTGGGGCTTATCTTTTGGAACACAATGCATCTTCCGGAGACTTTTGCCCAGAGCAGAGCTACTGCTGCCACTTCTGCCGTTGCTTCTGCGCTGATAGGCGACCGACCGACCGACAACCCACCCGCACTCGTCGTCACCCGCAGGGCCTCATACGTACATATATGTATGTATCTTTATCGGGTTTCTATTTCTACTACCCACATACATATTTCCCTCTCGCTCTCTCTTTCTCTTGATCTGTTCTCTGGCGCCTGCTTAAAGTTTTTTCACTCTGTTTTCAGGTTGTTTACATTTACCTCCTTATCGCATCGTGCATTGTTCCCGCTCCCCACCCCCTAAGTATTCTTTTTTTGTTTTTATCAATGTTTGCAATATGTTTCTCCTCTCTGTTTGTTCTATTATTTTCTTTTGTTTTTTTCTGCTCTTATCAAATCCGCATGACGTCACAAGAACCGGCATTTACAGTGTTTGATTGGAATTTCTTGACACTTTTGTTTTGTATTTTTTTGTTTTTTTTATCGTTTTTTTTAGGTTTTGAACAGTCCAGACACTGTGGCATTGACCTGGAGTTTTGCTTGATATGGTTCTGTTTCTGGAGAACTTTATCGCTAAAAACCCCGAAGGGGCAAAGAGGGAGTAAGTCGGAGAGTGAGTCAGGGAAAATGTAGATAGGCAAGGTCGTCTGGCTGCCTGGCTTAGTTATCAGCCAAAACAGAAGGGGGAGTGCAGGCTTTTGCATTATCTATAGAGAATACTTTTGTAGTATAATATGCAGCGGCGTTTCTAGGCAGCGGAATGTGTGCGAAATTCTTATTTATTTTTAATTAGGGGGAGTAACATACATAAGTATATATTAGAAATATTGTTTATTTTTGTAGCTTTAAGTATATTTTGTTTAGAATATTTCCAGAGCGATTGTCCGAAGAGAGTGTGGAGCGTGTTTCACAGTTAAATTGGCATTGAATTCAATTTATGGAATTCCTTTATAGACGAGCACAACACACTGATAGATGGAAGGTCTCTAGAAGTTTAGGCTTCAAATTGGACATGCAAATCCTTCTTTTTTTTTGCCATTTTTTCAATGACTGATCAACTTTTGAGCTGAGTGTTAGATTGGACCACTGATGTTAGTTTTAATCAGGTCGCTTTGGTTTTAATCGTTGTCGAAACACACATACGCGTACTATTGCTGGACTGTTGATAAGGACACCACACAGACAGTGTCCGTAGTGGCCGGAATCGGAGTGGTGTCTGTCTCGTCTCCCCCGATAAGGATAGTCGCGCGACTGTCGCGTGATGCAACTTTTAATCAAATCGGATTTTTGGTATCGCTCCCTGGGCGCTCTCTCTAGACTCTAGACTGCGGCTTTGACATTATGTGGTGTGGAGTGGTGTGGTGGTGGCGTCAGTGGGGCTGTGACGGTGCCTGGCTCTGAGATAGCCATATCTTGGAACGGGCTTCCCAATCAGCGGACGGAACCGCCAGATGGAGGGGCAAACTACAGAGCCCAGGCCAGAGAGTACACGGCGCGCAATGAGTATGTACGGACGGACGGACGGATGGATGGAGAGACAGGCTGCCGATAATAAGTATAATCGTTACTTTGACGCTCTGTTGCTGCCGTTGCCGTTGCTGTTTCTGTTGTTTCTGTTGTTGTTGAAAAGGTGATATGAAATTGTGGTCTGATAAGTTTTAATCAAGAGTATTTTTACTCGTATTTTGCTGCTTTGGGCGGCTGGCTACTCTCACGCGAGTAGCATTTGAAAAGTTGTAGTAGTACGGAGGACGGAGCGCGGATCGGATCGGATGCGGGTCCAGTCAGACCAGACCCAGTCGGGGATTGGGATTGGCATCTCTCGGAGATTGTGCTGTTCCCGTGGGCTGCTGTGCCGCCTGATAATCACATTCGATGTCTGTCTTCGGTATCTGGTGGCTAAAACGAAAAACGCAAAAAAAACTCATTTAGTGTGAAAAATTGTGAGGAAAGTTGCGCCGGCGCATGGAAAATCCTTTAAATATGTTTAACCACAAACGTGACGGGGAGTTTAACCAACACAAAAGCCGGGTTCGGATACGGGGAGGCGCCGCCTGGCAGGGAATCCCCCGTTGTCCCGAGCCAGCCAGCCACCACGCCCACTCCTACCTCAGGATACACCTCCTCCTCTCCTCCTATTCCTCCTCGACGAAAGAGTTGTGATCTGTGTGACACTTTCATTTGGTTGTGTCAACCCCCCCCCCCACCACACCACACACACACACACACACACACACACATTAAATATCCAGATTCCAGATTTCAGGGGCGATTCCCTGGCAATCATCGAAATTTAACGGTTGCTTAACGCGCGTGTTAGTGTGTGTGTGTGTGTGTGTGATTTTACCAGATGCCTGCTCTGAAGGTTCGTTCGGTCATCATTCGATCGATGTTAGCCAGCCACATGTGTGTCAAACGCCCCTCATAATGACGCGGATCAACACACGAATTTCTGGACTCTAACCACAGAGGAGCAACCAATCTCTTTATCCCTCGGATCGCATCTCTAGCGGCTGGAACCAAAAGTATTCCCCATTGCCATGGGTAGAGTACTATGTACGATGTGAGGCGCCGGTTGGTCCATTTGGTAAGTTCCCAAGAGTAACACTAAGGGCCTTGTGGGAGGAATTTGTATTGGAGAACTTTCATATGTAGGTTTCCATAGTGTGGTTTGAGCTTGAAGCGCTATAAACATCTTGAACCCACCCAGTATATACCAAAGCTCTACATATAACCTACACATCAATTGAGAATATATATCTGAAAAGTTACACCGTTTTTAGGTGTAGAAACTTCTTCTGCATTCCAATTTCCATACTCTCCTACTACTACCCGTGCGTACATACGGATCGTATGGATCGTATGGATCGGTTGTGCGACTCAATCAGACAAATGGAATTCCCACATTAAAAACCAATCCAAAATAGATGAAAAAAAAGCAGAGCACTGCCACTCTGCCCATTCATGAAAATGAAACTGCTGGCCAAATGAATCACTAGATGGGAATTTCCCAAACTAGAAACCAAATTTATGAATGGAAGAACCAAAATCAGGAGCACAGTCTGTCCTAAACTCATTAATTTTTATAGGGACGGAGAGTGAAAGTGAGCGAGTGGCCACAAGGGTGGACAGAGAGGTTCGTTCGGTTGTTGGGCAATTAAAGTTCCATATAAGCAGAACAATGCAAGTCCATGACTGCAGGGATTGTCTGGGATCGTGTCGGAGCCAGGCCTAGGGCCATGGCCAGGGCCAGGGCCAGGGGTCGTGGGTATATCCTGTCAAACACACATTACATTGGCAGTAAGTGTATGGACAGGTAGGTCCGTGGACAGATACAACAGGTACTCCCAGCACAAGACACCAGACGACACGCGCGCGCTGATACAGAATTACGACGACTATGAGGAGTGCTACGGGAGATGGAGATGTGATGAGTGTGCAGTGTGCCGTGCCGTGCCGTCCGTCTCCTTTCTATATTTATATTTGGTATGGGAGTAGGTGCGGTTTTTCCTAGACTTTGGCGCATGACTGGAACTGGAACTCGAACTGGGATTGGGATTGGGAAGATCGGAAGAGGGACCCGACTCAGAGCAATTAACAATTAAGACAAACACCGTATTGTGTGTGTTGTGTTGTGTGTGTTGTATCTTGTCTTTTTTAACGTTTGTTTGTCTTTCGGAATTTCACAAAAATTCCTTTTATAATACAATTTTTTCATGTTCTGTTCGTTCGCTGTGTTTAATGTTTTCTGTTTAATGTATGCATGTGGATGGATGGATGTCTGTTTGTTCTTTGGGTTTTGGTTTTGGTTTTTTGCGGTATTTGCTATTGCGGTTTCCATCCATTGTTCCCTCCCAAAAGTAAACCTCATTCGTGTTTCGTGGTTCTGCTATTTGCAGATGCATTTCGATGCCTTTTTGTTCGGTAGATCATGCACGTGTCTGTCTCCCTCCTCTGCCCCTCTGCCACTCTACGGTTGATGGGAGAGGATGGTGCATTTCCTTGGAAAATTACTGAGCAAAACGACTTTTGTTGTTCAGATTTGTGTGCTTTTTTTTTTTATTTTAATACATATAATTAATTTCCAATATGGCTGACCTATGGCAGGAAGTCATGTGTATACGACTGACTGACTACACTCGTATATATTATATATTATATTTATATTTCTTTTGTTTTGTGAATTCTCTCTTCAACAAAATGCTTATTTTTCTTCAATAATATATATGTATATATATTTCCCCCCCATATACATACATATATGTATATATGTATGTATGTATGGTTGTTGCTGTAGGGGCATGTTGATAAGGCTGTCGGTCGTTTGTTGTCGTCGTCGTCGTCGTCGCAACTCAACGACCGCTGAGGCAGAGCAGAGCGCCCAGAGGCACAAGTAATGCTCATACATACATATGTACATATGTAGGTACATACGTACATATATATTCCACAGTCTTATGTGGCATATAACCACTTGTTTCTGTGACAGCGGTACCACATCCCCATTCCATTTCCATTTCCATTCCATCCAACGCACACGATCCCACATCGTACGAAGGAGAGAGGCCCCCAGACCCAGCCCCAGTCCCGGGTTGCTTTCGTTTCTGTGCTTTTTGTGTGGAGTTCGACGATCGTCATGCTGGTTTCTTGTAATTCTCATAATTCTTATTTTTTTTGTATTTAGTTTACTTTTTTTCACTTACATACTTTACTTGTGTTTTTTTCCTGGCTTTCTGCTCTTTCTTTCCTTTCCTTAAGCTGTTTTGTTTTTTGTAGTTTTATTCGATTGGGGAGGTTCTATATGATGATCCCAAGTCTTTGATAACTTCTATCCATATACAAAAATGTTACTCAAGCTCGGACCTATCCTCACTGTCCTCCTCCATTAGATAACCACCCACTGGGGGGGGGGCCTCTGAAGTCAATTAGCTTTTCGGGCCATTAAAAAATCATCAAACAAACATTGGTCTCCTACAAAAATATATACATATTCCTAAGTGCTGACGGCCTAATTAGAAAGCGCCAGCGACAGCGCCAGGTACGTGCCACAGGACACTGAAAAAGTAAAAACAAAAATTATATAACCCAACAAAGGGAGAAGAGAAAATAGAAAATATTGTCAGCGAAAACAATATTCATAAGGAGACATGAGATGTTGTTTGTTTGCTTACAGACAGGACCCTCAGAGAGAGAGAGAGAGCAAAGGTTTTTGCTGTCCCTTTTCGTGTCCTTTTTGTCATGATCAATTTGTATCGTGTCGGCGCGTGTTTCCATTTTGTTTGTGTTTACCTTTGCCACAAATTGTGGCCGTGCTTACCTGATGGGGTGATGGGATGAGTTCTACCTGTGGATCGTACCGTACCTCTCTTCTCTCCTCTCCCCGCTGCTTGTGGCAAATGGCAGCCGTCTGCGGCTGTTGCTGTGGCTTTGGTTTGTGGACTGTTGCCCGATTAGCACTGATCTGAGCGGCTTAATCGTGGCTTCTTGACAGTTTTCTTTTCCCAATATAAAACTCTATTTAAATAGGTTCAATTCGTAATGTTTTGTTTGTTGTTTATTGTTTGTTTGGCTGTGGGAAAAGTTCTTCATGTGCAGTAAATGTGTTACGTTGAGGAAACAGGATCTAGAGATCAGAGATCTAAGAGTCACTTAGGGAATATTGCATCAAATCCTCAAGCAAGTAAAAATGTTGACTCTACAAATTAGCTGGGAATGTTTTTTTTCTTTCCATTTTCTATGCATAATATTGAGAATTTCTGATATTATGGTGGACATGTGGAGAGATCTTTATGCTCGAGATGTGTAAAGTTTCCATAACTTTCAGTTGAGGTTTTCTTTAAACTCAATCGATTGCAAGTGGAACCCTTTAGTAATATCCAAAACACCGCTCTATGTATATTTCCCTTCCAATCTTTACCCTTTTCGGATCTATTGAGGCACCCCACAGATAACAACTCTTGGGGCAGCAAGTGCCTTCGGTTATCGTAGCCCTAAAAGGGTGTTAAAGACATGTACTCCGAGGTCGTTAAATGGGGTTTTTGATACGAGTGGAAGAACTCAATTGAGCACCACTTGAATCAGATGCCGTTTCTTTCTTTGATGGCATTTTATTTGAATATTCCTACCACATAACGATGCTGATAATTGGCGCTTAAGGAGTCAAACGACTTGTATCCGAAAGATAGGCAGAGCAAGGAGAGCACTACGAAAGAGAAGATGATGCCGTGGCGTATTGGATTACCAAGAGTGTAATATGGGCGGAGGAGATGTACACGAAAATATTAAAAATGCATAAATACATCAGCACTGGAACTGAAACTATGTATGATCGTTCCTATGATACATGAGACACTTTGCCACACAGTCCACACTCTCCACACTTGTTGCAAGAGCAACCCATTTTTTTGGTGCCAGCCATAAATATGTCAAAATAATTCCAGAGCAAACCAAAAGAAATCTTCGTGTTTTCGTAGGTCTCGTGGGATATACAAATACCATTGGTATGTGCTTGGTATGTGCTCTCCAAATTGGCCCTCGGTGGTTTTCATTTGTGTATAAAACTAATTACACATGTATATTGCTTTTCGCCATAAACATTGGGCCATTCGATATGTTCCACATTGGAGTTTTGGAATATCGTCGCCACGGCCCATTACACTTGGAGTTCGAGTGTGAAACAGGGCACCACCCGCACCCGCACCCGCACCCGCAAGACCCACAAAGATTATCCTTTTTCTCAGGATTGTAATAAATCAGATCATTAGCATATAGGCAGTGCCACGGCTCGCTGGATGATTTATTGGTTCCACAAGAGATCTCTTCATGTTTGTTGACACTCAATGCCCTGTTCCACAGTCGCACTCCTCGCACACCACACAGTTCTGTGCCACACACACACACACACACACACAGGGGCAAGGGGGCACTCAGCCCTGCCTCACATGGCAGAGTCGCACTTGCCCCAGCACGGCTATTCCTCTCTGACAGTTGGGGGAGTGGCTTTTGAGGTCGTCTACCGTTATTTGCATTTGTGCTCAATGCATTTCGTTTATAGTAGTAGAACCGAAAACTTATCATCGGACTTAACTAAGCATAACATTTGTCGCGTTCCCAGTGGGTGGACTGTGGAACGGTAGCTACGAATATGTAGGTGGAATCACAAGTCAAGTGTGAGAAAGTTTACTGTCGAAGAACATACCGAAACAGAAGAAGGAATAGGATATAATACATAGAACGAAGCTGCAGCTCTTATTGCTCCTTGAAGCTTTTGTTTTTCGATTTCTACACATTTTTCATCCTAGAAATATATTTAAAAACACTTTTAGCCTCCCTACATGCTCGAATGGCGTGTTATATACCAAAAAGCCCTGCTCCAGGCGCCGCCGGGTGACGTCTACACTGCAAGTTTTTCAAGCTGAGTTATTTAATAAATTCAAGGTTAAAGGTCCATATAAATCACTGACACATGCAACCCACGAGCAGCCGTATTGAAAATGTCTAAATATTTCAATTGTTTTTGTTGCGTTGAATAAAAATTGAAAACTTTTGTTAATGAGCGAGAGTGTTGTGGCTGTGGCAACCAAAACACATACATAAAATATATAGCAGTGAATACAAAATATATTAATTACATACATATAAAGCAAGTGGAGGGGGAGATCGGCGAGGAGACCGACATCATGTGTCCACGGGACTAGGGAAAGGTCCGGTACGGACTTAGACAGGTCCCCCATCCATCCCAATCCACAGCCAGGCTGAAGCACGTTATCAGTGTTTTTTCCTTCGTTTTTTCATATTAAATATAATTTTTTAATGGCCACAAAGGTTAACAACAAGCCATGTCTATGTACTCGACGAGTATGTAGAATTTAAATTCGAATTTAGATTTGTTTTTGGAACGAACGGAACCGATCCGTATTGAACCTCAACGAAGCGCGACGAGCGGACGACGGAGCCGGAGTCGGTGGCGACCCACTTGAGTCTCGCCGCCTACTTTTCCCAATCCAATTGACCATCCCATCCCATCGATCCATCGGATCGTAAAAGTGTTCTCAAAATGTCCAAACAGATCGTTGGTGCCGCCTATTAAAATGACGATAAAAATGCCATAAAAATATCAGAGCGATCCTCGCCGTTTTACGACTCTTCGTCCTGGTTCAAATATAACAATTTTTTAATCAACCATTAGAACGGATTTCAAGTACAGAGACGAATATTTTTACGATCGTTTTTGAATATTATTTTGGCGCGGCGTCTGGGGAATTTGCAAAAGAAACACGGAGCCTCCTACGGGAAAGACTTTCCACTTGGATTTTTCTCACGGCGCCCCTCCGTCGGGTCGGTCTCTGGCTCCAGGCGATCACTTGTCCCTCCGACCCTGCGACTCCGGAGTATGTCCTTTGCCCTGATTCTGAAATTCTACACGCGTCTCCTATGAAAATTTAATGTGCACGTCCTCGTGATAGGCATGAAAGTGTTTTCTGGGCTCCCCTTCCTATACTATACGCCTGTTTAAATGAAATTTTAGAGAACATTTTGTGTGTTCTAACTCGAGCTGATTTATGGAAAAATTTACGTAGGATTTTTAAAAGTTACCATGAAGAAATAGAGAGGTTATTGGCCACAACGAAAGGAGAGTCGGACTATAATGGGGATCGATTTATTTTGGTTAATGAAGTGCGACTAAATTTTAAAATTACTTTTAAAACATTTAGAAATACGATTTAAGGGGAGGTACCTATGGGAACGCTACGCACAGATCGGGTTGATAAAATCATTCCTCAATCGGTAATGCATACATAAATCCCGTCGCATACAGTGGCAGTGAAAATCTTTATTTTAATCAAAGTTGTAGATCGAATTATTAACTGTAGTCATTGTTACTATTTGGTTAAATTGTTGCTTGTTTTACATACTATAAATATGTACATACACATGTACATTCGTATGTACATATGCAATGGTATTGTGCCCGCTGGCAACAGCCAACCACAATGGAAGCAATAAAAGCAAAAGCAACAACTACAAATGAGCCCCAGCTGCCTGCTGGTTGTTGTTGCTGTTGTAATTATATTAAGAGGCGTAGCTAAAAACTGGCAAAGCAAGCAACAGGTCCACGAACGCAGTCGCAGAACAACAACAGCAAAAGGAAGAGAGCGCTTAAAAGGCAGCGAGGCAAAAAGAGCGTAAGCTTTTGTTCTCTCTCTCTCTCGCTCGCTTTGACAGCCGTTTGAAGCTGTAAATGATGATGATGATGATTGTGACTCGTATAACGGCAAGTGGAGCAAAGCGCAGAACCAACAAAAGTGTAGTTATGTGAGTGTGGATGAATGGAAGTGGTGCCAGGGAGAGGAGAACTTAAGCTCGCTCTCTCTCCTCTCATCTCATCTCATGTAGTGTGTGGAGGAATCTAAAAACAATTTTTTTTATGGTTTTTACCCGAGGTTTTATTTGTGTCCGTGTTTTTGAAATTTTTAAGCGCTCGCCAGCGGTCGAGTCCCAAGAGCCCCAGTGGCCCCAGTTTGTTTGAAAAACTCGCCGGACACGGACACGTACGCCGGATCAGTGCGCTGATCGATTGATTAGTGGGAGACGGGACTCTGGACGCGCGCGTCTTATTTGTGTGTGGGGGCCAGAGAGAGGGGAGTACATGTACGATGACCAAGACCACGAAGCCCAAGGACAAGGAGAAGGCGCCGCCAGCGCCGGCGCGTGCTTCCACCAATTTGCTGGAAAACGCGGTTAAAATGAAGATCACTACAGCCCGGGCCAATGCCAAGACACAGCAGCAGAACAAGCAAGGACGTGCAGCAGCAGCAGCAACAATAAAAGAAGCTACAAAAGAAACAAAAGAGACAACAGCAACAGGATCAAATGCAGCAACAACAACAACAACTGCAGTCGTAGCAGCAACAGCAGCAACAGCAGAAGTGAGAGAGACGACTATAGCAGCTGCTGAGCCTACGAGTGCGGTCGAGACAGAGACGGACACGGTGGCCGCCGTCGACAATGAGGCAGCGACGACGCCGACGTCGGCCACAAATTTATCGTCATTTGAGTCCGCGCGTTTGCAGGCTCACACTTCAGTTGCAGCGAAACTCACAAACGAAACGGTTACCACCAGCGACACGGCGACAGTCACAGCGAATACTGCAGTTGTAACAGTAGAATCTACAGAGGCAGCAGCAGCCACAACAATTACAGCAGAGATCGAGAGAGATCCTAATCGTGTGGCAGCGGCGATAGACAACGGTACTCAAGAGAGCAACGCGAGTGAAAGTGTCGATAATAAGATCAAAGTAATAAACTATGCGCATCAGCAGCAGCAGCAACAAATCTACGAGCATCAGCAGCAACAGCAACACCAGCAACAATTTCTCAGTCAGCAATTAATTCAGGAGCAACAGCACCAGGAGCAACTGCAGCAACAGCAGCAGGAACATTGGTTGGCTTACGATTTGACGAGCGGATCAGCAGCAGCGGCCGCAGCAGCAGCAGCAGCCGTGCAAGCAGTCCAAGCAGTGGATCAGAAGCCCCCAGATTTGTATACCTTGGCGGCCTCGCATCATCATTTCTTTAGCCACCTGAGCTATCCGCCACCGCATCCGCCCGCCCAGCTGTACGAACACTACCAGAGCATCACCGGCGCCAGCACGGATCCATCCATAATGAGGAATAACTTTGCGCTGTACAGCGTTTATGGTGGTGGAGGAGGAGGAGGAACGGCAGGAGCAGGAGGAATGATCCCACACGATCATGTGGTGGCAGCCGCCGCAGCGGCAGCAAATGCACAGAATACGCCCAACATTGACGAGGTCATCCAGGACACACTGAAGGATGAGTGCTTCGATGATGGGCATAGCACCAGCTATCACATGCTGACCTCCGTCTCAGATTTGCATTCCTTGAAAGATCCCAGTCCCACCATTTACTCGCTGTCTCACCAGCAACAGCAGCAGCAACAGTTGCAACAACAATTGTATCACCACCAACAACAGCAGCAGCAGCAGCAGCAGCAACACCTCCAGCAGCAGCAGCAACACCAACAACAGCACCACCATCACAACAATTCCGCCAGTTCGGCAGGCGGGGATTCCCCTTCGTCCTCCTCGCATGCATTTTCCACGCTCCAGAGCTTCACGCAGCTGACGAGCTCCGGCCACAGGGACAGCCTCTCGCCGGAACAGCAAGGGGGATACTTCAGTCCCAGCCTGCAGACAACCAGGTGAGTGTCTGTGTGTTGCACCGACCGTCCCGCGTGCTACTCGAACGAGAGTATGAGCTCATTATCACGATCCATATCGCACGTGCCTTAGCCGAGCTTCGAGCTTCGAGCGACACCGCCAAAAGTCATGATCAGAGAAGCGCATTCGTTGATTCATATTTCCCCCACCCCCCCTCCCGACAGTCGCGGCTGTGACTATGATTTTTCCTCAGTTCGCTGTTCTGTGTTAGGGTTCTCCAGTTCTCCAATGGGTTATAGGTGTATTACTTTAGTCATAATTGTGGCTCATTGTTCCAGGTTTTAGACTTTGCTCTCAAAAAGTGTGGGATCGATCGATCCCTCCTCCACACACACATTTCTGTTCGGGTATGGGGGTATGTGGATGTGGCATTCTCAGGTGGTTTATTCCCCCAATGGAATGCTTATAAAAATCTGGTTCCATCTATTTTGTGTTTCATGTCTGGAGGAATGTTTGCTGTGTGTTTTCTGCATTCAAATGAAAAAACATCCATAAAAACAGTTGCGATTTTGTCGCCATCACAGATGTCATATGAAAAATGTGCTAGGCTAGCCTCAAGAGTTTGTATGGGTGTCTTGTGGGTGTGGCAGGAAATGTGTGTTAAGGGTTGCAGAATTATATTCGTAGATTGTAAAAATATTGAGGAACTATATACCACTACCAAAATAACAGTATATTAGAACAGGAACAAAATATTTGCTCTCACAAATTTTCATAAGTTTCCAATCATTTACCGAACAGAAATTCCTCACTTACAGACTGTATTCATGCTTTGCCTATATTTTCCTATATGCAAAACACGTTTCCAATTTAAAATAATAACCACAAAACAAAACGATCCTAAATGAAGTGCAAAATGTGGCAAAAATAGAGGAGAGAAAAACAACTCAAAAACAGAGGGAAAAGCGAACAAGAAAAATAAGAGCCAAAAGAAAAAAATGAAACGAGATCAATGGAATGACTACAGACGGACGGGCGGGCGGCCGTGCGGTTATTCATTGTGCGGGTTGGGATCCCACCCTTTGGATTCGGATCGTTAGAGCACCCCCCAGTGCTCCTCCTTTTTAGGGGTATTGTGGAGGGGTTTTTTAGGCTGACTCAGCAGCAGCTTTGAAGCTGTTTTTAGAGTTTGGTTTTGAGTTTCGGGTGACGGTTTCTATGTCACGGGATGGCTTTGGATTACCCCCGAGAAATACAGAGACAACACCACCAGGTATCCTCCTCAAATAGAGAGCTTTGCAATTGGAATACCCCGACGCGATCCAACAAACAAGCTAGAAAAATGCGCTACAATTGCATTTTGGAACTGCCGATCAAATGCGGGTCACGCCCCCCTTTTTGTTTTATATTTTTTTTTTTAGTGCGGCACGTGCCTGACTTTTTTTGGACACGTGTGTGGTGTGACGAGTCTTGGCCACAAATGCTGCTGGTAACCCCCCATGTTTAGGCCAAAAGTTAGTCAAGCATTTGGTTAGGCGCGAACATCTGTTTGGGCCGGGCCACGAAAAAACTCATGAGTCAGAAAGTCAGAGTCCGCGTCCGAGTCAGTGCGTCCCTTACGTCAATAATTGGAGACATTGCATATTTTCTTGTTTACGAAATTTGAGCGGCAATTCGGATTATTTTTTTTTCGCTGAGCCTCAAAACTCAGCGACAACGACAGGAGGAGCAAACAGACAGACAGAAGGGAGCGGAAGGGAGCCCACGACGCGTCGCTTCATAACATTTGTGCAAGTGCGAACCTCTATTTATGTTCTGCCATTGTTTATTTTGATCTTTCGAAAGGTTGAGCTTCGAATACTTATAATTGAGATTCGCAACAAGATATACGGGCCCCAAAACAGCGCCAAAGATCAGAGAATTGGGAAGGGGAGAGATCGTTAAGATTGAAAGACATCTACTGTTTGAGAGGTATCAAATTATAGTTCTCATAGATCGGCAAAATATCACAGAAGGTATATCGAATTATGGTTAAAGGAACAGTAGAACTCGTTGCTTCTATTTGACTCTTGAGAGATCTTCAGAGAACTCTTTTGGTTTGGTTAAAGCGATGACGATGCTCGGAACATTTTGTATGTGACTTTTTATTCATTTTGTGGCGGCAGTGCGACAAAACCAGAAAACCAGAAGAAGATATCACAACGCCCGACATTCGTCGAGAGCTCACATACGAGTATGAGTACGAGTTGTGGAAAAACAAGAAGTCGAATTGAATGCAGAAAATACTCACCTGCAACAAACAGCAGCAGCGAACCGACAGAACCGACAGAAAACTGAAGCGATGATAAATTATATCGTAGTCGTGCATTTTTTGTTGTCATTCAGACGACTTCCTATATATTTTGTATGCCATTCTCTATATAGAAGAGTGTAGGTACGGTGCGAGTACCTATAGCTAGAGATAACGATAAAGCATCTCTGAAAGCTAAAAATTGGATTTGTTGTTGGGAATGACTGTGTTATCGGAGAGCGTGCTTGAAGACTTTGGAAAGACTTTGGAAAGACTTTGGCAAGACTTTTGTTTTATGTTAAAGAATAGCTATAGTTCTACCGTTTTGGTAGATAATAAAATGCTAGAGTGGTTGCTAAGAATGAAGAACCTTTTTGGCTTAGAATTTCGATACCTTTAGAATCCACAATTCATCCTTAATCCATTCCCAAACAATCCCCCAAATGCTGTACCTACCCCAATATTTGCTCAAATATACAGCTTTGGTACCAGCTTTTTTAAACGTATCTAAAATGTTTTAAATACCATAAAAATCAAACAAAATGTGTGTTATGTCTCTGTGTTCTCTTCCTGCAGCTTTCGCTATCCGAGCGATCACTGTACATAGATTTTCATGTGGCTTATTTCCAATTTGTATTTTGTACAAGTTTTTCACACAATTTTATCGCTTATTTTGTGGCTTAAACTCTCTGTCTGCGTCTCCGTCTCAGCCAAAAGCAGCAGCAGCAGCAGCGGTGACTGCAACTGCAATTGCAACTGCAACTTCCACTGGCATAAAATCTAAAACCCGACGTCAAGTCATTATGCAAACGCGCGTGCCCCGTTTCGGTTGTGCTTTCGGTCTCGTTCTCGTCTCCCAGCTGCAGTCTCAGCTTCAGCTTCGGGATCGATCTCCTCGTCTACTGGCAAAAACTGATTCCCAATTAAAAAATAATAAAAATAAATCAAAATGAAACTTCAATTTAGTGGAAGAAAAATATCTTCGAGTTTTACCTGCGCCTGTTGCCAAGTCAAATAATAATTGTATTTCCAAAACAAACAAAACAAAAAGGGTTGTACAAGACTTTAGAGAACTGTAGAGAAAAATGGATCGTGATTAAGTGTCCGTTTAATGGAGTGTGAATGTGTTTCCATCCTTTAAGGATATATATTTTAGTTGTAGATCCATTCTACATCCATATTAAAGAAGGAAATCTTTTCAAGTGGAAGAACATCTTGTTTAGTGTCTGCTTAATAACTAATCTAAGGAGGAAGAAATCTATTCGGTGACGAGAATGATTTAATTTGTTAAAGCTATAGATCCTACTTCTAGAAACATCTAGTAAATTTTCAATTAATCCTGCATATTTTTTTCTGATTCAAAATCCTCCAAAAAGAGCGAGATCTTTGCGTCAGAGCGACCTTTGAATACGCTGCACTTTTGGTTTCTTCCTTGGGGTCTTTGGGGGGATAAATATTTGTACAGGCTACTGTTTGAGAAAGAGAGAAACGGCAGAGTGAAATTAGGAGAAAGAGAGGACGATCCTAAGGGAAAGAGATTTTCGGTCGGTTTGTAAACAGAGTTGCAAGCTCTTTTATTTTTTAATTTAAAGTTTTATGGACACATACATGCACACACCGAAATATGCACCCAAACAGACACACAAACACACACACACGGTACACTGCAAAATGTGATCCGCTTTGGTGGTCCCGCAGCAGCATAAAACTCCAACAACAATCTTGTAAAATAAACAAAAATCAGGAAATGTTATTCATTCCTTTTGGCCCTAACTGAAAGACAGAAAGAGAAGGAGGGAGCAAAAGCAGAGAGAAAAAGAGAGAGCTGTAGTAACAGTAACAGAAGCATAAGCAGTAACAGTAAACAATAACAGGGGCAGTAACAGTAACAGCCACCAAAACAGATCCGTCAACAGCGGCGCGGTTAAAAACGCGCGAAAACGTGTACCAAGCGATTTTAAACGTATGCCAATGTGTGTCTTTCCAGCTGTTTTAAACGCCTGAAAAAAATAAATTCCTAAAAATCGCCCAAAAGTGTGAAAATTCCATAACAACCCAACAAAATGTTTTTCTCGAATTACAATAATATGTATTTGAAGAACTATTGCTATAGGTAACCTCCTTGAAAATATGGTTTTTAATCCTAAACTAAAGATATTTTAAAGCAATAAATATACTAAAATGGATCCTTTTTTCCTTGCAGTTCCGTGTATGCTGGGCCCCTGCTTACCCAAGCCGCAAATGGGATGCAGTACGGCATGCAGTCGCCCAGCCAAGCCCATGCGCAACTCCAGCAGCAACAGCAGCATCCCCATCAGCAGCAACAACATGCCCACCAGCAGCACAATCCCCACCAGCAACAGCAGCAGCAACAGCTCCATCAGCATCACAATTCCAGCAGCAGCAGTCCGGGACCCGTGGGTCTGGCCACTGGAACGACTGTCAATGGCAGTGGACTCCTGGACGATGGCTATGGCTCGCCAAAGAGCAGCCACAGCGGCGGCGGAGGAGGTGGAAGCGGCGGTGGCACATTGCCTGCCTTCCAGCGTATTGCATCGGCGAGCAGCGGCTATGGCAGCGGCGTGGCCAATGGCTCCTCGGTGGTCAGTGGAGCCGAACGGTCCGCTGGCTACGCATCGCTGGCCAATTATCGCACTCAGGTGAGTGTTGCCCTCAGGGATTCCCTGCTGATTGATTCCCCTCCTAACACTCTGCTCTCTCCCCTTCAGAGCGATGCCTGGGCACCCGCCCATTACGAGCCAATCAGTTACGCAGCAGCCACCGCATCCGGTGTCCAGACGCAGCTTGTAGGCGGCCTTGGTGGGGCCGGAGTGGTCACGAATGTGATACGAAACGGCAGGGAGATCTATGCGGCAAATGTAGCAACAGCAGCAGCGGTAGAAGGCGCCGCAGGACGAGTGGATCCAGGATCCTATCTAACAGCATCGGCATCGCTGTCAGCAAGTAAGTTTTTGCCTCTTTGAGGATATAGAATATAGGATATAGAATACACAGCCAGAGAGGAGAGTGAGTTTTCGTTGTTTTCCTTGCCACAAGGAGGAAGAAGGAGGCCTTTCATTAGGTAGAAGTTCGCACCCGCAGGACTTGGCACGATGGATATTTACGGAACCTGAGCAAACGTCTGAAACTGCAACGAAGGAAATGCAACTGCAACTGCAACTGCTGAAACTGCTGCTGCCAACTGCTGGTTTCCTATGCAAACAAACAAACAAACACACACACACTTTTTCGAACCCGAAACTCTCGCTACCATAGATCTATCTTTAAGTCTTACGTCTCTATAATAAATTCAATTAATTTTACATCCACTCTTGAGCTTACAAAAAAACAAAAAAAAAAATCCAAACCACAAGAAAACAGAAAACACCACCACAAAAAGCAAAAAAAGAAAAGACAACACACACAAAAACAACTCCCAACAAAAAAAAACAACAAACAAAATTTTGATGATAATTTGTATGACTTTTTCCATGTAAAACGTTTCGCATCTTTTTGAAGCATTTTTCGATGCCGATTATTTCACTGAGGGGCGAGAGTGCGTCAATTGTGGTGCGATCCAGACACCGCTGTGGCGACGCGATAACACGGGACACTATCTGTGCAACGCCTGCGGCTTGTACATGAAAATGAACGGCATGAATCGACCACTAATAAAACAGCCTAGAAGATTGGTAAATGTCTCTCTCATGTCTCTCCTCATCTCTCTCTCTCTCTCTTGAAAAACAATCCCCTCTAATTATTACTAACCAAAAAAGCTTTTTTGTGTGGAACAAAATTTTATTTGTATTGTAAAGAAATATGGGAAAAACTTATAGAAATCCAAAACCGCCAGCCTCTGAACCGAAAACCCCTCCGAAAACCCCCCCATCGGAAAACCATTGTTGTCCAAACGAACCTCAAAGAGAGTACAAAAATTAATTGAATTTATTATTAGTTTTATATACAAAAAAAAAACAAAAACAAAAAACAAAAGTTGATACAAAAAAAACGTACAAATTTCTGCTACTCTTCTACTCCTTCTACTACTACTGTTTTGCCTTTTTGCCTACTGCTTTTTTGCTCAATCAAAAATCTTCTGATAATATAATTACAGTGGCCGCTGAATCAGGCGGGGATTTCTATAAGAGCTACCCATTTAATGTGAACGCCAGCGGCAGTGGCCGTAGTAAGGCCAACACCCCAACAGCCGCAGGCACGGCCATAGCCACTGCTGTTGCAACTGCAGCGACAGCTTCGACGCCAGCGGTAAATGCAACAACGACGATTGAAGAGCATGTTAGTCGCGCCAATTCGAGACGCTTGGTAGGTCGCTCATTAATTAACAAACAAACCCCCCCCCAAAGAAACTCCCACAACTAACAAACCGAAAGAAAATGAAAGAGTAGAGTAGAAATCCCAGAAAATATATAGAAAATATTGTTCCACATGAAAGGCTCCAAGGAAATGTTCAAACTTTACTAATTAATGAATGCTTTATCCCTCAATGTAGAGTGCCTCGAAGCGCGCTGGTCTGTCGTGCAGCAACTGCCTTACCACCTATACGTCTTTGTGGCGCCGCAATCCTGCCGGAGAGCCTGTGTGCAATGCCTGTGGGCTGTACTTTAAGCTGCATAGCGTCACACGTCCTTTGGCCATGAAAAAGGATACCATTCAGGTGAGTGAAGAAAAGAGAGAGAAACCCAAAAATAGATATTCTATATTATATATTCTTTGTCTCTCCGTAGAAACGCAAGCGTAAACCCAAGGGAGCGAAGAGTGAAAAGTCAAAGAAAATGAAAATGGCTCTGAATGCCCATCTAGAGGCAGGTGCAGGCAATGGTGCAGGCTCTGCTGGCTCTGGCTCTGGCTCCCACAATGTGGGCATGGGCTTGGATGTGAATGAAGGTAAGTGTCTCTTAAATGATCCTTCGCTCTGTGGGTGCATGCCTAATTCGTGTGTCTGTCTCTCTGCTCTGTCTTAGATATGAAACCATACATGCCATACACCACAACCACATCGCAGCAGCAGCAATCGCAGCAGCAGCAGCAACAGCAGCATCATCAGCAGCTCATTGCTGATCAGCAGCAGCATTCATCGGCTGCCAGTTCGCCCCATAGCATGGCCTCCTCCTCATTATCCCCCTCAGCCACATCACATTCGCATCATCAACAGCAGCACCAGCAGCAGCATCAGTTGTGCTCTGGCCTGGACATGTCGCCCTCGTCGCCATATCAAATGTCACCCATCAACATGCAGCAGCAGCAGCAGCAACATTCATCCCAACAGCTGCAGCAGCAATCCTGCAGTATGCAACAGCATTCGCCCAGCACTCCCACCTCCAGCACGGCCTCCATTTACAATACACCATCGCCCACCCAACATCACCAACACAATATCCATAATAACAACAACAACAGCACATTGTTCAACAACAACAACAACAACAACAACAATAGTAGCAATGAGAATAACACGAAAATTATACAGAAATATCTGCAAGCTCAACAATTGAGCGGGACCAACAACAACAGCAGCAGCAACAGCAACAGCGGGAGCGGGAGCACGGATCATCATCTGTTGGCGCACCTGATGCCGAACTCCATTACGGCGGCAGCGCTTGCAGCAGCAGCAGCAGCGACGATCAAGCCAGAAGTCACATCGTCAGCCACAGCCACAGCGACAATCACGGCCACATCAACACCGACCACGGCATCGAGCACATTATCCTCACTGAGCCTCAGCAACAGCAACATTATCAGTCTGCAAAATCCCTATCAACAGCTGGGGCTTGGGCAGCAGGCGATGGCGTTGTCTAAGACAGGAGGACGAAGTGCCTCCCCGCCCTACTATCTGACGGAGGAGGAGCAGCACATCAAACTGGAGCAGATGGAACATCAGCATCATCAGGACCAGCACCACTCCCACAATCAGCAGCAGCATCATCATCATCAGGGAGAGCTTATGCTCAGCCGATCGGGCTCGCTGGACGAGCACTACGAACTGGCAGCCTTCCAGCGGCAACAGCAAGAGCTCCATCTGCAGCAGAGTCTGCTGCACGAGCAGCAGGTGGCTGTGGCCAGCTATGCCATGCACGCAAAGCAGCTCCAGCTGCAGGAGCTGGAGCGCAAGTACGGGGTGGATCGGGAGACTGTGGTGAAGATGGAGTAGACGATGAAGCTGAAAATGGTGCACTATAGCATGACCAAAGATCCTGTTGTTAAATCTCATAGCTCCAAAGAATTTATAGCGTGTATACCCAAGAGCAGTTCTCCAAGAACCCTTCTCTATCCTTTATTCTCTCTCTCTCCCACTATCACATTCTATTTTGTACATAAGATTTAAGCAAATTTATTGACATTTCCATTAGGCGACTCTGAATCGCGCACTACTCGAATTTTTCGTTATTTAAAAATCTAGTTTAATTCTTAGCAAAATGCTATATTATCGAATGCAGATCCAGCCAAAGGCCTGAGTGAAGCGGGCTCTTTGGTGCGTGGCATCCATTTAACTTTTCTTATTTGTTATCAATTCGAATGAATACCTTTTGAGATTTCTCCTAAAATCAAAATCCACTTAGATATTAGACATCTTAATTTTAGTTGCGCCACACAGCGAACATAATGACAACACCAACAAGCGAAACAACCAACAATCTCATGCAATTTAGTTAATAGTTTAAATATATGTTTTATGCCACTATATATATAGAAATATTTAAAGCGATTTAAGTTTTAGTCTCGTAACACACACATTTTTACATCATTCTGCAATATTAATTTTATTACTTTTTGAACAAATAAACGACAATTGTCTATTAATTTCCCCAAAATATAAAGGTTTTTGGCCTCCGTGTCGTATGTGTAATTTAGAGTTTCACAGCAGCGAGCTATCGCACACGCGTTGCCTGTGGAGGCGCCACAAATCCGATTGAGTAGTTCCAAAAGTGGCCACTGCGCATATGTATTTTATTCATGACTGATACATGTATCTTACACGTATTCTACATGATTTCCAAACACAAATTGGTGTAGAATTCGTGTAAAATGTACATCAGATTTTTAAGTTATTTAACAATTTAATAATAATAATTATTAATCAATAATGTAAAAATGTAATAAGCCGAAAATAAGCCACATTGCAATTTTTAGGTTAAGTGTAAATTGGAATAACTCCATTACCCTCAGGAGCTGATTTTTGATGATTTTATTCCAATATTCAGTTATCTCTTCAGTTAATTGTTTGTTTTTGCTGCACCTGTTGCCTGTTTCCTGCAGTTGGGCTATGAATTAAAACATTTACAATTTGGTATAATTTCATTGAATTTTTATCCATTTATTGACAATTTTCATGTGAATCTATAAACGTGTAAATATTGTAAAAGCGGCGCAGGTACCCTCCGATCCCAATTCCAATTCCAATCCCCATCCCGTAGCAACCATTGTGGTGCCACCGACAGAAACGTAATAATGGTAAGAGGGTGTATATACATATCTCTATATGTGTGTATATATATCTGCTATATAGAATGTGTGTGTGTGTGGGGGTATGTACATGTGCCTGCATGCCTGTGTGTGTGTGTGTGTCTGTGTATTATTTTATTTTGTGCGCCGCCATTTACGAAAGCGACATTTTCAGCGATAAGATAACGTCGCATTGCTGAGGTCCCATCCAAGTCCCCTTCCCCTCTCTCCCTGTCACTCTCTCGCGAGTTACCCATCCCCCCTATCATCAGGCACCCTCCACCCTTTTATTTTGCTCTATTTTTTCATATTTTTTTTTTAATAAACTTGGTTTTTTATGGGAGTCACGCGTTACAAAACGACAACAACAACAACAGAAACAACAGAAATCTGAAAGTCATTTCATGTGGCAAAACAGTTTTTTGTTTATTGCCAGGGTTGTTTGCTGCCTGTGGAGAGGGGTAGGTAGTGGGCGGAGGGTAGTGGGTAGTGGGGGAGTGTACGCGCCTGTTCTACGTGACTGTACCAAAGTGTCGCATGTCGGTGACGGCGGTGGCTCGTGGACTCGTTCAAGTGCCACCAAATGGGACTCCGTCGCGATCCGCGTCCACTCTGATTGATAACCCATCCGATTAGAACGAAATCCTCGTTCCATACCCATCAAAATTTTAACCTTTCGGCACTCCAGTACCATGCCATCGTCGTTCAATAGTTTTCAGCTGTTTCTCTCCCTTTGGAGCTCTAATCGGTCATTGTACAGATTCTGCCGCTTGTGCAAAACTTTCACTCAAACACTAAGCAAGAGAGATTGTAAGTTCGTTTATTTGTTTTGTTTTTTTTTTTTTGGGGACTGGCTGGGTCAGGGTTTCCCTATAAACGCTTTGGGCCAGATAATGGGATGATTATGCCCGTGGCATATACATATATATAGCCTTGTCTTACATGATATCGCATCAGGCACACAAGCATAAGCGTGATAAGATATAGAAAGATATGGTCTTGGGCTTTGATTTCCAATCATACTCTGTAGTCCCTCCCTCCCGACTTTCTTAGTCAAGATCCGTTGTTGGGGGAAGCAGGAGGTCATTCAGGGTTTTATTTTCCTCGGAGAGAAATAGCAAATGGAACAAAAGTGGGCAGAGCTTAGCTGCAGTCTTAATTTCAAAATGGCGATGGTTTTTGGAGAAGAATGACAGGAAAAGTCACTTTTGGATATGCCTCAAAATCTACAGAGGTTTAGGTCAAAGTTGCCTACTCATTTATTCAAGTTTCGTTAGCCATTAAAATGAATCATTGTTTGGAGATCATGAAATTCATTGCCTGAGGCTGATTACCCAATTTCATGATATTTACTGCAAGCAAACAAGTTGGTTAATTGCGAAAAAAAACTGGGCTAAAATCATAAAAGAATCGTACGTACGATGTACATACATATCTACGGACACCACAGACATATGTAATTATTGTGCAGAGTAGAATCTTTGTCGTAGCAACGAAATTGGAATGAATCCTTTGATTTCTTAGATGAAATGACTACACAAATTTAAATTTAAGTATTCACTATGCAACAGACTAAAATCCATGCCACTTAGAAATGACTGAAAATGTCTAAAAATGCGAGACTCCATTTTCAACTATATAAACTTTTGTTTGCTTTCAAATAATGTGTCTAAAAATACGCGTCCCAGAGCCAGAAATAAATTTAATCACACTTATAAAGCAGTAGCTCTGCGCTCTTATCATTTTGCTTTTTGGAGAAAAAACAAATGTGGAATGGAATGAATGATGGATAGCCAACGGCACTGACGTAGCTGCTCTACAAGAATTATTCATGCACTGACAACTCATGTGGTTTTGCCCATAAATATCAGACGAAATCGCTGTCATTGAGGAGTACTCGTACTTGGTTTTCTTTCCTCTTTCAAATTGTGCCACACACTGTCAGAGGTTCACTGTAAGCCTCTGCTCACTTTGTTGGTTTAATATAACTATCATATATTGTACTCGGTACACACACTTTAAGTCCGTACCGTACCGTTCCGTCCATGCCATAACATGCGATGATTTCATGCCCGACATTTTATGGCTATTTTTATTTTTTACAATACTCGCAGAAACGCAGAAACGTAGAACCATTTTGTTATTCTTTTGGATTTGTCACTTTACGATCTCCCACTCTCTCACGTCGAGTTTTTGGGGCATTATAATGCATTATAAT
Source organism: Drosophila obscura (assembly GCF_018151105.1). Lineage (NCBI taxonomy): Eukaryota > Metazoa > Arthropoda > Insecta > Diptera > Drosophilidae > Drosophila > Drosophila obscura. The sequence goes on from NW_024542828.1 coordinate 10,884,172, forward strand.
TATATTATTTTGGGTAATTACTCGACGGATCGACTGGCGGCTGGTGGCTGGCGGGCGCGGAACGTGTTTAAATGGAAAGTGCAAAACTTACTGGCAGACAGCAACGAAATAACGAAGCCGCCAGTAAGATATCTGTGTATATATGATTTTTTTTACATGCCCATTCCATAGATAGGCAATCTGTATCTGTGGCACGATAATGCTTATAAATAAGATAATATGATTTGATAATGGTATTTACCATATGCAGAAACTGAAGCGAACAGCAACAGCAACAACTCTACAGGAGGTTTCATTTAACCTGAAGTTCCCATCTCTGTTCCTTTCTCTCTATATAATGTGCATTATTTTCTTTAATTTTCTTTAGTGCATGGTGTGGGTATGGCATGGGTTTTCCCCCTGCTGCGGTGCACCTAATTAAATGTTTGACATTTGCCTGATTTACTTAGCGTTAAAATGCTAAAAAAAATTCCCTCTGATTCTTGGGATACATACATAGTACTCGTGTGGAATGGTTTTTCGGTTTTCGTTTCTCTGTGGAATTGTGCAAACAGATTGCATTTAGAGCATTCCATTGCGTGGTTCCTTCACGGTTCTGTTCCTGTGTTTCTGTGTTTGCTGTTGACTTGACTGCTTTTTGATGTCTTCTTTGGGTTTGCTACCTTTGCCGTCACCCGTACTCGTCCCCGTACCCGTCACCGTCCCCATTTCCCATTCCCGTTGCTGTTTCTTATCGCCAACTGACGTTTGTACTTCAAAATGTGTACTTAAGATAATGAAAATGAGGAAGAAACAGCCATGGGCCATGGGCCACGGCACGACACGAAGGGGGGTCGGTCTCCGTCTCCGTCTCCCGCAACACATGGCATGGAAGTGTCGCAGTGCAGACATCCACAAGACATCAACAGACATCACCTTAAATGAAAATGTATGTACATGCAGGCAGAAGAGACGCTTGTCATCGCTTGACAATTTTCCAGTGCTTTTGACAGCTCTTAACCAAAGAAGGAACATGGCAAACTCTATGGATGGATATGTGTGTTGTCTTGATTGAAGATTCACTGATACACTGAATTTAAATCCTCAATCTATGCTCTTATATGGAGATATCATTAAGGCGTCCGCTGCAGAGATCTTTCACTATAAATTGATCTTCTAATTATTACCCCTTAGCAGAAAACTCCTTGAGGTGCTTTCACTTTATCACTCTGCCTTTTTTGTACTCTAACTTTTGGCCACAAAAATTAATTTCATTTAACCCAAAGATCACCTTTGCGGATAAGGGCGAGAAGTGCACTTCATTTGGTTAGTTTCCATTGGGCCATTTCTGGGAATTCTTTGGTTTCCATTCGTTCGTTCGTTCGTTTGGCTATCGCCTGGCACTTAATAAGCATATTCTAATCTAATCAGTGGATCATTAATTAACTTCCAGAGTTAACTTTCGCCTGCTCAAGTGTTACTTGAGCGTTGCTTTTGGCAGTTGACAAATTTATACAGAAATCCCAGTGATATCTTATCGATGTTGGGAGTCAAAGATCGCCCCAAAAATAATGTTGCACCTAATCCCACAAGAAGGTTGCTTACATATATAAAATATGACTGGTAAATGAACACTGGTACTCCATGTGGTCTACATATATATTAAATATCTTTCAATAGTTCACTTGACACTTGGAGAAACTCTGTTAGTTCTTGGGGTATGGAGAGTTTCCTTCACTGTGGCATTTTTTATGGGGAATAAATATCCTTGTAGAGTCTCTCTCTCTGTCTCCATTTACACTGTTTTCTCGGACGCGGACATGAAACAATGTTTCCATGTTGAAAATCCCAGTTACACTCACCAACTGTGATTAGATTCCATGCCGTTGGGCCGTCCAAACTTAAGGAATTACTGAAAAATTCAAATTATTATCGCTTATTATCTTGGGACATTATCAGTTCAAACACTGATATACTGATACAGAGACCAGAACCAGAACCCAGAGCCCAGAGGCTCAGAAGAGAGAGAGCACAGCACAGCAGAGCCCATGGAACATGGCACCACCCAGAGGCAGAACTGGAACTCTTCGGGTGGAAGTGGCAGTGGCAGTGGCAACCCCATGACGGTACGGTGGCAGATACCCCAAACTGATACCGATATCCTACCAGCAGGCTGAAGGGCAGCAGGGTGGCAGGAGGGGGGGCTCTACAGCTACAACAAATTGATAGCAAATCTTCATTATCTTATAAATACAGTTGCATTGGTGCTGGTGCTGGTGCTGTGGTGTTGTGTATTGTATTGCTAAAAAGCCAAGATTAGATACTTTTATCTAGCTGTGGGTCAACGAGAACGAAACCCACCCCAAACCCCCCTCTAAGAAATCATCGACGTCACGAGAGGGAGCCTTGTCTTGCCTTGCCTTGCCATGGAGCATTATCGGAGGGAGCCTCTCTGTCTACCCCCTGAGGAGGACAGGAGTATCCCTTGCGAGGGGGCTCGACCGCAGTGTTCGTGGGGTAGTCAGAGTCGAAATCTCTCTCTCGCGGTCTCTCTCTGCCCGTTAAGATACGTTAACTTATCTAAGGCCACTATCTATTCTCAGATATTCGATATGTTTCGCTCTCTATATGCGCATATCTGCAGGCCGTGTATTATATGCGGCAAGGGGTGTTGTGTGTACGATAGGAGAAATCTCTTCTGTCGATAGGAGCTACAGCGAATGGCTGCAGATCATTTCCTTGGCAAGAGGCAGGCGCGGAACGTGCCTGCCACGGGCATCTCTCTCTCTTTTTTTTCCGTGAAAGTTCAAGTGTGGAAGCAGCTCCCGCTACCGCCCAAATGTTTATCTCATTTTCAACAACAAAATGTCAGCGCTCATAAGTAATAAATAATGTTTGGTCTTCTGTACGGTTCGGGGTCCGGTTAACAAGCCACCTACCTACCCACACTCCCCAGAGCCACTCCAAGCGGCGCGATCCCAATCAACCCCAGTAGCCATGATTGTTAACGTTAATGGCGTCGATGTGTCGATGTTGCTCTCGTCCCACGTTCACCTCCGCTGCTGGCCATGCAAAAACAATGCACAATGAGCAGCAGCAGCACACAGCACACAGCAACCTTATGGATTATTATGGATTGCCAGTATTAATAATGACTCACAACTCACCGACGTCCCAGGGCCTGGCCTCATTGGCAAACAAAGGTGCGTACCCACTAACCAGACGAGACAAAACGAGACGAGACGAGTGGGATGTATGTGCCACATTGGAGACGACACTTCCACTCGTAAACGTATTGCTGCTGCTTCTGCTGCTGCCAATCGCAGGGCTTGCGGTCTAACAAAATCCCGTATTAGTTCTCTATAGATCCCCTTTATGGTATGCTTTCAATCATCATCGTCTGCAGAACTGGTAGCTACTATTGTTTGTACTCTTTTTGGTTTTGATTTCCAATGATCTCATGACTGAATTTATGAAGTATTTTAAAGAATTAATCCTGTACCCTAGATATTGTCTGCATATACATACTCCTTCATATATTGCTCACATGTACACACATATATGATATTCCTGAAATTAACATCCAAAACACAACCCTGACTCATACCCTCCGGCGGGCATTCATCGTTCCTTGCAGTAAGCAATCCATAAATACTTTGCTGAACCATTCATTATCCTACTGACACAAACAAAGAAAGCTTAACTCTTTCACCCCGAAACTCCTCCTTCTTCATTGCGCAGGAGACAGAAGACAGAAGAGACCCTGGCCTGGCCTGGCCTGGCCTGGCTTGTGCCCCATTGCCTCATCGAATGCGCAGTTCCATTTTCCATAACTCATGTCCAAAATGTCGGTAGCGGATGATTTATGGCAGCAAAACAGCGACAGAGACAGAGAGGGAGGGGAGCCCTGGCGGGTTAATAGAATTTTCTTGAACTCAAAATGCTTTCACCACAATGCAGGAACCCGGGGACCAGAGGGAGTCTTGGATCAGGGTCAAAAGTAGAGTCGAGGAAGCACTTCCATTTGCCATCCAGTTTTATGTGATCGAACCACGCCATGGCTGATGGCTGATGGCGGATGGCTGCCTGTGCCACGGATTGGGCAATGCTTTGGGGGTGGTGGCAGCAGCTGTTGTGGTGTCGGGGGTTGGACCCACCCTCGAAACGGAGCGGAGGGTGGCGGGGAGGCTATAATTAAAACTATGGCGCACGCCTTTGCTGGCATTCGAAACAGTTTAATTTCCCAAAAAGAGTTCTTCCCCTTATCGCCACAGACGAAACACAAAATAAAATAATATTACGGCAGAACAAGTGACGAAAATTGTACACACAACTCGTATATAAATTAAATTCTCTACAGTCATTCCACAGCAGAAATAAAACGAAACAAGTGAACTGATCGCCATCGGCCGATACTGTCAAGACGGGGGCCAAGCACGAAAAGTGTTTCGAGTTCCGAGTAGATAGCATTTGGTGGAGCTTGGAGCTTGTCTTTTGTTTGCTGGCGCAGCAGTACTTGAAAACCTGGACACACTGTGGACACACTGTGGACAAGTTGAAGGGTGTGTGTGGTGGCTTCTCGATTCCCCGGGGAAGATATCGCCTGGCTATGACACTGGTCAGCAATGTTAAGTCTGCCACCCTCCAACACCGTGCTGTACTGCTCCGTTCTGTCTGTTCTGCCGCCTGCTAAGTCTTTGCGTCTTACGTAAATTCAGTGCCGTAAATTCAGTTAGAAAAGCTCCATAAGCCCTGACCAGTCCAGGCCAAGGCGGTGCCATCAATTAGGGTATTAATTGCACGACTCTACAGACGAAAGACGAAAGAAAGCCTCCCCTCTGCATGAGTCCATGAGTCAGTTTCAGTTGTTGTTTTGGGGAGCGGATTGTCCTCGCTGTCTCACTCCCCCACTCTCTCGCTCTGTCTCTCGTATTAATCTCTTGTAATGTTGAATTCGTGTAGCGCCATTTGTAAGGCTCACTCGGTTCGGAGGCTGTCTGTCAGCTTTTTGAGTGATTAATCACTGGGCTGATATTTTGCGACACGCAGCCAGCCGCTACTTGCAACCGAAGCTGGAGCTGGAGGCGAAGCCGGAGCGAAGCTATTAGATACTTTTTGTCTGGCGGTTTTGCTCTTAAGATTTGCACCATGATTTATGCACCACATGAGTTGCAACAATTAAAATTATCGCACCAAGCGATTTCCATTCATGGGGGGGCGGAACGGGCGGCTAAAAATGCCAGTAATGCCAGCATTATAAGCGAAACGGGGGAGCCGGGAGCCTCCTCTTACCAGGGGTAGGGGTAATCTCGTTCCACGTTGGGAACGTGCATGTTAATGGCCCTCATATATCTGCTTGGTTTATGACTTTAACTATAAACAATTTATGATTGGCCCCGCACAGGCTGTGAGGGCAGTCTCCACGCCTGCCGGAGATGTCTGTGGTATGTGATTTGTGCGTCTTGTTCCTCAGAGATTCGCAAGATTTAAAGGAGCAAATTAAACATCTTTAAGATGATAGAGTATCGTTGTTAGAGTTTTGATTATCTCGGAAAATGTAAGTAATATGGGAGGAATAAATAATTAAAAATAATGTAGATCGATAAAAGATCGGAAGTATACAGAATAGAATCTTGCAATATCTATCTCTAAATAGGAGAATTATCTTTGTCATTTGGCAATAGAAATAAAAGCATTTTCCACCCTAGAAATCACTCTCTAAAAATCCTCCTCTGCTGCCTTTATTCCGCTTCAAAGTGTTGTAACTATAAACCCAATGAATCTATCGCGATTGTGCAAACATTTTGTCAGATCTGTAATCAAGCATTCCTCCACTCGAACTTGCACAGAAACAGCAGAAACCGCAGACCTAAAAGACAGACACTTCAACCGAAAAGCAAATCACAAAATTCAATCTTTGCTTTTGTTGAGTAGAGTGACATTTTTTGAGGTTTTGCAATATTTACAGCACCTGATCCTCGACCACGTGTGAGCTCGTCGATCGTTGATCGTCGATCGGCTGTGGAGCGTGGAGCGTGGAGTGTGTGTTCTCCTCTCTGTTTCTCTGTCGATTTTCATTAGTTACAACACTTGAGAGCTGACTGTCTGACTGGCTGATTGTGAAGTGGGGAAGTGGAGCTGCGCCGTCAAAAGCGGCCCACATATGGGGCTATGGCGCGTATGGTCATATAAAGTTTTGTTCACAATGACAGTGCGACAGTGCGACAGGTCTCCAAGCCCATATGTGCCTGGGCAGGCAGAACAGAACAGAACAGAACAGAACGGAACAGAACCCATGGACCCCATTCGGAGCCGTTCTGTTGACGTTGACTAACGTTGGCCATGTTTATTAGTTTGCCAGAAAAGTGTTTTATGAGTGCAATTAGAAAATGCGCTAGACTAAATTGCACAATTGACAAATAGCCAAATGTGGAGAGGGTGTCGAGGTGCCTCTCCATGGGCCACATCCCCGCCCTGATGGCAGGCAGTCGAGCAATACTTGCACTGGTATTTGTATCTCACGGATACGCCGCGAGCACTCTTATCGCCGTCGACAACTGTACTCGCACACACACACACACCACCCACCCATACTGGTGCAGGGCACACTTCTTATCGCCGCCTGCCCTGTATACCTGTATCTGTGCGATAAGATAACCAATACCACGGATACGCATACAGTTGCAGCTGTGGCTATATACGCATAGGAATAAATCATAACTCACCCACACAAACACACACACACACACACACACTGGCAGGCATAAGGTAACACCCATACAGGCACAGGTGTGGAGGTGCTATATGGAGGTGCATCTGTGTGGGTATCTAATTGGGCGGCAGGCAGAGGCAGGCAGACCGCAATGCGTCGCGTCGCCTCGCCTCGACGTCGTTGTTGTACCGCTGCTGCTGCTCCGAGTCCCAGGCCCAGGCCCAGCCAGACCCAGCCAGACCCACAGACCCACAGAACCGCCGCAGAACCGCAACCACAGACCCGAAACCACAGCCAGAGCCCAGAGCCGGAGTCGGTCTCGTCTCGTCTCTTGTCGAATTACACACAGCACTCGCTTCTCTTCCTGCCTCCCAATAATTGCTATTAAGTGCCGCGCGGGAAGCAACCACACGGAAAACCTGCTGCGGAAATCGGAAACTGAAAGTTCCAACCAAAAATAATAATAATAATATACGCTTTTTCGCGCCACTTTTGAGCCACGCCCGTTGGTCGCCGCCCCCCCAGTTCTGATAAACCTCCCCGGCACTGGACAGGCGGACAGCTAGTGCAAGTGATAATAATTTAAAAAAAAAGAAACAAGTGATAAAAACAAAAGTTAGATAAAAACTTTGGAACACCATCAAACACTGAACCACTCCCACGAAGAGAGACTGCAAGCAGGAGAGCAGGAGAAAGAGGAAGGAAACGCACTTTGATGGTCTGCAAAACTATCTCATCGAGTGTCAAGATGCAGCTGAAGGTGGGTGCAAAAACACAGATATAAAATATATACAGAATAAGTTAACATATAAGAGATTTACAGATCGGAAATGAAATTAAAGGTGTTTGATAGAATTTTAGGTAATGAAAGCGGTCAAAGATATAAAAGCAGTCTGAATAAAACATGATTTTATTAACTATAACAGTTTGCAGATAAAGGATGGAACATTTGCGGGAATTAAATAATTATGCCCAAAAGTTGCCAAAAGTTAATTAAATACCTATTAAAGATATTAGGCGACATTTTTCAGTAAATCTACAAGAAGTAAATGGTATTCAGTGACTTTAAAAGTGCGAATGAAATGAATAAATTGCTGCAAAAATAAGAGGAGTAAAAACATTTGAAAGCAAAACCAGAAATTAAGCAATTAAACGAGCAGAGCAGAGCAGAGCAGAAATACATTTCGAACACACTTTTATAACGTTTGCGAAGATCAGTTTACGAGATCTCTATAAGCATATCTGTCATCTGCCACATTGTGGAGGAAGAGTTGGGAGATCATAAAAATGTTGTTAACCGTTTCTCACACAAGTTCATTAAGCTAAATAGACAAGCTATATAAGACCATAAAAAGCGGGCTCTAAAAATGTTTATAGATCGGCCATGGAACACTATTAAATCAGAGCTATGAAACTCGATTAAATGGCGCTGTGGCTTATAGAAATATTAAAACTTAGAAAACTGTAGAAAAGGATGAAAGCAATCCAAACAAAAAAAAACACTTTTAAACTTAATTCCAAAAGCAATTTCGAGGCATTTAATTTGGCTCAAACGGCAGCCAGACTTGGCCATAGATTTGCTCAGCCAGTGGACAGCGGGGCCTCGTCAATGAGATAAGACAAATTGATTTATAATGAATGACTCATCCATCTATGGGATGCAGCGGCAAAACTGCGACACTTTCTGACTCTCTGGCTTTCTGCCACTCAAAGGAAAAACCCGAAACAATCCATTAAGAAAACGAGAACGCAAACAGAAAAAAGAACTACGAAAAAAAAAAAAAAACAGACACTGAAACTGAGTTAAATGTGGAAAGATGGCTAATCTTTATGAGGCCTAAAATTCAGCTGCGATCGGAGGTGGCGTCAAAATACCTTTGACAAAAAAAAATAACAAAAAATTGGAAACACGCACATTTTGGCTTTGTCTGCGTTTCATTCATGAAAAAAAAGGAGAGAAACGGAAAAAAGGACACTAACGCCAGTGCGGATAATGTGAAATTTATGTCAATCTTATCACCTCGCTTTGGTCCTGGCCCTAGTTCTGCTGCCTTTATCGCAGAAGGGATGGAGCAGGGTTTATGAATGAAATTGCCAACCCTTAGCCTTAGCCTGGGGGTTGGTTGCTTTTGGGCCTGCCGCCGTCGCCGCCGGAAGTTGCCGGTTGTCCAATCGCAATCGAGAGTCCCTTAACAGTTGCTCAATGGCGGCATCGACATCGGCATCGACATCGACATCGGCATCGGATAGTTGCAGTTGCAGATACTTTTATTAGACACGCGTCGCGTCGCGTTGCGTCGCCCCTCGCCACACCCGATGGCCGATGCCTGATAGGGGTAGGGCAGAGGCAAAGGTCGGGCCCAGAGTCTTCGATTGATGGCCCTTTAATAGAGCTGTAAATGCAGCTGGCAAATGGATTGCCTTATCGCACTTTCATTAGTGCCCAACGCTGCAATGGACTTTAATTAATCGCGGGGATCATCTAACGAGAAAGAAAGAGAGGGGGAAAGATAATAGAGTGAGTAGTTATATTCCACTATGTATGACTTTCCATTAGAAATTCTTTGCCGGAAACTGTTTCATTGAGTTATTTTCTGCCAAACCCTCGACCCAAGCTTGAGCTTGAGCTCAAGCGAAAGCGAAATGAGTTGCGATTATACATGGGCACATCTGTATATCTGTAGGTATCTGCATATACAGCCAATGTCTGTTGTTTGCATAGATAAAATGTGTGCGCGGCTGTGTGGGTGTGACTGGCCGCCAGATTTCATTCATAAGTTGGAGCCACTCCCTCAGAGCTCGAACTCTTGGCAAATAGCACATGCCACAGGCCACAGGCCACCACTTGCTCAACTTATTGTAATTCTTAAATATACTTACGAATACTCGTAGTACCAGTATCTGTATCTATATCGATATCTATATATATATCTGTTCCTATCGATGACGTACACTCGATGGAGCAGGTGGGATACGAAACCATGACCTCTCGTCGGAGTCCCAGCAGCAGCAGCAGCAGCTACTGATTATGTACATTGATAGCGCCTCGGATAAGATATTGTCCGTATCGTATCGTTCGGCTGTAGTATCTTAACTTTTGTCGCGGTACACGGGACACGTGCACACACCTCCCTCCTCCTATCGTACTACTCAAAGAGTCGTAGCCGCTCCAGGGGGAACTCCGGGTTTATCTGCAGTTTGGCCAAAGTGACGTTTTGCAGCACATTATCTCCTGACGGAGTCCGGACCTCCCCCGGTTTGCTTCATTGAACTTTGGCCATACTTGCAATAGTTCCACTTCCACTTGGAGAGCTCTCCATTTCCTCTCGGCCCCTTTCTTTTCTGCTGCTTTGGAGCTTGGACTTTACACAGCGCCAGACGGGTAATTTTTCACCTTTTTTTATGACTTGTCAACTCATCCAAAAGTCGCCATGAATCATCGGCCTTAGACCTAAGTTGTGGATCAATCATTTGGGGGGTACAAGTCACAAGTAAATTCCACGTAAAATGAATCAATTATAGTCGTAATTCATACTGGAAGGAAGGCAAAGAGGGAGGGAGCTTCTACTTTCGTTTGGGTTGGCTGTACTTCGATGACAGAGTGCAGAAACCTGAGGAAAGTCCTTCCATTCGGTATCCATTTCTGCATTCAATCTTTTGCCTATATTAATACTTAATTTCCAATCCTATGTATGCCTCTTTCCACTTTCCATTGAAGCACATAAATGCCTCTCCAGCCCCACCATATTGCTGTTCCATTCTCGATCGCTAGTCATCCTTGAATGCGAGTACAATGGGCTTGTGCCTTGTGGGTTTCCCCATGCACATAAATAGTTGATATATATTTATAGTTTATGGTGAAACCCACCTCAAAGCCTTTTGCATTATATGGCACTTGTCGCGGAGGGTTTGGGCTTGCGCTTGGGCCTGGGCCTGGGCCTGGGCTCGCCATCAGGTGAATCAGGTGACAATGACGTTCGAATGTGTTGACACAAGTTTGGCGAGGGAGAGGTACGTGGCCACCCCCAATGGCATGCATGGAGGAGGAATGAGGTCATAAACAAAAATCGACTGACGTATAGGAAAACAAAAAACAAAGCAAAGCGATTTGGATTTTATGGCCAACTTTTATTTCCGTCCGAAAAGGAACCGAAATGAGTGAGCAAATGAAAACGAAACTAAGCCGCGACACGAGCTGAGGTTCAGGTTGAGGTTCCGTGGTTCTGTGTGTAAACATTGCTGGAATAAAAGTGAAAAATGTGTACGACAGTGTTGACAGTGAGTGCGAGTTGTATGTACCCTCTCGAAGCCCCCCCTGTTCAACGTCTTCTTGTAACGTCTTTGAGGTTGTAGGCGACAAATTGAGCCGCCTTTGAAGTTGCTAGAGGGTCTGGGCTCTGAGCTCTGGTCTCTGGCTTTGGGTCTGCGTCTGTGTTGACTTTTGTGGCGGAAATCGAGGCAGCCAGTTCGCACATTTGTGGCCGGAACTGGAGCCACACTTTTGACTGAGTTTCTGAGGCATTCAACATTTGTCGCTCGTCCATTGCAGATGGAAACGCAGACAACGCAGCAGCAGCAGCAGCAACAATTGCAACAGCAGCAGCAACAACAGCAACAACAGCAACAGCAGCAGCAGCAGCAGCAACAGCAGCAGCAGGTCCTGACCAAGCAGCAGATTCAATTGCTGGACAAGATCAAGCTAGAGGCAAGCAATGGAGCCGAGCAGCTGAGCCAGCAGACAGCCAGCGCACTGGAGGAGCAACAGGAGCAACAGCAACAGCAGCAGCAGCAGCAACCAGCCACCTCCGTGGGTGTGGTGGTGCAGACGAGTCAGGGAGCAGTCAGCAGTGAGCCGGAGGAGCAGTACGTGGTGGTGCCACGCATACAGCAGCGACGCATCCTTACCACAGCGGGGACATTGTAAGTTTCACGGCAGAATTCCTCGCTAGAAATCCACTGATTCCTCTGATTCCTTGCAGAGAGTTGAACGAAGCTCGTGAGGGAGAGCCCAGCAGCGGGAGCTCTGGTTCCGCCTCCGAGGGGCACATCGAGTACCAGCGCAGCTCCCACCACTCCCCAGGAGCTGCACACGCGACGCACTACGTCCAGATGGCGCCACGCAACGCAGAAGTGCCAGAGGTGGCGCCAGGCGCGCCACCGGGCACCCTCTACGCCTATCCCTCGGGGCAGATCATCTGCAGCGGCGAGGATGTGGCGGCCATCAAGATAGAGACCATCGAGAAGGGAGAGGTGCCGGGGGAATCGCAGCAGTCCCAGCAGCAGCAGCAGCAGCAACAGTTGCAACATCAGCAGCAGCAGCAACAACAGCAGCAGCAGTGTCCCACCCCCAATGGAGCCGCCTATGGGGAGACTATTGTGATCAGTCGAGAGGCAGAGGCACTGCAGCATCACCACCACCAGCAGCAGCAACAGCAGCAACATCCGGCGTCTGGGGTGCACATCGCCAGCAGCTCCCATGGCGGCACCGTGCGATTTGTCTCCGATGATGGACGCTTCGCCAGCGCCGTGCCAGAGGCAGCCGGCTCCACGCTGTACTACGACGTGCCCGTGGTGGACGCCAGTGTCCATGCCAATGAGTCCAAGACGTATGCGGATCTGGGCAATGCCTATGCCTTCCCGCCCAGCTCCAGTTTCACGAGCAACAGCTACGCGGCCACGCTGCAGCAGACGAACACCATCTACACGGTGCCCGGGGGCCAGTTCCTGACCAAGTCCGAGGCGGGACTCAACTCCCTGCGCCAGGCGGGTCCGACGACCTTCCTCAATCACTTCCCGGACGGCAGCCAAGCCATCGACCTGTGGACATCGCCCGCACCGCCAGAGTACCAGAACGCGCCCTTTGTAAGTCCGAATCGTACATAGATCCCCCAAGCCACGACTCACTCTTCTCGTATCCGTCTCGTATCCGTTCGGCAGACCAACTTCCATCCGCAGGTGATGGATGAGTACGCGTCCAGCAACATGACCGCCACCCACTGGTCGCCCGCCGGCAGCATCGGGCAGTACGACGGCAGCCTGGTGACAGCCTCCGCCACGTCCTCCCCGAATCACGACCTCAAATGCGAGAACTGCCACTCGCCGTTCGTGCGCAAGGGCTCGGATTTCTTCTGCCCCAACTGCACGGGCTTCATACGCATGGCCCCGCGCATGCCCCAGCGGCAGGCGAAGCCAAAGACCGCCGCGGCACCCAACAATCGTCGCAATGGAGTGACCTGCGCCAACTGCCAGACCAACTCGACGACGCTGTGGCGGCGCAACAACGAGGGCAATCCCGTGTGCAACGCCTGCGGGCTGTACTTCAAGCTGCACAACATGAACCGCCCGCTGTCGATGAAGAAGGAGGGCATCCAGAAGCGGAAGCGCAAGCCAAAGAACAATGGAGGAGCGCCCATGCACCGGGGTGCACCACTGCCAAGTGAGTAAAAGCTTAACAGATTGGTATATGGGTAAATGGAGAGAACGTGGGGCACATCTCTGGGGGCCATGTCTAATAATTCATACCGAACCTCACCATTCTCCAACTCCTTCCGCAGGCATGTCGCAGGGTGTCAATCTGATGGGGAACAGCGCCCCCCTGTACCCATCCCAAGTGCCCGTGAATATGCTGAATAGCCAGCAGCAGAATGCCAGTCCCGAGCTGCACGACATGTCCGCGACGGGACCGGCGGGTGGTGGCTCCCGTGTGGGGACCATTCAGGTGAATGCCTCGGGCGCACCGCCCAGCTCCGATGGATCGCTGAACATGTCCGCCCGACACCATGTCACCGGAGAGAGCCATTCGCCGTACAGCCAACAGACGACGCCCTCGCAGAGTCAGTCGCCGCACCTACCCAGCCCCGTCAGCCTTAATCGCCAGATAGTCCAGCCGTAAGTAACCCAGCGGAGGAGACGTGAGCAGAATGATCTGCAGATCTCTAATGGTTGGCTCTCCCCTTACAGAGTACCTGCCATCGAGAGCGGTCGCAGTTCCATCAACAGCGAACTCACACCGAGCGTCATAACGCGCACTGGACTGCCGGAGCGATCATCGAATAACTAAACTTTAGTACCAACTAAAAGTAACAGTAAAAGTAACAGTAACAGTAACAGTTAAAGTAAATGTAAACGCCAACCAAAATGTCAAGATTGCCAAAATATTTATTTAAGTCCTAGCCTTAGTTATCTACTAAACTATGCGAGTATTTAGTATCCAATGTCCCAGTTAGAAAGCGAGAGAAATCGGAAGGAAATACTTGAAAAGTTGCTGGGCAAAAACTTCCCATCAATCATTCTTCCGCTTAGTCAATCATTTGAAATGATTTGTGGAGGCAGCGAGCACTCTAGAAGTAATTTAGCGAAAAGAAAGGAAAGGAAAAGAAAAGAAAAGACAAAGAAAAGACAAAGACAAAAGCACAAGAGGGCCATAAAGAAGCCTACGATTTTGTATGTTTAAGCACACGTGTTTTTATTCTACAAAATAAAATAAATAAGTTGTAAACGCAAGGGAGACACTCAAGAGACTTTGATGACTCTACCAGGCGGAGCCCCTGCTAATCCACCAGCCAGCAATCCACAGGATAAGACTGCCCGAATGAGCCTGCCATTGTCCGCAGTGGAGGAGAGTGGCCTGGCCTGGCCTGGCCTGACCCGGCTCTCGGTATATTTCATTGTCAACAATTTGGCAGCAAACCAAATTGATCCAAATTAATTTTAATGACCCCCACAGACCACAGCGCGAGACCATAAAATCTTAACAAGATCCAAGCTCCACAGCCCCAGAGCGATCCTCGAAGCGAACGAGCCCCACAGAGCAGTGTCTAAATAGCGATTTGGTGTCATCGCTTAAAAGCCTGTCCGACGCACAATGCCGCCGCCACCGCCACCGCCGCTGCCGCGGGAGTAACGCCACCGCCCGATGCCTGGTGCCTGGTGCCGCCGCTGCCTTTGATCTGCTGTGTCGATCGGTATGGCAAAAATGCTTCAACCAACTCCGAGGCCAGGGCAGGGCAAGCCCCAACACGAAGACGGGCTGGACTGGACGCTGCTCTCGACTCTTTTGGGGCCTGCAGGAGGCGCAATGCCCGGTATAATATTAACGCCTTGAGTAGCGGACCCTGCCCTGAGCTCTGCCGCCTCTCTGCCGCCTCTGGACCCTCTTTTTGTTTTTTTTTGTTGGCGTACGCTCGATCAATTAGGCAAACTTGTTTTACGACCGCTTTTATTAGCATTTCGCGGACCAGCGGCGGCGCTCCAAGTCGAAACGAACCACAGAAAAGAGTGGAGCTGCGACTTGGACTTGCGAGTGCGAATGAGTAATGGGACGGCGGCCCCAGCACCCCAGCAGCACAGCACCACAGCACACACAGCAGCAGCTATGGAATGTGTTGGCAAAAATTATGTGCAGCGTGAAGTTTGTGCAAGTGGAATGGATATGGGATATGGCAATGGGAATGGAAATGGAAATGGAGTAGCTCTCTCTCGCTCTCTGTTTGAAGTAGAATAGAGTAATAGAGGGAGTTAATTTCTATGGCTACCGATAGGGGGAAACAAGCTTTAAAGAATCTTTGGGAGTAGTCCAAAGTCCTGGCTTAAATGCTCCATTTTTGTGGCTTTTCCCCAAATATTAACTTATATTTCTAAGTATATTAAAGGCATCTTTTTAGTTATCTTTTGCTACTGTAGACATTGGAAATGATCACAAGACTACTTTTAGTTTCCCATTTAAAAACTCTTCCGAGACCATCAAATTCTCAACTTTTCTATAAATATTCCTTCCAAATCGATTTCGAATTCATTTCGAATCTCTAACTATTCGCCGGCAGACACATAAAGTATATCGGAATGGCAATTGTATTTATGCTTAAGGAGCACCCGACTCCACTCCACTGCATAATTACGAGTGCGAGAGCGAGTAGCATGCCAGTAATTGGCTGCCTGCCGCACCTGTACGTAGCTGCACGAGTATATCCTCCGATATAGCAGGAAATTAAAACATTAGCGTGTTAACCTGTTCTCCGTTTGATGGGCGGAGAGCCTGAGGGAAGAGCGAACTTGCAGTTGCGCTGCAGAGAAGTGGAGAGACCGTAAAATAATAATTCAATGTGACAGGCAACAAGATACGACAACGGGCGCCATTTTTCAGATGCCACTCTCTTCCCATGTATGTATGTATGTAAGTATGTACGTCCCCGAGATCTCTCTCTCCTCATGGCACACTTGTTGTGGCTCTCCCTCTCTGTCTCTCTCCTTGCCACTCTCTCTCTCAGCTGTGCTGTGTGTGACACTATCTGTGGAATTATGACAGACGTACAAGACCGCAGCAGTGGAAAGGAGAGGAGAGGAGCGCAGAGCAGAGCAGTAGGAGGAACGAGCAACGATCCGCTAATCTCCGGGGCCGTGCATGCATTTGAATTTCTATTAAGTTAATTGCACTCCTAAAAATAAAGAGCGGGGAATGGAACGGAACGGGAACGAGCTAAAGCTCATGTCCGTAACAGATGCAGATACATCATTGTTTTCCACAGATACAGATATGATTCGGATCATCGGAATTAAAGTTATGGGTATGGGTGGTGTTGGGGGTGGGGGTATAAAAGCCAACATAAAGAGTGGATACTGTCAACATTGAGCACACTCCTCTGTCTCTGCATTTAATTAGCCATCAGGCCATCAGGCCATCAGCCATCATTTGCGTGTATATGTCGAAGAGGTGACCACCTAGCCAGGCGGCCTCTTGACCCGTAGCCCGTAGGCCCGTAGGCCCGTAGCCAGAACCGGGTTCGAGGCGCCACTTAGTCAACTTCAAAGTGCAGGCCGCTGCTTCAGCTTGAAGCTGTTTCTGCTTGGTGGTGCATCTTCGTCTGTGGCTGGGGCTGGCACTGGCGCTGGCACTGGAACTTAAGCTACCATCATCATCAGGCCATCAGGCCTCATCGCCTGGCATTACAAATCGACAAACGACACGAAAATGCGCTTAAACATCGCGCAGTTAAAATAGATAAAAGCCGATAGTCAGACGCCGCCAGGAGAAGGAACGGGGAGGCCACGGGTTGGAACGCGAGCCAAGAGGAGCAGCCAGCGGCCAAAAGTAAGCCAAAAGAGAGCTTTGAGAGAGCACTACTCTAAGATTATGCTAATAAATTGTATCTATTAGTCACTCACTTGTGCATGTATCTGGGAGCTGTCTGAGATGATCTACTAAATAGACTTAAAGCCTAAACTGAATCCATACGTCTAGGTGTACATCTTTACAGCTGAGTTACATAAGAGTCTAAGCAGGGTTTCGATATAATCTAAAGAGAAATTTTAACTTAAATATAACCGTTTATTTTATTTTATTATTTATTTATTTAATTTATTTCCTGTAGAAGCTCTAACTTTCCTCGCTTTTCAAATATATTCCATGCCAAAAGAGTAACAGAATCCCTATCCAGGTTCCTTGTTCCCTTTCTTCTTATATGTATGTATATTCCTGCCTATATCCCATTACCCTTTTACCCTTCTGGAAAACATTCACTCCCACTTGCAGCACTCGCCACCATCATCACAAGAGGAAGACACACACACACCCAAAGGGGAGGGGTACTCTGACGTCACATGCAGCAAGCAGCTAAAGAACTTGACCGCATCGTTTTCAGGTTCTAGGAAAATCAATCGAAATTCCAAGAATTCACACGAAAGACAAAATGAGATTGGCTTGAAAGAGGCCCCGCAAGGCAAGGCAAGGCAAGGCACATGTGAAGGAAGGAAGGAAGGACAGACAGAGACACCGAAAGGCAAGCAGAAAGAGACAGAGAGAGAGTATAGGGGCATGCATAAGGTATTCCCTTGTCTCTACGACTCTTATCACAACTCACGCGCGTCTCGTTCCATTCCATTTCAGTTTTCAGTTTTTTGTGCGGTGTTCTTCGTACCCGAAATCACATTATCTCCATTGGTGCCTCCATTCGTTCCTTCGATGGCGACGCAGCTAATGGATATGCCACAGACACAGACACAGCCACAGCCAGAGACCCGAGCTGCAGTTCCAGTCTCTGCCACATATCACAGATGATGATGATGATGATGATGAGGATGATGACGATGATGATGGGGTGATGGTTGCAGACGCCGCCAGGAGGAAGATTGAAGATGCGGCGCTTATCGAGGGAGAAAACGAACGAAAAAAAACAAAATCAAAATAAGAAGAAGATGAAACCCGAAAAGAATTCCGACCCAGGCCAGGTTCCATCTCATCTGCTCCCTCTCTGCATTTGTATATATGCCTGTGTCTCTGTGTCTTTTGCTTATCGTTCGAACTGCAGACTTTTTGTTGCCCCTTTGCATTTGCATCGGGGAATGCAACGACGTTGGGGCACAGCCAGAGGCTGAGAAAGGGTTCTCCGTCGCCGTCTCTGAGCTCGAGCTCAGAAATGTGGCGCCAAAGGAAGCGTTGAAAATGGTACTTGATCTTGATCGCGATGACTCTTACCGCGATGCCTTCCCGTGCCCGCCGCACCTCTCCTTTAAGGCGAGATAGAGGCAAGAAAGAGGCTCGACTGGGGATCTTCTGCCTGGTGAATGTAATTTAGACGGCGCCTCGATCCTTGTTTCACACTAATGCACTTGCAGCTTTTTAAATGTCACCAGGAACACAGTCCTGCAGTGCTCCAGTCCTCCAGTCCATCAGTCCACCAGTCCTCCAGTCCACCAGTCCTCCAGTCCACCAGTCCACCAGTCCTCCAGTCCACCAGTCCTCCAGTCTGTTCCTCTGATCATCAGATCTGTTCTGCCTGCTAGGCCACTTTGTGATCTTGTAATCCCCTCTCAGCTCTTGCCTCCTTGCGCTGCTGCTCTGATGCACATCTCTGGCCGGACTCTGGTGTGTATTCAATTGGAATAATTACTGATATCATCAGGGATTTGTTTGTGCCAAGGGGAGGATTATTACGGGGAAATCGGTGATTGAATGATGAGTGATTGAATGAGTTAAAGTAGAGCTCTATCAGAGTACTCTAACTAATCTTTAGGTTGTGATACAAAGGAGCACAACAATTGCCAAGATACTTCCCTCAAGTAGGAGCTACACCAGCACCAAGATCATCCTCCAACTGAGACTCTTGCACTACCCACAGACTTCTCCCATTCCAAGACTCAGCACTCAATGTAACCCCTACGTCAACCTTCGGTTAAAAGCTTTGCAACTAAGTGTTACATCGAAACGCAGTGTAAACAAGCAATAAACCAATAATAAGATATAATCCAATCGAAGGCTCTTGCCACGTTTTTAGTGCCATTTTGTTAAGATCAGTCACCAGACTGACACAGAGAGAGTCACAGAGAGAGGGGAGGAAACTCCATGAGCCCCATAAGCGATACGTTTTACGAGCAGAGCCACCCCCCACCCAGCAGGATATTGGCCATAACAATTACAATGTATGGGCCCCAGGGAATCGCTCATATCGGCATTGGTATCGGTGGGCTATGACGAGTGGCATCCTCTTCAATTAAGTGCGCGAGAAGATCTCCCTCCGGCAGCTTTTCATTAGTTTATCGCTGTGGCAGTGGCATGAGCGAAATATTTCAAATGTTGCCACAAGAAAGCAGCGCAGCGTCCCAGAAAGTGGTCACAGAACCAGTTGCAATTAAAGGTCTGCCTCTTGAGGTGGCGCCGCTTTTATTTTTGCGGACAGAGGCCTTCCGACCCTTCAACGTGAGAAAATTCCGCTCGAAATTATATAGGCAAAATGTCTCGGTTATCGAGCGGCCAGCATACCTGAGCAAAAATGTATGTGCGTATGCTTGAGATAGTGCCACAAGTCCCGGCAAGTCCCAGCAAGTCCCAGCAAGTCCCATGCCCCATGCCCCCAACCACAGCTCCACACAACCACAACAAAAAGCGTAAATGTCAAAATGCCAAAATTAATTGCAATGGCAGTGCCGGGGATAAGAGGCCAGAGCCAGAGCCAGAAACGGCCATGCTGCCACCTCAAGGAGCCAGAGAGCAACAGACCACAGGCCACAGCCCACTTTTGGGGCGCCACAAAGTCGGTTATGTATTGGAGGTGGGAACAAGGGTGGAGTTGGAATGAAAATTAAGGGGTTTTACTCGTTTTGTAGGAAAAATTAAGGAAGCGTGGGAAGGGTGGGAAATTAGAGATTATTTTACACAATTTTTACCCTCCAATTTCGATTAATTTTTAACAAAAACCCTTCGCAGAGACGCCTCTGCCTCCAGCTCCTGCTTGCCACAGTTGGGCCACCATTACAAATTCTACCACTTTTAGCCCTAACCAAGCGCAGGCGGCATGCCACACCCCAAGGCAACGGACGGGCTGCGATTCCAGTCTTCAGTCGTGCCACCAAAAACCAGACCCAGGCCGGGACCCAGGGCCAGGCTTCAACTTTGGCAACAACAACACGCACGAGGCTTATGCCTCGCGCTCTTGTGGCAACTATCAGGCCGGGCAATCAGCAGGACGCCGTTGCAGGCTCTCGCTGTGGATGTGGCTCTCTTGCAACAGAAAAACTCGTTTGCTGATTCCCCATTTTGAGGTGGAGTCAGGCGGTCGGGCAGCAAGGCTTCGATTGGTCAAAGAGACTTGAGGCACACACACACACACAGAGAGAGAGATGGGAGACCCTCATGCCACATGGACGCTACCCCTGCCCCTTCCGTGCCGCCAGCAGAATGCCTGCCTTCCCCTCTTTCGGATTTCATTAAAGTTTCGCATAAATTTTGTTGCATGTTTGTGGCGTTTCATGTCTGGATGCTTGTCTGGGAGTCCAATGGGGTATCGCACGGCGCTACACGCATTTCAGGTCCAATTCATTTGCAGCTAGATTTGTGCCCCACTCCCTCGGGGGCATGCCCCTGGCACCCCTCACTGGCTCGCCGCCTGGCAAACAGGTAAAGGCAAACGCATTTCGTGTCCGTGTCCGTGTCTTTGGTTTTTTCTTTATGATTTTAGTGCTCGTATTTTTTGGCAGTTCCTATAAATAATTGAACTTTATCGCTCGCCAGCCCCGTTGGTCGTTTAATAAATTTAATTTGTGGTAATTGAACTTACGGCAGGGACGGGACCGTAGCCAAGCCCCAAACACGGCACGCATTGAAATTCCAATTGAAATTGCTCATTTTTCAAGGCTGTTGCGTAATTAATATTAAAAACAAAAAAAAAACCAAAAAAAAAGGGGAAGTCTCTGCAGAGAATGGAGATATGTATGTGTCATGCCCCATCTGCAATCTCTTTCTCGCCCAGGAACTGATTCTCCGTAATTTATGACTTGCTACTCGTACTCGTATTTGTGCGATAGTGTTTAAGGAGAGTGCCAAACTTATCTGTGTTCTGGTTCTGCAGTTAGTCATGAGAATATTTTCGGGAAAGGCTCTAGATGAATGAGTTTATCCGAAATATAAGTGAATAAAATCCATCATGGAATGCTATTTTTGGTTCTGCTATTTCTTAGCTTCAGAAGAAAGGAAATGCTTGAATTCTAAGCTACTTCCTGTCCATATCTATAGCCATGATAATGATATGATATAATGAATGATGAATTTTAATTAAAATGTAATCGACATTATGTTAGCAGACACAAATCTGATATAGAATATATACTACAGTGCCTAAAAAGAGGAAAAACATTCACTAATTTACTCTTCTCATTTATTTCGCCTTTTTACAAGCTAAGGACGAATAATGATATTTATTTAACTATTACGAAGCAAATTCCGTAACTCTAAAAAAGTTTCCATCATATTTTAGATAACATTTTCGAGGGCTGCTGTCAGTCCATCATAAGATTGGATTACAAATCTTCTGGATGTGCTCTTTAATATTAATTTATGTATCAAAGCACGCCACAGACAGAGAGACAGAGGGACAGCGAGACAGCGAGACAGACAGACAGATACTCTTATCTTCATTGAGACAAATGAATGGCATAACTAATTTGTAACTTGAAAGGAAATTGCTGATTTCGCCCCACCTGCCTAGCGAATGAAAAACGCTTAATGAAGACATTTATCAGATAAATAAATCACGGGTAGGCGTTAAACTTATAAATTACAGGCACAGCTACGGGTACATACAAATATTAACTTACTCGTAAATATAATTTATTTCCCTTAATTGCTATCGCGGGGAAGAGTTATGACACGAGCGCAAAAATGCCAATTAAAGTGCACATAAAATGGCTAACCCAAAACAAATAAAGGAGCATAACAACTTTGGGCCATGGTTTATTGCCTTAACAGTTGGAGATTCATCTATGGGGATACCCTTGGAAGAGCGAGGTATTTGGATTATGGGAAGATATTTGGAAATGCCTCTCATTAATGCATTATCTAGATCCGCATTAGGAGAATATGCTAACCGATGCCATGGGCTTCCGATGGAGTTCACTAAATTAAATGTAATCCGATTTCATGTGCCTAAGCTTAAGATATCTCCTATCCCCATTGTATTCCAATCGAAGAACTATATCTTATAGCTGCCATATCTGCAAAGTATCTGGGTATTCGTTCCACGTACCACACCCTATCTTTTTTAACATTATTGCTTTATTTATTATCGAATATTATATGCTTTTAAATGGCGTGCGGAAAGACATTGCGCATACGCCATGAGAGCCGCTCAAACCATAAAGTGGGCTGTCCCCCGAGAGACGAGTGCGCTCTCTCTCTCACTCACACACACACTCATAGGAATATCTAAACAGCAAATCAAGCAAACTTTAATATGGCCACATAACCGATTACGAATGTGGGAGAGCGACAGAGCCAGCTGTAGATTGGGAGCCCCAGGCGTCAAAGCGAGACGGGGAGGCCGCGGGCAACACCCACTTTCATAGCGCGATAGGGAGTCTCTCTCTCTTTCTCTCTCTCTCTGTCTCTCTGGCTCTGTTCCTCTGTGTTTGTGTGTGTTTGTGTGTGAAACCCGTTTGTTTGAAAACGCAGCGACGAAAAGGAGAGCGAGCCACAAGCAATGAACAGCAGCAAGCAAAGTGTTCCAGGCAGGCAGTCGCTCTCTCAGTGCACGTCCAACCGGAAGCCCAAAAAAACGAAACGCTCGCTCGCTCGCTCACTCCATCTTTGTTCTGTATATCTGCTTGTGTGTGTGTGTGTGTGTCTGTATGTGTGTGGTGTATCTGTGTTCCAATCAGAATACACACAACAACAAGGAGCCAGTCAGTCCGTGTTGGCATCGGATATTCCTCTGCCTTCAGTTGGATTCGGATCGGTTTATGCGCGAAACGCGAAACGCAGCGAATGGAAAAAGCTGAAACGTGAATTGCCGTCGCCAAAAAGTCAAGCCACAAAAACTAACTGCTAAACTAACTATTCTGATAGCCGCCTTGTGATTAATTAGCCACCCGAA
Organism: Drosophila obscura; assembly: GCF_018151105.1. Classification (NCBI taxonomy): domain Eukaryota; kingdom Metazoa; phylum Arthropoda; class Insecta; order Diptera; family Drosophilidae; genus Drosophila; species Drosophila obscura. Next base: position 10,907,221 of record NW_024542828.1, read on the forward strand.
AACGAGTCGCGTGATTTCTCAAATAAATTCCATTGGCTATCGGCTGGAAGCCTTTGTCTATCTGTCCATCGCGATAGTGTATCTGTGAGTGAGGGTGTGTGTGTGTGATTCTGTGTATTTTTTGCCAACATTATGCAAATGTATGAGTTCTGAATCTGTGAGTTGCGTGTGATTTGTGGCATCCAAATCCACAGACTGGAAACAACCCATTCAAAATCAAATCAAACCACAAAGAGCACAAAACGTTTGGCTTTAAAGGCAGTTAGGCAGTCGAGCCTAACCACCGCACAGCACAGCAAAGCAAAGCAAACAGGCCATTAAGCCCCCCATAACTGCCAATTGGCATACGAATCTTCATTTGCATACATCAAACACATCAGCGGCAGCACACAACAGCCATTGGACGGGGCAGAGCGACAATCGGCAGGCAGAGAATCGCATCAACAGTCAAGTGAGTTGAAATCTGTCTTTAAAAGAGTCTTTGTATTCATTACGAGGGGTTTTTATTGGGTTTAATCATACAAAATGGGAATTTGAATGGTTGATCATCCATCATTAGGATGTATGGACTATGAGATATTGAAAGTAGGAAAAATATCAGAAATATAGGCTCCACAGACTTGCCATTAAAACCATCGTTTTTTATTATATTAATCCTTAAAAATGCACTGCAGTAAGGAGAGGTTCTTCTTGTACTAAATCTGCCATTTCAAGCTGTCAATATCCTCATTGGAAACATTATCAGAGCTCTCCCAAGAGACCTTCTCTAAGCCATCCTCCTGCAAAATTGGTAGAAGACAAACTTTACTATATTTCAAAGATATATTACTCAATATCAACTCACCCTTGATGCCATATAATCTGGAAATTTGATTTACTCTCTATTTGAAGCACCTCTCGAATATTCTACCCATTGAAATGTGCTCGTACCTCTGCCTATTTTACTCGTACCCGTACTCCCTCCAATCACAAACTGGTTCCCCCAACTCTAGTTACAATGAGATTGGACACTCATTGGATGCCATTCAGCAATCACAAAAGTGCAGTCTGAGACTTAGACACCAACAATATGTTGCCGTTGTATCAATTAGCTAATCCCGCGATCAGTCAGAACACAATCTTTATGGATCAACAATGAAATTAGCATGGGACTAATGTTGGGCATGTAAACGCTAGATTGAGATAGATACACAGATAGATAGATAGATGTATAGGGAGATACTACTGGGGATCTACCCCAGAGGGAATGGGAACCCGTTTGAAATGTGATACCACGATTAGATTAGATCGATGTTCTTTTGTGCCACAAGATGCAGTGGCAAGTGGCCAGTGGCAGGCAGATACACACGAACGCAGCCGAACAGAAGCCGCCACAGAGGTGGAAGGGGCTCATACATTTTGGCAACTAAATCATTCTCGATTATGCCATTAGCTGTGTGGCTGTTCGGTACAGCGATCTTTTATGGCCTTTTTATTATTGTTTGCATTGTGGCCATAATTTAATTGAATTGTAATTTATGCATCCCGGGGCTGGCGTATATTCAGGCATTAATTGCCATAAAATATTGCAAGAAAAACCCATAAATATCTGAGCAACTTTTGAGCTGTCACAATGTTGTGATAGAGGGGGGGCAGACACGAGGAGAATATCTGTATGGTTTGATATGAACCTGGCGTCCATTGGCAGTTGACATGAGCGCAGTTTTGTTATTGTGTCAAAAATCTTTCAGCCATCCATTCCATTCGGAGTTAATTGATGGGAGCCGTAGTCCGGGGAATCAGCAGCCGCAGCTGAAAAGCAGCAGAAAAACATTGGGAAAACAGGAATGCTTTCATGAATTTTTCAACACTCTACTCCACTCGGAAACACAAACAGAAGTTGGCATAATTATTCGCACAATTGCATTGCAGATACATAAATTGCGATCTGCGCGCGTTCAACCCTCCAACAAAAGACTCGAGAAACTGCAAAAGAACACCAAACATCAGTCATTAACATTAACATTTACACTTACATTACTATATGTAATAGCATTCGTTTGACTATTCATTAGGGTCTGTGATCCGCTCTGGACATGGTTCTAGCTCTCGAGACTCTTTGCGAATGCACATAAATTAGAGGCGAGGTGTAAGCAGGCTGACACGCGGAGTGAGAGCTTAAAGAAATGGAAACTACAAGACTTTTCCTCATTGGTTTGTTGGAGAAATTTGTGGAATAAATAATTTATGTCCTTGACTCCTGCTAGCCTTGGCAAACCCTATTAAGCGCCTGCAACCCTTTGCTACACTTTCACTCCTGCACTCAGCCATTTATTCTGGCCATATTCCTTGCGAGCAATTAACTGCTGGCGCCACCACTAACAGGACAACAACGGGGCTCAATGGATGGCCCAGACAGCCGAGTGGTCCCCCACAGAGACTCGAACGGGAGGCTACAATGACACAACACGACATGAGATGCTCGAGTGCTGTAAATATTGCAAAAAGTGTCGTAAAATCATTAGCTGGAAAAGTGTATAGGCGCGTCCTTAGGGCCAAAAGCAAGGGTCCTGCCCGTGACACAACGGCGCTGCGTGTGACCAGTGGCACAGGTTACATGATTCCTATATATAGGAGTGTACCCTGCACTATTTGTGTGCGTGCCCAAGCGCCTTTTAATTTATGACACATTTTATGAGACCCGCAAAAGGCCATAAAACTGAAATTGGCTTCAAATATCCAGCTAGAAGGCCAAAACAAAAATAGCTAAATGGTTCTGACTTCGATTCGGGCAATGGCTTTGGGCCCAGCGAGGTTTTTGGGACAATTGCATCATAAATCTCAACCAAAATCGTTTAGCGAGGGGCAGAGCTAAGGTCACTCTCGTAGAGGTTTAACAAGCCATTGCAGGGCATAAATAAATGCATTTGGGGAAGCGAAATTGCAGTGGCTTTTATTTTTTTAAAAATGTCTCAAACTGGAGCCTAGTTTTTGCTTTAAAAGTTGCTAATAATTTTAGACAGTTCTCGGACTTACTTTTGTAATGAAATCTACCAATTAAGTATTGAATTTTATAATGGAAATCCCTTCTCCTATAAATTGTATTTTCCTCAAATGCTAAACCTTTCTTTAGAACACTTTTCCGTTTCAATGTTCGTGCACTGCTGCGGCAGCCGCCAGACACACTTGGCTGCAAATTCAAAACGGCAAAAACCCAAGCTAATTATGCAATTTTAGCACTGGCTAACCTACACACAAAACTGCACTAGAAACTTAAAACAAAAACAAACTCGAACCCAAGCCCAAACCCAAACGCAAGCTAAAGCCACAGCCATATTCATTCAGGTAGCAGCTCTCTGAATATGCAACACGCAAGTGGAAAGGAAAGTGTCGCAGAACGAAGCACCAACTGAAAATGATATATGTGCATATGCACTTTAAGCAGGTCAACGGGGGCCCAGAAACAGAAACAAAAAACAGAAACATGGCCCAATAGGAAGTAGCAGGGACAGGGCTCGTAGCCAAGCGACCCATTGACCCAAGGCTGGAAGTCCTGCCGTGCGTTGCGAGACGTTGTCCTAATTGCATGTCAGTTGCAACAGACAGGAACTGGCAAGCGAGACAGAGGCTACATAGGTACTGGGCACTGGATCCAGGGTTCTGCCAGGTTCGGTTCTCGGTAGCACAGGACATGGCGTCAGGTGTCTGAGTTACTTGCTGCGAGGGTTATAGCTGCTGCCCCTAGGCCCTAGGGATGCAGCCAAAACGCTAGATTTATAGATTTTATTGCTCAACATTCGGCAACCCAAGAGCATGGGGAATGAGCTTGGCTTGGAGAGTTATCAGCTCTCTGCTGCTCAATATATCGTACAACAATTTATTCCCCATTGTGTTCAGCTTCTTAAGCTGTACTCTATATCTGTACTCTTTGTTCGTTTGAATACGATCTACATCAACACTCCCTATCCGCTTTATTGTTTACCCATTTTGCGCTGATAAAATTCCTATCCTGTCACATTCTTCCAACAACCGCGATTATACTTTGCCATATAATATAATTGTCGCCCTGGATACGGCGACAGAAAGAGATATGTAAAGTCCGGCCTGATAGGCTCGCCTTATTCATGGAAATATATCGGGAATCAGGCGAACTTATCGCACAGCTCGCTGGCATGTGGAACCTTCATGGAGGAGGGAGGCGTAATCTCTGGACTTATCGCCGGGACTTAGAGGAAGCGGGTCCACCACTCAGTTCGCCCCCAGCGATAAATCTCCGACTATAAGTTCTGTTTTGATGTCTGATTCGACTGTGAATTCTGTTTTGATACTCGCATGTGATTCCCGGGTGCAGTCGAAGTTTATCTCATTGTTTCTCAGGCTTTTCAGTTCGACGGGCGCCAGGGAATCGTAAAAAAAACTTTCGAAAGCGCCCATATATCTCCCCCCACCTTGGGCCTTGGCCACACATTTTTTTGGTGGCCATAATTAATTAATTAAAGACTAGGAAAAATTAGGCGACATCTTTTCACAGTCTTCACGAACGAATCTTGATTTTTCCACAGCAATTAATTCCGTCTCCCCATCTCCCTCTCTGTCTCTGTCTCTCTCTCCGATCTCACAAATGTAAATGTCACTGGCAGTGCGTTGCGGTGCGGCGGAGAAGAGAAGAGAAGCCATAAGCCGCACCGACGCCAAGACACTTAAGAGCTTTGGGGCAGGGACAGATCAGATCGAACGGGAGGAAGGTCGGGGCACATTCCCCTTGCCACAGAGCCATGGAATTTGTCTGCCCGCGTGCCGAAAACTTGTCACTTGCCAGAGAGAGAGGGAAAGAGAGACAGGCAGAGCATGCAAGAGAGAGAGAGGCAAACACTCTCTGTCGTATCGGCGGAGATCAAACACAGGGCTCTCTGTGGCTTAATTTAGACGCCATCTATGCCACAAAGGACACAAAGTCCGAATCGAGTTCGCTGTCTAAGTCTTTCGTTTGTTCACACAGAGGCCACAGAGTGTCTGTGTGACTGTGTGTCTGTGCCCCCCAAAGCCAGCATAAAAACGGCACAGATAAACCGCCTATCGGCCCAGTAATTAATTATAAAACAAATGACAAAAAAAGAAAACATTATCGGTGGCAACAATAGGAGCAAAGAATACGAGTATTGCAATATGCTAGTAAGTCTCCATTTCCGCCATCATCCCCTCCCCAAACCCCAAAGGCTCTGCTCTGATAAGAGGGGCGCCTCTATCCAAAACGATGTTTATAGACTGACACTGTTGCCCGACTCCAAAATCAGCGATTGGAACAATCATCAGAAGGTGGAAGGGGGCCCGAAGGGTAGTTCGGAGTGGGGTGCTTATCTGTTGGCATTATTCAAATGGGAGAGTTCTTCGGTCTGTTGTTGAGGAATTTGTAAGTAGCCGTCGCACTTCAACTGCGTTTCAGTTTGCCTTTTGTCAAGTGGCTTACGGAGAGAGGAGCAGCCAGGGGAGGCATGGTAGGGGTAGTGGTAGCGGTAAGCGCATTGTCGCATGAGTAATTGGCCTGGTTGTCGGTGTTGTCGGTGCTGCTGCTGCTATGGGGAAGGAAAGAGCGAGCAGAGCCCACTAATGGCAATGCGATAAGACATGCAGATCGTAACTTTGGTGGCGCAACGAAAAAGTAAAAACAATTTGTGAGGAGTGCAAGTAATGATAATTATCCACATATAGTACATGTAGTATAGTATCCACATATAGGCCATGGAAAGGGGAATTTCAAGCGATAAGGAAAGCCACCTTGGAGGTGTCTGGGCCTTGTGGCTTAATGCTGAGAGGGTTACCGAATGAGGTATCAAAATTACCAAATGCAATTTCATTTTCATTGATACAGGATTATAGCTCTATCCTTCAAAGACTCCCTCAGTTCAAATCTTAATATAACTAGAAAGAAACACAAAGAAAACTCCTCTTCGCAACGCTCTTATGAACTTTGTTCTCCCCCGTACCATAGCCCCTTTCCACCAACCCAAAACCCAAAACCAAGTGATCGAAATGTCATCAAAGAACCCAACCCAACCCATCTATCCCCGTACCCCTGCTCCGACTAGATGCATTTGCGACATTAAAGATGAACCAAAGTCCATAATTACAAGCCTCAAACGGCCTAAAACACTCAACCCCTCAAGAGAGTGAGAGCGAGAGTCGAGAGTCGAGTGCCCATGTATGGGGTATGTCTTCGTCTTCGTCTGGCAGAGGACAGCTGAAAGATTCTCATAATTACGCATAAAGAAAGAAATAAACATACAAATTTGAATAAAAACGATATAACCGCAGAGATCCAACCACAGAAGGTGAACCCACAGAGACTGAGGTTGAGGCTGGGGCTGGCTGGCGCACTTCGGCATTAAGAATCGAACCACAAATCCACTTAAAATCACTACAAAAACCAATAAAGATTGCTTTCATCTTTGCCGAGTGAGCAAGCGAGAGAGAGAGAGAGAGAGGAAGAGAGACAGAGACAGAGACAGAGAGAGTGGTGCAGAGCGCGATGACGATCAAGGGAAATTGTGATCATCGAGATGCAATGCATCCAAGTAAGACTTCAACGGGCTTAGAGGGTCTAGAAGGAAAGTCTGAAGAGGGGGGTGGGGGCGTCTTGTTCGAGTGGTTGGCAGCGGTGACGCCACTTTGAAAATTCGGGCGACATTTCTCCATTGAGAGGGGTTGACTCTTTTTTTTTTTTGGGCAGGAAAGGATTAGAGTGGAGCCAGAGCAATTATCATTTGTCTGCTCGTTATCAGTGGCCCAAAATGTGCATGAGAACTGCTCTCACTCTGCCACTCTGCCACTCCCTCTCACTCTCTTGCAGAGCTGACATTTCCCCCGCCCCCACAGCTGGCAGGGCATGGCATGGAAGTTTTTCCATATTTCCTGGAAAGCGCGTGCCAGTGCCAGTGCCAGTGCTGTGCGGTTCCATTCCAATTCCATTTTATTCCACGATAAGCTCCATAAAACTTTATCTCCCACCTTCGACGCGGGGGCTTGGACTTCTCTCTGAGCTGAGCAGAGCAGAGCGGAGCAGAGATCGTGTGGATGATCACATTAACGGTCTGGGCGCATGATGATATATAAAGCTGTTCACAAATTAAGGTCCATTAGCGCAGCAGGATGTGTCAGCGCGGATTGAAATATGCGCATGTCTGCCCCCGACGAACGTGCCCCACACCCCGATCCCCGATCCCCGTACCCTGGCTCTCTCCGATCCGTACCGTACCGTACCGTACCTCTGACGCGCCTTGCGGTTTCTGTTTTGACATCTTTCGTACCTCACCTCTGCGTCTGGCCATCATCTGGCTTTCTGACTGACTTTCCTGCTTTTGTTCTTTTAGGTTCTTTTCGTTTTTTCTTCCCACTTTTGCTTTGCATTTTAATGGAGCGAATTTGTCCTCTTCTCAAGAGAGAACCTTTTTTTCCCTCGATTTGCCGAAACTAAGGCAAATTGCTTGATTAATGACCGCCTCTCGGCTGGGGACTGTTTTTGGCAGGGGCGTGATTTGTGGTCGAGCTGCGGACTACCCGGAATAGATTGATGCCACAGGCAAGAGGACTGCTTCCAAGTCTATTTCTAGATATTTTTGGATGTAAGGCAGAGAATGGATTGTAGAGTGGGTTAGTAGAGGGAACTATGTACTCTCTTTAGTTTGGACTCCTTTCTAGCCCGAATCTCTTTTAGCAGCAGCAGCAGCAGAAGGGAAATATCAGTGCTGAGCATTGATCAACATTCTTTTGGATCATTTACCTCTATTACTGCTGAAGGACATTTTTCTCCAAGAATAATGAACCCCTTGCCACTTTTTCCACTGAATTATGTGTCATGCCCTTTTCCTAGTTGCGATTTGAGTCATCTTGAATTAATCGCCTTCCATTAAGAGCTATACAAACACAATATACGACTACTCCCTCCACTAGGCAATCAATTAATTGTGATCCTGCGATCCTTTCCTTGCCCAAAGACGGAGACACACGCCCAGCGATTTAATGGGCTGCTGACAATGGGCCGATCCCGTCGATGCCCACAATCTCGCTTCGGCTTGGGTTTCTCTCTAGGATCTGAAATCGGGAATTGGGAATCGGGAAAGCGGATTAGCTGGCTTAGTGCAGTGGAGTGCCTACCGTTTCGGGGCTCTCAAGTGCGGACGGGACCTGCACTTGAGCTGCTCAAGAGGAAGAGGTGCGGGGTGGGGGACAGGGACATCATTTTTCAAAGACTTACATGAAATTGACTAATTTTTCGGGTACTTCTGCTGCTGCTGCTGCTGCCTTAGCCGTTGCGTTGCGTTGCACCTACAAATTTTTACCTGTCAGCAGGGCTCAATGTCTCTGCTTCTCTTTCCCTCGCCTTGCGGCTGTCTCTTTTCTGCAGTGTGGTTGTGTGTGAAGGCGACGCCTGCAAAGTGACACTCGCTGGGACCGGGGAAGTGAGGGACCGAGACAGAGACGGAGACGGTGCCGGAGAGGAGAGAGGAGAGAGAGAGCCAGAGGGAGGCCCATTGATGAAATTGACTTTTTATGTTGTTGCCGTTGCCGTTGACTTCTTTTCCGATTTTGCGTGGCACACAGACACAGTCGCTGTCGCTGCCAAGTCTCTGCCGCTGCCTCTGTCAACGCTGACGTCGGGAACTGGATCTGGAAATTTGGGATTAAGTTTTTGTTTACTTTGTGTGGCGTTTTTTAGTTTGTTTGCCCGCCTCAAGGAAGTCGGTTCGCTGCTGTGCTCTCCCGATCTACCGATCCACCGATCTGCCAAAAATCGTAACAATAAAACCCCACAACAGAGTCACAGAGAGAGAGAAAAATCGGTTAAGTGCTCGTAAATGGAATAAAGCCGAAAATTTATTACCTTATAAACCACATTAATCAAATGTCTTACAACAAGACCCATAAAATGCCATATAAATAATAAGCCAGCCAGCCACTCGCTCCGTTCTGTTCCGTTGCGTCGTGTAAATGTGCCATAAAACATTTCTGAATTTGTTGCAATTAATTTGAATGCATTTGTGTTACATTTATTTACACTTCCCATAACCCATCAATATCCAATAACCATTGTATACCTGATCGTATACCATACCCAACTGGTGTGCGTGTGTGCCCCATAAATCATTCCCAAACGAGCAGCGAATCACGCGAATTATTCGGCCATAAATCATGGGCATCTTGCTGAGTGATGGCGATGTAAGTTTACCCCCTCACATTCTTATCAATTAACTATTTTTTTATCTATTAATTATGCTTGTAAATATACCGTTGAACATGTGATTTAAGGGGCGGATTAATGGTTAAAGTAGCTATGGGGGGTTGAGGAAGGTCAAAGCATAAGTATTATAATTCAAATCAATGTAGTGGAAATTCCTCCATCTAGGGAACCACTTAAAGTCACGTATTATATGGAGAATTAACTTTTTTATCTACATTAATGAGGGATATTATAACTAACAGCATAATCGATCGAATGTTCAGTGAAATAGAGAGAAAGAGAGAGAGAGAGAGAGAGAAGCAACAGGTACGACTATTCTTCGTTGACACTTTCCATCCACTTCATCTCTTCGAAGACTAACCAAGTAATTAGTTATCTCATTAATGCACTCCTCGAATGGAATCTCTTGCCATCGCTTGTTGGTTATAATTTAATAATCCAAATCATAGTAGTTCCCGCCGCAAGTTGTGGGCTTATTAGCTGCCACCTGACAGGCGGCGGCAACTTGAATCGATGGCAACTACAGCTAACGCTTAAAGTAAAACAAAATCAAAGACTTAAACCAGCATCCGTTAGAGCCGGAGAAAGAGCGAGGGAAAGCAACGGTCGAGGCCTAGAGATCAATGAATGAGTCAAGTGGAGTGGAGTGGAGTGGAGACACTCGAGTGGAGTGTTCACTGCAATGTGAAGAGGTGTACAGGAGGAGTGCAGTGTATGGGAAAACAGGATCCGCCACTTGACGGCCGAGCGCCAGCTTGAGCTGGCAGCACCACAGAAAAAGAGAACAAGAAAAGAAAGATATAGCCACTCAAAGCGCCGCTCATCTTCAGGGTTCCCCTCTCCATCTCCAGTTCTCTTGATCCTACTCCCGCCTTTGCCTTTGCTTTCTGCTTTGTTGTCCGAGAGATCCTCCCAAGTGGTTTTCTCTGTTTGTTTTTATTCCTTCATTTGCGGTGACAAATTATTAACGTTCTACTCATCGCCGTGTCCTCAGATCTCCGCTCTTGCATCTCCTACTAGCACTGCCCTGATCCCTTGATCACTCTCGGCTCTTCTCTTTTATGAAATTGATTTTTTATTGCTGTTTATTTTAATTCCTCGCCTTCGCTTGGGGATTTCTTTCGATCGCATCGGATCGGTCTTTCCTTCTTTTGTTTTTTTGTGAATATTTTTTCGGTTTGTCCCTTTTGCTGATCGCATTTTAATAAGCGCCCAAGTCCAAGCCCAAGCGCCTTCTCAACCACTTCCAAGCGACGATCCTCTGCATGATCTGCATGGATCTCTGCTCTGCTCTCCACCTTTTCCCTGCCTCCCTGCCTGCCTGCCTCCCTCCTTCAACTGCATCTTGTTGACAATTTTTCGTGTGGTCGCCGCCTGCTTTGATCTTCGCGCTCTTTCGTATGCTCTCCATTGCGACGGCGCTCTCTTTGATCGAGTGATCTTCTAAGGGGAGCGACATCATTATGCACGCGTGGTCAACTCTTTGATAGTTTGGAGGTTGTTTTTCCCTCTGCCCTCTTCCCTCTCCGATCTCCTCTTCCCTCTCCCTCTCGTGCTTTGCTGGAATTTAAGGAATTGCATCGGGATTTGGTATGGTATGCCATGGCTGCAATTGATCTTCAATCTCTCACACTCGCTGCCGATTAACATGTTTGGACATGTGCGTGTTGGGGTCTTAAATATTATTGCCCATACGTCATGTTTCCACTCACTAAATCAGGCATGAGATACGTCACAGCTTAAGGCCATTCTTAGGGGTACATTGGCAAAAATATTTAACTTCCATTTTATGTTAATTCTTTCGGCTGAGAGTGTATGCAAAAAGTTCATATTTTATTTGCGGTTTTATTTACATTCGTGAATTTTGGTCATACTTTCTCATTTGGAAATATTAAAAGTACTTTAAAACGTGTATAAATTCGTAATAAATTAATATTTTACTTATGAATGTGTTTTAAATGTGCCATAACTTATTTGAAGTTTATTTTTAAATGATTTATTGAAATATTTCCATATTTTTTTTTGCTAATTTGCCAATAAGTTCATTTGAAATAAATATACATAAATAAATACATAAATTTATAGTTTAAATTAACTTTTTATTTATTTTAATATTTGCTTGAGCTACAAATTTCCAACAATTCTTTAACTTACCGACGGCACTCCACAAAAAAGGTTCTCCTTCGTCTAAATATTTTTGAACAAGTTAGTTTAATTCTAGCAAACAATTTAGTAATTATAATTTCATTCCACAAGGCCTTTCCTTTCCCCACCACCCCTTTAAAGGCCATCTGCTCGTAACAGAAATTTATTTGCGTCTTCCCCAGAGATGGAGAAAAAAATTAAAAATTTCATACATCATCGCATTAAATTTGTGGGATAAGATAAAGACGTCAAATGGTTTCCCCCTCTCTCTTTTTTTTTCTTCTGTTCGATTTTTTGTGCGGTTTGACTGTAAAGGCAATTTGGAAATATATTCCGTATGCGAGTATATATACGCGTATCCGCATAAATAAAATATGCAATTGGCGCCTTAATTGAATCCGATGTGAGGCACAGATTTCGTTGATCGTTTCAGCTTTTGGCTGTTGAACTTTTATAAGAGAAAAAACTCAATTTTGTGGGGGGGAAACAGGCACTTGAAGACTTTTCTTTCATTTGGTGCAAAAATGTTGAACGAACCATGAAAATGTTTCGAACCAAAAAAGGAACAAATGAAGATGCAAAGAATAAGAAGTGGAGAAGGACGGGGATTGAGATAACGCTCTGGGAACACTGAATATAAAGGAAATATATTTTTATAAGTATTTTATCCTATATTTATCCTTCTGCGGCTTCCCCTTTCCAATTTGCTTTCTCCACATGCTGAAGTGTTCTATCTTTTTTTCTATCTCTATTTGTTTTAATCGTATAACGAATCCTCGCTAGTGTATATCCAATATGGGTGCTGACTACCCGTAAATTACACTTTATGGCCCTGGCTGTGGCTGTGGCTGGTGTGCAACGCACACCACCTTCTGCCTGTCTGTCTCCTCCGGTTCCCCCCAAAGCCCACGCATCAGATAAGTGCTGGTCGAAGCAGAGATACAGATGCATACACACACATATCCAGATACAGATACACAGACAGAGAACAGAGAGCGATGCAGAGAGCGCCATTAAATGGAGTTGGCAGCCGAAAAGGGCGCAGTCTGTTGGAAAAACGAGTTCCGATCACAGCTTGAGGCAGGGTTTTGTGGCAGTGGCAGTGGCTGTGGCAGGGGAGGGATGAAGAGCAGATGAAGAAGGAGTTGCAGCCAGAAACCAAAATGGCTGCCAGTGCCAAAGGGGGTGGGGCCCGAAGAGACCAAAAAGAGAGTGTCCAATGGCAGCAAAGAGTGGTAGATAGAGAGGGAAAAGGGATTTGGGGGCATGCATGCAGAGTGAGACCTTCACAATGATCCAACTAATTGACAATCCTCTTCCTCCTTCCAGTCCACATCGGACCAGCAGTCGACACGCGACTATCCGCGCTTTAGCGGCGAGCATCAGAACGTGCCGCCGCCGCCGCAGGTTGCGCCCAGCGTCAAGATGTACCACAGCAGCGCCGTGGCGGCCTACACGGACCTGGCCGCCGCCGGGAGTGCAGCCAGCGCGGGAGTGGGAGTCTCCGGCTACCACCACCAGCAGGCTGTCAATGCACCCGTCTATGTGCCCTCCAATCGCCAGTACAACCATGTGGCCGCCCATTTTGGGAGCGCGGCTGCTGCGCAGAATGCCTGGACAACGGACAGCTTCGGATCGGCGCATGCGCAGCTGCCGGCACAGTTCTACACACAGAATGCGGCCGTGATGATGGGCTCCTGGCGCAGTGCCTACGATCCGACGGGGTTCCAGCGAAACTCGCCGTACGAGAACGCCATGGACTTTCAGTTCGGCGAGGGACGCGAGTGCGTCAATTGTGGGGCCATCTCGACGCCGCTGTGGCGACGGGACGGCACCGGACACTATCTGTGCAACGCCTGCGGGCTGTACCACAAAATGAACGGCATGAACCGACCCCTGATCAAGCCCAGCAAGCGCCTGGTGAGTGCAGTGAGTAGCCCGCCCCTGATCTTCTCCGGTTATGCGAGACTAAACGATCACCTTCCCTCACAGACGGCCACGCGGCGCCTGGGGCTCTGCTGCACCAACTGCGGCACCCGCACCACCACCCTCTGGCGGCGCAACAACGACGGGGAGCCCGTGTGCAATGCCTGCGGCCTCTACTACAAGCTGCATGGCGTCAACCGGCCGCTGGCCATGCGCAAGGATGGCATCCAGACGCGCAAGCGCAAGCCCAAGAAAACGGGCAGCGGTTCGGTGGGAGGGACAGGAGCGGGCACTGCCTCCGGTGCGGTCCTGGATTCCATCAAGGAGTGCAAGGAAGAGCACGGTAAGTGGTCCTTAAGCACGTGAATGTGGACAAGTGAATGAATACATATATTTTTGTCATTCCTGCAGATCTCAAGCCATCGCTTAGTCTGGAACGGCACAGCCACAGCCTCAGCAAGCTGCACACGGATCTGAAGAGCAGCAGCAGCAGCGGCAGCCTGATGGGGCAGCATCATGTCCAGCAGCAGCAGCAGCAACAGCAGGCCCTTCAGCAGCAGCAGCAGCAGGCGCATCAGCAGTGCTTCCCCCACTACGGACAGGCCGCGACGCAGGCGCAGCAGCAGGCGCAGCATCAGCAGCACGGCCATGGGATGAGCACACCCACGGCGCAGTCGCAGCTGAGTGCCAGGCAGATCCATGGAGCCGCTGGCTCCCAGCTGTACACGCCCGGCAGCAGTGCGGGCGGAGCAGGATCGGGAGCCTCGGCGTACACCTCGCACAGCGCCGAGACGCCCTCGTTGAGCAATGGCACCCCGTCGCCCCACTACCAGCACCACCACCATTTGGGCAGCTCGCACGGCCACCATGTGGCAGCGGCGGCCCATCACCACCTGCATGCGGCAGCCGCTGCAGCCGCTTATGGCGTGAAGACAGAGGCGACTGCCACCAACTACGACTACGTGAACAACTGCTACTTTGGGGCTTCCTTTGGGGCACTGGGCGGAGCAGCCTCGACGGCCGCCATGGCGGGAGGAGCCGAGTTGGCCGGATATCACCATCAGCACAATGTCATCCAGGCAGCCAAGCTGATGGCCACCTCCTAAGGGCCGCACCACACCCATACTTTGTGGCTCTGTGATCTCCTCGCCCATTCCCACCACCCATCTGTGTCCCCCCATCACCCCCTCCAGCACCAGAGCAAGTCCTCGTTGGAATGGCATTGAAAAGACTTTAGACGTTAGTCCCCCCGCCTCCATTCTTAGTCTAAGATTACATAGTTATCCCCTATGGCCTGTAAATAACTTGACTATACATATAGCAAGTCTCGTTGTACAAATCTGCATCTTTATCATCGCTCCATGGAGCTACAGTGCGTGTATGTGTGTGTGTGTGTGTGTGTACAGTGTGTGTATTGGTTGTGTTGCATTCGATTCGTTTTAGCTTCTTATTTTAATGATGATTATTGTTCCACTAGCTTAAATAGCCCCAACTATTCCTATTCCCTGTGTTACCAGCACGACCCACACTCCCCCACACCCCTCATAGACCATTTGGCAGTAGGCGTAATTACTAGTATTAATAATACTTATAATAATTCGTCAGTTTTGACATTCAGTTTAATATTACTAGATAAATAAAAATAAAATAAAATAAATAAATAAAATGAATTTCAAAATATGCCTATGGCACGAAAACTTAACATAACATAAGATCTAAATCATATCTAACAGGCAAAAGCTCATCAAAAAGGAAGAAGAAGAAAAAAGTCGTCAAAAAGGAAAAAGAAGAAAAAGTCTTCACAGTGGCGCCATGTGTCTGAATTTGGAACTATACAAGCAGTTGGATTTACTGCATACTTTCGGGTGTACATGTAACTGTATTCTACATGTAAAGTAAGAATTTAAGTTGCATACTTAAATATTATGATCTGCACCGTTATTTCAGATTTAAACACTGAAAAACACGTTAGATTAACTCCCATTTAACTTCTTTTGGAAGTTTGGATGCTTCAGGTATTTGTAGTACATCAGAATTCGATAAACGATAGTGCTGATAAACTCCAGAAATCAACGTTAAACCGTAATTCATGCAGGCAGCTAATCTAACAATCATTTCTTGACCAAATAAACCTCCTTTCGCAACCCTTGTTGACTGATGGGTTATTTTGGTCAATGTCACCTGGCGCCTGAAATACAAAGAAAAACATTAAAATAGAGTGTAAGCCGATAATACGCGGAGCGTGAGTGACATAATAAGTGAATAATTGGAATGGCTCGAGTGGAGCTGTTGAACTTTTGCCAGGGAATGCACGTGACCAGGGCCGGATTGCGGTTAGTTGTGGTGGAAAGTTGTGGCTTTTGCCAATCCAAATGTTTGCTTTTATGACATTGCAAAAAGTTAAAGAGTGGAAAAAGTCGGAAGACTGGGGCTATTGCATCACTTGAAGCCCCCCCTGGGGGCACTGACAGGTGGCTGGGTCTGGGGCTGGGGCTGGGGCTGGTGCTGGGGACACAACATCTGTGGACTGGAATCGGTGGAATGGGCGCCTGCAAGTGTGAAAATAAACGCCAATAAAACGTGAATCAACACGAAAATAAACCGAATCAAAATCAAAGCTGAAATGGAAGCAAAACGAAGCAACTATCAGTGGAATACTGGATGTAACTCGTTCGTTTAGCGGCTGAAGAAATTTTGGGGGCCGGTACAGGCTGTTGAATTTCTGCCTGATTTCATTTTTGATGGGCCTGTCGCCGAGGAAGCAGCTACAATTAGAGATAACGCAATCCACAGTTGCTGCGACTGTGGCCACATTTCCGCACGCGACTCTCTACGCAGAAAGAAATGATTGAGAGAGACAGGGAGAAGAGCAAGAGCTGCCGCCCCAACATGCAACATTGAGACATGGAAAGATAGCTATTGGTCACATAATCATGTCAAAAATGGCACCACAAGGGCCCCCCACACACACAGAGGCTGTGCAGATCGATGGGATAACTAGATCGATATTCTAAAAGGAAAGAAGGTCTATTCATGCTGGGATCTTCTGCTATCAAGTCCTGCCTTGTAGGACTCCTTCACATCTCTCCCACAACCTCTAAGGCAGAAGTCACGCAACCAACTCTTGGAGGGGGAGATCAACGGTAATTAAGGCGACTGCGTAACAAAAAAAACTTGCAACCAAGGTGCACGCGACAGGCGCACTGGCCAGCGGCCAGAGGCAATGGAGCACAAAAACCAAAAGCCAAAGAAAATGGAATGAAATGAAATGAAATGAACAACCGGACAACACAACACCCATGACAATGAAGCGGCAACATTCAGCGGCAGAGTCGCGTCTGCGTAATACCAGAAGTAGTCAACAGGTGAGCAACTTCCAAGGGGAGCGGGAGCGGAGCGGAGCTGCAGCTTGCCCCGAAGCAGGCCAGGGGGACGCCGTATGGCTGTGTACAGCGTGGCGCAACTTAAAGTTGTGTTGTTACAAAGGCAAACAAGTTGGAATGGAATCGTTTACGCGCTCAACGAAAGTAAAATTCAAAACAAAATAAAAATCCAAATATTAATATAACAAATAAGTGAAACGGCCAGCGGGAACCAGCTGGTGCGCTACAGTTGGCCCCTTGAAATGGGAAATATTAAAATTCATTTAAAATTAATTTGCTATAGACAAAAGCTCCCTAATGATTGTAGCGCATGTCAAACTCTTTTTTTTATTTTGCGACATTTCTCCCCCAGGCAGGGCGATGGATGGTTCGTTGGTCACCGCTGGACACCGGGCAGGCAGTTCCCAAATTGCGGAATTCCTACCACGAGTGCACAGGCAAAAAAAACTGGCCATAAGCAAAACGAAAAAAAAAACTAAAACGAACCAACTATTGTCAATGGTCTTTCCTTTTCGTGCAACATTTCTCTGCGATGGCCCCAGCACTTGGTCTCCAGCCAGCGACGGCAACGGTTGGGTGTACGGATCGCAGCTCGCAGTTTGAATATCTTTGAATATAAAAACACCCAAGGATTGATTAAACATGTTTACCATAACAAACTGGAAGTTGGCAATCAGTTGGTGCGGCATTATCGGCGCGGTTTGTGTGATGCCAGGCACCTACGGCGGCGCCTATACGCGAGAGATTGTGAACGATAAGCCGCCGCTGCAGGAGCGACGTGAGTAGGAGGAAGTGATTCTCCCTCTGCATTGATCTATAAATATCATTTACGTTTCAGCTGCCTGGCTGCAGACCTGCAAGCGATCCAATCCCAATGAGGACAAGTGCTTCCGGCGGCTCTTCTTCCAGCTCTTTCCAGCGCTGGCCGCTGGCATACCAGAGATCGGTGTCAAAAGCTTCGAGCCGCTGAACATCGATCAGGTGTCCGTGTCGAAGGGCAGTGGGAATCTAGTGCTGTCTGGGGGATTCCAGAACCTGGTCATACGCGGACCCTCCAATGCGACAGTGCGAAGGGCCAGGTAAGGGGGAATCAGTGGCTCAGCTATACAAAAAAGAGCTCCTTCTGAAGTTCCTTCTCCTTTGTGGTTTAGTTTGGATCTGGAGCGACGGCTGCTGAGCTTTGAGCTGGTGCTGCCGCGTCTGCGGATACGGGCCAAGTACAATCTGAAGGGAAACATTCTGCTGCTGCCGCTGATTGGCAACGGGGATGTGGCCATGGCCTTGAAGAACGTGCACACCACCGTCTACACGAGAATCTCGCTGCGGAACGAGACCCAGACGGGGGACGAGATCATCCACATTGACGAGATGAAGGTCAGCTTTGAGGTGGGGGCCATGCGCATCCACCTGAAGAATCTGTTTAACGGCAACGACATCCTGGCCGCCTCGATCAACACGTTCTTGAATCAGAACGGCAACGAGGTGATTGCCGAGCTGCGGCCGGACCTGGAGTTGGGGCTGGCCGACATCTTCCATGGCCTGTGGAACAATGTCTTCTCCAAGATGCCCACCAAGCTGTGGCTGGTATAGGTCTAGCTGTCTAGCTCTAGCTGTGCTCTACCTGTATTTTTATGATAATTTATTTCGCCTCTAACTGTGTGTCTGTTATCGCTAGGTTACTTTTGCACTACGATTAAATCATTAGCTAGGATATACGATATATAAAATCATTTTTTGGTGCTCTTCTTGGGCATCAGCTCGTCGTAGCTGTATTCCGCGAACATCTTATCGACAGAGGCGCGCAGGATATCCACCAGCGCCTTGGTCATCAGCGGGCGCACCTCCTCGGCCAGCGACTTCCAGTTTTCGTTGAGGAAGTCGTTCATGCGCTTGCCCAGAGCCTCGTCCCCATTGAAGAGATTGTCCAACTGCATGTGTACGTTGGACAGTTCATAATCCACCTTCACGTTGATGATCTTCAAGTGGGTGGCCCCATTCTTCTGATACTCCTGGCCGAACAGCTCCGTCTGCATGGTGATGTTCGCTGGAAAGTGAAATCAGACGTGACAATCCACTGCCGAGAGTCCATCCCTCTACTTACTCAGACTCACCTTGCAGTGGCCATCACCCAGCAGCGGCATCATCATGATTTTGCCCTTGAATTGAGGATTATTGAATCGAATCAGTTATCATTCCTGTCTGGGCGTTCATTCATATCCCCTCTACCGACCTTAATGCTGTACTCCGCCTCCATGAGCAGCTCTGGGAATGTCATCGAGAAGATGAACTTCAGTTTGCTGGGCTCGATCCGCAGGTCGTTCAGCGTGTGATTGGAAATGCCCGAGATCTTGACGTTCTTGTACACAGAATGCAGATAGATTGCCCCCGAATCCTGGTCCATCTTCACCTCGGGCACCACCAGCGGCTCCATTCGCGGTATATACATCTCCGGTATGCCGTTCATCAGTCGGGGCTCAATGGACTTGAACGACTTCCTCGCGCACTCATTCAGCGTTGGCGAATCTCGATGACAAACCGTAAGGAAGGATGCTGCATAAAAGGAATTTATGTTTGATTCGCAGTCCCAAAAAGAGGTTTTCACTTACGCAGGCGACTCTTTCCTTGGGGCTTGGCCTCTGTTCGTGCCACTCTCAAGAGCAGCAGCACCAGGCACGTCTTCGCTATCCACTTGTGATCCATTTGGTAGTGTTCCTTGTTCTAAATCTCCTGTCTGGCTTCTCCCTGCTGGTGGTTGGTGGCGAGTGTTTGCTCCGATGGCTGTTCACATGGCTTTTATAGCCGCCTTCTGTCTCGAGACAAGCTGACGCATTCCGCTTCTGCAGCACTTGCAGTTTTCTCGTGACATTGCAATCCTCAGCAGTTCTCAAAGCCAAGCTGTTTCCCCCTACCTCTATATATTCGTTGGATATATGTATGTATGTATATCGTATTGTGTTGTGTTATATGCAAAGTAATTCTGTAGGCAGCTTTGCTGTCATTAAGTTCTAGGAAGAAACACTCAAGTACACTCATTTTGCACCCAATTGTTCAGATTTTAATAGAACACGTAATTACATGCATCAACAGCTGCTAGAAGGCAGCTGAGCTTCGGGATACAAGCAAACCCCAAGTGTTCCCATTTTACACACTAAATTCATTTCTATTTGGGGAGTATATACTCGTACAACAAGCAGCGTTTAATAGCCAAAGGAGAATTGAATCAACAACATTCATCAAGTCTCACTTTTGGTGCAACATAAAAACAAACAGAGGTATAATTAAAATACAAAAATATTAAAAACTTACAAATGCAGTTTCTGCGATAACTAATAACTAATAATAAAAGTTAAAAAAAACGAGTAAATATCGACTAAAAACAAAGTGCGGCATCGTGCCATGCTTTTGATTAAATATCTGTTGGTGGTAATTACTGAAGCCTCAGTGGAGAGACTAAGACAGATCGATTTCCATGTCAGTTCGTAGCCTGAAATAAAACAGAACCCAAGTGTAAAGACAACAAAGTGTCAACTCAAAGTGGCTGCTGCACTCACATCTCACTGAGACGGTTTGCCTCGTCGATCATATTGTTCGTTGTTAGAGAATCAAAATCCGAGCTGTCGCCCATTGAGTTCATTGTCAGTCGTCCCATGGAGTTGCTAAGCAATAGCACTGGAGGTGGGACTCGCGATGCGAATGCCGATGTAGATGCAGAGGCAGAGGCAGCGGTGACCAACATCTTGAAATGCAATTGAAAGATCTGCTCTTTGATTTCGGCGAATTTCTTTTTGGCTGTCGTCTCAGCCATCTTGGTCTTGATGAATAACAAATGCAGCTTATCAATTTCCTTGGAGTTGGCCTTGGCCCGTTCCACCTCCTGGATAGGAGTCGTAAACTCATAGACAGCTTTGCGGAACTGCCCGAGAGATATTCCATCCAAGAAATTACGCTCGAAGGCAGCCCTAAGCAAAGCAACGAAGAGAGATCAGTAAATGTTGTGGCTGTGGCAGAGAATGGGGTATGGGGAATCCACTTACAAACCAAATACGTCCCTTGCCACACAGTGATTAAAAAGCTGGCTTGTTTCATCCACCATACGTCGGGCACCGCGCAAACAAGACTCGAAGTGTTCCTTGATGGTTCTGGCAATGTTGTTCGTCTCCTGGTATGTGTCTGCGAGTAACTTCCAGTCGGCATCATTTACCTGAAATCCAAATCATTATTCAACAGCTCCAACGAATTCTTTCAGTAGATACCTGAGTGGACATCTTTTGCTCTTGGACAGCTGCTGTGCGCAGCCTCTCGAGCATTTTAATTGCATCGGCTGTGGTGAGTATTTGATCGTTTATGGTTGCAATGAACTGATTGGTGACAATCTCATCCTCCAGCAGCAGGGCACGCTCTCGGATGCCCGTGAGGAACATTTCCAGCAGCTTCTGCTGCTCCGCCAGCATGTAGTGCATGTCCCGCGCAAGGCGCTTCAGCTTCCAGGGCTTGTCCGTTTGGAAACTTTTCAGCATGCAGGTCTTCATCAGCTCGGAGACGCTCGGCGCGGAGTTAAGATAGTAACACTCGCCCGTCGTCGCCTGGAAGACGAATAACATCACAGGGGGTGGGGGTATTTGGGTCGATTTGCGCGTCTCGCTGCTGGTGTCGCTCCACTCCTGGACATACAGATCCAGGGGTCTGGTGGTTGGCTTCATCCTCTCGTGCGGATGAGTGGTGGGCAGGACACAGTACACCTCTCTACTAGCTAGCTTTGTGTCACGGCAAATCAAACCGTTAAGTTCCTGCATCGTCATGTTCGCCGTGACGGCATACTCCAGACGCTTGAAGTCGTTCACAGCGAATATCGTGAGCACGCGCATCTGGAGGAGCCTGTCGAGGTTGAAGAAGACGGCCGGAACAGGAACCGGACCCGAATGTACTTCATCAGATGCCAATTTGCCGCGTCGCTTGTAGTTGGTGTCGAGGGCCTGACGTAGCCACGGGACGAACTCCCTGGACCATGGCCCCGTCAGATGGTTCTGCTTTGGCAGTTCTGTTTGAAAGAGAAAACGACTGTCATCCTGCAGATCCTCCGTAATGGCAATGCAATCGGGCTTCTTGTTGAGCAAATTGACTAGAATATTCTTGAACGTCTGGTGGGGTATGAAGGGCAGCTCTCCGGTTGCCAGCTCATAGGCAATGATCCCAAGAGACCAGTAGTCCACCGCCGTGTTGTAGAAGCCACTCTCCACCACCTCGGGGGCAAAGTAGTGGCGTGTTCCCACCACACTCTGCAGTATCGTCTTGTCGGGTGAATCGCGCGCCAAACCGAAGTCCGTGAGCTTGTACGTCTTGGACCCATCCTTCTGGCGGTGTATCACGATGTTGTCCGGCTTGAGGTCGCGATGGCACACTTTGCACTTGGTGTGCAGAAAGTGCAGGGCCTGCCGCAAGGCGCCCAGTATTTCCCGAACTTCGAACTCAGTCAGTCCGTTGGCGTTCTCTGGGATCTGCAATTGCTTCCGCACATCGCCCCCATTGCAGTACTCCAGGATGATTACGGGCAGAGGGCAGCTGTGGTGGTCATTAAGGTAGTCAACGAAGGCTGCATCCTCTTTCTCTATGCACACGCCAGCCACGATGTTTGGGAGTTTCTCAAACTCACGCGTCCACTTCAGCTCCTCCACCCATCGCTCTTTCAACTTGACTTGCTGATCGGCCGACAGCGAACTCGTCTCCTTGATATGTTTGGTGGCTGGAGAAAATAAACAAACGAAGGGTTATTATCTCCGAGACGCAGAAAGTGATTCTACATGAGTCAGTTGCGACCGCACACGTAGAACAGACCACACACGACCAAACGGCCCTTTGATAACAGCGATCGTTGCCTTGAGGAAAAGCTTGCATCAGCACAATTCCAGGAATCGGACTGTTTTCACACTACATCCGCAAAAAACATATCCGTATATGGAAAGTGGAGCGCGCATGTGTGCTGTGTCGCAAAATGTTCTTACCTATTTCGAGGCCGGTGTTCGTATTCCGCCAGTGCAGAACATTGCCAAAGCCGCCCTGGCCCAGCTTTCCCAGCAGTTGCCAGTTGCGAAAGGAGTCCATTTTCATTTACTTTATTTTACGTTCAGCTCCAACTCCAGCTATTTCCCCATTTCCCGCACGAACAACCAAATAGCACAACGATTTGTTAGAGATGGGCGAATATTCAGAAAATTAGCAGGCAATTTTTCAAAATCACTCAATGATAGAGAAGATACGTAAATTTTATAGTTTTAATAAAAGTCAATCTTGTTCTGCACTGGGAGTTTACATAATACATAATTTAGGTTCTGCCAATCGTTAATCCCAATTTGCCACAACGGTTGTGGCACAACCGTTAAATGTTTACTGAAACTGTGATTTCCAGTCACTGTTTGTGCCAAAGCGATACTCCCTTCACCAGAGTGAACGATATGGGTATCGATTTTAATATACCATCTCTAATCAAACAGGTTGTAAACAAAAACTGAAAAACTGCAATTAACAATAAAAGAAAAGGGGAATACTCGTCACCACCCACCCGCATGCTTGTGTTAAAATGCGTTTCCAAATGAAAAGTGGCAGTGATGATAACGACATTGTGGCAGCCACAGCTACTGCCGAGCATATACGGAAATTCGTCTTCACCAGCAGCCACGCAGCCGAGCGTCTGGAGATCAAAATACCCGAGGTGCGTATAATTAAACTTCAGCTCAGACTGCCACTGAATGCTCTGCTCTTGCGTTGGCAGCTGCTCCAAGGCGCCTACTCCTTCTACACATGGCCCTGTGCCCCCGTCTTGGCTCATTTCCTGTGGGAACAGCGACAGACACTGGCCGGAAAGCGGATTCTGGAGCTGGGTAGCGGTACTGCTCTGCCGGGAATACTGGCCGCCAAGTGCAACGCCCAGGTGGTACTCACCGACAACTGCATACTGCCGAAGTCCCTGGCGCATATCCGCAAATCCTGCCTGGCCAATCAACTGCAGCCCGGCGTGGATATCGATGTGGTG
Source organism: Drosophila obscura (assembly GCF_018151105.1). Classification (NCBI taxonomy): domain Eukaryota; kingdom Metazoa; phylum Arthropoda; class Insecta; order Diptera; family Drosophilidae; genus Drosophila; species Drosophila obscura. The sequence continues at coordinate 10,930,916 of NW_024542828.1, forward strand.
GGCTTAAGCTGGGGGCTGCTGCTGAATTCCGTATTCCGGCTGGCGCCCCTCGACCTAATCATAGCCGCCGATTGCTTCTACGATCCCAGTGTCTTCGAGGACATCATCGTTTCGGTTGCCTTTCTCCTTGAACGGAACTGCGGGGCCAAGTTCATTTTCACATACCAGGAGCGTAGTGCCGACTGGTCAATCGAGGCCCTGCTAAAAAAATGGAAACTACAGGCGCTGCCCATAAACATGGACGACATTGGCAAGGAGTCGGGCGTGGATGTGCTGGAGTTTATGGGCGGACACACCATTCATCTGCTGGAGATTACGCGTGCTGAGAACAGTGCTTCAATAAATACAATATAGTGACAAATCAATCATGGCATTTTTCTGTTTAGATTTTCGCGCCCTTTAGCGGATCATGTGTGCAGTTTATGCTGCAACGCTTATCGCACAAAAGTATCGGTATTTTTTTTTGCAAAAATATGCAGTCCTTAAAATCACCCACCAATAGATTATCAATACATCGATATAGCTGCGCGAGCGACGCTTTGGTCGCTGCTTTTAAGAACATTTATTATTTATTTAAAACTGAAATTCCAAGTAATTTTTGTGGCAGCCAGTGTGCAAGACCTTCGTTTGGTTTTTTATTATTATTTATTATTGCTGCTGCCACAAAGCCCCTTGTTGGTGTGTGCGTCGTGAGTGTTTAGAGAGAGTGTGCAAGTGTGCTTGTGTTTCGCCTGTGAAAAATCGAAGTTATTGCATTGCGCAGCCTTTTGCCCCCGCAGTCCTATATGCCAAGGAATTCCATGCTAATAGTGAGTCTTAAACACTTGAGTGCATCGAAATGTTTTAAGGTTTGTTGTATGCCGTTCCGGCAGCTGCGATGCTGCTACTTCTGTGGGCGTCGCTTGCGGTTGCCACTCTGTTGGTGGCATGAATTACGTCTTACGACACTCTGCTGCGCTTTTGCAGCTATCCAATTGCATTTACTGGAAATTAATATCTGTCCAATGAGTTACTGGAAGGAACAAACGGTAAACGACGGCATTTTGTTGACGCACAGCCCTGAGAGGCAAACATTTGTTGTTGCAATTGATCCGTTAATTCGAATGCGGCTGCGCGTCATTGTGTGTGTGTGAGAAAGGGAGAGTGAGAGAGCAAGAGAGACGCTCTGGCGAGGTCAAGCCGATAGCCGACTTGTGGAATGCTCTACACTGACTTGTACGTCTCTGGAAGGTATATTAAACACTTAAACACTTGAGTGCATCGAAATGTTTTAAGGTTTGTTGTATGCCGTTCCGGCAGCTGCGATGCTGCTACTTCTGTGGGCGTCGCTTGCGGTTGCCACTCTGTTGGTGGCATGAATTACGTCTTACGACACTCTGCTGCGCTTTTGCAGCTATCCAATTGCATTTACTGGAAATTAATATCTGTCCAATGAGTTATGGAAGGAAAAAACGAAAAACGTTTTACGCTTACAGCCTAGGGCAAACTTTGTGTATTCCGTAATTCATGCGGCTGCGCGTCATTGTGTGGAGGGGGTGAGAGGAGAGCGCCTGGCGGTTCAAGCCGATAGCCGACTTGTCACCTTTGCTGGAAGGGATTAAGGCAGTGTCGCTGTAGAAGCCATTTTCGACGATTCTGTCTCACCTTATATATATCAAATATACCTTGCCACATAGCAAACAGGAGCTTGCGTGCGTGTGTCACCTTTGCAAGGGATGAATATGCGCCTGATTTATGCCCTGTTGCTGCACTGGAAACCCTACACGGCGCTTCATTTCTGTTCTGTTTTTTGGGCGATGAACTCATCCTGGGGCCTCGTCATCGTCTGGAGACAAGCCCATGAAGCGCAAGAAGCGGCGGCGACATGAACTTTGCCCAAAAACTAATTTGCACGCCCAATTCTATTTCTGATTCAAAAAAAGAAGGCAGCTTCTAAATATGGACCGGCCTGACGTCCGACCCATTTAAATGTTGTCGCCTCTCTGCCGCCGGCGCTACCACCGCCTTAGGTGCAATCGCTCAGGCGTGACGGATGCATTCCCGTGGGGGTTTCATCCACAATTAAGTTCAATTTTAAAACATTAGCTTTGATTGCTCCTGACACTCCACAAGTTCTGCTCCATTGGGGTTTTGCAGTTGATTTCAAAATTCCGTGTAACATTTCATTATTCTCCTCTTTGTTCGATAGATTGGTCATTGAGATACAAGGTTTCCAAATAAATCACTGAGAAGAAACCCCAGACAGACGCCAGATATACCAGACCCCACATCATGGCCGAGGATACGGAATACAAGAAGCTGCCGGTGGAGGAGCGATGCGTACACAAGCTGTGGAAGGCCCGCGTCGATGGCTACGAGGAGGCAGCCAAGCTCTTCCGCGAGCTTGATGACGAAAAGTCCCCGGAATGGTCAAAGTTTGCGGGACTCATCAAGAAAATGGTTGTGGACTCGAATGCTTTGGCCCAGGAGAAGGGTCTCGAGGCGGCACTTATATTTGTGGAGAACAGCGGCCTGGCCGGTCGCACTGTCGGCGATGTGATGTCAGGCATTGTCCAGAAATGCATTGCCGCACCAAAGACCAAGACCAAGGAGCTCTCTGTGCTGGTCACGCTCATGTACGTGGAGATTGAGAAGCAGGAGGCTGTTGTCGAGGAGCTGGTCAAGGGCATGGACCACAAGAACCCCAAAATTGTGTCCGCCTGCGTGGCAGCCGTCACCCTGGCTCTGCGTGAGTTTGGCAACAAAGTCGTGGGCGTCAAGCCGCTGATCAAGAAGCTCGCTCCACTAATGTCCGACCGCGACAAGGCGGTTCGTGACGAAGGCAAGCAGCTGGCCGTGGAGATCTATCGCTGGATCGGGGCCGCCATGAAAGCACAGATTGCCACCCTGCCGCAGGTGACACTCAAAGAGCTGGAAGATGAATTTGAGAAGCTCAAGGGGGAGCGTGCAGAGCCCTCCAGGTTAGAGAACTAGGACAACTCATTACCGTTGAATATTCCTCTAATTTGTGTTTTTATTGCAGATACCTCAAGTCGCAGCAGGAGAAACAGGCAAAGATTGCAGAGACGGCAGCCAGCGAGGATGTGTATAATGGTAATTGAAATGTCATTTAAATTTCGAGACGTTTTTTTCGATTTGTTCTCTGTATTTTTGGCTTCATCAGACTCCTTTCATGCTCCATAGGGGCGGGAGTAACTTTTGTTTGATTTTTTATGTCAAAAAACCTTTTAATTCGTATATTTATATTTGTTGTGTGTTTTATTCGGAACAAGAAATGATAATCCCAAAAGAAAGTATGTGTACCAATTAATCCATTGCATATTCTGCAGGGAAATAGAAACATAATAGACAAAGAACTGTGTCCAATAATCCCCTTCTAATGCCCTTCCCTGTATCTGCTTACAGAAGAGGATGGCGATGCTGGGACTGAAGAAATGGATCCCATGGATCTGCTTGATCCTGTGGACATACTCTCCAAGATGCCCAAGGACTTTTACGACAAACTCGAGGAAAAGAAGTGGACACTCAGGAAGGAGTCACTAGAGGCGCTGGAGAAACTGCTCACCGATCATCCCAAGCTGGAGAGCGGCGAGTACGGAACTCTGGTGAATGCCCTGAGGAAGGTGATTACCAAGGACTCCAATGTGGTCCTGGTGGCCCTGGCTGGCAAGTGCCTGGCCATGTTGGCCAAAGGATTGGTCAAGCGCTTCTCCAACTATGCATCGGTGAGTGGTTTTCGAGGGAATCTATTGACCAATCTAATCGGTGAAATCCTCTTTCATCCTCCTCGCAGGGCTGTGTGCCATCGTTGCTAGAAAAATTCAAGGAGAAGAAACCCAATGTGGTGGCTGCCCTACGGGAGGCCATGGATGCCATTTACATGTCCACATCGCTGGAGGCCCAGCAGGAGGCCATTGTGGAGTCGCTGGCTAACAAAAACCCCACAGTCAAGTCTGAGACGGCTCTCTTTTTGGCCCGCGCCCTGTGCCGCACCCAGCCCACGGCCCTGAACAAAAAGCTGCTCAAGCTGATGGCCACCAATCTGGTGAAGACCCTCAACGAACCGGATCCCACAGTGCGCGACAGCAGCGCCGAGGCCCTGGGCACCCTGATGAAGCTGGTGGGCGAGAAGACGCTGGAGCCACTGCTGGCCGATGTGGATCCCCTCAAAATGAGCAAAATCAAGGAGGGCTACGAGAAGGCAGAGATCAAGGTGAAGATTGTCGGCCCCAAGAAGGAGACGCGTCCAGCCTCTGCCCCGCAATCCAAGGCGGGTGGAGCAGCCAGACCCACGGCTGGCAGTGGGGCACCCAAGGCAGTGTCACGACCAGCAACATCTGGAGCACGAAAGTTGGTCAAAAAGAATCCTGCAGCCGCAGCTGCGTCTTCTGCTGCCGCCTCCAAGGCAGCTCCCGGCAAAGCGCTCGCCACCGAGCGTGATATGCCCTCGGAGGAGGTGCAGGCCAAGGCAGAGGAGATTCTGTCAGCCGAAATACTCAGCGGATTGGGGGACTTCAATTGGAAGACACGCCTGGCTGCCGTGGAGCAGCTGCTGGGCGAGATACCCAGCTACGATGCCAAGCAGCCGGGCATCTCCCAGGTGCTGGTGCGCACCGTCAGTGGCCGCAAGCCCGGCCTGAAGGAGATGAATTTCCAAGTGCTCAAACTGAAGCTGGACATCATACGCTGCGTCGCAGAGACCTATCCCCTGACCACCACCACCGTGGATCATGTAATCAACGAGATCACCGAGAAACTGGCGGATGCCAAGAACGGACCTGTGGCCGGCGATGTTCTGTCCGCCTTTGCGGAAGCCACCAAGCTGGAGTACGTTGTGGGTAAGGTCCTGAGCTTTGCCTTTGAACAAAAATCCCCGAAAGTGCAGTCGGAGTCATTCAATTGGGTGGCCAAGGCCATCACGGAGTTCGGCTTCCAGATGCAGCCCAAAATGCTGATCGAGGACGTGCGCAAGGGCGTGCAGAGCACCAATCCCACAGTGCGCGGTGCCGCCATTCTTCTGGTGGGCACCATGTCCATGTACATTGGCCAGGCACTCATGATGTTCTTCGACAGCGAGAAGCCCGCTCTGAAAACGCAGATTCAATCGGAATTCGACAAGAATGTGGGCGAGAAGCCACCGCGTCCAGTGCGTGGAGCACAGCGGGGCAGTGGTGGCGGAGCCAGCACACCGGATGGCGGCGATGACGACGACGAGGCTGCCGGCCAGGACGAGGACATGGCCTGCAACATGGCGGATCTGCTGCCACGCGTGGACATTGCACCACAGATCACGGAGGCGCTGCTCAAGGAAATGTCCGACAAGGACTGGAAGATGCGCAACGAAGGACTCACAAAGCTGCAGGCCATCATCTCGGAGGCACGGCTCATCAAGTCCTCCATCGGTGACCTGGCCCCCGCTCTGGCCCATCGCCTCGTGGACTCTAATGCCAAGATTGCCCAGACGACGCTCTCCATCTGCGAGCAGCTGGCAACGGCCATGGGCTCCGGGTGCCGCAACCACGTGCGCACCCTCTTCCCGGGATTCCTGCATGCCCTGGGCCATGGCAAGGATTTCGTGCGGGCCGCCGCCCTCAGCTGCATCAACACGTTCGGCGAGAAGGGCGGCTACAAGGAGTTCTTCGAGAGCGAAATGATTGCCGATGCCTTGAAGGGACCCTCGACGGCCCTCAAGGTGGAGCTGTGGGCGTGGCTGGCTGATAAGCTGCCTGGGATTCCGCCCAAAACGATTTCCAAGGAGGATCTCCACTCGATGGTGCCACAGCTGTATGCCCACATCTGCGATCGAACGGCCGATGTGCGGAAGAACGCCAACGAGGCGGTGCTCGGGGTAATGATTCACCTGGGATTCGAGGCCATGAACCGGGCGCTCGACAAGCAGAAGCCCGCCTCCAAGGCGGCTATTCTGGCGTCTCTCGAAAAGGCGCGTCCCAATCTGCCCGTCAAGCCGCTGCCGAAGGGCAAACAGCAGGCGCCCATACTTGAGGATCCCGCCAAGAAGACAGTACGTGGAGGAGGTGCCGCCGGAGGAGCTGGAGCTGGCGCTCAGAAGGCGACCAATGCCAGGGCCACAGTCGTAGGCGAGAAGGCGGCTACACCATCGCGCAAGAAGGAGGAGGATGTGGACACCTCGCCCTTGCTGGCTGTGAATACGGCCAAGAACCAGCGACTCCTCGACGAGCAGAAGATGCGTGTCCTCAAGTGGACCTTCACCACGCCACGCGAAGAGTTCAACGAACTGCTGCGCGAACAGATGACAACGGCGAACGTGAACAAGGCGCTGATGGCCAACATGTTCCACGATGATTTTCGGTAGGTCCTCCTGGTCTCCCACTGCTGACAGGCTCTAATTTGTACCCTCTGCTATCCGCAGTTATCACTTGAAAGTCATCGAACAGTTGAGCGATGATTTGGCCAGCAATGGCAAGGCTTTGATCTGCAATCTGGATCTGATACTTAAGTGGCTGACGCTGCGCTTCTACGATACGAACCCTTCAGTGCTGCTCAAGGGTCTCGACTATCTGATGCAGGTCTTCCAGATGCTCGTCGGCGTGGAGTATATCTTGGGGGAGAACGAGGCCGCAAGCTTTGTGCCTCATTTGCTGCTCAAGGTAAGGCATTGGCTTATACCTCTAGAATATCCCTTTAATCTTTATATTTTGCCCTGTAGATTGGTGATCCCAAGGATACGGTACGCAATGGCGTGCGTCGCGTCCTGCGACAGGTGTTGTTGGTCCATCCCTTTGGCAAGATCTTCCCCTACGTCATGGATGGCCTCAAGTCGAAGAATGCCCGACAGCGCACCGAGTGCCTGGATGAGCTCACCTTCCTGATTGACTCGTATGGCACGTGCATCTGTTCGAATGCCTCCATCAAGGAAATCTCTCGCCAGATCTCCGATCGCGACAACTCTGTGCGCAATGCGGCCCTCAACTGCATGGTGCAGGTGTTTTTCCTCACCGGCGAGAAGCTCTACAAGCAGCTCAACCATCTCAACGAAAAGGATCTCTCAATGCTGGAGGAGCGCGTCAAGCGAGCCAAAAAGACCTACAAACCGCCATCGGCTGCAGCCGCAGAAATGCCGAGCGGTGGAGGCGCCGCCAAGCTGGCACCGCCTGTACTCCAGCAGCAGGAGAGCATTGAAATCGAGGACGCTGTGGTCGGCAATGGCTATGGGGATGAGCTGCCGCCGCCAAGCGACGGGTAAGACTTAAACTAGCCACCATTTTCGGATTCGGTATTGATGAATGTCTTGCGCGCTCTGGGGATGGGAAACTACTGGCAGAAACGAGATCTCAAGAGTTACTTGAATGTGTTACATTTGTTCTGTTTAGATTCATTTATATTAAAGCCACAGCAAAGGAATTGTAGATCGATTCTGAGCCACTGTTCCAGCTAGAAGAGAGTCTCCTGCCATCTGACTTCTGGCTAGCCAGTAGTTTCCAGTCAGTGTTTGAAAATGTACAATTTGCAGTCGCAGCAGCTTGCAGCGGACTAGCCACGAGAAACGTTTAACAATAATTTAAAAACTTACGCCGACTGTAACTTTTCACACACTGATTTCTCTATCCTGTGGGTCGCAGTAGTTTGGATATTTTTTCGATTTTTCGTTGATTATTTTTTCGTTAACCATTCATATTAATTTTCCATCGAATCAGCTTGCAGAGAGAAAGCAACCAAAAGGATAGAAATGGCACGAATGTGACGGCCTGTTTGAACTCCCTGACTCGACAGGCGTAAAGTTGCTTTTCTTTATACTTTCCTTTACATGTTTTGTGATTCGTTTGTTGCTTTGCCTTGTTTGTCATTGTTTGAGTGTAGTTTGCTTTTGTTATATCGTCGCTTGTGTATTTTATGTGTGTCTACAGCCAGAGTTCAACTTACATTTTGTTTGCATCCCTTTGCAGAACCTTCGACCAGGCACCGTCCTCACAGCTGCTCCAATTGCAGCAGCAACTGCAACAGCTGCAGCAGCAGGCCCAGCAACAGAGGCCCAGTGGACCCTTTGGCTTGGACTCGCAAGTCATAGCAGACATCGAAAAGGATTGGGTTCGTGTGGATCAAATGGTATTTAAGCAGATACCCTCAGTGGACATATCGCTTCTGTACGAGCCCATTAAGGTGATACCCACACGTGGAGGCGTCCAGTATCCGCAGGATAAATTCGATCGCCTCATCTCGCGTCAGCACTACATGCAACAGACTCTCACAACGCCCCCCTCAGCCAATGCCAGCGTGGCCAGCGGCATCTCGCCCTACCGCAGTCCCCCGCGCAATCAGCAGCAGTACCAGCAACACATGGACAACCATATTCCCAAGTAAACAGAAGAGTAAATCTCAATCTCAATGTTAAGAACCCTTTTCATTGCTTTCTGTCTATGTTTGCAGTCTGGCTGATGTCCTTCCCAAGCATGACCCACAGCTGGTGAAGGTGATCAAGGCTGTCAGCAGCACGGACACCATGAAGGCTCGTGCGGCCATCAACGAGCTGGCGGCCATCATTGAGTCGCCCGAGAAGCAGGCCGTGCTGCGCGACTACGAAGAAATATTCATACAAAATGTGCTGGCACAGTTGAAGGTGAGACGACACCCAGGAGCACTCCCTTTAGACTGATCCACTTATTTATATTTCCTTTATTTGCGTTGCAGAATCTTTCCCAGCTGCCCACGGCACAGTCTTTGGTGGTTTACCAGCCGCTTTTGTCCATTTTGTATACGTTTTTCCATGCCAACATTCTGGGCAAAACGCTGAGCGTGGCCTGCATCAAGAATCTCATGTCTGCGCTGCTCCACTTGATGGCCGATCCCAAGTTGACCAACGGCGAGGACAGCCAGTACAACAAGGTGATCAATGGCATCTGTCTGAAAGTGCTGGACAAGGTTAATTTCACGAATTTAAATTGGTGAGTGGACAACTCTTTCCTTGCCTTAGATGCGAAAATTAACGGCGGCTGCTGTTTCTAGTGCCCTAATCCGTTTGCTGCGTGAAACTTGCCCGGTGGCAGGACTGCCCAAATTCACGGATCTGCTGATGAAATGCATTTGGCGAAACGTTAAGATGCTGCCGGAGCGCACCAATGAGCTGAACTACGATGCCGTGATATTGGAGGCGCATGAATTCATGCTGGCACTGCCCAGCACCTGGTGGCAGACACGGCCATCGGACACACCTTTGCGCACAGTCAAGACGATTGTCCACAACATGGCCAAGGTGAAGGGAAATGCCATACTGCAGCATCTCAATCAGATACCGACACACTCGGAGTTGCACACGTATTTGATACGCATCCTGAAGGTGAGAAAAGGTCCTTCAATCGCTATAGAGATGTGTTTAACCGAGTAGAAATGTTTTTCTAGAATTTCCAAAAAGATGGCTCTTCGGCAGGGACGGGTGCCTCGCCACAAAGAGCCAAGGAGATTGCCTCGAAGCGTATCTCGCATCAGACCCATGACACAGTATCGCAAATCTTCAAGCTTATCTCCGACAGAGAGACCAAGCAGCAGGGACTGCAGAAGCTATACGATTTTAAGGTAATTTCCTTTAGATCTTCATTGGCATTTGTAACTCATTGAAATATCTCTTTTTTCTTTTAGCAACAAAATCCAGACATAGATTTGAGCACCTTCCTGCAGGGGTCCAGTGTCACTTTCCACAAGTACATCGAGGAGGGTCTGGCGGAGATTGAGCGCAGCCAGAAGGGAGTGTCCGGCTCCGCTGGACAGGCGCCGGACAATCGCATGGGTAAGCGTGCAGGCCATAGACACACACATCCCATACTAACCATAACATATAACATGTGGCTATGTGTTCTGTATTTCGACACTCCCAGCAGCTGCTACACGTTCTTATCTCACAGATGCCAACAACCATCAGAATCAGAATGCTGGCACTGAGCATGATGCCGACTTCTGGATGGACCGACTGCAGTATTTGATGGGCGGTGGTGTCGGTGTCGGTGGGAAAATGATGTCCACACGCCATACGGCTGACGATGGCTCGCGCATGATGATGGACAATAAGGTGGCCGATGAGAATCTCTGCTTGAGCTCGATGAACTCCCAGAAGGGTTCGCTTTTCCGCAGAGAGGTGACTTGGGGCGGATGTTCAGTATTATGGAGTATTCTTTAATTAATATAAAAAATTTTTTCAGAAACCCGATGATGTCTCGCCGAATCGCTTGCAGCATATCCAGGCCAAGCTGGCGCAGATCAAGAAGGAGAGTCATGCCCAGTAGGACTCTACAGATAAACAGCTATAGAAGACACAGAGAGAGAGATTGAGAGAAAAGAGAAGATGATGTCGTGATGGACGCTTGTCTTCAACTAAATGAATCATTTATTATTTAACATTAGTTATAGTCTGCTTATGCACACACCCGATATACACATATATATATTCACATACACATGCTATGGATGCAGATGCAGATACAGATACAGATACAGAGATAATAATTAGTAACAGAGAAGCAGAACAGCAGCAGCAATGAGATGCAGATGCAGATTCAAAGGCAGGTTAACAAGTAACAATTAACAATAATTAACAGACGCTACAGTACTACTACAACTACTACAACTAATGGCTACACCTAATCCTTGGATCATGCTGCTACTCCTAAAACCACACACTATACCTATATATATTGTACTTGTACTAGCGCTGAGTAATGTTTTGTTTTCGATTGGAATTAGATTGATTTGTTGGATGAGCTGCAAGCGCAAAGCAAACGGCAACAGCAGCATGTTTAAAGTTTTGGAGAGAGCCCTGTTTTGTTGCCTCCTTAGGATCGATTCTTGTTATCGTCTCGTTACGTTTTCCGATTCCTCAACTCCATTTGTTTCCGACCTAAGTTATACTCTTAAACCATAGTTTTTAGCCTCTAGCAGCTACCATTTTAACCAATGTTTAGATTAAGCTTCATTCAGTTTAATCCCCCCACCAGTCACACAGTCAACCAGTCACCCTCCCCCCCTATCATCAAACACACACACTTAAGGCAGACGACAGTCGGACAGCATAGCACGCGTGCGCGTGCGTATTTTTGTAACACACAACATCCTCTATCCTATCCATGAATTATATGCGAAAATAAATGTTATATTTATAATTCAACTAATCCATGGCCACGGGCAACACCACATCCTCTGTTATTTCGGTGAGCAGCTCACCCTCGCCATCCTCCCCCTCCTCGCCCCTGCTGGGCTTTGCATAGCGCGAGGAAATGGTCGCCACACGTATCGCAGCCTTGAAGCCCACACGGGCCTTCATTTTGGCCAGCTTTGCCTTCCAGTTCTCGTCGCGGGACGGCAGCTCGTTGAGGTACTCGATCATCTCCTGCTTCTTGGGATCCACAATCGCCAGCACCGACATGCAGCCATCGACGGTGCCCAGGACAATGGCCCGTCCGTCCTTGCTGCTCTTGATGGCCGTCAGCTCGGCCTGGAGCCGGTAGTTGGCTATCATCTCGGTGTCGCCAGTGCGGAAGACGCGTATGGTCTTGCGGCCGCTGTGATAGTACGCAACATACTCGTCGTTCTCCGTGAAGATGCAGATCACCGAGAAGACGCCCTCGGCCACCTTTGGAATGAACGTCTTTACGGTGGTACCCTTGCGCAGCTCCAGCATCTCCAAGCCGCCTCGCGTCGGGGCATACAGCCCGCACTTGCCGTCCCGCGTGATGCTGCCGCCCCACTTGGCTATGGAGCGGATGTGCTTCTTGGTCTTAATGTCCATGACGCTGCCCTTCTCGCTGCTGATGACAGCCACCTGGTTGGCCTTGTGGGGCATTGGCACCAGGGCGAAAACCTCCTTGATGGCGCAACCCTTGAGCATAATCTTCGAGACGAAGGCCCCATTGGTGGCGCTGTACACGCCCAGGCAATCCTTGTTCGACTTGTCTACGGTCACTACCACGATGTAGGCATTATCCGCAGTCATCACGGACTTGCGGAACGGCATGCCCGTGATCATACGAATGGGGAACTCAAAGCGGAACAGGATGGTGCCCTCTGCAAACGGGATGGGTCAATGGTAAGCTCATAGAATATTGATAGTAATACCCCACCTGGCACTGATCTCAATGTTGTTATAGCCGTCAATCGATTGGCCTCATCCGACGCCGCCAGGATATCCCGCTGATTGATGTTGGGCACCGAGACGGTCAGCACCTTGTAGCCATAGTCAAGGAGGGTGATCTGCTGGATGCCAGGCTGATCGTCGCGAAAGACCACCTGCTCGGAGACGCGATTCCACACCAGAAACTTGCCCGTCTCCGAGGATATGATGTAGCGGCCGTCGGGCGTGATCTCTGCATGCGTGACAATGGCACCCAGGGCACTGTCCGACAGTTTGGCCAGCAGACGGCCCGAGCGGGTCTCCCAGACACCGACGCACCCGCGGGTGACGGTAACGGCCATGTCCACCTCCGACAGGCTGATGTCATCGATCTGCAGCTCGTGGCGATCGATGACGTGCACCTTCTCGAAAATGTTGTTGATGTTCCAGACCTTTACAGACCGATCGATGGAGGAGGTCACCAGGTTGTTCCAGTTGCCGATCGTCAGCGGCTCCAGCTGAATGATACGCCCGAAGTGGGCGTCCAGGACTTTGGCTAGTTGTCCCGAGGGCAGGCACCAGACATACAGATTCTTGCGCACTCCTGCGACGGCATAGTCCAGACGGGAGCTCACCATAATGGAGTTTGACTGCATGATGCGGGTGGTGATGTTCCGCACGCCATGCGGCAGCGGCAGGTACAGCGCGCCCTCGGTCAGACGGGACTCCGTCTCGTCCTTTAGCTTGCCGCCAAAGTCCCAGATCACAAAGCCCTTGCCGGCGGTGCCCAGGAGCATGCGATCGTGCTGGTCCAGGCGCAGTTGCAGCAGCATCTCCTTGTCATCGTTATCGAAGCGCGGCAAGGTCTCCACCAGACTCCAGCTGATAGCACCGCTCACCTCATCCGCCACAAAGTCAAACACGGAAACCTCAAAGTTCTCCTCGCTGGCACAGCCATAGGCCCGAGTGCGTTGCTTGTTCATGGCCAAGGCACTGTAGAATCTCTGCGAATTGGAGTAGTTGCCCCCGCGACAGGAGTCCAGCCGCAGGCGCATGTCATTGATGGAACCCGACCAGAAGACCACGTTGTAGTCCGTGGGACTAAAGAATTCCATGGCTGCGGGAAAAAGATGGGTAAGTAGAGGAAGCCAAGGCGACATCCAGTCACTCACTTAAGATCTCCCAATCCTCGTTCTCGCCAGGCACATCGAAGGTGTCCACCAGATTGCCACGCATATCGAACTGCGCCCAACGCAGCTTGCAAGTGATGAAGAGACTAAGCCCCAGGGATTGGATTAGAGCACCATTAGGCCATAGGGCTGGGGGATGCAAACACTTACCAATGATTGAGCAGATGGAGACCACTGACCGGACCATGGCACTCCTCGAAGGGACTGTTGATCACCACAAATTCGCTGGAGAGCATATTGAGGAGCACGGTCTGATTGTTGTTCGAGTAGGCGGCGGCCCACTTGTTGTCCGGACTGAGCACCAGCTGCTGCATGATGCCCTCTATGCCGGGATTGACGTCGCGAGTCAGATCCGATGTGGACAGATCGAAGGTGATGAAGTGCGTGGAAATGGAGACCATGTAGCGCATGTCGCTGGTCAAGCAAAAGGCAAACACTGCGAACTGATGGCCCTCCAGGGAGTACTAAGAGGATTGCAAAGGGGACTAGGATAAGAGGTCGCAAACATCTTAAAGGAAGCTACCTTCAAGGGCCCTCCTGGAGTGTGCAGGCAGTGATTGACCGGAATGAGAGCACAATCCTTGGGTCCACTGCGATCACAGGCCCGCAGCAGCATCTTGATATTGGGATTGCCCCCAATCTCGGGCAGCAGGCGTCCAATTAACTGCGGAGCCAGCATATTTGGGTAGATGGCGAGAATAGCACCGCCCAAACGGAGAGCATCGGCTACCAGCATCAGCTCGCGCCTGGCCTCCTTGTCCTCCGTGTTGGTGGAGGCATCCTCGAAGTCAGCGAGCACCGCCTGCAGCGGACAGCTCGAGAGCTTGGCGTGCAGCCAGTCGTAGTTGAAGAGGACGTGCTCGAACAGATCCTTGAAGCGTCGCGAGCGCACAAAGTGGAAGGGTAGCTCCCCAAACTATTGAAGATTCGAATGAAAGAGAGGCCAATAGGTAGACGAAACCATTGACGAACCTTGCGAAGATTGTAGCGCTTGGACAGGCCATCCTTGCTACTGAATACCAGCGGCTGGATGGGCACCTTACGATCCGCTGAGCCCTCCTTGTCAGCCAGGCCGAAGCGATGTCGCTGGATCTCTGTGAACTTGAACGGCTTGGGCACGCCGCCGCCCCAGATGCCCAGGTAGTAATCGGCAATCATCGAGTGGAAGTAGATGGCCATGTTCATGTTCTTGAAGTAGCGTTCCTTGGCGGTGTCCCGGAACTGTCGGTGATACCAGTTCATGACATTCACCCCGTCCGCCTCTCGCTCGCTCAGATAGTTGGGCAGATCGTTGCGAATACGCGTCCAGAGGAGCGGCGGAATGCGACGCACTGGCGGCATATGGTACTGATAGACATCGTCTAGCACCTTGTCGTCCAGTGAGATCAGATCCTCCAGTTCGCTCTCCGAGAGGCCAGACTTTGAGGCCGTGATGTAGGCCAGGGCGTGAAAGACCAGAATGCGGCCATGCTGCTTCTCCACGCGCTCAAACAGCAACATAATGGAGTCCATTACCGTGTTGGCCAGATGCGTCTCCTGGGGCCGTGTGTAACTCCGCCAGCGGCAGATCTCGGCAAAGACGAGCTTCACGAAAATTGGCAGCGAGCACTTGCTGATGGCATTCGCCACCAGACGCCACTGGTAGTTGTTGAGATCCCTACACGCCGTCTTCATCCACATCTTGATCACGTTCATGGCCAGCTCCTCGCCCAGGGCCGTCACCTCGATGAAGTTCTCCTCCACGTCAATCATCTTGCACAGGACATGGTACTCGTGTGAGACTGTGGGATTCGCGGGCTCATTGGCGCACGAAATGATGATCTGTAAGGAGTTGAATGGGGAGGATTTCTTAGATATGTTCATGAGGCATGGAAGTGGCTGTGGCTGATACCAAGAAAGGATTGCCTCATGCAGAACGGCCATCCTCTAGGCGTCGTTTTGTGTGAGGTGTGCGAGTGATTTTGCTTAGCACGCACAAGTCAAGCAATTGTAAAAACTTACACGGATTCCCAATGGAGTATAAGAGTTAATTTAAGTTCAAACTTTAAGATTCTTTTGGATGTTTCATGCAGTGCTACGAGGGAATTTTTTTTGTATACAGATCGTTGGATGAATGAGGGTGGAAATTGTAAAGGTTGGGGTCACCTTTCGGCATATTTTAGCTAGAAATTGTTGGATTATAGATGGGTCTTTTGGCATATACCATATATTATATTTGAGTGCAGAGACCTACTAGTGCTGAGAGAGGGAATCATGCAGAATTTTGTACAGTGTCAGAGATAGATTTATCGCAACTTTGGATTTTATACCCAATATCAAATATTAAATATCAAATATCATGCATAAGGATAGTAGTTAAATATTTATAGAAGTTATATAGTTATATGTACATGCAGAGGACTGTCGCCCGGAAGAGGAGAGTTCTCTCACCTTACAGTGCTGTGGCAGACGCGTCGGTATCCAGGATACCTTATTCGAGTCTTGGGTGCCCGTCAGCTGGTCGACCGAGTCGAGGTAGAGGGTGAGCGGCTGGTTGGGGCTAGCATAAGTTAGTAATTGCTTAAAGTGTGCTGTTAAGGGTACAAGATCATCGGGTATGTTCTCGAAGGGTAGCATATAGTTGTACGAGATCTGCTTGGTTGGTTTTGAGAGCGGGTTATGGATTAAGGATTATGGGGTTAAAGGTTAAAGGATAATGCTATAGGATAATGGATATTGAATGGATATCACCTGCTGACAGATGGAAATCAGGGTGGCCGTCAAGGCACTGGAGTCCGGCGTGGTGCCCAGGAAACGGATGACATTGATCGGCCTGACATGGGCGAACCACTCGGTGGCCACCAGGGCGGCGCTCTTGGAGAGTAGCGAGGTCTTGCCGCAGCCTCCGTCGCCGAAAAGGACAAGTGGCTTATCTGAATCCCCCAGCATATAGCGCTTGATACGCTCGCAACTTTCCTCCCGGCCGTAGAATATCTTCACCGAGTTGTTGCAAGCGTGCAAATGCTGCAGGATCTCAGTTACTATCTGCCCCTGTGCACTGGAGTCCTCTTTGCGCATCGCCCTATCCACCAGCTTCACCACGTTCTTATAGAAGTGCGATATGAAATGATTCAGGTACTCCTCGTGCGTCTCAATGTCCAGGCCCTCGCGTCCAATCCATTCCACAGTGTATCTGAAATTAAGTTTGGATTACAACCCGCCTGCGGCTTGGCTTGGCTCCTGCTCTCTTACTTCTGGGCGTTGCTCGACTCGATCTTCGCTGGCAGGCGAGTGTCCCTGAGGTCGCCCAGCAGCTTGGCCGACTCCGTGTCCAGACTCCGGTTGATGATGTCCACGAAGAGCGAGGCCTTCTTCAGGTTTTGCAGGTTGATGTTGTTGATGTACCGCACATAGGCCAGGCAATGGTTTTTCGTATTCTTCACATTCAGCACGCCATTGATCACCTCCCGCTCCGTCACTAAATGAATCCGGGGATGAATCTTTAGCGACAGCTGCAGCCTACCAGTCTCTACGCTTACCCGACATGAAGTAGTTGTGGACATCGTCCTTAGACATCTTGTTGCTGGCCCCCAAAGAGGCAACCGCCTTGCGTAGCAGCTTCTGCATCTTGTTGAGGGTGTCCCACCACACGGCCTGATCCTCCGCCTGGAGCTTGGGCACGCGCTGAGGGTGGGAGGAATAAACTTGTTGGGGAAACTGTTCCCAAACTAAAGGAAAGTGGG
Source organism: Drosophila obscura (assembly GCF_018151105.1). Lineage (NCBI taxonomy): Eukaryota > Metazoa > Arthropoda > Insecta > Diptera > Drosophilidae > Drosophila > Drosophila obscura. Next base: position 10,947,901 of record NW_024542828.1, read on the forward strand.
AAAGTCTCCTACCTTGTTGTTGAAATTGATGAGTATGGAGGAGATGGGCTGCAGCACCGAGATTGGTGGCACCGCATTGCTGTCCTTCTTGTACCACAGATCGAGCAGGGCCCGGTCCACGCCCATCGATGTCAGCTCTTCGCAGATCAGCGCCAGCTCCGAGGACACTATGTACGTGGGTATGGGTCGATAGCCGTACTTCTGGCCCAGAAACACAATGAAGTTGGGACCCATCGAGAGCCGCTGACAGTTTTTGATCTCGCGCATGCACAGCTCTGTGGTCATGTGATCGTCGGTGGCCTCGTCGCGCACACCCCAACGCATGTCCACCACTTGGAACTCCAGGCCGTGCTTCTCGCGGCAATAATCCTTGATCCTGGGATAGCACTTGGCCATCAGCGTGTTCCTTTCCATGGTGGTGTCTGGTGGGATGAAAATCCGCATTACATAACCCTTTTTCACACTTTCACACATGTCCGCCCCCCACTTTAGTGACTCATTTGTGGACCCACCCGTGAACGTTGAGCTCGTGAAGATGCGCACAATCTTGGAGCTAACCGGCGGCAGGGCCTCCAGGGAGCCCAGAAAGATCGAGTCTATGGTGCGGTCATCCATGTTGGTGGTTGCTGCTTGGGTTTGGGTTGATTGCTGCTCGAGCAGCTTCTCTTCTAGGACGTTCCGCAGCCGTTGAAATCCAATATGTGTCTGCGCCAAAACGTAGCCGGAGACGAGACCCAGAAAGTGGCGTAAAGTTCGCTGCTGTTTGGTCGATAGTCCCCGGATACGTGCGGCGCATTTGACAGTCGCCTAGTTGACGGTTGTTTTTGAGTTCAGCAGCTCCACTCCACTGACGTGCGGCATGGCAGAACCACCTGCAGAGGAAGGGAACGGGTAGAAGGACTGCCTGCCCGTGCAGCACCAGCCAAGCACACCTGTTGCTGATCCTGATTGAAAAGCCATAGCGCCCGTTTTATGGTGCCGTACGTCAGCTGCCTGATTGATGTCTTGAGACCCGCTTTGACATACAAACAGGTGTTTTCAAGTGCTCCGGACCTGCCCCCCGTGGCAGACATTTCATTTGCGTGCTTGCCTCACATTCGTGTCCAATTCGTTGCAATCCCCGTTGGTGTTGGCGTTGGCGTTGGCGCTGGATTGCGGCAGTTTTCAAAGTCATCGACTGGAAAACGGTGCCACTTATTGGGTTAGGTGGGGGATTGTAGTGGGTGACGTTGCCCTATTTTGGGGCTCTGTACACATTTGACCTCGACCTAGGAACGTGCGTGTTTGCATAAAAATAAAGAAAGGCTAACTTCAGCGCGTCGTTTGACGACCACAATAAATCGTTTTGCACTGCTTCAACTGCTAACGGTATATGTATCACTGAGACACCAATGGCATTGCTGGCTTCTAGGCATGAACGGGCATGTTCAAAGAATGTGCAGTAAACATCTGCTTGCAAAGAGCCGTTATTAAATTTCGTTACAGCAGTGACCGCTTGAGTTCTGTCAACCCAACAAATTAATATCCCAATTATTGAAACAATCACCCCCCACAATTCATGGCGAATAAAACGATATTTTCTTTGAGTTTTATAACAATATATTTATTTGTTTTTGTTAATTCTTAATACGGGTTTTCATGAATCTTTTCCGTTGAATATCATAATTATGATTATGATGATGATGATTATCTGCAAAAATTTCGTATTCCAATATATAGTTTAAGTGGTTTCTTCTTTAGTTATGAGAGTGAGTGCGTTGAATAAAGCTAATGAATGATTGAATTGAATTGAATGGTTATGAAAAGACGATTTCGTATAAGAATAGGAGATGTTTTTCTATGCGATTTACTTCGATTTATTGCATTTGCATACACTTGCCTATGATTTTGAAACGCGTTTAACTAATTTCATTTATGTTAAGTTGGCTATGGGATAGTGTGGACTATATTCTATATAGGCTATAGGCTATAGGGTTAGTATCCATTTTGTTTTGTTTCATTCTTTCCTCTTCCTGTTTCTTTTTTTTTTATCAGAGATAAAAACATTGTTAATCACTTGGTTTTCGTTTTAGGGACTGTCGCGCAAATTAAATTAACTACGATTGGGGGAGGGGTTCTCATACCCATACTCATATATAACGTACTATATGTATGTATATCATGTAGCTATATTTCGATAATAAATAGTTAAACATATTGAACTAAACAGTAATCAAATAATAATCATAAACAACTAATAAATAATCAAAAAAATTAAAATACAAATTACAAACTGCAGCCACGAGAGCCACAAACAAAGGGAACGAACATCTACGGCTTCTGGCCATTCTGTTGAGCCACCGGCCTTAGAGTCGTCGTCGTCGTCGGCGTTGGTGTGGAGGTTGCTGCTGGGCTCCAGGTGGTTAAAGCTGACGCCGCTGCAGATTTTGTGTCCGGTTTGGTGGCCGGTATGGCTTTGGCCGCCAGCGCCATTTTATGTATGTGTGGCGACGACGGCGACGTCACTGTTATTCTACAATAAGAAAAAGCTAATGGTTTACACGCACACACACGCGGAGGACGGGGCGACGGGTCGGATTAGAGCAGGGCGGCAGGAGCGGAGCGGAGCGGAGTGTGGAGTTTTGGGCGGGGGGATTTGTTGCATTAACGCATTATTTACACGCATCGTTTGTTTGTTTTTTGGGATGTTTGGTTTTTACGAGTTTGTTTTTTTTTTCGGTTTTAATGGCAGGAATCGTTGCAGGAGCATTTGGAGCAGGAGCAGGAGCGTTGGCAGCGGCGTTTCGGTTGTTGGTTGTTGTTTGTTGGTTTTTGGGGTCATTTGTGGAGGTGGATTGTGGCGGTTTGCATGTATGATTTAATTATTTAAATTAGATAAGCCGGCAATAGCAAACAGACCTTACAGACTAGCTAACTAGCGATATGGGCATAGTGTTAAGCGAGCGGGCGAACGACAGACAGAAATATATTCAGAGAGATATATAGATGGCATGGCATGGAGATGGTGGTGGTGTTGGTGTGTGAGAGAGAGCTACGTGCTTAATGCTTGTGCTGCTGCTGTCTGCTGCTGTTCGAGTTGACTTCGCTGTCAGCGTACCTAGGGCTGTTGTCGTCCTTTTCACAGACCAAAGTGCGTGTGTGGCTGGGCGGCACAAGGCTGCCGCCGTTTAACGACTGCTGGGAGCTGCGCTTCACATTCACCGGCCTCAATCGATCCTCCAGGTCGCTGATGGAGCCCACCGAACTGATGCTCTCATCGCTGCAATTTTAAAGAACAAATTAATCATCAGACACAAACACATCTATTATTTTGCCTACCTCTCGCTCAGCTCTTCCTCGCCCTCTTCCTCCATGGCCTGCTGCAGATCCGCTATCCGCTGCAGGGCCAGGCGCAGATCGTTCTTTAGGGCCGTCCCCTCCGACTCCGTTTGCTCCATTTTCTTCTCGAGATCCTTGCGACGCGCCAGAGACTCCTGCTCGCGACTCGAGACCGTGTGATACTCCTCGCGCATGTCGCGCAGACTCTTCTGGGACTTCTTGAGCACTTCCTGGGCCTGCATTTCGCGCATCTTCGACTGGGTGACCTCGTTCTGCAGCTTCTCCAGGGCCTCCTTGTGACGGTTCACCTGCACTTCGAGGCGGGCACGCGTTGCCTGCTCCAGCTCGAGGCGGGACTCCAGCTCCTTGGTGCGCAGCTCCAAGCTGAAACAGAAATCATATGTATATAAAGCAGCTGTCACTGGATAAGCCTGCTCCTCCACTTACCGCTTGGACATCATGGCCATGGAGGGATCACCCAGGTTCTCCACATTATCCAGCCTGTGCTGGAGTTCGCCCACCTGCTCCTTCAGATTGTTGCGCTCCGCCTCCATTTCGTTGAGCTTGAACTCTGCCTCGGACACATTGATCTGCTCGGAATTCAGCTGCTTCACCGTGGCACTGTACTTCTTCATCAGCTCGCTCAGCTCCTCCTCGTTCTCCTCGATCTGGGCCTGCAGTTCGGCGCGATCGCGATGCGCCACATTGGCCCGCTCTTCGGCATCGTTTCGCGCCCGATGCGACTCCTCGAACATGGCCTGCACTTCCGTGAGCTCCGCCTCGGCCGTCTGGCGTGCCTTCATGGCCAGGCTGCGGGCGGACTCGGCATCCTCCAGCTGATTGCGCAGCTGTCGGATCAGCGTCTTACCGGGCGTGTCCGCCTTGAGTCGTTCCAGCTGCGTCTGGGCATCCTTCAGCAGAGCCTTGTATTTTCGCAGGTCACGGCGCAGCTTCTGGTTGAGCGCCTCCTCGGCATCCCGATCCACACGATCCCGGTCCTCCATGGAGGAGAGACGCCGCTCCAGCTCGTGCTTCTCGCGCAGCAGCAGCGTGCGCTCCTCGTGCTCCGTTTCCAGCTGGCACTCCAGCGCCTTGATCTTCTTGTAGCCATTGCCGCGCACCTCCTCCAGCTCCTCGTCCCGCTGCTGTGTCTCCCTGCGCGCCTCCTTGCGCATCGTCTCCAGCGTCATCTCCAGTCGGAGTTTGGCCTGCTCCAGCAGCTGTATTTGGCCGGCCATCTCGTCCAGTTCCTCCTCCTGCTCCTTGGCCCGTCGCTCAGTCTCGTTCTTGGATCGTCGCAGCTGGGCAAACTCCTCCTCGGTGCTGCCACCGAATGTCATCTCCTCCAGTTCGCGCTGCAGCGAGGCCAGCTTCTCCTCCTTGAGCTCCAGATCCAAGCGAGTGTCCTGCAAGAGAGATATATTTATCAGGTGATTCAGAGATTCGTGTGCGTGCTGTGTTCTCATTCCGAATCACATTCGTACTTGAATCATTCGCGTGGAATAGCGGAAACTCATGCCTCTAATTGTTTTTCGCAGTTGGGTTGGGTTTTGGTTTGGTTTGGTTTTGTTTTGGTTTTTTTTTCAGCTGGGAATTCTTTTTCCCTCGGTCTGTGCTCTCTGTGTGGTTCGTATTCGTATGTTCCGTATCTAAATCGCAGTGGACAGTCGGTCGTCGTTCAGTTATCGCCCTCCATGGGCTTTTGCCAGTTAATTATAAGTATCGAAAGCGTAATGAGGACGCCGTAAATGTTTTAATTTCTTTTCTTGTCAGGCACAGACACAGAGACAGATAGAACTGCTGCGGGGATTTTCAGTACGAGTATTATATGTCTGTACTCCAGTTATCGCGTATTGACGTTCGTCGAGCTACTGTCGTAGCGGAACAGAACAATGAAGAAAGCAGCAAAGCAAAGATCCACAAATGTGTGACCAAAGGCAAAGGCAGCGAGAGAGAGGGAGAGAGTGTCTGCTGCCAGAGAGAGAGCCTCAAGTACAGGCCGATAAAAACACAAAACTAAACCGAGAACCGAGAACCAAAGAACGAACACACAGCGGCGCATGGAAAAATCTTGAAATGGGAATGAAGAACCCATGCAACATGCCGCACATGCGTACCCAACCCATGTGGCTGTCTGTCTGTCTGTCGAGTGTCGTGGGCAGCAGCAGCAGCAGCAGGTAGAGTTGGAGGTAGGAACAGTCTAGGTAGTGGCCTGTGCCATGCATGGGCAAACAAGCCGAACAAGTTTCCAAGTCTCTCTGAGCCTCAGATATGCAGTATCTGTATCTCTATCTGCTGCACAATGTGCCGCCGTCGCCGCCACTTGTTCAAACACTGAGCTACAAAGAACTATTACCAGAGCTAATTATGAACGATAATTGTTTTGATAAATGATTTTAAATGTCAAACGGAATGTCCAGAACAGCCGAAATTGGTTAATTTGGAAGACTTTTAAGACTAGAACAACTAGGTAGATATGTGGCAGATATTGCTTCAAGATTTGCTTCCCATCATGTACATATGCATAATCCATAGATCTACAAAAATTCAGCGTTATTCATTGAACATTTACCCTCCAAAACTGTAAGAAAAGTCTTTTGTGCAAAGTTCTCTGTATAAATGTCTCCCTGTAGCACAGTGTAGAGTCGCGCACACATGTTGCCGTCATGCCCTAGCCCAATGAATGATAGTACGTACCGCCAGTGTTTGTTCCAGCGTAAATTTCTCCGCCTGGAGGACATCCTTTTCGCGGCCATAGCGCTCCTTGGCCTGGCGCTCCTGCCGTGCGGCATCCTGCAGCGATTGGCACTCGGCATCGAACTTGCGCTGCTTCTTCTCGAGCAAATTGTTACGGGCATTCTGCTCCTCGAGCAGCATGCGCAGATCGTTCATCTCGTTGGTCATCTTCTGTGCCTTGCGCTTCCATTGGCCCACAACCTGGCGTTGCTCCTCAACTTCCTCGTAGGCATCCGAAAGCTGAAAGCAGAGTGTGAGGATTAGAATAATTAATCGGAGAGAGAGATAAGCCATACCTTCTTCTCCAATTGCTTCTTTAGCCCGACCAGCTGTTCCAGATCGTGCTCGTGCTGCGTCTGCAGACGTCGCTTGGTGAACTCCAGCTCCCGGGCCACGCGCTCGTACTTGAGCTTGTAGACACCGCCGCTGCCCTCCTCGTGCTCGGCCTCTTCGTCCTCGGATATGCCATTCAGATCGGACTTGGCGCAGATCAGCTCCATCTCCAGCTTCTCTGTGGTCTCCTGCAGGTTCTTCACCTTGCCAGCCTGCTCCCCCAGCTCCTTCTCCAGCTTCAAGCGCTCCCCGGTCTCGGCCTCCAGGCGCTCGGTGGCAATGTGAGCCGTGGAACGCTCCTCGGCCAGGTCCACCGTCAGCTCCGACAGCTGCAACAAAAGTTGGGCATAAATCCCCATGTTAGTGCAAATTTCTGCCAGAATAATGTTTCATTTTATTCGGTGAAATTCGATTTTTGTTTTTTTTTATTTGGATTATTATTCTCTCGGATTCCGATTCCGATTCACATTCCGATTTCTGTCTGCCATATGTCGGATATTTATTTATTTCCAAAGTAAACACAATGTCTGAGGAGGAGATTCTGGGAACTATTTCAGTGGATACTTTTGTATATTCCGCACTGGCGGATTCTCAGCCCAAGTTACACGAGAAATTTAAGTGAATGGGTAAATTTTAGTAGCTCTTAAGTTGCCATTTATCATAAGCGACTGCCATCATTTTGTTGAATGCAAACATATGGCAGGAATAATGCGACTTTTGTCAGAAAAGGTGCCCACGCATAGACCAACGAATTTCGTGGTATAAAAAAAGATTCCTACATGAGTAAAGGACTAAACAGCAGACAGAATATTTTCTATAAAGGCGGCATTCGCTGTTAAATTTGTATATATTCATAATAGTAGAAAAAGAAAAAAAGAAAATACTCATTCTCAAAAAATCATTCATAGATCCCAGAATATCTCTTCATAAACTTCTACGTCAGAGTCAGCAAACAGATCCTCATACATCCCATAAGTCTTCAAGATCTCTCATTAATAGATCAAAGAATTACTGTCAACACTTTTCCGATTACTCAATCGGATGCCCATGACACCAAATCGAAAAACTGACTCAATGAATGGTATTCCGTGGATTCAAGGTACTCCATTGCACAGTTCATTGGCCCCCACAAAAAGAAAAGTGTTGAAAACATTATCCAGTTCCAGTTCTAGAAGAATTTCCAGAAACAAACAAAACAACCAGAAAACTATGGATATGGATATGGACTATGGAATATTCCCTCCTCCGCCAACTGAGAGAATTCCTCGGCATGAATCATGCATTATACGGATCTAAAAATATATTCTATATCTGTAGAGGAAAGGCACTGCAGGGAAGAGTCAAAGAGAGAGAGAGAGAGAATCGCTGCTGTCAATGTCAGCGCGCAGCATGGAAGCCACTACCTGTCTGCCTCCCACCGTTAAAGAATTTCTAATTTATGGACCCATGGAGACATCATCGCCCGCACAGCCATTACGGAGGCGGTTCGAAATTGTGCCAGACAAAGAGAGATCAAGGTTAGGCGGTGGCTACCTCATCATCCTCCTCGCGTATAGTGCGATCATCGTCGTCGTCGGCGTTCCCATTCGTGGTGATGCTGGTGCTGGCCACCGAGGACTCGCGCTCCCTGGCCAGGGAATTGCCACGCGATGTCGGTGTGTGGGGCAGCTGTTTGGCCAGCTGGAAGGCCTTCGTCAGGATGTTCTGGGAGGATCGAGTACGTCCCACTGACCCACAGCGATCCATGCTGTTGCGTTCGCGCTGCCGCTCAATCAGCGAGATGGTATCGTAGTCATCGTAGCCGGAGCAAGTGCTGCCCGGAGTGGTGCAGCGACTGTCCGCGCCTTCGCCACGGCTGCTCCTGCTGGTGGTGGTGGTGGTTGTCCGGCGCGTCCTCCTGCCCATGGCCGTCCACTCCTCCTGCACGTGATCGGTGCGCTTCAGGAAGTTCTGGATCTTCTCGCTCAAATACGCGGATGAGGTGCGCGGATCCTCAAACGAGGGCGAGGCCCGCATCGACTGATGCACGGGCTGTCGCTGGCAGCCGAGCACAAACGACAGATTGCCGTCAAAGACCACGGGGGAGCTCTCCAGCTGCCGCATCTCGTAGGGATCCACGCCACCAGTTCTGTCCCTGGTGTAGCTTTGGGGAAAGACGCGCCTGGGAGGCGTCTGCAGGCGGGAGTAATTGGACACGGAGGAGGAGATGGTGGAGCAGCGCGAGGAGACCGAATAAGCGGGACTCGGCGAACGGTTCACCAGTCGCCCACGATCCCGTTCCCTCTCCTGCTGATGACGATCCTGTGCTGATGCTGTGGGGGAGTGGTTGAAAGGCAGTTTCAGCGAGATCTCGTAGTGGCTTTCACTGTCCTCCTGCCTTCGGTTTGAGTCCTTACCCAGCAAGGACGTTGAAAGCGACGAGCTGCTGTCACGCTTCGAGGAGGTGTAATTGTTGTGGGTGTGGCTGGTGGTGGTGCTGCTAGCACTGTGTCTTGTGTGGCCATTGCTCAGGACGGGACTCTGCTCCCGCTGCTTGGGCAGCAGTCGGAGCTGCTTCCGTGCCTGGCTGGTCGGTGGTTTCGGGGGTCGGGGAGCCAATGGGGCAGAGCCACTGAGCGTGGAGTTTAGCGAGGAGTTGCTGCTGTTGTGGGAAATGGTGGCAGTGCCACCGCCGCCGCCACTGCGTGTTCCATTCATGGCTGCCAGCACTCTGTCGAGGAAACGTTCCTTCTCCAGTCTGTCCGACTCTAGTGCCGACTCATGGCCCGGATGCAGGAGATGATGGGTCTCTGGATATATTACTTCCTCGTCTGCCGCAGCTGCAATGTCAGCATTGGCCTCATTAGCAGGCGACAGAGGAGGCATTAGGAGTAGGAATAAGGGAGGGGCTTGGGTTGGGCTAGTCGGGGATGCAGAGAGTGTGGGTTGGGGGGCACAGTGGGTTAAGGCTGTCCAATTTATCTTTTGGCCAATTTTTAATCTAATTTTACGTTGCAAATTTCGAAATTTTCGTGTCGTATTGTGTCGCGGTTCGTTATATCAATCGTAGAATTCGGTTTAGTTTTCTTTTGGGGAATTCTTTGGGTATATACTCGTATATTGTATTTAATGTGTGTATGGTTAGGGGGGGGGAGCTTGTCAAAAACTTGAGACCGTTGAATGCAATTTTAAATTTATCTTCGGGCCTGAAATTTTTGTTTTATTTTTTTGTTGTTGTATTTTTTGGTCGCTGTGAAGCACGCGCTCGCAATCGCATCGAATTGCCAAAAACAAAAAATACAACACAAGAATTTCCTTTGTTTTTTTCTCACTGCGAGTTGGTTTTTATTTTTTATTTTTTTGTTATGGCTTTTGGCACCCGTTCGTTCACACACGCACGGAACGGATGGATCGTATCAGATCGGTTCAGATTGTATCGAATCTTCCGTACGTACACGGCGCCACGGTGGGGCCTCAGGCGTGCGCAACGTTTGCTCGGCGACTAAGTGATGCGTGTGCTCTGTCTTGCCTTCTGCCGGGGTTCGTTCTGGCCAAAAGCTCTGCACCGGCTGGTTCTTTTGGCTTTTTGGCAAGCCAAAGAGAGACAGAATCACCACCAGAGACAGAGAGAGAGAGTATTGTTCTCGCTGTGACGCCGCCAAGTCAATTGCAACATCGTTGAGGAAAAAGATTCACATAATCTTTTGGCCAGACAGACTCGATTTTCGGCCAACTGTTGATGATCCCATAATTTCGGCAATCTCTGTTTTTGTGCCGTGGGTGCAGTGGGGAATTGTGTAAAGCAAACCCAAGCAACGCAACCGATACGAACCAATACGAAAGTATCCCCCAGCTGCAGCTCAATTGTAGCGCGACAAGAGTATTATTAATGATCTTTTAGAGCATTTAAAAATACATTTTGGGGCTATTCTGGTGGCACGATCTGTGCGAAACATTGGTACAGAAATCCATCTCCACAGAAGCCCACAGAGACAGAGACGGAGACGGAGACGGAGACAGCGACACAGAGGCACTCACGAATGACTCTCAGAAGAAGAGTTTCAGAGTCAGTTGCTGTTCAATGCCCAAAATGCGAGACTATTTATAGATTCCTTCACAATAAGAGAAGCAAGCAAAAGACAAAAGGGATGGAAAATCTACCCAGCAGAACGGGTACTATAAGTATCTATAGATCGATTAGACGACAGGGGGAATTGCTTTCGAAACCGATATAGACATCTTTGTAATGGAATCTATTAATGAATGGACGGGAGAGCGAGATTCTTTCATTCCATTTAAAGATGTTTCCTGGGAGACTTTGGAGCGCTCTCTATGGATCGATGGGAGGTTTCTTTTCGGGGAGGATAGACAGGGAATTAATCTTGAAATTTATAGAAACGAAAAAAATATTCACAGATTTCTTTAGTGAGAAATGTAAGTGAAATATTTAATTTCTTTTTTAAAATCAAAATTATCATTGATCTTTTTTTAAGATTACTTCTCTACGCGTAAATTTTCCTAATTTCCTCTGAAACATTTCCCATATATTTCAGATATTTTATCTGCCACAGAAAATCTATATATTGAACATTAATTTTCCCCATCTTTCCACCATCTTTTGGCGACCCAAATAGTCGAAACGAAAGCCACAGAGAGAGAGAAGATGTGTAGCCACAGATGACATGTCATGTCACGCCACGTCCCACGTCATTTAGTGGTGCTGCTTTTTTAATTGGACAGCAAATCAGAGGACACTATCCATCAGAGTTGCGACACTTCTTTTTGTGCTTCCACTTACCTTGGCTTCCAGCTTTTGATTCTCCGCCTTGACCTCGCTGCGATCGCATTCGATCTTCTCCAGCTTGGCGCGCAGCATTAGCAGCTCCTCATTGGCGGTCTTTAGCTGCTCCTCAGTGCGATGCACATTGAGCAGAGGCGTCACTCGAACCAACAGACGCCACCAGGGCCAGTCGCGTACGGCCAGGAAAGCCTTGACATTGCGTTGAATGCAGCGTACAGCGAGCTCCTAAAGAGAAAAATGGAATATTTGAGTTGTTTTCTACTAAGGAGGGTAGGATTTAAAAGTTACCTGAACTCTTCGTTGCGACATCTTTTTACGGGCCAAGTAGCCGCGACAAAAGGCCTGCAACTGAATGATGCGATCCGAGAGCAGGACATCGCGTTTGGCCTCCAATTCGCTGAGAACTCCAGAGCGGAAGAGGATCTGAAATAAAGAACGGGGTTTCGTTTGTTAATTTTAGGAAATTAATTAAAATTCATTCAATCCAAAGGCAAAAAAGCTCGATTCCATATTATCTGTCATATATCGCATAAGGTCCCATCTGCAAACCACTTTGCACGTGCAACATCGTTTGGAGTTCAGAGTAGAGCACGAAATGAAAACCAAAACAACAAAAAGAAAATCAAATCAAATTCAAGGAAGTGAAGGTCAAGGTGGCCCTGACTTTGGCCCCCTCGCAGACAATGCTAATGAAGGTGCAGAGCAGAGAGAGCAGAGGCAGAGGCAGATGTTTGGAATGGATGGCATGGGAAGTACTGAGAGATCCAGAGGTTATCGCGGGGTAAGAGCCATAGCAATTTGAACACCTGTGGCAGCAAAAAAACACAACACAGAAACAGAAAACAGATAGAGATGCCAGAGAGGAGCTCTCGACAGGTGTGAAAGTGAGAAGTGAGAAGAGGGCAATGAAAATGAAATTGTAAGCAAGATATTGCCATAAAGAGCCAAAAGAGAAACAGCACAGCGACACAATGGGAAGCCAGAGCACTGCTAATGGTAGGGGTTCATGCCATGCAGGTTGCAAATGCATATAGCCGTACTAATGGGCCAGATATATTTTGTAGTGTTCGCTACCACCAGGTTCCCATACAAATTAGCGACTGGCGGACGCACCTTCAAGGTGTGGCCCGCCCAGTCTATGGCTGTCTCTTTTCTCCAGGTATTTTGTCTGTCCCCGAATTTGCGACTTTAGTCGAGAAACTATGAGTATCGCCTCTCTGCCTGTCTCTCCCTCTCCCTCTCTCTATGTCGCGAAGAAATTTTAATTATGCCCCGCACGTAGACAAAAATGAAAGTAAACCTATGTGAAATGGCAAACTAAATGGTCTTTGGAGTGTGCTGGCTGGCTGGGCCAGCCATCGTCACATCGGATCATATGGTGGTGCGGCATGGTTGTTGGGGGTATACTATCGTCAGCAACAGTCGTCCGCTGGATACAGGGTGCGGTGTGTCACATTTCAACGATCCATAAACTCCAATCAAGGTATGACAGCGCATAGGATACGAATTTCGTAGAAAGTTGAGGAAATGGAAATGTGTGCGAGTATTTTCGCATGGAAGCATGGAAGCAAGGAGGCAGGTATTTCGATATTTATTGATCGTAAATTCGATTCCGATTAAAGCCAGCCATCGAACTAGATTCAGCTAATAAAACGACACTCGTGAGACAGCAGTTATTAGCAGTAGTTATATAGGAAGCATAGCAGGAAAACAACCGATTTATGTGCCTTAAATAAAGCTTAGCAGTAAATATGTAGCCAAACAAAAATATAAACGATGAAAGCAATTGGAAGTAAAATTTGATATATGTATAACCAAAATATCAGAACCGATGAACGCAAATGTAAGATAAAGTAGAGAAAGATAAAGGAAAGGAAAGAATAAAGTAAGGCAAAGAAAACACCGGTGGGGGGGAGGACAGAAGATAAACCCAAAATAGCCAAATGGTTTTTGTACAATAAATATTTATTCCATTTACAGCAACACACGTTAGGGATAAAAGATAAAGTTAGATAAGCCAAAGCATAATAGATAATAAGTAGATGCATCTGAGAGTTAAGTTGGGATCTGGTGGAGGCTTGGAGGTACTGCTGGGATCTGCTGGGAGCTGCCGGGATCTGCTGGGATCTGCCGGGCTGACTGCCCAAGTCAGTGCAGCCGCATAGTTACCTCTTTCGTGTAGTTGGGATAGATCTCCACCTGCGTTTGGATGCACCGCACCGCCTGCACCTGTGCCACCACCTTGGTGGCAATCATGGCCGGAGCAGGGATAGAAGGCGGATTCGATTTTACAGCTGCTGCCGCCGCTGCCACAGCCTCGAACTTTTGCAGCAGTTCGGCGATTTTGTTGGACTTTTTAACCGCCGATGGTTCTTCGGCTTCATCGCCCTCCGATTCGCAGAGGCTGCCCGTGGAATTACAGGTGGAAGTGGAGGTCGAGAGCACCGTGTTGCTGATGTGGCCCGAATCATCCGAATCGGAGGAGGGTTCCAGCTGCTGCTGCTGCTGCTGCTGCTCCTTCTCCTGCTTGAGGGGTTTCTTCAGCGGCGGAGAATCCTTTCCCCTTGCCTTGGCTTTGGCGTTCACCGCCTGCACAACTTTGACCAGCAGCTCCTGATTCCTATCGGATGTCTCCCCCAGCTTTGGGGGTATAATCTTGCAGGATTCCAGCTTGGGCTTGCCCACCTTCTCCTCGTTGGCGTACTGCAGCTTCTGCTGGTGCCTCTTCTTGTTCCTCGCCAGCTGCGAGTGCTCCTTGGTGACCCCACGGCTGCTGCTTCGCTTCGGCTTGGCACTGATGTTCTCCACTTGGCGGAGGATCTCATGGCCCTTGGCCAAGCACTTGACCAGCAGCTCATCGCTGTGCGCGGTCGTGGCTCTCAGCGTGGAGTTGGCCCTCCTGGGACCTCCTGGCCTGCTGCTGTGCATCTGTCGCTTCTCCAGCGTGGAGTTGGCTCGCTTTGGTGGGAGTGGCGCTGCACCGGAGCACGCTTTGGCTTTGGCTTTCACTGGAACTGCCACTGCCACTGCAGCTGTGTTTCTGCCTGTGTTTAGAGCTGAGGATCGCCCCGTAATGCCACTATTCAGGGTGAGCATCGATCGCGTGCGCTGCTTGCTGCTCCTGTGATTCAGCGGCTGATCCAGGCAGAAGCTTTCGCTTCTCTTCCTCAAACTCGAGTGCTTCGAAACGGGAATCCTGCTGCCATTCAGCTCACTCAGCGAATTGTATCTGGAGTTGCCGTTGGATGTGGAATCGGATCGCCTCAAGAGCATGGAAGTGGCCAGCTCTGGCGACTGGTAGATCTGCCGCTTGGCCCTGCCCATGCTGAGGCTGCTGTGGGATTTCGAGAGCAGCATCTGTCGGTCGCAGAACGCTGCTGGCGGGGCAGCCAGCACCTCCTCCGTGGGCGGCGTCTCTCTGATCTCCTCCACTGGTGGATATTCACTAAGGATCTGGTCAAAGCTCTGCAGCACCTCGTTCAGCTTACTCTCGTCGTGGGCCACCTTCTCCAGCTCGGCAAAGATCTCATCCTCCAGCGACTGCTGCGTGAGACTGAGGCTCAGGCTCAGGTGACTCTCCTCATCGCTGTCCACGTAGCTGCAGACGCTGCTGCTCATCTGTGGCGACACCTGCTCCATCTTCAGGGGCGTGGCCGCAGGAGGAGCCACCGCTTTCGGCGTATACTTGCCGCCGATGCAGCCGCCATCCACCTGCAGGCTGAGGGCACTCATCGATCTCGTATGCTTGCTGCCTTTGTAGTACAGCTTGCCGCCCAGCTTGGGGCTCAGATTATCCTCGATTTTGTGGCGTATGTGGGAGAAGAACTTCTTCCCAGCACCCAGGCCATGTTTCGAGGATGTGGGCAGCGTTGTGTCGGCAGCAGCTGGCGGCGGTTGACTCCGGGCATGAGCCAACTTCGACTTGACCGTGTGCTTGTACATCGAGCGAGGATCGGGGGACCCGTGCCGTAGTTGGGGATGATGTAAAGCCAGCGATCAGCGATCAGCGGACAGCAGACGACAGCAAGTAAAAGTGCATAAAATAATACTTTTTGCTTTTTTTTTTTTTTTTTTTTTGCAATAAATTGCAATTTTCCTTCCACTTTCGCGGCTCAAAAGATGTGCTCGAGGGGCTATTTGGGAGGGGGGGCTGGAACCAGGCGCGTAACTCTCGTATCTCGGTTGTCGTGTGGCGTGGCGTGGCTTGGCGTTGTTTTCTCTTTGAGCTCGGCGACGCAACTGAATTTGTTTTGGCCAAAGAGCTCGAGTCAGAGGCCCCCAGTCCAAGAGCCACAGCCAGAGCTAGAGCCAGAGCTCGAGCCAAATGCTGGCTATGCATTCGAAAGTGGCTTATCAAGCAGTGGACATGGCAGGGGACTCTTCGAGGTTGAGGTTGCCACCGTAATTGGTGATGGCAGAGAAGGGGCACGGGAAAGGGGTAGAGGGGCAGTGCCATGGGCACAAGACAGTACAGAGGTGAATGCAACCAAAAGACCAACGGACCACCGGACCAACCAACACCTGGCAACGTGTTCGATGATGCTAATTGCCACAGCCAACAATTGGTCACCGAACGAGCCAACGAACGAGCGAACCAATGCCCGATTTATGTCCATCCACGCCAGCCGAGAGCATAATTAGCATTTACCATCACCATCATTATTATTATTATTATTATTATCATTCCATCATGATCATCATCATCATCTTTGTGACGTTCAAAGAAAAGTGAAACAAGTGAGGCAATGGAATGGGGGGCTGTGGGGCGCTCTGAGGGCCCTGCCGGCTACTTATTTGTGCCTTCCACTTTTGTGCCTTTTCATTGTCAGCAATTGGACTTGGACAACAAGAGCGCACACAAAAGATTTGAAAAGAAAACAGATCTACTCGTATACGCAATGCAATGCCACTGGAAAAGTGTCAAACAAACAACGAGTGTGGCAATCATGGAGGGGAATCATGACAAGAGTCGCCAGTCTGGAGGTGACTGCCACTGCAGTTGAAAGGTCATTAACCCAGAAGCGAGTTCTACTACTTCTACTTCTAATTGGGAGTTATACTTTTGACAGCTTTCTGTTAAATCAAGCCACACCAAACAGAAGAAGTGCAGTCCATCCTCCTGCCAGAACCCATACTATAATATATTACAGCTGTGGAACTGTTGATGGGTAGATAAAAGATGCTTTTAACATAAGAAAAGATACAGAGAAAGCAACATTGTTGAGGCAGGACCAGAACGAAGAACACACAAAACACTATGGATCCAGCCATACCCAGAGAGCAATATTGAAGCTACGAAGTAATCAGAATTTACACAGGCAAGCCATCTGGAAGTTGTAATCCAAAAAGGCATCACGTAAGCGCTTGCCTCAGCGCGGGATTTCCCGCTGGGCATATGCCAAGTAAAGGGAATTATAGCTATAAATCAATTCAAAATTATCGATTATATATTATTATAAATGTCAACAACATTTTATCAATCTTTAGAATCAATATTTGTCACAGAAATCATCCCCATCAACAAGGGGATTATCCGATAAGTTATCCCTGCTGTTCAGGATCAGGAAATCATCTAAAAAGCTCAACCACAGTTATCCTTGACTGGGCTGGGCCATCTCCCATAAGGATGTCAATGGGGGATCTTTGTGGCCACCAAATTGATGTAATTCCAGTGAAAAGCAAACGTCAGTGGCGATTACAGACAGAGCCCTGCGTGGAGCTGCGAAAGGCATTCGGAAAACGCATCTCGTGTAACGCTGCTGCTGGCTTCCTGGTTATTGTTTCATAATTAAAAACTAGTTTACATATGCGTAAAGCCCTCGATTATTCGGTACAGACGCGCCCCCTTCCACACACAGAGAGAGGGAGAGGCAGATAAGAGAGAGAGGCGTTAATGAAGTTTTCGTGCTTTTTCTGAGGGTCTTTTGTTTTGCAGAGTTAATTTAAAAAAAGCATTTCCCTTTGGTCCACACTCTCCCCGTCTGTCTGTCTGTCTGTCTGTCTGCATCTCGCTTCATTGATGGAGCGATGACAGAACCCGCCTCAAAACCTCAAAAACCTATTATATAATCCCCCAGTTATAACCAGGTTGGGTAAACCAGACAGACAGGCGTGGAGAGGCGGCACGGCACGGCACTCCCTCTCTCTGCCACTGCCTTTGCCTCTGCCTCAGACGCATTTCTAATGAAAGCGAACGCTGAAAAATTTCACTTTGGGGAAACAATTTTAATGTGCATTGGTCAAATGTGGTTTTCTGTGCTTCGGACTGCGCTGACTTGCGCGACTCTCGAGGCCTATGGCGAATGCAGGTTGCAACGTCATTTTTGTATAATTTTTTGTTGTTTCGTTTTTGGTGAAAGTCTCTCTGCAGCGCAGACACAGTTCGATGTGTGGCATGGCTGTGCAGCATGGCTGTATGTGTTCGTAATCATAATCGGGGGATATTTGGAATTGGTTTTGGATTCGGATTCGGATTTTGGACACTTTCCCGTGTACGTACAACAGACCGAGCAATCAGGCAGACTGCGGCACAACAGACGATGGCCAAGAGTCCAAAGATCGTGTAGTCAGGTGGTGTCTGGATGAATATCCCCAAAAGGTAATCACTGGACAATCGGGGGACACTCGCGTTGCCGCTGCTCGAGAGGCACACAGGCGGCATTGGGCACATCTCGTCGGGAGAGATTCGTCGTCAGGCGATTTCTATTTGTAAAAACCAACTGAGGCGCTGGACATCTTCCCAGTCTCATCGGAGATCGCAGATTACATCTGGGGGGAATTCTATACCACAGACGAGCAACAATGGACTGTGGCGTGGCACGACGTGGATGAACTTGACCGTGAAAGTCGTCATAGCGGAGACAGAGGCGCAGAGCCACAGCCACAGCCACACAGAGAGAAACAGAGACAGAGAGAGGTGGAAACTGGACTTGCAGCAAGTGACGTCAACAAGTGGCTTTATTACGATCACTTCACTGACCAGCAGCAGCAGCAGCAAGAGCATAAGCAAAAGCACAGTTCGATTCACAGTTGCAGTTGCAGGCGATGAGAACAGGAAATAAAACACCCAGCGAGCAGCCAAGTGGAACCCCAATGGTGATGCTGCATGCAACCGATATCTTCGCAGCACACACTCACGGTGCGCAGCATAGCAGCTGGTAATAATCAGGGAAGGAAGGTGAATTGATTTTGGCTTATTTCAGCTTTTATTTTTATTTTTTTAATTTTAATTAGTAAGTGAAACAGTCACGTGTACCATAACAAACACTTAAAATATCTGCCCAGAATATCTCTCCGAGTTCAACAAATTGTTAATTATGCATCTGATTAGCACATTCACACATTCACACAGTCGAGAGAATTTGCACATCGATCAATCGACAATCACGAATAAACAGTTCTGTTTTGAAACAACAATAAATATGTATACACATATTGTGTATCGTAAAACAGAAACAGGAATTTTGCATAGGGAAGTAGTAGATACTCCCCAAGAGACATTCGGAATTGCTCTTAATTTTCCATCCCATGCATACATTAGGCAAAAATCAATTCTAACTAAATTACTTCCAAGACTGTGGATGGATGGAAAAGAAATAAATTTGCCTACAAACAGAGCGCTCTGCCTTGCGCCCAGTCATGCTTACAGAAGAATAAATAAATATTTAAAATATTACCGAAGATGACTAACCAGTTCTCTTTCGAGATGGTGGTGTTTCTTCGAATGTGATCACAGGTGTTGACTGTTGGCTGTAGGCTGGTAGGCTCGCCTCGGATACGCATCGAAAGATGCCGATTGGAGTTCCCATTTAATGTAATAATTGCAGGGTAAAAACCAATTTAATGAAAGGATATCTTGGCATGTCAGAGACAATTAAAGGAAACTGCGGATGGAAACAACAATTCAATATTCACATCTCGGGAAGCGGATTCAACGGAATTCCAAGGTAATTTCTCGCTTAGATTGAAAGTAACAGCGAATTTTAAAGGCAAATAAAACACACATACGCCGCCGGAGTGCAGATGATGTTTCGTTTCATTTGAGAGATAACAATAAGCGCACATTATTTGGTATTTGCTTTAAAAGTCGTATGTAAATCCTGTCAATAAACATTTTTTGTAACAGCTCGGCGCGAAATCCACACACACAACGACACGAGGGGGTTTAACGATCTGTACAAAATGCCACAGTACGGGCACTCATTCATGATTCTTCTTCCACGGAAAGAGAGAGAGAGAGACAGTGGCAGAGAGCGAGAGATCATGACAAGTCATAAGCTAAAGACCTGCTAAATGGTTTGTCAAAATACCTGCTGCTGAACCCTATAACCCATTTGAGAATGCCCCAAACATGTCTCCATATCTCTCTCCGTATCTTATCATATCTCTCCGAGTATCCATGGCGCAAAGTCTCTTCGTTCTATGAAAGATCAATGACTCGTCGTTGCTTTCTGTTTGCAGACCTCATTAGCCATCTATCGAAACCTCTAATTGCATTTGCAATTGGACCAAAACGATTGTGGATCATGGATCGTATTATTAGATCTCCAATCTTAATGTTTTGATCTGTAACAATCTCTAATGTTTGTTTTTTTTTTCTGGGCAATTATTTAATTATTTTATTGGTTTAAAAGTTTCGCAAGTCCCTTGCGCTTCGATCAATTTTCCAATCAATATTAATGTACGCCTTAGGCTGAACGATCATCTTATATAAGAAGACTCTTCCGAAACATCATGGATGAACGCGTTGGCAGCAACTGTATCTCAGATACTCGTATGCGTGTCGTTGGGCTACTTTTTTTTGTAAAGGGGAAATTAATAAATAACACTACCCGCTTCGAACCAAACCAACTTCTGTTTTATAGATTTGGGGATTTAAATTTAAAAAAAACTCGGTTTGGTGGGAAGCGTAAATAAAAAGTTAAATTTTGTCGAGTAGTGTAGCCCATGAATAAATAAATATCTTAAATAAAATAAAAAAACACAAAACCCTAAGAGAAAGCCTCAAAATTTGCATTGATTTCCAGATTCCAGATTCTCTTCTGATCGGGTTAGGCTTCATTCGGCATCGATCAATTGATCAGGGGAATCCGCAAGTGTTTGCCTGCACTTACGAGTTTAGTGCCTGCCCCAGCCCCAGCCACTGCCACTGCCACTTACCACAATTGCAGTGAGGCAACATCATCAAGTCGTTCATCATGACAGTGACCGGGGGACCGAGCCGGCCGGCGTCGCCCTTGTCTCGTCAGAAGCGACAGCGGGCCGAGAACGGGCCGATAACGAGCGACTGGGCTTTATTTAACCAAGCTTCCATCTAGAATCTTGCCATACTTTAGCTCAGAGCTTGTAACACTTCGGACGGTGCCCGCTCAGGTCTCAGGTCTCAGCTCCGCTCAGAAATCCGAAATTATTCGCGTTCTTTTAGTGAGCGGCGGCAGTTTGTGTCTGATACAAATTTAGTTCGAAAAACACACAGCCTTAAACCCTAACTTTAAGTGGCTTTTAATTGTCGCTCGCGTTGACATCGGGTTTTTATTTTGGTTTTGTTGTGTTTTATTTAAGTGGCAATTTTCGGATCGTAATCCAATCGTAAGATGCAAATCCGAATACTAGTATTGGTGGTATCGCAGCTGCTGTGTGGCCCAGCGGGAAGTGAGTGTTCCCCTGACCGAGAGCGATCTCAATGATCGATCTACGAGTGTCATTCCACCTGTGTCCATTCCTTTTTCCTCTTTCCAGTGTCCAGTGTCAGTGCCCTCAGGCAGTTCGCCTATGAGCCAGGAAAATGTGCGATAACCATCACAGAAGTGATCGATGCGATGATCAAAACACAGCTCGGGCTGCTCCTCGGGACACGAACACGCCTATCGCAGAGGCAGCTACTCCGCTATGATCTCTACACGCCCCTGAATCCCGAGGTGCGACAGCTACTGAAACCAGGGGATTTGGGCACGCTCAAGCAATCCAATTTCAATCCCAAATGGCCTGTGAGGTAAGGGGATCCCGTCCATCAATCAATGCCTTCTCCTTCTTGTAACAATCTCGAATTCTTTTTGACAGATTTTCCATTCATGGCTGGGGGGGAAGGAGTGATTCCTGCTCGAATGCCGCCATCAAGGATGCCTATCTGTCGCGCGGAAATTACAATGTAATCATCTTGGATTGGAGCCGCCAGTCAATGGACATTAGCTACCAGCGAGTGTCCAAGCAGCTGGCCGCCATTGCCGCCAATCTGGCCAAAATGGTGCGCTTCCTGCACGACAACACGGGCGTACCGTACGAGCAGATCTACCTGGTGGGCCACAGTGCTGGCAGTCACATCTCCGGGCTGGCGGGGAAGCAGCTGCGTCCGCAGCGTCTGGGCGCCATCTTCGCCTTGGATCCCGCTGGTCTCACGCAACTGAAACTCGGACCGAGCGAGCGACTGTCCCCCAACGATGCCATGTACGTAGAGTCCATCCACACGGATCTGACGCTGCTGGGTAACCCGAGCGATCAGCTGAGCCACGCCTCCTTCTTCACCAACTGGGGCTTGGGGCAGCCGCAGTGTCCCAATGCAACGGCCACGGAATTTGACTTTGTTTGTGATCATTTCGCGGCCTTGTATTACTTTGCCGAGTCGGTACGTCGTCCACGATTATTCCCCGCCTTGCGATGCGGTTCGGCGGCAGCCATACGATCGGCCACCTGCAACTGCCGCAACAGCACCAGCAGCAGCAGCAGCAGCAGACACGCAGCCATGCGGCAGACATGCCCTGGCGATCAGTTCATGGGCGGTGAGCCAGCTGTCCAAAAGAATGGTGTCTACTACCTGAGCACACAGAGGCAGGCGCCATACGGCTACGATGATGGCATGGTGCACATGCAGCCACCAAAGGCATCGACCATTGCGGCGACGGGAGACGTGCGGGGGTGGCGACTCGAGTAGGCGACCCGAATGGCCAAAAATGTGATTTATCTACATGTTTAAGTTTAGAGCTAAGTGAGCCATTAAAGTCCAAAGTTTTCGCTTTAGAAATTAGCTGTGACAAATATATAGGAACATGGAGTTCGTAGGGAGAAGTAGGGAGATTGGCAAGCGGAGGTACTATCCCTAAGCGTAGAGGAGCGGCACTGAGATGCCACTCGGAGCAGTACTCCCACAGAAGTAGCTCTGGAGTAACATGTGTATAGCCATCTCCATGAAGATAAAGCCTCAAACTATCATTATTTACGACTCACCTGACTAGGACCTATGCGATAGCTAGCCACATCCAGCTCGTTGATGGCCAGTATCTGCTCCACGCTCACATCCTTGTTGTTGGCCAGCTCGCCGGCCAAGAGGCCAAAGCGACGCACAAACTCCAACAATGGCACAGATTCGGGGAAGCCCAGACGATGGAGGCGCGCAGCCTCCAAGACTTGAGAGCCGCGTAGCTGAGAAACACACAAAGAAGGAGAGGAGAGGTTATGCCTGCCACTTGGATATTGCTTATAGTTCTTGCTGTGTACCTGACTCCTCAGCAGTGGCACATTCACCATCTCCTCCTCGCTGGCCGTCTGCCCCGTGGCAGAGTGAGGCGAGCCATTGGCCGTGTATTTGGCCTGCTTGCCGGCATTGTGCTGCAGCAGATAGCAATGCACAAAGTGGGTGCCAGTGCGACGCAGGGTATCGATGATGCCATCCACAGTGAATTTCACCTGCAGCATAATGGAATTTCGCTTCACGCCGGCTGTGGTGAAGGAGCGCCGAATGCTGGACACACGGCGCAGGGACTGGGTACCCTCGAGGCCAGCAAAGGAGCCACAAAAGACCATGGCACCGGAGCCACGCGTGAGGGAGCCAATGTACAGGCGATTGATCTCCTCCCGGCTGCTGTCCTGCAGCAGGGACACTGCATTCCGTATGCCCGGATGCTCGCGACTGTTGCGCACCCATCCATCGACGGCATAGAGCACGGGATTCGTGCCCTGCAGATGGTGCAGGACGAACTGGCGGGGACCAGCGCACTTGCGCAGCAGCGAGTGGTGCTCCCGATCGCCGTAATGCGAGAACAGGCGCTCCAGGAATGTGTCGTCGTTGGAGTTCGGATAAATAGCCTCTTCGTCCAGGAGCCTGGGGGAGGGGAAAGACTCCAAATTAAAGGAAAAACCCAAAGGAAGACGCATGAGAATCCTCACCATAGCATTCCTCGACGATCGTGCTCGCGGAGATCGCGCTGGGAGGAGCGCACCACATGATTCTGTGGCGCCTTGTCGATCAGCGAGATCAATGGACCCGGATGACACTCCGACGCCTGATCCGCCTCGATCTCCACCAGCTCCTGGGCATAGCGATCGCGCGGCGCCACCAGGGTGGTGTGATGGAAGAGCATTTGCAGTCGCTCCTGCAGATAGTTGTGCCGCAGATCGGCCAGCGTTGCTCCCAGCTGCTGGCCACAGCTGGCGGGGTTTTGGAAGCCAGGCGTATCGATCAGCATGATCGAGGCTATGGTGTGAGCGGAAGTACAGATCTGGCGATTGATCAGCGCCACCACAGCCGCCAGGGCCTCCGAGTAGAGGCCAATGACGAGCGCCTCCAGGCACTCCCAGGCCCACTCGTGGCCATTGTTGTCGGATGTGGGCGACTTTGAGGGACTCAGCCCGCCATTCGGAGCATTCGGTTGCGTGAGACCAAAGGCGGCCGCAGACAAATCCTCGAGGTTCACGCCCAGCAGCCCTGCCGCCTTGCGTGCGGCCGTGGGATTGGCAAATTGCGTACGGGCCGTGGATCCGGTTCCCAGTTTGGTCACCCCCGCGATACCCAGATGGTAAATGGCCGCCAGTATGCTCCAGATGCCACGCACCGCCTTCGCATCGATGTTGAGCGACTCGAAGGCCTGCACCGTGCGCATAAAGTCATTGGCCGCCCGATGGCGATCCTCCAGCTTCTGGGAGAGCGATATAAACGGATGGCTATCCTCCGAGGTGATGTTCTCCAAATGCAGCTCCTTCTGCAGCAGCCCCGCGGCCCCAGCCAGCAGCCGTGTCATAATATGGAAGCTGTGCTCGTGTGCCAGTCGTCGCCCAGCTCGCTGTCGCTCGGGTAGGAGGACCTGTAAGAGGATTACCATTAGCAGTCCCTAAGAGTGGGTTTCAGTTTGCCATCCACACTCACCTGCAGCGAGGCGGATGCTATCTGCCCCGTCTGATCAAAGTCCAGGCTCAGCAGCTGCGTCATGCGTGTGGCATTCGAATTGAGGCAGGTTCTGGTATTGCCAAATGCCTCCAGTATGGTGCACAGGGCATTCACCTTTTCGGCATTTATGAAATTGTTATAGGCACCTGTGCAAAAAGCAAAGATTTTTATAGTTACTTTTAGGGATTTTAGAAATATTTATTCTATTCAAACCCCTAGTCATAGCTGAATATTGGGTCTAAAGCCTGAAGTCCATAAGTTAACCACGAATTTAGATTTTTTCTTAATTCTGGATATAATAAGGATCCGATTGTAATGACTTGCAGTAGTTCGGTAGGTAAAGTTATTTTAATGGAGCCTGGTTCCTCGATTTTGATTAATCTGGTAGATAAAATTATTATTTGTAGCTCTGCGTTTGAGATTTTCTTATATCTTCAAAACTATAGATGCCATAATATTTCGGAATTTGATTTTTGCACTAAAAAAGTTTTCTAGTTGGTCTGGAAATCTTTTTGAAGTAAGGAAATATTACCGATACTCTACGTTTAACTAACAGTTACTTTTGAAATCAATTTCCATTTCCATTTGCGATTTCCCCGCCTTTCGGGGGCGCAAAATGAAACTCAAATGGAGGTGGTAGGCTTGGGCGACTAATTGCAGCTGCATTTTCTTGGCCAACAATGCAAATGAGCAAAACGAATGAGCGAACATTCTGTTGGCTGTGGCTGTGGCTGCCACACAGCCCAAAAACTGGGCCAGCCTACAGCCAAAGGCAGTTCCAGTTGCAGTGGCAGTGGCAATCGATAGATAGACAGAGAGACACAGACACAGACACATAGACAAACACAGCAGACACGACGACACATACCAGCGGCCAACGCCAAGTAGTTTAAAGCATGCTTGAAGCTTGTGGATTTGCCAGAACCAGATCGGCCCATGAATATGAGGCTCTGGTCGCGTCGCGTCTCGACCAGACTCCTGTAGGCGGTCTGGGCCAGCGAGTAGACGTGGGGCGGCATGTCCTCCGTCTTGCAGCCGCGGAACATGGAGACAACCTACGGGAGAGAGAGAGCCACAGAGAGCAGCAGATAAATAACCAGATCGCACACACAGATTCAGATTCAGATTCCGAATCCGATTCAGCGACCAGTTGTTGTTACCTTCTCGGAGTAGAGGGACAACGGGGCCATCGGATTGACCACGAGCAGCGTGGGCCCCGCCTTGGTGTGGATGAGATTGCTGGCATACCGCTGTCGCAGGCAATGCAGCACCGAGGCCTCATTCAGATACTTTAGCTCGCAAATGTCCTCGCATAGGTCCAGGGCGTGGCTATTCTGCTTCTCCACATCGTCCTCGTCGACGGTCAGCTGCTCCCCGTTGTGCAGCAGTCGCACCAGCAGCTTGTGGGGCTCCTCGTGGGCTGCTCCTCCTACGGTTGGCTGTGGCAGGCGAATGGCTGCAGTGAAGCCTCCACGATGGACCAGCCACACACGCTCTGGCTCCCGCTCCGTTTGGGCGGTGGCGGTGGCGGCAGCAGCATCAGCCACATCCGTTGCATCCAGCTCTCCACCGCCAACAGCTGTTGGAGAACTGCCTCCTGCTTCTCCGCCTCCGCCGCCGCCTCCATTGCCATTCTCGTGGCGGCTCTGCGAAAAAATTAAAACCAAAAATTGACGTTAAATTGGGGTCAACATTTTGTACGACGGGCTGGCCGCCGCCGCCGTCGCCGCCTCGCCAAAACTTCAATACAAAGCGAACTGCTTCGGTGTTTATTTTTGTACACTCTGTGAGGGATTGGGGGGCAGCATTTTCACGCATTTATTCCATTTATTATCGTATCGTACTCCCTGCTAGCAGATGCAGATGCGAACACACCAGCAGCGCAGCAGAGTTTTCTGTTTTCTTTTTTGGGGTTTATTTTCGGTTGCATTTCTAAATTTGATGATGTTTCTAAATCCTAATTAGCCGCCCAGACGCCGCGCCAAATGCTATTGGGCTAGACACCAGAAGAAGCCTTTGCCTCCGACTACGACTACGACGACGCGGATGTGGTTGCACGGACACGGAGACGGGACACGGGACACGCCATTATGCAACGACGCTCTACAGCGGAGTCGTCTTCGAAGTCAGTTCACATTTTGTGGCTATAAATGGAGCTGTTTTCTGGGGGGAGAAGGAAGGAGGAGAAGGAGTGCCCTGCCGCTACATCTCCTTTCGAATTATGAAAAATACTCGTACTATATTGTGCAAGGTTCAACAGCCCTCAATTAGCACTCTACTTTGGGGTAAATCTACTTCAGAGGAAGTTGGGAAAGTCGCTGCTCCGTCGGATACGATAAAGTTGGGAAAGTCTCTCCTCGCACATGAGATGTAAACAAATTTAGTCATTGATTTGTATACGAACTAATTGTGTTATAGATTTGAAACTCTTTTGAAATTTTCTTGTGAATGGAAAATTAATGTTTAAATTAAAATTCAATATTTGAGTATTTTTTTGGCTTTAGAAGGCTCTAAACATTAACAATTCCGCATATTCCAACCCGCAACCCTTCTCTAAAATAACATTATGAATTCCTAGAATCATTTAATATATTTTAAATCCCCTAATTTAGGCGAAAACCCCCTTTATTAATGTCTAGTTTTTCTTGATTTTCCAACAGGATGGACCCGCTTAAATAGCCTCCAAATTGATCGCTCACTTCACAGTCTTGTAGTCGCATGTTTTCCACGCATATTCATCCATCCAACCAACCAACCATCAACCATCCGTCGTGCGCGGAACTTGTTTGAAAGAATATTTAGATAAACACAGAAAAATACGCGTCTGGCGCATGTCCACTGTCAATCAATGCTGCACTCCAGAATGGAGCAACCGAGCAAGAGTGCAACGAACTCCACACAGAGTAGGCTATGATGGCTATGGGGGGGATGGGGCACGGCACACACACACACACACAAATTAGATATAGAAGAG
The DNA here is from genome assembly GCF_018151105.1 of Drosophila obscura. Classification (NCBI taxonomy): domain Eukaryota; kingdom Metazoa; phylum Arthropoda; class Insecta; order Diptera; family Drosophilidae; genus Drosophila; species Drosophila obscura. Next base: position 10,975,198 of record NW_024542828.1, read on the forward strand.
GCGGTGTGTAGACAGCGACACCGCGAGAGACCTGACTAATTAACATGGCTGTGGGCATGGATGGCAGGGGGGGGGGGGCACGGGCACGGGCACTGGCTAAAAGAATATCAAAATGGAAAGACAATTGGGGTTTAGCTAAAGCTTCTGTCCCGATACCATATCATTTCCCCCCCACCCGCTATCCGTTTATTGTAGTTTTATGCAGAACCTCTAAATAAGACAGACAGCTACGATACGACGCTAACTCCGTACCTAAATGAACACTTCCGCTCGTTGGAGTCCATCGTTGTCGCTGTCGCCGCGGCACCGCAGGCGTATTGAGCCATAAAGGAAAGCCATAAATGCAGCAACAAGACATCGGACCATACCATACCAAACCATACCGTAAATTATGAGACTCGGGGATTGTGCGGCCCGGCCCACGCACCGTCCAAGCATAATAATAATATAAAAGGTCTAACAACTAAATCGTACATTGGGTTCATGGTTCGGCGATCCGATCGATAACATCTTTTGTTCACTTCATTCGTTTGCCTGTTGCTTTTTATTGCATCGATCGATCGATCGGTTCGAGAATTACTAGAAAGTTTTTCCGATACGAATGCAACAGCTCCAGAACACTGTTCAACAGGGTTTTGGGTAGTGTTCTTCCACTAGGGGAGGGATCCTAAAAGGATTTCCAAATAAATTCTCTAAAGGTACAATAAAATCCTACACGGTTCGAGATCTTCCACAGTATTTAGCAATTATTCTTTAAAATCATTCAAAGTACTTAAAGAATAACCCTAATTATATGCATTCTGAGTGGAATATTATTTAGGAATCCATTAATCAGATCTTTAATATGCACGAATTTAGAAAACTCATTAGGGATCGAGTCATTGTTGTCTTCTTTTATTAGGTTCTTCTTTGAACAAATAAATTCCGGTGGAATCTTATAATCAAAAATGTTCTTATAGAGCATTAAAGATCATCGGAGATATGAAATATCTTTCATTGGCATTAAATTCCACTCTGTGTTGGATTCTAATCCGAGCGATTATAAAATTCAGATCAGAAATATTTAGGTCACATCAAAATTCACCCAAAAAACCCATAAACCTCCTTTCATATGCTAATTGAATCTCTTCTCATGCAAGATGTTTCTTTTTCTGCCAGGATTCAATTTCTTTGCTGCTTAGTGTAGCTCGTTCTTCATGGTTCTTCATGCTTGTTGCTTCATACCTTTTGTCGCTTGACGCTTGCATCATAATTTTTGTAGTTGGCGGCCAGCGCAGTGGCCCAAATGGCCGGCCATTGGAGGCCAATGTTTTGGGCATCGCGACGTCTGCGATAGGAGCTCCTTAGGCTGGGTACGGGGGACTGTGGTGCATTGGCAGCAGCGGCGGCAAACTTGGATGCGGCCACAGCAGAGCTGTTCCAGGGCGGACGGATGGATCCGGTTGGCGGAGAGGCTTCTGCCTTGCTGCGGAAACTCCGCGAACGACTGGTTGCTCTCTCAAAGATCGGAGTTATTGGCAGCGGAGGAGTAGCAGGGGCAGCAGCAGCTGCCGCTTCCTTGGCCTTGGTGGCCGCCAGACGCGGTGGCTTGGGCGGTGGCACTGCCCCGCCCGTGGAGCATGAGGGCCAGCTGTTGGAGTTCTCCGAGCCGCTCTCGCTGATCGTCTCCGAGCTGATGCTGTTCTTTCGCTGCGCCTTCGGTGTGGCCTTCGATGACTTGGTGGGTGCTGGCACTTTCTGGATTGCGGACTTGTTGGTGCCACAGGCATGCGCCTTGCCCGTGCAGCCCTTGTGGAAGGAGGGATTCAGTCCGGAGCCGGGTGCTGCCGGTACAGCGGGCACTATGCCGCCCCGCAGCGTCTGCTCAAAGCTCTTGGGCTTGAGGAACATGGCTAATGGCTAATGTGTGGTTTCTGCCTGCTAATCTTCTGTTATGTGATCACTGTTTGTGCACACAAACAATTGTCATGGCCAGCAGCAGCAACAACAGCACTTGGAGCATGACCAGAGCGTAGGACAGAGCAGATCTCTCAATAGATCTGAGATCTGCGGAGCGGACCGAAGCGGGACAATGGCAGCAGGGAAGTGAATGAGAAATTGGAGCGCGTTGAAAACCTTGGAAATGTTTGCTTTTGTGACTATCGGAGCACTTAGCGCTGCTTTGACATTAGACACAATTGCTGCCTGCCTCAAAATGGCCAATCATCGATCAGTCGGACGACTGGATCGGATCGGTCTTTGAGTTTGAGTTTCGGTTTTGAGTTTTTTCTGTTTCTGTTTTGCTGTTGCTGTTTTTATTTCTGTGTGTGTTGATTGATTGATTGCACTGCACAAGGCTCCAGTCACGAAATCCGAATCCGTCTCTGAATCCGTCTGCGAATCTGCGTCTCCGAATCCAACAACTCTCGTCTCGGAGTACAAATTATGAATTAAAGCCAAACTCGTCGAATGACAGCCAGAATAATCTTCATGGTTGCCTGTGTCTGTCCCTCCGCATAGAAAACATTAAAATCAACTTCGGGGGCCGCAAACTCCGCCGCTCGAACAACAACAACAACAACGAATTTCACTGTGGGTGTGTGTGGGGCCGTCGCGTCGTTTCGTCTCGTCTCGCGGTCTTTTCTTTTTCTCGATCTTCCGTCGTATACCGAACCTGGTCAAAGTTTTCAGCGTACTGACGGCCCTGCTCCCAAGCACCAAGCCCCAACGAGCCGACCGACCGACCAACGACAACAACAAACAAACTGAAAACAAGTCAGAACAATGGGAGGCATGCATAGGCATAGCGGATACCCATTAATCAGCGTGAACTTTCGGCATAAAATGACTCCTGAATGAGGGCTATAGAATATAATGTCAAGAGAAAAATAGTTACTGATTTGGATGACCTTGGATAGATCAATAGACTCGGATATCATATCTACAAAACCAGCAAAATATGTATCCATAACTTTGGCAAACATTCCTCGATTCTTCATCTTTAATAGCAAAAGACCCTTCCTTCTCTCTGTCGCTAAACCGAATATACCCCCTGGGCTTACTGGGTGCCGAAGTCTGCGTTGACGTCGCTGCTGTTGCTGCCCCGCTGCTATTTGTGTAGGCCGCGCCGCCGCCGTTCCAAGTGGGTGTAGAAAATGCACACACAGCTGCGCTGCAGTCTCCCGAAGTTGCAGTCAACGTTGACGTCGCTGCCAACGCTGGCAGCGCCTCGCTGGCTGCTTCGTTGTTCAAGGTATATTAAAAGGAAGAAAAGGTCGGACTAAAGACTTGATTGAAGGCGGATGCCGCAGGATAAAGAGAGGGTGACACACAAAATAGATTACCCCAAGAGCGGAAGTACCCACACCTTACAGTCAATATACCCTGCTATATTCGTGCTATGGCCCCAGGCGTACTACTGGGCTGCACGAGGGATCGCCGCTGCTGCTGCTGCTGCTGCTGCTGCTGTCTGAAAGACGCTTTGAAGAGTGGGCTGGCTGGCTGCTGGTGGCGTGTTGCATGGACGAATGCTAAAATGCATACCAAATGCAGTTCGAGTTTTTCCACAGTGTTGCCAAATCGGTTTATTTTTGTAGTCAGTCTGCGCCTCCGACTTCTTCTTGAATGGATGGTAAGAATGAGTAAGGCGCTGAAATATGTCAACGCCTTAGACGCGCCCAACCCAACACACAGCCAGCCCGAGAGACACATCCACAATCCACTACGAAAATATTTATAGAAAGGGACTAGCCCCCGCCAAACAGACTGGAGGATAGCCACAGATACAGATACAGATATGTAGATAGATGCATGGATGGCTGGATGGATATTGTAGATCAGAGAGGAGGGCGGGGACCAACAACAACTGACAGTTTCACAATATTTGTGCGAACTACGGAGTAAACACGGCGAGAAAATGTCAAACACGTTTCCAGGCATAGTCAACAAGTCAATAAGAATTGCTTTCCCAGTGTGGATGGGTGAGTGGCTCAGGGATGGGTATACGAGAACAAGCGGATACCCTTTGTGGGATTGTAGAACAAGAAATATTCTTTATAGGTTACATTTCGATAGATCTCAAAGAGTAATTTATAAGAACAGAACCATTAATTTACGAAAATGAAGGGAAGAATAAACTCTTATTTTCCCTTATTGTCTAGATTATGGAACATTATCTATCGTTTTTGCTTATAGCAAATGCTCTTTCCAACAATATCTCGCGAACGGAAATGCAATATCACATCTTATTGGCACAAATGTCATAGGCAGCTGATTTCCAGTTAGATCCTACCAATATTATCTGATTGGGGAACTACTACTCATGACTAACATCCCAAACACCATTCAACAGCTGAACATTAACACATTCCTCAGAACTAATGAATCACATGAATGAATACAGATGAGTACATGAATATTTATAAACTTCAATTGCAGATGGAATTCAATAAGAATTAAACTGCTTTAGAAATTACTCCATCGAAAGAGAACACATAAGAAATTTTTTACCAGCCCAATTGGGAATGGAGGGATCAGCAAAAACCTTATTCTAATCATAATCAGCTTCCCCTACTTCTCTTAATCAATCACCAGCCCGCCCCATAGATACTCGTACTAATGGACAATGTCGGTATGCAATTAATGTGTGGATGGAGGGGTTTGGTTCGGCTCATTGCAATGCTGCTGAGATGGCGTTGGCAATGGCTCCATCAATCATTGATCTCTGCTAACGATCGAGTGCTCACCTGACGCTTGAATCGCTTGCTGGCACTGCGCCGGAGGGTGTTGCAGTTGCCGTTGGTAATGGAATGATCGATCTCCTCCACGGTGGCCGTAATGGGTGCCATGCATCGCTTGCTCAGCTCCACCAATTCGGCCACAGGCTGCACCTATAGATGGGAAATGGTATTAGAAGGCTACTTAAGAAGAAAAACTTAAAACTTACCTCAACGGTGACAGCATCGCCGCTGTTCCGTATCATCTCGATGATAATCTCTCGGGACAAGTCGACCACGGGCGTGCCATTCACCTTGATGAGGCGATCGCCTGGCAGCAGACCCGTGGCGCCGCCTCCAGCACCGGGCTCGGCGAAGATCACCGGCCGAAAGATGGGCGACGTCAGCGACTCTGTGCGGTCCAGGCAGATGGCCTTGCGAAGGCTGAAACCAAAGTCCTGGCGCGGCGACTTCTGGCGCCGAATGACCAGCTGGCGAGGCGGAGGCAGCTGCACCAACTGCACTGGCGGCAGTGGCAGCTGCACATCCTCGAAGGAATGCACCCTGGCCCAGCGGTCGATGCCCTGCGACTCGCCAATGGGACTCAGCGAGAAGGGGGGCGTGGCGAACGAGGAGTTTGTGGTATCTGTGAGACTGTCGGCGCTGGGCGACGGCGATGTCAGCACATGGAGGTGCGGCACCTGCGGAGGCACTCCGTAGCGGGCATTGGCCGGCAGGGTCATGGCCCGCTGCTGGTGCGGCTGATCGCCGTCGCTACGCAGGCTCTCGACGGAGGTGAAGGAGGTGCCGTGCTGACTGGAATTTGAGCCAATCGATCCCGCTGCTCCGCGTGCCGCTCCCTCGTACAGCAGCTCGTTCTGGATGGTGTTGCGCATCAGCATTTCTGGTGTGCCACCAGTGGTGCCTCCACCTCCGCCGCCGCTGCCCGCTGTGAAGGTGATCTCCTCGTGCACGTTGGTCATGTTGCTGCGGGAACCCTTCAGAATACCACGCTTTGGCGGCTTGGGTGGCACAGGCGGCAGAAAGCGATTCTAGAGAGAGGATACCATCAGTTAGGAGGGAAATCTTCAAGCGTATTCCACTGGACTCACCTTTAGGCCACCGGCAAGCAGGGAATGTGTGACCTCACTGTAGTTGACACTGACGCCAGCGCCGTTGGACGAGCGACTCTCGATGTGCGTCATCACAGATGCTACAATTTCCTCATTGCCACGATCCTGCTCCGAACCGCTAGCTGCAGCTCCTGGAGCAGCTGCTGCTGCGCTCCCGTTGACCGCTGCATCTGCATTCAGGGCCGCAAAGAAATCCGCACTGTAATCCGCTGTTATGCCACTGGGCAGCTTCTCCTTTTCCTTGCGACGGCCGCGGATCTTCAGGGAGCGACGCACCTCGTCCAGCCGAAGCAGCTCGTCGGTGCTCATGCTGCCGGTGACGCCGCCAATGCCAATGCCGCCACCGTTGGTGCTGCCGCCGATCCCTTTAGCCTCTTTGCGGAGTTTCTTTTCGCGTTTGCGGCGCTCCTTCTCCTCGTCGCCGGCACTTTTTTTCATGAAGTTGAACATCTTCTGTGGTTGTTTGTGAGTGTGAGTGTGTGTGTGGGGGTGAGGGGTCCTTAGGTTCTAGCTGTGGGATAGGGATAACGATAGGGTTAACAATTCAATGTGTATAAGTTCAAGGGCGTGCCCAAGGTACATATGTAACAAAGGAGGTAAGTAAGCCGGCCGGAGAGAGAGAACTGAGAACTATTCAGCTTGGTTAGCCTCACCTTCTTTTTAATATGCTTGTCATGCCCCGTTAGACTGAACTAATTCGATTTGCATTTTTCTCTGCTCTGCACTCAGTCCTCCTCCCACTCTTTCGCTTGCGGTTGCGTTTTTAGTTTTCTCACACTCTCTCCATCTCACTCGCACTCTCGCCAAGAAACCCTGCGAGCAATGCACCCACCCACCCGCCTCACAAACAACAGTTATCTTCTGCAAGCCTGCATTCGTATTTATGTATGCATGTGTGTTTGTGTGTGTGTGTGTCTGTGGGTTTTTGTATTTGCAAAATCACATAAACAATGGCATATTTTTTTGGTTTATATTGCGTTTTCGCTTTGCTTCTGGCTTTGCTTTGTCATTGAGTTTGTTGCCCATTTGCCCTGTTTTTGTTATTAGTTATTCAATTATGCGCTTTCTTTTTTCCATATTTATTCCATGATTTTGTTTTGTTTTCTCACACACGAGCGCACACACACAAACACCGCACACTCACTCACTTTAGGCTCGGCATTGGTATTGATTGCCCCAGACTCGTCTCGCTCTCATTTGATTTATGTTTTCCACTAATTTAATGCAGACACTCTTCTAATTACCGATACAATCCAAATGTTCTCTCTTTTGAATCACAGCCTTCTAGGCTAGGCAGCAGAAAAGAAAGTCAGGGGAGTCAATAACACCTTTGTTTTTGCAGTTTTTCTACGCCTTTTTTTATGATAACACCATTGCACACACACACACTATAGGCCAGGGCATTCACTCACACGCACACAATAATATGCCTCATTTGTTTATTCAGAAAAGCAGTGGCTGCTGTTTTGTATAATTTATTTGTTTTCTACCTTTTTTCCCCTTGAATGAGCAATGGGAATTTCCTTTTCTTTGGATGGTATGGTTTATTTTTGAACATGCTCCAGGCTGCAGCTGGAGAAACATCGATGTGAACATCGCAAAAGCGCCCTCAAAACATCGAAAACATCGATGTCCGCAAACATCGTATTTACCGATAAGATATACCGCAAAAATACCACCTCGAGCACGACAATTTATAAAATCCAAAAAAGTATGCAATATCTTAAACGGACATCCTGACGCTGATGGAACGAATTTCTGTTTTGAACGACATCACTGTTGATTTGGTTGGCCACTTTTTCTCCATACAGATCTATCTATTTCAAAGACAAATTTAATGATGGCCAGCTGACTAACTACAAAAGCAGAGATAGCCCGATGGCAATTCATTGGTGGGAAGAACGCGACAGAGATATGTAGAATATTTTGAATACAAAATTTCACCGACCGACGATGGCGATGACTAGCTATCGATGTTTGTTGGTGGTGAGACAACTAGGGACAGTTTGACTTCCAAAATTGGTTACCACTATTAAAGCGTTATGTTACATGGCTCTTACATGAATTCTACACGATGAAATTCCCATTCCGTTCCACCACTACCCATACAGTATACTGTATGGCTAGTGTCTGCACTGCAAAGCTATGCACCCATCGCTTGAGAGCGATAGCTTCATAATGGTTTTGCCGATGCTTTAACCAAGGATATACAAAAATATACGATTTTTATATTGGACGGCAAGCATCCTAAAAAATTCCCGCTGCCCACTGTTTTCAATATATCTTCTAAAAAAGCTAGAACTGACTTGAAACAACAACGTTTCGACAACCCTGTTTAGGTGACACACTTTGCATCTTGTTATAATTGTTTAGTATTTTAGTATATTTTTTAGATTTTCCAGTATTTTTTAATGTCAAATGATTTTCTTCGTTTTTCGCTGCATTTGGTCATCGAAAATAGCCAGTTTTGACGGGAAAATAGCGGAATCGGCAGCACTGCCGATTGGCAGCACAAGAAAAGAAAAAACAATTGCTACCCTGAAAAAAAAGTGAAGCGTAAAAAACCAAATTTTATGGAAAATAAGTAAAATAAAATAAAATAACATTGTATTATGTGCAGCAAATCCGTGGGAACAGAAATACGTTTACGTTTTCTCGCAGTGAATTTTGTGTGTGATTTCTGTGTGTGTCGGCCCGTTTCCGTCCTGGTCGCACGGACCAACCGAACAACAGCAGCAGCAGCAGTCTAGAGCCCCGAGCCGCAACAACAACTACAACAACAATACATACGCACAATATAAGCGACGTTGTCGCGCTGCGTCACTGCTCTGTGTTTTTACGTTTGCAAAGACACAAAAAAAAAAAAGAAAACAGAAAAGAACGCAAAGCAAATAAAAAGTAAAAAGTCTGTTGCTTTTTTTGCCCAAAAACAGAGGTCGGTATAAAAAAAGGAGAATTGTTTTTAGTTTTTCCATCAATGATTTGTGTTTGTGGTGGTGAAGGTGAATGGATGGATAGAGGGGAAGCAGCAGCAGCAACATTTATGCCAAATTCCAATAAACAGCCGTGGCCTTTGTTATGTGTGTGTGTTTCAGACATCAATGCAAATAAATATGTATGTATATATGTTTGTGTGCATGTGTACCCCCCACACACCTCTTAATTCACCATAATTATGGTGTTTGGTAGTGGAAGGGGATGTGGGTGCCATGGACAGCGCCATATCGATGGAAAATCCTTCGGAAAAGGATGCTGTGTTAATTAGTGTCAATTAGCCACAATTTAGGATAAACTTATACATTTCGACACTCGTTGGAGCACCCTGCTACATGTGGAATACTACTTAATTGGAATATGCTACAGAAATCCATTTGCGAACGGTATCAAATGTCTTTCTCCATCTGCAGCTTTGAAGAGAGAAATATTAATAGCAGCTTTTTTTCCACCCAAAATAGGATCACTCGCACAGTGCCCCGAGCGGATTGTCTTTCAATTATTACTGGATTACTGGTTACACTTTCAGAAGAGAATCAATCGTAGCATGGCAGGATAGAGAATATATTATCAACAGAAGAAGATTGTCCTCATATTGGGACTGCTTTCAAATCCAATACATTCATAATTGATGTCTAGTGACCACCTTTAAACGACAAATGAGATAGCTGAATACCCTTTAGAGGCTACACCTGTAGGGTATTCCCCCTTTTAATTGGATCGAATCTTAAGCCTCACCTACACGGTCACACACACACATGCAATAGATATAGAATACATGTGTACATTTCCAAGAAATCTACATTCTCATAGCCCCCCTATCCCCCACCACTGTCTGATATATGATGGTAATCTAATGTACAATTTGATAACTGTATTCGTGTCTAGACATGTTGCGCTGCTTGATCACTTGCTGCACCCCCTGCTCCTGCCCATACTCGAGACCCCTCCCCGCCCCACCGCTGTCTGGCCGGCCTCGCACTTTGCAACACTCATGCATCAGTATGTGTGATGATGTGTGTGATGTGCATTTTGTCGATTTTTATTTTATGTACATTTGTTGTTTACAATTTTAGATAGCGAAAATTTGTACAGCCGGCAGCGGCCAGCCATCCCTGTGTCTGTCTGTCTGTCACTCGCCCTGTCGCTGTCCCCCTCCGTACTACCCCCCCCCTTCGACGTTGACATTTTCGCAAATTGTAAATGAATATGCTTTTGCACTTGTGTGCGTGAGTGCGTACGGTGTGTGTGTGTTTGCGTTTGTAAATGTGTGTAAGTTCATGAACAGCACTTCGCAGTCGCAGTCGTAGTCCCAATACCCTTTAAAGAGAAAGTATGATGTGTTTTTGGAGATGTTTGTCATGCAGAAAAGAATCGCCTTGTATGCTCGTGATTAGCATTTGAAAACGATTCGATATGGCCCTAACACTTAGTTTTTAGGGTAGGGAATGTGCCACCATCCAATGCAATCAAAATCAGTTGACTTCACCCAACATATCCCATGAGAACGTTCACTCTTCCAGGGTATCCTATGCTTCGACCCGTTCGAGCATAGCCTTCCCTTCTTGTTTTGATTTAATTTCGCGGTAAATGCAATCGCGAACAATTTTTGCTCGGTACTCGCTGGCGGTATCGCTGCGTAACATGTCGGGGAATTTCGTTTGAAGCCTGAACGTACCAAGCAGCAAAAGCAACAGCAACAATTGCGACAAACCCAATCGCTACGCCAATGCTGGCGCCTACAGCAACAGCGCCACTCGATGTGCCCCGCCATGCCCCAGGGCACCAAAAGCCACATCTGCATGTGGGGCAATGACTAAGAGTCGGCCCGCAAATCCCTTTGGGAGCGGATCCAATCGAATATTTTTTTTTGTAGTTGTTGGTTCGTCAAACCAGCTGCAGTTGTTGCAGCTGCTGACGCAAGCGCCAACAACAATTGCAACAACAATTTGCGGATTTTGCCATAAACATGCAAAATGACAATAACAATTGTTTATACACATGTCCCGTGCGATGATCGGTGGTAAATGCTGGAGCCCAGGGGCGGCGTGGGGCATGGGGTTTGCTGATGGGCGTGACAATCGGTATCAGTGTGCGATAAGCGTTTAGGGGGAGACCTCGATAACTTGGCTCCTCTCTCTCTCTCTCTGTCACTGTCCCTGTCTGTCCCTGCTGCACTAAAGAGCACTCATGGGAGTGCATTTGAGCGGGAGGAACATTCAATCTAACGAGTGATCTGTGTTAGCGAGTAATTCCACTGCTGTAACGAGTGTTTTATTGCTTTAACGAGTTGTAGCTTATAATCTTTTATTTTCTCTACTTTTACTACAGCCCCAACGGGATCATCTTTGATTTTCGCTTGCGTTTCGGAACAGCCTCAACACGAATTACCTACCATTTGCCCTGCAGAGGCGATTGACTGTGGTTGCCAGCCCCGCTGCAACAGGATCAGCCTCCGTCTCGTCCACGTCCACGCCCTCGCACGGCCAGCAGTTCGACCTAAACTCTACCAATAACAACAGCAGCAGCACCAACAATAGCAGCAGCCTCGACAACATCTCGAGGATACAACCATCCTGGCTAGACAGGAGCCAGCAGCAGCAGCAGAATCAGCAAGAGAGTTTGTCTATTGCCAATACACCCAACATGAGCATGGATTTGGCGGCACGTTCCACACTGGTGAAGGAGGGTTGGCTGATGAAGCGAGGGGAACACATCAAGACGTGGCGTCAGCGCTACTTTGTGCTCCGCTCCGACGGTAGTCTGATGGGATACCGCAGCAAGCCGGCGGACAGCGCCAACACACAGTCGTCGGAGCAGCCTGAGCAGCTCAACAACTTTACGGTGCGCGGGTGTCAGATCATGAGCGTGGACAGGCCAAAGCCCTTCACATTCATCATCCGCGGCCTGCAATGGACAACGGTGATCGAGCGGACCTTTGCCGTCGACACAGAAATGGAGCGCCAGCAGTGGACCGAGGCCATACGCAATGTGTCCAGTCGGCTGAGCGAAATGGGAGAGATGGCCATGTCGCCGTCAGTGCAGACAGACATGGCCGACGTGGACATGGCCGGCATTGCCGAGGTGGAACTCTCCGAGCAGTTCTCGGTGCAGGGCACCACCTGCAACAGCAGCGGAGTCAAGAAAGTGGTACGTATTCAATGGGAATCCATCCATCTGGGGAGTGCGTGATTGGAAAGCCTTATCTCGTCTCGTTGCAGACTTTGGAGAACTTTGAGTTCCTCAAGGTGCTCGGCAAGGGCACCTTCGGCAAGGTTATCCTGTGCCGCGAGAAGGCCACTGCCAAGCTCTATGCGATCAAGATTCTCAAGAAGGAGGTCATCATCCAGAAGGATGAGGTGGCGCACACACTCACGGAGAGTCGTGTGCTCAAGAACACCAATCATCCATTTCTTATTGTGAGTAACATTTGAAGGTATTCGACTATCCATTACTATAACATTTTCATTCCTTTGCAGTCCCTTAAATATTCATTTCAAACCAATGATCGCCTGTGTTTTGTCATGCAGTACGTGAACGGCGGTGAGCTCTTCTGGCATTTGAGCCACGAGCGCATCTTCACCGAAGACCGTACACGTTTCTATGGGGCCGAGATCATCTCGGCCTTGGGCTATCTCCACTCTCAGGGCATCATCTATCGCGACTTGAAACTGGAGAATCTTTTGCTGGACAAAGATGGCCACATCAAGGTCGCCGATTTTGGCCTGTGCAAGGAGGACATCACCTATGGCCGCACAACGAAAACATTTTGCGGCACACCGGAATACTTGGCCCCGGAAGTATTAGACGATACTGATTATGGACAGGCGGTGGATTGGTGGGGCACAGGCGTCGTCATGTATGAGATGGCAAGTTAATCATTTACTAAATTATATTGGATACTTATTAATTTGTATTGCCTTTTGCAGATTTGCGGTCGCTTGCCGTTTTACAATCGCGATCACGATGTGCTCTTCACATTGATATTGGCGGAGGAGGTGAAATTCCCTCGCAATATTACAGATGAGGCGAAAAACCTGTTGGCTGGCTTGCTGGCCAAAGATCCCAAGAAGCGTCTGGGCGGCGGGCAGGATGACGTTAAGGCAATACAAGATCATCCCTTTTTTGCGAGTATTAATTGGACAGATCTGGTGCTAAAGAAGGTTCGGAATTTACCATACAATGGGGGTAAAAGTGAAACCTATAATTGTTTTTCTGTTTATGTACAGATACCGCCGCCATTTAAGCCTCAGGTTACATCCGATACGGATACACGTTACTTTGACAAGGAGTTTACTGGCGAGAGCGTGGAGCTGACGCCGCCGGATCCCACTGGACCGCTGGGCTCCATAGCGGAAGAACCGCTTTTCCCGCAGGTAGGTGGATTGGCGCGGAGAATCTAAATACTTTTTACTAATCTCTTTATTTGCACTTGCAGTTCAGCTACCAGGGAGATATGGCTTCCACATTGGGCACCTCGTCGCACATTAGTACTTCCACAAGTCTCGCATCGATGCAATAGAACAACATCAACAACAAAACAACAACAACAAGAGTTAATCAACAACGTAACGTAATGTAATGTCACGTAACAAGCACACACCCACACATCATGTTCTGCTTTCATCACCTATAAACTATATACCTATAGCATATAGCATATAGAAATGGGCAAATTGAAATGAAAACAAAACAAAACAAGAAAATATTAAATAATAATAATAATAATTATGTAATACACAGAAGAAAAAGGCAAACAGGCAAAGGTTTTTCTTGCTACACAACAAATAATAAGGGAATTCAATTGATAGTAACTTATTTGTTCATTCATAATATGAAAAGGGAATGAAGGCGTATGAATGATATGAAGGAGGGAAAGTAACAGATCGTAGACCGTCGAAGCAGAGGAAATAATTTACCACATATGATTACACATATACCATATATCTATCTATATACATACTTATACATACATCTAATAATATAACACTGGGTGGCCGCCATCACCTCGAGTGGGCGTTCGGGGGTCTGGAGTGATTAGTTAATTAGTTACGACAACAACCATTTATTAAGCAAAAAAAAAAAAAAAACCAACTGAAAGCCACAACACACACACACACTTATAGGATATAGCGAACATGAAGATTAAGGTTTAACTGAACAGCAACAAAAAATCGAAATACAAACACACACTCTACATACATACATATATACACACACTCGTATCTATACATTATTTATACTCCAAAGAAGAAAACCACACAATAATTACGAGTTATATATAATGTTAAAAATTGCCTCTAAAGTGCTGTGCTTCATGCAAAGCAAAAACACCCCACAAACACACAGAGCAGAACAGAATAGAACAGATAGGAAAAGGACTAAAATCAATGGATAAATTGCAGTTTGAAAGGCGCCAAAACATTTTCAACAATATTTACCCCAATTGACGCCATTTTTTATTCTAATTTTTTTACCACAATACAAAATATTTGTACATATTTATATTAAAAAAAAGCGTGAGAAAAATGCCCTTAAAAAAATTACACAAAAATGAAAAGTGTCGCGTGGAAAATGGTTTAACCTTTGACACCCCAAACAAAAATATATACTTGTATAATTCAAAACTTTGTCATTTAAATTTTGGCATTGCAAAAAGTTCACAAAGTAAAAACACATTTTGTATTTGTAGAGCGATTCAGGCATAAAAAAGAAGAGATAAAAATCTAAATGAAAATCAACCACAACAGACTTACACCTAGTTCCACGAGGAAAAACTAAAAAGAAAATGATATAAAAAGGAAAACACTAAAAAAAAACAAAAAGAATTTTTGATATTTTTATATGCGCAATAAAAAGAAAAACAAAGGAAATTAGGGAAAACTAAAAAAACACAAAAAAAAAAGAAAATTAATTTTATATTTCGAAAAGAGAACAAAAAATATATAAAAAAGCAAAGCAAATTTTGTAAATAAAAAAATAATGATAAAACAAATCAAGTTCGGGCATTTCAGAAACAGTAACCAATACAAGAAAATGAAAGCATAATCTCTCTTCTATAGAATGTAAAACAAACCCTATCAATCGATTAAAACAATAACCAAGAAATACTGAAAACGAAATGAAGCAAAGCGAAAATGAAACGATATGATGCCAAAGAAGCGGCAGAGTTATAGAAGGGAACCTCGAAGAGTGGACAACCGAACCCATAGGTCAGACAGAGCCCCAGTCTTGTGTTAGGACTTGTGATGATGATGATTCCGAAAGGCAGTAGGAGAACAGAGAGAGGGAGAGAGAGAGAGATATCAGATATATCCGTAGGCAGCAACAGCTTGGCGTTTTGGCCCGACATCTAGGCTAGCCAATATCAATCTCAGATCGATCAAGCAATACATAGACACAATATAGAACCCTCATAAGCATGGCTTACTAGACATACAACCCAAGAAAACGACTCGTCACGTCACTACGAACTACTCTTTACTCTTCGACCCCGGCCCAAAACAAGATCCACTTTGATAGCATAAAGTGAGAACGTGAGGGGTAACTATAGCTATAGTATCCCATAACCGAATCGAAGCATTTCCCCAACCATAACCACAAAGGCGTGGACGGTGGTGGACGGGGAGGAAAATAATCTATAGAAATAGTTGACTAAGTTTACTGATTTTTGTAAGAGAACTTTTTGATTTCGATTTATCAACACACACGAACTGCAAAACTACAATGTGTTCTGAAGGAAAGAATGGCAGGAGGAAAACATGGTTTGAAAACTTGACTATATATATATGTTTAGGGAGATATATCCAGTCAGATCTTAGATCAAGTCGAGAGCAACTTGAGTTGTTTTTTGTATTGTAAAGTGAGAGAGAGAGAGAGAGAGGGAGAGAGGAGGGAGATGAAACGAGAGAGAGGTGGAGATAGAGAGTGAAGAAACCCAATCCCGAACCCAAAATATAACCGAAATATTGATTAGGTGTAATTTTTGATAGGCGAATTCTAGCAGAGTTCGCACAGTTTTAAATACTAATAATAATATTACTAAATAAAGATAATACCTAAGCTGATTAATTGAAGAAAGAAGAAGAAAAGAAGAGAAGAGAAAACGATTCAAGATCGAAACTAAAATATATTATATATTATATTATATTATATATTGAAGAGGACTAACGACAGCATCAACTGAGCAGCAACCATGTAGATAATGTACGATCTGCAGAGTACTATAATGATAACGATTAATTTATACGCGCTTACGCATACCAACATGCATACATTACGAGAATATATATATATATATGTATACATATATGTACAAGATATATATACGATATAAGGTGTGTATGTATATTATACATGCATTCAAAACCAAGTTTATTATACAGTGAAAAACATTATAATAATAAAAATACATAAAACCAGACGGGGTGTTTGCTTCGGAAGGAGTGGAAAAATGCTAACCTCTCCAGAATAGAAATAATAGAAAGAAATTCCATGGCAAATAACTTAAAAATCCAACACCTGAAACATTACAAAACTATTCTGCTATAATTTCCAGAGAATTTTCCACGTTAAGCTCCCCTCTATAAGAACTCCACACGTATCCAAGCATAGCCAGCTCTTCTCCATGGCAAAATTGGGTCAGGAAAACTATGCGAAAAAGAGGGAGCAGCAGAGTCCAGCAGTGGAGGAAGGAAAAACTCACTGGACAAGCGCCAATGACCGACTTAAATATTCGGGAGCAGCAGCTGGAGCTGGAGCTTAAGTCCGAGTGCGTGTTAGGCTCCAGTCGCAGTCGCAGTCCAAGTCCAAGTCCCAGCCCCAGTCATGGGATGTGGAGAACGCGAACAATGCGTTTTGTCCGATGATTAATTGCAACGCAATCTTGGAGGCCACGAGAGTCGAAGCCGTGGCTCTGCTTGGAGGCCGCCGCGGCGCTGTCAGCTTTCCCCCAACCAATAGTAGGTACATACTGGTGGTGTACGTCGCATGTACGTCTGCCTCTGAGCATGATATATAGACAGAATGTGTGTCGCGTATTAACTGAGACACAAAACGGATTCGAAATTAAATTTTGCGACCAGAGGTGCAACGAAAGCGAAAGTGAATCTGAATCACATTGAACTTGAGATGGATTTTTGGGTGTGGGTTTGTTGGTAGAGTGCAAGTGCGAGTTGCCAGATCTGGGTTGGGTTGGGTTGGGTTGCATCCTTAAGCTAATATTGCACCGGGCTATGACGGCAACAGCAGCAGCATTGATGGTGTGTGCCTGCCGGAGGGGGCCATAGAGGCGGCCTAGCCCTAAGTGCTTAGGAAAAGTGCGATTTGTACTTTCCCTTTTTCGATGCGATGCTGAGCTGACGGATGAGACGACGACGACGACAAATGAAATGGCAAACACCAAATCCAAATGAAAGCCCCCAGGTATTGGTTAGAGGCGAACAGCGAATGTTAGATGCTCTTGGTGGGGAATTGGAACTGCATTTGCTAGAAATTTGGTAGAAGTTTTATGAGATCTTCCTATGATCTTGGGCAAGACCTGCAATCCTGAATGCGTTCGTTAAATCTAGCAGCATCTTTGATAGGAAAGATTCTATGAAATATCTAAAAAAAAAACAAAATTATTATGAAGGGTACTCACACTCTATCGTGTGGATTCGTAGGTTAGAGGAATATCCTGCCTAAGATGCTCCAACCTGAGAAATATGTGGATAAGAGTTTTACGAGTCTATAGATATATCTTTTGCTCTGCCTATCTTTGCTTATCTTTATAATATTTCTAGTTATACCCTTAACTCTCTCATCAGTCTTTAGGGAAGTTTGACGACTGGCGTTGCGGCTCGTTTGCTTTGTTCGCTACGCGCGTTTTTCGCGCTTTTCATTTGCCCAAGCAGCGATTTTCCTATTTTCACCTCTGGCAAAAGCCAAAGCCAAAGCCGATGCTCTGGGCTGCTGCTGCTGCTGTTGGTCTTGGCTGTTGGCTCTCGGCTGTTGGCTGTTGCTTTATAGTAATGTGAAAATTTCTGAAAACTAGAAAACTAACAAACAACTATTTGCTGTGGCAGCAGCGGCAGGGCAGGGCAGGGGCAGCATTGTGAGTATGTGCTGGCACTTAACAACTCCGTGGCTACTCCATGGCCACGCGGACAGAGCAGGGAGCAGAGCAGAGCAGAGTCAGAGAAGAGTCTAGGAAAACAGCAGAAGAAAAGTGAAATACATCAAGGCACGTCACATCCATCAGACATTTATGAGCAGCACGAGAGCACGCCCCATCTCCCAGTCGCAGTCGCAGTCGCAAGCCACAGACCCAGACGAGACGAGATCGGAGCAGGTCTTACACCAAAGACGAGGTCCACCAAAAACAGGCTTCCTTCGGAATCTGCCAGACCAGACCCGACCAGACCAAGCCAGACCCCCGGCCCAAAAGCCCAGCCAAAGCGTGGCTAATGAATTGGAATTGTTTAAAGAGCAGGAGGGGCATGGAAACTGAGGCCTTGGTCTAAGTGTCGTCGTCGTCTTGCTGCAATCGAAATTAATGAAAAACTTTCGTTTATTTAATTGCACAGAGGCCTAGACCCAATGCCTGATGCTAGAAGCAGCTATAGCTGGGGGTTGCGGCTGCTGCTGCTGCTGCTGCAACAGACACGTCTCAGTCTTTATGGGTTATGACCATATGAGATCCATAGGGCAACACATAACACACAATCCAGCATTCGAGCATTCGAGCATTCGAACATTGAACATTGAACATCCATCGATGACTCTGACTCGGACATCGACAGCGGCATTTGAGTGAAAATGATTGATTGATTGATCGTTGTGGTGTGTGTATATGTATATAGCAATCATCGTTGTTGGCGGCGGCGGCTGTTGTTACTCCTTTTTGGTGTAGCCAAAGATCTGTGCGAAACTGTGGGGCAATTATTTATTTGTTTCTCGCATTATTTTTCAGATTTCGCCGCGAAATTTCGTTTATTCGCTTTTAAGGGGATCGATCAGATCGATCCATGAACAATCGTTGATTGAGAGACGACGGACGACATCGAATGGGGAATTGGTGGCTCTCCAATCTGCTGGCTAATTGCCGCTGCAGCTGTGGCGGGGTGGGTTGACGCGGTGTGGTGTGCTGTGGAGGGGGGGAAAGTGTGACGACAACTGTGATCTACTTTTCCACAAGATGATGCGTTTCCCATGGTCCACTACGAGCGCCTGCTGCTGTGCTGTTTGATGATCTGCTAATTATCTGCTGATGGCAACTTATAGACCTGGTTGAGCAATTAACGCCAGATGGAGCACGCAGATAAAGGTGATTAAAAATGATGAGGGGGTATGTGGAGCACTGTGGCTTAGAAGGATGTGTACTAGATCTGTGCCGAGAGTATCTACAATCCACTCGAGCTATGCTTAGATTTCTATGATATTTTGGATAAATTTTGTTCTGTTTTATTATCCATTATGCCATCATTCCATCAGTCGAGACTTCTTCTGAATGAGTTGCTCCGATAAGCCCCTTGATAACCTTCTTTTCCGCTAGACTTTTTCTTTGCAATTTCTTTGTCCAACTTCGAGTATCTCTTGGATATATTTGGCTACTGCAAACTACTTCAAATGTCGGTCAGATTCGGAAGCAGTTGCAGTAGCAAGCAGACATTTGTTTAATCTACAAACAAGCACTCATTTCACCTAGATGGCTTTGGAAGTGGAACCTTTTCAACTTTGACCGCAATGCGAATATATTTTGGCCATGTTCAACAGCTTTTTTGTGTGTGGATTGGCTTCGGTGCACATGTCAAGCGTTCCCCTGCCTCTGCCACTGCCACTGCCTCTGCTCTGCTCCTCCCGCATGTTAAACATAATAAAAACGGGTCAACATGGCACACATCTCCACCTCCACCTCCACTTCCACATCCACATCCACTCGTACTCCCATTCCGAAGGCAAGACAGGGGCTCGCTCTGACCAGCCGTTCTGACCAGCCGTGAAGCGGGAGGGATCCGCACCCGAGGAGGAGCATGGAGTGCAGACACCAAATATAGACGTTGGACAATTTCTGAGCATGCCATGGAAGAACGAACGCCTTTATTATATGACCGCGGCTATGACTTGGGTCCGACTATGACTATGACTAGTTGTAGTCGTAGTCGCAGTCGCAGTCGCAGTCACTATGGCAGGCATGGTGTATGACAAAAAAAAATACAACAAAAAGAGAGCCATGTACGAGTTATTATAAGCGATAACCTAGAAAGAGAAATGGAGAGAAAAAAAAGAAGAAATACTTGCAACATATTCTTGCTACTTTAGATACCTGGCAGCAGTCGAACAAGGAGAAGAAGGGTGTCTATGGCTTGGGCAAAAAAGCACCATAAAATAGGTAGAATATTATTGTATTCCAATTCCAGCTAGGGAACATGAGAGGAGTATATTAGCACACCGCTGATTCAGTTTGCTGAACAGAAAGTACTGGGGAAGCAGTTGGAATATTTTCTGTAGATATCTGAAATTTCTGTAACATTTCTTAGCAGAAAACAGAAATAAGTAAAAGGTATTCCAAAGTCCATAACGTTTACGGCTGTTCTTTGTATTTTCTTTTTCATTACATTGGGAGGGGGGGGAAATGCGAATGGGGAATCGGCATGGCATGGAATGGGTTGGGTTGGGATGGGTTTTAAGTTTTAAGAGATGTTTTAGGTTGTGGCCAGGCAGAAGAAAGCTGGTCGAACACACCTTGAAAATGTCGGAAAGTGTGCGGCGACGATAAGACGACAACAACGACGACAACGACGGACACGACAAAGATTCTAATTGCGAAAACTGGACAAAACAAACAGCACAGCGCCATCGAAGCTGGGACAGACCGAACCCCAGAGAGACAGAGACAGAGACACAGAGGGATGCACTCTGGAGGGATACGCTCTGGAGTGCACTCCGTGTGAGGTAGCTGATGATGACGACGATGATGGGCTGACTGATGGCGAATTACTATGGGTATCCGATGAGTATGTGGCATGGGCATGGGGGATCATCTTAGCCGGGAGCTAATTCTGCCGTTAGCCAGAGAATCAATTTCCAGACAAGAGTCTCTTGCGTTTTGTGGCATCTTCCCCAGTAGGTGTGGCTCTCATCGCCATAGATATATCCCCTTCTCTCCTCACGTCTCGGAGTGTGGAGTGTGGACTGTGGAGTGTGTGTATATAGTATCCATAGAGCACCTTTGACTGGGGAACGGCCGAACGACGACGACGACGAGACGGCGGCGGCGGCGCCTTGCATGTCCGGCTGGACGGCCTCCGCGTCCACCTTGCAGCTGCCATTATGCAATGTCACGATTCGCGAGCGCGCATAATGAACTTTTGATGTTGTTGCTGGACCTGTGTGTCCAAAACACACACACACACACACACACACACACACTTGCAGTCACTTGTTGCAATGCAATAATCGCATCTATGAGGAGGTAGGTGCCGAATCAGATACAATAAGAAACCGCACAGGTAGCAAGCAGCTGGAGCACTGCTAGAGATGGCAATGGGGTGGTCCATTACGAGTGTAAGTGTGTGGGGGAGGTGTACATACATATATAATAAAATATATACTTATTTTATAAAAATATAAATATGGGAAAACAGAAAGTTAAACTATTTAAATTAAATTCCCAATGGAATTGCAGTCAAAGTCTCTAAAATTGTTCACAATTTGTGGCTTGCTAAAAGAGTTACTAGAAGTTACCAACACATTCTGTCTTTAAATATACTCTTTTTCACCTTTCTAATACGCTTCGGTTTGATGTTGGAATTTTGAAGAAAATATGAGAAGGATAAAAGATCAGAAGCAGGATGAATAAATAAAGGCTCTGAAGAAAGTTTAAAAAAATGTAAAAAATATCAAAATACTAGGATAAACCAAATACGAAGCATTCGGAAACAAATAACGCTTGCAAACACACAAATCAGGGGTCGTGATTAGACCCTTTAAGTCACTTGCTCATCTCTGGCACCCACCAACACCAACAGCAGCAGCAGAGGCTCACCACCACCCAGCAGCAATCCCAACAGCCATAGAAGACTAAGACTATAGAGTGGAGGGAGAGTGACGTACGCGGGGGACTTGCATATGATCCGAAACACGAGCAGCGTTGGTAATTGCTATATAAACGTTTTGTAAGGTTTGGGTTTTTTTTTGTTGTGGTTTTTTGGTTTGTCTGCTGATTTCTTCTTGGCGTTTTTCAAATTTGGTAGTTGGTTTTTATTGCACGTCTCATTGGGTGGCATTGAACTCACTCCTGACTGAATGTGGCCTGTTGCCCAGTCATTCGGACTGGTGCGGAACCCTAGCCGTTAATGCGCCAAAATGGCCAAAAAAAATGCAGCCAGAAGACAGAGAGGTGGACACTGGACACTGGACCGGACCCATCATCATCCTCATCATCATCATCATTATTATCATTGCATTGCATTGGCAATCACAGTGATCTTGTAGGTTATTTAAGGGCCTGTTCTTTACTTTCACATATCTGCATCTCTCCACCCATTTGTGCCCCTTTTGGTTTTTTTTTTGTGCCCCTTTGTAACTGCTGATTAAGCCCAACACCGTGGCATCCGAAAACGTGCCACATTTGGCAAGTCCCTAACCACAGTCCGAATTCCCATTCTCTGCCTTTCGGGTTTTGGGTCCCTTTTTGATTGGCGTTTGCTGATTTCGGGGCCTGTCCACTGACAACATAATATTAAAGCCAATTAAGGCTAAATTTATGCGTACAGCACTTGGCCAAGAACACAAATGTCGGTTCCCTCCTTGTGGATTGGCTCTGGCTCTGGGTCTGCAATTATTGGGTCCAAGTGGAGCGGCGGGCATGTTAACTGCCAAAGTAAACATTTCCTTGTTCTCGGCATATTTTGGGCGCATTTCTTAAATGTGTGTTGCCCCGGCCCCCATTGCTGGGTTGCTGCTGCCACATTGCTGATGCTGCCCCGTGGGCTGATATCAGTTTTTTTTTTGTTGCTCTTGCTGCTGCTTGTTGGTTGTTGGTTGTTCCAGGGCATAACTGCAGTTTTGTGGCAACATGTTAATTTCTTTATTCCCAGCCTTGGACAGCATGTGGGATGTGGTCGGGGCAGTGGCAGGTCCCTGTCTCTGTCGCTTTCTTTTGGCAAGTGGTTAGCATCAGTCCTGAGGAATGTGGGAAGCTGAAATCTCACTGGAAATGTAGCTAACAATAATACCTATGATTGCTGTGAATATAAACTATATTTTTTATGTATTCTTCAATCAATTGCTCGTTGATTCCCATTTTCCAATCAAAGACTAATATTTTTCTTCTAATAAAAATCAAGCGGGTAAAACCACTGATAATTTTTCCATTTACATTTCTCTGCTCCATAAAATCGAACAAGATTATGTCTAATCCAAGAATTCTGTTAATTCCACTTTCTGCATGGATCCCCATTACCCCTTGGATTATGCCGTTGATTATGCAACAATGCCACAGACTGGGGCACACAGCATAACTTAATTATTAACGTAGCCATAGCGTACGGCCCGTACCGTGCATACGAGTATATGGGCCAGAGCATATTGCATTTCATTTCGTATGCAACGATATAAAGCGGACTGGAAGGGGGTGGGGTATGCCACCCATGAGGTGTGCTTGAGGTGTGGATGCCCCATGTGGAGAGGCCAGTGCCACCGTTACAATATCAGCTGCAGCCAGCAGCAGCAGCCAGCAGCGGCGACTGCGCGGGGTGTCTACTCATGCAACATTGCAATTAATTAAATTTTATTTTTAAATAATTGTTTTAATTAAATTTTAAAAGATTTTTTGCGCAAATTCATGCAACACCCCAAGCGGCAGATGAACGGACAGCCAAAGGCTGTTGCAGGAGGCGGGGGTGTATCTGCCTCATGATCATGCAATCATTGAATCATTCAAGTATGAGTGATGTTGTCTGGGCCGTGTGGCAAGGCAGTCGATTTCTACAGCTTCTTAAGAGTCAGAGGCCAATGAAATTTGAGCTTTCCCATCGCGATGCATGTACCTGGATGGATGGCTGGATGGCTGATGGGTGATGGGTGATGGGTGTTGGGTGGGTGCATTCAACTCGTTTTAGGTCTCTGCTTTTGTGGTTCAGTGATATAACCAGGAATGACGACGGCTGGACAGGCGACTGCGGGCTGAGTGCAACTGGCCGTTGTGGCAATTAATTGGAGCATGCGAGTGCCAGTCAGGGAGTCAGTGCAGCGCAGCAGCGTTGAACCAATTTCCAAATCAGCATCATCCAACTAACAGTGCAACTTGCCCCAAAAATGTGACTGCACCACTCTCATACATAAACCATTGGATGGCCAGCGTGCCCCAGCCCCAGCGTCCAGTACCATATATAAAATATATTTCTGCTCTTTTTTGCTGCACTTTTTATTTATTTTTTTTTTTTCGGGTTGCGTGCAAAGTGCGATGATCTT
Organism: Drosophila obscura; assembly: GCF_018151105.1. NCBI lineage: Eukaryota > Metazoa > Arthropoda > Insecta > Diptera > Drosophilidae > Drosophila > Drosophila obscura. The sequence continues at coordinate 10,999,475 of NW_024542828.1, forward strand.
GGTGGAGCGGTGAAATTTTTGTGCTTTTTGTGCTCAGGCTGTTAAAATGGTCAGTGAGCAGAAATCCAAGTCAATGTCCAAGCCAATGCCCGAAATGTGGGCTTGATTAAATGGCCATGTCCAAAACATACCCAGTCCCTGCCCCATCCACGGCCAATCCCAATCACGTACTGGAAATGTTTTCGCTTTTGGATAGCGGGAGAGAGAGAAAGGTTGTCCCGGCCTGCCTGCCTGCCTGCCTGCCTTCACGTTGATGTGAAATATCACTCCGTGTCCGAATATCACCTGCCTCTCTGGGAACTGGGAACACAGCCTCCAGTTGCAGTTGCAGTCGCAGTTGCAGTCTCAGTCTCAGTCCCTTGGCCAACTTTCCTTTCTTTACTGTTCTTTCCGCCACCATTAACATTTGGCCAATTTAAAGTGGCATCAATTATTGCGAAACCATTCATTAGCCGACCAGTTATCCCTCATTTCATGATCGCTTATCGCAGCCCATCCATATCCCTAAACCGCGATATACCCACGACACATCCCCATTCCCATTCTCATTCCCATTCTCCAGTCTCATCCTCAGATTTTCTCTCGCTGGCCTGGCTTGTGCCGCCTGTGGGGAATTGGGGTCACGCATGAAGTGAAGTTTCGGACATGGAAAGTCTGGACTGGACTTCCAGTGCAGATTTGGGCGAAGACTTGGGAGAGATTAAAGCCACTGATGAGGGTACACACTCCACTCCACTCCACTCCGACTGGGACTGAGACTGAGATGCCTCCTGAATGATGTTTAATGGCAAGTGCTTATGGCGAAATTTGCACTGTATTAAGGATACTTAATGGGGTTGTATGGGAAGCAAGGTTTGTGTACTTTTTAATGGCAGCCACACTCAAATATTACGATGAAGAATAAACTTTCCGCAGAATAACCGTTTGCTTATTGCCATCATTACTTTGACTCCATTCAAACAAATCGGTTTCCTTCCTCTCTCACTCAAATAGTTCTCTCGAAAGATCTCCATCAGCAGGTAGCAGCCCATCAACAAGTTCATACATTTCCATTCGCCCCCAGCCCATACCAAAAATCTCTGGCAAAGCCCCAAGGAAGTTGGCGACAAATTTATTCAGATTGTTTTTTGCTACCATTTACAGCAGCCAGCAACCAGCAAGCAAGGAAGAAACGTAGTAGCAGCCAAAGAACGAGGAGAGGAGAAGGAGGAGTACCAGGAGGCATGACCACCCATGAGCCACGCCACGCAGTGCCACTGCGAGATTTTCCTTGGCTGAAAGAGAAAATTTATTGTGTTAGCTGCGGCACGAGTTTGCATTTTCCTCACAGCTTTTTTCCTTTTTTTTCTTGTTGCTTTTTGGCACTTGGCATTGTCCCCTTTTTGCGGTGGTGGTGCTGCGGATGCTGTGTGACACGACCTTTAACGAGATTTTTCCTCTCCACTTGGCGCATCATCACGCGACTCTCCAGCTGCAGTCAGTCCATGGGCTATGGATTCTGTTGGCTATTTGTACCAACACATGTTGAAGAAGCCGCCAACAGCAACAACAACATCAACGGCAACAGCAAACATTTGTTGGGGAATTAGCAAGCGACAGGCCAGCCAGAAGAGACCCACAGCTACACATACAGACTCAAACTGTGGAGCTGTGTGGATGGTTAGGTAGGTTGGTAGCTTCGTTATGATGGGGAGGATGAGGAGCATCATCAACGTCATTTGCGGCTGCTGTTGCTGCTGCTGCTTCTACTCCTCCTGCCACATTGCATGCACATTGAATTCCAATTGGGTTTGGCAGAGTGGCGCAAACTTAATTGTCAAGGTTCGTTAGTTCTTTTTTTTTGCCAGCTTCTTTTGCCAACTGCAGCCCCACCGTCTCCTGCCATTCGTCGTCTTCGTCTTCGTCTACTCTTCTGCTAATGTTCGTTTCTAATGGTCGGTTTGAGTTACGGCCATGCCACAACCAAGACTCAGACTAAGTCTTCGACTCCCAGTCTCAGTCTCAGTCCCAGTCCCAGTCGAAGTCAGGCCAAAGGAATTCTCAATATTTCCATTACTTTGTGGTCATCGTCTGGGATTTGTTGCGTTTTTAGCGGCATTTGAGCTCTCTGTCGCCTCTCTTTTGGCCAACTATTTAATTCACATTGGTGGAAACTCGATTGTACTGTTCCCCGAGTGGATGCAGAGCGGAGTGGTGCAGCGGCTGGCCTGGCTGGGGCAGGCACCACCGCCATCGAAGCACAAAATGAGCAACGCCACCAGAACTTGCCACAGAACGTTCGTTGCCGGTGCGGTGCATTTCTTTCAGTACTTTGTTGTACTCTACTGTACTCTACAGAGGGGATAATATGGGATATCGGATTTTGAATTTCTTATAATTATAATCTCTAAAAATCTACTCTTTTATTCCTCTCTTCGACAACTCTCTTTCTGTCTTTCCCCCCATTTAAACATTAAAAACTGTTACTTAAGATCTTAAAGCTTCAATCTAGCGTTTTCCATCTATCATATAGGGTGGTCTCCCCATTCAATTGGAACTTTCTTTGACACCTCACAGATCACAGATCGATCTTGGATACAACCAAAATTTTCTGAACTGTCTTTTGTCTTAACTCCAATTTCACTTGGGTGCTCCTGGGGCGAAGCTTTCTTTTCATTTGAAGATCTTCGGATCTTCAGATCTATTAAGTGGCGGTGGTCCGGCCGCCTTGTAGAGCATCTCTCTGGACGGCCACGGCCCAAGCCATAAAGTTCTGCACACTCTCCGCTTCACTACGGTTTGGCTTAGTTTCTTATACTTTTTTTTGTGTGTTTGGTTTGGATATTTTCTGTTGTATTATTTTGTGGTACTGTGTGGGGCTGCTCCATCTCTGGTCTTGGGCCTCGGGAATGCAGTCGTCCGCAGTCTGAAGTCCGCTGCCAACGTAAGCGTCTGCGTCTGCGTCAGCGTCAACGGCGGCATTCTCTCCACTTGACTTTCAGTTGAAATGCGTCCGATCAATGGCGATCGAGTTAGTTTTGTTAAGATCTCGTCCAGGCAAAGTGCAGCCGGCCGGCAGTCGTCTGTCTCCGCTGTCTCCCTGTCTCTGTGTTTTTGTGCTGTGTGTGTGTCACAAGGATCCAGGTCCCAGATCTGTGGCAAAGCAGGATGCGAATGTCGCATCCATGTCGCGATCGCTAACGGCTCTTTAGCGGTTCTCCAATACGAGTACTCGTATCTCAGGCTCGGGGGCCTGGCCTGCCTGTCCTGGTGCTGGAGCTGGAGCTGGAGGAGTGTGCTAATGTGATAAGCCGCTTAAACCGCAATCGACTTTGGCTTCGACTCTGACTTGGAGTTCAACTGAGAGCCAACATTTGTGGCCTCCCCACCTGATGATCAGTGCTGGTATGTACGGGACACATGGGTGCTGGGGCTTATTCGGTCAGAGTTTTTGGAGAAGGCTCATATATTTTATTCGGTGAGGCTGAAGATATTATCAGATTAATTATTTAAAAACAAAATTGATTTATTATATTCCGTCCGATTCCGAGGCTAACTGTGAGAAGTTGCCAGCTGTACGAATCTGCAGCTCCAAAAGAGTCTTCTGGGTGCAATCTCAGGTTTCTGCACTGCAACTTCCGTTTTATGGGAAGTTATGGGGTTAATTGCCCAGCAAACTCTCCCTCTTTCACTCACACTGCCCCACTGTTTGGAGCTCTGGCTTTGCCTCTGGCCCCCATCCATCGGTTGACTTTTAGTGTTCCATTCCCGATTCCCGCTCCACCTGACAGCAGAGAGCAGACAGCAGACAGCAGACGGGGGACGCATATTTAAAGTCCGATATCAATCTTTCGCAGGAATGAGCAATGACACTTAATGGCATTTCGTTGCAAGCTCCAGCTACGGCTCAGTCACCGTCACCGTCTCCGGCTACATTTTATGGCCAGCTTCCCCACACAGATCCCATCCCGTACCCTCTGCGATCCACGGCCCCGCGACATTGCCTTGTTAAGTGTTAACGTTAAGTGCCTTGTTACTTAATTCTCCTCTCCTTTATCTCTTCTCGTACATTTGCCCGCTCTAATTCGATCTGAGGTGTGTGTGTGTGCGCGAGAGCGAGACAGACAACAGAAACAAAAGCACCAAAAAGGAAGCAACAAAAAAATGCTTTTACTAGAAGATGCGCTGCTGTTGTACCTGTGCGCAAGGCGTAATTTGTGCAAGGTAAGGTTGTTACTAGGAGAACGCTCTTCAACTACATATATGGAGAGAGGGCAGCGCGACGGTGACCAATTGTTTTTATATGCACCATTGCCAGAGAGGGAGAGACTATTCCCAGAGAGAGCCCTGCAGAATGAGAAATCCCCACCGCACATTGTACTGTACCTTGTGTGTTGTTGTTGATGTCTTGCATACTTTGCAAGCAGAAGAGAGCGACAGCTAAGCCATTATCACACGCGACAGTGAGTGCAGCCATAATGTAAGCGAGAGCATTTTCTTTAATTTACAGTTAATTGAGTCTTATGGGGTAATTATGCATGCAGGTAGAGCCGGACTCGTCCGCAGATCCTCCACGAACTGTTAATTGTACTGAAGGGGAGACGACTCGAGACTTCCTCTCTGTGTTAATGTTTGTGTCTCTGTGTCTCTGTCTCCGTCTCTCTCTCTGTTCTGGCAGCGTAAATCAATCAAAGTGCTTTGGTTAAGGCCTTAATTAAGGCTCGAGGGGTTATTAAGCCTTTGCTTTGGCATGCATGACCAAAGGCAGTGCACACACGCACACACATCTCTCCCTTTATCCACATGTCTCCACTGAAGCTCAGAGCAAAGCACGACTCTAACGGTTGTAGAGGGAGAAGCGAGAGCAGTGTAGAGTTACCCGCAGGCTTAGGTGCAGCCACAGACACAGCGCAAACAAATTGCATTGATGCGATAAGCCGGCTTCACTGACAATAAACGAATGCCCAATCAATCTCGAACGGGAGGCCGCGGAAGCCACACACAAACGTGCGACAGTGGAGCCTCACAGTGGCAAGAACGCAGACCAAAGAAAACAGCACTCCGGAGAGTTTCATCTTATTGAGCTCCCACTGTCGTACAGGTGGACTCTGCATCAAAATATATTTGCACCTGGCTCTCTGGGAGCTGTCTTGGCCGGGGCGTAGTCCGCTAACCGCTGGCTTCCTTTCCGCAGCCCCGTTCGAAGCTGTGGCAAGTGTCTGAGACACCGTTAGCCATCATTAGCAATGAAATCAATTGACGGCCCATATCCAAGTGGTTACCCCATGCCCCATTCCCGTACCAAAGGCGGTTAGGGTGGGGTTGGTCAGTGGTCGATAGTTATAGGTATATTGTATGGGTGTATGGATGCTGTGGTTTTATTTCAATGAAGCCATCGGCACACAGGAAGTTCAAGCCGATTGCGAGAGAGATCCAAAAGATTTCTTTACATAAATTCCAGGGAGCGGTTTTTTCTTGAACAAAGATTATCGGACAAAGGAATATAATTCTGCGATCTACTTCTGTCAGAACTCTAAACATCTTTGACCTATCAGCGTAAATATTGTGCCATAGTTCCTCGGACATGCTTCAATCACTCCGGAAGGGCTTCCTCCACCATTGATTATACACATTCTTGCATATATGTATGCATCATCTGCTCTTCTTTGTCATAGCATAGCTGCCATCAGCTTCTTCAGTCTTCGGGGAGGGTCTGTGTCTGGTGCATCTCTGATTAGCCCGGCTAATACCCACACAGAGGAAGCCACTTGGCACTTGACTATCACTCCTTTCTGCACTCAATCTCCGCATCTGGTAGCATCTCGTTTTGGTAGCAGTTCCAGCCCGCTGCTGCTGCTGCTGCTGCAACCGCTGATTATCTCCGGGCACAGAAACACCAAAGGAATCGAGCTGGAAGGAAATTGCGTGCAATAAAAGATAGATATGTCGGGGGCACACTGGCTATCAAGCGTGGATCATACATAACTGGGGTGAGTGGAGAGGGGAGAGTGGAGAACGGTGAGCGGAGTGCACTCTCCTCATACTCGTATTTGTATTCGTATTCGTACAAATATTGGCATACGTTTTGCCTTATCTTGGCCAATTTATAGCCGCGTTTCTTGCCTTGCCATTTTTCGTTGTTGTTTGCCAAATGACTCAATAGCCAGAGTCTGTCGGGCTATCGGTCTGTCGGTCTGTCGGTTGGGAGCTGGCGAAACTAGTTCTGTTGCACGCACTCGTCACGAATCTAATGTAATTCTCAATTACGAAACGAGTTATGCCACAAATTAAGCAAGAGAAAGAGCGAGAGAGCGTGGCTAACTGCACTTTACTTTTTGTTTTTTTTTGGTTTTGTGGCCACCGAAAGGGGCAATGGAAATGGCAGAGGCAAATGGCAATGCTAACAAGGCACCAAACCCGCAGCTCCGAAACCAAAGTTCCAAGTCGAAATCGAGCCAGAAAAGGGCGTCAACGTTGGGGCGCCACCCCAAATTAGGAGCACCTGCCAGTCCTGTGGCCTCGGGGGCAGGGGCCTGTCCGGAAGGGGACCGGGTCCGTGTCCAGACAAAGGTGTTTCGTTGTTATTAATTAACAACAATTCGATTTGTGGCCACACTTTGAGGCACAGGCACAGTCACAGCAGCCGCTGATCATCATATTCGGGATCGCTGGATCGCTGGCCAACTGGATCTCGGGGACTGGCTCTGGCTGGGAGCTGGCCTGGACCTGGACCTGGTCATGTGGTCAACGTCAACCAGTTGGCTGCTCTGCCACTGAGGCGAAATACCAAACACGTTTCGCGGAACAAGTTCAGGCCTGGCTGCAATGCCATGCCAAGCCAAGCCAAGCCAAGCCAAAGCCATGGAGTAACATGTCTCAAGACTTGTTCCACCCTTTATGTTCTCCAGCACCACAAAAGCACCAGGCAGCAGGCAACAGTCACCAGGCAGCAGGCACCAGCGGGCAAAACGATGACCAAGAGGAAGCATCCGTTAAACTGCTGTGGGCCATTGTCCAACTTTTGTAGCCCGCTTAGCATTGGGTCACCGTTGGGTATCGTTCGGTTGCGAAATGGGACCACGCATGGAATTAGTATGGGGAGACCAGGCCACACAGCCGCACACACAGATCTGGGAGGAGTGGAAAGGAGAAGATCCTAAATCTGACTTTGTGGCTTATTTGAATAGAGGTGTTGTGGCATGGCCTCCGCGGTCTGCGCTCTCCGGCTGATGGCCGTTGTTAAGAGCCTTCTCTCTCATGACAGGTGTCTCCTCCCTGTCGCATCTCTGCATCTGCGAAACCGTTTTGAGTCCCGCGATTGGGGTCTGTCTCTGTCTTTGGTTCTATTTCTGAACTCTGTCTCTGCCTCTCTTTCACTCTGTGTCTCTTTTGTGTGGCTCTTCGTTTGCTGCTGCTGCTGCCTTTTGGCCAAATTGCTTGGCTAATAAAAATAGATGTTGGCCGCCGCAACAGCAAATGAAGTTGTTGCCACTTTGAAGTTACTTGGGACTGTGGCTTGTTGCGGATCTTCTTGACTGCCAGCCGTGGCCATGGTCGTGGCCATTGGATAAGGGACGCTCGCTCCGATGATAGATAGTTTGAAAGGTTTTCTCTGGGGTTCATGATAGTTTTTAGCTATTCCATGAATGGTTTTTGGGTGGAAACTATTGTAAAACTTCACCAGGAAATCCGTGATATTCTGTAGATTTCTTGTTCTGAAATTCCTGCCTTTCTTTGTATTTTTTCTCTGATCCAATTCTTCTTTTGTCGCATATTTATCAAACAGTTTTAGCTGCAATCCTGACTGCAGTCTCCTTTGGGCATAGAATATCCGAATAATGCCAAGCAGGAAACAAGAGGGAGAGAGAGAGAGAGAGATATCTGCGTTGGATCCACTTTTCCAAGAGGCATGCGTCGAGTGACCAAATCATTAGCCTTAGTCCCAGCCCCAGCCCCGGCCCCAGCCCACATTTGGACAATGGAGCCACCGTGCGAGTGTTGAATTTCACTCCGCTAATTGCCCGACTCTCCGGCAATGGATCGCAATGGATGGGAACGAACATGGATATGCGGCCATATATTCATACCTGTGTTTATGGATGGACAGAGGATCTACGCCGGCGGCGCCTCATAAAAGAGACGCTGGATCTCTGGGGAGCTCCCCAGTTAATGGATTGGGCTCCAGAAGCTGTAAACTTGCATACAGCAGCCACATAATTTGGAGTAATGGACTCTCGGGCAGCGGATGCATAAAACGATGCATCAAAAGGGGGGGGGGGGGCCATAGAATCGCACAGAAATTGGGGTGAGCCTTCTGGGTTGGTGATCTGCGAACTGGGATCTGGGATCTCTCCTGCTCCCTGCTGATGCTGATGCTGCTGTCTCTTTGTGGAGTGGAGTGGAGTGGAGTGCCTTTGACCATAAATTCTGTAAATTCAAAGCGCGAAGGAATGTCACTTGCCAATTATTAGAGAATGTCAGCTTGTCGCTGATATCTTTGCCATGTTTGTATTGACGATCTCAGTGGCTGCCGCTGCCGCTGCCTGAAGAGTGCTTCCAACTGTTGCCTCACAGAGAGAGAGACGGCGATTGTGAGAGGGGAGGGGGCAGAGAGAACGAACGCTCCACTTATCGCTGCCTCATATCTAATATAGACAAGAGCAAACAGGTTCCCCCCAGTTGCAGTTCAATCACGTCTTAACGTCTCTTCTCCTCCTTCTCCTCCTCCTCCTGGCGAGTTCCCAAGCATCTCCCAGTACCAATCCCAATCCCTGGTTGCAAGTCCCAAGTCCCAGCTCTCTTCTGGACCTCTGCTGGACACACGCGGGTCTCTCTTTGGGTTCGTTTTATTTTTTTTTAATTGCTGCACTGCATCTGTTGCTGCTGCTTGAGGATCGGTTAAAAACGTTTGACAAATGCCAATGCCAGCAATTACACGAGCAGCGATATCTCATGGATGCAACTGTGATTTGAACTCATTACGGCTGCCCCATCATCATTATCGTCATCATCATCATCAGCAGAGATCCATCCAGGAACCAGTGCCAGTTTTGCCTGGTTTATGGAAGTTCCTCTTCCCACCACTGCCACTGGCACTGTCACTGGCAGCAAGACAACAGCAATAACAACAACAAAACATCTTAATCTTCTTGCGACTTGTTGCACCTGACCTTGTGCCACTTGGATGTTGGCTGCGGCAGCGACTGCGGTGGCGGTGGCGGTGGCGGGTGACCCAGACACAAGTGAAAACAAAATCCCTATTCAAATCCGGGCTCTCCCACCCCATAAACCTTCCTTACTTCTACCTCCACACACACACACACACACGCGAGCGAGCGAACTGTTTGCTATCTGCTGTGTGCCCCATGCCACATGCCACAACCTGAACTTGAAGTGCGGAACCAGATGCATGTAAGGTAACGGTCCTGCGGCTTGCTCCTCAGCTCCTCAGCTCCTCAGCCAGATGCCGCGTCTGCCTCGTGAGAAATCAAACTGTAAAGTGCGACGCGGTCTCTGACTCTGCCTCTGCCTCTGCCACTGCCACTGACTGTGGCCTAGGCCATGGCCAATGCCAATGCCAATGCCGGGGCCTAAACAGGTTGCAGTGGTCGTATACCATTTTGGTTCGAGTCGAGCTTCCTCACACATGCCTGCCGCTAAAAGCGGGGGGTTGGGGGGCAGCCAGAGAGCAGAGAAGTGAAGGATAGAAGCTGTAGCTGAAACTGAACTGAAGCTGTAGCTGTGGTGGCAGGCAGTTGGGCAGTTGGGGCAAGCAGGCGTTGCAACTATGACTAGGTGAACCCCCAAATGGTTGTGGCTCTGCCTGGTATTAGCCCCAAAACCAATTGCACAATTTGTAACAGCTTTTGACGGGATTTCTGCGGTTGCCGTTGCATCTACTGCTGCTGCCCCCGTGACACTTCCAGCAACCTGCTGCAACTTTGGGCTGACTGCTGGGCAACGCCTTTCCACTCTCGGCTGCAACTTGCAACATTCTCTCCGCGGAGTGTGTGATCTGATTGTGATGTGTCACCCTTTGGGTTGTTTTTCGGTTTTCTGTGGCATGTGGAATGCGGTTCCTGGTTTCGAAGTCTGGGAATATGATCCAGAACATGATATTTCTGCATTATTTCCCATCATCTGCTGCCTTGTTTTGGGTCTCCACCATGGCTAGACATCACAGAAATGAGCCTCATTTATGGAAGCGCTCGAAGGGCTCTGATTAATTCTCCATCTGGGCATCGTTTTAGCTCTATGATCAGTCGGCTGATTGCACTGCTGTAACCCATTTTAAATGGTTTTTTGAATGCGCTCTTTGAATACCGGATATCTAAGGGCATTTCTTCAGCGCATTTAAGTGCGATCCCTGCCTGCGAATATCCCTTTGCAAGCTGTTAACTTTCAATCAACTCTATCATCAGTCATCAGGCAGGCAGCAGTGGGCAGCTGGCAGTGGGCTCCGTGGCACGACTGGGCGTGGACCAATTGGAGAAGCAGCCATCCGATGATTTCGCTGGGCTTCCATGCCATTGCCATCCATCCGGCTTCACACCTTTCGCGCCGCCCAAACCGCAGCCGCAACCGCAACCGCCAGAGCAAGCAGCACACACACACACCTGTAATTTTCGCCCAAGTTCCAAGAGACCCAAGACCCAAGACCCAGACCCAAGACCCAAGACAATTTGTAGGACCCTCTGGGTTGGCGGTGGATCGGTGGAGAGTCGCAGTTCCAGGCTACAGCTGATGCAGGAAAACTGATTGCGATTTCTAACTGCAACACACACGCTGCAATAATTTCGTAATTTCTCACTCACTTAATTTAGCACAATTAATCTCAATTTCAGCTGTCAACTGCAGAGCTATAGCAGCAGCAGCAGCAACAGCAACAGCTCGAGCTCCAGCTCCAGCTCCAGCTTTTAGCTCCAGTTCAGGCTGAGTCTGAGTCAGAGACACCCGCCCCACCAGCTGAGGGGTATCTGGTTGTGGCAGCACACACACACGACACGCATTAAGAGGGGCAGTGGGAAGTTTCCCATAAATATTGGACTGCCGTTAGAAATTCATGTGTGTAATTTGTCAACTGAAATTAATCTGTGCCCCAAGTCAAAATCTTCTCCCAGGGTGTTGCTTGGTCGGATGATTTGTTTGAGTCTCTCCGTCTCTGCGGACTGACAACCAAATTGAAACACATGCCAAAGCGCTGAGTCTCTGCGCACTGACATGACCTGGCTGGAACCTCCTACTCCTCCTCAGTGCGAGTATTCTTGAGTTTTTGGCTGTGGCATTGTTTATTATATCATCATAATGCCAGCCAGCCTGTCAGCCAGCTGTTAACTGACTGTGACCGTTTGCCTGCTTCTGACTAAGAGTTCAACCAGCGAGTGTCACTGCCCCCTTCTCTGGGTGGTGATACTCTGACTTTGGAAGGTTGAGATCCTGAGCTATGGATCAGCAGAAAACGGAGCATGTTCTCGTCAAATAAATATATGATTTAAATTTAATGTAAAACAATAACGGGCTGGTCTTTTCTCTGTACAATTCTCTGGATATCTGACAGTAAGCTGAACATTTAATCAATCAAATAAAATACTTCTAGATTGAGTTTTGAGGCTTCTTCGTCTAAGATTTTAATTAATATTTATTTTCGCTACTTTATTTTGCTTTATCTACCTTTAATTTTGTCCAAAGAGCATTCTATATTCGTTTTCCCTACCCCCAATTTGTATGCTTGCCGTTCTGTCATTCGGATGCCCATTTGGATGGCGATGCTCTGCTCTGCTCTGCTCATTCCCTGTAGTTGCCTCACATTTTTGGGCCTTTTGTCTTTTTTTTCGGCCATTAGACAATGTTTAGGGTTACATTTGTGAGTGCTTTTAATTTAATTTGCCTGAAAAGAAGAGTTCGCTGCCACTTTATTGCTGCCTCCTATTGTTACTCGAGTGTTGTGGCGTCTTTTTTCTTTTTGCAGCATTTTGCGGTTTTTGGTTTTGTGTGTTTGCAACATTTTCTCTGCTGTGTACTGCGGCTTAACAAATTTTCTGAAGATGTTAGTTTGTTGGTTCTTTGGCCATGTCTCTCCATACAGGTTCTCTCTTATGTTCTGGCTTCTCTTTGGCTTTGGCTTTGACTCTGCAGAGGCAGTGGCAGAGGCAGTGGCAGTCCATCCATACACTTGCTTAGATATAGATATGGTCTTCAAACACACACACAGGAGGGGGGGTCGATGGTTGGCTGGGTTCTTGGTTGATCGCCTGGTCTGGTCTGTACAGAGCCTCCACACCGCTCTCCATGTCCATCTCCATTCCGTCCACATTTATGGCAGTTGGCAGCCTCAGTTTCAGCCTCAGTTTCAGCCTCAGCCTCAGCTTGTGCCTTAGTCTTAGCCTTAGAGTGGAAGCCACAGCAAGGTGTTATTTTCATTTCTAGGTTACTGACCCATGTCACATGTGTGTGCGGAAAATTCAATATTGCTGTGAAAAATACTTACACAACTATTAAATAAAGACATGGATGGCCAAGGGAGAGCTCAGAGCCCACAGCCCACAGCCCAGACACCAGAGCCCCAGAGCCCCAGAGCCCACAGGCCGAGACACAAGGCATGGCCTGGGCTGGCCTTAGTAGTGGCAAGCAGATGTGGCAAGGCTTGTACTTAATAATTACGCTCATTTCATGCATGCAATGTTTGGTTTCCCGGGAATCGACCGCCCACCAAGCCCTGCCCTGCCCTCGCTGCCCTCGCTTTGGCCATGCGGACTTTTCCAGCTGGAAATGAAAGAAAAATTCTTCAACAGCTGCCGGCTTGTGGCTGGTTGTTCTTGGCTTTTGGCTTAATTAATTACCACATTCCACCCAACCATTCTCTCTCTCTCTTTTGCTGTCTGTGGCGGAACTTGTAGTCGAACCAACTCAAAGTAGAAGAAACGAAAGACTCAAGACACAAACTTGCCTCTTGGCAACTCGCTTTCCACTTCCTACTCGCAGCTCGCAGCTCGCAACTGGCGATAATCGATTGAGTTCGTACATGTCATTTGCTGAGCTTTTGTGGCACTATTGACAGCACAAAACGATTCCCAATGAAAATGACATGATGTGCACGCCAAGACCGCCACAGACAGAGCCCAAACCAGATCAGACCCTCACACGCGAGAGGAATGGAGGAATGGAGCAGGCCTCCATTGGCATGACAAATTGCGACCTATTCATCTTGACACGGACTTTCACTTTGGCTGGGCCCAGGGCCCAGGGCTACAACTAAACCAAAACCCCCCAAAACCCAAACCCCCAAAGCCCGCAGATCACACACTAAGAGAAGAGTCTTCCCAATGATCTCTTCTCACTCGCTGTGTATTATGCAAATGTCAATCACCAAAGCAGCGTTGACAGGATGCTAAATCCCCTCAAGTACCACCAGACTCGGACTCAGACTCAGTCTCAGACTCAGCCTCTGTGCCAAGTTGTTGTCTCTCCGGAGTTGGTTTCCGTCTCCGTCTGGTCTGTGGCTGGCTGGGAGCCAGCATAATTGGCAAATATATTGGCAGCACTTTGGGTCCATTGTGTTGTTGGCCATTTAAATTAACGATTCGAGATTTGATTCACGTGTAAACTATTAATCAAGTCTCAAGCAGCGACTCCAACTGCCCCAAGTCCAAGACGAAGTCCGAGCTCTTGCCACAGCAGCTGCCTGCCTGCCTGCCTGCCTGCCTTCTTGCCTGCCACTTGCTGGTGCTGCTGCTGCTGCCCCTGCCACTTGCTGCGTTGGGCTAGGCCCGGCCCGGCCTGCCTGCCTGCCTCAAGCGAATCGCCATCTGCTAAATGGGTCAGTAAGGTGGAATTCGATTTTGGAGCCAAATTAAATATTGGTGGAGCTGAGCGGGCTGGTACGAAAAAGAGATGTCATGGGGAGTTCTTTTTTTATGGCGGAATTAAGATATTCGGGATTCGGGCTAAACAGTGGGAGTGAAATGGGAGGAGAAACCTGAACTGTAAGCCAGTAAATAAATGAATAAAATAAAATGGTTATTTATACCTGTTGATTGGGAAGTTAACTAAACATTTAGGACACTGTGGTATGTGGCATTAAATGTTTAAAGGCAGCCCCATAAACCGGCCGAGAAAAGAGTTTGGGAATAAAATTCAAAATGATTTGTTGATTAACTCTGAAGAACTTTTTCCTTTCGACTCCCACAAACCACAATTTAATGGCTAATCTCCCAACACACCCAAATATATTAAGCAATAACATTCGTTGTAAATGAAACACCGTTTTCCTGGTATTCTTTCGCTCTCTCCCTATTCATTCCTTTCTTTCTGTCTGTCTGTAAATGATCCTCTTCATTCTCTCAAGAGCGATCACAGATTACATTTCATATACAACTTCATTCAACAACTGATTTATGATCGTTTAGCGATGACAGTGTTAAATGATCTTTGGCTAAATTGATGTCTGAGTAATTCAGTAGTAGGATCCCAGGCAATCCAACATCCAACAGCTGAAAGACGATCCACAGATCCAGCGATGCAGCGATCCACCGATCCACCGATCCAAACGATCAACCGAGTGAGCCACGATCCGTGTTGAGTATTCTGTCATTGAACTGTTCTGTTAAGCAGGAATCCATTCGAAGATCCATTTATCAGAGACCAGTCAGGCATGAATGAATGTTTCTCTTTCTCTTTTTTTTCCCCCCACTGTCCGTGCTCAGACCGAGAGTCCGAGAACGTTCGTTGAACTGCACTTTTCAGAACTGAAACAAACGTTCGACTGGGGCCCATTTACAATGTGTTGGGGTTCATTTTTCATTAGAACGATAGCCAAATGGATAATTAATTTGGTGTTTGATTTCTAACAAACAGAAGCTTGAAGAGCAGTGATCCACTTAGTAATGACTATGGCTTCATGGATCCTTGTTCCATTTACCATGATCAGTTCATTCATAAATATCCTTTTTAAACACTCCCCTCACTGATGACCCATAGAAATGATGAATAATATCTCCAGGTATTAAGTGCTTTTTAGTTCTTTAATTTTCTTAATGATTCTTATTTATGTCCCACAATACGCGTATATGGAGCTCCTTTGAGAGACCCATTAAAAGCCTCTAGAGATCCGTGATCTTGTTAAAGTGACTACTTATCAACTAGGGGGATCTGCCAGGCTATTTATCAAAATGTATTCCACCTCTGGCCGCATTTCAGCATCCATCAACATCATCGTACCCACACCCAAAAAATCAATTGAAACGAACTGAATCATCCATTTCGACCGCATTCAGGCTACCCTACCCCTGCAGCCGTAAAGCCATAAAGCCCCAACAATAGACTGCACTCAAGTGTTATATAACAGTTATACTGATAACTCATACAAAAAACCCCAAATGAGAGAAAAATCTTTAACACTGACCCACTTTCAGGAGTCGGGGCCATCGGTCGCATCGGTCGGCGGGTGAGTCAATAAAGAAACCGCACAAGAGTTTGCGCTAATACGGAGATTAAATAATCGCTCGGGCCCGCTGAAGTCTGAACGACCGCTCATGAATCACCCACACACATACTGCCCCCCTCAGCAGTGGTGGAGGAGGAGGAGGAGCGGGGAAACCGAAGCCCAAGCCGAAGCCATTCCGCAGCGGACACTTGCAAAATACTGACCGGCCGAGTGACAAAGTCTGGGAATGAATGGAAAGCAAGAAGAAAAGCTGTTGAAAATTTATGGTCAAATAAATGTTCAGACATACTCACACGTATGCTGTCTGTGTGTGTGTGTGTTCCTATAGATATATGTACATACATTCATACTCGCGTGTGCCTGGGGGGTCGAGGTCGAATCGTACCGTAAACATTTGTGCACTTATCAATTTGTAAGCTAAAGAGGCTCGCAATCAGCTGTTCGGCGAAACACTGCAGGCACAAACTTGTCCATCATAAATCTCTCTTCGAGCACGCTCCAACGCCAGCCAGCTCGCTCTCTCTCTCTCTCTTCTCGTGCGGTGGGCTGCTCTCTTCGGAGCGGAGCCGCTCTTAGAGGCGGCTGGCTGGGGGCTTTGCTTTTCTCTTGGCCGCAGTTTTATGCTTGGCCTGATGCTTTGCCGGCCGCAGTTCGGTTTTTACAGCGAACGTGTGCGGTTCAGATCGGTTTCCGATTCGGATTCGGTTTCGCTATCGATTTTGTATATTCACACGGAGCCCATCCACATCCATTCACATCCATCCCAAGATTATCCATCACAAAACAAAAAAAAGGTGCCTAATATTTTTTACACATTTTAAACCACAGCCTTCGAGGCAAAGCGAGAAAAAATAAATGTTATACAAAAAAAATCAACCAAAACCCAAACCCAAACCAAAATCATGAATCTTTAGACATTTCAATCAATCAAATGGCAGCAGCAGCAAAACTTTATGCTGTGTTGGTAACCGATCGAAATTGTTAATCGACAGTTAAGAAAAAGAAGAAAAAAATAAAAAACTGTTAATACATTAAGCCAGATTCCAGACCCCAGTCTCCAGACCCGTCAAAAGTGAGAGTTTTCCACGTTTATGCTGTCCCTGTGTCCCTGTGTCCATGTGTCCCCCCCCCCCGCGTGTGTGCTTTTTTCGTGTTCAAAGTAATTTTGCTGCTATTTTGTGTGTAGTTTCTTCATCATCTCCTCCTTCTGCTTCTCCTGGTCTCTGGTCTGTGGTCGCTGGCTGCTCTGATGTCGCTCTTGTCGCTTAAACAAACTTGCGACTCAATCACGACTAATTGCGCATGCGCGGCCGCTTTATGCGTATTCCAAGCGCCGCCCGGCGGGCTCTCTATCGTGCCCCTGCCCCTGCCCCATTGCCATCCCCATCCACGGCACACACAGCTCGAATCCCACTCCCAGACCCCCCCTCATGCATATTACAAAACCGGAGCTCTGGATTGGAGGAGAGCGTAAGACTCTGCTTAATATGCGTGTCACGTTGCCGGCCATCAAGTTCAAATTGCATTCGCTGTCAACGCATTGCTGCAACAGCAACAGCAGCAGTGGCGGTGGCGGTAGAAGTGGCAGTGGCAGCAGGGGCACGCGTTGAAATTTTGAAATTAACACCCAGACACCCCGACAGGCCTCAGCTTCAGGGAGATAAGTGGAGCAAGTGCTGCTAATTAAGAAATAAAAAGTTATCAGAGTCGAGTCGCAGTAAAAGTTGACAGCAGGATAAAACAGCCAGGAGAATGGCAGCAGGATTAAAGGGAGCAGCATACACGTTTGAAGGCAGACGAATGACAGGAGGGATAACATTAGGATTAGGGCAGGGCCAGGGCAGGGCCATAGCACCTTTAAGGGACAGCCGGATAACAGAAGAAGTAACCATTACAGTAGCTGTAACCGGAACAGAATTGCACTGAAAGCCGACGGGGCGAATGACCTGCGCCAGTGCGCCGGTCGATAACTTTTTGGCAGGCGACATGAGCACTAATTAGTCCACGGCGCAATCGCGCGGCTCAACCTGCCACTTGTTGTGCCACCAAAAACCAAACAAAACTTGCAACAACAACCAAAAGGAAAAGAAGTGGCAAAACGTGGAAAGAAGTCACAACAAAAACAACAAAAACAACAGCAGCTAGAAGAAGAAGAAGTGGAAATGCAAAAGTGAGTTAATGCTGCGGCGGCTACGGTGACGGTGACGGCGACTGCAGCCAGTTTTTCCTGCTCCCGACACTGTCAAATGCAACGCTCTGTCGCTGCCCGCTGCTGCTGCTGCTGCTGCTGTTACTCGCGCAGCATTTAACTGCAAAGCTAATGCACTCACTCACACTCACACACATGCCACAGAGGTTCTCCCATAGGGGAGAGAGCGGGAGCGGGAGCGAGAGCGAAGGCTAGAGGCATACAAGTGCAGTTAATTAATTTCTTTGTTGTTCTCTACGGTAAATCATGCCGTGTGTGTTGTTGCTATTCTGGAGAGAATTTCGCAGAGAGAGAGAAAGAGAGAGACGCGAAGAGAGAGAGAGAGAGAGAGTGAAGAACGAAGATCAGAACTTCTTCCCACTGTTCTACCGCTTCCCCTCCCTCCACCCGTTTCCGGGTGTTGGCAACGCCGCCAACTCCAGCAGGGACGACTCCCATCGTCGTGGACTCCAGCTCCAGCTCCAACTCCAACTCCATCCCGACATTGTCTTTTGTTGCAGCTACTTGAACTGCATTTGCATATAAATTAGTTTTGATAGCGCTCCATGGGTCCATGGAGTCCGTGGAGTCCGCAGCAGCAGCCAAACAGTTTGATGTTTGTTCTTCGAATGCGTTGCAGCCAAGTAGCAACAAAAAAATCAACTTGCGACTGCCACTGTGGCTGTCTAACGGTATTCATTAAGTGAAGTACAACAGCACCCAAAGAGTGAGGGACAGAGCTGCAGACAGGGTTGCAAAGCGATAAGTTGGCAATAAAAATTGGCAGCACTTTGGCACAATTAAGCCAGCAGCAGAAAGACCAACACAAAAGACCCCTTTGGCCTGGCCAGTAGGCGCTGCACCAGTTAATTGTTGCCCGTTGACAACTTCCACTCTTCGTTGTTGCTGTCGTTGTTGTCGTGCCACAAGGAAGCACCACCACATTAAGCGGCAAAGAAGTGCAAATTCACATTTAATGAGCCAGTCACTGGCTGGAAGGAAGCTGCGGCCTGGCGAGTGATTCTTGTGGTGCACGGAATGGTGGGGGCAACCTCACCTCAGATCATTGTAGCGGTTCCCCGCATTGAAAATGCAAATAAAAAACATTGAGAAAAGAAAATAAAAGGGGGAAATGTAATAATACACAGATAAACAATCATATTGCATAAACTTTGAGGCAAGAAACTAGGTGGGGGAAAGCCATTGAAAGGAGATTTTGTTTCAGATTATGGAGCATCATTAACAGAACCATTTCTTGATGCTCTTGAATTCATCAGAAAAGAAATCTCACTTTAATCGAATAAACACTCGTATTAAGTTTGATATTTGATAATTCGAATAATTTGCTGAAATCAGCGAAAACGCAAAAGTTATTTAGTCTAATGTTCCTCTCACCCCAGATAAGCATAAGCATAAGCATAAGCATACGTATACGTATACGTATTTACAGATCATCAGTCTATCGTGTTTGGAGATCATCAAACTGTTTCCCCTGCCCTTGCCCCGTCGTCCCCTAGGGTTTGTCACTTTCGAATCAAAGACCCCCGAAAATGAGGCATCAGCATGAGGCATTAATTCGCCAAATCGTCGTCGCTTTCAACTGTCACTTTTGAGTGGTCCTCCGCGCCGATCCGATCCGATCCGTGTGTTAGATGCAATTTCCATTTCCATAACGCCTCATAACTCAAGATAGCCATCAATTTGGTCAATGTGAATACTCTGTAGTTTCTGGTAAGCCAATGCCCCTGCCTGAACCGAACTGATCGGGCAATGGACTCCCCACGAACCACGCTGCTGATATACATCAATTTTTGGCAATTTCGTTCGGCTACCAGCAGATCGAATGCAAATAGGGTCCGAAGCTCGGTGGTTTTTTTTTTGTTTGGCCTAATCATATGGCTGGGCCCTGGCACCTTTTGCATAAATTTTCGGCTATGATTTCTAATTCGATCGTTGGCCCATTTCCATTAACAGCTCTACTTCTGTTTCTTCTGTTTTTTGCAGCCCCATAAACGAACGCCCACGAAACGAAACAAAACGAGGCGTGGCGAGGCGAGGCGGTGAGAAAAAGAAAAGTGAAGTCCACCGAAAGTGAAAAAATCAATCCAATCGAATCGAAGGAAAATCTCCGCTCAGCTCTAAACTAAATCAAAAGCCTAAATCAAAATATCTTTCAAACAAACAAATAAACCCGAGGCCCACAAACAAATAAAAAAAGGTTCAACAACAATTAATTCAGAGTGCTGTTGGGGATCTGTCGGATCTTCGGGCTGTTCGTGTTGCATTTTATTGCCTCGAAACAATATTTACAAAAGTCTTTATGGCCACACAGTGAAATGCAAATCAATTAAACAAAAAAAAAAAGAAAAAACAAAAGCAGTTAAAGAAAACAAAAAAGAAAGAAAAGATTCGTTACAATTTGATTGAACGCGATTTATTGACCATGAAAACGGTGGAAAGTCCAAATTATATTTAACACAAAATTCCAAAAACAAAACAAAAAAAGGAATGTGTGCAAAAAAAGAAAAGAAAACTTGAAAAACGTGGCCAAAATGGCAACCAGTGAAAATCAAAGTTAATAATCCAAATCCATCGACAGTTCATTGTTCTATATACAAATCGAGCAATTAAATACTGAACAGACTCTAACCGGGCCTCAAATTCAACGATCCGAAGGCGAAGTGCTACCAAAAAAAAAAAACTGAAAGAACTGAAAGTCTAGTAAGTCGATATTAAAATGGGATTTATATATAGATGGAGAAATAAATGTCTGTAGCTTTCACTTGCCAAATGGCAAAAGCAAAGCC
This sequence comes from Drosophila obscura, assembly GCF_018151105.1. Classification (NCBI taxonomy): domain Eukaryota; kingdom Metazoa; phylum Arthropoda; class Insecta; order Diptera; family Drosophilidae; genus Drosophila; species Drosophila obscura. The sequence goes on from NW_024542828.1 coordinate 11,019,891, forward strand.
AAAAGTAAAAACCAAAGAGAGAACTTTTCCTGTCTGCAAGTTTCCAGCATTTACGGTTTTCCACACACCCGTTTTATACCCATTTTTATATTTTAATTATCATTATGTTGCTGTCTCTATTCTAAGCCCTATTCTTTTCTCTCTTAATTGGACAACCAAAATTCCGGGCATCCGTTAGTTCCAAAACCTAATTTATGAGGGAATTTTCTTCGGGAAGAATCTCCAGGGGGAACATCTGTTGGGGGAATATCTCTTAAACATACTTATATATTTATTTACCATAAAATTAGCATGAACATATTGTTTATAGACCCCCTCTGTTTTGGCACCTCCAACTAATTTGATTGCTCTTGGCTTAAATTGCCCAGACATTCTAATTTTATAAAAGTTTGCGCCATAAATCCCCCTGGCTGGAAGATTGCAGCAGGCGATTATCTTTACAGGGGAGGGGACTGTGTTATAAAATCCAGAGAGTCATCTTCTGTCTGTTTGTCTGTCTGTCTGTCTGTATCTCTGGGTCTTGTGTCAACTTCCACTGCTGAAGAGCTTATGTCGTTTTATTAGCGAAAGTCATCGAGCAGAATAATTGTTGCATTGTGGGGCTCGACTCGGGCTCGGCTTTGGCTCTGGCTCCCGTAACACCACCGAATCCTCCTCTCTATATACCACATACCATCCCATTCATGCGGCAATCAAAGTGCTATATAAAAGCGCAATTCACCTGCGCGTAAAACGAAATTTGTCCTCTTACTCTTAACCAATTTTTGTGGCAGTTTCAGACTCAGTCTCAGACTCAGACGTGTAGCAGTCACCAAACTGTGACTGTCTTCGTCTTCCAGCGCAGTGGCTGGTGGTTATATAATTTGATGGAACCCAGCAACCCCCATTATTCCATTTGTACAACTTCAGGCGCAAAATTATTTAAATGCGTTAAAAATTCATTCGGCATATTGTGAAATTAAGTTTAATTTTGTGATTGGGAAAGACCTTGGGGCCACAGACAGTTATACAATAAAAGTGCACTGGCCTCAAGGCAGAAATTTTGTGTTCAATTAAAAATTAAGGTTTATTTTTGGCAATGGAGAATCTTTTGGATTTTCCTAAGATTATTCACCCCCCGAAAAGCAGTAGCACCTGCAGAGAAAGAACAATATGATGTAATAATATTTATGTGGTTCCAGGCCAAGAGTCATAATAAGTATTATATCATTGTTGGGGCTTAACAAAAAGAGAGACGACTCCGCCCAAACAATGACAATGGAAATGGCAGCAGTAAAAAGGCAGCCAAGGAAGTGGAGGGCAGTGGAGTGCAGCACACAAACAAGGTCAAGAGGCAATACCTGTTCTTGAGAACGACTCTCCCACATACTGCGATCCATGGAATGAGAACAAAAATAATGAAAAGATAATAATAAATATATCCAGAAGTAGCCCCATTGATTGTGTTCATACAATTCCCATGACAGCAGCACAAATGCCATTTACAGCTATATGAATGAATGAATGAATGAATGAATGATAAATGATAATTAAGAGTCACACGAATCAAGTGAATGAAGTGAATGAAGTATATGAATGAGTGTATTGAACGGAATGAAACATTGAGCAACATTTAGCGACAGATGTGTAATTATTTCTGCATTAATTGCAGAGAGAGAACTAGTTTAAAACGAAGTGTCTGTCTGTCTCTCAGTCGAGTGTCTGAAGGTGTGAATGAATGGTTTATGGATCGCTTCAATTGGGATCGGGGAGTGGGATCTCTTTGGAGAGCACTCATTAAGTGAGTGAAAACCCTTGAGCATTGGAACCATTCATTTTATTCTATTTGTGCCCCAACTACTTTTCTTTTCTAACTTTCTGCAGCTCATCTTCGACAATCATTGGGCTCTCTAAAAGGCCTCGAGGTTTTTCTCCTCTTCCCCGACTACCACTTGAGAGTCCGTCCGTCTGTCCGTCCGTCTGTCCGACTGTATGTCTGTCTGTGAATGAGAGACAAGTGAATGCTGATTGACCCACAGAGACGACGACAACGACAACGACGACGCGTCGGGGCTGGCTCCAGGGCCCTGTGCTTGAACGTGCATTTCATGCAAATTAACGATAAGAGACATCTCCTATCCTATCCTATCCTATCCCATGCTATCCACACTAACCCTTACAAGCAAAGCACTTAGAGGCAGACATTTACTTTTCACTTTCAATCTGTCAAATTGTCATCAGCCATCGGCCATCGGCCTGGCCATTCCCTTTTTAATAGAGCTCATTGTCTGTATTGAAAAGTGATTGCGATTGCACGACTCTTGATTCAGATGCGAATACTCCTCGTACTGCTCGTATTTGCCCCTCATTTATGGTCAATTTGTATCGTTACGGTTACGCACGTGTTTGCGGTGTAACTTCCTCAAGGGACCGAACCGGAGTGAACATAAATCGTGCCTAAAATTGGGCCGGGCGGGCTCCAAAACGAACCGTTATGACATCGAAAATGAAGCTACTTAGAATAGAGATGAGAAAGAGAATTGTGGGGGAAATGAAAACCAAATTAATTATGCCACAGAGAGGAAAATAAATTACAAGAAGCACTAAAGAGAACCAAGAGAGAGAGAGAGACGGAGAGAAAAACAGAGAACACAGAACACAGAAACTGACCCTAAAAGCAGCAGCGTCATGGGGCTTGAGCCTCGGAGTCTCGAGTCTCAGCCGCAAGACAAAGTAAATATTTGGACAATGGAAAACAAAGCTGCACCGCGCTACAAACGCAGCCAAAAGAAAAGCCAAAGAAAAGGAAACAGCTGGGGGGCTACCGCTACACACACCACACCACACCACACCAATCCACTCCACACCTTCATCTGTGGTCAGTCAGAGGTGCAAGTGCAGCCAGCGGTTGCAGCCAGCGGTTGCAGACACACAGGTTGCACAGCACTTGGCCATTGCCCATTGGCCATTAGCCGTGGTGCGAGAGAGGTTAATAAACCAGGGGGAAGCGCGCTCTGGCAGTGATTTATGTTTGTGGCCCACTGCCGGACACTTAACAGCTTTTGGGGGGAAACGTGTTGCTTTTAGTACTCGTATTTCGAGCAGCCTGCCTGCCTGCCTGCCCCCAGAGTAGGCAGGTTGCCCAGAGAGCCTGAGGCTCAATGGAATGTTATATGTATCTGTGGCTCCACATTGCGTATGCGTAATGACTGTCCAGCGACTCTGGTACTTAATTATAAATAATTAATAAGTGCGCTCCCCCCTCTCTCTCTTGCTCCCTATCTGGGTGTAAATTTACTTTCAATTAGCAAACGAGGCGCCAGATGCTCAGACAGTTAGCCCATAAAGTTTGCACCACACACACACACACACAGACACACAGGAGTAAACGGGAGTTCAGTTCAGTTACTGTCTGCGTTATTATGAATGGAGACTACTTCCGGATTCTTGCCTGAGAAGAGTGCCATTAAAAGTCACAGAATATCCATTGAAGAATCTTTAGTGATCCATGATAAGAGAGAGTGATTTGATTCCATGTAAAAGTAAATCAGAATTAATGAGAATCATTATCATTAATCCCACAAAGTCATCAAGCAGATCCGTAGCTGGTCTAATGAATTTTCCATTAGCTGCAGAATGTTGATAAAGTATGATTTATCTATGTATGGGTTCCCCCACTGCCTTCCCCTGCGCTGCTCCACTGAATGTGCTCTTAAATCTCCCAAAAGAACATAAACAGTTTCTTGCCATTAATCCCTATATCAAATGTGCATCATTTATCATGCCGCCGCTCTCTGCAGCGCCTATATATGGGAGAGATGTAAGTATTCCCCCCAGTTATAACGAGATTTTGAGCACCTCTTTCAATTTTCCTAGACTGCTTCCGCTCTTTGGTGGGGTTTGTTCTCTTTGCTCTTATGATTTTCACATTGATAAGCGGTCGTCGTCCGTCTCAGGTGCAACGACTTTTCCCCCAGACTGTACACACACATTTCTGCTCCTCCTCCTCCTCCTCCTCACAGCTATTGCTCTGGTGTTGGTCGTAGATCTTCTAAGGTTGGCTCGCCTCCAGGCATACATAGATGGATTTCACATGGCCCGAACCCGAACCCGAACCACTCAAAAATTGTGTTTGCGTTACGCGCTGTGATTATAACTAGGCAGTACTTTCCTTTCCCGTGCGAGGAGGCAGGGCAGCATATCTCAAAGATGCCGCCGCCATCTGAGGCTCAGCTTCCTCCACAACCCCACCCCACCCCACCGTGGATTTTCTCCCCACCCCTTTGGGATATTAGCTGCGTGTCTTGCTGAGGCTTGCTGGCTGTCCGTGCTGTGATGTGATCCAGTTGTTTATCTTTTTCATTAGCCTGGGCGGCCTGTCATCTGTGCCGTCGCCTGTCGATTGCCAGTCGATTGACAAAACGCCTACCGGCTAAGAGGAGGCACAGCTAAAGCTGTTGCAACAAGATAGAGCAGGGTAGGGGATCTCCAGGCTGTTACACAAGATTTGCAGCTGGAGTTGGGGCCTGAATCTGATGCTGTTACTGCGGCTGATGCCCCCGGTCCAGTGCTAGTGCCAGTGCCGGTGCCAGTGCCAGGGCTCTTAACTAAACGGGCTGAGACTTTTCCTCACTTTACCACACGCCAAAGTGGGCAGGGGGCAAGGGAAAAACGTAGAAGTTAAGTGACTGACGCAAACTGCGCAATTGTTATTACAATTACTCTCTTCAACTAGTCGGCTGCTGCTGCTGCTGTTGCTGCTGCTACTAAGTACTGCAGGCCCGCGTTCTGATCACAAACTCTGCACTGCTCGGCACGTACTTACACTGAGAGAAAAGGAAAAGCAGCTACCAGCTACCAGTTACCAAAAGTGCGACATTTTGGCTACAATTTTGGGTAGATTCGGGGTCCGTTCTAAATGGAATTTTCATCTTTCATTCATAATTAAATCGTAGCTTTCCTGGCTTTATTTTTCGTCCAATTGTATGCCCCATTTCTCGCAGTGTTCATTGCTTAATTCTTGAATCTCCAACTCGGTTGGATCAACCATTCGTCAGCTGTTGGTTTTCAGGGGAAACCACAAGACTTGAAGTCGGATTCTTGGATTCCGGCGTCTCTCGGGTTTGGGGCACATTTTTCTAATAGTTGAAAAATTTTGCTAGAAAATTATTTGGCCTCTGGGCTTTGTTCTCTCGTTCTTTCTGTTCAGTCTGTCTGTCTGTCTGTCTGTGGGTTCGACTCGTCGATGTCTGTCTGTCTGAAGGAACGTTTGACTGTTTGTCAGACTGTTTGCTACCCGTCTTTGGCTCGTTTTGGGGGCCCTCTAAAGATAGTCATTAGCACAAAAGATTGCCTGTTGCTACTTCAGTTTTCAGTTGCTGCTGCTTCTGTTTTGGGGCGTTTAAACGGGGTAATTACGTTTCGGGTATTTTTCGGACTGCAAACTCTCTGCAAAAAAAAAGCATAAAAAAATGCCTCAGAAATCTCGTGGGTAAAAAAGATCTTTCGCTGGCTGCTTTCGTTGAGTTGAGTTGAGGAAATGAAAACGTAACGAAATCGATTTGCAACGGTTCATGCGCTGAATGGATCGTGCCTTCTTTTTGTGTGGCGTGTGGCAGGGGCAAGCACATCTTTTACCCCCAAGCTGCCCCTCTCTCTGCCATTTTCAAAATAAAGTTATTAAGAGTGAACGTTTGGGTTTCTGGCTCAATGGAACCCATTGAGCAGAAGTCGGCAGAGAGCCCCCCAGTCCCCACGCCACCGCTGAAAGAGAGGCCTAGACACGGCAACAAAGTCTGGGAAAAGCCAGAAATTAGACGCAGAGGCTTCCACATCAATATCAATTTCGGTTTCAATCAACATGGACATGGCAGCGTTTGCCACGGCCAATGATGTGCTTAAAACTCTACAAAGTCTTCGTTTTTTTTTGGTATCAAATTGCATTTTTGTAGCCATTTGTAATTATAATCAACATTGAGATGATGAGGCGATAAACGGGATTTTGTTGGCTAAGATATAATTTGTCTACACGTATGATTTGGGGCTACGAGTATACACATATTGGATGATTGCCGCGCAGATTGAATATCCATGAAAAGAAAAACGGAGAAAAAGAGAGTGGAATATGCTTCCTTCATGGGGGGATTCCATCACGAATTGGATATATTACTCCATATGGGAATAAGATTAAAATTAGTTTTAATTTACAAAGAATAGTTCTAACTTTTTCTATATATCAATCAGTCCCTGCATATCGAACATGGTTAGGTAGAAATCCATGTTTCCATTACAGAAGTTTTATTTACTTCTTCTACGAATAAATTCTCCGAAAATTAAACTTTAATCTTTCCTTAAAAAATAGATACAAATCAAAGTAATTAAACACGTAAACCCTCAATTATTGTTACCCCCATAATCAGTCTCTCCACTGGCCACATTCTGTGGCAAGAAGTGGTTCCCATGAGTTGCATAACTCATGCGAGTGTCACATAATGGCCAGCTGGTGACGCCCCCAAAGTGTTGGCAGCAGCACATCTACACCAGCAGCCCCCATGCAACTCCAATGCAATTCCTGCCACATTTCCTTGCGCGCAAACTCGCCAGCATCTACACCACCACCACCAGCAACTCCTCACGACGACGACGATGATGTTGATGTTGATGATGATGATGATGATGTTGGTGGTGGTGATTATACGATTACGATCTAAGGATCGGTTAATACCGCAATCTCGTGAGTGGGGGGCTGGTCTGGTGGGTGGGCTGGGCCTTGCACCACCGCCACATGCAGCACCACTTAAATGTGGATCTACTGCAGTTAGCCCCACTAATTATAGCCAGAGCACAGGGCACAGCGCACAGCGCACATTCCGCTCGACATTTTCTCGACAGCGTAACAACAACAACAACAAAAAGAAAAGAAAAGAAAAAGACAAAAAAATAGTATATAAAAATTACTAACCCACCATTATGGTGGCAGTGGAGGCTTCTTGCGGTGGCTTCCCTCCTATACTTATGATTATTATATTCTCAACTCCGCTCTCTACCACTCTCTGCCACACAATCTCTATTGCAGACATGCGCCCGGCACGTTACCGATGAAGCAAGCAACTTTAATCAGACCCAGACACAGACTTAGACACAGGTAAGTTGTCATCAGCAACCAAAGCGATGGTCGGGGGGGGGCAAAGGAAACCACAGAGTAGGGCTAACCAGGCGATGTGTGCGCTGCTACCATTGCGATTGGCTAAACTTTAATTAAATTTTGAGATACATACAGATACCTGCCTCTTGCAGCAGCAGAAGCGGCAGCAGCTGGCAAGTTGCAAGTGCAGCTCAACTCTCTTTCTTTTTTTTTCGGGGACAAGAAATTATTAATTGTGGCATGTGTCGTTGTAAAGCAGATTCCGTGCGATCGCAATAAATTTTTTCCACTCTTGTTCAACAATAAAACAAAACAAACAGCAGAAAAAAAAAACTGATTATGAAGCAAAAGTGAAAAGTTGTAATTAAACCAGTCACTGACTGAACAGCAGCAGCAGCAGCAACAGCAGCAACAAAAACGACAACTGCAACGACAGGCAGCAGCAACATCTGCAACACGAGCAATAGCAACAGCAGCAACATGAGCTACAACCTCTGCTGCTGCTGCTGCTGCTGGGCAATCATAACGAGTAGAAATCGCTGCACAGGCACAGGCCCCAAGCCTGACTCTAAGGTTTTGTATGTCCCATACCCTTAAAGGTATATAGGGGTATAATAATGCTGCACAAAGAGTGCAATGAATAGCAAGGAAAGCATCTCTTGTATGGCCACCAATTATGGGAATGGATTGAGGGATTAAGGGATAAGTAGACTTTCAACTGCAAATATTTATATCGGCAATTATGCCATGAATATATATTTCAGTTGGAACAATCCTCTTAGGGTACAACTGTCTTCGACTATCTTTTCTATTTATCTTTCTAATTTTGTGCCATCATTTTTTGTTTTGTTTTTGTTGGGTCGCGACAAGTGCGCCTAATTAGTGGGGTGCAAAAAGAGTAGAAGCTCTGACTGGGAGTCGTTGTGGTTGTGGTTCTGGTTGTGGTTCTGGTGGATGGGTTCCGGCAGGTGAAACAAGACTTATGTCCGAAAACTGTCATGCTCTTTTCTACCTTGCAGAAGAAGCCCAGCAGCAGCAGCAGAAGGAGGAGGAGCAGCAGCAGCAGCAGCCACCAAGATGTGTCCCAAACGGCATTGGCTAGTCAACAAAGCAACGGCAGCGGGAAAGGGAGCCACAGAAGGAGCTGCGAGGGCAAGGCGTAGCAGGCGGAGTCTAGACCAAATAGTAGAAGTATTAGTAGCCTTAATCTTAGTCAATTGCCTCGTGGCCACAGCGACAGCGGCCCTGATCACGCCAGCCGTTCTGGACGCCGAAGATGATGCAGATCTGTCCGGCTTCTATCGCAGCCCCCACCGACTGGAGGGCTACCAGCAGCAGCAGCTGCAGCGCAGTCAGAACTTCAAGATCAGTCCCAAGCCGTGCTCGTTCGGGCGTGTGGAGGGCACCTGCATGTTCGTGTGGGAGTGCATCAAGAGCGAGGGCCGCCATGTGGGCATGTGCGTGGACTCCTTCATGTTCGGCTCCTGCTGCACGCACAACTACACGGACAACATTGTCCTGCCACAGACGGCCTTCTCCTACACGAGGCCCACCAAGCCGCTGACACTGAGGCCGCGTCCGCCGCCGCCAGCCTACAAGCCAATGATTAGGTAAGTCCATAAAATATCTTCAAAAATAAAGAGAGTACTCCACCATTTCCCTCTCTAGTGGGATGACCACCATAGAGCGTCCACATGGCGCTGGCACACTGGTGATTCGTCCTTCGGGTCCGCATCATCAGGGCACACTGGCACGGCCACATCCTCCGCCCTACCAGAGCAGGCCCACAACGTCGTCGGATCTGCTGAGTGCCGCCTCGCATGCCAGCTCCAGTTCGAGCTCCAGTCCAAGTGAGTGGCGCCTCCTCCCCCCACCCCCCTAATTATTATGCATTGTTAGCACAGCACACAGAGCGAATTATAACAAACAAATACCAACTGCAGATAGCATTTGGCATACATCAACCCAGCAGCAGCAGCAGCAGCAGCAGCAGCAGCAGGCGCAACAGCAGCAGCATCAACAGAATCAACAGAATCACTGGCAGATGACCACCGAGCCGAGCTTTATTACCAGGCCGCGACCCACCGGCTGGACGAAGCCCGGCATCGTCAATCTGCCGATGCCCGGCCCACGTCCCTCGAAGCCATCGAAGCCCACAAAGAAACCGATTGTCTACGAGCGGCCGCCACCGCCACCATCATCCACGACGACATCGACGATGATCCAGACACATCCCCATTCTCAAGCACAGGGACAGGGACAGGGCCAGGGCTACACCAGGCCTCAGGTATGTAAATACGAAGCTGAAGCTGCGGCTTTCCTCTCTCCTCTCTCGTCTCAGTTCTGGTTCTCTCTGGGTATCGCTGATGCATTGATGCATTGATGTCGAAAGCGAAACAAACGAGCCACGAGGTCATTTACTCTTCGCGACTTCGCAGAATGGGGGAATCGGGGAACTGGGGACCCGGCACTGGGTCCTGAGCCTTCATAATGGCAGGCGGCCACAGCCTTGGGGGACATTTTATTGTTTGCACAAAGCCAGGGCCAAAAGTTGATGTAAGATTTGCCTGGCTGCCGCAGCACTGCACTGCCCTGCCCTGCCTGACAATGACGAGAGCCACTCTCAGGGGTGTGTATAGAATGTGATGCCCTTTCCAAGAAGGATATCGTGAATATGTGAGGAAAGAGTAGTTCAGTGAAGGAAGAGTGGAATGGAATCTTGGCAAAGTTTTATCTTGGGTATCTGGGGGGAAACCTTATCCCTTTTTTAGTGAAAAAATCGACCTAACTTTCGCTTTAGTTAGGGCATCCAAGGGTCACGGAGGATACCCCAAAGAGATCCCCACTTAATGCTGATTTAGCGGCGAAATGAAAAATTGATTCTTTGCATGGCTGGAATGGTGAATGAGGAATGGGGGAATGGGGGAATATTCCGCTGGCTGGGTTGGAGTATTTTAGCATAATGTTTACCACTTTGGTCTGCCTTGCAGCTGTCGGCGGGCACATCATTAGCTACATCGTCGGCTTACCCAACCTTCTCCACATCGAAGGCTACGACGACAACCAGGAGAACGACCACACCAGCTCCGACAACAACGACAACCACAACGACAAGGAGAACCAGCACCAGAACCAGCACCACCACCACCACAACAAGGCCCTACCAAAGGCCCACCACGGCGAGCAGCAGCTCCAGCAGCACAACGAGAAGTTCGACAACCACTGCCAAAACACCCACCACGACCAGGCCACATACGAGTCCGAGCGGCAGCAGCAGCAGCAGCAGTGGAGGCATCATCTCCAGCAGCAGCAGCAGCCAGCCCACGCATCGGCCCATCCTGGAGGCCACATCGTCTGTCGGCGGCGGGGGCCACATTGAAACCAACGAGATAACGGACTCCTCCACACACGATGGGGCGGTGGCGGCGGCGGGTGTGACGGCGCTGGGGCATGTGAAGACCATTTCGGCGGCACGCAGCGGTAGGTGCCACGCCCCCAGATCAGGTCCCGACTTGACACTCCAATTTGTTATTGTTTCGTTTTACGTTTTCGCAGAATGCGGCATCCCAACGCTGGCACGGCCCGAGACGCGGATTGTGGGCGGCAAGAGTGCGGCCTTCGGTCGTTGGCCCTGGCAGGTGTCGGTGCGACGCACCTCCTTCTTTGGCTTCTCGAGCACCCATCGGTGCGGTGGCGCTTTGATCAACGAGAACTGGATAGCCACAGCTGGTCACTGTGTGGACGAGTGAGTATCCCCAGTCTCCAGTCCCGAGTCCCGAGTCCCCGGTCCAGGGTTCTAGTATAAACCAAGCTAATCTATGCCTCTCCATTTCCATTTCCATTCAGCCTTCTCATCTCTCAGATACGCATCCGCGTGGGCGAATACGACTTCTCCCATGTGCAGGAACAGCTGCCCTATATAGAGCGCGGCGTGGCCAAGAAGGTGGTCCATCCGAAGTACAACTTCTTCACGTACGAGTACGACCTGGCGCTGGTCAAGCTGGAGCAGCCGCTCGAATTCGCGCCGCATGTCAGTCCCATTTGTCTGCCCGAGACGGAGAGCCTTCTAATTGGCATGAATGCCACGGTCACAGGATGGGGTCGGCTCAGCGAGGGCGGCACTCTGCCCTCGGTACTACAAGAGGTGAGTGGTGCAAGCAACATGCAACATTGCAGCATTGCAACACTGAAGACCGCAACAAATCGACCGAAAGGCAAATGAGCAGCGCATAGAATTTGCAGTGGGAGAGATTGCAATTAGGAATATGAATTTGAGAAAAGATTTGAAGGGAGGAAACAGACCTTGGGGGGTAGTACCACATCTTTGAGAAGAAATATAGAAAAGATTAGAGACTAAAGCTAGTTTAAATTGAAAGAGAAATATGCAGCTTAATCATCTAAAATTCCTTCTCCCAAAGGTATCCGTGCCAATTGTGAGCAACGACAATTGCAAGTCCATGTTTCTGCGCGCCGGCCGCCAGGAGTTCATACCAGATATATTCCTGTGTGCGGGCTATGAGACGGGGGGCCAGGACTCTTGCCAGGGCGACTCCGGTGGACCGCTGCAGGTAAGCCAAAACTCATGGGTAAAATTCTTTCGAATGCAAATTAACTAAGGATATTCTCCCTGTCAGGCCAAATCACAGGATGGTCGCTTCTTTCTGGCTGGCATCATCTCCTGGGGCATTGGCTGTGCGGAGGCCAATCTGCCAGGTGTGTGCACGCGCATCTCCAAGTTTGTACCCTGGATACTGGAGCATGTCAGATGATGATCAAGCGATGATCATTTTGATGCTCGCCCGACTTTTGTTATTGTTTTAATTTATCAAGTTGTATCTATATAAGATTTGTGTGATTTATCTTAAAGGAATGTTAAGCGTAGTTAGCTTCAATTTTAACAATTTGTAAACAGCATTGACACACTGCCACGCCCCCTGCCCAAGCACACACACACACTAACACACGAGTCAACGAGCCCATTAAGTTAGTCTAGCGAAAAATGTTAGATCCATAAGTTGTCTAAAACACTCAAAACGATGATTAGAAGGGGAAATTCCATTTGTAAATAGCCGAAAATATTAGAGTGAGGGGAGGGTGGGTAGGGTATGGGAGGGAGGGAGGTACTTTGAGTCATTTGCGAATATGTCCACAATGTTGTTGGTATTTTAGGCTAGAAATATCATTAAAAAATTAACTAAATCTATCTAATTTATAAACAAATGCAGACAGGCATCCATCCATGTTGTTTGTATCTTGCCCAAAGAACAAAGTTTATCTTATAGCGCCGCGAAAGCAGCCAAAAGCAAAATAAAAAACTATTGAAAAATATTCTGTCAGTGAATCTCTGACATTTCGTTGAACAATTGTAAGCCTCGCGGGCACTTTGAGTATTCGACCATTCATTCATTTCCTTTTCAGTCATCGCTGGGGCGCTGGCCCCTGAGGGGCCTGGGGCCCCATTGAAGATGATTGGCACAATCGTCGATGTGCACGTGGGGTTTGCCACTTTCCAGCGGATTTCACTTTTCAACAGCTTCTTCTCCGAGGCGTCCAGTGACATTTGACACCAACACCAGCAACAGCAACAGCAACAGTCAGCACCAACACCAGCGGATGCTTCAACAATTAATCACTCAAAGATTCGTGTGAGAGATTCTGTTCACGGCCCACACACAGATCGCAGATACAAATTGTACAGAGATTTCACTTTTGGGACGCGACGCGAATTTATTTTGTGGCTACTCCGTGGAGTACTCCGCAGAGAGAGAAAGAGGTAAAGCATTATCTAGATGATCACACAAAATCGGAAAGAATTGAAGCGCAAAATCGATTCACACTTCCGGTTCGATTTTAGGTTCGTTTTTTGAAGCCATTGCTTCAGAGGCACTGCCTCTGCTCCTACTTCTTCTTGGGAAATACCACCTCCTTGGCCTCATCGATCAGATCCAGTGCCAGGTACTTGAGGTCCTGCAGCGAGGTGGGGAACTGCTTGATGGGCTCAATGGGCACCTCTTCGCCGGGTTTCACGCCCTTGATGAAGTTGTAGGCCACGGCGAAGATCTTGCGGCCCTCGTGCAGCACCACGCGGCAGTTCTCCTCCGCCTGGCGGGGATAGCACATGGAAGCCACCGCTCCGGAGCCAATGCCAGTGTAGATCACCTTCTTGACGAAGCCACCGCGGGCGGCAAAGATGAAACCCGCCAGACCGCCCACCACAATGGCGCCGCTGCGATGGAGTGAGTTCTGTGGCTCGTTCAGGATGTCGAGGGTGTGCTGCGTGTGGGCCTTGGCCGTGTCCACGTAGCTGCCGATGATGCCGGCCTGGTCTGCTACGGCCCGGTAGCCAGCCTGCACCTCCTCCCGCACGGTACGCACTCCAGTCTCCAGATTCTTTTCTAGCGCCGATTCTCTCGAGATGCGTGGCTCTTTCTTGGGCCTACATGTGGGAATATCGGAATTGGTGGTTGCTTCTAATGCAGGTGCACTCTACTCACTGTGTCTTGCGAAGGGAGCCATAGATGGGGAGTTCGCTGGGTCTGCAAACTAGTGAACAATCCTCATCCTTCTTCGGTGCTGGAGCTTTGGGGGGTTCGGGGGCTGCCTTTACGGCCACGGCTGCCAGGAGTCCCATCGTTGTTGTTCGCAGCATTTTTAAATGTTTGTCGATCCCCCGAGTTATTTAATGCGTGTATAAACGCGAAATTTCGTACGTTTGCTGCAAAGCAAACGATGTTTTTAACATTGCGTAATGTCAAATACACGAGACGACTGCTTGATGCATGACAGAGACGCGTGACACAGGTAAGGAAAGCTATATATAATCAATGGAAGCAATAATACTGAAACTATGAATTAATCTATATAATTTGAAGTGAATTAAATGTTTTTTTTATCAAAAAACCTTATAATTTTAGTCACATTTTACATTTCGATACATCGCATGACTTTAACTACCTCCGTCTCTAGGTCAGACACCATGCAACGTTAGATATGTATCGGATAGACTGATCAACTATTTACGGTATTTTTGAGAAGGTATATTTCGGTATATTTCAGAGGGTCAGTCACACTGATTCTCTGAGACGCGAATTTTATTCGCGTTAAAAACAACAAATTCTGCTTTTTTTTAGCCAGTTGATAGGTGTCACATAAATCTTCAATGAAATCACTAGTGGCAGCTCCAATCGCACCAATCACCAGTCACCAAAAGCACGCCGCTGGCACACGAGACGTGCTCCGCGACACCTGTACCTGTGCCCGCCGCTCCGCCCCCTCACTCCTGCGGCGCGAGGTAAATGTTATCAGTGAAGAGGCGCGCTAAAACGCCTACCAAAGCAGTGAGCAGAGCAGAGGCAGCGTAGCAGTGGCAGAGGCAGCAACGACGAGTGGGCGCACACACAAAAGGCCACCCACCCCACCGTTCAAGGACATCGGACCAGAGTGTGTGTAGAGGTAGGTAGGCGTTTGGCAAGGCTAAAGTGACTTAAAAATAAATGAAGGGCTTTGTGGCAAGCAAGTAATGTTTAATGCCCTTTAACCCAATTGAATGTTGCAGTTGCAGCGGCGGAAGCAGCGCCCGAGGCAGCGACGTAACCGAGCAGCGTGCGCTGAATACCAAAAAGCAATTTTGGTGCCATGCCACAGCCAGAGTCACAGCCGATTGACTGACGCAGCAGAACCTTCACAAAACAGAAAACTGAAAAGACCAACGAACGACCAATACAAACTTGAGCAATACAAAATCTAGTCATTAGTTCTTATGGATGCTACCGCAAGTTCAAAGTTCAGGTGAGTCCAACACGCTCCGCTCCACTGAATATGCAGTGACCCTCAAACTCATTTGTTTTTTTTTTATTTAGCGATGTGGACGAGTATGGCTTCAAACGTGGCCAAAACTTCGACTACCAGAACTATTCTAAGTTCATGGATGGCTACCTGAAGACGCTGACACGCCGTCGCATGAAATGGGAGGCCATACTGCAGCAGAATCCAGATCTCAGCCAGGTAGATGCTAAGCTAAAGCGTTATATTCGAAAGGGCATACCCGGCCCCTACCGTCCCGATGTTTGGATGAAGATATCCGGCGCCGCAGCCGAACAAAGGCGGGCGCCCCATCTGTATCGTAGTCTCTTGAACACCGAAACCTTTGACAAGGAAATCAGCGATTCCATATCAATCGATCTACCTCGTACGTTTCCCGACAATATCCACTTCGACACGAAGAAGCAGCGCCTGTACAACATCCTCATCGCCTACGCCCACCACAATCAAGATGTGGGCTACTGCCAGGGCCTAAACTACATTGCCGGGCTGCTGCTTATCGTCACCGAGGACGAGGAGAAGTCCTTCTGGCTGCTCAAGCATATCGTGGAGAATATTGTGCCACAGTATCACTCGCATAACATGGCCAATCTGCTCAGGGACTTGGCTGTTTTTCGGGAGCTGGTGATTAGGCGCGTGCCCGCTGTCAATAGGCATGTGGACAATTTGGGTGAGTCTACCACCTGTGCATTTCCATTCTTTTCTCAACATTTTCCTCTGTTTTTAGGTCTTCCCTATCCCGTTATTGCCAGCAAGTGGTTCATCTGCATATTTGCCGAGGTGCTGCCCGTGGAGACGGTGCTGCGCATCTGGGATTGTGTGTTTGCCGAAGGCTACAAGATCGTTTTCCGTGCCGCCCTGGCCATGTTTGTTACCCACAAGACCAGCATTCTGGCCTGCGACGATATTGCCGCCTTGGCCAGTCACTTTCGCGACATTATGATCCAGGACAGCATTGTGACGGACTGCCATGGCTTTATAGAGTCGATGTTTGCAATACGCTTGAAGCGCAGCGAACTGGAGAGCCTGCGGAAGGTGGCAGTGTTGAATCCCGCTTAAGATGCGATGCAAGAGGATGTGAAGTTACAAGACCAGCAGATCAAATATAAGATCAAACAAGCAACAAAACCAAATACCAAATTGGAGAAGCAATCGAAAAAATTCAATTATTAGGAGCGTAGTCGTTTAAATGTGTCATTGCGTATAGTATCTGTATATGTATATGTATGTAGGTGTGCCTGTATTATCATTGAAGCCAAAAAGCGATTCGAGTATTAGCCAACGAAATCAAATCAAAAAGAAAACAAACAACCCATGTTACCAAAGCGGAACTAAAGCGGTAAAATTTAAACGCCTGCAGTAGGAGTAGTAGCCAAAAAAACAGTCTCTAAAGTCTAGTTGATATCTTCCGCATATATCATGTATTACCAAATTTACACACGCGCATTTAGCCTACGTTTCACACACACACACACACACACACAACCAACAATCCATCCAACCAACCACAAACGACAACATTTTGTGTTCTTAGTTTTTTCCTGTTGATCAAAAAAGAGTATTTATTTTTTTGAGTATATGTACGATGCATACGAAGGAGATGGAGAGAGATATATAATATGTATATGTCTATGTCTACGTCTAGATTAATATACACACACAGAAATGTGTGTGTACTCTTTTATATAAATGCTTTTAAAGTTGTTACATAGTTGCCTAACTGTATATGTGTCTGTTAGCCACGAACCGTGGGGCCCATGTGTACGGCCTTCGTTTCGTAGAATACTCACTATTTACAACTGATCTGATCTGATACTACATATATATATATCCTGAAATATGATTTGAGGAATTGATTTGTAATTGCAAGACCCCCCCCACACACACACACTACAGCAGCAATGAAGCCCAACCCACACCCCCAACAACTATACTCCAACTGGTGGAGGGGGGAAAAGGTGCTTTGTGTGGGGGTTTTTGTGTCTTTGGATGCTTTTCAAAATAAAACACTACTATTGCTTATTGTTAGTAACTGTAGAAATGCTAGCAGTCTTTAACTAAATCATAATACAAGGGGAAGACTTAACACGTGAGACTAAACTAAATCATAAAAGGGAAGACATGTGGGGAAGTTTGTGCTTTTAGCAAGTGATTCCAGAGTTAGCTTTGCTAATCTGGACACCATCCCATTCATGGCATGCCGCAGTGAGCACCACACATGGGCTCCGAGGAGAGGGCCAGCGAGGTGAGCAGCGTGCGACGTCCAGGATGAACGCCTAGGTTCTCCCAATTGATCCACGAGAGACGAGCAGTGAGATCTAAGTATGAAATAAACACACACAATTAAAGGAATCCAATCCTCTTTCCTCTCCTCAGTTTCATGTCAGCAACCCACCACTCGTATTCCAATTGGCGCGATCCGCTTTGATCTCTCCACGCAAACACTTCTCCACATAGGTCAATGGATCGTAGTCGGTCTGCAGCACCTCTCGCAGCAGGGATATATAGGCAATGGCCAGGCGGAGCGTGTCGATCTTGCTCAATCGCTTCTCATACGGAAACGTGGGCACATGCACCCGCAGCTCATCGAAGGCCGAATTGATGCTACTGCAAAGCGCAACGAGAAATCAAAGAAGAGAGATGGAAGGAGAAGGGGAATGCTTGTTAGTCGACCATTTCTGGTTCGGGGCTTCGGACAGAATAATTTTTAAAATGGAAAAGACCATTTGGTGTACCCAGTTGGTGCGGACCTCTGGATGCGTTTCCTTTCTCGCACATTGGCCGCCTGTCGCTGCATTTTGTAGCTGGAGGCGGCTGAGGCACCCACCGAGCCATAGTTGGGATTGGAGCCGCCCCCTCCTCCGACACCTCCACCGCCTGTGGCTCCTCCAGGACCTCCGTTTCCGCCGCTGCTGCTGGCACTGGGACTATTGCACATCAAGGGCGTGGCACTATTCGACTGATGCACACCCATGGGATTGGTCGAGGAGTCCAAGAGGTTCTCTAGGAAATCCAACAGATTTATTTAGTATTTTCTGCTTAATTTTGTTGTTTGCTTCTTTGAGTCGTATATACCTCCTCCGTGTTGCATATAGTGCTGCTGGATGTGCCGCAGATTGTTCGAGTTGAGGCGCAGTCCGGAGCTGCCACCTGACCCGCCGGCACCTCCGCCACCATTGTTGCCGCCCTGATGCTGACCCGCATAGATGCAGGAGGGCAGATCATTGATCAGATCATCATCAAAGTTATGGAACGGCATGTGGCTAAGGAATAGAAAGGATATATAGGGTTTGCGTATGTGAGTTTTATTTCTTTGGGAGATGCCGTCGGCAAGCACAAAGGTTCGTGGGGGAACTAGAAATTGGAAGTTTCTGTGGGTCCCAAAACCGTGTTAGTTTATTGCAGATTTATTGATTACTTAAAGCTATCATTTTATGAACTTTTTAATGCAAAAGTCTGAATAGTTTTATTCCAAAAATTCCAGGAAAAAACTTATGTCTGTCTTCGCCTCCTTGCAAGCTTTCAAGGACCCTCTCTCACCTTATTGGCGGTGATGAAGACGAATCTGGCAATTGATTCCGCGACATTTTTGTTTAATTTTCCGAGATAATTTCACTTTAGTTCAAGATTGTTTCTATTTATTCCACTTTCTAGCCGTTTTTCAGAACACCTCTTTGACACTTCCGCTGTCCAATAAGTTTAAACGTTTAATGAGTCTGTCTCCCGGGAATTGCGAGCCTTTTATAGTGCCACAAAATCCAATTGGAAATGCCACAACTCTGCCAAAGGAAGGACCCGCGTGTGTATCCTTGCAATCCACCCCTAAGCATCAGCATCCTGACAGCCATTCGCAGTGCGGCGCCCTCAAACGGGTGGGCGGAGTTTCACAAGTACGTACAGGGTGTTTCGGCCCGTTCTTCAAGCGGATGCTGTGTGGGAAAGTCATTCAGCCTACTGGCCTCTGGCTGCTGCCCTACACCCCTTACAACTAGTGCTGGATGGTAGCTAATTATGGTAATTGATTTGTCGTGAGTTGTGGGCGAGATTCTTAGAGAATCTTACAAAAATGATGGGAAATCAGGGCAATCAGATATGTAGCTGGAAAATATGCAATACTTCTTCAAGAAATTGAAAGCTTTAAGACTTTCTGTTCTTGGAATTCTCTTACCATTGATAAAGACACATTTTTATTTCTTTTAAATTCAGTAGAAGGTCCCGTCTAATTCTTAATAGTATTTCTCCTACTTTCTCATTCTTATTCCAGGCATCTTTCCCCCTTCCCTGTAATGTAGCGCATCTCTCAGTCGCACTAACCGACAGCCCCCATTTGAGACACTCCCCTTTCGGCTTTAGCTTTGTGTTTCCTTTCCTTCACCTGTTTTTGACAGTTTGCCATTATATTTCGCGCAGCAGGCAGCCGCCATGTTTGTCAATGGGGCAGAGCAGGAAGAGAGCAGTGACTAACCCTAACCAGGACAACCCCATCGCAAGTCCAACTAAAACTTGAGGTCATGTAGGGCCATATGGGAGATACAAAGTCGGGGAAGTCTGTCAGTAATGAGAGCTCTGTATAGGGGCCACCGAACCTGTTGATCGGACTGCAACTGGAGTTGGATTCCCACGGGATCAGGACAATTACACACCCATGGGAGATATCTCTGAATGCTCTACATTTCACGGATCATTTAACTCAACCAGAACCCCCCAGCCAGAGAGAGAGAAACAGGATCAGGAACCACTCGAAGCAGCCGCAGATCCTTTGTCAACACCAGTCACGGACGGGGCAATTGTTGAAATTGAATTATGTTTATTTGATGTTTTGGTTTACGCGTAAATTAGCTACGTACGTCGGGGGACCAATCTCACCCATCGCTGCTGGCCCGCCCAGTCGGGCGACCGACCCAGGTCGCGTGCCCTAACCCGAGGCGCGAAAATCCCGAGCAGTCGTAGAATCGAACAAAGGGAAGCGGCAATATGTCAGGGCGGATGCGCAAACCTTTTCATTACCAGACAAATTTGCTTGTAGCACGCGTCGGCGCACACTCCACGGTACACCCAGAACTTGGGTCTGTCCCTGATGACAGTAATCAGTTTTGATGGAGGGTAAGTGCCCGGAACACGATCCCGAGATCCAGCTCGAACCGATTGAGCGGCAGATAGGAATAGGAATAGGAACAGGAACAGGAATGTGTGTGCAGTGATGTGGTGTAGTGTGGTGGCGGTACAAAGCTGACATCCTTAAGTGAAATCTTGTTACAAACCAATGTAAACACGATTGTTAATTTAACTTTTCGGAATCGCAGCAGGAAAACCGCCCTATAAACGACGACGGGTACTCACTCTTCCCATCCCAACCCCTTTCTTTGTGGATGATGCTTGGAGTGTGGTTCGGTTCGGTTCGACTCGGACTTGTCATTGGGCCACAATTAAATTATCGCATTTCAAACGAGTGCACCGAAGGAGACGCTAATCGCTGACCCTGACTGTGGGAAAACAGAAAAATAAATAAAATATTCTAGTATATCCTACTCTCATTTGATTTGCATATTTATGCATAATACGTGAAGAGTGCTCAAAGCCTAAGCCAAACCGAACATGTTAATTTTGCTGGAGGGTACACAAAGGGGTACACAAAGCTAGAAGGCTAATTCGGAGAGAAGCTTTGTGGGAAGAAGTGGCTCAAAGGAGGGCCAAATGATTGGAGTTGAAATTTACAGCAGAATTGGAATTTGGAATTCTGGAAGTACAATCCATACTTCAATCTATTCAGTAAACACACATTCTACGTCGCTATAAAGTTTAAAGACCAATCAAATTTCGCACTTTGAAATGCTCTCCAAATTCACTTTCTTTATTTGTGATTATTATGATAATCAAATAGATTAAAAAGTTGTATTTAAAATTAGCAAGTAATCTGCTGGGTAAACCTGTTTTCACGAAACTAAGAATAGTACAAGAAGCACCTGGAAACCAGTTTCTAATCATAGTCGGTACTACTATTCTTCCCAAAGGTATTTCCCATGGATTATCTCAGATCTCAGCAGCAGGATATGCATGTTGTGATAATTGAATCAAACAGTTCTTTCTCACACACACACACACAAAAGCAAACAAACACACAGAAAACAGATTGATAGTGTCAAGAGCTGGTAGAGCACCCATCACCCATCAGCCACAGACCACAGCCCACAGCCCAAGCAACCCCCTGCCCATATGCCGAAGGACCTTTGTCTGGTTTATATCGATTAGCGTTTTGCATTCAAACCAGAGCAAATCCATTCGATGAATCTCTGAAACGGCACACGACCCACGCGTTGAGTACATACTTTTCCGCTGGGATAATCCCACCCCCACCCCCATCCCATCAGCGCACTTCAATCCACGTCATAGTCCCCATCCCCTTTGCTTTAACCACAATTTGTTGCGGCTATTTTTGGGCAGGTCGAGCTCGAAGCAATTGTCTGCAAAATGGTTTGTTTATTTTGATGTTATTTAATGCGTGCAAAGTCCCTGACGTTCCGTTCTGCCATGTTATGGTAACTCCTGAGTATCCTGGGAAAAGCAAACATCCTTGGCGCCATAACCGAGGTGAGTTTGACGCTTCAAACTTAAGCTTTAACTTGGAGCTTTGATGTGTGCTTTTGGGGGAGGTTTAGGTTTAGGTTGGAGTCCCATCTATTAGGATGTGAGGGTGAAACTTTTTTTAAAGGGATATTTTTGTGGGTGCAGTCTTGTTATATGTAAAGCTCTCTGGGAAGTACGAGAAATATGCATCAAAATATAGCCAAAGATTGGGGATTTTACCTTGACTTAGCATGAGATATATTCTCCATTAAAGTGTTACACATTTTACACTTAACAGTTACCTCTCCGAGCAGATAAGATTTGTTTACGAATGCAGGGGGACTGCAGTGCAGACCGATTAGAGCAACGGTAAGTGTCGTGCAAGTTCTAAAAGTTCTAAGAGGAGGGTTCGACCAGCAAGACAATTAAAATCCCTATGGCACGGTATTCGCATATTAATTGATTCCTGGTATACTTCAATGCAATAAGAACAACAGATGAACATTACTTTATCACTTAAAAGCGATTGTTTAATTTGGAAGTTAATGCCGGCAAGCCTCATATGCGTACAATTCCCATAATTCAAGTGAAATATGCCAAGGCCCCCCGAGCGATCAACCAGTCCTCGATTTGGCAAAAACCTTGAGCACGCTTCGCGGGGAATTTGCATATGTTTCGACGAATACCACTTGATCACTTGATCATTCGGATCAACTAAACTAAAGGCAAATATCGCTCGTAGATCGTGGAATGGGGTGGCGGGTTGTATCGTAAGAGAGAGTTTGCGCGGGTCTGGCATTCAGCTGTCACCTGCAGGCAGTCTTCTTTATGAGTATGAAAATGAAATGTTTGCCCAGCAGGTTGATCGAGAGGTGAGAGAGCAGTTTCGTTCGAGTCCAGTGGCGATCAATGAACGTGTAAATACAATTTTACCCACCATTCCCCCTACACTGAAACGTATGCCCTTTGGCGAAAGGTAGTTTAGTTTTCACTTTCAGTTTGTAGAGAGAAACGGAACCATTTCCATCCTTTTGCAGCTGCCATCAGGTAGGGTAGGGTAGGGTATGCCAATATGCGGTCTTTCCCCCTCCCATGCGGTGTATTCTTTTTGTCTTTGCTGTTAATTATAAAACGAAACAAAAACAAACAAGTGGAAGCTTTATTTTCGGTAGTCGCAGACGCACCCGAGGCATTATATCGGCGACTGCCTTTAAGTCAATGCTTGGGGCGCTGCTTCGGTGGTCGGTGGTCGCCTCAATGCTTGCAAGCATATTCAGAACCAGAGTCAGAGTCAGTTAGCCACCGTCCGTTGCACAGTTCGCACGTCTCTTCTCCAGAAAGTACTAGCGCCCGCGTTTATTTCTAGTTGCCTTGTTGACCAGACGATCCCTAATATTGGCTGGAATTACTGGAGGAGTAATGCCAGCGAATGCCAGCACGTCTGGCCAATTTTGGGCCATTGGAACGTGATTTATGTGGGTCAGCAGCAGCTGCCGCAGTTCCGCGAGCTGTTCCGATCGAGTGCCCTAGAGCTACTTAGGAATAGCAAAACCCAACCCCCCACCCTCAACCTTCCCACCAAACCCCCCGGGACCAACCAATGCCGGCTGATAAGCGACTTAAACGGAGGAGGAGTGATAAGTGTCGAGTGTCGCGCGGCGCCAAGTCGTAAATTAAGTGATTTCGGGAAGCTAAACAAAACAGAGAAACTCAAACTGCAAACGAAACTGAAACTAAAACTGAAATTGCCATTCCGCGCGTATCGCAATAATTAGTATATAATCATTAATCAAAGCGAATATTTAAAGATTGCTAAAAACAAAACAAAATAAAAACAAAAGTGAATATGGCAAAACGCCTTGGCAGCCATGATGAGGAGGAGGCAGGAGGGGATCTGGAGTTGCCGTTGTTGTCGCAGCAGGAGCGGAGTCAGCGGAAGAGCGGTACAAGTGAGTATGCTGCCCTCTCCCTCTCACTCTTTCCCACTATTGGGCCATTAAACCAGTTAACTTGGTCAAAACAAGCTAACTGGCACACACACACATGCACTCGTAGACCAACTTTGGCCATAAATCAGTGACACTTGCACATTGCATTCGAGCCAAAGCGGGATACACCGAGGGAAAAGGATATAAAGCCAAGGCGGCTTAAGGCTTACAAATTAATTTTTCCTGGCAGATCATATATTTTTTGTATATTTTTAAACCTTTTTTGAGCATATATTTTAGCTGCAATTAAATATATCCTCTGTTTTTTCAAGTGTATAAGGTTGGGCCACTTTGGGGGTACGTCCATATACTGGTACTGCGGACTTTGCCTTGTGTGTTCTCTCCCCTAATCAAATGTGAATGCGAAATATTTCTGCCATTTAATTTATGGAAATCGTGTAGCGCCAACCCAAAACCAATTAGAATATTTTGAAAAATTCTAACAAAATGCAAACTCAAACTCAAACTTAAATGAAACTCAAAACATATGCGGGTGTGGATATGGGTATGGGTATGGGTATGGATATGGATATGGGGTTATATGGGAGTCGGGCCCCTCCTCTGTTGGTTTATGTTGATAATGTATGCCCCTGCCAGCTGCCTGCTGCCTTCCTGCTTTATTATATTTGCCTTTTGCTTCATTGATAAAAGCTCAGTGTCGGTATCATTTGCCACTCAATAGCTAATTATTTCTGTCGCTTTTTGAATTAAAAATAAACCCAAACACAATTTGCATTTTATTTGCCAGCAGAAGCAGCCCAGCAGAAACAATAGCTATGGCAACAACAACAACAAGCCACACACAGAATACTTACTGTCGTTTATTTTATGAGCATTACAAACTGATTAAATAGAGAGGAATAAACTCGTACTCGAACTGGTGGTTTATGTGGCACGCCTCCCTTCGTGATATATCGCATGCGATAAATTCTGTTTGGTTTTGTTTGAATTTTGTGAACGTGAATGATAAGGGTGGGAAAGTGAATGGAAGGGGTGGATGAGCACACAATGAGGAGGAGAGGAGTAGCTAAATACTCTGCACATTTATTGGGAATTTATTAAAATTTAAATTTATACCCGAAGGAAGTTTCAGAGGTAATATTCCTATGTGCGTATCTCTTCCTACTTAGTTTTTCTTTCCCTCTCATTGGATGTTTAAAAATAAATATCTGTATATATCCACATTACATATATTCGAATCAGAGATAAACCAATAAATCATCCAACATTCCACGTTGACAAACCAAACCAAAAAGATGACAAATTTATAATGTTTTCGATAGAATTGTGCCACAATTCATGGGGGTCGCAGTCAACACCCAAAAGGGGGGTAAACATCAACAGGATGTATGAGTAATATTTTCGTTTGGGACGAATTCAATTGTCAAGTGAGTCAGCCAGTATGAGTACTACGTAGAAATAGTAAAACCGAGAGGTAAACATATATCTCTTAGATTA
Organism: Drosophila obscura; assembly: GCF_018151105.1. Taxonomy (NCBI): domain Eukaryota; kingdom Metazoa; phylum Arthropoda; class Insecta; order Diptera; family Drosophilidae; genus Drosophila; species Drosophila obscura. Next base: position 11,044,845 of record NW_024542828.1, read on the forward strand.
GTTATGAGGATATAGCATCTGCCATATATATATATTTGCCACAACTTGAGCTTGAACTATCATTAAGTCATCAGTTCAAACTTGATTTCATAATTAACACCATTTATGGCCACTCAATTAGCAACAATTTGGCAACCGTACAAAGAAGTTGCTTGTTTGTTATCTTCGATAACAACTTTGTACTCACTTCATTCGTTTTATTTCAAGTATATAAATAATAATAAATAATTTTCTGGCAGCGCCATCGTAATGAGACGTGCTCATAATAAATGAGTGGCAGATAGAGACCCCGCAGAGACCCCCAACTCATAAATCAATCATAAAGAGGCACCAACTGAAACCGAATTTCGTCAACAATTATTCAGACATCATATTGAGAGAGAGAGAGCGTACCAGATCACCCACTCTCTCCCACTCTGTGTCTATCAGTAATATAATCATAACACCAAGCCAACGAAAGTGGGAGAACTATCGCGTAAATTGCCATTAAATAATCATCATCAAATGCGAACCCCAAAAAAAAAGTATAGCGAAACAAAAGATCCAACACTAACAACGATACAAAAGTGTCAACAAATTGTCAGAATTATAGTTGATATGATGTGATGTGATGTGTGATCTATCAGGCAAATTGCCCCACCACACTGACGGACACTGAAGACATTAGCCGGGCGGGCGTTGAACGATCGCGCTCGCTCATTGCTCAACACGTTCTGACTTGACTGACGATCGACACTGCCTCACCAAAGCCCCCAAACCCGAACCCCAAGCACGATCTCTCATTGCAGCTGCAGTCAGCGGCAGATCGGAGATAGCTATATCATCAATTGATTTATATGAGTACGCGAGTACACCTCAGACGGAAATCCAAATGTGGGGGACGCTGAAGGCTATTCTACGACACTTGTTGACGAAGAACTGGGGATACACTTTCGTTGGATAGGTAAGGGTTCCAATTGGGTACTTTGTGGGTCTAAAAATGTAAGGGTATTATTTATTTATTTGAATAGCAATCCCCATAATTCGTCACACAGTTCCCTTGAGCAACTTAACCAGCTAACTAAGCCATGCCACTCCCCCTGTACTGCAGGGTATGCAAATAATGTTGAGTGAGGCGATGTGCCGGCGATTAAATAACAACAGCAACAGTTTTGCGCGCCAACGTGAGCTGAAGAGAGGGAGCGCGCCAGAACTAAGAGCGGGCCAAAGCACAGCACAGAACACGAAGAGAGCGCGCATCAGGTGCAGCAGGCAGTCGGTCGTCGCGACGACCCCAACATCGGCCGCGATGTCGGCTATCAAAGAATGGTCCATTCCGAGCATCGTCTGCCTCGGCTACGTGCTATGGCAGGAGAGATTATAAAAGTTCTTCGCTTTCGAGAGTGGCGTTCAGTTGCTCTTGGTCAGTCGTTGTGTGCGGAGCCCCAACAGAGCAGTAGCCACAGTAGCCAGAGAGTCTTTTTGTCGCTGTCACTGTCACTGTCTCCGTGTGTCAGTCTCCGTCTCCGTCTGTGTCTCCGTCGTCCGTCGGAATCTCATTCTGAATCTCAATCGCATAGGAAATAGTGCGAGAGCAGGAAGAGTTTTTGTTCGTGTAAGACAAACGTTATAGCGGGTACGGGGACGGATTGCGAGTTGCGAGTGCGGGATACGCGGTGTCCATGGTGCGGGTGCGGGTGCGTAAGTGCGCATAGTATAAAATTAAATACAAGAAACACAAGAAAAAGAGCAGCAGCAGCAACAGCAACAAATGCGAGTGGCAACAACACGATGCTATATCTAATATATATACACGGATATGTGCTAATATATAGACGCCTGATACTTATGATTTTTGTACGAAATAACGCGGCTCCCGCGGCCAGATAATGTTTGGACAAGCCATAAATCTAGAAGGCCCACACAAAAAATTTCATAATTTCCTTTGCTCTCCCTACTCTCTTTATAGTTGTATTCTCTGTTAAAATCGTGTAAATCTATAGCCACTCGCATTTGTTTTGCCAATTGGGAAACGCGCGCGCGAATGCCACTGCCACTTGCCACTGCACCACGCTGCGTATGAGTGATGCCCCCATGCATCCATCCATCCACCCATCCATCGCTCTCTTTCGCTCTGTTTGGGGTAAATGCAGCCAAAAGAAAAACAAAACAAACAAATTTCTCGCACATTTCTCGCGGGTTAGGGGCGGCACCGCGTGTCGTATGCGTAATGCCAACAGACGCTCGTAAAATCAAACAGCAGCTGCCGGGTAGTGCTGACTGATTTTATGTCTCAGTTTCCGTTTAGTGCGCTTTTAGCCATAAATTTATCAAACAAAACAAAAACCAAAAGAAATAGAATCGAGGCGACAACCGTGCGACGGATTTCCGCGCCACAGACATCATCAAAACCAAACTCAAGCTGAAATTTAAACTCAAACTCTAAGAAGTGGAAGGTGGAAGGTGGCAGCACCAGCAGCAACAGGAAGCGGGCTAAGGAAATCACTAGCATCCTTGCCAATTGTGCAGCAGAGTGCTGGCTGCAGGCCAAGACTCTGAGAGGAGTGGCAACATCAGTGGCAGCCGCAGCAGCAGGCGAAGCAACAACATCCAGTGGCAACTTGTTTTGTATATCCATAAGGTAAGCTCATTACGGGACACAGAGGCACAGAGGCAGCCGTCGGAGAGCTTCGTAACGCTGACAACGCGGCAGAGCTGGAGCATCCTGGCATCCTTGCCTGGCGGACGTGCCGCCAGCGACATTTGCTTTGCTCTCCTTTGTTTGTTTATTTGAGCGTCTTTTTGCATACACTTTGCTGACGTGGTGGGTATTATGTATTCGAAAAGGTGCTTTGTAACGCAGAGCAGGTTGCAGTTTCGACTCCACATAAGAGACGAGTGCCCCAAAGAATCTGTAGATTCATTCGAACCAAAAGCAAGTTAAATGAGGTGCTTATGCATCACAGGAAGAAAGAACCTTTAAGGGTATTTAATGCTTCGGCAGTCGAATCTTCTCTTACTTCATTGTTTTTTTCTTTCGTTTTTTTTGTTGTTTTCCTCCGAGTCTATTTGTTTTTGGCTCTAACAACAAAAACAACAAATTGCAAAAGAAACAACAATGACAACGACAATGACTTTATCCTGACAGATTGTTGAAGCCCCTCGCTTTGGGCCCTCTCAGAGTTGGAGAGAGGGAGAGGGCCCTTCAAAGTATCTGGAATTTGCTAAGAAAACTGTGTCCATAAATGGGATAAAGAATGGAAATTGGCTTTAAAATTAGGATTTTTATCAGACACCTAAACATAAATATTCAAAGAAATTGCTTATTACATTAATTTTTATTAATAAATAAATTTCCCGCGAATAATACAAGTCAAAGAATTGCACGAATATCTCTCTTGATTTGCCATTTTATATATCAAGGAGTAATGTTTCATTTTTGTAATGTGTCGAAGAATATTTTTATTATATCATTATCATTCCCCCAACATTTCATTTCAACATATAGTTTTACATTGAAAACCTGACACCCCATGAAAATGAATACCGAACCCCAAGCACCAAGCATATTGAGCTGCTCATAAGCATAAGCAGCCAATTCATGGGAATATCTTGACAATGCCAGCAATAGCAGCAGCAACAGCAACTGAAAAAAGGGGAACAAACAACAAACAAATCCGAATACGAGACGCGAGTACAAGTAGCTTCCTGGCAATCACCTGGCGCCGGTTTTCAGCCCCTTCGTGACTCCCATCTTCTATTTTGTATCATATGTCTGTGCTCTCAACCCATCTTTACCTTGCCTTAGGGTTATGCTAATGCTTATCCGGCTGCTTTGACTCCCACTGACTCTGACTTGCCACTGATTGGAAGCGCATAAAAGTAGCAAATCAGTGAGCACTTTGAAATTGAAATTCTAATCAAAAAAGGCGCGCCCGGCCGCTCAATCTCTCTCCAACAATGACAGAGGGGGTACGGTACGAGTACTCCTTCTGCTTAGCCTGGCTAAATTTGAAATTGCCAAACGATTTGCTATTCGATTAAAAAGACAGCAGCCAAAAAGGGAGGGGAAGGACTTGCCATCGTCATCATCATTCTATTCTCAACAACAACAGCAACAGCAAAAGAAACAGCATCAGACATCAGTCGGAATGATAATAGATTTGTGAATTCATGTTGACAACAATGGATCAGCAGCAGAAGCAGCATTCATTGCAACATCCACTCACAGATTCACATTAAAAGTAAAAACTAAACAGAAACCAAATAAACGGAAGAGAGTGGAGAGTTCTAGCGGACTTGGGTATACTCTATTTTGGAGGCAGAAAAAGATTTATCTGTACATAATGATCTACTAGAATATTTAGGCAGTGAGTTCTTTCTTCCTATAAAAATAATAATAATAATAATAGATATTCCGCATTTATCTGCCCCAAAAGATGAACCCAAATACCCTTCGCACTCTCGTGATGAGGGGTGTCTGCTGTCCATGGCTGATGACCTATATTCTGTGTTGTGTTCAGATGCCGACTGTCCAAGCGTACGGCTGTATCCTCCTCTACCTCTATCTGTATCTGGGACTATGTTTGCAACAAACTGTAGCCAGCCCCGGACAGCCACTGAACCGAATTGGACTTCAGAGTGGAGAAGAGGACATCGGACCCCGACCAGAACCAGGACCAGCGACAGGACGGAACGGCAGCTGCAACAGCAGAAACGCTGGGCGGCAAACGGAAGGAAGCCTGTAAAGACCCTTCAAATGTGAACGAGAACGAAACGGAATTGCCATATTGCATTCGTTTCTACCACTCCCCTCTAGCCACTAGCTTCTAGCCAGCCCCTGGTTCCTGCTGCTGTCTCTTTTTGTGTAATTTTTGCTAAATAAAAGACATCCGCAGATGAACAGTTTTCAGCTGAAATTCCCTCTGTAGCTGAAAAGAAGATGAAAAGGTAGCAGAAATTTGCATAATATATCAACCCACACATATGTGGAAAAGGGGGCAGGACTTGTGGCACGCCCCCTCCCCCAAAACCCCATAAAAACTTTAAAATGTGGCTTTTGTGGCTGCTTCTGCTGCCGTTTTGAATTGATTCGAAAATTGATTTGATCCTTGTGAATCCTCGAACGAAGTGGAATGGGAAGGACACTTCATTGTAATGATTTTGGCATTTGGACCGAGAATTTTTGTTGCAAAATTTTCCATTTTATGAAATCCGATCACACAGAAATTGTCGAGGAGCCGCCTCCTCCAATTTGTGGCAAGTCGTCAATCGAATGTGTGTGTGTGTGTGTGTGTGTGCCGTTCGAGAGGGAACTTTTGTGGGCTTATAAAATGTTTTGGGGAAAAGTGTTCTGTTCGCAACCAATTGATATGAAAATTGCTGACAAATGTTTTTCTTTTCCTAATTTGATTTCTCTGGAATTTATGGTTCGCCTTTTTTATTGGTCATTAGTGTGGAAAATCATTTGGGGCAAAATGAGAGTGAACCCAAGAGAGTTCTTTAGTTTTATTTAAGCCAGAGAATATACATAATTTTATGGCCTACAAATGAAAGCAAATATTCACATAATTCAGTGGTTAATTAATAATTTATTTGGATTTGTTTGGCATGTAAATTTATGTGAAATAAATGTCTATAAATTATGATGAAAAGTGCAATAAAGTATGGATTGCCTTTGGGTGAATAGAAAAGGCTTCTTTCTGAGTAAGAAATATCAATTAAGGGATCCAATCCCAATTAGTGTTTATATAACTTGCCATTAAAAGACTCCAAGACTCTAACAGAAACCCTTGGAAAATCTTTCCATGCCTCATTTGCCATGTTGTTGTGTGTTTGGAAAATTTTGCGCCCCAGTCAAAGTTTTGCTGATTTGTTGAACACAAACACAAAAACTTTAAAGGTTTCTCGCCATCATCAATTTGATTTGTTTTGCTCTGGCTTTTCCGGGCCCATAAAAGTTGAACATTTTGCATAAATATTGTGAACAAAATGTGTGCGAATTTATTGCCTGATTTGCTGGGTGGGAGGAGGCAATTAGTCGCAATAGTTTACTTGGTCCAACAGCAGCAGCTAAATGAGTATCGAATCCAGATTTCAGTTTCCAATTTGTTTATAGGATTTCTGTTTACTGCGAGCCCAAAGACCAGGCCAGGCCACGCCATGCCTGGCATCATTTGGGTTAATTGCAAGGCGTGAAAGTCGTAAATTTTCAGCCATCGATGAAGCAATGATCGAGAGGCACCGAGGGGCACGTAGTACGTGTCGAAAGTTAAATTATTTATATAATGTTTATTGTGCGTTGGGCGAAAATCGAATTTTGAATTTTCCATTCGCCATTCCCCATTCATTTCCATTATTCGTCATCCCGCACCGAAATGCAATTTCCACACAGGCATTGCGCATACGCCCCGTTGCACACCGCTGCTGCTGCTGCTGCGGAGCTGTGGCCTCAGTTGCTTGCCTTGCCTCAGCTGCCGCTTATCTTTTGCAAGCGGCTGTCACACGGCTGCAATTAGGCTGACAAGTGATGAAGTGGGGCATGGGGATTTGGAACCGAGGAGAATGGCCGACGGGCCTTCATCCGGCGGGATGTACCATGTACATAGATGTCCCCATCATCATCATGCTCATCCCCATCCCCATTCCCGTCCCCTTGCCCATCGCCACTCATCCTCCACTCATCGCACACTTGTCGCCGAAACGGAAGCGCAGCTCGTTGCTGCTGCTGCTGCTGCTACTGCTGCGTGCAAGTGTCTGAAGATTACTATTACCCACTTGCCAGGCAGCCTGCTTCATGCCACACCACACCCGCAACCGCACTTGCACCCGCACCCGCACCCGCCACACTCTCTCCGTATCTCCCATCCCAGCGGAGGCAGTCTGCATGCATAATAAACAAATCAAATCCTATAAATGTGCAAATTAGCTGTGTGCAACGTCACCGAACCGGCGGCTCTCTACACTGTGCAAGAAAAGCGAATGAATGCCAGAATCTGGAAAATACAAAGTTTGGATATTGGAGAATAGAAGCATCTTGTGTGCATTTTTAGCAGCAACAACTCCCTATGCAATAATTGCAAATTTATCTTTTATATTATTATTATAGGAAACATTACTCATACGAGTAAAAATCTCATTTTTAATCTTATTTTGGGTATCCTACTTTCCCGCAGTGTACAAAATGCAGATGCAGGCGTCATCATTATCATTGCTCCTCTTACACCCCTCTCACATCTCTCTCTATCGCTCTTCCCACATCTCCCTCTCTGTCACCCTCTATCATTTCATGAAAGTGAATGCACTTTTATATGCATGACTGCTAATTACAGCGACAATTTGTCTATCTATCCCCACCCACCCCTTGGGATGTCACCAGTGCTAAGCGCTTTGCTTTTGTTTTAAAAATATTTAGCACGTTTCGGCTTTTGTGATTATGACGCCCGCCGCTTCTCTACTCAGATTTCTTTCCCCTCCTCAGCCTTTTGATAATTTCCATGGGAAACCCCCCAATGATTTGTCATTGTGATTTTGGGATTGCTTTAAATTCCGTGTAAATATTACCGGGCAGAAATTTGGGTAAATCTGAGGAGCTTTTACTCTATTAAAAGAAATGTTTGAGGCACAAATTTCGGGCAGAATAAATTTCTAGAATTTCTTGAATTAAATGATTATAAATCTCAGGAGTTTCCTGCCATATTATCTGACATTATGTATAGGAAAATACCAGAATGGTAATTATCTTTAAGCAATTTGCTTACCATTTTACAACCTGTCATATTTACAATAATTTGTTCGCCTATAAAACTTTTCTTTAAACAATAGTATGCATATGAAAAATTTAACCAAATTAACAATCGAAAAAAACATGAGCTGAGGGGAAACTCCAGACTAATTAGATTTTGTTTTGTTGAGTGTGGAATTTCTCGCATACTCGTATTTATGCAAAAGTCTCTCGCCTCTCTCTCTGGCAATTGTCTTTTTGCCATATTTTTTAATTAACCATCGTGAATGGAAGAGCTAAGCAAATTATTAATAGCCAAATAGATGAGGCGAGAGAAAGGGGGGAGCTCTGGCATTGACTTTTCAATTGAAACAAATCATTATTTGAGCAGCGTGTGGATCGTATTCAATTGGTGCTGGTGCTGGTGCTGGCGCTGGCGCTGGAGGTGCCTGAAGTGGCTGTGGCGGTGGCGCTGGTGGAGCGTGTCAAGAGATCGCGCCCACAGACGCATCCGCATCGGATCGGAACCCATGGGAACCTATGTGCAGATGTGTGGATAGCAGATACATATACATATATGTATGTACAATTGTTATGATCGTGCGCCGAATAATTGGCGTTTTTATGGGCCACTATGTAAATGTAATTAGCAAACAATTTGCATAGACTGTAGTGTGAATAAAAAAAGGCATTAATGCCGGAATACCCCTCCTCTTATGCATGCAAAAAAGAGAGAACTAGTTTCACATCTGCAATGCAATAAACGTGGCATATTTGAAGCAGTTCTTTATTGTGTGAATGGCTATTGAATATTCTGCATGGCTAAAACATTCATTAATTGCTGGTAGAACAAGTTGTAAATGCAAATACTTGGCTGAATAAACGGACATGAATATATCGGAAATGGCACTCACTTTTTCTTAATGATAAATGCCATTTGTTTTATGGTTCGGCTTTCAATTGAGTTCAGTTCTTGCTAATGAAAAGTTATGGGCTTTAGTTAAGGAAACAAATAAATCGCTCATTGATGGTCTGTTGGTTTGTTTGTTGAGATTCCTACCCATCAGATTGAAGCACTCTTTCATTCACTTAAAGCCCTGGCATTCCCTCTGCAGGGATTCCCATAACTCTCACGAGCTATCCGCCACATATCAATCTCTCTCTGTGACAAACATTTCTGGCATTTCTCGCGAAGAGTCGGGAGTTAAATTTGCATATGTCCATGGGCCGGAAGAGATATTCCATGCCATTTAGGTTGCGGGATTTAGCATATGTGGCCAGTGGGCATTGCAGCATCACTCTCTCATCTCCCTCTCACCGGCCCTGTGGTTGTGGCAGTAAAATTCACGCGTGATAAGCAGTTGAGCGCACATTTTCACGCACTTGTAAACAGGGAATAAGCGAAGCGTGTCCGCGAAAAGCCGCAGGCAGGAGAATGGAGTCCAACTCCCACTCCCTGGCAATGGGGAGCGGAGCTGCTGTGTGTGTGTGTGTGGGGGGTGGATGGGAGCCTGGTAGGATAATTCATTATCAATTTTATGGTCCAACCTCTCTCTCTCTCTGGCATATCCTTGGCTGCAGTTGCAGTTGCAGGATTAGCTTTTGGTCAGTGGTGGAGTTTTCCCAAGGAAGGACAGGCTGTTGCGTTACTGCTATTACGTTACTGCTGCTGGCTGGTGGCTGCTGGTGTTTGCTGAAGGTCGTCTCGTTGTCGCTCGTTGTGGGCTCAACGGCTCAATCTCAATGCTATAAACTACGTCGTCGCCGCCATCACCATCACCATCCCCACCCCCCCATTTCCCAACCCGCATGCCCATTCCCAGCGACATTTACCTTCAACTCGCAGCAGCAGCAGCAGCATCAGCATCAGCAGGCGTTGCAGGCCGGTATGTGCAATCTGGTGGCACGCTGAAAATAACGCTAATTGCATTTTGCAGCTGCCAGTCGCTGCCCCTGGTCACACACCAGCTACACCAGCCATCTCTGGGGCATGCCACACATCCTCTTTCATGGATTTGCAGGCCAATAATTGCCGGAGGGCTGCTGCTGATCAAGCAATATTGTCGAATCGACAGGTTGCTGGTTTTTCGGATTAACATAAACTCTCGTACGTTGAATTTAATAGAATTAAAAGCGAAACATTTTAAAGGTGAAATTAATGGCAGGGGCAAATGGGTTTTGACAGTGGAAATTATAGGGAAACATATCAAGGATGTTGTGGGTTTTTATTACTTTTCCTGTCGCGTTTTCCATCCATTTATTGGAGGAAGAAATTAAAGGATATTTTAGCTGGCTTTTGAATAAAGTTACTCAAAGGAAGTGTTCGAGTCTGGTGCTGCTGCTAATCTGCTGCTGCTGCCTCCCAATCACACCACAACACAACACAACAAATTCCCCAAAGTAAATTCCCCATTGACGTGCAGTAAATGGCTTAATTTTGTTTAATTATATGAACAGCTCCGACCAACAGAAAAAGGATTATGCAGCATTTGTGGCGGCTAACTAAAACTAACTAGAAGCCAAAGCCGGGAGTGATTTCGATGCGATTCGATATCGAGAGTGGGGTAAAAGTTTGTTTGTTGCCTACTTTGGGGCATTGATACCTTCGGTAAAGCTTGGGGCTCTGGCACTTGGGACTTCTGCGGCTATATACGAACTCATTCCGTGCCAAATCCCAGACAAAGCCAATGCGCTACAAAAGCCTCTGGCTGGTCGTCCGGCCACAAAAGAAAAGGCCAACAGAGCACAGAGAATAGAGAGGGCAAGGGCGAGGGGAGTAGAGAGGAGAGGGACATGCGATAGGAATGAAATCGAATCGCAGAAAAAAAAAGTTCAACTAGCAAAAGGACACGAATATCCCCACAGCCAGAGCCACAGGCCACAGCTACAGCTACAGGCGCCCATCCCCAAGCAATTACATTAAATCTTGGCTATTATTCTTTTACTTTGTAGAGTTCTCTGTGTTCTGCACACAACTTTTGCGGCCCGCACCCGCTCCCAAGCCCTCTAGCCACTGCCTCTCTGTAGTTAATCGCCTCCAACGTGATTGAATTCCATCGAACGCAGGTTGACCAATGACCGGACCAGGCATTGGCATGGGCAGGGGACTCAGTTCTAATAAATGAAATAGACCCGCTTGACTTGACTGCATCTGACTCTGGCTCGGCTCCTGCCTTGCTCCTGCGTTCGTCCTTTGGCTGTTTCTGAGAGGCTGCTGGCTGTTTGACCCCGGGACTGGGTTTATGGCCAGTCACTGACCACTTAACTAATTGCTCCTTTGTGTGCCACTGACACGGGCAATAAAATTAATTCTCATACGGACATGTTGCTCCCTGCTCCCAGTGAGGAGTGGTTTTGGTGGCATCTATCAAGTCAATTATTTGCATGTTTCACTCTCAATCTTTGGTTGGATGCAGATTGGAGTTCCTGCTAGAAGTTGGAGAGAATATTTGATACCCAATAGGGAAATTCTTTTGCACTCCATTATCTAATTTACCTTCTCTTCTATCTCTTCTTTTTCCAGTTCCTGTGTGCATCATGCACAACACCGGCAAACCGTCCCTTACACCCACCACCACCACCGGCACCGCCTCACCGCCCACACAGCAGCAGCAGCAACAGCAACAGCAGCAGCAGGGTACAAGGCCACAGTCGCCGTCCCCTGGGCGGCATCAGGATGAGGACGAGACCGATGTGATTGGCGATTTGATGGGACACTATGGCAAGTGGCAGCTGCTGATGACGGTGCTGCTGTCACTGTTCCAAGTGCCCAACACCTTTCACATATCCTCATCGGTGTATCAGGCGGCCAACAAGGACTTTTGGTGCCAGCGGCCGCCGCAATATCCGCAGATGCCCGTCGCTGAGTGGCGCAACCTGAGCGGCTCCACCGACAACTGTCATCGCTTTGAGAGCATGGGCTGGAGTAGCCTGGGGAATGCGACAACGCTAGAGGTGCTAGAGGTGAGTGAATGCTCCAAGACAAGTCCCAAAAGAAGAAGGTCTCACTGTCTCTCTTTCAGGCAGCGGAAGATGCCGCTGCCGAGGGCAAACTGGTGGCCTGCGAGCGATGGGAGTACGCGACGCATGATAATGTCGGGAACACCTGGACATCGCAGTGGGATCTGGTGTGCGACAAGGAGCACATGAAGAACGTGGCCGAGATGTTCTTCCTGCTGGGCGTGGCAACAGGTGGCATCATATCCGGCTATCTATCGGACAAGTTTGGCCGCAAGACAATGCTCTTCATATCGGCCATCCTGCAGACCATATTCGGTGAGCATCATCCCCATCCCATCCGCTCTCTCTCTCACGCTCTCTCTATGCACATTGTGGCCTTTAAAGGCCACACACTCACCTTCAACGTGTCATCATGACATTGGCCATGGCTGAGAGTCTCGTCCCCCCAGCTGACTGTGAACTTGGACGTGTCTGGGGGTCAGCACGACAGCGAGTGGCACTCAGGATAGGGGACGGGTTGGGTTGGGTTGCGACGGGACGGACTCTCGAGCTGCAGTTGTGGCTGCTGCCGCAAGCAAGCCCTGTTGTCCTTGTTGATTAAATCTCTCTCGTACAATGTAATTGGAATTTGCATTCAAAAGGACATTACTAATGAGGAATTGGACGCCACACGTGTGTGTGTGGACGCTGATGCGGAAGCGAATGCTGCAATGCATTCTCTCTTGAAGCAAGGTTCATGGTTGATTGGAAAGCGTTAATGAAGGTGCTTCCCTGACTCGAACATTGATTAGTGAAATCAGCAGGGAAAATGCCCATAATTGTGGGTTTGGGAAGAGAAAATCCTATCGAAACGGAAAACATGGATGTTACTCACATAAATATATATCTCCCACTCTCTGCTTCTATCCACAGGTCTCTGCTTGTACTTTTGCAGCTCCTTTGAACTCTATCTAACGCTGCGTGCCCTGCTCGGTCTGGTGTCCGTTTCGGTGACCTATTCGGCCCTCATTTTGGCCATCGAGTATGTGGATGGCAAGTGGCGGACCATCGCTGGCATGTACAATCTCTTTCCACTGCCAATCTCCTACATGATCATCTCCGGCCTGGCCTATCTCACGCAAGACTACCAGGCCCTGCAGCTGTGCATCGGTTTGCCGGGGATCTTCCTCTGTTTTCTATGGTAAGAATTTCCGCATCCATTTGGAAGGTAAACAAACATCTCGTGGCGAGTGTAAATTGCCATGAAATCTCCCAGCCCAGCCAGCATGAATCTTTATGTACGAGTCTATGCACGCGGTATATAGATCAGATCAGAGACTGCCGCATAAATAACAAAAACAGCGCGTGGGTGTCCGAGACGGAGGAGACTCTTCCGCGACGGCACATGTTTTCCCAGCTAATTTATTTGATTTTTTTTTGTTTGCTTGCTCTCTGTTTTTGGTGTCTGGTCTCTGTAGGTTCGTGGTACCGGAATCGCCACGCTGGCTGCTGGTCAAGGGTCGCGTCGATGAGGTACGCCGCATCATTGAGGCAGCCGCCAAATTCAATGGACGCCAACTGCCAGTGGACTATCAGCTGACGCCGCCGACGCAGGAGAGCAGCTCCCAGAATATAACGCATCTGTTCCGCTCCAGCTATCTGCGGCGCATCACCATCTGCTTCCTGTGCATCTGGTTCACCATGAATCTGGTCTACTATGGCATTATCCTCAACATGAGCTCCTTTGGGGGCAATGTCTACTTGAATTCGGTGAGTCTGTTCTGCCCGCGCCTTAATTTGCATCAAGTATCCGCCGCGTGGCACATCCACTTAGGATTGCGAATGGATGGAACATTTCATCTGATCAATCAAGCAATCATTTAGCCAGGCCAGTGCTAAGTGCCCCCACTCGTCACAGATTGGGCGTCCGTCAGCCGATGATGATGAAGTCCGCCTAATTGGATTTGTCAGCTATTCCATCAGCAGCACCGCGGAACGCGGATTGTCTGTGGCATGTCAAAAATTCTGCTCGCTTGTACGGGGTGTGAAAATGTGTTTGCAATCGAATTATGATGTTGCTTGCCCACATACGCCCACCACCTCTCCACGCCATTCTACTCTCCATGGACAAATCCCCCATAGACACCACCCACCACAGCCATCTTATGGGAGTCGTCGAGCCGTCGGGTCGGGTCCGGTCCGTTTTTTGGGGTCTCATCTTTGATGCTGGCAGGGGGCCAGCAGAATGTCCGGGGCTTGCCGGCGTGTTGTAGTGCTGAGAGGAGAGGCCTTGGATTAGCGGGCCGGCCGCACAAAATATACAGAATATAAACATGTTTGGCATTTGGTTTTCGGTTTTCGGGGGATTTTTCGATTGTTATAAAATGTTTAAGGGATTAATGGGGGCTTTGAGAGATGAAAGGAATATTGACTGTAGAAACGTGCTATACGGATAAAGAATTTCTCTTTGATATTTCAGATTTTTAAGAGCAGAAAGGAACTCTAAAGAGAGTCCCACAGGGTGGAATCCCATCGATCTATAGTCCGATTATAAAAAGTTTAAGGGATTTATTTAAGCATTTTTTACAGAAATCCCACTTCAAAGAACCATTCCCCGCTTCCATAGTTTTCCCTACTTTCCCAGCCATTTGCTCATCACTGTAGGAAAATCCGACAATGGGCATGGCATGTCAGCGGATGGAGGCGGAGGAGCTTTTCAGCTAATTTATTGCATAATTTATTTTGACATTTGCGTGGCGCACCTTTGATGCCGCACTGATTTAGTGCGCCCCGACGACACTTGACAACTTTTTGCTCACTTCAGTTCCCCGCTCTCTCCCCCGTCTCCCCTCAAATGTTTCTCTAGGCACTAGCTGGCCTAGTCGAAATACCCGCCATCGCTGTGGCCATGTACATCATCACGAAGGTGGGCAAGAAGTGGCTCTTCTGTGCCACTTTGTTCTGTGCCGGCGTGGCCTGCTTCTGTGCCACCATCACAGAGGGGCGCGAGGATATACTCTGGCTGAAGATCACATTCCTGATGATGGGCAAGTTCACGATCAGCGCCGGGAACACCATCATGCCGGTCTACACCGCCGAACTGTATCCCACGGCCATACGCAACGTCGGAGTGGGCGCCTGCAATGTGGCCGCTGGATTGGCCCTGATCCTGACACCCTATATATCGCTGCTGGCAAGTCAAAGAACCCCAAAAATATCCTTGATGCTATTTCATTTCTTGATTCTCTCATTCATGATTCAGAACAAAATCGAGGGCCATTTGCTGATGGCTCTGCTCACCGCCTGGAGCATCTTTGGTGGCTTTGTGGTGCTCTTTCTGCCCGCGACGGCTGTGCGACGGAATGCTGCAAATTCTGGCACGGGGGGTGGCGTGAATGCTGCCAGTGCTGCCAAGCAGGTGTAATAATCGTTGCTGCCTGCCCAGCCTCTCTGCCCTGTCCTGCCCTGCCTCTGCCTCTGCCCCGCCCTGAAGAACAATATATATTTTGGCTGGTCCAAAGTATGAGCTGATGATGAGATGAAGAGCCCAGCCACGCGCCTGGAACCTGTAAACGAGTCGACATATCCACCGCCTCAAGCCACCTCCACCAACAGATCCCACAGATGAATAGATAAACCAAATCGAGTTGACACGCAATTATTAATGGTAATCGAGCAATCGAATGTCCAGATCTATGCCAATTTATAGAACGCTAGAACACATGTCACATGTCAGGCAGGACCTTGTTTTTGCGTAGCGTAGCACGTAGTGAGTATCTTAACAATTAACATAAACACAACTAAAGCGTAATGCAACAATGGCTTATAGCTTATGTCATAGTCTCTAAGTAACGCAACAAAATGAACACACAGCCCACAAACAGCAGCAGCAGCCGAAGTACCCTGCAAAATCTGTAAAAGATTCAGATCAGATTCAGAGCTCAAAACGCAGCTTCGGTTTAAATCGAAGGCAAGGAATTTGTACACAATGTTCGGGGAGTGCTTGAGGAGACAAAAAATGTCTGATAGATGTGCAGAACTTTCATTGCAAAAGAAATACTCGGTGGGATATAGCCCAGGCCTCTGCTCTGCCCTGGAACTCTGTGTAATTGTTCAATCTTTTTGAGTAAATCACAATAGAATATCTTGTTGAATTAATGCATGTACGTGTGCAAGTATTGCTAATTAATTAATTAATTAATTACAAACACACAGAAATTATATGTCTTGTCAATATGTCTCAACGTACACATAATCTTGTCGTTGTCGTTGTTGTCGTTGTCGTCGTCGTCGTCGTCTTCTTGTTGTCTATTAATAAAATGTTTTCCAAACGCGAGATCAATTAGTAAAGTGAAGAGAAGTGGAAAAGAAGAGAAGAGGCTAAATAAATCTTCGTGAATCAAAAAGAACAGAATTGTAATCTCTAGTAATTGTAGTCAATTAATGCTTAGTCCTATCCGTACTATACCATACTTTATATGTACCACTATAAAGCAGATCAGTCGTCACTAGGTATCGGTCAATTATATGGATTTGTATATAGTACAGGTACATCTACAGGTACATCTACAGGTGTGTATGTGTCCTGGAAAAAATGTGCCCCCAGGACGAGAAGTTTTATTGTTTAAAGTCCGCAAAACAAAAAAATGAAAACAGAACAACAAAATTTCCAATATTAAATGCATTTAACAATTAATATATATGTACATACATACATACATATATGTGTATATACATATAGTAAAATGAATCTGTTGAATCGCTTGTTGTACTTATCTTGTATCTTAAATGAATTGTTATACTCATTTCTACACTTTACTCGTACTATATTTTGTATTGTATTATTTTACATAGTTTATGCTTAATGTTTTTGTTGTCTACTGTACTTACGATTTAAGATCCAAAATCCAGCTGAGAAGTAAATGGAATACCCGAGAATCAATTAATTGTTAATTTTTAGGGTGCCAGAAGAGTTTGAATAAAAATATACATACATCCATACATCCATATATGAAAATTGTTGCTAAATCAAAAATTACCAAAAGCAAAACCAAAACCAAAGCTAAGAAAATGCAATTATAGTGTCAAAAGGAAATATAATAAATATATGAATAAATAAAAATTAAAAAGAACGGAGAGGCAAGGTCTCTCACTCGCATAGATGGGCAGGGGGACTGCAAATAAAAATCCAACAAATCCCAAAAATACATGAATAATGCCCATCGTGTCACGATCCATGCCCCACCTCTACATTCAAGCAAAAGCTTCAGCTTCAGGGGGAGGGAGCTTTACGTGCAGCTTTTTCTTACCTGTACCGTACGCTCGTAGCTTACGCTGCTGCTGCCGCTGCAGCTGCTTATAACAGAGCCGCGCGAACTTTTAACGGATTTAGATCGACGCCAACAGCTGAGCGACAAAAACCGATCCTATCTATCGTCGACGCTTTCCCGAGTTTCCCAATCGATCAGCCAGTGAAGCAGCGAAGAGTTAGCCAAAGAGTTTCGGTACAAATACTCGTATTTGATAGAGTGGAGTGACCAATATGAGTGGTGTGCTGCGTCGCGGTTCCTTGAGTTTCGATTTGAACAAGGGCAGGGGCAACATCGAGGCGAACCTCTATGGCGGCTATCGCGAGACAAAGCCAGCGCCTGGCACACCGGAAATCAGTGTCATAGCATTGGACTTTCGCCGCTACTCGGATGACTTGAAGAAGGTGGTACCAGCACCCTTCACCCCTGGTGCGCCCCAGCAGGATCCAAGGCAGATCCCAGACCTCAGCCAGGATGTGGACAGTGATGTGATATCGAACTTCCTGGGCCACTACACCAGATGGAGTTTCTTTTGGACCTTTCTGCTCTGCATATTCCAGCTGCCCATCACATTTCAGCTGTTCATGTTCGTTTTTCAGGTGAGTTTGCTGTCTCGGTTTTCGGTTTCAGTTTCGGTTCTATGGCCAAATATTTGCCCAGTTGATTGAGTCGCCAGAAAATCAAATACCGCCCCTCGCACTCTCCCCACGCCTCGGATTGGGGCCAGCACGGGGCTTAGACCGGAAGAAAACATTGAGTAATTGATTGAGGGATTGGAAAGTGTGCGGTGCGAGTGATTTGCAGTAATATTTGTAGCCATATTCGAGCTAATTGGCTGCCCAGTGGCAATGTATCCCCCATGGCGTTAAAAATTGGAGCATAAATTGTCGTAGAGATTGTTTAACTGGTTACAGCAATTGCAAACTCTTATCAACGACTCAGTTGTTGACCAGCATTCAGTGGAAAATATTTCACGGCCTCTCCCCCAAAAACAATTGATAAGCAGCAGCAGCAACAGCAGCAGCACTTGAGAAATGTGTCAATTTGGGCAGCATTTTGGCAAGTACTTCAAACACACTTACCACCTGGTTTTCAAGCGTGAATAACTGTGTGTTTGTGTGTGTTTGTCCCACTCGTAATGCTCTCGACCTTCGTGCACCTTTTGACCAGCCATTGAGGCTATGCTACGCATCTCCATCATTTGCATTTGACGAGCCATTTATCAGTGTGATGGGCTTGGGGTGGGGTGGGGGATGCAGTTGCGTGCGCGCATCATTTTGCTGCCTGCCTCAATTGCGCGCTTCGAGTGCACGCCAATCGATAATAATGAATGATAATCATCATCGAGTAGCGTGCTAATGGGCCGCCCCAAACAAAACAAAAAACCGCACACCACCTTGACACACACGGAATCACAGAGAGGGTAATAGATAAGTCGAGGGATTGGATTCGCTGCAAATTGCAACAGAGTCAATCAAGAAGCCAAGAAGTCATTTGCCCGACGATGATCATAGTAATTGGCAGCTAATAAAGTGGGGTATTGGTCATGGGCGGTTCCTCGATCATTATCCATCAAAGAGATGGAAGATTGCGTGGCTTTCAAATCAGTTTATGGGCCAATTGTCATTGAAGCATAGGGAAATAGACCCAGACAGTAGACCCAATCTTATCTGCTTAATTGTTTCAGATATTATTGATTTGACGGCCTTGATTTTGCTCTAAAATAGATTGTAATTCCATAATTGAATTCAAGTAATGTTGCAGGAATTTAATCTGATGAAAATCTCACTTGATATTGCACATACGTTAGACAAATGATAAGATATTCTACTGCGTATCTGTATCAGAGATTCGCAGAACTATAAAAGGTATCGTTCCAATAGAGATATCTCTGTCATTCGAGTTGTAGTTTCAGTGAGTGGAGCAGCCGCAGCAGCCTTGAGGTAGGAGTAGGTCAAGGCACTCCCTAAAAAAAGGTCATCAAAGTGATTCTTTAATGATTCATTTAGCCCAAAAGTTAACACGTACTTTGGCGTAATCAGACAAGTACCCATCTGGCCACTTGTTGGGCCATTATCACAGAGTAGCCCCCTTTTGGAATCTGAATAAACGCCGCGCCTGCGTAAAGCCGAGACTCTCGTGTGTGTGCGGCTGAGAGTCACCAGTCGACACCTCACAGCCGAAAACTTGCATTTGAATATTGGCATTTTGTGGAATATATTTTGCAAGTCCACATTCTAATTCAGTTGACTTGCATCACAAGTCGCAAACGGTTGCAATTATCCGCGAGATTCGAATGGAACTAACAGAGCTGCCACCAGGCGAGGCCTCGCCCATGTTGCAGCCTCGCCTGCCCAGAGATTTGGAGGAGCTGGACCAGCTGCAGACGACATTGCTGGAGCGGTTGTTCGGTGAAATGAGCCACTGGCAGGGGCAGTGGTGCTGTCTGCTCTCGATCTTCCAGGCCATCTGCACATTTCACATATTCATCTATGTGTTCCAGGTGAGTCGCCGCATTGAGTTGATTCGACTGATCGAATCGGATCGGCCTTAGACAACCAGCTGGTGCAGCAAGCACCTGCTGTGTGCTGCAGTCTAGGTCTTGGTATTGGGCAGCTTTCTGCAGTCGTTGCGCTCCAACGGTTGCATGTGGCCCATCATCATTGACAGAGTCGCCGCAATGACAACGACAACTTCAACTAAACTCAAGCACAAATGACGACGAGGCTTTTGTCTAACCAATGCCAGTTATCAGCTATTGTCTCGTACTTGTAGTACTTCTGATAACATTCGGGAGGGTGTACGAGTATGTGCCGAATGCGAGTAATTGCCAGTCGGACAGACGCACAAACCTGTTGCTTGTTTTTTTGCATTCTTTTGAAAGATTGCGGCACCTACTACTGTATGCGTGTGTGCGTGTTTGTGTGAAGACACTCGCACATTTTTATCAGTGAAAGATACAATTTCATTAAGCAAAGTTCAGGCAAGGAATTTCGGCAGAACCTGTTCCATTTTGAATTTGTTTAGTCCATTGCTCTTACCCCCTAGAACTCTGAAACTGCAGCAGTTTTAGCACTAAAAGTCTGTCCAACTAAAGCTCTAGTTCTCTAGCACTAAGCCAACCTCAGTGTGGGTACAAATACCCCCTTCTAAAGAGTATCCCAATGTTCCAGCTTAATTGTGTGCACTTTTTGCTTAATTATTGACACACAAAATTAAAGCAGAGTGTGGAGTAATAACAAATATATGAACTGGCTTTCAGGCAAAACGTGTTTTTGCTTTTGTGAATAATCTTATATATATTTATATTCAAAGCCATAAATTGCACACTCTGCAAGCCGGCAGATGACATCTTTATGCTCTAGAAGTCATGCCAATAAGATTTCCCACAAGTCTGGCCGTGTTTGGTGGCAAGAGCAAGAGTTTTCAATTAGCTGTCTGCCACTCTGCCACCTCCACTCCCATGCCACACTCTGATCCATATCAGGTGTTGCTTGAGTCTTGGCGCGGCTCTGTGTGTGCCCCAGCCAAGGTTGAGACTGGAAAGGTTACGCTCGGACTCGGACTCCGATTCGTACTCGTACCTGAGGCTAATATTGACCGCTAAACTGTCTAAATATATTAATTAAACAATAATAATAATAAAATGCAAACACACTGGCGAGTATAGAAACTCAGAGAGGGGCCCACTGTCAGGGAGGGGCGGCACGGAACGGCACGGCACACTGGTTGCAGCGAAACGAAATCGGAATTGGATTTTAATACTTTCCCACCTGAGGGGTCAAGCGAGGTGGCCCTGTAACAATTAAGTTAACGATTAGCCATCAGCCATTCAAATATTGAGAAAATTTAACTATAAGCAATCAATCGATTGGTTCAAGTGCTCAGAATAAAAGCAGAGAGAGAGAGAGTGACGTCTTTTTTTCTCTGGAATCCCAGACAGGAAACTTCTACCACTGACAACTGCAACATTCTTTCAGCAATCGAAGCAGCGGCCGCCACCGCACATTCAATGCAAATTGGCACCCATGACGGATACTTAATTTCCAATCACAAAACAATACTCGCAGATCATGTATTGTCACAGAAACAATAGTTAATCGTTGGATAATTAAGCCAAGATTTGCATAGCGCCTTAAGGTTCTTGACCCAATGAGTAATAGCACAGTCTCCGAGTCACCCTTCGATACTCAAAGCCCACCCCTTTTAAAGTGCAATAAAAGCAGGGACTTACATCAGTAAGAGTTCATCGGGCCCAGTGTGCCTCCACGCCTGTCATTAGAATAAAGTGCAATCAGGTGCAACTCGTGCATATCTGCAAACCAATTTATCAAAAAACAAAATAAAATACTCGTAGTTAGAAAAAACCTCTCTATGTGGTTCTGCGGACAAGTGAAACCCACGCTGCGGACGCAGAATGAATTCCATTGTTGCACGAGTGCATTCGTATGTTGTACGCCATGCAAATGCCTGAAACGTGACAGCTGGCAACCGACAGCGAGAGAGGCAGAGAGAAACGAGTGCCACAGCGGCCACAAACCACGCGGCAAATGACATCAGAGACTGAGCCTGGGCCTGAGCCTGCCACGCGATCAACAGTTGCCGATGTGCCCATAAACCACCAAAGAACATTCACTTTCACCTCACAGGAAAAGAGAGAGAGCTCTCGAATGCATTATTGAACATGTTTTCTGTTTTTACCTCTCCCGGCACTTTAACTTGAACTTGAAACAATTTCCTCACCAGCTTACAGCATACTAAATGTTTAATTGAGGAGCGTTTCCACAGTCCGGGGCGGTGGCAGGGGCAGGGGTAGGGCCTTCGACCTGTTTCGAGGTTTGCCTAACACCGGAACGAGTGAGTGAGTGATGTGGAGTGAATTAATTGAGTGAGAGTCCCTTGAGGAGCAGTGAATAACCTCCATGAAGGTACCGAATACCTGCACCAGTACCTCCCTTGATAAGCCGCTTACATTGATTCGATCTTCAATCAGGCACAACCGCACAACACTTCTCCTTTGAGTATCTTTTTTTTACACTTTTGCGGTTTGTTAGGCTGTCACGAAACATGCTCGTAAATGAAATGATTAATTGAGCTTTAAAAACTAACTACGGAAGAAATTTAAACAATTTACACGCAACAGAGACGCGTACTTTGCTTTTCTCCCATTCGATTTATGGCATTTGCCAAACATAAAAACTTGTTATTCGAACTTTGATTGGGGATTCGGATTGGGACTGGGATTGGGACTGGGATTGGGATTAATGTCTGATGTAGTTCACGTAGTAATTGCAAACGTGTATCGATTGCTCAAGTGTTTGAAAATTTTGGTATTCTCTTTGACAACTTGCGGCTGAAATTCTGCGAAAAGGTCTACAAAAGATATATCTGCGAAAAGGTCTACAAAAGATATATAGGCTTTAAGTTGGATTTTTATGGATCTGAACTGTAGAACTGTAGAAGAGAACTCTCTGACAGAGTTTTGTTGAGTTATTGCATTGAGATAATTTTAACATTTTTACTTTTAAAAAGTTAATGAGCTTTATGAATTTATTAGGCAACAAAATAGTTAGAGATAGTCAGAGAAAAGCAAGAGACTGAGTCATACTGTTCTTACATTTGAGAGACTATAGAGAGTCCACTACTATAACCCATTTCCTATACCTTTAACCCCATAGACGGCGCCCAAAGAGTTTTGGTGTGCCCAGCCAGCAAATCTCAACCAAATGGATCCCCTGGAATGGCGTAAACTCAGTCAGACACCCGATGGTTGCCTCCTGCTGGACCTGGACTACTCCCAACTGATCGTCGAAGATGGCCAGCTGACAAATTGGCCCACGAATGCCAGCGAACTGGGCTACAGGCAGTGTCAGAACTTCGAGTTTTTCGACAATGAAGCCCTGACACTGGTGCAGGAGTTCGAGCTGGTCTGCGGCCGGGATATCCTCAGCCTGGTGGAGACCTGCTTCCTGGTGGGCGCTGCAGCCGGCGCCGTGCTCAGTGGCTGGATTTCGGATCGTTTTGGGAGGCGGCACACCCTAATGGCATTCGTTACCGTCCAGGCCGTTTTCGGTGAGTGCAATGCATGGCTGATGGACCCTGATGGTCCCCGGATTTTGATTTAGATTTGGATTCTGTATGGGCCATGGCAATTTGGGTTTTTTGGGGATTCATTTTCTAATTGTCATTTATATGCAGCAAGGGATGCTTTCGTCCTGCTCCTGCTCCTGCGGATGAGTGAGCAGAATGTGCATTTGCATTTGTCCTGTGCGCTCTCTGTCTCTGTGGCATGTTCTGGTGTCTGGGTTGGGATTTTAATTGACTTTACACTCTTATTTACGTGCCTGACCTTGCCACTGACATTCTCGCTTCCTTGCCTCTGCCACATCTCTCTCTGTATGTGTGTGTGTATGTGGGTGTGTTGCAGGTGGAATTTTGGCCTTCTCAACATCGGTGGCCATGTTCATGTCGCTACGTGTTATAATTGGATTCGCATCAATGACCGTGACTGTTGTGAGCTTCGTGCTGGTGGTGGAGCTGGTCTCCGGCAAGTGGCGGACCATAATCGGTATTCTCAACATTCTGCCCGTTGCCATTACCTACGTCCTGTCCTCAGGGTTGGCCTATATCATACGCGACTGGCGCATCCTACAGCAGGTCATCTCCTGGCCCTGGCTAATTATGCTTATTATGTGGTAAGTGGATTTAATTATGTGCCGATTAAGTGCGAAATTTAGCAAGAAAGAGTGGAAAGAAAAGTCATACCTTAGAAGCCATCGAGATTTATAGCCAAAAGATGAGTCATAGATGAAAATATTACTACAGCAATGAGAGGGAACAATCAATCAACAAAAATTATAGCTCAAGTCAGATAAATTCAGCTATATCCAAGATACTTTCCCCTAGAAAACCCACAAATGTGTCCAGCTTCCACTTAAGTTTCCATTCAACCTGCAGGTCCTTTTTATTCCTTTCGAATGGCTTACCTTCTGCCACCCACACTGCGACTTCAAAGCGTTCAGTCACATTCTTTGCAGGCAGTCAACAAAATGAATTGACAACAGCACGAAGCAGAAACAGTAAAGAATCCCACACAATGCGTGGCATCAATTAGATTCCCAAGGGACAAAGCATATCCTTGGACATTCCTCAGTGTTTACACACAGGAGCAGCCCCAGGGGCAGCAGCCCCTTTGGGGATTAGCCACACATTAGCCACTGGGTAGCCAGGATTTCAATTGCAATCAAATGAAAAACATTCCACAATGCCAATAAATACGCTACGCGGGGGGCCCTGACACTGATGCCGTTTCTTGTTCGCTTCTTCGCCTTTTTAGGTTCTGGCTGCCGGAGTCGCCGCGTTGGCTGCTGGCCCAGGGCCGCCTGGATGAACTCTGCGAATTAATTGAGCGAGCGGCCAAAATGAATGGCACCAGCGGCACGCTGCCACACAACTATCGCAAGACCCTGGAGGCAGCAGTGCCACGGGCGGTCCAGCCCCAACCAGGGGCCAAAAGCGAGGAGGTGCAGGATGCCAGTACAAGTGCCACCCAAATGGATTCGTTGGAGACCCAACAGAGCGGCCCTGTGAACCCCCTGCTGGTGGTGTTCAGCGGAATGTACCTGCGCACCACCTGCCTGACGCTGATCATCTGGCTCACCCTGATTATCATCTACTTCGGATTGACCCTGCACCTGAGCAACCTCGGTGGCAACATCTACATAAACAATGCCGTGGCTGGCACCATCGAGGCCCTGTCCATCTGCACCAGCATCCTAGTGGTGCTCAAGGCGGGCATACGCAGGAGTCTCATCGGTTACATGCTGCTGACGGGTCTCTGCTGCCTCGCTACGAATCTGGTGCCCAGCCAGACGGGTGTGATAGCCCTGGCCATCATAGGTGAGTCTCATCCCACCTTTCCAAGGGCATACAGCTAATCCTTCTACTGCTCCCCGTGCAGCCAAGTGTCTGATTGGTGCGAACAATGCCATCATTCCCACCTACACGGCCATGCAGTATCCCACAATTGTGCGCAACTTTGGCGTCGGAATGGGCAACCTAGCCGCTGGCATTGCTCTTATCCTAGTGCCCTTCCTCTGGCAATTGGTGGGTACTCCTCCTTCCTCTCTTCCCACCCATAGTTATCATCACCGTTTTGCTTGCCCTTCCAGGAACACATTAACGCCCTGCTGCCGTTGAATGTTATGGGAGTTTGTGGCCTCATCGGTGCCTTTGCCCTTTGCCTGACGAAGGATGTGAATTAGCTGGAATCTGGCATCTTAACTCTCCCGTTTTGACATGTCTAACTGTGATATATTGAAACCACACACACACACACATATATGGGGATAGCTCCCGCACTTAAAAGTTTTTCCCATTCAACACTAAACTAAGCTAAGTTTTTATATTTTTGTTTTTTATTTATATTTCTAATGAATTAAATATGCTGAATTTATTTTAAAGATAACAAAGAAATGTTTCATTAATTATGATTTTTGGGAAATACAAAAATATGTCTGTTTTTAATAAAAAAAAGAAATAATTAAATGAACTAAACTAAGGCAGAAAAAAAACAGAGAACAGATAACAGATAGTCAAGTTTCCAGCCGAAAGCAAGGTTGAAAACTTAGCTAACTTAACAGTGGTTTCCGACTCTGCTAACTCCATAGCTTGGGCTTTAAGTTTCAAGCCGACAACAAAGCTCAAATTCCGCAAAAGCTCAGCTTGGAGCAGCGCTGCCAGCTGTCTGAATTTTCGTGGGCATACGCCATACAACACGCGGTAAAAGTAATTTAAAATCTAAATCACGTTCCACGGAGCTGACAGACAAAAGCGATTCTCATGTGCCAAAATCCATTCACCTTCACTTTCCCATTACTTCATCGAGAGATGCGATGCGCTAACCGGAGCTAATTGTGCAGACGCACTACTTTCGGCATTTCATACACCACACCACACACGCCTCACATAAATTTTCCCGCAAAGCTCCGCTTGCAGCCATGCCGAGCCGCCTATAAAGCCGCCTGCACACCTGGTGCGCCCAGCATTTGAGCGTTCAACGGTTGGCCAAAAAGTAACTACTCCGGCGCCCTGCCCTGCGGTTAAATCTGTTCTGTCTTTCAGTGTTAAGAGTGTTTGAGTTATTTATTTCCGGAAGTGTGTTGCCATTTGGATAGAGAAAGAGTCGCACACATTCATCATGCAACTGCAACTAATTGCGGTAAGTTCTCCCAGCCAGGATGCCAAGTGCCACAGTTCTTTGTCATAGAAGTTATGCGTGTGAATCATTCAACATGCAACATGTCTCTGTACTCCACTCCGGACAAGGTCGTTTGGTTAGCAGCTTAAGATCGCCATTCAATCGCTGATTGAGTCGCCGATTGAGACATATTCAGCTTAGTCGTACGCTCGTACGCTCGTACGCTCGTTCGCTAGATCACTTGTTCATTGTATATTTGCATTTTCTAGAAAGTCCCTCAATGTCTGGCTCAATGCAATGGCAGGCAATTAGCAATTAACTCTCGGCAATTGACATTTCATTTCGTTTTGGAATCATAAAAATACCTATAGATCGCATCATAAATATGCGATACAATCGCTTCATCGATTGTTACCTGTTTCGCTGTGTGGCCCAAGAATTCCGTTTGGGGAATTGAATTGCTCAACCAAGCCCTCGGGTCACCTATTTTAACGAGCGTTTGTTTGGGCCTCAAACTCAAAGCCTCGCCCTCCCTCTGCAAGTCACCCCATAATCAGCTCTCAAAATTGAGCCACAATTGGCTTAAGTTCAATTTGCTGTATACTCCAAAAAATTATCAAAGGCTTAAATTTGCTACTGAGCTGCGGCGCTGACAAATTGTCAATTAATTGTTAAGACTTGAGGCATAATAATTTTCGAAATTAATTGGCAAAAAAAGGGTCTTAAATAGATAAAAAATCTGTATATTTTTGGGCTAAATGTAAACATATCTTTACATTTACATATGCCAGGATATTTGTATGCATGTTTTTTTTTTGTCCAAAGATCCCTAATAATAGGTCCTAAGAATATCCAAGATCTTTCTATCAGAATTGCCCATATCATATATCCATTCTATAGTTTCCAACACCCTTGCCAGAAATCTGGAAAAACCCATTAATCAGCGTTGCTAATAAGATTTTTCATGCCATTGATTGATTGATTTGTGGCTTGGCCAAATTGTGGATATGGCCTAATGAGTTTGCCAAATGTTGGTCGAAACGAAACAAAATGAAATGAAATGAAATGATAATCACAAGAAACACTCAATTTGCCGGTAATTTTTGGAGAGCACGACAAATCATTGTGTGGCTGTGGCTGTTGGCAGTGTCTGCGTCTGGGCCTGGCTATAATGTGTATTATTTGTACCAAGGTCGTTTGCTGGTCCGTGGTCAATAACTAGTTGATTGAGGCTCCCAAAAACGCACCCAAGGCAGCTATAGCAGCAGCAATTTAATGCAAATTCTTGGCACGCACACATGCCACCACTCCACTCGAAGCCAAGAGCAGATGCAGTTCCCAAAGATACAAAGATACAACAGGCAGCAGACAGCAGACACAGAGCAGCCTCAGACAGACCCACACACTGAAACGCAGCTTTGGGCGGGGCGGGGTGTATGTATTGAGAGGATTACGTAATGCACGAGCATATGAATTTATTTATGTACTCGTTTCTGAATAAAGTGTTACATATTTGAGGCTGAAAGCCGGCTTGAAAGTGCACTGACAACTATTCCAGAAACGAGAAACAAGAAACGAGAAAAACAGTTTTCGATGGGGAGCGTAAATTTCGATTTCATTCGGTCAATGGCCAAGTCAAGGCCAGAACAGAAGTCCTTAGCCAGGTTATTGTTATTGTTACTAATGACGGAGGCCCAACCCCAACAAAATCTTGTAAGTGAATATCTTTTGTTGTCTTTCTTTGATGAGTCGTCTACGCCCACGGCTGTGGGACAGTCTTGGGCTTGGCTTGCAGAATACCTTCCCTCGCGATCTCTCAGCCATTTTTCGGCTGTCTCTGGCTCTGGTTTCCTTGAACCAAACCACATGCGGCGGAACGACGAGGCGCGGAGTGTAGTCATAAAAGCAATTAAATCAAATCAAGTTCCCCCGCCAGAAAATGCACCCAAATACTCGTACTCGGATACGAGTACTCGTACAGGTTGCAAGTGTCTGCCAGGCCTTGTTTTTGCTCTCTCCTTCTTTCTCTGTCTCTCTGTATGTTTGGGGCTATATCTCTTTTGGCTTTTCATTAATTTTAAAGCCAAGTAGTTCACTTGACCAGGTAGTTGTTGGGCAGTCAGCCAAGTCCGCCACTGGAATGTGTTTGGCTTGAATGGCTGCACATAAAATTCAAGACACAACAAAAGCCAATCCAATGGCTCGGATACAGGAAAGTAATGGATAATAATAATAATGCGAGAAGCAAAAAACCAAAAATAACAAAAATGTGTGTTGACTGAATACATAACAAAATTTGCATGCACCGTGGATAGGTAGATAGATCATGTTTTTGGGATAGCTGCGGGATATCAATTTATAACTATGTTTATTCAAGTGGCAACAGATTAAACGATTATGAAAGACATGGGCAGGATGGAAAGGATTTTACATCGGTATAAATATACTAATGGAAAAAAGTGCAGATATCAGTGTAGGGTCGATTCAGCTGGGATATCCTGTTACTCAACAATTTCTATATTTTTCTACACATTTTAATACAAGATTAAACTGTTGGTATATCCCTATAGGTGGATACGTTCCTTTACAAAATTATAAACCAAAAATTGTCCAATCTTTAAATTTTCCACTTCCCCCATATCGAATGTAAAGAACCCTAATGGCAGCCGTAATTCCGTATTGAATTTTTATTTACTTCCCCAAAGCCATAATTCTTTATATAAGCTACAGCTAGCCCGCTAAAAGTAGAGCAAAGTTATCTGATCTGTGACCAGATGGAAACAGAAACCCAAAACCCAAAAGCCATAAGCCGGCTCTGCCTCAACTCATACCTTGTGCAACTGCAGCAGCAGCAACAACAGCGACGGCCACTAATTAAAAATAATGAAATCGCACAGATCGGCATTCGGCAGAGACTTGGACTGCACCTAGTCACTTGTCCTAGACTTTGACTTCTTTTGCGAACCGGAAACTTTTGGCGATCAGCGACTAAAAATGTGCTTTCCACATGCCACATGCCGCACTAAGAGAGTCGCATAACTGTGGCAAAATGCAAATTACGCAACCCAGACAACAAAACAGAAATGTTTTTCTTGGTCTCTAACTCTACGAACATATCTGGGCTTGGGGTCTGGCTTTGGCTCTGGGCTTCGGTTCCGTTCGGTTCGGTTTGTCTTTGGCTTTTATGATCGATCGGCAGCGGCGGTGGGGGGGCAGGGTTCCAGCGATTTCTGCGATTTGCTTTATGGGCCACATTTACAGCTATTGCACCGCCACCACACCACACCACACCCCACCACACCACGTTATACGTACAATTACAAATTGTTGGCGGCGTACCCGGAGTACATAAGCGGTGTATAAATTTTTGAAACCAGTTCACAAAGGTGTGAGGCGATCAGGCGGCTCCAAAGGGGTGCCAGAAAATTGGGGGAAAACCTATAGAAATTGCAACTTTGGAGACACTGACACTCGCATCATGCACCTAACTATTAGATGAAGGAGGAACTATAGGAATGTATAATAATACTTTGAGAGTTCAAGTGCCATTACAGCTCCTGTAGAAGGAGCTGTACCAAATTCTCGCTTTGTTTGTAGATCAAAGTACTGGAAATTCGTACATTTCCTTAGCCGAAACCCACTTCCATCAGCAATTTCATTCACCAAATGCGAATAAAATGGTATTTCCACCACCAAATGGGTACATAAAGTGAGGAAACTTCTATGGAACAAGGCATACATACCCATAAATATAAAACTCCACTAATTAAGCGGGGCAGCCCAAAAGAGGAGGCGCAATGCGATGACAAATTGGCCACGTGTGGCATGGCTGAGCTCGATTCTGTTGCAACTGTTGGCACAGAGCCATAGCTCCAGCCCCGAGTCGTCGCTGCCACTAATGTGTCGCTCCACTTGCAGCTCTTTTGCAGCGCCCTGGCCCTGGCTCTGGTCGAGGCCCAGAACTATCCACAACGTCTGAACATTCCCGGGGCCTTGGTGTCGCCCGGTCAAGTGCCCCATCGACAGGCCGTGCTCCGCGTCCGTCGTCCTGGACAGTCGCTGCGCCAGACGAATGCCATCCTGCCGGCTGTTACCCAGCGCATATCGTCACCCATCGAGGAGCGCCCGGTCACGGAGGCCGCCGAGGATGAGCAACCGGAGCCATATCTGCCGAATCTGCTCCGCGAGCAGCAGCTGGCCCACTCGCAGCAGTCGCAGTTCCAGCAGGCGGCCGCAGCCTTCTTGAATGGCCAGCAGGCCATCGAGTCACCGTCGCCGGTGCAGCAGTTCCTGCAGCAGAACGAGGACTCCCAGCCGTCGGCCATCCTGCCCGCTCCACCACGCTTCGCCGATCGTCCCTCCATTCCTGCGCCATCGAATCGACCCGCCGCCTTCAACGACTTTGGCATCGGTCGCTTTGAGAATTCGCAGAGATTTGGCCTGGAACAGCGTCCCACGCCCACAGTAGCGGCGCCGCCACCACCTCCTCCACCACAGCAGCAGCAACCTCAGCGAGTGGCCGTGATCCGCACAAGACCAGCCGCTGCAGTGCGTCCCGAGCCACCAGCACAGCACCAGGCGCCTCGGCCCAGGCCCAAGCCTGTCCAGCCCCGTCCCATCATCGACCAGAATCAGCTGCAAGACGAGCGGTCGGAGAGAGACCATCAGCAGCAGCAGCGTCCCCGGCGGCCAGTCGCCCAGACTCTGCGCAAGTGGCGCGACGAAAACGAGGACGGCAGCATCACCTGGGGCTACGAGAACGACGATGGATCCTTCAAGGAGGAGCTCATCGGCACCGACTGCATCACAAAGTGAGTGGCACTTGCAAATGGTTGCAAAAGGAATTCCCCACAATCCATAATTCTCTGTTTTCAGGGGCACATATGGCTACATCGATCCGGATGGCAACAAACGGGAATACAACTATGAGACGGGGATCCGGTGCGATCCGAATGCCCGCGACAACGATGAGGAGCTGCAGGAGAATGGCTTTATCAACTACGAGGAGAACCGCGCGGTTCTGCCCAATGGCCTGGAGATCGACATGACGCAGCTGGGCAAAAAGAAGTCCAATCGTCCCAGTAGCATCTACAGAAACTAGGAGGCTCGCTCCTCACAGTAGCACCTTAAGTCAAAGCAGCTCTTAAGTCTTCGTCTTATTTGTATCCATCGTATAATTATGTCCATGTTTCATTGAGTGTCAAGTGAAAGTGAAATTAAATGATTAGCGTGTATATATACTCGATTATGGGATCCAGCATTCCCGATTTCCCATCAATAGGGTCGCTGGCGGCGTGCTGGGGGCGGCAGGCGATTGGGCGGCGTAATGGAGATGTCCAGAAAGTCGCCAATGCTGAACTTTGCCTGAGCGAGCGTCTTGTTGTCGTCGATGCCTTTTTGGCCCGTGCACGTCACTCCGATCTCGCGCATTTGGAAGTGATTGTTGCGATAGTTGGGATACACGACGGCAAAGTCAAAGTATGTGCCCTTCTTGCGCGTATCTGGATTCACATCCCGCACCAGAGACGTTAGCTCATGGAGTGTGGCGTCCTGCCAGGTGTAAATCTGCAGCTCGTTGGTTGGGACGCTCCCAAACATGTACTCCGACACCGAATGGTGGCGACCCGTGGAGCAGAAAACACGCAGCAACAGCGGGCAAGTCTGCATGGAAAGGATCAATGAAAATTAATTAAGGGAAGAAAACACAATTTGCGACCGCTGGAGCCGGTCGCCAGTGGGGGAGGGTAACAAACCTTCTCGCGATCGATCTGCTTGACCTGCGTCTTTTCCTCCACAATCATTGACTCTACGTTGGCCATAGTTGCTTTGTTTTCACTTACTAGCAGCTTTTTGCTGATATTTTAATAGAAAAGCCGATTTCTGCCTTTTTTATTGAATTTTATTGAGTTTGTTGTTGTGCCAAGTGTGACCGCGGATGTATCGATCAAATATACCGTCTGGCCATCAGAAAAATACCGAAATACAGCTTAAATATACCGATGAAAAAAACACAGGCTTAACCCACTTAACCACCCTCGATTTAAACAAATGAAGAAATTGAGCTAATCCGCGGAAAAGAACACTGTTTGATAACGCTTCGGTATATTTCTGTGGGTCAGGCGGTATATTTTATTGATAAATCTTGTGGGTCTGTCTGTCTTCGGAAACTAGAGCTGTCAAACGATTGATAGTTGACCCATCGACCCATCGTTTTGAAAAAACAATCGATACTATCGTAATAGTATCGGGCTCAAATAATTATTAAAAAACCATTGAAACCTTTTTGGAACTTGTACATTGTAAAAATTAAATGCCACCTGTCAATTTGTTTACGAATTTCTCTTCGTACTTTAGAGCAGCCAATCCAAACATATCAAAAGCGCAACAACTGTAGCTCGATACTATCATGATAGTCGCAATATCATAGACCGTCGATAGTAGCGGATAGCAGCAAAACATCGATACTATCGATAGTGGCTCACAAATTAAACGCAGAAATGAGCTTGGAGAGCGGATGGGAATGAGCAACAATCTGCATACCTTGGGGAAATGGATATTATAGACTTGAGATATTGTTTGTAATATCAGGCTCCCATTAATGAAGAAACTACTCAGTCTCTGTTTAAAAGATATTAACGAAATTTTTCAGCTCACGGGTTCCAATAATAGGTATCAGAACCGGGATAACTGTACATATATATAAAACACAAAGCATATGCATTAATAGGTAAAAAACATTTCAATCTAGTATAAAATCATAAATAATGTTTCAATGGAGCTTGGAACAAAAAATTTAACATCAATTAAATGAAATATGGTATACAAAAGTCCATACGCATAGAAGAAACTTGGTTGACCAGCAACACTGACGTCACATTAATAGGCCGTTTACATTGGGGCTGCGTCATGCTTCTTTACTTCTTGCCGGAGACGCTGTTTTTTTTACAAAGGTTAAGCATAGGGCATAGTCAACATTTACGTTTTATGCTTTGGCCGTTTTTGTTTTAACCTTTTTATGTAAACAATGCAATAAAAAGGTCTTCTGAAAACTTGCCAATCTTGTAGAAAATTTATGTATCTATCGGATAAAATTATTTTTTTAGGGCTGAGAGGGCCAACTAGCTAGTGATATTAAACGGAATATCAAAATCGAGGAATATCAACGTTAAATGTTTAAAAAAAAACAATCGATACTATCGTGATAGTCGCAGAACTGTCGATAGTAGCGGATAGCAGCAAAACATCGATACTATCGATAGTGCCCTCGATGATGTGTGTTTGTGGAGCTCAGCTGTTCCAAAGGCCACAAAGTTCGACGGATGTTTTTTTGGAGCGTTGCGGAAGAACCAAATTGTCTCGCGCCTTCGCGAATGACGCAGAATAAAGGAATGCAAAAACCTTAAGTGCAGCCTCAGACTAACTAAATAGCAACAATAGCGCAGCTAGTTGGCATTGTGCACTAATTTTAACAAAGGCAGCCCCCAGCAAGAGGAACACAAGAAGGCGAGAGAGACGACTTGCAGCCCCAACGTCTAGTTATTGGCGGATAAAAACGCAGTTTCAATTATCGCAAATAGTTGCTAAAACGGTAAGCAAATACAGTTTCGTTCTATTATTTGCATATCTCATGCCAGAAGTTGCAAGAATTCCTTATGTAATGCCACAGAGAGCAGAGCGAGGAACAGCACCACAGTTGACGTTTTTTTACGTGCAAATTGTTGATGCTGCCGCAGCGTCTGGCAGCGATAAATCCCCCGCCCGCTCTCGCCCCATCATCCGACTGTAATTTTGTTTATAACAAATGCCGCTGAAAAGTCGCCAAAAAACAGAGGGGATTATGTACTACGCACTTGAAATTATTGCACCGCAAAGCTATCCTTCCCTCCCTGCACACAATATCGCCCCGGCGACGCCATCGCACATACCATCCCACATACGGCACACGCGCCATCTTTTGCCGACAAATGTTTGTTGTTATACCACACTGTGATACCCTAACAGTAAAAAGAGAATTCGCTAGAAGAGAATGGAGATTTGTGAGATTGTTTTGAAAGTGGAAGCTTTGTGAGTGAAGTTTTTCATGTTAGCTCTTTTATTTCTCCTCTATTTACACTCTTCTATCCTCCCTGATTAATAAATATCTTTAGAAAAAGAGTATTCCCATTTCGACGTGTCTGGTTACACTCACTCTCTATCGTATCCTGCTCTTCCTTGCGGGTGTTTTCCCGTTACTGTTGCTGTGTGTGCGTGAGCTTGGCGTGGGTGCAAAGTATTTTCTGTTCTTGTTGCTCTTATTGAATTTCCCCATCCTTCCGTTGCCGCCCAGCTGCTGCTGCTGCTCCTGCTACTGATGCTGCTCAGTTCCGGACAATCCGCATCCATTGTGTTGGTGGGGGGTGTGCTGCTTCTGGGAAGAGGGCTAATGGGGTGCAGCCATGACCGTGACTGACAAGCCCATAACCCCAACACCTGCCACATATTGCCTTTTGTTTTGTTATAAACTTTTCTGCAGGGGGTGTTTCGCCAGATATTTGCAGAGCGAAGGAGCCCATAAAAGAACAGCATCCACAGAATAGTATTAGTCGGATAACCGAAATGTTTGAAAGTTAGTTGGAATCGACCAGATCGGATCACTATGCAAAACAATAATCCAACCAATGCTAAGAAAATTGCAATTTCAAGTAAATTGGAAGACATTTCTTACAAGAATCGGGATGCCATAGGGTATCTAAAGCTTCGTCAGCACATGTATCCTTCCATTTCGTTATTGTTGCGCTGTCACATCTCCCCGTCCTTTTGTTGCCTTGTGATTTTGTTGCTGCTGAATTTTAAACGTGCCACAAGACCTTCGATGAAAGATGAAGATGCGTGTGGTTGTGCGGATGGGAGGTGGCTGTGTGGCAGGGCATGCGGTGGGTTTGTTGTTCTTCTCTTCGTTTTTCTGAAATTTTAATTGCTTTGAGCAACAGTAGAAACGAAGCAGCTGTAGAAGAAGCCCTTGGCTGTGACCAAAAAAAAATTCCCCAGAGCTGCACAACCAGTTGGAAAATGGAAAATCGCTCAGCCAAGGCAATAAATTCCAAAATGCAAATAAAAATTTCAGAGTTGTTTTTGGTTTGCTTGGTCTTTTCTCATCTATTTTTTACTCATCTAGTTGACGGGGCGGGACAGAGGGGACGTTGCTGGTGTGGGCGTGACTGCCTGCCAAGAACACAATGACCTGGCTGTAAATCTCGACCTTGGCTTTGCATAGCGACCTTTGTCTAAGGGGTGTCCAATGCTGGAAATATATCCCAAAGCGCCATCGTCCTGTCGCCCACTTGTCTGCGTCGACAACAGGACCAGGCACAGTGCCACTTATAAGTAGCCTGCCATTTAAAGCGAATTGCCAACGAGAGAGCATGATGACAAATCAGTGCACAGATATAATCGCAATTATAATGATTCATGGTGTAAATGGCAAAGGGAATCTTTAAGCATAACAGCTGCCTGTACTGCTTAAGGTAGTATTTTTAATTATATGTCTAATCTGAGCAACTGCTTTTTATTTAGGGGAAACTAGTGTGCATTCCCTGGGAAGTGGAAAAAATATAGCATTGAAAGGGAATCCATTCTGGGATAAACACATTCACAAAATAACTATTCCTGAATCAGAATTACCAAACGAATTATTAGCAAAGATTTTCGTTCCATTCCTCATGAAAGATTACAAAACTCCTTTTTGATGAAATAACTTTTACCGAATAAACTGATAAGAACATGACTTAAGAAGGAATCATATCATTCATCATATATGTAATTATTTATTTCATAACTCAATAAAATGTTCTTTAAAATCAGTTCCCCGATGATCTAAACCCCCTATCGAACAGTCACTACTCACCATCGAAACCCCCTTCGCCTTCCTCTCTGTCAAAGATCAATCGCCTCATGCTTTCGATTTCAATTGTCGATTCGGTTGTTGTGTGACCCAACACAATCGCCGGCAAGGCGAATCGGCGGATGATATGGGGAGTGGAGTGGGATGAGTGCGTATGTTGGGACGACGACTAAAAATATGTATTGGCAGCGTCGTTTCCTTGTCGAACGACGACGCCGCCGACGCTACTGCTGCTGACGCAAAAACGTAAATGAAACGATTTGAAAATAAAAGCAACTCATCTTTTTCCTGCACCTCTCCACCCCTCCTCTACACCACACCCCTTTACTCCAATCCCCAATCTACAATGCGATGCGATGCGACGGTCGTCTCTCGTTTGTCGTTGTGTTTCTGTTGTCCATTTTATGCTATTTTTATTTGCGTTTCGTTTCGCTTTGTTTTGTTTTCTTGTTTCTTGCACTGTTTGATTACGCTCTTTTGATACCCTTTCTTTGCGGGAGAGGATATATTCCGATTTTGAGCAGAAGAGAAAAAGAAAAAATTTACATAGGAGATTGCAGGGATATACTTATTAAAGGGTATCAGAACCTCGACTCTCACAGTTTGCTCTCCTAGCTTGGAACCTGCCTGCCAATTGATGAATTGAGTATTGAGATCCGAGCGGACTATTCGTCAATTGCCGGGAACTTTCGATTCTGTTGCAATTGCACTGACGTCACAGCACTGGCACAGCGACAGAGCACAGAGCACAGCCTTTAACTCACTTAACACTTACGGATACATATAGCGATATAGCCAGCGATATTCCATGCAATTCAATTGGACTCCGCCACAAGACCCAAGACTTGGGGTCTTTGGGGCCTGTAATCGTCTCAATTAACGATAATAACAATTTCTAAATGTTATCTTTTGTCCATTTTGTGCGTCAGTGCGGGTCTATGGATGTCAGAGTGTGATAAGCGACGACAATGGCCATGATTTACGGATGGATAGTAAAGGCCGGTTCCAACTAGTTGAACCCAGTGGAAAGATAATCCGCTTGAGGAGATCCCCAATACTGACACATGTGGCCAAAAATGTTGCCTTCTACTACTGTTAATATATATTGCTTTTGCATACGAAAGTTGGCCAAAAACTATTTTTGGTGAAGGCAGCCTTGACACTGGCATTCAGGGTAGCGGGGGGCGCCAGCACTTCTCACAGTTGCCACTGACAGGCGACAACAAAGGGGCTTGTCTCCGGGGCAAAAGAAACTCCTCAAAATAACAGAGAAGGACGTTTCGTTTTGAGTGATAACAATCCAATTTGTAAAAGTTGTTGGGGACGAGTGAGTGCCAGTGAATGGAAGAAGGTTCTTCTCACATATATTAAATATTGATATTTTATGAAAAGAGAAATCCAAGCATACATACATATGTACATTTTGAAGGTCTTTAAATGATTTGAAAAATGTGTAACATATATGGAACTTTACTCATCTAAAGCTAAGAGTTAATCTGCAAATGTTGCGCAATATTTGATCAACTTTTTCCTACCACTTGCAATCCCTGACTCTGACAACTTTCCTCCTCTGTTTGTGTTTGTGTGTGTGTGTGTGGGCTGCAGTTAACAATTTCCCAATTGAAGGTCAAGGTCTAATATTAATGCATTTGCATTTTCTCGTGAAAACCAGCGCTTTCCTTGGTTTGCAATCGAAAGTAGCTTTTGTTATTATTATTTTTTTGCATTCAATAAATAATTACATTGCAAATATTTATTTGCACAACTATTGTTTGCTTACCATTGAAATGGCGGTGCTACCCATCGATGTGTGAATGATTTAATTAACTATCGAGTCGAGTGGAGGAGTTGTCGGGTAATTACGAAAAACCGGACATGTTCTGTGAATCTCTCTTGGGGCCTCCCTCTCTATGATGCTGTGGAAGCCCATACAAAGGTTACAGTATCAAATGAAGGCTGACAAGGGGAGGGTGGTTCTTATGACTGGTTAATGAGCGGTCGGTGGGCAGCAAGTGCACAATACGGGGCCCGGGCGCTCCATTCGGATGCGAAATGCTGTCAAGTGAATTACGGGATTACGTTTAATGAGAGTCCACAAAACAAAAACCCACACGACACACACGACAAGGCCCCATTGGAGCTTACGGAAAGAAGAACCTAACCACCCATACGGTGGGTGATACGTGTATTAAATTAGGATACGCAATCGTCACCCACAGTACAGTGCGTGGCAAAAGTGTAAGAGTAGCACGAAAAAAGTAAGAAGAAGTACATACATCAAGTGAAAGCTCTCTTTGAGAATATAATTAGAAAGTTCTAGTGCATTTGCACCCCATTTTAGGGTGGAGAATGCATTTCTTATTCTTGGAATTTTGGTACAGTTTCTTTCATCTATTTCCGAGTAGTTTCTGTAAGTTAATTTTCATCAAATTTTTATCTTCTGCTAGTTCTAAGAATGTTTTGAGGTTTGGTTAACACCACCACCACCCTCCCCCCCTGCTCACCCACAAAAGAATGGTCCTTCAGTGGGTGACTTTCATTTGAATGCTGCATATTGTATGTAAAACAATTCTATTCATGGAATTCCAAGGAATTTTTCCACATGATACGCACTGTAATGGCTGGTGTTATATGCAACAACACAACACACACTCAC
Source organism: Drosophila obscura (assembly GCF_018151105.1). Lineage (NCBI taxonomy): Eukaryota > Metazoa > Arthropoda > Insecta > Diptera > Drosophilidae > Drosophila > Drosophila obscura. Next base: position 11,083,530 of record NW_024542828.1, read on the forward strand.
ACACACACACAGACTCGTATTTGCTGAATGATTTGCATTGGAAAAGCCAAGTCAGTTGGCATTTTACATACCAGAGAGAGGCCATGCCACACATGCGACCAATCACTGGCCTGCCAATCAGCGCCATGTGTTGCACTCCACTCTCCCCGCTTGTGCAACTCCCACACACAATGATGTGTGTGTCGGGGGGGGCATAGGGTGAATGCGAAGGTTGAAAGCAGCTTTGTGCAATAATTATCTAACTATAACAGCAGCAACAGCCACTGCCAGTGCTGTTTATTCAGCAGGATTTACGGGGCAGACCGAATGCTCAATTATGAAAAGGTTGCATACTTTCGGGTGCTCGCTGCAGCAGCACCCAAAAGACTCCCACTGCGTGCGGGGGGTGTGCGTGTGGGTTGTGTGGCTTTTCGCAGGAAGTTTTACCCCGAACAAAGGAAGAACAAGGAATTTTTGCAACCTAATTAGGATTCAATTAATTTTCGCCCTGCAGAATGGAGTCAGGTTTAATATCTCTCTCTAGCGTACACAAACCGCTTCCATGGCTGCCAAGGCTACCACTTTGACCTTTTCAGCTGCTGCTGCTGCCCGGCTTTGTGTCAGGTGCAATGCACAAGGTACTCTGGTTACAAGCAACATGTGGCATGTGGCTGCTGACAACTGCAGTCGCCGCAGCATTAAATATGAGAGGAGGCATCCACAGGACAGGACACACTTTGTGTGTGAAGCATAAACAGGCGTTCAATCAGGCGCTAGATTTAATTAAATTCCAAACTCTCGTTGAACATCAATCGTAAATAACTGTGCGAAAATATCTGCCCTGACGGATGCACAGCGGAAAAGTTTGAAATTTCAGCTGGAAATCAAATTAATCTGCTCCATCCTCCCACACAGGGATCCGCATTTGCATTTGCATTTACCCATTTTCCCACATTTCTGCTGCTGCTGCTACAGCCAGTAAGAGAAATCGCTTTTGTCCCGAAAAACGAATGGATAAAGTAAATAAGGCCACAAAAACTGATTAACTGTGGCACCCACACATACATACATATGTGCCACATTCAGCATGAAAATCCATTGCCAGAACTGGCCAATATGTTTGCAAATTCAATTACAAAATTTGCAAATTTAATGGGCTTAAAGGCTTGATGGCCGAGAGGAAAATCTACAGATGAAAACTGCATGCTTCTATCGAAAGTTTTTCTCACTGCCAGATAATTCGTTGGCCTTGTTTCTGGGTTGGATTTATCTTTGAATTTGATTTGTTGTTTCAGAAATCTTTAATTATGAATTCAACAATTGATTGTGGGTTTAATTTAATGTCCTTTCTGGCTTTGTTTGTATTTTATTTCCAAAAAAATATGGCGTATTGCTAGATATTTTTGTTTCTGTTTTATGGTTGATTTTTGAGTTTTGATTTTCGAGGGAATTAACTGAATGAAGCTTTTCTCATGATATATTTTGTTTCACTTTAGAGTACTTCTGCCTCAGTGTTCCCCTTGCTTTTCCGGCATCTTTTTGATTTGGGTTTCTTTTGCTGGATTTTAGCTATGATTTTCATTATGTTTCTGAACTAAATTTGGCTTCGGGGAATGGAATGAATCCTGCATTAGTGAGAGGAACACACAATTTAGAGAGGTTTTCCCAACATTTATTTCTCTCGAGGTAATTTCCATACACATGCAACATTATTCTGAAGGCGTATCGTATCCCCAATGGATGGGTCTTGGAAGGCAGGAGAATGGCTGAGTGGATGGATGGATGCTGATGCTGAGGCTGCCCCTCCAAGAACAGTCCCTATGGGGCACAATGACGGGCGGGACGGTGCGGTGCGGCGACCACTTGATATAATGATGACAGCAATTATGAATGAGTGAAGGTCGCCGCTGGATAACGACCGGCAGGCAATTCATCATCGTCTTGGGACCATCGCCTGAGCCTTACTGCTGGGCAGGCGGAGGACCACAACTTTTGTCTAGGCTTAAAGCAGAGCTTTCTTTTCTTGCGTGTTTTGGTGGCACAGCCAATGATGACGTCACCTCTCTCCTGCCTCTCTCCTACCTCTCTCTGTGCAGGGCAGGCAAGCAATTTGCATGCCAGCAGCTCGTTTACGCTGACTTGCAATTTTTTTTTGCCATGAGAGTAAAAGTACTTTCTCCTACTGCCAGCCCACAATTCCTCCTTTAGCTATGCGTATTCTCGCTCTCTCACTCTGGAAAGGAAATGAGAGATAGGGATCGCAGGAGCCATTCACCAAACAAAGTACACACGTCATGGGAGGCGGAGACAACCACACACACACAGGTCCCAGTCCCTGTGCCTTCACTTTCCCTGCCCCAAAAAGTAACAATTTTCAAGGAAATCAATCATCCAGAAATAGATCAACTCGTCGTTGGATTTTCTCTGTTTTTTTTTAGCCATTGTTTTTATTGTTGCCCGCGTACTCTTTTGGTTCTTTGCTTTTGGAAACCTCTCCAGCAAAAAAAAAAACCAAAAGAGGAAATATAGTACGCAACCTTCAGGCGCATAGGGGGAGTGGCTTCTTCTTTGTCTAGGTGATGGTTTATCGGTTGAATATTGAATGGTTTTTTTTTGTTTGAGTGTTTTAAAGTAATTGAATTATCGAGGAAAGAATTTTTTAGAGAAAAGAAAAAATAACAAATGATTTTAGAGTGAATAAATAATAGCAGGTGATGTTCCAGGTAGTATTTAAGTGATAAAAAGTGCTTTATAGGTTCTGCATACATATGCTATAATCCCCTAAAAAGTTATCAAATTCCATTCACAAATATGATTCAGATCTAAATATTTGCACAAATATTAATTAATTCCCTCTAATTGCAAGCCATAAAAACTTGGCAAAAACCAAAAATAAAATACAGTTTTCCTCTCATTTGGCTAATAGAACCCCGCCCCTAAGCCTCTATGAGGCAGGCTTAGTAACATGTACTAATTATCGCCTGCTGCATATCGCTGATTCATGGGGCCATAATAAACCCAAAAGAAAGAACAGAGAGAGAAAGTGAGCGGAGAGAGAGAGAAGAGAAATGTTCTTTTTATATAGCATACAAATGGGCGCCAATCCAAAAACTATGCTCGACAGCCGCCGCCATATCCATGCCATCACAATAAAATGGAGTCCCTTCCACCATCCATAAACCATCTATAGGGTCTTTTAATGGGGAGTGGGTGGAATGAGACCTCTAACTCTGACTGCCGCTGTCGCTGTCAGTCACAGGTGCCACGCAGACGACGTCACTGTTGCCATTCCACTGACGCCAGCGGTGTCGCTCGCGCCAGTTGCTCATTCATTCGTTCGATTCTTTCATTCACAAAATTCACAAAACAAAAAGAATATATATATATTCGCTACTATTAATCACCCTACGAGCTGCTCCACTCACTCTCCTTTTTGCGCCAGTATTTGGGCGTCGATTCCTCCAGTTTTCTTCCATTCTTATGGCAGGAGTAGGAGCACTTGCCGCCCTTCTGGCAGAAGCTCCCTTTCAGTGCCCTTTCCCCCTTTTTAACAGTCTATTCCTGGCATTCGGCATAACAATAAAATCAAGAGCAATTCCGAATCAACAGTGCGTCACCAGCACCAGCACTAGCCCTGGCAGCGGATTCACCAGAAGCTCTCTTTTCGCTCCAGGACTCTATTGATTAGCTTCACGTGTCGATAGTTAAACCCCCCCCAACCCCTCTCTGGCTCGTTCCTTCGCTTGGGTTTCCTGCTGGCTGACTTCACTCCTTTTCCACTGGCAGACACGTCTGTAGTTTTTTGGTTGTCGACGAGGGGTGGGTGGCAGGAGGTGCAGCAGGAAGCCATTTTCATTGTCGTAGCATGGCGTTACGTTAGAAACGTGTTACGTCAACAATGTTAACCAAAGTTTTGCCCCACAAAACGAGGCAAGAGGCAAACAGAGGCAAGCTAGAGGCTGTTTACCTTGCGTCAGGTGCTGCTAAGGACTGCACGGGGGGCGGGGGGAAACAATTTGAGGAAAGTCTGCGGCAATTGTAATGGAAATCCAAGAGGAGAGAAAGGCTTCCCATGAAGGTTGTAATTATAAATGGAATATTGTATGGTAATTATAGCTGTGGGATTTCCCCTTCTATTCATTCCCTTCCTCCATCCCCAATCCATCAATTAAACTTTTGTGTGAACTTTCCTCTCTAATCATCCTGTATATCCCTCCCTACTCTCCTTACAGCCGCACCGTAAGCTTCAGGCCATCATGTCCGACGCGGCCAAGTCCAACAATAACGCGGCGGCAGCCTCTGCCTCCGAGACTGCACCTGCAACCGCCGCTGATGAGGCAGCGCCAACCAAGGATGCAGCAAACTCGCCGACAACACCACGTGGCGGCAACAACCACAACAACAACCACAGCAAAGGCCACAACAAATTGAAGTCGACACAGAACAGCAGCGGAGGCGGCAGCATAGACAAACAGTCGCCGGATCAGGACATCTACATCAATGCCGCCGATGGACTGCCCAACCAGCATCCCTCGCTCCCGAAGGAGGGCATCATAGACAGCGACACAGAGCCGGAGGTGGATGCAGACTCGTTCGACGACCTGCCCACGTCCATCATCGTGACGAACATCCACTCGGAGGTGTTTGCTAATCCGGAGCTGAAGCACGGCATGGAGGAGCTCTTTCGCACCTTCAGCGAATCGGCCACGTTCCAGTGGCTGCGCAGCTTCCGCCGGCTGCGGGTTAACTACGACAACGCGATTGCGGCGGCCAATGCGCGGATCAAGCTGCACCAATACGAGTTCAACAAGAAGACGGTGATCACCTGCTACTTTGCCCAGCCGGTGACACCCGTGAACAACAAGAACCTCCAGCCGCCGGCACCGGTCAAACAGTTCCTCATCTCGCCGCCCGCCTCACCGCCAGCGGGCTGGGAGCCACGCGAAGAGGCCGAACCGCTGGTCAATCACGATCTGCTGGCGGCCCTGGCCAGCCTCACCCCGGGAGAGTCGCACGAGTTGCATCCACAGAGCGAGGACCAGCCGGCCATCATAGTGCACACGGCGATGGTGCCAGAGGGGGCTGGCGGAATCCAGCCCAAGGCGCCCATAGTGCAGACCAAGTGTCCGGAGAGGGCATAAGATCGCAGGGAGAGCAAGAGCGCGCAGCATCTCATCTGGAGAGAAGATGGGAAATTTGATTGAAGTATTTTTTGTAAATATTTTAAATTCAATTTGTGATTGATTTACACATACATTTAGCTACGTTCGTTCGTATGTTTGTATTATTAGGCACTCCGATTCGATTTAGTTTCAGTTACAGTTTCAGTCCTGTCCCCCCCTTGACTTGTACACCCAAACAAACCATCCTTTGCGTTTCCTTCAAAGTTTTAGAACCACATCCTTTCTTTCGTTCAAAAGTTTTAGAACCCCATCAGTTTCTTGAACATCTTTAGAGCTTTTCGAGCATTTAAGACAACGTTTTTGAGGAGCGTCCCCCAGTGTTTTGTGGAGGAGCCCTGCCAGCAACTGCATCTAGATGTCTTTTCTCTATATCTCTTTGCTTCGTCGTCGTCGTCGTACCTCTCTCTCTCTCTCTCGCTGTCTGTTTCTCTCAATTTGATTGTGTCTATAAGATATATAATGTATGAGGTATAAGATATATCGATGTCCAACCGATATCTCCCCCACCCCCTACTCTCACTCTCTATCTCTGTGTACCTTCTTCAGTGATGAGAGAACAACGCCCCGAAGCCCCTATTCTATATCTATCGAGTATATCTATATCTATATGTAAATGTTAATGTATTTTTAAGCCAGCGAAATTTAAGCACCGATATCGCATCAGATATCGGCCAAAGCATACGTATATATATGTATTTAATTGAAAATATATTCAAATTCGAAAATGAATGTTCTCAAATGTACCAAAACCTACAGAAAAACCAAAAACCAAACAAAACACAAAAAAAAAAAACAGAAAAAAACGAAAAGCTCTTTGAAAGAAAACTTTAATTGACGTGGAACTGGCGACGTGCATTCCAATGGATTTGACAATGGAATCCCTCCCAATCGACAGACACAGTTGGGCTATATTGGGAGCGGGGGCGTAGAAAACTATTGAAAACTGTAGACATTTTCAAGGTCATGCGGAATCGGATGTTCCACAAATGCCACAAAAGTACTTTTTGTCGTACTTAACTTTAATTGGGCGGAAAAGTGTGCGAAAATGCAATCGAATGGGACATATGGCAGAGCATATTAGATGGCATACCGTAGTGCAAGTCATTTAAGAGGACTCCTCGCGAATTTAAACAGTTTTAAGGGCTATTACGCATTTCGTATTGTCATACTGGCGAGGCAAAATGCGCGATAATCTGGGGAGTAGAAGCATATGGTAGGAATTGATTGGTATTTGAATGGGATATTATACGACAAATGATTCAATCCATGTATTTTCTGGGGCCTCTTCGAATCCACAACAAACAAACTGACTTAAAAACAACAAAGAGACCTGTGGCATTGGTTCTACCCCCAACCGGGGGTATTCTCCAATGCCACAAAGCTTCATTTTATTCATTTTGAAATGGAACTTAGAGCTTAGAGTACTACTAAACAGAAGGGAATGTACTTAACAACGAAATAAAAAGGATAACAAGGGTGAGGGGCAGTGCAGAACTTTGGTTTTTGATTCATTTGCTTTCGATATTCTTGAGCGGCACCATCTGCTCGGGATCGTCCGGATAAATACTATTCTGACGCTTCTTGCGACCAGCACATTGGCTGAACCACGTGTCGCCCTTGCCAAAGTTCTCGCCATCCTCGATGGACTCGGGCATCGGCTGGTTCATCGTCTCAGGGAGGAACATCACCCAGAAACCAGAGGCAATAGCCACCACACCAAAGAGTACAGCGGGAATCTTTGGATCGAAAGAGTCCAGGAGCGTGATGAGTGGTGTGAGGGCTCCCGAGAGACGGGCACACATGGAGCCCAAACCCATGGCAGAGTTCCGTACGACAGTGGGAAAGAGCTCCGCCGAGTAGTTGTAGATGACGGCAAAGGAGCCGGCGATGAGCAGCTTGCCAGCCATCACCACAGCCGTGGAGGTGGTGCTCCCCTGAGCAATAAATGCGGCAATGATGCAACAGAGTCCTCCACCCAGCATCAGTGTGGAGGTAATGGAGCGACGTCCCAGGCGATCCAGAACGAACACAATGGTTATGTAGCTGGGGAACTCCACGAGGCCCATAATGAACAGAATCAGGTAGGGATTGCCGTACAGCTTGCCGGCACTCAGCGACAATCCGTAGTACACAATGGAGTTGGCGAACCAGCAGAGGCACACATTGAGCGTCTTCATGCGGAGGTTGGGTGTCCGGAAGAGATCGCTCAGTCCGGCACTGGCCTTCTCCTCCACCGCCGCCTGCTGCTTGGCCTTTTGCACAAAGTAGTCCTTGTCCACGGGTATCCCGGAGCCATTGATACGCAATCCCTTGGCCACAATGTCCACTGCCTCGCCGGCACGTCCCTGCATCCACAGCCAGCGCGGTGACTCATCGAGGAGCCACCAGTGGCCAAGGAAGAGGCAGCCATGGAGGCCATAGATAACCTGCAGCCACTGACGATCGTGGATGAGTGCACCCCAGCCAGCGACCAGCATGATACCGCCTGCAAAGACGGCCTGCAAGAGATCACAGAAGATTAGAATAGATCTTGAAGTGATCTTTGAATCACTCCACTCACCTGGAAGGTTATGCCACAGACAGTACGCTTCGTGGGTCCCACAAGCTCCATTGTCAGCACAAATCCGCAGATATAGGCTCCAGCAGATCCCACGATTCCCAGCAAATAGCGGGCCACCATAAAGGAAAAGTACTCGGGAATGAAGGCAACGCCAACGCCAATGATCAGCTGGAAAAGCGCCGACCAGCAGAAGACTGTCTTGCGCCCAATTTTGTCCGCCAGTCCGCCGAGTGTGACGGCTCCCGTGAAAACGCCCAACATAAACACCGTCTGCACAATGGCCCCCATCCAGCGCCGATCGCACACATGGTTCCAGTCAATGGTGCGCGACGTCTTGTAGTACGTTGTATCGTAAACGTACTGTACACAGGCGATGGTCGTATTGCTGCCAAAAGCACTCGGATCGTACATCAAGCAGGACTCCAGCTCCCCATTGGCCTTCGTTGGAATGGCATGATTCAGGGCGCTCACGTTCCATGGTCCCAGAACCTGGGTGCTATTGTCCAGGCCCTCGACAAAGCAGCGATGCTCTGGCACGGCGGATACCGTAACCAAGGAGAGCATATGCATGCCTGCGGTCAAAGCGGAGAGCACTTGCAGGAAGAACTGCAGGAATTGGTATTTACCGAATTCCCCTGAAGAAAAAACGAGATTTGGGATTATAATCAGTGGTTCCATTTAAAACACTACAAGGAAATTCCCTTGTACTCATGTATATGTTGAAGATTGGTAAATAAGAAGAGCCACAGGAAAATAATGAGAGTGAAACTACGCAGCAAAAGGTAGGGTCCCGTTTGTTATTTCTTGTGCTTTGTATTTGCTGAGAGCGATACCTGAGAGAGAGTGCCGTCAAGTGCATTGATGTTGTTGTTGCTGAGTGTGGGATAGAATGAATTGCTGGAGAGCGCAACTGGAAGAGAGTGTTTATTTGCATGAGAGGAGATGAGATCAAGAGATAAGACAATTGCGACGCGCTGCACTCGAGGCGAAATACAACAAAAATGCAACAGGAGCAGGAGCTGTGTCCATTCCAGACAAACATACACAGAAACATATGTATGTTCATATGTACATATGTACATACGTATACGGCCTCTCTTCTATGGTGTCACTGCTTTGAATTGTCGTCACTCCAAAGACTTTTTTGCAATTAAATCAAGTGGAATTTATTCAATTCGATTTCAATTGAAAGGCATTGGCAAATGTCCCCAACAAGAATATGTCGTATGTGCCAGCAGTTTGCTTTGGCTTGGGCTTCCACTATTTCTTTCCCTATATGGTTTTGCATGGGTATCGTATCTGTCTCTGGAGAATGCATTGAATCGATTATGACTTTTGCTGTCCACACGATCGCTGTTGAACGAGGGCAGGGACTGTGTAAATTTCTGCTGTCTTCTACATAGAGCCTAGAGTACTATAGCCTAGATATGTATCTGACACATGAGCGCCATGGGGTCCAATGTTCAATCAGGCATTTCAATTGATTTGTGGGTTACATTTATTGATCGTTTAAGCGATCAACTCTCGACATCGATCGCAAGCAGCGCAAGAGGGAGTCCTTCACTCATGAGTAATCCCCCCTCCCACCCACCACCATTCCACCATATCTGAGCATTTCATTGATTACGTCGAGTGTAAAATTATGTCATAGGTATGGACTGTAGCGGGGCCACATCTTAATTAATCTCAATTTGAAAATTTTGCCACAATCTTTAATTAAATTCAATTACAAAACCACCCAATATACATAATCAGCGTATAATTGTCAACGATCGATAAGAAAACAAAAAAAAAACCCGCGACACTATAATAAATACTCATTGGAAATCATAGCGGGGATTATCAGAGAGAGAGAGCGACCACCAACAACCATATCATATATCAAGTATCAGCCATGTTGTGGGTGGATTTATTAAGCCCAAATCATTGACACAGTTTGTTGCCAAGTGCGGGAAGGGTCCTTGAAAAGAGCACCACATTAAGTGTGTGTAGTACACTCATAACTGTCCTGCGGTTATATATATTATTCATTAAACATGATAGCTGGATAGATCATAGGAATGCCCTGCTGGTTAAGCTCTTAAAATAGATAAGCGAGAACATTTTGTGGAAAATGATGCATAGAAACAAGATAAAGCCATGGCGATAAGGCGTGATAAGAAATTAAGCAAATCAGACACTCGAAACATACTAAAAATAGCACCACAATGCCATGCCTTAAAGTTCTTATAAAGATCTTTAAAAAAAACTCCATAGCTTGAATTCTGCTATTTCGTTTTAGTTGCTGTGTTGAGGTAGATCATGGAGGTGAGGTTTTTTATGGGCTTCCTCTTCCATGTGCATTACCTTGTCGAGCTACCAAACGATTTTCACTACCTTGGAAGGTCTCTACGGGGGGAAGTGCTTTCAAAGTCACTGTAAAAATGCTGCTAACTGGCAACTGCTAACCGAATTGAGTACCAAGTACGCCTCCAAATCCAAATACAAAGTAATTAGAGCTCCACCAGAGCCCCTCAGTGGAGGCCTTCAACAAAATAAATACACGTTGAAGAGCGAAATGATATGTGTGTGTGTGAGGTGTGTGAGGTTTAGGCCTCATATGGAGTGAGCGGGGTAGCGCAAAAACCAGTTTGAAATTTTTGCATTTTCTCAAATACAAATGTAAATATGTACATACAGTTGCGGCAGAAATAATAGCACTGTTTGGTACCACAGTCTTTATTGTTTCAAAGCCTGATCTCTAACCAACATATTTTGCCCTTGACTATAATATCAATTAGGTTTACATGTCCCCTCTGATAGAAGTGTGCTTACTCTCAAATTCCTAACGGTTCTTATTACTAAAGGCAATTTCCAAAAAAGAAGCGAAATAGGACGGCAACAAAAATAGCACTAAAATTGGTTTTTTATAAAAACTTTTACTTTTCCGAGATTTTCGATAGTTTATGATTTTAATTAAATTACAATTCGGTGTTAAGCAGACTGTGGCAAGAACTTAACATAATAAAAGTAGTTTGGGCCTTAGAAAGCACTTTAGGTTAGAAAAAAGCAACAGGATCAAAACTTTTAATCCAGAAGGAGACACCTATGTTAGGTGAATCCAATTGTTGGTTGATCATTGAGCATTGATTCGCAATGCTTAAAACATGTAACCAACAAAAAACCCATGGAATAAAAGCCGCGATACCGCCATTTCCGGTCAAACTACTGCTTGATGAGAGCATGAAGGACCCTTATAAATCGTCCACTGAGCTAAAAAAGGATCTTAAAAAATCGCCTCGGATGAGCAAAGTTAGCTGCATACAAGAACATAAATTAAGTGCCAAAAGTCCGAGGAAAAATCCATTTTAGAAAGAAAGCCATGGGTCAAAGTGAGTGAGTATGCAAATAGCACTGGAGTTGTCCAAAAAACATCATGTCGTCCGAAGAAAGTCAAATTGTTTTTTTTTTTGTGGGAAATGCTATCAATCTTAGTATGACGACACCTAATGCAGAATAAAAACCCCTGGCTAATATATAAAATCATTAAGCACTCAGGGATAAGTATCATTGCAGGCATGCTTTCGTATTATTGAGGTGGTCCAATACATGGCACAAAAGATGATGGATCAACATGTCTATATTAAAATATTAGAAAACAATGATGCTGCCTTATATGGAATAGGAAATGCCGTTGTTGTGGTTGCCATCAGGACAATGATCCAAAACAGACCAGCAAGGAAGCTCGAAGGTGGTTCGAGTCAGTGCATTTAATGTAATGTATTGGCCTGCTTAGTCGCCAGATATGAACACCATGAAAAATCTTTGCGCTAAAGCTAAAAAATATGTTTCTAATATGAATCCAAGGAACAATATTGATCTTTGGGGTATCAGGCATTATTGGTGAGAGCCATATCTCCCAGGAAAGATGCGAAAATGAGGTGAACTTTCATAACTTGACGCTGGGACACTGTAGTTGCTTCCAAAGGCTTTACAACAAAATATTAACCTTTGAATACAACTAAAGTAACCTACTTTAATGAAAAATTTGGAAGCTTCTTAAAAGTTGTTTTTTTTTTAATTTTTGGAAATCAGTGCTATTTTTGTTGCCGCCTCAATTCCTGAATAATTCCTTTCTTTTTGATAATTTTCGTTTGAAGTCTGCAATACAAACTATTGCTTTCGGAAACATTAGATTACATCCTTAAGTATATATAATAGTTCTTAAACCGTTCATTTATACCACTGTTTAAACAAAATCCTTCAATACAGAAATTTGAGTGTCATGGTGCTATTATTTATGCCACAGCTGTATATATGGGCCATAAATAATGTTAAAATTCGCTAAAGTTGCTAATGTGTTCATTACTCTTTCCTCCTCTCACTCTCTCTCTTTCTACACTCTTTGATCTTTTCCTTTCACTCTTTTTTTTGCTGTTAAATGATAAAAAACAAGTTTTGGAGGGAAAATTCTATGGAATCCCTGGGTATTAGCTGAAATCACTGCAGATATCATAAATGCCACAGCTATAATGTAGAGGCTATAAACAGTCGCTAATTGATTATGGTCTGATAGTGAATGTAAGCGGGAAGCTACATATAATACAGGGGAAAAGTAAAAGTCTCGCACAGGGAACACATTTTGCTGAGCTTTCAGTTTTGCTTTCGTTCTAATCGATCGGAGAATTCCATATTTACAATTATTGTTAACTGTTTTGCATAAAGTAATAAGCTAAATGACACACGTTGCACAATTTATACAACCACAAAGCAGATACATATAAATCAACGGAATACCCTACCCCCACCCAAAGAGCGTTCTTTATGACACAGATCTTGTGACAAAAGCCTCTGCATTGTAGACCCTCGATGATGTGGGTTTTAGTGTCTGTCTGCTAAAGATAAAGTGTTATGTACATTTGGCCAGAAGGTTCAACAAGTGTCACTGTATCCGTTCCCATCCCCATCCCCATCCCATCTCCACGCGCACACGTCTATCTATCCAACTATTCCTCTGGTTCTCAATGTCTCAGACTTCTATCAAGCTGTCATAGATGTCTGTAACCTTGGGAGATTTATTATTAATTGGTAAAAAGTGCAAAAACAAAAACTATACCTATAGTTGCAATTAAAACCGTATTAGAGGCGGCTTCTTTTGAGCACTTGACGGACAGCCGAAGCACTAGCCAGCCGTTTAGATTAGGTAGAGATTGCCGCAAAAATAATTAGTAAATTTGAATGCAGAGCAACCGGACAGATAAAAGTATAATCCTATCTGCCTTTGGATAAGCTCAGAGGCAGCTGCTGCTGGCAATGGGGACAAGTTTTTGCGGGGCCTGATAAGAGGGCGCTTTCAGCGATTGATAAGGGAAAACGCGATGCGTTATCATCACTGCCGCGCTGACCTGCCTTGCCCTCTCCTCTCCGCACAACACACCACACCACACTATTTGGCGGAGCAGATACTCACCCAGTTTCCCCATGAGGTCCTCCAGCACATAGTCCACAGCCATAGTTGGAAGGGTTCTTCGTTACTCAACAGTTTCTGGGTAGACGGTAGATATAGGTGTTCGATTTCTGTGGGTTTTCGGTTTTTAGCGAGCTGGCATCTTCCGGAGAGACCGATAGTTCTGCTGGAGCGTAGAACGTGCTCCGACGTGCTCTGGAAATGTACAGCTCGTTCGTTCCACTCTAGACTCTTTCGACCGGCGGCCGCATTTGAACTGGCAAAAAGCTAACTGCAAACTGTGACGCTAAGTTGAGCGAGCAAAACGAATCCAATGGATCTCTGCCTCAAATAAAACTTATACCACAGCAGAAAACCCTCACGCAAACAGAGAGACAGCCAGCGATAAGGTCGGCCCACATACTCACTCCACTCCCACTGATGTGGATCCCATTGATATGTGTGTGTGTGTGTGTGTGTGTTTGGAGCTCGTGAGCTTTACCCCTCTGATTGTGGATCGTAAGTGTCTCTGTGTGGTTCCACCACATGATCGCCGCCAGAGATCGCAATGATTTGATGGAATGGCAAGATCTTCTCATTAAACTACCAAAAAAGGCCTAGGCTTGTGGATCTGGGAATTAAGCTATGAGATATGTGAGCTATGGTACTCGTAAGATAATCTATCGACTTCATTTTAAGACCTTTAAGAGTGAGGGATTTGGCTTGTGGGTTCTCAAATCTGTATAGTCGTTTACTGAAACAGTCTCCAGCGAACCATAAGACCACGCTTGTGGCTCCACTCGCATAGGTCTAACAAAGATCAGAGCACTCAGATCAGAGTTTAAGTACAAATGTTAATACATAAATCTAGAACCCCTGAATAGTAGGACTACTCCATTCCCAGCAAGCCTTACTATAATAGACACTAAAATCAAAATTTCCACCGTCCCCAAATCTACACACGAATCAGAAAAAAGTAGTTCCATCCAAAATTTCCTAAATTGTTTGTAAAGTTAATTAATTTATAATTATGGCTGCACCAAATATGTCGGATCCAGTGCCTTTCTTTTATTTGGATTGGATGGCCGAGATATTGATGCAAGACACCAAGGAAATGGCATCGGAATTCGAAAGAAAAGTCGAGTTTGTAAGGGAACAAGAGGCCAGAATCCTGGAGAATGCACAGCAGGTGAGTGCTAAGGGAACTAGAGGACGAGAGTAGCTTATTATTGGTACCCCGAACTACCATTAGCTGATCAAAATTTGTCAGTTTATGGACGACATTAAGGCATGTACACTTAAACTCGAAATGGATTTGAATGAGAGCATGCAGCTCCTGGCAGAAGCGGACAAGGCAGCCTCCAAATTAGAGCGAACTTGCTCGACGTTCCCCAACAGTTGCCGGATAGAGCCAATGACGCCTCACAACTTTTTGGATCTCTTGAAGCTGGTCGCATCCACCAAGAAAATGAGCGAAGAGTGCAACAGCCTCAGCGAAGAATTGGAAGAATTTGGCAAAGAGGCAGCCGAGCGTTTGGCTCCTGCAAGTATGGTAGGATACAACAGACAGATGTCTTGTAATAATTTATAAATACTTAAGGTGAATCCATCCATAGATTTGCGAAGTGATTGATTATCACAACAAAGCCTTGCTCAGCTTCGAGGAGCAGATCGACGAGTTGGAGGGCAAGGTCACGCTGATTGCCAACGAATACGAGGATATCACTGAAGATCTGGGCATCAGCAGCCTGTCCACCACATGCACATGCGAAATGGCCAAAGAGGTTCTGGCCAAGGATTTCTGTAATGATTATATTCTGGAAAACAACCGATAGATAACATGATAATGGATTCATACAATGAATTGGATATTCACACAATGTAAATGCAAACGTTTAAAACTGAAAGTTCAACTTTTTCTGCTTAAGATTAGGTTTGTCTTTGATTCCTAGATTCTAGTTATTGGCATCGCGGAAGAAGAGCACGTCGTCTGCTATGATGCTGGTGCTTGTCTTCTGGTTGCCCTGCTGATCCGTGATCTCGCCATAGGTGATCTTGCCCTGCACCATGGTGCGCTGCCCCTTCTTCAGGTACTCCAGCACAGTGTCGCGCAAATTGGGCTTGAAAACGACCACGCGATGCCAGTCCGTGCGCTGTGCCCAGTCGCCGTTCTCATATCTGGCGAGGGGATAAGACAAAATCCGATAACGATCATATTCCATTGGGATTCAATTAAGAAAACGCTTGACAACTGTACTCACTTGTAGTTTGTGTGTGTGGCCACGGAGAATGTGACCACCGGATGCTCCTGGGAGCCGCGCAGCTGCGGATCTGCGCCCACACGACCCAAAATGGTGACCGTATTGACAGCTGCCGTGTTTTGGAAAACAATTAGTTAGATTTCATCACCTATGCAATCAGTTTAGTACGCACTTTTTTCAATTTTGGCGGGCGCCACCGAGGTCGTGGTTGAGGCACCGCGTGCCGGCAAGTGATGTCGCAGCGGTCCGGTCAGCACCGGCCGCAGCTGCAAGACACAAAAGTTGCAGCTAATTAATACACACTATGCGCGGAGGGACTCGTTAACCTACCGCATGTCTAACTTGTTGCATCATTTTTTTTTTATTTTATGCCGTTTTTTAAGCAAATTTTTAGGGTTGTTTGTGTTACCGCGGATTTATGGAACAAATATACCGACTGACCCTTAGAAATATACCAAAATATACCTTGTAATATACCGTAAATATACAGACGGACACGACCAGATGCGTTGATATTCCTCGATTTTGATATTCTGTTTAATATTACTAGCCAGTTAGCCCTTTCAGGGCCGAGCAAATAATTTTATCCAATTCATCAAATAATTTTATACAAGATTGGCAAGTTTTCAGAAGTCCTTTTTATTGGATTATTTACATATTAAGGTTCAAACAAAAACAGCATAAAACGAATTTGTCGTCGTTTTGTGGCGTTGCCAGACTCGTCAATTTTGATATTCAGTTTAATATTACTAGATAGTTGGCCCTCTCAGCCGTAAACAAATAACTTTATCCGATAGATACATAAATTTTGTTCAGGATTAGTTAGTTTTTAGAACTCTTTTTGTTTACATATAGGGTTCAAACAAAAATGGCAATGACGCAATAATGAAATTTTCTAATGTTACGTCAGTGTTGTGGTACGCAAGTATTTCCAGTATGACTGTACCTTATTTGATTTTGTATGGAAAAATAATTTTAGCAACATGCTGCCACACCACGAAAATGAAGGGAAAGTCATCCCGTACAAAAATACTCCACTTATTCTACCATAAAAGAGAGCACTCTCACACACCACGAATTGAGAGCAAATTTTCGGAAAACTTCCACAATAATTTATAGCGAGATTTTTGGCAAACTCTCCACGAATTGAGGGGCGAGTTTTGCAAAAACTCTCCACGAATTGAGAAGCGAAAAATGTCAGTATTTTTGGTGCGCTAAATGGGGGTCAATTTGAAATGTGTCTTAATATTTGGAAAAATAACCCTTGATTTGTTTTTTTGTCGCCTCAGAAACGTGACCTCAGGAAAAATTAATAATTAATAACCAGTAACCAGTAAATAACAAAACTGTTATAACAAACTGGTATATTATGGTACATTTCAGCTTTGGTCCAGTGCCAAATCGATAACGATATGGTTGCATGGTGGCGAGCTTTTGTCAGAATAAATAAGTTAGAGAATTGGTCGCTGGCGGCGCTATTGAGGACACAAAAACCGTTGAGAAAAAATTTAATTTGTAATAAAAGTTAATCTGTTCTAAAATAGTGGATTTTAGTGACAGTTTCTAGTGTTTGCATGCAACCCACAGACAATCGGCCCCAAAACAGGATGTAACTGCGACTGGCTCCTGGAAATGACTTTACCTACCGCCAATGTGAGTAAAGTATTCCATTTCATCATTAAAATGAAGAAGAAATTGTCGGCTTTGTTGGAGCTTCAGACGAGTGTCCGTTAGACGAGTTTTAATGAAAAGCTGAACACCGGCATCTGGCAACCGAGAGGCGTTGCATCCACGTCCATGAAACGGAAGAACAGAATCACCATTTTTAGTATATTTTCATTACCTCTGTGTGTTGCCACAGCAGCTGCACCAGCAATGAGCCAGCCGCCGCCCAGCCTCTCCAACGCGACTCTTCATCTTTGCATTCAAATCGAGGCGATGACGACAGTCCCAGCCGACAGCATCGCATCGTATGGATGTCGGTGCCCCAAGACCACTGCCAGCCATCGCCATCTAGCTAACCAGCCAGAGTCTCGAAGCTATTTCCAATGTGCGTCACTCTGGCAGCTCCAATACTGCGGCAGGGCGCTTGGGGCCACCACCAGTCCATCCAGTTATCCACTTGCTCACCAAATACATCGAGAGTATATCCATCCGCTGTGGATCGATGGTTCAAGTTCCTGAGGAGTAGTATTATATAGTAGATGTTGAAATATAGCAAAATACATATATGGAATGTGAGCAATTAAATATTTAATTTTAAATACCCTTTCTATTTAATATTTATCAATATCAACTTTACATTATCTTCGTGAGAGATAAACTTTCAGTATCAGTGTTTCTAAATTTATATATCTCAATTCTCATCTCTGCACCTCTGCCCTATAAGACACAGCCAACCAGCCCGCATTATCAGCCCCCGGCCTGGTCCTATCTATTCTATCCATATCTATAGAGCATTTTGTCCGTCGTTGCTTCCAGTGAGCGGCGACTATATATACATTTGTATGTGTGTACAGGGGCACACGCAGATACAAACGTAAATGTTTGTATATGTATGAGGTTGTTGTGGCCTGACTGTATACGTGTGTGTGCACTCGTATCTGTATCTGCTGTGCGAGGCTCTGGCTCTGTTCGCTGTTGCGATACTAACGAACGAGCGAGCCAGCGAGCCAGCGAACGAACGTCCCAAATGTCGGCGGCGCTTTTTTGTTGCTTTTTCTTTTTTCTTTGCGTGCCAAAAACCGAACGATGGCAAAATTCATATACGATTTATAGTGGAAACTATAAACGGCAGGCAGGCAGGCAGGCAGCCAGCATTCCATCCGGCAACTCCTTAGAGCTTGCTGCGAGACTGCGCAAAGGATTAAAGCTTATCGAACTGAGACGGGAAGGACTCCAGAATAACTATTTTACGATCTAATTAGGATTGTGGAATATATTAGACCTTGTCTTTGTTTACAGTTACCCAAAAAGTATCAAGAGACGCATTTATTTTAGCCAATAGATCTTACAAGTTAGAGAGCATAGAATTACGGACATTAAAACATTTAAATTGGGGTCTCTAAAGAAAACTGAATCGCCAGAGATCCATGGAATCCATAGGTATTCCTCCAAAGAAAAGACATGGATCGATTAAATGCCCAAAAACACTTGCGTACCCCAATCCATCTTCAACCCATTTAAGCAATCCTTGAGCCGACCCAACCCGTCACCCCATTGCAGCCCAACCATTCCCATCCAACCCCGTTCGAGTGGCTGCCTCGCCTCGAACTGCATCGCGAGCTGACTGCGCACAAAATTTAACCAGAAATTTAACAGAGCAGCAGAAACAGCGGACGGACCCCACAGCCCAAACGAATGGCTCGCATTAAAGCTTATTTTGGTGGGGGCAGGCAGTGGCAGAGGCAGAGGGAGAGGGGAGGGAGAAAGCAGCGCCACAGAAAGGAAAAAAACACACTCGCACAGAGAAAAAAAATCAAGTAGAATTACGACAAGCAAAGTGGCAGAGGGGAGCGGAAGAGGAGCCCAGAGCCAGCAGAAACGACGGCAACGACGAAGCTGAAAGAAAACAAGAAACTCCGCAGCAGCAGCAGCAGAGGAAGAACGAGGACTGTTGTTGGAGAAGGGGAGCCAGGGCAGAGGCAAGAAGCAGCCACACAAAGTGTTGGACTGTGTCTGTACGTACGACTGTTATATCTGTGTGCATGTCGGTATATCAGTATGCCAGCGCGTGTGTCTGTGTGTGTGCGGTGGGGCGAAGGTGAATGCGATGGCGTTGGTTGGCGCTGCCTGCTATAACAGCAGGCAAGACGGCGACGGCAGCGGCAACGATGTTGATGGGGAAAAAAAACGCAGCAAATGAACGACGAACCAACGAACCAGCGGAGTCCCAACAAAAATTTATAACGAAAAGCAACAACAACTACAAGAACGAGGACGACGACGACGATGGCGACTGGCGACTCTTGCAACTGCAACCAAGCACCAGCAACATCAGCAGAGGAGAGGCACCAGCGCAACCCAGGCACCAGACCAGACCAAGCCAAGAACAAGAAATGAAAATGGAAATGAAAGAAGCGAAACCGAAGCATCTATGCCCTGCTGAAAGCTATCTAATATGAGACACTTCAATAACGTGCCTTGAGATAGTTCTGGTTATCTCCTACTCCACTACTACCCGACAAGCAGTATAGGAAATTGGGAATACTCTCTCGCCTGTAGGGTATTCCCCATGAAAATGCGAACATCGCCAGAGTCAGAGTCGGAGTCAGAGTCAGAGACGCCCGTCATCGTCGCACCGACTACCCTGGGGTCTGAAGGCACACACAGAGACGAGACGGAGAGCTCAGAGCAACGTCCAATGAACAGGCAGCCAACCGACCCGACCCAACATTAAAGTTAAAGTAAAGTTGGAATTTGTGCCTCAACAGCCGCACTGTCCTCCCCATCCCCTCCCCCTGGCCATGGGCAACCTTCCTGCTTTTCGTATCCTCTCCCTCCAAGCCGCCTTTTGTAATCAGAATAAACGAAAATTCGCTTAAGCGTCGAACACAGTGGAGCGAAATGCAATGGCTCTAGCAAATGGGGTGGGGGGGAATGCTCCAATAAAATATGTGCAAGACACATCTGAGTATGTTTCGTATGATTATTAAAATGATTTGGAAATCTGAATAATATTTTTTCTTATATCCGAATAATCCTTCTAAAATTTAGAATCTAAATATAAAAAGGAATCCATTGTATCCCCCCTCTCTATGGCAAAACCAAACTTAGAAATCTATGGTTTTGGTCTTAACCTCCAACCCGTTAACCACATCGTTCCCTCAATTTTCCGACAATCTTTATCCGAAACCACATGACAAAAAACTCGTCCCACTGTCTCTCCTCTTCAAGCACTTTCGTCCGCATGGTCGGAGAGAGGGTGTAGGGGCAAAGGCAAAACGCAAATGTCAAGACAAACGAATGAACAGGCGAACCGAGGAACGAGGGAACGAGTGGGTGGCGCGCAGGCAGGCAGGCAGGCATAGCATTGAGTGCTGAGAGAGCTTCGTTTTGGGTGGGGATTGGAGTGTTGTAGGAGAGCAGTAGAGTGTGTGCGGAGACCTAAAATATTCCCCCTACACATCAGTCCTCTCGCTATCCCTACGGTTTCTACCATTCATTTTGTTGCGATAAAGGAAATACCACACCACTGTGACAACAGCACATTTGCCGAAGCAGTGGAACCAAAGCTCCGCTCCGCTCCTGCTGCTGCTTCTTCTTCTGTTTCTTCTGCTGCTGCCTCTGTTGACTGTTGAGACCGAGCCGCTTTGAGTTTGTTCCAGAAGAGAGACACAACCTGCAAAACAACGGAACCTACGGTCCAAAGTTGCACTCAGGTGAAGGTGAAGAAATCCCAAAAAGCTACATATGTCACATTACTTGCCATTAGAATGGCGGAGTGAGACACCACCTTGTGCAAAAACACCTTGATATACATATGCATTCCTTGGTGACACTAGCTTAAGCTCTCTCTTCCCATCTTACACTCTCTCTCCCTCTCTCTTGGCAATGCCCAAATGTACTCATACAAGGTGGTTTGATTTGACACTCTCTCTCTCTCGCTCTCTCAACGATCACCACTGTCACGCGATTGTAGGAGAGCGCTTTCTGGCCGAGTGTCACCTTACATTGGTACACCATGATTACGTCCGTTCTTATTCAAGCTTGGCTTTGTTGTTGCTCTGTTCCCATTTGCAGTGAAACTTCGCTGCTTTAGCCTCCACTTCTTCTGTTTACTTCTTCCACTGCTGCAGACTCTTTCGTGGCTTCCACTTGGCTCTAGTTCTGGTTCTCAAGCCAGCCGGCACATGGCCAACAGCGTTAATGACGAACAGTTGGCCATTTGCGCAACGCAACCGAAATAACAAAAGCAGCAACAACCACACCACACCGCACACACTCGCACTCGCACTCCCAGCATTTCCTTCCCATCGATCCGATGTGTGTGCGGACGGAAATACTCGTAGTAGCAACCGCACAGCCTTAGTGCTGGCTAAGGGGAGTGAGAGAGTGGGTGGACTTAAGAAGGAGTAATGCTCCCAGAGGGAGAGAGTACTCTCCCTCTATATTGATTGTTTTGGGGATTTCAGATGGGTTAAGATGGGATGAGGTGTTCGAGGAGGATCTAAAAAGGATCTCCAATAGGGGTTAGGTAAGCGGATAGATTGGCATATGTACCCAGTTATGGAATTCTTAATAAGGGATCCTTGAAATTACTTTCGTCTCAACCTAAAACCGATATTATTCCAGAAGATCATTGATATAGTGTTAACTTGGCATTTCAATCTCTCTCAACCAGTCAATAACTTGGATTATTGGATTGCCATCTGCTTGTGGACGGTTTAACGAGCCACTTCGATCGATTACAAAATCGATAAATCATCGGAGCACAGTACCCATGAATTACAGCTAAATAAACCAAATATCTGTGTGTGTGCCTGCCTGGCCCACTTTGAGTCGGTTCGATGGGGCCTAGCCCCTTCGTGGGATTTGTTGTTTCTGTTTCTGTTACTGTTGTGGCCACGCTGATGTTGTTATTGTTGCTGCTGTTGAACCAATGCCAAGTCAACTGCGTGGAGTACGAGTAGTACCGAATATATGTACTGCCATGAGATTTGTGTTTTTTTGGGACGTTCCCAGACCCGACCCGAGTTCAGGCCCGGTTCGTCATCAGCCCAACGCAGCAAACAACAAACAGCAGAGCGCAAAAAACAAAAAATTTAATTTTTTCGGGTTTTCTTTTCTGTTTTTTGTTTTGTTTTCTGATGAAAGCGAAACAGCCGATAAAAGCCGACAAAAAGTGTGTTGCCGATGCGTCACAACGGACCGAAACGATTTCGGTAGCCAACAAAAAGTTATCGATGGCCTTTGGCGTGGGTCTCAATCAGAGAGGCGCCAGAGGACTCAAGGCTGCGCAATGGGTGTGATCTTTGGGGACGACCCCATCAATGCGCCGCCGTCGCTGCTGGGTACATCCTACCAGAAGCCGCTGGCGCATTGAGAAACATCCCCGCCCCCGTTACCCCCGGCCATACAAAAAAACATCTCCAAAGCTCATCCTCATCTCCAATCCCCTTCCACAATTCATTTTAGTTTCCGTAGAGCCAAAGCAACAATAGTTTCTGTGGGTGGGTGGTTTGGGTCGCAGAGAGTCCTTGCAGTTGGGTAGATTGTGACCACCCGCCACAGCTACGGCCGAATTCATAAAAAGCCAAGGACCATAGCGGGTGTCTAACGCCGACTGGCGGCCAACTAAGGCGAAACTCTCGCCTGGAACACCCTATATAGCGGCACACATTTTGCAGGCCCGGTTCGCCTGTCAGTCGGTCGCTCACTTTGCCATTCAACGGCCCAAACCTCGCCCTCGAGCGGGTGGCCCGAAAGGGGATGGGTGGGTGGGTGGGTGGGTGGTGAAGCACAGCACTCGTTGAGGGTGAATGCCAGTCGCTTGTCCTCCCCCCAAACCAGCCTCCCCCGCATGCCCGCGCACCGTCCCCGTTCTCGTTTGTTTGTCACAATAGGGCAAAAGTTTCACTGTAACCGTTATGCGACCCACAGACACCACCGCCTACCCACTCCACCGGCCGTGCCGGCTAAGAGCAAGAGCCCAAAATGTCTGACAGGCGGCAAGAGCAACAACGCAATGCAGACCCACCACCCAACCACCCATCCGGCCAGCACTGCCACTGCCACAGCCATCACCCAGTCACCATCACCACTGCCACCCAATCAAGCCAACCACCCACTCTCTACGCCACCGTCCCAGCCAGCCCAGCCACCCACCACACGAGCTACGTTGTCGGCATAACGAACACCACACCAACACAACACACACAAACAAAGATGGGATTGACAAGGCACGAGGCATAGGCGAACAGAAGATGACCTAACTTAAGTGATTTAAAGGGTGTATAAACTCTTGGGATATCTGAAACTGAACACTAGAAAGAATGGAAAATATACGGAACAGAATTAAAGAATTCAATAGAACTTTTGGTGGTGAAAAGAATGGAACATAAGAAGATAGAAAAGATTGAAAAGATTGAAAAGATCTTTATTTACAGAACTCGATAGAACTATGAACTTCTGATAAGTAAATTCCATATAAAACTCTGTCGTCATATTTTGGCATTACTTTTACAGCCATTTCAATGCTTATACATCTACATATGTATATGTAGGGTATTACGAGAACTTGCACTGAAATACGAGGGTTCGATATACATACACACAACACACACACACACACTCATATGAAAGCTTAATGTTTCTCGTACAACGTTGTATGTATGTTTCCCTGCGTGTGTGTGTGTGTGTGTGTACGAAACTTTTATTGTCAGCACAAACAGACACACAAAAACACACACACACACACACAGAGTTCGCAGATACAGGGACACAGCCAGAGCCCTGCTTGAGCGAAGGATAAAATGCTGCAAATTCACGGCAACAGCAGCAAAAGGAACGGCAGGAGAATGGTATGTGTGTGTGTGTGTGTGAGTGTGTGGGGGGGCACACGGTACGTATACGTATCCATCAGATAGAAAAGGCATCGAGCAGCAGCGGCAGGCAGGCAGGCAAGCAGGCAGGCAGGCAAGCAGGCAGGCAGGCAGGCAGCAGCAGCCGCATGCTGAAATAATGAAGCAGCAAGGACTCGAAGCGACTCAGGACGAGCACAGCACAGCCAAGGCGCGGTGAGTACGGCAAGGATAGGATAGGATAGGATACGATGGATGTGGCAAGGATGGTAAGGATAGCAAAAGGCAGGCGGCAGTGGCAGTGGCAGGCGGCAGCCGTCGACTTGGCCTGGCCAGAATGAAAACGAAAATGGAAAATGCTGTGTACCGGGGACGGGCTGGGGCTTGGGGCTTGGTCGTCGCCTGTCTCTCTGTCTGTGTCTTCTCCTTACTCCCCTCCCTGTCTCTCTCTCTCTCTCGTTCTCTGTGTGAAAGGACGACAAGGATATTGCGCACGAGGACAGGATGGCTGCCTGACTGCCTTGCCGTTGCCGTTGCCTTGCCACGACGTTGCCTCTGCCCTGTGCCTTGCCTTGCCTTGCCATGCTTTGCCTTGGTGTTGATGATGATTACAGAGATGCGCAGAGATAGAACGAAGCTGAACCAGGACCAAGCGCCAGAGACAGGACCAAGAGCCAGAGCCAGAGCCATCGCATCGCCATCGCCAGAGCTTCTCGTTCGTTCGTTCGTTTCATTTCCCAGTGAATTTCTTGTTTTTGCTGTTGTTGTTGTGGAAAAGTCTAACACGCCAAGAATGTACGTTGTTGCTGCTATTGTCGTAATGCTGCTGTGCTGCCGCTGCTCTATCCTGCTGCCTGCCCCATGTCCTGGCTCCCCCTTGTTTTTATACAAACAGCAGTATGGAAGCAGCATCTCTGAAGCTTCTAGCAAAACTTCTGGTGGATGGGGCATGAAGTAGAAGACGGAATTGATGTTGGGTTGGATAGATGTAGCAAGGAGCAGGAGGAATGAGAATGAGAATGGGAGTTGGGTTTTTTGGGAGGGTTTTTTTGCTGGTAGCAACGACAGAGAACCCCGAAAAATATTTATTCCACTAGAAATGTTTATTAAATTTCTTGCATTTAAGCTGCTTGGACCCTCCAGCGCCCAAGCCCACGCAACGGATAGGGAACCATCGAATGGCAAATCTAGCGGAAAGACAGAGTATTATTTGGCAGAATGATGAGAGCAAATGGATGAGGGGGTGTTTTGGGTGATCTTGGGAAGGCTGAGGGCTATAAATGGAGTACACATCTGAGGTATGGCAGCAGGTAAATTGCAGTATTTAAAGATGCAAGCGATGAGGCAACCATTCTGCATGTTTTTTGCGGGGCAAACGCTTCCTTCTGCATTCAAATTAAAACAACATACTTTCCACCCTTTGACAAGTACATTGATCGCTCAATACTTAACCCACAGATCCCCTGGGCTTATGGGATTTGTCATATTTGCCACTCAATTTCGCTTTAACAACAGCTGTATGCCCCAGGATCTAGATAGCCATTGATAAGTATCATGTGAGTGGTGCAGCACCCCGCTGACAAGGGCACGATTCGGCAGCAACGCAACCCCCCGACGAGGTGCGAGTATGCGATGATTGCGAAATGATGTTGCAACAATTTTGGCAACATTTGAAATGCAGCAAGCTGCGAAATGTTAAGGCACAGATTGTTATAGTTATTGATTGATGCTGTGATAATAACTGTTGAAAAGCAATTCGAAGTTACCGGGCATTGATCTGGGGAACTATAATTCGAATTTCCCTTAAATTATATTAAATCAACGAAGTCCTTCGGCTGCTCTTCGCTGTAGCATTTCCCACCATAATTACCATCATCAACACAC
Source organism: Drosophila obscura (assembly GCF_018151105.1). Lineage (NCBI taxonomy): Eukaryota > Metazoa > Arthropoda > Insecta > Diptera > Drosophilidae > Drosophila > Drosophila obscura. The sequence goes on from NW_024542828.1 coordinate 11,109,344, forward strand.
CCAAATGTGCCCCTGAATTAGCCATCATAGACATCTTAACCCTTATGAAACATGCATTTAAATGTTTACGTATCTCTCGCTGAGTGGCAGTGCTGCATGCCACCCCCGCGCATCAATATTTATTGGCCAATTGTGGGGGGCAGCCCCGTGGAACATTCGGTAACATGACCCACTAATTGGTTTGGCTGTCCGGAAAACAACGACTTGACCTGGTAAAAGTTTTTTGGGTGAGCACACGAATGCAGCAGCAGCAGCAGCAGCACACAGCAGGTGATGTGGTGGCATGGTGTGTGATGCCACATGCGACATGCGGTGGCGGGGACACCTCTCGGATGGTGGTGAATCTCGATTCTACTGCCCATGCCCCTTATCCTGCCCCTCGCCGCATGCCACTCTACCCCTATCCTGCACTGCGCTTCACGCACTTCTTAATCTTTCCACTAACTACTCATCCTTCTCCCACCTCTCACACTCTCTCTTAACATTCTTCCCCTCTCTCTTAACATCCTCTCTCGCAGACCGCCCCCCCCGTGCGAAAGGTCAGCCATGGAAACCACAGGCTGCGGTGCAATTTGGTTGAGCCTGGTTCTGCCTCATGCCTCGTTGCTCCTGCCATCTATTATCCTTCTGCACTCCTTTGGCCGTTGTTTGGAGGCCCGCCTCCGCCTACTGGCTGCCGTTTTGGAGGCTGTCTGTGGCCCCCAGTGCGTGCGTTGCATGTGACCCAAATACATAGACACAAACATGGACAAACAAACATGAACAAACATCCACACCACACACACACGCACACGCACACGTACAGATGCACCCACACGGCCACACACATGGACACAATGGCTGTGTTCATTCATATAAGCCAAAACACTTCAGCCTGCCCCACGACGCTGCCGCCTCCAGCCACACCTCCACACACTCCTTTCCCCACGTACCCGTTCTCCATCGCCTGCCACATGTCAAAGTGCGTCGAGGAGTTATGCAAATGTATGAAGTGTAGGAGAGGCTTGCAACGAGGCAAGGTGTCGGCATACCCATCCCTCTCCCCTCCCATCGCTATCGCATCAGACTCCCCTCTGTCCTGTTGGCGTCTGGCATACCGCAGCGGGGGCAGCAGGAGACAGCCGTGGCTGAGGACAACAATGCCATGCCACAGAGAGACTGCAGACAGGCGAGGCGGCTCGACTCGACTCGACTCTACTCGACTCCTTGCGGCGCTTTAATCAGCGCTGCCTCTTCCTCTGCCGCTGCCAAGCGAAAGTTTCTGCTGCTGCTGCTGCTGCTGCAACTTCTTGGCAGGCAGCAATTTTGGTTTTTATTATTTCTTTTTTTTTTATATGTGACGGCGTCGTGAAAAGTGAAAAACTTTTCCAGCTCCCCCTCCTTCACAACCCCTTCGCTTTGTTGCAAACTGCAGCGCGCTGGCAGAGAGCAGCGCAGCGCAGCGCGGGCAGCGCAGCTAGCAGAGGGTAGTGCAGTGCAGTTGAAAAAGCAAGCAGTGGGTGACTCTAGCAAGCAGTAAACAGAAAGCTGCAGCGATTGCAGTCAGCAGCAGCAGCCCAGGCAGCGACGTTGACGTCAGCATCAAAGGCACAAGCACCGGAGGAGCACAGTTACTGCCGTGGCGTATTTTCAATTTATGGTTTTATATGCAGACTTCAGACTCTCCCAAAACACACTCACACACACATGTGTGTGAGAGCCAAAGCCAATGCACCCCGTTCATATGTGTGAGTGCGAGGGAGTGCGGGTGCGGGTGGCGGGTGCGTCGTCTGGTGGTTCTGGTGCTGCTGCTGCTTCGTGCGTTTGCTTTTAATACATTTTTCCAGCTGTTTTGACGCTGCTTTCAAACTAAACCCTCTCTCTCTCTCACGCTCTGTCTGCTGAAGAGGGGGAGAGAGAGTGGCTAGGCTGAGATGCTGCTAGAACAGGAGTGGGAGAGGGTGAGAGAGACCATTTCTCGCATGTGAATTATGACAGACTTTTGTTGTCGCTGCAGCAGACGGACACCCGCCCGCACTCCGCCCAGCTGCTGAAAGCTGCGCTGCTAAGCTCTACGCTAACTGCGCTGCCTCTGCCTCTGCCTGGAGCGAGCCCCGCTGTCGCAGTCGGCGTTTGTTTTGCATTTTTCATGCTCGAAAAGCAGCGAAGCAGCAGACGAGCGGCGACCTTGAACAATTTACTGTTGCGAGGGGGGGGGGGGGGGGTGGAGACGGGGCGGGCACTCTTCAGTGTTCTCCTCCTCTCAAGTGCTGCCGCTTTTTATTTATTTATTTATGGGCATTGTTGTTGTTGCTGTTGCTGTTGCTGCTGCTGCTGCTCTGCCGCTGGCTCTGTAATGTATGCAAAAGGGGTATGTGGTAGCGGTAGGGTAGGGGGGCAGTGGGGGCACAGTGGAGCACAGCGGAACAACGGGAAAACCTGTCACTCAAAGCCATCAACATCGAAAACCACCAAAAAGCAGCAGCAGGCAGCAGCAAGCGCCACACAGCGTCCATCATGCAACCCCCTTCGTCCCTGTCCATTCATCCATCCATCCAAACATCTATCCATCCATCCATCCATCTATCATTATACTCTTTTTGGCTGAGAGGGTACTATGATTGAACAGAGGCATCATATCCATAGGCGTCTGTTATTTCTCCTCCTAGGTTTCTATACCGCATTAATTTCATTTCAAAAACCTGCCAGAAACCTCATGGCTCAGGCTTAGAGACTGACTTGATGGCATTTCATGGAAATAGTCTATCAAAAATCAATTCTTTGTGCGCTTCATCCACTAAAGAGGATATATTCGTATCTAGTTTTCCCAGAAACAGTCCATCGTGTAAGAGTATCTTGGCATTCGGCACCCGCATATGGCCCCGTGTTTCTTTCTTGTTAGTCAATGTTGCTGCCACTTTGACTACGTCATCAGGAGGCAGTCAGCAGGCAGCAGGCGGCGGCAGTCAGCGAAAGTGTTACGTTCAATGCTCTTTCGGTCACTTTGACTTTGGCGTTTTACCAAAAAGAAAAAAAACGAACAACACAAAAAAAACAACAGAACCGGGAAACAGAACCGCCAGTAACAAGTGGTTCTCCCTTAAACACAACCCCACCTACCCGTACCCGTACCCGTACCCCCACACCCCACCCCATCCCATCACCATACACTCTCTCTCTCTCTCTCTCTCTCTCTCTATTCAACGCCCACTTTGCCACGCTTCTCTGCCACCTTTTTGGTGAGAAATGAAATCAGGTTTTGTCTTAGTTTCTGCGGTTATGCAACAGCAACAACAACAACAACAGCAACAACAAGAGGCAGCAACGAGAGGCCAGGAATCCCTTTGGGTTCTCGTAATTAGGCGTGAAAATCCCCTCAATGGAGTGCTGAATGCGAATGCGGAATGGTTGTGGCAGGCAGGGGGCAGCCAGGCCCCATATATGGATCGGTTGTTGCGGTGCTTTTGAATGGACTAATTGTGAATGAAATTGGTTCGAGGAGCACGGAGAGGAATGTCTATTGGGTGCTTGAGTAATACTTATGCTAACCATAACCAACAGCAAATGAACGTGCCATAATCAGACTTATTCCCGTTAACTATTCTTTGGGTCATGCATAAAACAATTTAGCATCGCTGAGTTTCCTTTTTAAGGCGCATTTCCTGCACCTAAATGTTTAGTGTTGCAAAACTTTAAGATATTTTCCATCGTGTCGAGCTGTCGTCTAGTGTGAAAATTACTTAAAATAAATTCTCTGTCGTTTCAAATCACATTTATTTCATTCCATGACTGCATTATATCATCATGGAGTACCTAGAAATTAATGCAGGCGAATATTTATGCACAGGTGCAGGTGCTCGTTCCCACACTGCAATCTCAGGGATACTTGTAGGTTTTCAGTGCAGTGTTCGCAGAAACTTCTGGCTTCTGATGCCCGATTGCAGCGAATAGAGGGGAATCCATATGCCTGGATTCCTGGAAATGTCCTGCAGAACATTACACTGCAAGTGGAGGGCAACAGGAAATTATCTTTTATCCCCTGCCAGAACGAATGCAGAACTTTAAAGGCATTCGCAAATGCCTAAGCTCTTTCCTTGAAGGCAATCTTTGGTTTGGTTTCCATTGTTCTTCCACGCCAATGCAAAAGGAGCGGAGCGCCAAACAATAGCCAGGGTTGCCAGGGCAACGTACACTTCACTTTAGTCTTTGATCCGAGGCCCAAGCCTGCCAGCCAGCACAACACACAAGACTTGGCCCAAGCCGAAAACCGAAAACCGAAAGCTGAAAGCCAAAACCAAGCCACAAACTTAATGTCCGAATTCTCTTATGCAGCGGTCAATATTTCATATGCACGTGGCCCATGTTCCAATGTTTATGAGTGTATCTGCGTACAGCTACAAAGCTGTGTGTGTGTGTGTGTGTGTGGCTCTTTGCATATGCATGTTTATGTGTGTGTGTGTGTATCTGTATCTCTGTATTTGCATTTGTGTCTGCAATCACACACACACACACACGGAGCGACACATGAGACTACAGTGCGTATACGTAACGTGCAACTATTCCATCGCTCCATCGCTTACCCCGAAAATCGCATCCAGAAAACCAAATTGTTCCATCCTTATAGTCATCATCGTCATTCCATTGGCAGTCTGTCCCTCATTTCTATCCCTACATCTATCCCAATCCTTATTCCCATTCCTATTCCTGCCTCTGGCCACTGGTCTGACCATTGGACAACTATCCACAGCTACTGGCATTCTATTTAGTTCGTTGCACAGTCTGGGGTCTGGGGATGGCCGCCCCTGCTCAACCCCCATTTCCAGCTCAACGCTCGCTGGTCCTGGTCCTGGCCCTGGCAATCAGTGACTCCGTCTGTGGCTCCATCTCCGACTCTCGAACTCTCCCAGCTCCCAGCTCCCCCGTCTGTGTCCAACTCTCGACTGATGCTCCCTTCTGCCCTTAGCTCTCGATTTTGTGCTGTCCAGCAGCTTCCTCCTGCTCTCGATTTTGGGGCAGCTGCCCTGTGGCAGCTCCAACGGGAGGTCCGCCGCCTCTGGTCGCGGGCCGGGGGCGCCCTTTGTTGCCTCATTGTAGCCATGGCAAAAGTCTACACAGAGCGAAAAGCAAAAGAGACATTTCTGAGCTTAGCTAAAGTCTTTCCCAAACATTCTTCCCAGTGGAATGGAATTTAGCACTCTTCTAGATTGTTTTTTAGTAACAGCTTCGAATAAAATGAAAGTTCTCAAACTTAAACAGGTCTCTAAATCAACAGAGGAGTACTGCTGCATGCTGCATGGCGCGTAGGCGATTTAGTTCAGCTATGAGATCTACAAAATACGATAATGGATATAGCTACACATTGCCATCTATAATAACAGACAGTAATATCCATTCCTTCAAACACTAGTTGCAGAAATCTGAATGCTTCCTTCCCTACTTTCTACCATGCCAGGGACCAGGACCAGTGTTGCAAGTCGATGCTGCTTTTTAGGCCACAGCCTGGCAGCCCTGTTGAAGCTCTTGCCCCAAGGAGAAAGCAGGCAAATCCGCTAAAGTTTCCTCGTGAATTTATTTGCTTTTCTGCGCGGAAATCCTTTGTAATTTTCCAACACTATCGCGCAACGTATAACAGCGGTATGCGTTACACTCAGCCCGGCCCCTATTATAGCCACTCTCCTCCTCCACTCTCTTCTTGGTCCCCTCTGATTCCCCTAACCCTGCCCGCCATCTAGCGACGACTCGGCTTACTGACAGTTCAATTGTGGCGCCGTTGACGTCGTCCTCGTCCTCGTAGCAGTCGCAGTAGTAGCAGTCGTAGTCGGCACGGCATACACAATGCCACACAGAGCAACTAGACTCGAAAACGAAACGAGACGAGCGAAATTTATGCGGCACCAACTCGGTCCCAAAAAGCAGGCAGCAGGCAGCAATCCCAATCGCAATCCAAGAGCCGTAGCCGTAGCCGTTGCCGTTGCCGGAGCCAGAGCCAAAAACCAATGCGAGCCCCATTCCCATTTTCATTTACCCAAAAAAAAAACCCAAACCCTCGGATACACGGACCCACTGTGCTATAGCATCATGTCATTGCTCATGCCGCCATGAAGTAGCAACCACCCAAAGGCAGCAGCAGCAGCAGCACAAGCAGCACCAGCACCCAGCACCACCCATTCCCATTCCCATCCCATCCCATCCCACAACTCCCAATTCCGACTCCCAGTCGGCAATACCCATTCCCATTCCCAGTAGCAGTCGCAGGTCTCAGGCGAATCCACCAACTGACGGAGTGGCGCTCCCACTCGCCAGCCCGCTCTCTGGCACGCTCTCTGACGCTTTTCCTCCTCCTCCCTCTGCCACGTACTTTTGGGTGGGTTTTCAGCCTCCTTCTCCTCTCTCTCTTTCCCTCTCTCCCTCACTCACTCTCTTTGTGTGTGTGTGTTTGGCTGATGTCGTAGTCAGATAGATTAAATCGATGGAAATGTAGGACTGTGTATACACACACACACACACACACACACACACAACATGGAGCATGAACACACTCTAACAAATACAGATGCAGATACATACATCCACTGACACACGAACATGAAGCAGAGAGACACACACACACACACACACACACAGTGGCACTCATCTAACGAACAAAATGTTGTTGTTGCTGTGCGGCAAAGTACAACAACGACAGCAACAGCAACAACAGCAACAACAATCCCAGGCAACGCATCACAGCAGCAGCAGCAGCGCCAACAGCCAGAGGCTTACTCCATCAAAAGGGGGCCTATACACGGGGCACGGGGCGTCATCAGTCATTTTTGGGCGTTTCTAATAAATTTCTCATCTAATTTTGTTCTAGATTTCTGGATCCCTAGCAAGTATTCCCTAGTAATCCCTACACCAAGTAAGTTCCTTAAAAACTATTTAAATACCGTGAAAACTTCATGGAATTATACACATTTAGGCTTCCTGAGGTGTCCCAGAGATTGCTCTGCATGCTCTGATATGAGAGTTGAACGGAAGTGACCTAGGTGCGCTGCTGCTTAACGCGCGTCAATACTAGAGAGAATACAGAGAAAGAGACAGAGAGAGAGAGAGAGATTCCAGCAGTATTTTTCCCCAATTGAAAGCCAATCCGGAAGCCCCCTTTGGTTTTTTGTGATTTTCCCCAACGCCACTGGCTTACCGCATTTTCAGTTTTGTGTTTGCCTTCATATGCTGCTTACTTATAGATATGTACATATATATGTATGTATGTGTGTATGTATATGCCTGGAGTGTGTGCAGATGCATATGTATCCGAGAGTATATCATACATGCACGCGTGAGTATATATGTGCCTGCGAGGGAGTGCCTGGCACATACAGTGAAAGCTCTCACTAATGACTGGGAGGGACCTCTCAAATCCTAAGGTGAAATCCCTTCCACAAGATCACCCCCCCCCCCACCCCCTGAAAATCCGAAGAAAAGATGATGATTCTACCAGCAGAGAAAGAGAGAGAGAGAGAGAGATTCCGGAGAGTGGTTTATTCGGGTGCAATATCCACTGTGAATGTGTTGGGTGGGTGGGTGAGTAGGATAAGCCTCGAAAACAAAATCATCAAAGCGAGCACTCAAACCATGCCCCACCGACCCCCACACAGCAAGAGTGAGAGAGCGAGAGAGATAGATAGATAGATAGCCAAAGAGAAGGAGTGGGTGGGAAAGAGTCGGGTTATATGGTGGCGGTGGAGTGGGGGCAGGGGGGTCATGAGAAGTGCGTAGAAAGGCCTGTGGCATGAAATGAAATATCAATAAATGATTAACATTTCGGGCAATCAAGAGAATTTTATTAGAAACACAGAATTATTAAAGCTGCACATTTCCCATAGTTGAAGTTGGCTTTAATATCAAAAGGGGGGGCTAACCAGAGGCTAACTGGACTTGGGGAATAGTGGGGGGAGGGAGAGGTGTGATGGATGGGCAACAAAGATCTCTGGGGAACATCTCTTCAGGCTGTACGAGTATTGATGATATTGGTGGGGGCGGGGCAGAGGTTCCCTAGCGATCTATCATTGGAATTATTAGGCATTTTTTAGACATTTTCTAAATAAAAATATTTCCATGCATCTATTCCAACTGCCAGCCCAGATCCTATCCTAAGCACCTGATCGACACATTCAATCTCTCTTTCTCCCCCAATTGATGGATAAGTTCCCGCTCTTTGCCTCTAAAGGAACTCCAAGTCCTCCATCCTTTCCCCCTTGATGGCAATGCACATTTGAACTCGAATTTTTTTCGACAATGCCAAAGGCGACTGCAGAGGAACCCAACCCCCAACTACCATTCTATTCTCCCATTCTGGTGTCCCCCCTAGGCACTGGAGACTGGAGAGACAGACCACAGACTCCGTCTTCGACCTTTCGTAGACAAAGCAGAGCCCCAACTGGCGGCAGCGGCGGCAATAACCACGACAACAACGACGAGACTATGCCAGGCAGCTGCGATGGCAGCGATGGCAGCGATGGCTGCGATGGCGATGTGGCGGCGGCGGTGACGGTGACGGTGACGCCGCTGTCGCTGCCGAATCTCGTTAATGTGGCTGAATGCCACATCGTTGTTGTTGCCTCTGCATGCTGCTTGGGATGCTGCTGCTTTGGATGATGCTCTGTGCTGCTCCTCTGCCGCTTCTACGCGATGTTGTAAAAGTTTTGCGCACAAATCAGCAAGGCAGCACGCACGCACACACACGGATCCAAAGGATACGCAGCCGTAAGAGACAAGGAAGGAGAGAGAGAGATGCTAGGCTTTTGGGTGGGTGGAAACGAAGCCTTAGATACCCTCAAACGATTATGCAGAACCTCAAGGAGAAATCTGTAGCAAGAAGAATGTTTCAGACTTCATAGAAACAAAATCTCAAAAGGCAGACTAAAATAAATACATATCTAGATACATATGTATAAGGAACAGTTGGCATATGTTCCGACTCTGTAAGGTTTCTAAAAGCTTCGCCTCTGGGAGCATCTGGTGTTCGGCATACCCCTTTCGTTTCAGGGTATCCACAAAATGGCATTTTCAGTGCTTGGCGCTCGAAGGCGAACAATGAATGCCGCCACAGAGCGGGGCAACATCGTTAGAGCTTTAACAGAGCCTCCTTCAACCCAGCAATAACCCCCGCCCCACCCCTGCAACCATTTGCGACGCTGCGCTGCGTCGCACAATTTTCAATGCGCTCTTTGCCTCGAAATGGTGGAAAATGCGCGTCCGTTGTTAGTCGGAAAACGTCGTCATCCGTCGACGGTTGTTTGGCCTGGCCTGGCCTGGCCTGGGCTTTGGACCAGGTCTGCGTCTGCCTGCCCCAACAAGAGTCGCCGCCAGCAGCAGCAGCAGCAGTAGCAGTAGCAGCAGCAGCAGAAGAGGCTGAAGTAGCATTGGGAGCGGCAGAGCAGAGCAGAGCCAGGCCGGACTCTAGCTTTTGGCCACTGTCGCAGTCGCCGTCGCCGTTGCCTTGGCTGACGGCTGACAACAGCAACAACAGCAGCGATGGCGACAGCGACAGGAACGAACAAGTCCCAACTCAAACACGAAGCTCCCAGCAGCTTCGGCTTTCGGCTTTCGGTGTTCGGCTTGGCAGGGAGGACTGTGCTCGAGTCTGGGAGCGGGAGCGGGAGTGGGAGTGGAAGTTGTGTGTGCAAAACAAAGAGCCACCCAGCAATCCACCTCTCTCTCTCTCTCTCACTCACTCTATCTCTATGGCAGTACATAGACACACACACACACACAAACACATATACATACACATATAGAGACTTCGGTTGAGTGTGTGTGCAATGCCATCAAGCAAGCAAAGCAATCAGCAGTCATTCCAAGGGGTCAGGGGAGGGCATGTGGGGTAAAGCTTTATGTATTCGTGTACAAGTTTGTGTGTGTGTGTGTGTGTGTCTGTATATGGAGGATGCCTAAGCCGACGACGATGCCAGCCACAAACTCCACTCCACTCTACAGCCCAACAGCCACCCAACAGTCACCTGCCACCCCACTTTTATCAGTCAGCAAAAGGTCGTTCGGCTATGTGGTCGCCTCTGTCGCAGCGGATGAATGCCGTTCCATTGAAGCACCTGACGCTGCTGCTGCTGCTGCTGCTGATAAGTGCTCGTATTCTCAAGATCAGGTGTGCGGTGGGAGCTCTGGTGGGGCAGCCTTATCTGGCAGCCCTGGGGTTGCTTGCATAAAAGCAAAACCTAAAATTCATGATCTCAACAGCCAACCCCTTATCTTCGATTGTCCTGAAACTGATTTTGTAATTAATTTGATAATGATAATACAAATTGAAGAGCCCATTAATAACTATAAGCAAAAACTTATTGCACTTGGGCTATAAATATAAATATTACAGAATCTATGATCATCTTAATGTGGTTTAAAACCATCGATCAGTTAAAGTACTTTTCAGTTATTGGTAATACTATGCAGATAATGAAATGATCATGAAATACCAGTCGAGCCGATCTTAGCTATTTCGTTTACTATAACCTTTTGTAAATATTGTTCCCCTTTGCCATACTCTCACCAGTTTCCACCCACCAATTGTACCATTCGAAAACCTAATCAAAACCTATCGATACACAGACTGTCCACCGATTAGAGACCGTTAGGCGACAATCGCAATTATCGACTTTATGAAACGAGCAAACGATGGCAACAACGACATAACCCCACAATGCCCCAACCGCTGCTGCTGCTGTTGCCGATGCTGCTGCTGCTGCCGCTGCTGCTGCCTTTGTTTGTCAGGCACTAAAATAGTTCAACTGTCGATGGGTGGGAGGAAATGCTCGGAAGGGTGCCGCCTGCCCAAGGAGCTGTAGGGAGTGGGCGATTTGCCCCCTTGAAATAGGGTTTGGGGTTTTTGTGGCTTTCGCCTGGCATGTTCTGGCCTGGCGGCTTTCCACAGCGCAACTGAAAATACGAATCGGAAAACTCAGAGCGCGCCAGCAGCAGCAGCAGCAACGACAGCAACAACAAAGAATGTGCGCATGTGGCAGGGTTGCCAGGCGGCGACGACGAGTCGGAGTCGAACGAGTTGCGCCACTCGGCTGGCGCGCTCTGGCAACCCTGGCCGGGGGGCTGGCTCCGCTCCACACAGCCATCAACAGCCAGTGCTGGCCTGGCCAAAAGCGCCCCGTCCATTCAGTACGAACTCTGCACTTCGCACAACAAGACGCCAGCGACACAGCGACGACGACGCCATCGGCGCGCGGCCATAGCCACAGAGCCCGAGCAAAAACTACGTAAATTTCCACCAACTGGAAAAGCAAAACCGTTAGAAGCAGCAAAATCACCAGCACGAAAACCAAAACAAACCGTAAACCGAAAATTGTGTGTGTTAGTTTTGTGCGAAACCCAAACTGAATTAATATCATATTCTGTAAACACTCAGTGGCTCCCACTCCGGCAACATGTGGAGCTGGGGCTAGAGCCAATCATCCAGTGACAGAAAAAAGGCGCCAAAACCATTAAACCATCGGTTAAATCGTTCGAGCCGAGAGCTTACCTCCAAAGAGCAATCCTGCTGCAAGCAGCCAAAGCAATGAAGATGTGGACCGAGGCCAGTGTGAGTAGATCAATAGATGATTAAGGTTATTATTCATACAATATACAAGGCAAGGCATGCTATGCTGTCCTTGATTTTGCTCCAGGTGATCGTTAACTGTTGCCCGAAGATCAGTTTCAGTGTGTCAATCAATTGTTGAGGGCCATTGCACGTTTCCCCTTGTTTTTCTATCATTTTTGCAAGGCTCTGTTATGATTTTAACTCTCGGCGTTCCTAGTGCTATATCCTCTTCAGTCTACCTCTGCATGACCTTTGTAGTAGGACCAGTAGCTATGAATCATCCTAAAGGAAGACCCCTTTCGTCGATAATATTCCTTGCGGCCTTCAGATCGGGTGGAAGCTTCCGTTACACTTAGCCTTCTCCCTGCCTACAAATCTATTTATTGTGATCCTCATCTATGAGGATGCAATCAGTGGGTTGCCTTGATCTTGTATGGCCAACATGTATCAGTGCCGTGCCTGTACGCCTCTTCAGTCCACTTGTTCGATGATGTTACCAATCCATTTCTTGATTTCTCTTTGGTCTCCCTCCCGTTTTGTTTTGGACGTATATAATCGCTTTCTTTGTTTTGATTCTTGAGTTTCTTGCAATCCTCCGTTATGTTTTGTGCGCCTCGTGTTTCGCCATTTACCGTTTACCGGCAAAAACCAATTGAAAAGCCATTTGATTGAGAGAGCCGAATGCTCCAGTGCTCAATGGGAATGGGAGTGGGTATGGGTATGGAGGGGGGAAACGTAAAGGAAGGCCAGCTCGATGGCTAGCAGAGAGAGGGGAGGGGTGGTGCTCTCTGTCGAGACACACGCATCATCCATGTGGGGGCACGGATATGGGTATGTTACGGTACTCGTAGTAGGCACGGCACGCACAGCCCAGCACGTCATGCACCCCCCCACACACACGCCACTTCAACCGATTCCGCTTCGATTTCCATTCTCCGATGTTGCACCTCTCACTCATCGTTCACCTACCTCCCACTCCACTCCACCCCACCCCTCGCCCCACCCCTCGCTCCTTGCTCCTCTTCCGAAGTAAAGTAAACAAAAGCCAACAACAGCAAATGTGCTTTTCCTCTCTCTCTCTTTCTCTGTTTTCTTTCTTTCTTTTCTTTTGTTGCCGTTGTTGTTGCTCTCAGCAATTAAATGAAAGTTTTTGTGATGATGTGCGCTGGCAAGGGGAAGGGGAAGGGGAGCGTGTGCCACAGCAGCGGGCGGTCTGGGGGGAGGAGGAGCAGGCAGGCATTGTAGAAGCCGGCGAGCAAAACAAAAACTGCAAAAATGTCATATGCATCAAGGGGGGTGGGTGGAAGAGTGGGCGCAAGTAGGCGGAGCGGAGGGAGGGTGGCAAATGTTTTCAATGGGTGGGTGGTGGTGCTCCGGCCTCGTTTGGGGGTGTGTGTAAAGTGCATTGGCATTTAAGATTCCTCTGCAGGCGGCATTTCGGTCGTTTCGAAGTTTTCTGCCCAAAAAAAAAAAGGAGAGGAATTTATTGAAATAAACTTGACCCACAATTGCCTCAATTGGTCTCCCTCTCCCTCTATCCGGCGGAAAGATATTGCCACTTTGGTCAGATTTTCCGCACAAATTAATTTCAATCTGAAAGATTTTCGATGTGGCAGAGGTGGGACAGTTTATTGGAGGTAACAGGATTTCAGGATGTAGTGGGTGCAAGTCTAGAATCCTTATGCAAGATTAAAAGCTTAGAACTATTTTCTCCACTGGTTACTCTCACTGAATGCTCCATTGTTAGATCTGAGAAGCTTTTAATTAGCTTCGCATAAGATCCGCCAAGTTCCACATCGAACAGCAAACTGTTCAGAGCTAAATCCTTTCCACTCTCGCCACCCACTCAATCCACATAAATGATTAAGCCGCAAGAGCAGCAGCAGCAGCAACGGCAGTGGTCGTAAAACGGTAAATCAACAATAAATACAGTCCACACACACACACACACACACACACTTGTAAACCCATACATTTAAAGAATCGCACTTGTCCTTGACACAGTGACGTACCAAACGTCCAACCGTCCCAACGGTTGTATAATAATAGCATCATGACTTGCGCTTGCCAATGGTCCCGCGGTCCCTTTCTCCCCTTCTTGCTTCCCTTCAAAGCCTTTCCTTTAGTGGTGGTTGCCGAAGAGCAACGGGTGGGTGGGGCCAGAGGCAGAGCAGAACTCATTTTCATTATCGGTTCGGTTCTCGGTTCCGTTCCGTTCCCCATGCAAAATGCCTCTCTGCCAGCGCATACCTTAGGTCAGTTTTTCGTATCATAAAAAAGCCCCCAACACACACACACACACACACACACAAACACTCACAGAGAGACGGACAGCAGCAAAAGCCACAGCCGCATTTGTGGCAGCAACGGAGGCAGTGCCGTCGGACAAACCCTTTTTTTGCGACCTGCATATAAATATAACGGTTTTATGTGTATTTACCATTACGCCGCCTTCCAATGGGCAATAATAATGGCTCTCCTCCTGCTCCTACGCTGCTTTGGATCAGATTTGGCGCACAGTAAATTTAAGAGAAGGTAAGGCATTTCGAGAGAGCAGCCTACCTTTGATTTTGGGAAGTAAAGGAACAGCTGCCCTTCCTTTAATTAACATACCCTGGCGTTTGCACTGCTTTAGCACTGGCGCTCTAGCTGTTCCTATGCTGCTGCTGCTGCTGCTGCTGCTGCTGCTCTGCTCCCGACTCTTGTGGCTGGCCATAATTTATTGGCCACTTGTTTCTAAGCGACGGCAGCAGGCAACGTCATGAATGAATGAATGCGAGAGTGAGTGAGTGAGTGAGTGAATGGCACTCGCTAATAAGCATCAAAGAGCAGACACAAAAGGGCAAAAGCAACAGCAAGAACAAAACTATGGAGTGAGGAGGAGGCCGGTCAGGCCAAAGGCAGAGGCAGCAGCAGAGCTAGAAGCAGCGACGGCGGACAGCACGTGCTAAGCACATTTAACGACAACTACAAAAACAACAACAACACCAAGAGGGAAAGAGCAGGAGTATCTCGAGCAAGAGTGTGCTGGCGGGGGGAGAGGGCACAAAAACGATTAAATTAAAAACCAAAACAAACTAAAGAAACGTCGCGGCGCAGCCAGCGTCAGCCCGAGCAGAGAGGCCAAGGAGACACAAACACACACACATACACAAAATAAAAAGAAAATAATAAAAAAGGCAAAACGGCGACGCAAGCAGCAGAAGCAGCGCATAATAAACGTCAATTTAAAATGCTAAAAGCTTTCGACGGCGACGTCAGCAGAGGGCAGAGTAAAGCCGGCGACAATAATAATAATACAAAAAACAACAAAAGAGAATCGCCGAAAGTTAAGAAGTAAAGAGAGACATACACATACACCCACACACACACACACACACATACACACACCTACGGGACGGAGAGCAATAAAAAATAACCCTTTTTCCGGTTTTTGTTTTGCTTGGCAGTTTCTAATCAAGAGAAAACACACGAAAAGCAAAACCAAAAGCTGTACATAAAAAAATGCCGCTACTTTTGAGTGGATGGATGGATGAAGGCGGAAACGGCGGAGGAGGGGCGCAGACTGAGATTCTTTTTTTGGGCATTTAACATAATCGAATGGGGTTGACGGGAACGTGAGGTGGGATGGTGGGGCTTTTGGGGGTCGCGCAATCCCTTTCATGTTGTGCCTGCGAAACAGCGCAACAAAAGGGAATAGGAAAAGAGATTGAATTGCTAATAATGTTCGTGAGGAGCAGCTCCCATATGGCTGCGCACTTGTCAATGTAATTGAGTAAGCGAGAGAGTTCTTAACCATCATTCTGCTACGGGATTCCACTCAGTGTACTTTGAGCGTAACTGAAAGAAAAAACTCTAGAACTGAGAAATAACTAACGATTATGGAGATTCCTCTTATTGGTAGAACACTTAAGATAAAGAGAACGGAATGAATGAATGGAAAGCCTTACAAACAAACCGATTAAGTCAGCTGTTTCTGGTTATTCCATTGAGTACTTTCAAGGCCAAATATTTACTACGAACCATTCATGGCAACACAAAAGTTTTCACTATCAACCCACGCCCCGACGATTAGTCGAGAAATGGCAATAAAAGCAATACAATACAAAAAATCATCTCCCCATCATTTACATAGCGATCGAAAAACAAAAGCACATCTGGACTCGGGTTGAGGTAGGGTCGATATGCCGGCCGGGTGTCATAAATAATACCGATTCGACTGATATTATTAGCTAAATAAATACGTATGAATGAATGGGAATGAAAAAAAAAAAACCAAACGAGAAGGAAGCAGGGCAGGCGAACAATCAGCGTGGCAGAAAGAGGCGGATATAGAGGCGGCCTCAAACATGAATGAAAGACAAAGCGGCGCCGCCGTAAGCAGCGCTGCCTGGCGTGAGAAAACCCATTCAAATTGTCAAACACAAGTGACAGAGTCGGCAGCTACAGCGACAGCGACTGCGACGTCGAACGTAATGATCGGCCACCTAATAAATGACAATCAAATGGGAATGAAACGACTCAATGAGTGGGCCGGAGAGGGAGAGTGAGTGCAGGAGAGCGAAAGTGTGACTTCAATTAGAGGCTGCCTGTGCATTGCATGACCCAAATGGGATCGCGAAGAGCATGCAAATGGGCGAACGCTCGAGTGCATTGTGTACGTGTGGGAGAAGGATAAACAATCAAGTGCAAGCACGTGAGAGAGTCTGAGTGGAACGCTTGGCTGGGAATAGGATAAACGGTTAATGCTGGCAAAACTCTGGTACTGTAAATTTACAGGTGAGAGAATCCCGTTCTTCCTATTGCATTTCTTGGTCCTCTCAGCGAGTATATACTGTGGCTAAGCGCCCTCTCTCAAGAGTTCCCTTAACTGCAGCAGCAGCATCCCACCACACCACCTCTCTCTTCCCACGACTAATCTGCAATCTGTTTGACGCTGAGAGCCACAACAGCTGTGGCCCCCAACTTGCAGCACAAACAGCGCCCTCCTCCTCTCACGACAACAACGACAACCCTTTAAAGGTCGCTGTTGTTGGGCAGGGGCAGAGGGGCACTTGGCATTACGAACAGGCGTAACAAAACAAAAAAGGCGACGTTCTGAGCAGAATTAATAAATTATAGACGGCAGAGCAGCGCAGTCGCTGCCGGCGGCGACAGCGCAGCACCAGACATTGTCCAAAAGCAAAGCACAAGTAAAGGCAGCGCAGCGCAGCAGCAGAGGACAGAGAGTCACGTGTAGCGAAGCAAGTGATCAAAACAGAAACGGAGAAAAAAACGAATTTATTATTACAGAAAAGCAATAAAATTAATCAACAATTCAAAAAACTGCAAGTGGTTGTCGAGAGGGGGAGGGAGAGGCAGAGGCAGAGCAGAGCAGAGCTGTTTCTGCTGCGGTTTAATAACCCGAAAATAAATGCGAGCGAGAGCAACAGAGATGCCAATAGTTAGTGATTCCAAGGCAGAGGCAGACCCAGAAACAGCGGTAGAGCAGCGGCAGAGCAGAGCAGATGAAGTAGAGCACCAGACGTCGTCGTCGTCGTCATTAAAACAACATAAAAAGTAATAAATAAATATGAGTGTGCACGAGAGGGAGAAGGGGAGAATGAACGACCTTCAACTTCCTACCCCCCCTGCGACCGAGATAGACAGGCAGGCTGAGCAAGTGCGAGCGAGCGAGTGAGTGGCGGCGCTACCTGTCCGTCTGTCTGTCAGCGATGACATTGATAGCTTTAACGGTAAACGCTGTACAAAAGGCGCTCAAAGAGAGGCCACAGCTCAGAGCTAGTGTGTGTTTGGGTGTGTGGGAGAGGGAGCGAGCAAACAAACGGCATAAATTAAACTCGTATGCAACATGTGTGAGTGCGGGTCGGTCTGTCTGAGATTTTTGGGCTGCGCTGGGATGCTGCTCTCGCGACGGCTAACCTAACTGTTTTGCATATATGCAAATCCCCAGCCGCCTGGCAGCGCCATGCACCTTGCAACCGCGTCGCGAATTCGAACTTGTTTGAAGAGCGTGTGCTAGCTAGCCCCCCACACTACTGGCCGGACTGCCAGCATGTTGCATGCCATGCCATAAGAAAAAGAAACAGCAACAGGAGCAGCGGGAGCAGCAAATTAAACTAATAAGCGTAAAAGGAACAGCGAATCGCAATAATAAAGCAAAACTGCAAAAGAAACACACACACACGCAGAGAGAGCAACTGCAGCTGCAGTGCTGCGGCAGAGACGCCGCGCTGTCGTCGTCGAGACACAACTTGGACTGTCGAAATCCATTATAACCTCAATCGCATTTCTTCCTTCGAGTGGCGCGGACATGGACCCAAGGCAAAGCCCAAGCCGCAGCCTCAGCCAAAGTGGGCGGATGTGGCCCCCTTTGTCATTTTGTGTGGAAATGGGAGAATGGCAACTGTAAAATCATAAAAGCGACCTCAGCTGAGAGGGAGCAGCATTGGAGTTGCATCCCGCACCCACCCCCCTACGAACCCAACCCAACCCAACCCAACCAAACCGAACCGAACTGCACCGAGCAGAAAAGAATAGAAGAACCTAACCAGCTTTTGGCTATGGCCAAACTCTAATCCGACAGGGACAACCCGGACAGGCAATGGGAATTGGCAAGGGCTAACAGAGTGGGCAGGTGTACAGGACTGTGAGGACGGAGAGGAGGGGTGCATTCTAACAGTATGGTTGTAGGAATGCGAGCTTTCGGAAATTGAAACTGGCATTAGGAGAGTGACGATGAAATGGGAGCCAATCAGGATGGGATGCATAGGAACTCAAGGAAAAAACTGAATGCTAATGAAATTACAGAAACCAAACCAAGAATATTCATAAGTTTTCGATAGGTTCTATACATCTATTAGTTTCCTTGAATTTGTATTAAATCCATTTGAGGTTCGGTTTGGAAATTGAGTTCAATTTTACTCGTATTTGGTCTCATTTCGATCATAATATCCTTATTGTTGGTAATAAATTCTCCGTACTACCGTACCTTTTCAAACTGATTTTCAACACAGATTTGATTGCATACTTTCAGGTTCCAGAGCTTGTGTACTAACCTTTTTTGAATTTGTAGGGCTTTTGCACTCCTTTTCTAAAGAATAAAGTATACGGGATCCAATTTTGGATCTATCTGAGACTATTTGATAACTGTATTATGATGACTCAATTTATAGACAAGCTGTAGGCCATACATAATTGACTCTGTTGGAAAACTGGTCTTGTGACACTCAAAGAAGTGCTCCATTCAATACCCGCTTCTCTGAGATAACTACGATAACTTATGTGTGTAATTATTTGAAATTTTTATAGAAGATTCACTTATCATGATGGGATGGATATAAACTTCTACTCCATTTCACAGTGAGAACTTTCGAGCCACCAAATACCATGTAAATGCAGCAATCTATTCCTGTTGTGCCCAGAACTGGTGGTGACCCAAAAACGTATCTCCCCAGTAAAGGAGTAATCTTCACACGAAAAACCAATAGAGACCCCAGAGCAATCTTCCTTCTCAGCTGCACCTGATTTCAGTTATCAATGATTATCGGAGGTGGCCCCAGGAGATACGATACGAGAACACAGAGATCATCATTCCGACATCGCAGTTCCTCCTCCAAAAAAGCGGCACGAGCAAAAATAGCCATCGCTGCGATGCGCTGCGCCGCGAACACAGAGGCATTATTAATGCCTTTGTTGTTGTTTGGATAAGTTTTACTCAATCGCATCGGGAGACGAGTCATCATCCACATTCACATTCGAGGAGATGCGAAGCGGATGGGGTGTATGGTGGGGCGCGGGGAGAGAGCTTGCGAGTCTCCAAAAATAATGCCAGCTAAAAGCAACAAGATATGAAAACAACAACAACAGCAATAACGGAGGAGGAGAGCACAAGCACAAGGCCAACAGCTGGTCGCTCTAGTCTTGGGGCCCCGAATCCGAATTCGACATCCAACATCTCCGTGTCTGTCGCGGTCTCGGGCCTCGGGTCTCCATCTCCATCTTCTCCGTCCCTGGCTCTGCCGCTGGCATCATCATATCCATTCCGTTTGCTCTGTTTCGGCCTGGCGTTCCACATTCACATCATCACCATCCACACACATCCACATCCACAACGAAATCCAACAACGTAGCCGCCGAACCTGCATCGGGGCTATTTTCTATACTCTGTAGAGAGGGTATTCATATTTTGAGCAGATCTTTTGCAATGCAGAGAGGAATAATGCTATAAATAGAAGATATAGCCAGATGGAGTGTGGGGTTCCCCATAGGTCTTGCTGCAAATAAAATTACTCTATTATATGGGTATGTCTGCTAGGGTATCTAAAGCTTCGTTCCCCCCAAAAGCGTTGTTCCTTTCTTGTTTTTAGTGATATTTCGAGTAACTAGCACAACAACAGAGTAGCGACGGGCACCAGCAGCAGACCAACCGAACATGTTCAAAGTTTCTCGGATGCGACGGCCAAGAGAACGATACGAACCAGCCCAGCGAGCGCACAACCTAACCTCCTCCACAGCACACACTCTCATAAAATTTTAATACAAAAATGCTGCCAAACATTTGCCCACCCCCGCAGCAGCAGCCCCAACAGCAGCAGCAGCAGCAGCATCGACTGAGAGTCCGACCATTACGCAGGGGCCTCTTTTCCCGTGGCTGGGGCCGGTCCGACCTGACACTCAACTCGTCGTCGTTTGCCGTTCAGCAATTTCATTTCAACATGTTTCTAACAGAGCCAGAGCCAGAGCCCGAGCCACAGACAGAGCTCCCAAGCACCGAGCCCCAACAGATCTTACATCCAGCGCCGGTTCGCTCCGCTTCAGCTAAAGCATCTTAAATTTTTTTTGTGTTTGCTCCAGCCCCAGCCCAAGCACCACCAGTGCCAGTCCGGGGCCCTCCATGGCATGCCACTCCACACTCCACCCGCAGTCGACGTACTTTATAGTCTTACTTTGTTGGTTTTCTACCCACAAGTCTTTCTCTTTTTCGTTGTCGCTCCGTTCCAAGGCAGCCCAAGAGCCAGAGCCATAGTCAGAGCCAGAGCCAGAGCTGGGGCAAAAAACCGAGGGAAAAAGAATTTTTTTATAGGTATTATTTCGTTCCCACATACGACGGACGTCGTCCCACAGTCCCGTCCTGCATTTAGACGGGTGGGACAGACAGTCGAGTCGGGCAGGCAACGAACGAAACGAAACGAGAATGAGTAGGATAAGGGAAGGGAAGGGAAGGGAGAGAGAGAGAGGAAGGGGAATGAGCGAACAAGGGTGAGATGAATGGTGCGGAGCGAAGAGAGGAAACGGGCAGAGGCCGTGACAGCGTCAGCGCATGTACATATAAAACTCGATACTACGTCAGCCAGGGTTGCCAAGGCTGCTGAAATTATGGTAAAATACATATCTCAAGAGGCATAGATATAGATTTGAGATGCTAAAAATGTTAGAGAAATATGTATCTTTGGATAACCATAGAGAAATTTAGTAGAAAGATATATGTATGTAGTAGAAAAGATACAATGGAGTGAAACTTATGTATGTATAAGGAATAATTTTTGTCATCACATAAACTGATGATATTTTGTTGTAAGCTGGTTTCATCAGGAAAAGTTATAGTTCAATCCGAACTCTCGAACAATCTTCGCCCCAAGACCCCAACAAGAGTTCAATGCCGTTGGCCACTCAGACAGTTGGCAACCCTGCAGCACTTGTATTGCTGTCGACGTTGTTGTTGCTTTTTCTGCTGCTGCTGCTGCCTCTGCTGATGTTATGCCGCCTGTCTGCCAACCAGCCTGCAATCCCTCGCACCGCTACCCTCCCCATTCCAACTAACCAACGCTACAGCCATCAAGCCATTTGCCTCTGACAGCGCACACGATGCGACGCACATACATACTGATGATGCATACATATGTACACTCGTACCCGTACCAGAGCCAGAGCTATGTATTTTTGTAGGTTATGTGTATATAGCAGCGGTCTGCGAAGCAGTGTGAGTCAAGCATTGCGATTGTGGGAGAGAAACGAACAGAATCGAGAAACGAGCTCGCTTCGTGTTTCGCTCTTCTCTTTCTGTTATGTGCCCTGTGTGTATGCTGGTGGGAGGGTAGGGTAGGTAGGACTGTTCTGTGTAAATACAGTAAGGCCTCAGTGGCAGCGCTGTCTTGTGTTGAAGCGACAAAACTGGAACGCTTAGCGAGTGTTCACTGTGAGCACTGTACATAAAATGTTAAAACTCTGATTATGAGGATGACGTTGGCAAGGGAAGCGAGGCGGCCGGTCGGGGGATGAGAAACGACAGCAAAGCAGCAGCGGTTGAGCGAAGAGAAGAAGAGAAGCAGCAGGCAGCAGCAAAAAAAGTTTCAAATGGAAATTTTGAATTAATGAACGAAACGAAACGAAATGAACTAAAACTGGTTTCATTTGTGCTCTGCTCTGCTCTTCTCTTCTCTGAGCCAGAGCTCAGAGTTGTTTTTTGCCCCGCTCTACTCTCTCGCTCTCTCTCTCTCTCTCCACTGTCCACTCTCTGGCTTTTGTTACTGTTGTTGTGCCGCTTTCTTGGTGCGTTTCTCATTTGAAAATATTTTCGCCTCGCCCCGAACGAAAGAGGCTAATTAAGCCAAAGGAATTTCTCTGCAATTTTCAGGCGGCGGGCAACAACAGCAATTGAGTTTTCGAAAACTTGTCGTCAGCTGAGTCTGAGGCCCAGAGTAGAGGAAGTCGTCATCATCATCTCTCAGTGGATCCGAGAACTGCGATCCTA
This sequence comes from Drosophila obscura, assembly GCF_018151105.1. NCBI lineage: Eukaryota > Metazoa > Arthropoda > Insecta > Diptera > Drosophilidae > Drosophila > Drosophila obscura. The sequence continues at coordinate 11,131,660 of NW_024542828.1, forward strand.
TCCACCGCGTGATCTCTTCTCTGGTTTTCGTAGCAAACATTTTATTTCGCCGTAGATTTTGACTTGGGGCTTATTTTTGTTGTTTTTTCTTTTTTCGCTCGGTTTTCAAGGCAATCAGGTGCAATAGTTTCCCACTCGTCGGTTCCGAATGGTCGCCTTTTCTCATGTTTGCCGCTCGGCTCTTGGGAAACAAAGCGGAAATGAATGGATCGGATTGGCTGGCTGGCTGGCTGGCTGCGATCAATTTGATGGCGATGTTCGCTCTCGAACAAGTGCAGAAACGTTGTTTGGAACGTGTTCTCTATGAGAGTTCGATTGCCGTTCAAGCCCCGTTCCAATGTTATTATTCTACCTTTTGCTGTGCTGTGTTGCTTCTGCTTCTGCCTCTGTCGCTGATTGTTCCTTGCACTGCGGCAGCGACGCCGACAGCGGATTGCTTCCTGTTCGAATGCTTTTCTTATCAGTGTGCCTGCCCGCCCTGCCTCCGCCACACTATGCTATCGGTCAGGGTCGACGTCGGGGAGGTGCACAGCAGGTTGGCGCTCTTCTCTGCTCTGCTCTGCTCTGCTCTGCCTTTGCTCTCGTCCGTGTCCGGGTCCTGGTTCCTGTTGACAGATTGTATAATTGGCGTGGAATTGATTTGATTGCAGGCGCTCTTTGTGGCCTGCCTGTGCCATCGATCGATATGTATTATGCAAGCGATAATTGGTAATCGAATGGAAGGTCCATCTCGAAAAAGCTTTTTAAAGAGAGCAAAGGAATGGATGCAAACATCTGGATAGTAAGGAGAGATGTAAATTTCTTCAATTACATTTGGTACAGTTATTTTCTGGCTATAGATCTTTATTCTTGTTGGTCTCAAAGTACTGTTCCGAGTTAGTCCTTCGCATTTGCTTCTCGATAACTTGTTTAGTGATTATTCAAATTGCTTTTCAGTCTATCGCTTATCGCTTTTCTTTAACTAATCAGCCGGCCATATATTTTGGCAAAATTTTCGCAAATTCTTGTTCTACAGATAAGGATAGACCTACTTTCATTGAAAGTAACGCAATGAAAACATGTTATATTGTTCTATCGATGCTTATGAAGGCAAGGCTGATAATGTTCAAGGGGGAAAGATAATCATTCCATAATTTTAAGAGTGAATAATAGATGGGGTTCGCAGTGGTTTTGTGTCGTTAAGATAGTGGCATGTATTGGGCTCAACATTAATTTAATTGTTACAGTTAGATAGAGATACTTATAGATTTTTTTACTTCAAAAGCGCTACTACTGCAAGTAGCTGCTTTCCATTCAAGATTGTTTTCTTAAGCATACTATTCAAGTTCTTCTAGCCAACAGTTTTCCCTGGTAGTTCTATGATTAAGCATCTTTCAGTGGTAGGATACTAATGCATCTTGGAATTGCATTGCGTGTGTTCTGGCTCAAAAACTAAGCCTGAGACTACTGCATCCAACAAATTCCACGGAATTCCCCATTTATTGTAAGCGCCGTCTCCCTACGCAATACGGAATACACTCGTAATCCGGCTAATGGAATCCAAACATTCGACTGTGCCACAAGACTCTACTCGACGAATATGCAAAGCGGCCACCTGTTTTGGCTGAAATGATCTCCCCGCCATGTCGCCGCCTCAGCCATTGTTATGGCGGTGCTGGTGCTGGTGCTGCAGTGGGGTCCAAGTCCTCCTCCTGTCCACGTCCACGGCCATAAATTCGCATTCAAAACTCGTCTAAATCTAAACCGAAGCAACATGTGTGTTGTTCGAGAGTGAGTGAAAGAGTGAGTGAGTGCCGGCAAGAGCGTCGTCGGTGGACATGGCCGAAAAGGGATGGATGGTGGTATGGGGGGATGGAAGCTTTGGGGGGTGCCGTACCCCATAGCATACATATGTGTGTGAATAGCGAATAGCTGGCAAAATATTTGCACGACGCAGCCTCGCACACACACACACACACACACATAATCGGTATGGCGGAAAAGCTGGCTAACGGTGGGCGCAGAGGCTGCGGCAGAGCAGAGGAGGAGCGCGTGTGGGCGGTTGCGCAACGCCGACGCTTGCATTGAACTCGGAAGTAAACGCAATAGAAATAGAGAGAATATCCACACAGAAACCAGTTGTTGGCGACGAGACGCCATCGCCATGCGACGAGGAGGAACATGCAACATCAACATCATAACATATTCAAATCGCCAGCAGAGAGGCAGCGACACCGACACCGACAGCGCTGTAACCGACAACATAGCAGAGCAGCAGCAGCAGCAGAGCATTGGAGCTTTTACTCTCACGTGAAAACTGAATTTTATGCTGTTTTGTTTTGTTTTTATTGTTGCATCGCGTCACGAATTAAACTAAACAAACAGCGGAACACAGAAACCGAAAAGAAGATGGGGAAAAGCCCCCGACTAGAAGATGCTCTGGTTTCCTTCTGCACTCCATTCGCATCGTTCATTCAATCATTGCGATCAATCGGTAGCCACTTTATCGACTCCAAAAGTATGCTGCGGAAATTGTCAACGGAAGCGGAATCAAGAACAGACCATACTAAGAGGATCAAAGGGAGAATATTGCTGGTTGGCGTAGGGGTTGGTTCCTGTAGGGTTATTATGGGTCAGCTATTCCCAATAATCTACAAAGAGTTTCAGTGGATATTACAGCTAAAATATTGGAATGGATATGCTGGGTTATAACTGCCAATATTTCTCAGAAATCCCACACTATCTTCATTACGTTCCATATTTTGGCATCTGTGTATCGCGTAGTTCCGTAAACAATAGACTGTATTAGACTGTACTATTCTCACAAAAGCCCTATATTTAGGAATTCTAAAGTTACCTTTGCCATCAATTAATCGAACCCATAATCAAAAGCTATCTACCAGTTGCATGCCTCGTAGTCGTCTCCAAAGGCATTTGGTACTGCTACCTTTGTGCCGTGCCACACCGTACCCGGTGTCGTGCCACAGCGTACACCTTTCGATTGAGTAAACGTAAAGCCCCGATTTCTCGCTCGCCTTGTTCGCAAAAATAATGACATCAGCCAAAACGACAACAGCAACGAAGAGGCACCAACCAACCAACCAACCAACCAGCCAGCCAGCCAAAGCACCGAAGCAGGATGCGGCAGAAATTGGTTTGATTTGAGTTTTGGGCTCCGCCGCGCCGTTGTGTTGCGTTACGTTTTCGACTTCTCGACTTGAAAACAATCATCAGTCAACGTTTGTCCACAGCCTGCGTCGGACTGTGGCTGCTACCACTGCTGCCTGCTGCGCCTGACCTTCAATCAAAATTCGCTTCGAATTAGAATTGGCGCGCATTTGGTTTTGGCCATATGCAATTTTTTTCGTATTTGGGGCCAAGAGATAAGCTCCGGCAAACGGCAATCGGCAGCAGGCAGCAGCAGCGGCAGCGTCAGCGACAGCGGCGAAAAACAGCAAAATGTTTCAAGGCGAAAACGCAAACGCGGACGCCGCCGCAGCAGAATATCTTTTGCTTTGGCTGGCTGGCTGTCAGTCAGGCCAAGCAGTGCGTCGCATAAAATAGCACAGAGCAGCGCAGCGCGCACACGGCACACGGCCCACGAAACGAGGCCCAAAAGTACCTGGCACCACCAAGGCACAAAGATACAGCTACGGCTACGAGAGCCAGCCAGCGCCAACATCAGAGATACAGATATGAACGGAGCGAAGCGGCGGCAACTGAAATAAACAAAAATGTTGAACACAAAGCAGCCAGCTAGCAGCAGCAGTAGTGGATGAGGCAGAAGCAGAGAGACGGCAACTCTGTGCCTCGCTTTGTTGCTGTTGCTGTGCCTTCGCTTCGGCACATACCACACCGCACACAAAATGAGACTCTGTAGCGTATCTGTGTGTGAGACACAGCGTATCTGTGTGTGTGTGAGTGCGCATGTGGAAATGTACCTTTATATAAACGAAAACGAACGACCCGACACACTACACGAAATCCCAACTGACAAGCAGCCGCACATACACTCTCCGTCCGTCCGTCTCCCATTTGCACTCATGAGAATGAGAAACGAAACGAAACAACACACGTGTGTGTGCGCGATTGTGTTGTGCTGGTGTGTGTGTGTAGACTGTTAGTCAGCATTTGTGGCGCGACCAGGGTTGCCGTATGGCAGGAGAATTGACTCATGCGAACGGCGGTTACTACTGCGAAAGTGGGTTGCGTTGGCTGTTCGATGGGAAAGTTTTTGGGGAAACTTTGGACCTGCTATAGAGGGGGTTTCTTATAATAGCGTGAACTTATTGATATCTTATTCTAGGAGGGGTTATAATGGCCAAACAAGAAGAACTTCATCGTCAGAATGCATATTTTGGTGATTAAATCTCTCTAAATATAGTATATATCACTGATCTTTTATTGTGTGATATCTTATGTTTTTGTTGTATTACTTTTGGGAATCATTTTCAACATGTTTGGTTCCATATATCAGATAAATAAAATGATATATGTATGTTATGACAAATGTTGAAGTTTTATAAAGATTTTAAAAAATTATTTTGAAGAAAATACCATTGAAAACTCCATAGGTTTTGCATGCAGAAATGTTAGCTACATGTATTCTGCATGACATCTATTATTATACCCACCCATATCTTTCATATACTCCAATCTAAAATACCGTTATTGCATGGCCAACTACAACTATTCCAAATCCCTTCTTCTGATTGTTATCCCAATCGACTTTCAAATGCTTTGCTGGGCTAGCTATCGGCAACATCTGGCAACGCTGCGAGGTCTCTTTTTCAAATAAACACCCGCTCCCACAACTGGCGGCGGCGAGCGATGTCGGCGGACGTCAACTCAACCGTTTGCACAACGTCGTTTCAACGTTTGGTTTTTCGTTTCTGTTTCTGTTACTGGTTGCTGGTTGCTGGGGCCTTTACTTTATTCCACTGAAATATTGGTGCTGGCAATGCCGTTGCCTCGCGTTACAGCTGGCAATGCCGACGAGCATTGTATACGTAGCCCTCCCTCTGCCCGAGCTCTGCCCCTGCTCTCCAGAAACTCGTTCAGTTTCAATGCTTTTTACATAAGTGCGCGTCTAGCGTGAGAGAGAGAGCGCGAGTCCATGGTCTAGCGTCTCGCTCTGGCTGCCCTGCCTCGAAACAGGGGTGCATTTACTCGTATTCGATTCTGGGTGTGTGTGTGTGCGCGCGAGTATCTGTGTGTACGCTACAGCGTATCGTATCTGTGTGAGTGCGTGCTGGTTTGCGTTGGTTGCCTGCCTGCTGCTTGCTTCTTGAACAACGACCGACCAGTTTATTTGTGATTTTAGCACGGCAGCCAGAGGTTCACGTCGCTCTCTCGCTCCGTGTGTCCGCCAGAGCCAGAGCTCCAATACGAAAAACGACGTAAAAATCACCATCAGCAGTAGCGCGCGTAATTCAAAGTTATCATCGAAATCCCAATAGCAATTAATGGGAAAAAGTGCTCAAAATAATTATTATTAACAAATTAAATGTGTAACTAAAATACGCGATGCAAATGCAACAAATCTGAATATAAGTGAACAAAAATTGGATGCTAAAAGAACACAAGAAACATTATAAAGTTTATAACTTTGAATACATTGAAATTACCAAGAAAATGTCATCTGGTGTTCAGTGCTGTGTTGCCGCTTTGGTCCAGGCGGCAGGCTGCTTCTACTCGTACTGCTCCTGCTGTTCCTTGGGACACCTGCTGGCCGCCCTTTGAGACCGCCAAAGGATTCGCCCACTCCCAGCGACTGAAACACACACACACACACAGTTGGAAATAAACTACTACAAAAAGAACTTTAACTCCGTTCAACGTTTCCATCCATTGGATATAAACATTGTGAACTTTAACTCATCCTTGAGAACGGCCCAGCCGAAAATGTGCACAGAGGTGAGTGTCTTTTTGATGATCCACAAAGGGATCCAAGTGTATCTTGGAAGGCCATAAGGCAGATCTTAGATACTCTTTGTAACTACGTATATTTTGTGGAAATGGACAAAGACAGAAATGGGAGATATCATATAGGATTCACATAGATGAGATATTGCAAGAGATTGTATGGTATGACCTTATATGGGATATATTCACAGTGAGGTGCAAGGAGTATCATGGGTTTATTTGGGATAGTGATTGGTTTCTCGTACTTCTGAATAGTCTCTTCTCCAGATATTTGGGGAGTAAAAGTTTCTTGAATAAAGAAAGCATTCCCGTTGTCTTGTGTCTGAAGAATCCAAATTATATTACCCGACGTTAAAAATCACTTATGGGAAAATCATTCCATTCCTAATATCTGGGATTTCAATAGGACTTAGTACCAATCCCGAGTCTTGGAATTACCCAGCGCTTTGCTTCTGTCTCTGTGGAGAGCTTTATCAGCAACTTGAACTTGCCGCAAGTTCAGTTTCAGAGTTTGATAAGACCCACTACGTGTGTGCTTATGTGTGTGTGGAAGGGGACTGTTCTTCTCCTTGCAATTGGGTGAATCATTCAGGTGGCATGCCCCCACACCTGCAACAGCAACAGCAACGGTGCGATGGTGCCTTAGAAATGCGCGTAGTCGTAGCCTCAACATGTGGTTTGTGGCCACCGCCTCCTCCTCCCACTCCTCCGCTTATTGGCAGTGCGTGGGTGGCTGCCATATCGAGTGGAGTGGGTGGTGTGGTGTGGTGTGGCATGACTTGGCTAAAGGATAATGTGTGTTGCAAGCACTCTCTAGGCTATGGCTACGGTTGAGGCAACTGCAAGTTTCATTCAACATGTAAACAATGCAAAAGTTGCACGTGCAACGAGCCAGAGTCCATGCCCCCCCGCAGCGCCACGTCTTCCCTCTCTTTCTGACCAGGCATCATGCAGCACCATCTATTGGCACACATTCGCAATATGCTAAATAGCCGCTGCTTACGTCGCTGTCGCCGGCTAAGCTGCTGCGCTTAGCTCCTCAGCAGCAGCGACACCAGCAGCAGCAGCAGCAGCAGCGTCTAATGCAACAATTGGACATCGGAGCAGCAGCAGCAGCAGTACCAGCAGAGACAGCTGACTTTTGGGGCCCGTTTCGTTTAATTAATTACATGCACAAAACGCTCTTTTTCGGCTCGTTCTCTCTCCACTCTCTGCCTGGTGTGCTCTCTCCCACTCGGGGGGGTGGGGAGAAACAGCAACAAACTTTTTGGCGTCGGTCGCCCATTTCTCTGTCGCCGTCAACTGCTCTGTTTACGTTTTCTCTTTCGTTTGCGACAGCGCTGCCTCCGCATTCATTTCTTAGTTCTGAGCAGAGCAGAGCAGAGCACAGCAGAGGGGGGGAGCCGGAATAATCTATGCACCTCCATAATCAGTAGAGGGGGGCATGGATCTGTTTTGCATGGTGTATGTTTTTGGCTTGAAGTAAAGTCTGTCTCTTTGCCGTTTAATGTTTAGTTTCATATTATCCCTGTCCCCTGGTTGTCCCTCCCCAATCCTTCTCCTCTATGGTAGTCAGTGACACTTTTATCAAAGGGCATTCCCCATATTCGTCACGGCCTTCACTCCTCCCATTGTCTCTGTATCTGTATCTTTATTCCTTTTACTTTGCTCTTCTTTTTTAATTGTTCTTTATGGTTATGTGTTGCTGTTGTTGCTGTTGTTATGGTTCTGCTTGCTCTTCTTCTCCTTTTTCTTTCGTCTGGTCTGGCGGCGTCCGTTGGGGGGCATTTTTTGGGGTGGTGCAAAATTCCGGCACGAGACTTAATTCACTTAATTGAGCAGCGACGCTTACGCTGACGCAGACGGCGGCCGCAACTGCGACCGAGGAGAGGCTCGGCCGCGGTTCTGCCTTTGCAAATAGTTTGAAGTTGGCGCCGGTCCGGCAAGGGGCATGGATGGGGCACGATGCGGACCGAGAGTGTGCCGTGTGCCGTGGCCGTGCTGTGCTGTGCTGTGCCTCCTCCTTTTGTGATTTCACTTTCAGATACATTAACACAAGTGCGCCTGCCTCCGACTGCGCGCGCCTTTTGAGTTATTGGTAGCAGAGGCAGTGGCAGCAGCGGTGGCAGCAACTGCGGAAGGATGCCACAACAGCACAGAGGCGGCAGCGCGCGCTGTGTGGCAGCAGAGCAGCCTCCTTCTGTTACCCATTTTCTTTGCTCTTCGATTTTATGAATGAAAATCGCGACTTGGGCTCTGTGTTTGGTTGCAGCAGCAGCAGCCACACATTTGCATGTGCTCGTTCGTGTGGCAAGTATCCTGGGCTGCTGCGGATACGCACACATGGACACATGTCTGGTGGCCATAAAAATGAAATGCCTCAAGGGGGCACGAACCGTCCGTCGTGTATATCTGCTGTATCCTTTGTTGCTCTCCTCGGGATGGGATTGGGAGGGTATCGTCTCTCCTCGCTCTCTTAATTTGCCACGCTTCTTAACTTGTTGCTGTTGCCCCGCTCCTTCGGTCAAGTGCAACACGAATACGAAAATTGTTCAATGAAGAAAATCATAAAAAAGGGAAGCTCAAATAATGATAAGCCAAAAAGATACGAGTGAGGGAGAGGGCCTGCCTCCCATTCATCCATTATTCTGGCTCGCGCCAAATAAAGTTTTTGTTTTCATTTGTATTTCTTGTGGCATGAGGTTCTTCATTCTTCTAAAAATGTAAACAAAAGCCACACAGCAGAGCAGTGAAGAGAAGTGAAGGAAGAAGGGGGAAGGGATCGGTTCGGTTGGGATCTGGTCGCATGAGCAATTGCGGTCCGAGTCACGACTTTTGTCGCGCCATGGGAGTCGTACTCGCAGTCAGAGCCAGAGTCAGGTTGTTGTTTGAAACACAGGACGGAACTGAATGAAAGAACGGAACTACTCAAGGCAGGAGGGAGAAAAGAGGGGTGATTGGGATCAGCAGAGAGGTTTACCTGAATGAATCGAATTGGAAGAGGGAATTTGTTTTCGGTTGTAGAGTTCAGTAGTTCAGTCCCATCTCTCTATCTTTCATCCTTCCTTATATGACACACTTAAATGTGCCTATCGCAATATCGTGCTCCATTCTGTATATCCTTCCATCCATCATTCATTCATACACAGCTACGACACATCTATTCCTCTTTCTCCAGCAATCTTTTACGATAGTCGCTACAAATCTGCAATCTCTATCACGGCTTACCGGCTTACCGGCTTTCCTATCAATTATACGAACTATGACTACGCCATAAATTCTCGGCACATTTTTCAGGGCTTTCCTTAATTACTTTCGATTGGTCTGTGAAGCCAATTCGAGGGTTAAGTTCAAAGCTGATAAGAGCTGCATATCAGTATCAGGAGTGTCTGCGTATCTGGCGGGGGTTCAACAAACCTTTCATTTAAGAACTGGCACTTATCAAAGCTTAGCCAACACCCAAAACATGGCCCAGACATTGACCACAAAACGGACACACAATGCCACAGAGCAGAGATGCACATCGCAGCAAGGCATGGTTGACCGATTGAAAGACCTGCCACATTTGCCACATGAGGCGGCTTATATGGCTATGAATGAGAGAGGGGTGGGGAGGGGAGGCATCCGCGGACCTTAATGTATGCCCAAAGCACACATACACACACAGAGAGAGGGGGGGCAGGCAGAGTGGCAGCAAAGACAGCTGGCAGAAAATCTTATCAATGAATGCGCATCACTTGCACTTGTTTGCACCAGAGGTAGAGCAGCAGCAGAAGCAGCAGCAGCAGCAGAAGCAGAAGGAGGAGGTGGCTGCAACTGCAACTGCGGCGACTGTTGCTACGGGTTCGGGGAATTACCGGCTGGCTGGCTGAATGGCTCGACGACGTAAATGGTTCGACGACGGCTACGACGATGACGGCGAGGCAGCAGATGATGACGTGACTCACAGACAACAACTACGACGACGACGACGAGTACCAACCATTACACATCCACTACAGTCCACTCCACTCCACACTCCACACACAGATGCAACACGGGGACGCACGCATTAGCATTATTAAATCGCCTGCCGCAAATTTGCGGTTGCGTCACCTACTTAACACGCGGACCAGTGGTCAGTGCCAGCAGAAGTGGCAACAGTGGGTGGCAGCATCACGAGTGGGTGGGGTGGGATGGGATGGTTCGCTTGCTTAAGGATAACGAGAGCGCGAGAGCAGAGCAGAGCAGAGCAGAGCACGAGTATTTCCATTAAGCCAAATTAAAGTTATCATGCAATGTAGTAGAAAGCAGTGTGGAGCAAGCAGGGCAGCAAGCAGGGCAGCGCAAGCTCATCCTCAAGTTTTTTTTCCGCCGCTCTCCTGCTCCTGCTTGACAATCAACGAGGACAGCAGACGCATCGGAAGAGCAGAGAGGGAGAACCAGCAGCAGCAGCAGCAGAAGAGAGGAGGGAGAATAAGCAATGGTACGGATGGGCAGGGACTGTGGGTGGGAAGGACAAGCAGGCAGGCGCCTCCGCTCTTGCTCGCTTCTCGTCTGCTGCCCTTCCACCCACGTGGTGTACGTGCAATTCGAAAAGTGGTTTTACCCTCGCATATCACCCACCCAACCACCCACGACATCCCCTCTAGCCAGGCATGTTGTCAGGCAGGCAGGCAGGCATCCTGGTGGTAGGCTTTATTATGTCAGACCAAAGGGGGAGCCAGAGCGCGGAGCAGAGAGAGAAAGAGAGAGCATTTCACCCAATTTCATTATATTTGCCAACGTTTTTAGCTTTTATACGTCATACGGCATATCTCACCACACACCCGATACACCCCACCCAGAGGGGGTGGTTGGGTGGTGTAGAGAGAGAGAGAGAGAGAGAGAGAGTGTCTGTGTGGGCAGAAGAGGGTGGTACGTGTACGATGGAGAAAAGCCGGTTCCATTGCTCGGCTCTGCACTGCACACGAATCCACTGCGCAGGGTCGTGCCGAAACATCGCCACGATGTGGTGTGGTGTGGTGTGACGGTTGGGGTTGGGGTGGTGGTGGTGGGTTTTTTGGGTGGCTTAGGGTGTGTGGTATATGGGCTGTGTAGGTGGTTTTCGGCTGCCAGTGCTGCCAACCCATTATTATAACGAATATAATATTATAATAATGTCAGGCATAAAGTGCGAAAGAGAGACAGGGCCACACAGAGTGAGTGAGGGAAAGAGCGAGCGAGAGAGAGCATTAAGGGAAGAGAAACTCTCCCACCCCTTGGGCGTTGATGGAGCTTACACATACACACCAATACAAGGCTATATCTATGGGTGTGTGTGTGTGTGTGCAAAATAAGGTTATTTTATAAACAGTTCATGGTGTTATAGGGGGGAGCAGAGCAGGAGCGGAGCAGAAGCCGGTGCTCAGGAGGTTGGGGTGGCTGTCGTTGTTGTTGGTGTGTGTGTGTGTGTGGGTGGCCGCGTATCGAAGTGTGCTGTAGCGCGGGTGTGGAGTCGGGAGTCAACGTCATAGTCACGGCTGGGCGCTCGCGCCCAGTGGGCGGATATGGTTAAAGCGACGACAATTTCTCCGCTCTGCCCTTATACAATATATAAGCGTTGGCTAAAGGACTCGTCCTGTCGCTTAAAGACGGTATTGTAGTGGAAACGAATGGATCTGGCTGATGAAATAATCTCTTTCATTTGGATCGTTTCTGGGAAACTACAGGGAATATCTATTGGATTGGTATTTCTTTTAAAATTCCATTTTAAATAGCCATAGAAATCGATCAAATTCGGAGTAGTGACTCCATCATGAATTATGCTTCAGAACTCTACTACGTTCTGATTCCCTTACGATACCATGAGAAAATGCCATGGTCAGCCTTGATACGATCTCCATTGGCCGTAACGGCTGGGCTTTTGTGGCGCCGCCTGCCTGCCTTTTGGTTGCGATTCAAACTACGTGATTTTACGCGCGCTACCCAACATCCGTTATCCCACCACAACCTTCGCCAAATGTAGCATACGAGAGAGGAGCGGAGTGACACGGGGGGAGGCATATTCACCATCCACACTGTGCACTGTGCACCTCCACCACAGCAGCAGCAGAAGCAGGTCGTTTTTGGGGTGGACAGTCAGCCCCCGCTATGAACGGACCATCAGACCAGACCAGGCCAGGCCAGAGCTGTCGCTGCATCCACCAATTTTTTGCCATTCTAAGCGAAACGTACTAGAAAACAGTCACCCCTGTGTTACTGCTTGTTCTTCGCTTAAAGTATTTTCGAAATTGAAACGAAACGAAACGAACCCAAAAGCAGCACAAGCAGCGCAGATACGTTTTTCCTACAAAAATCGGAACGCAACACTGCCGCCATCGCCATCATTTATTTGTCGTTGCTGTTGCTGTTGTTGTTGTTGCTGGCCCGGTCGGTCGGGCTGGCTCTTTTTTTCTGCTACGTTCAACAAAATTAAACTCGAGTCGAGTCTCGGAACGAACCAACAAACGTTCGCTCCGTACAATTTGAACGGCAAAAGTTGCGATATTACGTCCCTCGATATCAAAAGCAGCAGCAGCGCAGCAACAACAACACGAATATAAAAGCGCTGGCAACTCTTACCCCGTGTACACAGATACATACATACATACATATCCATTTTATACATGAAATTTACACACAGATACGAACAGCAGCGGCGGCAGCGTTGGTTCCATCATCATTATTTACCAGCAGAGCCAACGTCAACGTCGCCTGCCTGCCTGCCTTTGCCTTTGCTTTTGCTTTTGTTGTTTTACCCTCGCTCGTTGGCTCTCGTTCCCCTTCCAACCAACCCCCTCTCCAGACCGACAACCTTCCTTGGTTTTCTCGCTCTCTCTGCCTGTGCGACTGCCGTCGTCCTCACCTCTCCCCTGTGGCCCACACTTTATTTTTAACTGTGCGACTGTACTTCGTGTCGTTCGCTTCGGCTCTGATCTCGCCTCGTCGGCTTTGCGCATTGCTGTTGTTGCCTGCGCTCGCTGCTGCTGCTGCTGCTTTTGTAGTATTTTTATATGGCATTCTCTCCCATTCCATGCACACACTCTCGTACATATATATGGATGTATGTATATATATATGTACACTGGCGGTGACGGTGACGCCGTCGTACCGTTCAGAGTCGAGTCAGCAACATTGGGCTGCGACTGTAGATGTGGATGTGGATGGGGAAATTGTGGACGGTGGAGTGGAGCGTTCGTTTTGCTGTTGGGGCCTCTGTATATTTCAGTATACTACTCGTATATACAGACATTTTTTTCCATAGTATATTTTTTGTTTGTAATTTTCTGTTGTATCGTACAGTACACTGCGCGACGTGCAATTTTCTCTGTCTGTCTCTGTTGTTTTTCGCCAGCCAGCCAGCCACAGCCATTGTAGCCCTGGTTCCGATTCGGAGCCAGCGATTAGTAAGCACTTGACGCAATCCTGGCCCGTGTTCGGTCTTTTTGGTGCGCCGCTGATTCGTTCTAGCGCGCCGTTGTCTTATCATTTGGCTCTCGCGATAAGCGAGCAGCAGCAGTGAGCAGCAGCCAGCGGTAATAGCGGCAGAATTTCACATGACATTGGGGCCTGTGAATGATGTGGAGATGATCATGATCAGCATCTCATCTCGTCATACTTATCTGACACTCCGAGGCGAGAGAGTCAGCTGGTAGCTGCCAGCGCAGGGCAAAGTCAATAAGTGGAACAGTTAGTTCCGGGATTCTATGGGGGATGATAGTAGCTGTACCTACATATAGCCAAATCTACCTTAAAACCCAACTCTTAAGCAACTGCAACTGCCACGAAAATATGAAGTACTCTCTACCCCAAGGGAATTCCACGAATTCTTATTAGCTGCGGCTATCAAAAGCGACCTACAGGTTGATTTCCTTTCAATTGCATTCCCATTTCATAGTCCGCCCCCCTGGCACTGGCACTGGCTCTGGCCACACAAACTCTCAATCTCAGTCGGATTCAGCTACAGTCTGGGAAGTCCAAATGACATATTGATGGATCGGCTTGCCTGGGATAGCAGAAGATGGAAGAGCAGGTAGACGTAACAGACCGCCGTTACAGAAATTGCTGCTATCCTAGAAACCGAAAACCAACGACCGAATGGCGTGCCTAATGCGCTGCATCCTTTTTGAGGATTAGTCCTCCTCAGACCTTAGGTAGCGGGCAGAGATGTTCTGTTCGAATACGACACAACAGAGCAGAGCAAAGACGGACGGAGCCGAGGGACGATCCTTGGGCCAGGGGCTTAAGAGGGGATGAGATTTGTGTAGTGTGAGTCTCACATTTCAAGAAACGCTCTTCTTTGCATATCCATGGTCCAGTCCGTTCGCGTCCAGGCCAAAACAGCTGATTGCGTCTCCTTCTCTTTGTTTTTGTGTGTGTGTGCGAAGATGAAGTGAAGTATGAGGCGGTTCATTGACCAAAAGTCATGACTGGGACGCCACCATTCTTAACCCCACGCTTCAGGAAAGGAGCGAAACGACGGTGGGGGCTGTTCCACACATGTACGGAGAGTACTGTATGCTGTCAGCTGTTCGGAACACACATGAATGCTCACGTAGCCACCGCACGAGAGCATAAGCATAAGCAAGAGCAAGAGCAAGAGAGAGCATCCATCCCGTGCCTTGCAAATTTTCAATGTCACCAATTGCGACGCCAAACTCCGCTGCCAGCGTCGCTGCTTATAAATCTTCGACAACACACACAAAAAAGAAAAAAAATACATACGAAAAACGGCGCATTGAAAATTGCTCTAATTCGCCAAAAACAGCTGATTTTCGTCGTCGTCGTCGTTGCTTCCTGTACCTCCTCTCAGTCGCGGCCTCCACTGCCTCTCGGGGCAATCGACGGCTGGCTGGCTGACTGGCTGGCTCCAAACATCGACATGGACTCGGCGGGGTTTTTTTTTTGCGGTGTCTGTCAGTCGTGTGGCGGTCGTCGTCGTGCGGCAACATGAAATGGCCGACGCAAAATATGCGCATATAAAAGCTCCTCCTCCCCCTGCCACCCAATCGAAACGCCAACCCCAACCCCATCCCCATGCCCATCATCCTTGCCTTATAACCTTGCATCATAACAAGAGTGTTTCGTATTTAGGCTAGTTACAGGTCGAAAATCTTTTTCCTTTCCCACAAAACATCATGTGCCGCTACGGCACTCACTCCCCCTCCCCCCACCTCCCACTCGGCCATTGTAGTGGGTGTGGGAGAGCAGGCAGGCAGCCACCAGCATGGGAAACACCAAGAGACGACAACATATCTAGCGTCGTCATCTCCAACTCAAACTCAAACGTTTCAGAGAGCAAGCTGGCTAGTGCTGGTGCTCGTCTTCCATTCAATTCCGTCCGTTTTATTATGATGAGCAGCAGTCGCTGTCTTCCAGCTCTCCCCCAACCCCCCTCACTCTTTCTTATTCGAAAACTTAAAGCCCCGCTTCTTTTTTATTATGCCTCTTCCTATTCGTTTTCTTCTTCTGGGCCACCGCCACCACCGCCGCGCGCTCTTTTTCATGTTGTTTCGTCTTCCTCTTTGGCTTGGCGCGGGGTAGGGGGGGTTGGATCGTACATTTAAATTGCTTTTGTGCGGAGCTCGGTCCGTCGTCGTTTCGTCGGAGCCAAGCCAAAGTCGCGGATCAGCTCGGGTTCGGTCTCGAAGCCGCCGCTGTGCTTGCTGTCGTCTCTGGTTCGTTCGAGCTCTACCTCCGGCTTTTGTCGAAAACTGAAACTTGGGTTTTTTTTTTCTCCGTCAATCTTGTTGCTTTTTTTGTTGTTGCTATCGCACGTTGTTGAAGAATTCAAAGTGGGGGCCCACAGTCAGCGGTAGAGCCAGACCGGGCCCCAGACCCGACCCAACGACTCTCGACCAGGCCAGGCCAGGCCGGCGAGGCACAGAGGTAGCGACCGACTTTAATGCTAGCAAGTCGACTTTTGAGCGGCGTTGCTGTGTGGCCAAGCTGCGTACAGTGGAATGCATTTGGCTGTTAGTTGAGGGGTATCATACGTTAAGCCATATTATTTATGATCTACAGAGATCTATGAAGAGTATATTTGGGCAGAGAATTACTCTTAAGTCAACTTCGGATATTGTTTCTTCTCTTTTCTGAATAATTGTAAGTACTTTCATTCAGTTTCTTCCAGTTGTGTTCAGTTTTAGCCTATTCCTCCTGTACCCAACACCCAATTCGAGTAATTCCATTTTTGCGCCATAGTACCAGGCCCCAAGCGGACGACGATGTTTCGTTGTCTCTGGCTTTCGGGCAAACATTTCGAGTTGTTGTTGTTGCTGTTGCCTTTGCCTCCGACGACGATGACTGGGCTCTGACTCTGTCTCTAGCTGGTGTGGTGGGGCTCTGTGGCTCTCAGGTTTTCTGTTCGTTCGCTCGTTCGTTTCATACTGTCGGTCGGTCGCTCGTTCGGGCCTGACTGGCTGGCTGGCTGGCTGGCTGGCTGGCTGGCTGGTCGTTTGGTTGGCTCATAACCTGAAACTTGAATATTGTGGAATTTGAAGGTAGCATGGATGTTGTTGTAGTTGTTGTAGTTGCTGCTGCAGCAGCAACAACTGCAGCAACAGCAACATCAACGCTGCGTGCGAGCTTTAGACTCGAGAGCTCGAGAGTCGAGACACACACAGGCCGCCGTCAATTTGGAGCCAGTCGGAGACGGAGACCGTTGCCGCCGTCTCCGTCTTTACAGCAGTCGCAAATGTATCTGTGTATCTGTATCTCTCTCCTTCGTAGCCAGCAGTGCCAGCAGTGCCAGTGCCAGCAGCTGAAACGAGTTGCTGGCGAAGCGTAAAATGCTGCTGCTGTTTTGATGGTAAAAAGCAAACGAACCTACGAACGAACGAACGAACGTTGGCTCTGGGTCTGGCTGGTGGCCCCGAGAGTGGGGACTGGGATTGGATTGGATTGGGGACTGGCTGGCTTTTGTGCTGCTCGAACTGTTTGGAACTGGCTGTGGCTGTGGCTGAGGCTGCTGCTGCGGCTGTAGCTGGGAGTGATGTTGGTGTGGCAATAAAAATTCAACTTCTCAGCGAACGAACGCAATGCAGCTCAAAATCATCATCATCATCAACAACAGAGGCTCAGGCTTGAGCTGTTGCTTGAGCTCCTCTGGAGATGATGATTGTTGGCCGCTTATAATGATGGCAGCACTCGCAACAGCAACAGCAGCAGCAGCAACAACAATCAACAAATGCAACAACCATTTCTCCATCTCTACACAAAATCCGAAAGAAAACTGAAACATTAGCGTAGAAAGTTTTTCTTTTTGTTGAATTTCGATTCGTTGATTGTTTTTCCGTTTCAAAAGCTTTGGGCTGTGAACGGTGGAGCTTTGCAGCTTTTTTGCAAAAAATTCAAACACCGATCCGCTTCGATCCGATCGGATACACACGGCGTATGCGCAATGCGCTTCGGCTCTTAGCATCGGTGGGCCATTACACATACGACCAGTTGTCGCCAGAACAATGAGGCATGCACACACAGTATGTCGCACGATGATGACGATGACGCCGACGCCGACGACGAGCGAGACTCGCCTTTGATGATGATAAGCCCCACAGAACAGAACATGACTCAGAGCTGAGAGCTAAGCAGAGGGAACAATACAATGGGAATGGCAATCGTATTGGGAATGGGAACGGAGCAGAGCAGAGCTGAGCTGAGCAAAGAATCATCAAAGAAGACGCTGTTCTGTTTGGTTCTGTTCCGTTCCCAAAAGGGAGTCCATGGCCCGGGCGGTCATGGAGCGTGTGTGTCTAGACTCTAGACGAGAGACGCGACTCGACACTCGAGAATCTCGCTCCAGCCCCTATACCAAAAATAACCAAAAATACAGCTGCAGACACGAACGAAAGGAACGAGGGATGAAATGCGATGATGATGCGGACAGGGAACGGGAACGGGAACAGAGGCAGGCGGCGGCAGTGGCAGTGGCAGACAGCAGGCAAAGGCAAACAAGAAAGCAAGGGGCACGGACTGGGACAGGACCAGGGACCAGGGACTGTGTGAGAGGGAAGGAAAAATGCGAAACACATGCGACTCAGCCACGACGACGACAACCTCGATGACGATATCTGAAAAAGTGAACTGAAAACGAAACGAAAACTCACCCCAAAGCCAGCCGTGGCGACGATGCGCTCGGTTCGTCCTCATATTATTTTCCCCCTCAATGCTAATGGTAACTGCAACAGCAGCAGAGGCAGCAGCAGCAGTATGTGGCAGCAACAGCAGAGGCAACGGCTAAATATGCGAGCATATGGCAACCCTTATGAATATGACGCCGCCGCTCCGCTCCACACAAAGGCCCGTCCCGTCGTTTGCTGCACAGATGTTCGAAAACTGAAAGGGAGACGAGTCGAGACCAGACCGAGGCCGCAGCGATGGTTCTTCTAGCCGTAGAATAGAGTTGCCTGAAGGGTGGCAACACTGAAAAAGGGGGAAAGATGAGCGGCAGTTTCGAAATTGGTGGAGTGTGCAGCAATGACAGAGAGATCAGATCGATGGAGATTAACGAAGGAAAAGTAAGCAGCGAGAAGCAGACCTAGAGGTAGAAATAGATAGAGGTATTACGGGAAGATAAGGGAATGTTTTTAGATTGTGAGAAGAACTAATGCAGGCGATACCGATGTGTATTGCTTTGGTAGATCGTAAATGCCATAGAGGGGAGGCTTACACTCAATTTAGAATATTTAACGATCGTTTAGAGAAGATCTTACCATCTTACCATAGTGGATATATTAACATTTCCTGGTGATTTAGGATCACTTACAGTAGACAATATTATACCTATATACCAAGGGAAAGCCCTATGGATTTTCCATACAGAATTTACGAGTATCCGTGGGAAAACTCTTCGATGCAAAAATTCCAAAAAATGTTGCTCCAAAAATCAGAGGGGGAATTCAAGAAAGAAACCCAAAAATAGTTTCGAAAAGAACGAAACGCGTACATCAGAAAACAGAAAACAGAAAAATGCTCTCGCGCAGTAAATGTACGGAAGTTGAGAGAGAGAGAGAGAGCAGAGAGATGAACAGAAAGAAACAGCAACAGAATGAAGAAGCAGCAGTCGAAGGCAATCATCCCACACTGCTTTCTCCCCCTTCTGCCCACTGCCCACCCCTCTCTCTATCTTTCTTTCTTTCTTGGGCGCTCTTGGGTTTTATTTTAAGAAGATTTCACGAGTCGAGCAGGCAGTGAAACGCCGATGAGCAATGCCACACAACCACACAGCGCGGCATACAAGGGGAGGGAAGAGAGTGGGAGTGGGAGTGGGTGGGTGGAAGGGCATGGCAAGAGGGCGAAGGGTGGCATCCTGACTGACAGACAGACAGACAGGCAGACAGGCAGACGGGCGAACGGACGGACTACTCCTCGACTTTGCCGCTTGACTGTTTGTTGCCTGGCATTTTCCATTTCATTTTCATGCGGCTCTTGGTCTCTGCGCCTTTGAGTGGGTGGAAAAACAGAAGCTAGGCGGTGGGAAGGGCGATGGCGAGGGGGAGTGGTGCTTTTCCATTTTCTTGATAAGTTTTTGTTGTTGTTGTTGATTTTGCTTTTGCTGTTGTGTGTCCTTTGTGCGGGTTCTGGCTGCTGTCTTTTGCGTGGAAATTTATGATACAAAGTCGAGTTTTCCTTTTCCTTACTCCTTGCTGATTTTCCTTTCCGTGCTTTTTTGGCGGCAATTCTCTAAACAGAAATCTCTCTCTGCATCTTCCAGGTAAATTCAGCGATGGGTCTTCAAGCAACAGCCGCCACAAAGCGGAAGCATGAGCTGACCTTTGACGGCAAGGATGCCAATACCACCTACACGGGCAACTGTGCCCCGCCCCCCCACAAGGCCAACAAATGGGCCATCAGCAACAACAACTACCTGGAATCGCTAGAGGAGCAACAGCAGCAGCAGCAACAGCAGCAGTTGCAACAACAGGGAGAGACAACGACGACTGTCGAGTCGAACAACAATCACATCATCATTGTGGATGCAGCAGAGCCCAAGTCGGAGAGCAGCATCATCTCCATCTCCATCTGCAATGGTAGCGAAGTTACTAGCGTGAAGAGCCAGTCGGAGGTGCCACTGCCGCCGACGGCGAGTGCCGCGATCCCAGAGGACAGCATCGCCAAGCTGGAGGTGGTGGCCACCGTGCCCTGTGAGCCCTGGAGCGGTGCCTCGTCGGTCACTGTCACCAGTCCACCCTCTGTGATTGGTGGCGGCGGCGCCGAGGATTGCATTTCCAAGTTGCAGGCTGTGGCCGTGCCGAGCGATCCATGGGGCAGCATTGTCACACGCTCCACCCTGGCCACCACGCTCCTCAGCGCCGATGAGCTGGACGACGACGATGATGACTTTGAGGATGATTACGAGGAGGAGGAGAGCATCATACCCACCTACTGCCCCATGCGGTATCATCCGTTTGTGCCGCTGCCACATCCGCATCCGCACCAGCTGCCAGCGCATCCCCATCCCCTCCAGCATCAGCAGCAGCAGCAGCAGGCGGTGGTGCAGCAGCAGCAGCACCAGCACCAGCAAGCCGTGGTGCAACAGCAACAGCAGCAGCAGCAGCAGAGGAGCAGCTATGCCCCCGGCTATGGCAACCGGCAGCCCAACTACTACTCGGAGCCGTTTCCGCAGCAGAATTGCTCGCGGACCGGCGGCCCCCAGCACATGACGCAGCCAACGCCCCAACAGGCGCAGCAGCAGCAGCCGCGAGGATTCGCCCCACCCCAATGGACCACGGGATCAGCAGCGCCCACCTCGGCGGCGGGACAACAGTTCTACGAGAGCGGGAGTCCCAGTGGAGCGGCGCCCTCCTACCCCCAACAGCAGCCGGCGGCGCCACAACAGACGATCCGCTGTGCGGAGAATGGAAAATCCTACCTGGATCTGGGATGCAGCAGTGCGGCAGCCGGTGCGGCGGCCACCAGTCCGTCGATAGTCGCCTCGCCCATTAGTCCGCCCCCCTCCACGGCGCCTGTGCCACCGTTTGCGGGACTTCCCCTGCATGGCCTGCCCCTCAAGCGGTGCTGCGATGGACGTGCCGGCGGCTGGTGCAGCGCCAACAGGAGCTGCTACAAGGACACGCGCCTGAAGATACGCAATTTGTCGATGTTCAAGCTCTCCCGCTTCCGGCAGGTATCGGAGCAATCGCTCTACCGCTCGGTGCTCATCTGCAACACACTGAAACGCATCGATCGGGAGATTGAAGCGGAGGCCAAGGAGCTGCATCAGGCGGCGCAACAACATCACCAGCAGGCGGCGGCAGCAGCAGCAGCCGCAGCAGCAGCGGCTGCCCAAGCGGCGCAATATCATCCGGCATACCAGCAGCAGCAGCAACAGCAGCAACAACAACAACAGTCCCCGCCAGCGGCACAACTGCATCCGCATCCACATGCCCAACAGCAGCAGCAGCAACAACAACAGTTGGAGTATGCCCCAGTGCTGAATTGTGCCCGTCTGGCCAATATGGATCACTACCAGCAGCTGAATTTCCAGCCGCAACAGCAACAGCAGCAGCAGCAACATGGTGGATACCACGAGAGATTGGAGCCACAGCCAGCGGGGGCCTACAGGGGAGCAGTGGGTGCAGGAGGAGTCGTGGGCCTGGCAGGATTCCAGGGGCAAGCCAACAACTGTGATACGTCAGCGAGCAACAGCCAATCTGCAGCAGCAGCAGCGGCAGCAGCAGCTACAGGAGGTGCAGCAGCAGCAACGAGCGGCAGTAGTCTACATCCCTACGATCATTATCCCTTTCGGGAGTCGCAATCCGGACGTGCCACACCCTTTCCCGCCTGCCCCACAACCTCCTCTGCGGCAGCAGCAGCATCCGCAGGAGCAACAGCCGCGACAGCAGCAGCGCCAACAGCAACAGCAGCCACGAATCCTGTGAACAGCAGTAGCTCCTCCGCCTCCCCTTTGGCCAGCAATGGCTCCAATGCCTCCACCAACAGTTCAAGCCTTACCCTGCCACCAGCGAGCAGTGCCGCCAGCAATGGCAGCACTGCGCCCAGCAGCAGCTCCAGCAACAACAGTGGGACCGCCACCGTGAGTCCTGGCACCAGCGACACCAGCGATTCGGGCTATGCAGATGATGACTCCACGCGATCCATCAACTGGAGTTCGGTGCTCAGCCTGAGCTCCCAGTCCGCGCTGGATCCTTTGAATAACAACGATCTGTTCAACATTCTGCCTGCGGCAGCCACGCCCACAGCTGTGCCTGTTTCTGTGGCAGCAGCAGCCTCCAGCTCCGCCTCCACGCTGGCCTTCAGTGGCAGCTTTACCACCGTGCAGGCAGGATCCAACGGAAGCAGCAGCAGCGGAAGTGGCGCCACCAGCTCTAGCAACAGCAGCAGCAGTTCCTCCACCACAGCGACCTTCACCACCCTGTCGACCATCTCGTCGGCCACCCACTCGCTGACGTCGTCGTATGTGAGCAGCATCAGCTCCAATGTGAGTGCGGGTGCCAATACCTGGGAGTACGGGTTCCTGGACATGGAGTTCGGCCTGGGGTCAGAGTTCACGGAGCTGGTGCCCAGCTGCAAGCTCTCCTCGGACGAGCTCTTCAAGAGCGGCCTCAGCGGGCCGGTGGCCAGTGCGCGGCTCCACCACGAGAACGAGCTGGAGCAGCCCGCCCACATTATGGTCGGGAGTTAGTATCAGTTGTAGACGACGACGTTTGGCGGCGCCCCCACCGCTGCCGGACACAGACAGGTGGTGGGGGAGCGTGCTGGTCATGCTGCCCCCAACCACTCCTCCTGCGCCTGGTCGGGGCGCCACTAGAAATTCCAAGCAGTATTGAAATGTGAAACAGTGGAAGGGATTGTGCGATAAAGAGAGAGAGCGAGAGAGAGAGAATTATGCTCAGGTTGTGAACGTGCATGAATAATACCCCTTATACCCCTCCTCCACCACCCTCAACCCACCCTTCCTTCCACCCTTCCACAAACACACACACAGAGAAGAAGAGCAATGCGTAAAAGAGAAATGTTCGAAAACTAAGCAAAGAAAACGAAACCCCAGACAGATCGAAAAGCAAGCAAAACTATTAGCAAATTTTTGTAAGTGTAAATAAAAAGAAAAAAAAATGTAACTAGATGTAACTAAGAGATCGCGATTATATAGATTATAGGCATATAGATTAGTTGCAATTGTTGTTGCCAGCGAGAGAGAGTTTTTCGATTCCAAGCAAAACCAGAAGAAAAATCACTAGAAAACAAAAACAACAATTTAGTAATTTGGATAAACAAAAACACAACACAAGATCAATTAATGAAACGAAAAAAATATTTTGAGTTTTTCGGCAAACACACAAAACAAAATTGAAAATTGATAGTTGCAAAACAAAACAAAGCCGTTTACTATTATACCTAGGCCATAAGTATTATTATTTATATACAGAAGCAGCGGATACAACAACAAAATACCAGAAAACGAACAACTTAAAACAAAGTTTTATAAAAGAAAAAGAGAAAAGAAAAGAAAAAACAAACAACAAAAAAAACATAAAAAAATGCGAGCAAATATAAAGAATTTGTTTAAAAAAAATTACACAATCTTTTGATATTTATGTCGGGGTGTGGGTGGATTTTTCCAAAATTTTGCAGGATTTCTTTGAATTTTCAAAGCCAAGTGCCACAAACATCATTTAAATTCAAATAAAAGAGAGCGCCCACCCAGTACACTGGGACCGTAGCCGCGGGAGTTTTCTGAACTACTCTGCCCTACCGGTTAAATGTGGAACTATTTCTTAGTTCATTACCCTGCCGCCAGCCTAACTACATATTTAGCTAAGACATAAACCCCGCACTACACCATAGTTCACGTCTCATACGTAAAGATGGCGTTTGAGTGACGTCGAAATCGATAGCAACATTGAATCTAAGAACATGCTGCTGGCAACATCAAACTGTTGCCAAAGTCCTAGCAGCATGCTGCTAAGTTCAGAGTTCCATAAACAGGCGCAGCGGGAATTTCAAATGTGGCGCCACTAAGCCAATCTAATCTTCTTAAGATGTTACAGCACAGTATGACCAGATAAACAGCAAATACCAAACCAGAGCTAGGCCGCATAGAAGAAGAACGTGCGCGCGTCACTGGCCGAGGAACCTGCCGCTGAAACCGCGGCCCTGATCCCAAAAGTGTACGAAATTATGATGTACGCGATAAACTTGCACCCACATGATGAGCCTCTGAAGGACCCAATATATTATATAGCCCGTGTGGTTGCGCTTATGCTTATACTAACCACCCCAAAAACATTTAGCAGTAACGCGTAAAAAACTCAACAAATTGTGTTCAATTTTCGTTTGAACCTTATTATGTAAAGTATCCAATACAAAAGAGTTCTAAAAACTAGCCAATGCTGAACAAAATGTATTGACGAATGGGAAAAAATTATTTGTTTAGGGCTGAGAGGGCTAGCTAGCAAGTAATATTAAACCGAATATCAAAATCGAGGAATATGATTTCTGCACAGAGGCGGAGAACGATTAACCCATTGTCGACCTGTGGATATTTAAATGCACACACGATTACTATAAAACTTCAACATTCTTAACGCAGTGCAGGTGAAACACATCGTGGAAATGGATCCACAAGAAGAATTTACAAACAGAATTATTTCCTCCAATTTAACTCAGGTGTTCACCTGTTTAAATAGAGGGGGGTGTGGTTAGTTTTCCTTGGTATATTTTGGTATATTCCTGAGAGTCAGACGGTATATTTTGTAGATAAATCCGCGGTCACACTGGTCGTGAAGGGAGCGCAACAAGTGCCAAGTGCCCCAAAACCCCCCAACGTTGGCCCCAACGTGTTGACTCTTCGTTTTGCTTTTGTGCCGTGCTGGTCGTGACGCGGCGTTGGCTCCGTGTTTATAAATTTTGCGTCGGCGGTGCGCGGCTTTGTTTATAAAAATTGTGTGTTGTAAACGCCGCGTGTGTGTGTGTGTGCATGTAGAAGGGCGCCCGTTTTTCCTGTGTATTAGTGTTTGATTATTCCGTGCAGCGTGTGAAAAAATTAATGCTGAATTGGATCAAAAATAGCGGAAAAGGTAAAGGCAAGGAGGCGGCAAAAGAGATTGAGTGAGAAGTGGTTCTGCCGCGGTTGCGTCGGCGCAGCAGAGGGCTATTCAAAGGTGTGTGTGTGTGTGTGTGCGAGACTGGTTTTTCGGCTGCTGTTTGTGATAGTGTGTGCTTGTGAAGCAACAATTTAATTATTTTCAAGAGCCGTTCAATTAAAAAAACCAATTGCAAATATGTGTAATTTGCTTTCGATTGCATTTGGTGCGTAATTACATTTTTGAGAATTCACCCAAAAACAAGCACAAACACGCACACACATGAACAGGCGGGAACAGTCTGTAATGGGAGGGGGAATTGCCCAGAGGGGCACGGCACCCTCCAGCGCTAGATGGTGGCGTAATCGTAATCTTTTTGCCCTCCTCTTAATGATTTAATTGAGAGACTGAAATTCAATTTACCGTTTGACTTTTGCCAGACCGTGAGAGCCCCAAAGTGTATTAGAACAAGGTGAGGACTTCCAAGAGAATACTCGCGTTTGCAGACTAAAAGACTCAAATGTAAAGAGTGGGAATACCTTACCTTGAGGGGATCGTGAGAGTAAATCTCTAAGAATTCCTCTCACCTTGTACAACAACACCATGACATATACACACTCTCTCAACCCATCTCTCACACACTCTCTCGCACTGCGTTTCCCATTGTGTACGTGCGTCGCGTGCCGTTTGCTGCATTTTCTTTTGCTTTTGCGCGACGGGAAAACGTTCTACCGTTTGTTTGCTTTTCCAATCATCAGCAAATAGTGCAGTATGACAGCATTAATAAAACCAAAACCAAAAACCAGTTGACCGTGATATAGTCGTACAACAAAAAGCTTGCAAAATATTCAAAATAAAATGTGAATGATTTAATTGTCGAAATATTTTGTGCGGTTGTATCTGTGTGTGTGTTTTTGTGTACCCCTTGCTGCCCCTCTCGCTCTGTTACTCTATCGAGTGTCTGTCGAAGGGCATTTCGTCAATGAATAACGGCAGTTTTATTGTAGCTTGTGGAGCTTAGGAGGTGCGAAAGCGACGCAGAGGAAAGAGCTTAGAGGTGCGAAAACGAAGAAGAGCAAAAGTACATCACCTTTGTGTCAGCAGAAGCCGAAGCAGCGACTGCGACAGCGGAGCCGGCATTGAACAAGCAATAAAACAGAAGAGAGCAAAGCAAGTAAAAGAAAACAACAAAACGCAACACGACGTCAGCAGACCCTTGGTGGAGCCCCACATTCCAGCGGCGGGCATTTTGTGCGTCGGCATTTCATCAGCTGCAGGCGGAGGCCAGGCCGCCGTCAAGTCAGGCTTGGGGTCAGCGTCACCCCAAATTGTTTGCAGTAGCAGAAAAAGCGCAGCATCAGAGTCGTGGGTAAGTCAGCTACTTGTGTATTGGTGTGGGTGTGGGTGTGGGTGTGGGTGTATTGGTGTACATCAAAGTCAATTTTCTGCTGTTACATCTTGTGGGCCGTCTCATTCTCTTACCGGCTATATACGCATTCCATCGAGGAGGACATTATGATTTCATGGAGACGTTTGCAACTCAGGTAGCAGATAGTTCAACGGTTTTTTCGATTAGCAGAAAGAGCCATATCTTCTGTCTATTTCACTTGCTTTAATTACTCTTTTATAGTTTTTTACAGTGATCGGCTGAGGGTAAGGGTATCAAAGTGCCCGTCCAGCATTCGTTTTATTTTTTGTTGTTGCTTGGGTTTTTTGCTTCTCCTTCTTGTTGCTGTTGTTGCCTGTTACGCCCTCCCGCTCTTGGCCAGTCGAAGGGCCATGTGAAAACATTTTTGCGTAGAAATTACATATTGTTTCGTTTTCCCTCTCTTTCTGCCTTACACCTGGGGGTTACTTGTTGTTGTCGTGTGTTTTTATGGGTCGTCGTCATCCATCGTTGTAACCCTGTTCCCCTCCTCTCTGTCGTACCTTAACAGGGCATCGCTTTCTGCTCATCAAAGCACAAAAAAACACATCCAAAGGCGACGGCGGCTCTGCTGTGCTCTGTGCCTCAATTATGTTAATTATGAATTGCTCTGCATTTGTGAGTATATCTGTGTGTGTGTGTGTGTGAGAGAGCAAGTCAAGCGGGTAAGTGGGCTTTTGGGTTGCACAGGTGGAAGTGGCGAATGGTAAGGTAAGGGCAGTGGCACAGGTGGAAGACACAATTGTAACCCAAATTCGAGGGAATCTCCTCCATTGCCAAACAAAATTGATTCATCACCCATGCGGCTGTTGTATGGCTCCTCCCCTGATGATCTTTTAATGGACCATAAACCTCATTAAAGACCCACCGATCCAATGGCAATGAACTTCATTTGTTTGAGAGTTTCCGCTGATACTCGTCGTAGTCGTATCTCTTGCTAATGGGTCTCTCTCTCTCTCTTTCGAGTGGTTTTTTTGGGAATTTCAGCTATTAGTGCCACAAAACAAATGTGTGATTATGAGGGAAATACAGTTGTTGTTGAATGCTAATGATCTTTCGATTTGGAAAGGGGGGAAAAGCGTTATGGAACAAAAATATTATGGAATGTGCATTAATGTAAAATGAAATATAATTAGATTACAGATTTTAGTTTCTTGGAATGGAATAAATTATAGAGAATTGTTTACTCTGATTTTTTACAATTTACAATTTGTGGAGTGTTGTTGCATTTGTTGCATTTCCTTAAGGGCAATCGTCAATCAGCTTCTAGTTTCCTCCATCTACAGCCTCCCGCTTATCACATTCTTTCGGCGCCACATTCCCTGTTGGAGCATACTTTTTCAAATGAAATTTATCGCGGATTCAGCATCAGAGGAGCAACAGCAGAGGGGCAACAACAATAGATCAGGGGAACAGCAGCCAAACAGCAGCCAGCCACTGCTTCAATTTTATCCGTCGCTGGAGAATTTTGTAATTTCCAAATCACAATATTAATGCAGGCCGAGGCCGATGCCAACGGGGGCCCCTGCCCCTTCTCATGCCCCTCTTTCTCCAACAATGGGAAAAATGCGAATAGAGCGTTGTTGCAACAAGAGGGCGGGCGCTGGCAAAGGGGAGCTCCTTTTTTTTTTTGGGAAACCTTTCAACAATGGAAAACTTGCCCAAGCCGTCGTCCACGGAACTGCGTCCAAACTGCCGCAGTTGTTGCTGTTTTCTGCTGCTGCTGCTGCTGTTGGCATCGCCCAAGCCGGAAGATATTTCAGACTAGCTTGCAACCGGGACAGAGAGGAGGGGGTCTGAGTGCTGGGTGCCGCTGCCGCCTGTTCCATGTTTAGACAGAAACAAGTTTTTTGCTTTGGCAATGATGACGCTATGGCTATGGCTATGGCTAGAGCTATGGCCCCTCCTCTGACCAGTCCATCGGCTTTTGTGGCCAACACTGCCGGCAGCTGCTTTTGTTGTTCTTGGCGGGGCCTACACACCAGTACCCACACACCACACTACCCCACTGCCCCGCAGCCAAAAACAAGACCCGGTCTACTCCCGAGCGCATTTACCATTCCCACTCCTCGTAGCGTAATGTGTTGGGCAGTGTAGTGTGTGTGGTGCAGTGTAGTGTGTGGTGCAGCCGCTGTGTAGTTTTGAACTAGTTGCGGCGTATCAAATCAAGCCGAACCATTGTCCAGCTGTCTGACCGACCGTCCCGTGGAGATGGTATCGTGATAAAAAAACGAATCACGAGAAATTTTGGTATTATAAATTGGGAAATTTTACACATTTCCCTTGATGGGATTGGGCATCCATTGCATTATCATTTACTACGAAAAAGTTTGAATGTTATTTTTAAATAAAAAATCATTTATTATCGTATAAGAAATTGAACGGAATACAAAATTTTGTGAGATTTCATTCCCGATTTGGTGGCTCTCATCTCTAGTTACCCCTTTCCACCACTCTGGCTCTGTTCACTCCTACTATTACACCCCTTTTAGCCCCCTCTCTGCCGAGGCCCATTCCCCGTCCACACATCGCACTTTTTGGTAATGTTCACAATTTGGAAATTAACTGGTTTGCTGGTTTCTGCGCTACCCCTCTGGATGCCCCCCTGGAGGGAAGGAGGAGACGTGTCTGGGGCCGCTGTTCGGACCGTTTGTTCGTTTTTCCTAGCCATTTGTATTGTTCGATGGCGGCGTCCAGACGGAGAGACGGCGACGGACAGATAGACAGACGTACGGGACGGGACGGGACGAGACAACTTTATATGTAAAAGGCTGAAATGAGCTTAAAGTTTTCCTTCGGCTTCGGTTTGGTTTTCTCGTTGGTTCTTTTATTTTTTGGCGTCGTGGTTTTTCGACCGTCTGGGATTGCGCCCCCGAAAAAGTTTTCTACACAATAGCCAGAAAATGGGCGGGCGGTTACGCTTAGGAGGAAGAACTGTGGGGAGGGGGCAAAGGGTGTTTCAGTGGATTGTGTGGAAGTCGGCCATTCAGGCGCGACAGGAAGACAGCGCCCGGAAGGAAGTTCATTTTGTGCAACTTAACGCTGCCTCTCCCTCTCTCTCGGAAGAGAGTGTGAGTGGGGGGTGTGCATGTGTCTGGCTAGCTTGTTTTTCCTTCGAAAAATCGGATATGAAACAAAAGCTTTTTCGACTGTTGTAAAAGTAGAATGTACAGGATGTAGAGGATCCCGAAAAGATCAAGATAAATGTTAAATATTGTTTTCTTAAGAGCTTAATGGCGGCAGTGCCTCAACCTTGTGTTCAATTACACCTTGGGCTGGATCAGTGTCTGTCTTCTGCTTCCTCCTAGAGCTTCAGATCGGATCAAATCGATAAGAGAGTAAACCCCAAAAGAGATGGAAGACCTCCGTTTATTAATACACTTTCCTCTGTCTCTCTCTCTCTCTCTCTTTCTGTCTTTCCTCTTCTGCTGCACTTGTGCTCAAAGCAATTTAAAGAATTTCTTATCGGAATTTATGATCCTCCTACACATCACACAGAGGAGGGGGGCGGGCCAGCGAGAGCAGTAGAAAGAGAGCACATAAATCAAACCATAAGCGAACGGCAGTCGTAGTGGAACGTATGCTCAAGTCTGTGTATGTGTCCGACGGTGGAACATATGTGCATGTGTGTGTTTTGTGTGTCGTATGATGGACTGTACACAGGAGAGTGGACCGGGACCAGCAGCAACAGCAAATGCTTCCCTTCCCACTAATCTCCCTCTCTTCCGCTCTTACTCACTCTTTAACTTTTTTCGGTTAATGGTAAAGAGAGGGACGAAGGCAAATTGGACGTCTCCCCCTCCCTCTCTCCTCCTACACACATACTAAATTTTTAATCAAGTTTTACAGCAGCTGTGATTCCACTTTTGGAGAAGCTCACTCCCCCCCCCTCTCTCTCTCTCTCTCTCTGCTCTATCCTGGTTTATCCTTTAGCCCATGTGGCTCCTCTCCCTGATGTTCGTCCTTCCTGGCTGGCAGCGCAAAAAATGCAATCAACGTCAAATGCGCTTCGGAAAACTTTGTGCAAAATAATAGAAAAGCCATTAATTTCACTTCTCGTCGAAGATGCTGCTTCGCAGAGGCAAACAGATGCGAAGGCAAGTGCCTGGGCGTGGCAACGACTCGGACATATGGCGACACAGCGTTGGAGGGGGGACAGAAACGAAAGTAAAGTAATTTTTAATTATGCGCCTAACGGGAGTCAAACTCTGATTGGAATTACACGAAATCCGATTAATCGCTCACTGAATTCGATTTCCATCTCCTTTCTGTGGAGGGAGATGGGGATTTGGAAAACTTTTCCTTTCTTTTCCGCCACGGGGGCAGGGAGGAGGCAGGGAAATGACACAAAGTTCTGGGCTGAAACAATTTTCATTAGCAAAAAACAACAAAGGCAACAAAAGAACCGCTAATTTCACTTACAATTAGCGGTATGCCAACATGTCGCATGCCCCCACGCCGAGAGGAGAGTGCTGCCCCCAGGGAGAGAGCGAGGGATATGGGATAGGGTCCCACCACCACATGCAGCGACACCAAACAAGTTTTCCAACTAAAATGACACAGAAAAAACAAACAAATATTTGCGGAAATTATGCTAGGGACACACTGAAGTGGAAATGCTCTCAAATACGGCATTATTTCTGATGGATATAATGGAAAATCTATGGAAAAAGAGCAGTAATATTTTCAGAATTCCATATAAAAAACTCATGACAAACTCCTCCGCTCAGTGGAGGGATATGAGAAAGTTAGTGGAGCACAGAGTCGAGGAGTGGAGGAGGAGCTAGTGTAGGTCCAACAATTTGTTTAACATTTATGAGTGACAATGGGCGGTGGCTGTGGGGAGGGGCGTAGGGCGTGGGGCTGGGGATCAGTTATGTAAAACAAAGTTTAGCCAACGGTCAGGCGGCGGTAATGCAATAAGAAACTTTTCACAAATTGCCGTCCCCTACTCGCTCGGACTTTGGACTGGACTGCATTAAAGTTGTCAAATGAAGTCGAACTTCACGAGTAGATTGCCGGGGGCACAGCTGTGACCTCTGACCCACTCTACCTCCCTCTATCCCTCGCTCACCGCTCACCGCTCACCCATTGCCAGACAACGGACAAGTTTCTTGCTGTGTTGACACATCCTTGACGCTGGTGTCCTGCAGATTAGTCAAATGTTCTGTGATGTTTTCCTGTTAAACGGCGTCGCATCGGAGGAGTATTTATAATTGCCAGCCTGGGGGGCCATGCTCAGACTTGTGCGAATCCGGTCAGATACACTCTCAGATGCTCGGAGTTGCCGTCGCCTCGAGGGTCGACCGACAAGTTCTCTGTGAGAGATGAGAGATGTTTGCCCTAAAAGCTAAGGTTTACTTTGTGAGTGGAAAATAAACACAGAAATGAGAGTAGGGCAGGGGGCACTTTTTGGAGATTGCTTGGGGGTATATGTTCCCCCCCCCATTCAATTGGTTGATTAAAGCCAAAGCAAAGAGCTCACCTAAACACTCTCTCCTGAGAGTGTATCTCTCTCTCCCTTGAGAACAACTTTAAGTGAAACAGTTTCTGATTTCACCTGCTGCCGATCTTCGGATCAAATTAAAGTCTCGCATGCAAACTGCATTTCTCAAGCAAAAACATTCCCTACAACTCTCTGTCGTCCCTCCCATTCCCCCTGCACTACCGCCATCATATTTTGGCCCGAGCGACGGTGTCTAACAAAGCAATTAGAGCCACGGATACGCCAACACCGTTCGAGTTTGCTAAGTAAACGACGCCCCGTACGGACCCACATTCCACCAGAATTCAGAATCCAGAGCCAAGAGCCAAGAACCCGAACCCGCGCCCATGCCCATGCCCATGCCCCAGGGCAGCATATTCATTAGGAAGTGTCTGGGATGGGGTTGAGGGTACGAGGAATATTCCTTCCCTGGCTTCTTGCCTCCTCCGCACTTCCCCTCTCTCGACCAAACTTATGGGTCACTTGCTCAAGAAATTGCACAAAACTTTGGCATCCACAGACAGCAGGAAATAAAGGGGAAGGAGCGACAGAAGGAGGGGGAGTAAGAGTAAGAACAAGCCATAATAAGAGGGTGGCAACAGAGGGGAGTCTGAGCACAAAAGGGAGAGGGCGCGTAAAGAGAGATGACTGACTAATGAGAGGACTCTTCGACTGGCACCATGAATATAATTAAATGAGTCCGAGGTGTAAACTAGCGAATTGTTTGATCCCCCATCACTCCCCCCCATTCCACTTACTCTTTTACTACCTCTCCACTCTGACCCACTCTCCCTCTCTGTGCCATCGTTCGTCACTCTTCCTCTTTGGTAAGTTTTTTTCGTATCCGCCAACTTTGTGCCTGCTCAGCAAAAATGTTATTCAAACTTTCTTCCTGGGCCTCAGCAATTTTTTCCCCCTGCACTTTTTTAAGCAGCATTTTTTTTGTGCCCTGACGGGCACTTTTCAGTCACCGACTTGTGATGCTCCAGTTAGCCAACTGTCAGTCAAGTCAGTTGATCGTTTAGAGGCCTGACAGGCCAGCAGGGTTGTCCTGGATGGACAGTGTCGCAGTGGCAGATACTCTTTTGTGACTACAGTGAGTACGATAAGTTTACTCCCCTCTTTGTGTGCCATAAACATAATTACATACATATGTATGTCCGACATCCAATTACTAGGGAGAAAGCAAGCGATGCAAAAAAAAATCCACATATGATGAGATATGCAAAAAAACAAAACAAACGGGAGTAAGCATAATTTTGAAGGTGAGTGAAGACACAAGATAAGAGATTTTGTCACCTTGAAAAAGTGCAATTCAAGAGCATTCCACACATATGGCACCTCCGTGAGACAGTGTGTGAGTGGTGGGACAATGCAAAGGCTGAAGAAATGATTACTATGCTCTTTGGCTCTCTCTTTCATACACACGATGTGGCCTTCGTCTGAAGTTCGGCTGATCAGAGAAAGCAGCAAGTGGCTTAGGAGAACCAAGGAACTCTTCTAATTACTCTGCCGTTCTCTCACCTTTAATCAGCAGGTTAATGAGCGGGGAAGGGAGGGTGGGCGTGGGTGAGGGTGTCTTTCCTTTGAGTAAATGGTAGGATAAAGAGACAAGGAGAGCAACAAGGTGGCGCTCCGATGACTGTTGCAGTTTAGCGTCTAATTAAAAAGTTCTGCGCCTGACAGGCTCTTTCTGTGTGTGTGTGTCACCCAGCAGCAGCAGCAGCAGCAGCAGCGGAGGAGCATATTCCAAGTCAAAGTCGGAATCAACTTTCTATGGCACCACTTTCGCTGCCATCCCCCCCGTTCCCCTTACCCTTCCCACCCATGAATATTCTTGTTCTTGCATGAAACCCGTTTCTCTCTCTCTCTCTTTTACTCTTTATGGTAATGAATGGGTCAGGCGCAAAAAAAGTGGAGCTTTGATTTCTGTTACTGCTGCGATGCTGCTGCTGCTGCTGCTAACCGCAAAAGCAAATAAGAGAAAGAGGAGAGAGAGAAGAGGAAAAGAAACAACTTGGGATGTGACATTGGACCCCCCCAATGCCTTTTCAATTCTGTTTCTTTTTTCTGTATTTTCTTTTTATCATATTTTATTTTATTTTCACACTGCTTTCGTAACTCTATTGACCCTATTCGCAGGTGTCTGTCTATCTGTCTGACTGTCTGACTGTCAAGTAGTGTATACCCTTCGCCCCCACCCCCCTCTTCAGAACGAAACATTGCCTTGGCTTTCACCTTCTCCTTCATGCATTTTATATACTGCCACACCACATACATTTCTTCAGCTCGAATGCATGCGAAATATTTCGATAAATGTGTGTTCTTGTGTGACTGGCGAAGAGCGGAAGAAGGCCAAAGAGGAGAGCAGCCTGGTCTGCTCTTCCTTATTTGCTCTGACTGTTTGCGTGTCCAGTGTTTGTCCGCTGACTGGATGTCAGTTTGTTTTTGTGTCCATAGATCTGTTTTCGGTGTACCCTGTACCAGAAACAGAGTATATTAGTTTTCAGCAGGCTCTGATGAGAAGGGAACCGGCAAGGGTATCTTTCTTTCGATCATCGAAACCCCAGGATGTCCATCTTGTGTTTTTTTTTCCTCCGATCCAGCCCACTTTCCGCCCTCTCCCCTTCAGGCGTTAACTTTTGCACGCATTGATGACGAATGGCCCTGGAAAATGATGAATGTTTAATGGGGCAATGCCACAGCAAAAACATTTGAGGTAGCATATTGATGGGGCTTCGTGCACAGAGGGGTCCGTCCCCTTTCGGTTGGTTTGCTTTCAGATTGTGGATTGGTTGGGGTCATCCATCCATGCAGCATGAAACGAACGGTTCACTGCCAGAAATTTGAAATTCTCACATGTTCCGAATATCAACAAAGTTCAACGAGAGAAAAATATTGTTAAAAATGCAAGGGAATTGCATTTAAAAACTTTATCTTTGATTTTGAGTGGCGAAAATTGAGAGTGAAGGACATGCGACGGTTCCACTTATGGGTATAAAATTATGCTTTTATAATATTCCACGCGTGTGGAGCTTTAACCCATTTAAGTCATAATAAGTCAACATTTTAAAGAGAATCTGTGAAGGTTTCTTTTTTGGAAGATGCTTAAGCATAATCCCATTTTGATTGTCTCTTCTTCTAGATGGGAACCTTTAAAAATTCATCATTAATCATTTCAATATGAATATCGTATCGATTATCTGCTTTTGATCATTAGATCTGATCATTAGATCATGATTAATTTTAAATTAATGATTAACAAATAAAACAGCATTCTATTTGAAAAGGTTTTATCCGTGTGTGGAAGTGTCTATCCCTAATTGCTTTTTCGTAGATCTAATCTTAACTATAGATCAAAAGGGAATTACAGCCCTCCAGCATCCCCTCAGAATTTTCTCACTGTCAAGTGATCTCTTATTCGTTCTACTCACTCCCATATATTAATCTTTAACAATTTATCTCTCAGTTTTTATATGCTTTCCACTTACTCTTCCCTTGCTGGATCTCTTTAATCCCCAAGTACTTTGGCTCCCCCTTTGGATTCCCTTGAGATTAGATCTGACTCTAGGGCTCGCCCTCTCACAATAATGAGTTACATTCCTTGTGGAATATTTTTTGTGTAGCAATGTGGGTTTCTGTTATAAAAATTGTTCCCACTACACAGCCCCCCTCCCTTTTGCTCTCCTTGATTTCCCATGGTTTTCCACCTCCCCTTTTTTTTTGTGCACATCGTTTATCACATTTCTTTTTGCTGGATTTAAGCAAGTCTATCAAAAATATGTATTCGTAATTGCAGTAACACACATAACTTGGTGTGGGAGGGAGTGGCAGGGGGAGAGATAGATATACGGATGATGTTTTTTTCTATCCACGCAAAATGCCAGTGCAAAAAGAAGAAGGGGAAGGAAAAGCAAGAAGAGTTTGGTGAGGAAAAGCGACAGCATCGACGTTGTCATCGTCAAATGATGTCATGTTTCTTCCCCTGCCTCTTTCTCACACTCCGCTCCCGCTCCCGCTCCCTCTCTCTATCTTTCTCTCTCTCTATCTCTGTTTGTCTATTTCTTTAACGATTTACCGTTTTGGCCAAATCCAAATCCAACAGGAACCCCAAACTCAACACAACCCCATCAACGAGGAGGGGTTCGGGGGTTGCCTTCTTTATGAATCAGTTACCAAGGCGCTGATGCTGCAATAAAAGGTGCGATTTATCATAATGGCTGACGCATGTAGAAGACAGAAGAGACGACGGGAAGACAGGGAGGAGATGGTAGCTGCCCCTTGCCCCCTGCCCCTGCCACTTTCTCTCTTCTCCTCTAAAAGGCATCCCAAAGTACATTTATATTTTGCAATATAACGCAATGTGGAGCTGGAGCTGTGCTCCTGCTGTGGATTGTGTGGATTGTGAAGCCATCGATTTCATTTCTTTTTGCCATTTTCCGCATTTTTCACAAATCTGTTTTACACACCCCGACACACACACACACAGAGATCCATTTATGGTGGGGTTTTCTTCTACGAGTATAGATGTGTGCGTGCCAGCGAGTGTGTGTGTGTTAGAGTTATCTGAGGCAGCCGCCAGACGCCGCCAGTCGCCGCCAGTTTCCATATTGATTACAACAAATTTTCCCCCGTCGCCATTTCGCTTGGAAGTTGTCGCCGGCTTTCGTGGAGTCTGGGGAACGGTAGCAGGAGCTGGCAGCTGAACGAGGCCTGGCATAGGGGCAAAGAGAAGAGAAGAAACCAAGATTATGTAACTGATACCAGAGTGCGAGTACGAGTATGTCTGTAAGTACGAACAGTAGTAGTTCGGTCTGTCCCGAACATTCCCACGTATCATTAAAGCTCTATTAGCGCGACATGTGCGCCAATGGAAATACGATTTGGCAGAAACCAAACTGAAGATGGAACGGTGGAAGCTTAAGAGCAAGAGAATGGCAGTGGCATCCGATCGTATAACGATAAAGAGATTGGCAAACTTGGATGAGCATTGAGCATGCCCTTATCCAGAAGGAACCGCTTCCTACAGGTTCCTCTCTTATGCGCTCTCTTGTATGCGCTTCTTCTGCTGAAGATGCTGAGTGTTTTGCTCTCTCTCTCTCTCTCTCTTTGCGCTAAGCTAATCGCAGTTAAAGTTCTTTGCTGTTTATTCTATTTCAATACCTTTGCATAGTTAAAGCCGATCTATAGAGCCCATTAGAATGATCGATCAGCGAAGGGTATGTAATGTTTCGGTACCCGAACCGAATCTTCGTTCTTTGTTTATTTTTTTGCACAGCACAGCTTTTGCTTACTCGCTCCCTCCCCTACCTCTCTTCAGCGACTTGCTTGACATTTAGTGCCGGCTGCTGCTCCACCGTTGCTGCTCTGCCTCTCCGCTGCTCTGACCATTTCTTGGAGTCTGTCTTCGATGGCGACAGAGGCAAAAGCAGAGGCAGAGGCAGAGGCTGCTGCTGCGGCTGCTCTGCTGCTGACTTTGGCGGCGGCTGTCTGGAATTTGGTTGAACCGGTTTATGTGTGTGGCTTGCCAGTAGTTGTAGCTTTGCGAGTATGTAGTAGTAGTTGTTGCTGCAAACTGGCGACTGGCGACTGGCTCCAAAAATACAAAATACTTGCACAGAGCAAAACGGCTTTTGTGCGGAGAGAGGCTTGGCTTTTGGCTTTGGCTAACCAACTGCCCAACACACACACACACACAATAGGTTGGGGCTGCATGGGTGGATTGGTGTAGCAATGGGGGGGGGGGGACACATAAAACAGCGCGCATATTTGTCGTTGTGGATTATTTCATAGCACAATTCTCTCGCCACTCGTGTGTGTGTGTGTGTGGGAGGGGAGAAGCGCGAGAGGCAGAGCAAATGATTGCGGTTCTCGTCCTCCCACCACTGTGGTCCAGGCTGTCCAGGCACAGCTTCTCTTCTCCTTGTGCTCGGGCTGCTGCTGCCTCTTCCTCTGCCCACGCCTTTCTCTCTTTGCCTGTTTCGATATTTCTCTCTCTCTCTCTCTCGTGTTTCTTTTTCTACTGGCTGCTCTTTTCGCTGTTAATTTACATTGCAAAAATGTTCTTTTCTTTTGACTTTAGACGCAATTTGCAATTCAATAGTTTATAGATTTTCCCATTGTCAGAGTGGTGGGGTCCGCTCGCAGAGAGGGTAGGGGCGCAGGGTATGTCTGTATGTGTTGTGTGGCTTTTGTGGGTTGTTCTGATTGTGGCCAGTTGTTTGGAGGTATGGGTTGTGTAGTAGGGGGTGGCTCAATTTCGTAATTTGTTGATAAGAATCCCCTGCTAAGCGAGAGAAATCGACTAGATTGTACCCCGTAGCATACCCTATGAATACAGGGTACTGCCAAGAGATATCTTCTCTAGTTTATATTCCCCCTTTCCCCCCAGCATCCACAAAACCAATCACTCAACGACAGGAACAACAGACCAAATTGCCAACACTTTGGCATCAACAGAAAGATATAAAAGTTATCATCTCTCTCTCTCTCTCTCTCTCTCACTCTCTCTCTCTCTTTCCAAATGTCTGTTGCAGCAGGGGAGGAGGGGGAGGGAATAGTATTTGCAAACATTGTTCCCCACTCGTGCGTGTTGGTCTGGTCCAATGTTTCGAATGATATTCGAATGATGCCCGCAAACTATGCCAAAATCCCTCCAAAATACGATTGGTTTCAGCTATTGGCCACATTCCCGCACTCTCCTGCATTCCACCTCCGTCGCTCGTACTGTGGAATTACCCCCTCCGAGCCCCTCAATTGATTTCAATGCAAATTGATAATGAAATATGCGGAAAGGGGGAGAAAATGCCATGGAAATGCATGGGAGTGCCCCTCCCTTTGGTGGCATCATTCTTATTGCTGCCATGCCAACACTTCCCTTTTTCCCCCTACCCCTCTCCGCCCATCTGTCTCTTATTGGCCATTTAATGCAATGCGGCTAATAAACGAAATGCGGTTAACGCAATGACAGTGCGATTAGCCAGAAACCATTGTGGCAGCATCCATCCGCTGCTTGGGATCTGATTTGGCGGGCAACGGTGGCATGGGGGGAGATCTGTTGCAGTCCTGTGGCTGCTGCTGCTGCTGCTGCTATTCTGCGGTTTCTTAAATCATAATCCACACATGTGTGTGTGTGTGTGTGTGTGTGTAGGATCATCTGTGGCTCATAAGTCAAGTGCGGCGGTTTCAGATGGGAGTTGGGATGAATGTTGAAGAATGATAGAAAGAGACTAAACTATATCGAACCAGAATTGATAAATTATTGGTACATCGATAAATATAAATTTAAACAAAAAACCGTAGCATAGAAATTTCCTTTCTAAACTTAAATTTAAATATTTCTTAAGGCACACTTTCACTCAACTCTGAAAGTAATCAATATCCCCTCTCCCTCCTACTACTACTCCTCACACACACAAAACTCTTCAATTATTGCGAATGTTGTTCGAAACTTTTGATTTATTCAATTGTTTATTCATTCAGCGATGCGATACGATGACAAAACATTCATCCAGCAATAAATCTCAATGGGGAAGTAAGTAAGAAATACTGAGTGAGATTCTTTCTCGGACGACGACGACGACGGCAATAAATAACAACAATAATTATGCACGACAAATAATGTTCAAATAAAAAGCAAACTCCACCTCCCCACACGTCTCTCGCTGTCCCTGGCCTTTTCCTTCCCTCAATGATCCATAATTGCTATTAATTTGCAGAGAGAGAGATAGAGAGAGATTTGCATTGAATTTGCAGACGGATAAGGGGAATGGGGAGAGGTTTCTTTATGCAAAACATAAATCCCAAACAATTGCTTCGACACTTGAACGAGAGTTTTCCCCGAAAGTTTTCCCTGCTCTTCTGATGCTTTTGCTTTTGCTTTTGTTGTCCTCTAATTTATTTAGCATTGTGTAAACTTGTTTCAAGGCTGAATAGGTTTTTATTTCGAATGGAAATTACTCTTGTAAATGGGAAATAATAGCAATAGCAATAACAATCCATACAGCCATAAAACATGAAGAGAAGTGCCGAAACGAAGGAAGGAATACCCTCTAAATCGGAGCAAAGGCTGTGGAGTAATTTAGCATTTTTCGGAATCGACAAACACATGCATACCCTATCGCAGGGCTATAGCCTTGGGTATCCAAAAACAACCTGAAAAGAAAAACATTTGAATTACATCGAAGACAAAATTCTACTCGCAAAATGGCAAAAGGCAGAGGCCTCCCCCCCATCACCAGAAGTTGACTGTTCGACGACGACTGTTTCGACTGTTTTTGGCCAAACTCGAAATCAAATTGTGCCAAATTACTTGGCCAACAGCAGAGTGGGGACGAGAGAGAGAGAGTGAGAGAGGGGGGGACAGAGAGTGCTAGGAGTGCTTTGCTGTGGATCCCTGTGTGGCTGTCTGTTGGTCCAAATGAATAATTTGGCATCGCAGATAAACGAAATCAATGTCCAGGGCAGGGCCCTCTCGAACCCCGAAAGCCCGAAACCCCAAACCGAAATGGCAACATCTGCACATTTAGGCGACAGAGGGGGGGTATAGAGAGGCGGAATAGAGGGTTAAGGGGGGAGCTATAGGGAGAGATAGGGAGGACCCTCTCTGGGGCCGCCACTCTGCTGGGGAACTTGTTATTGAATTAAAGTGACTTGATTTACGGCACGTTCTGGTCAAAAGCTCTTAATGGCATTTGCCACGAGAGTCCTCTGACGCTCTAACCCTTCCCTCTATGGAGGGGGTTGTCATCTATTCTCTGCAAATGGAGTTTTCGGACTTAGTGTAGGAGCAGCAGTCAATGTCAACGTCAACGGGTCGCATGCGTGATATTAAGTATGCGACACTCGACGAAAAGTGAATCAAAAAATACATTTAAGAGCTTTAACTACCGAATAATCGGGGAAGAATCCAAAAGAGAATGTTGCCACGTGCCGTTCAATCTGCTAACTGTGACAACCTCCCAACGGAGGCTGACTTTTCATTAGCAAATCTGTTGATTATTCCTCAATTTGTGTCGCAGTGACATCGATTACATATTGATTAAATGAGAGGATGGATAAATGGAACAGCACAACTTTGCATCCCATTGCCAAACACTAACAAATCTCTTCTTTGGAAATAATCAAGTGATTTGCCAAAAACTTTTGCGATGCTTTGCTAAGAGCCAGAGTGCCCCCTCGACCCTGCCCCCCCCAATGGTAAACAGAGTTGTGGCAGCTGTTAATGTTGTTGCAACAAGCAAACATATACACAGATACACAGATTTAGAGATTGGAAACTAGAACTAACGCTTGGCACTCCTCTCTTCAATGACAACAGATAGCGCTAATAATTTATGCATGTTGCATGCACCCACTGGCCCCTCCACTCTCCGGAGCAAGGTTTATCTTGTAGCTGCTGCCACGTCCTCGCAACCACACACACACGCCC
Source organism: Drosophila obscura (assembly GCF_018151105.1). NCBI lineage: Eukaryota > Metazoa > Arthropoda > Insecta > Diptera > Drosophilidae > Drosophila > Drosophila obscura. The sequence goes on from NW_024542828.1 coordinate 11,172,951, forward strand.
CTACGCGCACGCTGACAGCGATGCCACATAATTTAATTAAAACTCTGCACCCCGTGAACTGCAAAACAGTGCAAATGCAAATTATTATTAATTACAGTACAGAGAGGCTACCTCTCTCTCTCCCACCCTCTCACTGTGTGTCTCCTTGTTTCCCCCTGCTCTGTCTGTTTCCTCTGCGGACAGACCACGAGACTCTGGGGCGCCATCTGTTGACAGTCTGCTTCTGCTGCTGTGTGGCGGCAAAAACAACTGTGCTGTACTCTGTTTAAGTGCTTCAGCATGCACAGGTAAATGCATTTAAGAGAGCCAGAGACAGATAGAGGGAGAGATCTCTTCGCATCCAAAGTCCTAGCTCAAGCAGTTCACTGCAAAGCACAGAAAGAGAGTCAGCTAAGAGCTTCGGCTTTGGGTCGCTGCTTAGAACTGTTGCTCCGTAAAAGCTGACCTCGCACTCTCTCTCTCGCTCTCTGCTGTTGGAATGCAGTTATTTATGTGTGCGCACACGTATGCAGATGGCGTGTTCGATCTCTTCTTTGCACTGTGGTTCTTTCCCACTTGTTACCCCCTTCCTCTCTGGCAATGAGACACGCCAACACCGTTCGACTCTCTTTCGTTTAATCCTTTGCTTCTCATCCACAATAGCAGTACATTTCAAGGCGAGCATCGCGAATGCAATAGGCCTGTGCCCCATAGGCATCCGAACGGGTGATGCGTCCGTGCAGCGAAGTCACATTGGAGGCCAGAGCAGTGCCCGCAAAGTGCCCGTTGCCGGGTTCCGTTACCACAAGGACCGTGATGGTCGCCTGATCCTTGGACCCCCCTTCCGCACCATGATCCCTCCTCATGTAGGCCCTTTCGATCTCTTCCAGCGACAATGGCCGACACTGGGGATGCGAAAGCAGCAGCCGATTGATGTGCGAGACGATGAACCCCGCGATCCGTTGCACGGTGGGCGCGTCCGTGGGTATCTGCTTGAGGGTGTGGCAGAGGCAGTAGTGATCCGGGATGTGAGCCGAACGGCAGTCGCGCTGCTCGGGGATGGGCAGGAAGAGCGACACGCCTCGGGGGTTGCCCAAGCGGTGCGATCGACTCCAAATGCTGGCGTCGCTGAGGCGTCCCCTAAGATCCATCACATCCTTGAGAGTCTCGTGCAGGTCGAAGGTCGTGACGAGGCGGTGGGCATTCCGCTGGAGGTTCCTCAATGCCAGGGGGAAGTGCCGGCGCAGCCATGGTGGATACAGGGCAATGCCCAGCGGCTGGGAGGCCTCCTGCATGCCCTGGAACGTCGCGGCGAAGGGGTCGAAGCGCAGGCCGTGATCCGAGAGCAGCAGGACGAGAGTTTTGTCCAGGATGCGGCTCTCGTGGAGCTGCTGCAGCAGCTGCACATAGTCCTGATCCGCGATCCTTGCGTAATTGAAGTAGTCGTGGACGCCCTGCGTCTGCCACACGAAAGCGAAGAAGTCGCGCTGCTGCATGTGCGGCATCAGGCGTTGCACAAAGTCGAAGAGCACCTCCTCGTAGCGCCTCCCCGCCGTGCACTTTACATCAAAGTCGCTGCGCGCCGCATAGGTCGTGTGCAGACGCATCTCCTGCAGCAGGGGCCGCAGATAGAAGTCCGTGGGCTGCTGCTCGAAGCCCCGCTTCCTGTACGTGAAGGTGCCCCCCTTGGCGGTGTCCTCCCCGAAGGCCGTCATGTAGCCCGCGTCGTGGAATTCGTTCCACAGGAAGCGGCACCCGTTGTAGTTCCTCCTGCCCCTTAGGCAGCGCCTCTCCAGCTCCTGGGCCGAGAGCCCCGAGAGGAGGGGCACGATATTGGGGTAGGAATTGTCGCCCACGCGGTTGTAGCCCCACAATTCGGTGTGCGGCAGATGGCGGATGTACGCTGCCACATGGGGAAAGGATCTGCGGTAGTGCAGGTGCGACAGGGAGTCGATGCCCAGGACCAGTACCGAAAGGCGTTCCGAGGGAAGATCCTTGGGCTTTCTCTCTGCAATGATGGTGGGAGGGGGAGGCACAAACAGCAGGACATCGTGGAAGATGACACGCCCAAAGTCCACCCAGCAGTAGACCCGCAACATCTGGAGGCCATCCGGGACCCGCGTGTACTCCGATCTAGGATCCAAAGCGAAGGCGTGTCTGCCCAGGACGTGGGTGCGAAAATCCGTGCAGTACTGCACCTGCTGATAGGCACAGAAGATATCCCGGAGTCGTCGCACGGCGCAGCACTGCCACAGATCCTGCTCCAGGAGGTCCCTGATCAGGTAGTTGTGCCCTTTGATGGTGGCGGCACGCAGCAGCTGCACCCTGGGGCACTCGAAGGGCCCCAAACGTTGCACAAAGGAGAGGGCCTTGGGCGAGACGGCATCCATGGCCGACATGCGACAGCGCGAGGTGTTGACGAAGTAAACGCTCGACTCTGAGGGGGCGTCTGGCGCCTCGGGACCGGGAAACTCGCTCCAGTTGCAAGTGTCGCGGTTGTACAGGTACAGGATAAGTAGCAGCAGGGCGAGGGTACGCCATTTCGTGTGCAAATATCGACAGAGTTCCATGCTTACCCGGGAGTGACAGGTCTGTCTGAGTTTCCCTGAATTTCGACAGCATTGCAAATGATTGACTGATTCTCCACTCTAGTTATTTTCAAAGAAAACAAAGCCATCCTCTGATTCGAAATTAGTTTTCCCTGCCTGCAGGAGAACGCTCTTCCGCTCTTCCGCTCTTAAGTAGTAATTATTTCCCCCGAATGAAGAGGGAGCAACTTGTTAGCCTTGTTATCAAACAACTGCCAAACAAATTGCGGGAGAAAAAAGGGAGTGAGTCGAGGAGAGAGCAGGAGAGGCAGAGGTGAGATAACTACAGTGGAGAAAAGTGCAAAATCCAATCAAGTCCAATCCTAATTAAAGCCTGAAGGAGGAGCCCTGAAGCAAACTCAATCACTGGGCGCCAGCCAGTGCATCCCCAAGGGTCTCATTAGTTTGCTCCTTTGCTTTGCTTTTGTCTTTCTGTTTGTTATTTGCTCTTTTCTTTCTCCTTTTGGGCAGCTGTAGGTGGAAGAGAAACTAAAACTGTAAAACTATGCTAATCGGCACAACTATATTTCAATTAATGCCCAAAAAGGAAAAGAGAAAAACTCCACAGTACTCTGCAGTACTACTCTTAAAGCGCGTCATCCGGCATCGCCTCTCGGTCGCTTTTTTGCCTGATTTGATAATATTTACAGCCAAATGTTTTTTGGGAATTATCCGTGATATGCTACTATTTTAGTAAGAATTTTAGCATAAACAGGAATCTCCTTGTTATCTCACCATTCTCATTTGATACTCTCCAATCTCCAGCAGGAAACGGAAACGGATTAAATTCTGTGTAAATTATTCAATTTCCTTGCAGCTAGAGCCAGTGCCCCAGCCACCAGGCGAGTGTCAGGATACGGGCAAAGAGTGCTACGTCTGAGCGTTCATTCCAGAGGACCGACGGGGAATATAGAGAGCAGGAGGAGGTGGAGGAGGAGGAGGAGAGAGAAAGAGTAACCGGATCTATTTCACAGCCAGAGACAAAATGGGGAATTGTGTTTCTCATTCAATTTTCATTCACATTTCTCGCTCTCTCGTTTCACTCGTTTTCTGTGCTTCCCGCTTCCCGCTCCCGGCTTTCCTTGTTTGGAGGAATGCGATTTTCGCGCTGTTGTTTTCTTTAATTTTCCGCATTCGAAGGCAGCAGCAAAGCGTCGACTTCCTGCCTTACGTCCGTGCCGTGCCACGTATTTCGCGTGTGCCCCTGCCGCTCCTCCCACTCCTTCCCCCTGCTGCCCCCTGCTGTGGCTCCTTTGGTTGTGTCGTCTCGTTTGCAGCATCCTGTATCCTGTGTAAAACATATGCATACATTTTATACGGCATTACGGCATTACAATATTGCATTTGCTGAAACATTTCTCTCGCTCGCCCTGTTCGCCCCCACTCCCACTCCTCGCTGTTTGCCACTCTTCTACCATTCTGCCTGTTTCTTGCGTTATGCGAATCCTGCGAGAATCCCCTCCGTAGAATCCCTGCTAGGACTTGCTGCTTCCTTCGTTAGCATTGAGTTACGGCTGCTTCTGCTGCTGCTGCCGCTCGCTGTCGAGTGTACCCTGTAATTAAAGGAGTATATCTTAAAAGAATTTCTCTTAACAGAACTGCGTGAAGATGGCAAAAGATCTTTTGCAATGTTGAGGAACTATGAACTTCCAAATAGAACATATGTAGAAATCCTAATCCTTTACTCACTTCTTTTATCTATTAAATTAAAATTAAAATACAAAAATTAAAATCCCAAGAAATATTCCAGGGAACCTCCTCACACGTTACGAACCTTTTTGCCATCCTCTCGTAAGTTGTTTCTTTTATTTTCATTCAGTTTCAGTTTTTGGTTTTGACTTTGGGTTTTACCTGGGCTTTCCACTTGCCTCCACTCCCCAGCCTGCTTGCCACCCATCCTCCCACCAGAAACCAGTATCTATTGCTCCTCCACAGTCCTTTCCCCTTTCCCTTCTTTGGCTGCCTTCCGCCTTCTGCCTGCTCCAATTACTCTTTGCATAGTGGAGTGTCGTCGTCGTCGTCGTCTACGGAAATTTGTTTATTTTACGCGCATTGCGTTTTCCCGTGGCTTCGTTTCGGTTTTCGGTGTTTTCCATGGGGGTTTTCCGCGTTTCCGCATTTCAGTATCCTTTTCACAGGAAGAGCAGGAGGAGACACAGCAAAACGAATCAGACATCCTTCGAGCAAGCAAGCGGAGCAGTCGTCGTCGTCGCTAAGACAAAATGACAGCTAAATGCATCACAGGACAGTCTCGTGGCAGAATTCATTTGGCGTGAATTTCGTTCCCGTATTTATTCTCTCTTTGTTTGTTTTTTGTTATTTTTTCTGAATTTGTATTTTGCATTTTCCTGTAGCCGCTGACATTTTCCCTTCGCCTTTGCCGTTGAATTTATGCAGTGAAGAGGTTTATGGCTGCCTCTTGGACACCGCTGCCGTAGTGTGACACCGTTGCTAGTTACAGTTACAGTTTCAATCAGAATATCTGCCTCTACTTCAAAAGAAAGGGGGAATGAGAGAGGGAGGTTCTTCTTTAAAAAGAGAGAGAGAGAAAAGATATGTCAGGCAGAGCCGTGAGGACTGCCAAGCAGAAAATAGGACGGATGGAGCGATGGGGGAATAAATGTTGCCTGCTGGACAGGCAGCTCTCTCTCTCTCTCTCTGTTGCAACATAGTTGCTCATGAAAGTGTGTTGCACAAACAAACGTAGAATCGCAGAAAGAAAAACTAATGAAAATGTTGTCAAATCTGAGTAAAAGTTTTTGTTTTGGAATTTATTTAGCTGAAGCTTTTGGGTTTTGTCATTTTTTTAAGGCAGCAAGAGGCAGTGCTATGAAAAGAGCTGGATATATTTGGTATAGCTGTTCTCAAAGAATCAAAAATCATACCCTTGGAGGTCCATGTCTTCGCAGGGTACTGACGCGAGTAGCTCTGGATCCATTCAGAACTGATGGGAGAAGATCTACTTGGGCGTAGGAGCACCAGTTCTATTTCTATTTCTAGTTCCAATGACAACTGACGAGATGATGGCTTAATCCAGTAATTGCTTCAATTGGCCCTAGAAGCCCTGCCCTGCCCTGCCCTGGCCATTGAGGCCAAATGACAGGCACAAACTTGGACCCAAAAACGGATTGGGACTCTCTCTCTTTCCCCTTCTTTATGCAGATGAGGAGGTGGATGGGTGGGGTAGGGAGGGGAGTGGCTTCGGCTTCAATCACTTGACATGTTGTTCGGTAGTCAATTTTGTGGATTGCAGAGATTGTTGCCAGTGCCCTGCTCTACCCTCGACTCCTCCTTCGACGACTCCTCTTTTGTGCTGCTGCTGCTGTTCCACTGATATTATCCCTATTTCTACCATCATTTACTCCTGCCTCCTGTGGATGCAGCACTCGGGCTTCTATGACATGTAGCAAGTCCACTCCATGCAGTGTCTCTGTCCCTCCTCCTGTCCAGTTAGTCGTTTGGCCTGTGGCCAGGTATTCCGTATGCCAGGGAACTGCCTGCCTGCCTGCCTGCCAGTCCCTTCCTTGTGGATGTTTCTCCTGTGGTTGCCTGCCTTGCCATTGTCCTGTTTTGTGGCCCCAACTATGCGTTGACAAGCGGCTGCTGCCTTGTGAATCCTTTGCCAAAAGCTCACTTGTGTGGGGAGGAACAGAACACCCAGAGCCAGAGCCAGGGACAGGGACAGGGACACAGCTAACAAGCCGATCAGCCAGCCAGCCAGCCAGCCAGCCAGCAGTTCATGTGAGTGGGGGGACAGGCAGATTAAGTAGAGTCAAGGGATATATACTTATAAATAGCCAAGGGAAATGGATGGTAGAGAGTTATACTTTGAAACTGCACTTGGAAAAGATTTTTGGAATGTTTTCCCAAAGATTTGCCAAGCATTTCAAGTGAGTTTTAGGTTTTGATTGGAATCTACGGATGAAGCTTTGTAGATTGCAGAATAGAATATCCTTAGAGCTAAAGGATCTGCTTAGCATAAGGCTCTAAGAACGGCAGGAAATACTCCTCTAGGAACCAAAGAATCTTTCGTTTCGGAGGCAAGCCCTCAAAGGCAGAGAAAGAAAAGAAAACTCCGGATTAAGCACCAACATTTCCCCATGGACTGTTGTTGCAGGCCACATGGTAGATTGCTGTTTGTCGTTGGGTGGCTACAAAATTGCTTGGTCTGCCGCCTGCTTCCCCCTCCCGAAAAGAGGAGGGGGTGGGGTGGTCGTGGTACTTGCCTGCCAATAACTCAACTAATTGTCGCTGCAAGTGGTCTCTGCCCCATGACGCCCACTCCCGCTTTATGCCTCAAACCAACAGAAAAATGAGCTACGAATTGTTAATTTTGTGCTGCAGCTGAGAGCTGAAAGAAATGGGGCAGCATGGGGCTGTGTGGGGCAGTGTGGCAGGCAGGCAAACGCAGCCAAGTGGCAGCATTATTAAAGCCTTGTCAGCAACAGCAACAGCAGAGCGAGAGAGAGAGAGAGAGGGAGCCAACACCAGTCGTGGCCGTAGCAGTGGCCGTGGCAGCACGTGGCGCAAATTGTGGCATAAAACGGTAGCAAAGACACCTGCTGGCTGCTCTGCATATTAATAAGTTCGTTCGGTTCGTGGAGCCGCCAGACGCGGCCCGGCAGGCGGTACGTGGGGCCTCATTCATCCATCCATCCATCCGTCCATTCAGCCTTCGCCTCTGTACCGAGGACGGGGCTTTACCCCAGAGCTGTGTCCCAGCTGTGTCTCGTAGTTGGGCATTCATTAGACCGGCAACTGGCTACTGGCTACCGTCTACCGTTTATCCATTTTCCCACTGTTTTCTGGCTAACGTTGCGTATACGTCACGTGGTCGTATGGTACACACAGGACACGCTGCCGCTTAAGGCTTTAAGGCCTGAAGTCGGCTGCAGGAACATTTTAATACATTTTTGGGGGATGAATTATTCATTCAAAGAAATATTTTATATGGTGGGAAACTCTATGAATTTTCCTACAAATGGCTTAAGGGTTAAAATATCTAAAGATTTCCAGTGGCAGGAAATTGTGTACTGCCCAATCCTAAAATCCGAATTCTTAAATCATTTTCCCCTCTAAAATGTATAGAGGAGGATCCACAGAGCGGCACCGCAATTGCTTTCTCGTGTTTCTCCCTTTTCGAAGGACTACAACGACTGTCCGCTAATGGCCTAAGCTGCAAAACGAATTCAAAACCAAATCTGAATCCACAACCAAACCGAAACTGAAACCGAAAAAAAACAAGTGGCGATTGTCTGGCGACAGGATGTCTCCGGCGACAACAGTCTGGCAGAAGGCAGCAGCAGCAGCAGCAGCAGCAAGGATTCCGCACTGCTGTCTGTTCGACTGCATTGCCGTCGCACTGCCTGCCACATGAACTTGAGTTTTTTTTCGTTCTTTTTGGGGAGCTTTTCGGCTGGGGAGTCGATTTTCCCATTGTGTTGCTGACGCAGAGGATTCTCCTCGGTTGTCCTTCGTCTCTAACGAGTCCTCTGCCAAATTTACTTAAATTTTTTAGTTGTGTGTCGCTGCTGCTGCTGTGGCACGTAGCACGAAGAGCGTGCTAAATTTAACGCACGCATTCTTCTATTCTCCCGTATCTCCATGGCTATCTGTGTCCCTATCTCTATCTCCACCTATCTTTCTCGCTTACTTCCCTCGTTGTTGCTTTTTTTTCTCGATGAGTGCACTCCATTGGCAGTGGCTCGCTCGTCGCTCTCCGGCCGTCTGGCAGTTTGCCAAAAAACTGTCAAAGCAACACGAGACAACGTGCCCCATGCCACCCCATACACCTCTCTGCCCCCTAGCGCTCCCACCCCTGGAAAGTCGAATATCCTGCCGCCAGGAGACAGGGACATGTGTGAATGCCGCCAGGAGGAGAGCCGTTCCGAGGTCTAGTGGTGGGGCATGCCATGGAAATTCTATACAAATGAAAATGCAATTCACACAAATGGACTTTTCTCTCGTTGCGCTATAAAACAGTGGATGGGGAGGGGGGTTGGGGTTGGGGTGTCACCAAAAAAGAAATCAGTGATAAACGTGGACAAGCGGCAAAGATTGAATTAGTTTGTTGGATTCTTTTTTTGGACAGTAGAAAACACACAAGAGGAGGAGACAGAGGAGGACCTGCAGAGGGACCTGCAGTAGCGGAGTGGATCATAGGGGTAGTAGTTCGAGTAATAAATGATTTCGGGTGTCCATTTCTCCATTCTGTTTGCATGAAGGCAGGCGGAAAGTCTCCTCTCGGTCCGCCTCCTGTGTCAAATGCATTTATTGATTTACTCCATAAATCTTTTGTGTTCAATGGTATCGAAAAACGAAAAACGAACAACGAACAACGAATAAAATGCTGGCTGAAAAACAAGGAATCCCCGAATGGCCGTCAAATCTATCTCTATCGGTGGCATCTAATTGGAAGACATGCAACATGCAGCAGCATTCGGCAGCGGCTGCAGCAGCATCTATTGTTTCGTTGCGGATTTCGTTTCGTTTTATTTTGTCTATTTTTATTCAACATTTAATTGAAAATGTGAAAATGGATCGCCAGCAAGTGGTGCCAGAAGTGTGGAAATGTTGTTTGGCGAGGCTGAGGATTTTAGATGAATTTAATTTAAATTTGTTGATTTTTTATTTGTATTGATTTGAAGTTTTGATGGTTTTGATGGGCATCAAGTGTTTAGGGGGTTATTGGGCAGGCAGGGAAACGGTTATTAAACGTAATTGAATCGATGGGAGTTCGGCAGGGGATTTTTATTTCAATCTGAAGAAGATCTCTGCTCAAAAGAGGCGACTCTAAAGTTATGCGTATAATTGCTTAATGGCCACAGTCCCCACAGCCCCACACTTCTGCTACTGCTCCACTACTCTCCATGCAGCCCCAAATAGCCCCGGCAAATAGTTTTCTAATAAATTGAGTAAACTCTCAAAGAGCAGAGCCACAGAAACAGAAACAGAAACAGAATTGCTAACAATGCAAACAGTCGCTGCCAGAATGAGAATGAGACTTGACCTCTGCCCCTGCCGCTGCCCCCAAAAGATACACACAGAGTGGCACACTCGTAGTTTTGCATGCAGTTTTGCCCTGCACAATTGTGTGTCCAGTCAACACTTTGTTATTAAGACTCGTTTCCATATTCATGAATCCCCCAAAGAAATGGGATGGATGGGACTCACATACTGAATGATTTTGAATAATGATTAGACGATGCATTCGATCGGCCATAGAAGCCACACAGAAGAGGAGCAGGAGCCGGAGGAGGGCAGATGCATTTTCATAAATATTCAAAATGCATTTTGTGTGTGTGTGTGTCTGTGTGTGTGTGTGCATCCTGCGTCATCCTCCCCCATGTGTGACATTGATGCTGCCACTGCTGCTGCTGCTGGGTGAGGCCTGGTGCCTGGTGCCTGGTGCCTGGTGCCTGGTGTGTCCGAAAACTACCAGAGATAATGCCTGCTGTATGAATTCATTGCCCACACAACAGCCATAAAAACCAGAGGAGATGCTTGCGACTAAGAAATATCCTTTATTTTTGGGCAAACTAATTTAAAAATTTCACCTGTGGGGGTCCAATGGGTGATTCCAGGTGCTTCTTCCTTTAAGAACTAAGTATTTTCTTCTCCTGAGAGCCAATGCACACACACACACATTTTACTGGGTATCAAAAGCGAGAGGACTGCACTGCCTGTGCTAGGACTCTCTGTGCTGATGTCCATGACTGATGCGCTGTTGAAAATGTATTTATTAAATTCATGCACTGCCCACACGAGACACTCGACACTCGCCACACTCGAGAAGAAGTGCTGCTGCAGTCCTTGTGTTATGCTGAAGTTTCTTCGTGTGGCAAAATTTTGATGGTGGCCCAGGGACTGGGTGGGGGGACGCCACGGCTGGATGAATGTACGGAATCCATTTCCAGGAGACTTACTCGAAAGGTTCTTTGCTTATATCTTGATTTATTTATTTGCTTACCAAAACAACAAATGATGTGAGCGGTGCAGGGGCAGGGGCAGGGGACAGGGATAGCTTTTTGGGGCAGTGGCAGCATCAAGTCATCAATTAGGCCCCAAAGTAAGCCAGCAACAACAGTTGTCAATTAAATTCGAATGGCAGGCAAATTGTGAGCTCTATTTCTGGGCTCTCTCCGTTCTGTTCGGTTCTGGGCCCCTGGCCGTTAGCCTGGCGACTAATTGGGTCTTTAAAAGCGGCTAAAACCGAAGACGGCGGAGCGGAGTGGAATGAACTTTTGGCAAAAGAGATTTCCATTAATTTCGTGGAAGAGACGGAAGAGCGGGCTGGAGGTAGAGCAGCCTTCACCTTTATCTCAGCTTCTCAGCATCTCAATCCCCCGAATCAAAAAGAAAAATGTTTAATTACAGGGCAAAGCAGAATCCATCCGTTCAGCATATTGACCTCCGGCCAAGTGGAACGTGTCGTCGACTGTCGACTCTTCACTGTTGACTGTTGTCGAGTACAGTTAGTTGGAGCGAGAGCTCATCTCTCTCTTTGTGGCTGTCTCTTCGCCAAACCCTTTGACGGGTGCTTCAGACACACCGAAAAAAAAATCAAAAAAAAAGAAAAAGAAAAAGGAAAACATAGCAAACACAAATGAACAGTTAGCCAATGTCATTAGCATTCGTTCGAGTTTTGGCGCTCGGGAGAGAGGGTTAACTGAAAAGTTTGGGATGTGATCTAACCCTATGGCTGGAGTTACTTCTAGGTTTGGTTATCCAGCCCCGGAATACAGAATACTAAAGGTATTTATTTCTTCCTTGGTTAACTTTAGAGACAACCCACTCTCTCTCTCTCTCTGTCTGCTCTCCGACTTTTGCTCTGTTGTGCTTCTTCCTGTTCGTTGTGGTTCTTGTTGCTGCTGTCTTTCACCATCATCCTGTGGGTCACACGCATATGCATGAGGGGATGGATGGCGTCTGATGGAATGACGAAGATGGGCGCCTGATGGAATGATGAAGGAGGATGGCCCCTGGGCAGGGGCAGAACCAGTGATTGTGGAAGTGTTTTGGTATGTGGCGGTGTGGCGGCGGCAGTCAGCACTCATTGGTGCGTGGTCTCCCTGGTCGTGCTCCCTGTCACCCTGCCTGTCGTCGCGACGGAAGACCTTTTCTGTTGACTTTTCCACTTTGACGAAATTAAATCTGCAATGCAAAAATGATGATGGACATGGGCACATGGCTTGACTGGCATTGGCGTGTGTGTTGCGCTTGAATGGTAATTGAGAAAGTCAGAGAGAACGAAAGAGAGAGAAGGGGAGAGAGAGAGGCACACATTTTTACAGTTGAGAAGAGATTCTGAAATGTTTAGACTTTGTGACTTTTTCATTGAAATGTATTAGGAATTGGTTGGAATCGGCATACGAATTGGCTCCCTTTAAAATTCCAGATGGGGAATCGAATTGATTTTACCTTTGCATGGAAATATAAAGTGAATTTCTTGGACCATCATTGTTTTTCTTTTTCAGATTTTGCAGCAAGTCAAATGAAAATATGAGTAAATTTTGCTAACCCTGAGGCAGAGTACTGTCCGAGTCATAAATGTGTACATAAGTGCAGCATATAATATGGACATGGACTCAACTGTCATGTCTTCCCTGATTCTGTGTGTGTCCTTTGCCCTTTTGCCTGAAGCTCATTCTCAGCTCTTGGACTAATGCAAAATGCTCAACAGTCAAGTCCAAGTACAGCAGGAGGTAGAGGAGCAGAGGCAGATGAAGCAGAATGAGCAGCATCAGCAGCAGCATCAGAAAGGTATATTAAGTAGAGGGTCAGGCACGAATGCACTCCTCGTTTCGAGCCGATCTCCGAACAGAATGCAATCGGCATGTGCAAGAGCATAGTGTTGAGTATGCCTTACCTTCTGGGAAATGTACCTTTTCCCCTGGCAGCAGCAGCAGCAGCAGTGGGCAGCTGGAGAGCAGCAGAACAGCAACAGCAGCATAGAGAGAGAGAGAGAGAGAGATAGAGAATCGGGGGAACAACTGAAATGGCTTTAGAGTGAAACACTTTAGTAATTGGTAGCTTATTTCCATCAGCAGCAGCAGCAGCAGCAGCAGGCGGACAGGACAGAGAGAGGGCACTCCAGAGATAGAGAGAGCGGGAAGAGAGGAAAGTCAAGGAAATGAAGTGAAGTGAAGGGACAGACCAAGAGCAAGAGCAAGAGCAAGAGCCAAAGCTAAAGCTAAAGCTAACGGCATCACGATTATGCACAGAAGCAACGACACGACGACTGTCACAAGCTTAATGTGGAAACGTCGCACAAATGAAACAAATGTAAAAAGTGATAGCAGAGGGAGGGGGGGGGCGCGGAGGTGTGTGGGTGTGGGTTTGTGTTTGTGTGGACAGCTAAACTTGAAGGGAATCTACATCTCTATTCTGCCATCTCCTCCGCCTGCCACTGCAAGCACTCTCTTCACCTGTCCGCTACACGTGTGTGTGTGTGTGTGTGTGCCCTCCAGACCAGCAAAAAAGAAGAGCAGCCGCAGCAGCAGCAGCAGCGAAATAAAAAGGACGGCTTCTCTTCCACTTTGACATAATTAAACGCATTTGAAAGATGAAGATGTCGTCCTTGTCGTAAATAAGAGGGAACAACCAGCAAGATGAAGATGAAGATGTTGGATGGTGACAGGCAGCGACCCACCTCATCTGATATTCCTCTGTCACTCCGCCCCCCCCTTGATTCCTGTCATGGTTACGTGGTGTATGGGCAAAAGGTGTGGCCATGTTGCCACCTACGCTCTACTCTGTCTTCCATTCCTCCAGTCCCTCACTCCCACGCCCTCTCTTTCTTCCTCTCCATTGATGATGAAGCTGATTATGTGAGGGCTCTCTGCTCCATGGCTCTGCTTCTGCTTCTTCTTCTATATCTTCATCTCACAATTTTATTTTTTGCCCGTGGACCGATGATGAAGATGAAGTGCGCCTTGGCTTATCAATATTACACTGAGAGAAAAGTAGGGTAACTAAGATATCACATTTCGGAGTTGTATTTTTCCCCCAACTCTAAAACCTTGTGGATAAGCTGACTATCTACCCAATTTTATAGCTATTAGATAAGAGATCTTAAGTGCAATTTCTCTCAGTGCACTCATGCAATAGGCAATAGCCGAAGAAGCAGGCAGCAGGCACTAGCATCCTCACCTCAAGTTGAAAAGATTTGTGCGGCATTTGAGGCATTTCATTTGAGTTATTTAGCAGGTCCGTCGACTGATGATATTTCTCCCCGTTCAGCTTCTGCATCTCCAGCATCTTCTCTGCCCCTAGATGTTGCTCGTGTTGTTGTTGTTGTTGTTGTTGTTTCTGGACATTTAATGGCAGCCATTTCTCTTATTTAAGGTGCGAACACATCAGCAGTGCCATCATTCCTCTCTCTCTCTCTGTCGCTCTCGCTCTCTGTTGGATGGATGTTGTTTCTGCTGCTGCTGCTGTGGCATTCATAAATTATGCAGACATTTAGCGGCACGACCACGAGCAGCACATTACGTATACGCGCCGCGCGCGTGTTCGCCGATGGTCCGTGTTGATAATTATACCCTCACCGATGAAGATGGGGGATGATATTATGATTTTGATTAGATTTATGATTTATTTGATGAGAATTTCAGAAGCATCTTGCTACACATATAATACAGAAATCGTCTTCCCCTCTAGAGACATCATGGAACGACTATTCATAGGAGCATCTTCCATGGCAATTCTATGGTATGTGCAAGTGTATCCATCGCTTCGGATTCACCTTTTCTGCGATAATCTTCCTTAAGATCTGTTGTTGTTGTTGCTTGTTCATCCTCTCATCATGTGTCTCTGGATGTGTGGCTGTTGTTCTTGTTTGTCAACATGGCTCACACTCGGGGTGTTGGCAGCAACAGCAACAGTATGTGTCTCTCTGGCTCTATCTCGTGTGTGTGTGTGTTTTTTTTTATTTCTCTGCACCGCCTGCGGCCATGTTGATAACTCTGATGACGTTGATGAAAAACTTTTGATTGATGTGGTGGCAAAAACTTCATGTTTGTCATTAGGCGCCACAGAACTAGAGCAAGACAGTGGGGCAGGGCAGGGCAAGGCCGGGTAGGGGCAGTGCAGGAAAGGGAAAAGGGGTTTCCCCAGCAAAAAGAGAGAGTGGTGGAAGGGAAGGGAAATGAAGCCTCTACAAGTTTTCGGCATAACAAACGACTGTCGAGGAAAAGTTCTGGGCGATGCGTGTGGCGGCACTTGAAGTGCTTGAAAGGCAAAAGTTTTGTTTATTAATTAATTGAGGGCCTCGTGCATGTGAGTTGCCCCACCAACATCTGGCGCCAGAGTTGACAATCAGCGTGAAATAACAAGAGTTAAATTGTGATTGAAATGGAAACGATGTGAAGGCGGGAATTAAGAAGAAGAGTTTCGATGAGTTTTTTTGGTGTGGAAAATAATGGAAAATAAATCCTTTTGAAGTTATATATGGCTTCTGTTAGCAAGAAGCACTACTTGCTAGCATTTCCTCAATTTTTGGTTAAAGTTAAAAAGTTAAAAAAAAAAAACAATAACATTTCCCGTTTGGTGGGTAACCCTGGCAACCCTGAACAAAAACCACTGTTGGTACCGCTGCATTTCCTTCTTCTGTAACTGTGATGCACACCCTGCTGGTCCTGTTAGTCCTCTACCTGTGGCTGTACGTCTAGTCCTGCCTCTGCTACCTCCCCTACATTTGGCGCCTTCGGGGCTTCCACGGAGTTGGCCATTCATTACGCCGTGTTTCTGCCTCCTCTGCCTAGTAGTAGTTGCAAGTGCTTTTGCTTCAAGTTGCAAGGCAACACCACAATGCCACACACACACGCACACGCACACCCATACTTTTCCTACTTTGTTGTAGTTTTTTTCTCTCTCTCTCTCTCTCTCTTTCCCTTTTCGCTGGGTGCTTTTTAAACTTTTCTCGTTATTTTTGCACATTCGCTTGGGTTTTATGGCCACTGGAAACACTAATTACCTTGTTTTTCGGAGAATTAACTTTTCGATTACTGTTGCTACGATGTTTGTTACTGCTCCCAGAGTGGGTGAAGGGGGAGGGAATGGGCCCAGGAAAGAGCAGTAGAAGAAGGACGAGATGAGAGAAACTTACAAGTGCAGTTTGCAAAAAAATAAATGCAAGCAATCAATGTGTGCCAGCGAGAGGGAGGAATGAGATGAAGGGAAAAAACTCTTGTAAACTTTTGAAAAATTACAAAAATATGGTAAAAATTCAAGAAATTATGGCCTGCATTTTTCGCAACCCCACACACAACCCCTTTTAACGACACTCCCCTCTCACACTCTTTTTGGGGTGGTGGGAGAGGTTGGGGTGGAATTGAGGTCAGCCTTGTTAAAGTGCAGCAGTTATTTATTCTAAAGAGAGCTTTTAGCGGATGTTGTTGCTCATATTCGTAAGTACTCACTGTACACACATATTTACATACACATACACAAATGCATACGCGTATGTGTGTGGGTGTGTGTGTTTTTAAGGGCTCCCCCACCTATACTCCCCTGAGTGGAGCTTAAATACTTTGATTGTTGCCACAGCTGCAGCTGCTGCTGCTTGCTGCTGCTGCAGCGAAGCGAAGTTTTCCTTTCGGAGATTTTGGCCCCTTGGGAAGCTCCTTCGTGTGTTTTCATTAAGTTTTCGACTTTGAAGAGCGTTTACGGTTTATGAATGGGAGTTTCCTGAAGAGCAGGCGCTCTCAATTGAGTTTGTTACCAAATCTAAGTTAATCCTTCAGTCATTATGCAGAAAAGCATCTTCATTTGTTACATTTCCATCCCATCAGTTGAATGGAAAAAACTCTTCTTTTTTAAATGTTTTTCTTGGGAAAGTTTAAAGTTTTCAAAAGCCTTAAACTACTTTTTGTGCCTCAGAACTTTAACTTTGCTTTGAAGGGAAACTTGTTTCTTGAGAAATTCACTTAACTAATGATTACTTTTCTGCTTTTTCTTTCAGAACAAGTTCGACTGATGAGAGGAGTAAAAGGTAAGAAACTATTAAGAACGAACAGTGAGGAGAGTCCATTAAATCTGTCTCCTCAAATGTGTGTCGTTGTTCTCTTGACTGTTATCCGATTGCACATTGAGGTTGAAGGGGAATACTCCCCAATGATGCATCCATAATCTCCAAAGCGGGTGACTGTAATTTCTGATGGCTAATTGTTGTTTCTGCTGTTGCATAAAAAAGCGGAAATGAGTGACAAAGAGAAGGTCGTCAAGCAGCGAAGGTCGTTTCGAGACAAGCGCAAGAGAGGGAGAACAGGGTCAGTCCTGATTAACAGACTGCTCTGAATGCAAGGCCAGAAATACCTAAAGAGAGGAGAGATCTCTCTCTCCTATCAGTAGTGTGAAAGAGCGAGAGCGTATGGCACGCGTCATCGGTTGTGTTTGACTCTCTGCTGCATTTGCTTCGTGCGCACTCTTCGGCTGTTGCTCTCTCTGTTTGAAGATCGCCTGACGAGCTTCGGCTTTGCTCAAGTACTTTCCAAACGGGAGAGTAGCTTCCTTCTTCTTCCTACTTCTTCCTACACTCTGCAGCATTTCTATAGCAGCAAAGCATATCCCATCTCGTTTGGGAATTACTTTAAGTACGCTTTCAACTTTCTAGCTCACATTTCCGCTGCTTCAATCCCGAGCTGTCGACACAGCTCCCACTCTGTTTCTCTCTCGCGCACCTCTTCATAATGTCGCCCCCTCAATCTGTTTCCGAGTGGGAACATCTTCATGGAGTTAATTACAAGGAAATGTTGCAGTGATTTTTGCTCCAGCCAACGCCCCCACCCCATAATGGGGTTCTATTTCTTTTTGCATTTTCTCTGTGCCTTTCCTTTTGGTCATTTTCAAATGTAATTACATTTCATTTTTCTCGCTTCGCTCTCTGTCTATGTCCGAGTCACAGTCCTGCTAGATGTCTTCGTCCTTCGTCCTTGGGTGGAAAGTCGTTCATTATCCGGGACTGTCCATAACATTTTGTTGCACAGTCGTCGCTAATCTTGCTGGACAAGTTCCTCCTTCTTCTTCTTCTAAAATTCCCTCCCATCATCCTTATTCCTTGTGTATTCCACCTCCCACTGTGTATCCTGCCCCGAGTCCTCTCCTGTTCCTTGGCGACTGTTTAAATGTCAGTTAAAATCCCATAAATTCTCCTTAAATGACTTCTGTCTGCCGCAATTTCGTTTGCCAGCCAACAGCCCCATGTTGACCCTGGCTCCTGGCTCCTGGCCAGAGCGATCGGAGGGGGGGGGGGGGGTGTGCATGAAGGATATGGCCAAGACGGATGATAGCCGGGAAGAATTGCAGCTTTGGCCAAAAGCAACAAAAATCGTACAGGAAAAAAGAATGAAACTCATTCAAATGCCACTTTTTGTGCTCTTTTGCTTATACCAAAGTTCTGCGTGGGGTGTTCAGGGCTTACTACCATAAGTACCTTTAGATCTCTCCTCCTATTTCTTTGATAGTGCTTCAAAATCACCAAAAAGAAAAGGGTCTTTTAGAGTATATTTCCACGAACGTGTGACTTACATTTTCCTCGGCAACCTTCGGGAGCTACAACGGATGCAACGTTTATTTTTCTTCTTCTGGGGGGACAGAACGCCTGCTACTGGCAAATGATGCAGCTCGTGCAACTCGTGCAACTCTTACGAAACTTGCAACTTGTGCAATTGGTTCAATAAACTCATTAAATGCTTCCAACTTTTTTCTCCTCTCTGTTGGTTTTCCTTCTCTCCTTCTCTCTTTATTTGTTCTGTTGTCCGGCAGAAAAGTTTTTCCGGCTCTGAAATGGCGGTCATTCGGTCGGTTCGCTCCTTTTGGCTCGTTTTCAACTTGTCGCATTATCCTTTTTATTGTCGTCGACATTTGCAACGCATTATCCTTGGACGCCATTTATTTTGCTTTTTTCTATTTGTTTGTTTGCTGTGGGGGAGCACAATCTCTCCCTGGCTCTCGGAAGGCATCATAACTTCGTTTGGGACTCGTTGCAGTCGCATTAGAGATTTCTGTGGGTTTCTGTCGGTATGGGACTTAAAGAGTGCATTTTGGGCATTTTAGAAACAGTTTTCACAACAGAATTGGATTCTGTTTTTCCCAATATCCCTTATTTCTATGGACCCCATAGCTACTTCTTGGGAAAAGTGGGGGTACTCCATCATTGGGGTTCCCCCCGTTTTTGTTGCCTACGGCATTTGTCTTATTTTCTGCCTATTTTGTGTAGCTGAAATGTCTGGTTTTCTGGCTTTTGTTCCTCGGTTTTTGGGGTGGCCACGGCTTGCCGACGACAGACAATAAATTTTGTGGGGAAATTTAAGCGTGGCCACATTTTAATTTGTGGCAAGAGGCAGCAGCAGTAGCAGCAGTGCCGCCATATGGTGACGGGGAGGGGGTTCCGTTTCGGCGTAACACCTTGGCCTGGGTCCGGGTCGTGGCCCTATTTCCGGGATCTGGTTACGGATTCCTCTGTCTTCGGGTTCGAGGGGTTCTGGGGAGGCTTCGGAGGATAAACCACAGTATTTATCGTTGCCAGGGCTTGTGGCCTGAGTCTCCAAACCGAAACCAAAACTATGCTAAGGAGTAGCGCAGGCAGCTCTGCCACAGGGGAGGAGGCAGGCAGTTATAGGCTGCAGAGGTGCCATAGAGGAGGCGATGCAGCCCCGATCCTAGAGAGGATGTCAATTTATTTGTTGTGCCACCAGCCGCAGCTGCCTTTCTGCCTCCTGTCTACTCCCTCCCGCCTCCCGCCTCCTGCCACTGGCTTTTGGGCTGTGTTGTGATTCTTTTCTGTGTGGTTTTGCCAATTTGTCGGGTTTTTCGCCTCATAGTTTTTTGTTTGTGGTGTTTTCCGCAAAATTCTTTATGGAAACTTTGTTTGCCACAATCAACGGGTGGGGGGAAGGGTGCATGCCACTCTGCCTCTTTTCCACTTGCACTTACTTTTGCCTCCGTATTCCGTATTGAGTTGACAATATTTTTAATAGAAGAAACTCTCGTCGGAGAGGAAACTTTTCTTTTACCCCGAAACTGTTACAGTCTGGCATTGTTTGAAGGGGCAAAGGGAGGGGTTACCCTGCAGGGGGGGAAACGGGTACGGGGTACCCTCTAGAGGAACGGGCTAGAGGGTGTCTCTGTTTGTGTTTCAATTTGTGAGCCTTTTATAGAATTATGCACTTTTGTCAGCCCTCCTTCCTTCCTTCCTTCCACGTGAGCCCTTGCCCCTCCCACAGCCTTTGCCTGCCTTCTGTTCCCGGGAAGTTCCCCTGTCTTTCCCTGGAAGTTTCCTCCTGCGACTTCATAGAAGTTGTCCAACAATTTTTGGGAGCCAATTGAGTTGCAAGTTTTTTGCTGTTCCACTTTTGCGTTGTCAAGTGCATGCCTTGGAGCCGCCTGGGAGCCTAGAAAAGGGGCATCCCCAAATGTGATTTAATGCGGGAGTCTTCTTAGTTTTTCTTAGAGTAATGGAATTTTGGAATGGTTAGCCTTCTGTAATTTTTCAACATTTCGTTAAGGATCTTTGAATAATTTTCAACAGGCTTAACTTTGATTCATATTCGTACCTTAGTGGAGCGACTGAAAATCTGATTGATGCCCGATTGATAGCCTTTTCATACCCGATTAATGTTCGTGTTTTTATGCCGAATTCCTTTAATTAGTGTTTCTGATAATTTCTGCATTTATTTCCGTATATTTATTAGTTCTAATTTATCTGGCACAACTTTTAGGGGTGTGATTCCCCTCCCTTCCATTAGCAGCAGTACTTAAAACTTTTGAGATACATTTCGTGTCTCGTATCTCGCGTATCTCTTTTTAATTGTCTCTAATTCTGTGTGTAATTTCCCATCTAATTGGGAATGCTAATCCCAGGAAGGGGCTGCATTCCCCCAGCACTTTGCCTCTGCCTCCGATTCCTGAGTTCCATTTCCATTTGCAATAAAAAACACTGCTGGAGAGGAATTTGTTTCACTCTCTCTCCCCCAATCTCTTCCTCTGGCGCACTTTTGCCGCCCATTCGTTTGCACTTTGCTCTGCCATTTGGCAGTCCATAAACAGTACCCCCCATACCCCCTCTATAGCCCCATTAATTTCCGTCTAAAGCCCTGAGAGGAGCTTTGGTTCTATGGGAAGAGAGAGCGTAGCGAGCGGGAAGAGATGGGAGGAAATGAATGCGAAATGTTTCACTCGTTTTAATCATTAAAATTGTCTGTCAATTAAACAACAAGATTGTTTACCAGGTGGTAACATATTCTCATTCTTACAGGTACGGATATACGGAGTATCCTTTGGGGAGGATGTACTCAGCAGGATGTTTCCCTTCTGCTCATAGAACATATGTGGGGGCTGTCTTCAAATTAAAGAATTCCCCCCACTCGGAGGCGACAATAAAATGGTGGCAACACCTGCCTTTCATTCGGCACCGCTGCAGGACGCGGTGGTGCCACTTCTGTGTGTGTGCCTTGTGGCAATTTGTAGTCCTTCGCATTCAACATTTTTATTGCAACAGAGAAAAGTGAAGGGGAAACGAAGGTGCAGTACGGAAAAGAAGGAGGAGGGCTTGAGCAGGAAAAAGAAGAGGACTGCCAGGAGGATGGGGTTTTCGGGGGAGAGGGGGTGTGTAATAAAGCTCCGATGATATATGCACATGAATAAGGTATATACAATATATAGTGGAGTACTCGCTATATATAGGACGATTTATTCCAGCTATTGCCTCTGGGAGTGTGGAGCGGGGAGGGGCTGTGTTGTGTCCTGGGGTACTGCATTGCCCATCCTCCTACTTTGGCTCCAGCGATGATTATGGGCCACAGAACGAGGCTTCCTTCTGGGATTGCTTTCTGCCGCAATGCCATTGTCCATGATAAATGGGAATAAGAAAGAAAATAAGAATGGAAGAGAGAAAGAGGAGGGGATAAGTATCAGAAGATACTGAAATTATTGAAATTCACATAAGAAATGTTCCTTAAGGGAGGGATAAACAAATAGAATTAAATCAAAATTTAAATTAATATTTTACCATTCATTTTGGGTATTTTTTATCTTTTCAAATTTTGATATTTTTGGAGTTGCTGCTTGCCAGCGCTCTTCGTTCCATCTCCCTTACCTCTTCTATTCGCCTTTTCTGCTCTTAGCCTTTTCACCTTTCTCTCCCCTCCCCTCCCATCTCTTCCTAGCCGTCTCTCTCTATTGACCATAAAATCCTGGCCAAAAACTATTAACTGTTAAGACCTAAATAAGCTGATCATAAAAGCATAAACCAAAATCAAGTAAAATCAAATAATATTCTCCCCAAGGGGAAGCCAATAAAAGAGGATAGATAATATTCATGGTTCCTGTTTCCCCCCACTTCTCTCTGCTGCCCCTTCCCTTTCCGGCGCTCTCTTTAGTGCTGGGATTGGGCTTAATGCATTATGAGCTTTTTGGCCTTTTGTGTGTGTGTGTGTGGGTTCTCATCCTCAGGAGCAGGAGCTGAAGCAGCAGGAGCTCCTTTTCCACTTGAGTTCTGCCAATCCCCGGCTAAGACTCTGTGTTGCCACAATCACAAGTTCATTGGCCACACAACTGCCACACATGGCTAAAAAAGGGGAGGAGAGATGGCCACAAGATGGAAGGAGAGGGCCTGCAGGGGCAAAGAATGAGAAGATGGACTTATGGTTGAAGTATCTATAAAAGTCATTAGACTTAAAGTTTTAACAGTGTCGTGGGGAAGGACAAAAGGCGGGAAGGGAAAGGAGATTAACCTGAAGAGTGAATTTTGGGTCCCCAAAAAATACCCAGAAAGCCCCAAACTTCGGTTTACAGCTATTTTTATTGTTTGCGGAAAGAAAAGAGGAAAGCCGAAAAGGAAAGGAGAAGGACTCGAGCAGCAGGACATATGGGGAAAGAGCAGGAGGCCAGGATAAAATGTGGGAAGCAACTCAATAAATCAATATTGGAGTGTGTCTATAATGCTACTCCTTCAGAGAAGGAGAAGTAGAACCCCTTTAGAGGGATGGGAAGAGTCCTCCTCCTACCCTCGGCAGTAAATGCAATTGTCTTTGAAGAGCAGAAGGACGAAGAGGATGAATGTCCTGGGACCATGGGGCCATGTCTGAGCCTCTGGCATTTAAGGAAATGACAGATAAATTTGCTTTTAAAGCGCTTTAAGTGTCGCTCGCGTTGAGTGAAAGCCAAAAAAAAGACACAAGGATTCTCCACGGAGGGTAACAGAAGGGGAGAAAGGAGGCAATGTGTGATGGTCCACAAAATCCGGAAGAGGACGTAACGCGCGCCTGCCTGCCCCTTCGATGTGTGTTGGTGTGGCAGAGAGATGATTGTTGCAGGAGGGGGAGGAGACGTTGATGCCACGGCCATGAAACAGACCGAGGAGGCGGAGCTTTTCGCTCATAAAATATTTCAATATTGTAACTGATTTTTTTACACCCTGCCTTGCTCGCCTCCCCCTGCCTGCACTTTTCCTCGGTGTGTGTGGCGGCTTTTGGATTTTCAGGGAATATTTTATAATCTCTTGTTCATATTTTTTGGTCGAAGGTTTTCCAATATTTCTTTATTTTGCGTATGAGAATTCCTTCCTTTTGGGTTTCGTGATGGTTTTTGTCATTATTTACGTATTTGTTGCATAGTTTTTGTATTGGTTTTCATTGTTTTTAGATGGCTTTTCCTTTACTTTGTGTTATTTTTCTTTTTTATCAATGTGTCAAAATCAAACAAGATGCATTCAGTCGAAAAATAAAGTACATAAGGGCTTAACGTACAAAAACACTCATCCAATGCGTTGCTTAAATTCAAATTAAAAAAAAAAAGGGAAACTAATGAAAAAATTATCAAAAAAACTACGAAAAAACAGAAATCTATGGAAAAAATCATGAAAAATCATGCATAAAAAATAGAGTAAACAAAACAGGAATATAGGAGATTCAATGTATTTGTGCTTTGATTTTTGTTTGACGCTCATGCCTCAAACTGTTGCCACTGCGACTGTCTGTCTGTGGCAAGTGTGGCTCTCCCTCTACCCATTATGTATGCTACAAATAATGTGGTTCTCTCTTCTGTGTGTGTATTTTTTTTTGTTTTTCTGGTTTGCAACATTTCCATTTGCATTAAATTTCAATTCGCATGGGGGGTTACCATATGCCCTGCCCCTCTTCGGCATGTTGTGGGGTGAATTTATAACTAAATCCCTGGCATAAGCAGCTCAAATCCAATGGCATTCGGCCATGTTTACCCATCATTCCCCCTGCCACTGCAGCAGACCCTAAGGGAGGAAGAGGAAGCCATTCTGTGGGACGATGTCTGCGGCCATATGTTGTTCTGTTCTGTTCCATGGCCAGAGCAAGAGAGAGAGAGAGAGAGAGAGTGGCTGCAAATCCGCCGTAATTTGAATAGGACTACAAGCAGCGGAATGAAATTCGATTCAGATTCAGATACAGATTCGTGGATTCTGTGGAATCTATTTAATGGCAGCCGCGATGTGTGTGTGGGCGAAGCGAAAAAAGGGGTAAAGTGAGAGAATGATTACCCAAAAAAAGGGGTTTACTGATCGATTTGCAGGGATGCGAGAGAGTTTACTTTGGGAATTGCATAATTTGTAGGGGATGCAAAATGGGGGTAGGAAGATGCTGAGGCGGGAAGCTAAAAGCCTCAAGCTAATGTAATTGAATGCAAATTCAATAGAAGATTTTTCGTAGTGTTTCGGAAGGAGTCAAAGGAAGAAGTTTTGCTGCATGGCAGAATCTCTTTATTTACTGAATTCCTGCCCCAATCATTGTGGCTGTCCTTTAAGCAGAGCTGTCACTGTACATATCGTACGTACTTCAATATACATTCAACAATATGTAGCTGCATTTCACATTGCAAACAAACAATAATATCGACAAATTTCATTTTGAATTCTGATTTCATTGCTGATGTTCGGGGTTCCGCCATTGTTTGGTGCCGTATTTTGTATTGGGATTTTGTGGGGTTTTGCCGCCATTGTTTGGTCATAATTAAGCCTCTCCTCTCTCTCTCTCTCTCTCTCTCTCTTTGGAACTGTGTGGCTGTTGCTCCTCTTTTGTGGGTTCATGTGAGCCTCATTTAGCTGTCATTTGGCATTCGAAATTGTCGGCATTATGTTACAAATCAATTTCTGTAAGGATTGATGGTTGGATGGTTATGTGTGTGGGAATACTGTTATCTATCTATCTATCTATCTATCACTCAGTCGCGTTCTCTGTTTTTCTCTCTCTCTCTCATCGTCATAGATTGCTATGCTATGCTTCAATGCAATTTCATTTTGGCGCTACTTTTCTTCTACTTTTCTCCTACTGTTTCTTTTTTGATAAGTGCACTCTTCACGTCCAAGGATACGTACGTGTGTCCATTTATCTTGATTGCGTGTGTGTGTGTCCTTAAAGTGCGTTAGTATATGTGTGTATATGTATATGTATATGTATATTGTGTATATTTATACTTTTAGAAGCAATAAGATGTACAACATACCATACCATGCCATACCATACCATACCATACCATACATATACATACATATATAAGAAGTAGAAGTGGTATAAGAGCGCTCACTGAAATCACTTCTCATCTCAAGATGTGACCAGTGGCCCCCCCAGTCTGTCCATTTCCTTCCTCTCTCTGGCTCACCCTTTCCCTCTCTGCATCTGTCAATCCTCATGTCTCTTACTGACCCTTTCCCATACGTACCCTGGTGATTTCGCAGGGTAAATTTAATGTGGGGCAAACCAGTCTCCAGAATTCTCCATCATTCGCCCATAGGTCCCCTTACCTTCTGCTTAATATACCCTGCTCCAACTTCTCCATCTCGTGTTTCCGTCCCTTCCACTTGCACTTTGGTGACTTTGTTACCTACTGCTCCTTCTCCGGCTTCCTGACTTCTCGTCGCCGGTTTCGTTCCCCGTCGTCTGCGCCTTCGCCATCGCCTTCGTCAACGTCTTCGTCATCATCTACTCTACTTCCCTTCACTCTTCCTCTTTAGGGTTTCTGTTATTGTTTGTTAATATATAGTACTGCTTAAGGTTTTTTCTTTTGCTGTTGCTGTTGCTACTTAGTTCTCGTTCTTATTTTTGCTTTTGTATCTGCTGTTGTTGTCTTGTTGCGTATGTATTTTGCTCACGTAATAACGATAATAACGCTTATTTCTTTCATTTCTTTCTGCTCTTTCCCAAAACCACTTCCGAGACAGTGAAAGAGAGTGAGGGTGAGGGATAGCTCTCTTTCTAGTTTTTTCCATTTTTTGTGTTGGGTGCTGGGGTGGGGGGGCACAATGTCGTCGGATGCTGTTGTCGGGAGCGGAGCTCTGCTTTTGGAGCTGCGCTGCTGCTGCTGTCATGTAATTCTCTTAGAGCTTAGAGTAGCATAATATTTATTGTGAATTTTTTTGTATAGGGTATGAGGAAAGTAAATTTAGGGGTATATTCGCTGGAGAGAGAGAGCCTAGAAACTAGCAGCAGACGATGGGTGGGTCTTTAAAGTGTTAAGACTTGAAAGGGTTAAAACTAACAGAAAGTGTAAGTACGCCATCTCCCTTTCGCTGCATCCAAGCCGTTTCACACAACGAGTGCTTTACGCACTTTTTATATTGAAAACATTGCATATGGAGGAGGGCTTCCCGACTGCTTCGACTGCTTAAAAGCTTCTCTTTCTACTCTTTCTCTTTCTGCTCTCAGCAGAAACTGCAAGTACTGCAATACTCATACATACACACCTTTAAATTTTTGCATCTCTATCTCTCTCTCTCCCATGCTCTCTGCTGTCGTTAGTCTCTTCTTATCTGTTTGATCATCGCTTATTGTGCTCTTTGTGCGCGGGTGTGTTCTATTTATGGCAGAGTTCTGCATTGGTTGTACTCGGTCCAAGGTCCAAGAATACCATTCTGGAAGCAAACGAAAGGGGATGCATACAGTGAAACAAGCGATGGCTCTTCGCTCAGGGTCTTATGCTCTGTTTAGCATGTAATCTTGTGTCTTTTACACGGCATCAACTATTCGACCACGGTAAGTCCAAAATCTTCTTCTCCTAGTTTCTTTTCTGCTTTTGAAGCATCAAATGCGCTTAACTGTTTCGCCTTCCTTTCGCCCTTTCCTTCAACACGCTGTGACACGCATAAAGGGGGAGGGGGGTAAATACAAGCAGCAGACAAATTGATAAAAAGTCACAGAATGAAGTCACACAGTCGCATTGAATTACAATCATCAACAACAAAAAACACACACACCCACAAAGTTTAAGGGAAAGGGAGGGAGTAAGGAAAAGGAGGAGCTCTGCAATTGATAGAAATTCCATATAATGTGGAAGGGGAAGTGGAAGTTATTGTTGCGGCGGGATTTCTTTCACTTTAATTTCTGTGTTTTTGTTTTGTTTTTGTGTATTTTTTCCTATTTATTTTCTTCCGCTTTTTTCTCCAGTTTCGGATTCTGTTTATGGAGTCATAGTCACGTAGTGTAGTCTTGCAGCTTGCAGCGGATCGTAGCATCTACG